>NC_085963.1:10616080-13016080 GCF_910591565.1 Cydia splendana | reverse complement strand
ATTAGAACATTTATCGAGTAACCAAAATCCAAGTTTACTACTAATTTTAAAATTTATTTATATGTAGAAGGTTCAGTATCACACTACTCTCCGCTTTGATGGTAGCCGCTCAAACTATTCTCTACCCTCCGATGTAGAGTCGTTGGTTATTTGAAAAATCTTTGTTGATGTTGTGCAACCTCTAAATGTTGGCCGATTTTAATTTTTTTTAACGTATAATATTTTTATATACGTTAGAACAAGAATTCGAGCAAAGTCAGATGAAAATCGAAAGTTCGGAAAAATGAAACACCCTAACCCACAACACAAGCCTTCTTGAGCTTACCGTGGGGCTTAGTCAATTTGTGTGAAAATGTCTCATGAAATTTATTTATTATTATTATGCATTATTCGTATTATAAATATGTCAGATTTTGTTATGTCCTAGTCAGAAGTGTTATTAATGAACAATTATTCATTCTCACGACTTCCTTTTTATAAATGTACTGTTTTGTTGTGCACGCCAAAACCAATTAAATTAAGAAAAGCGTATATTGCTCGAAGGCTTTCGTTTTGCAGTACAGTGTTGTTGGTCAGTAAGGTTGGACATTCACTCGCATGGCACTGGCAGGGTGCGCAGGCGCAGGGGCCGACTCTGACGACCACATTGCTGCAAGGACCCGGCGCCGCGAGGGCGCGCCTCTCACTCGCGCGACAAAAGTTTCGGATACGTTTAACGTACTTCTTGTCATTTTGTAGATGTTAATGGTGATTTTTTATATTAGATTCAACAATAAACTTTGTTTTGAATACTATAGTTAGTATACTGCCCTACTAAGCCAAATAGCGCTAAGTATCTCAAAAGTCAATTGCTAACTTAACTTTAATTTCTATAGCTGACAATTCCATTTTGAAAATCATTTGTTATTGAGATAGCGTTATTTGGCTTAGAAGGGCAGTAGAGTTACCGATTTTGGATCCAAAATTGACGCACTGAATCTAGAGAATAAAAAACCGGGCAAGTGCGAGTCAGACTCGCGCACGAAGGGTTCCGTACCATAATGCAAAAAAAAAACGAAAAAAAAAATAAGCAAAAAAAATACGGTCACCCATCCAAGTACTGACCACTCCCGACGTTGCTTAACTTTGGTCAAAAATCACGTTTGTTGTATGGGAGCCCCATTTAAATCTTTATTTTATTCTGTTTTTAGTATTTGTTGTTATAGCGGCAACAGAAATACATCATCTGTGAAAATTTCAACTGTCTAGCTATCACGGTTCGTGAGATACAGCCTGGTGACAGACGGACGGACGGACGGACGGACGGACGGACGGACGGACGGACAGCGAAGTCTTAGTAATAGGGTCCCGTTTTACCCTTTGGGTACGGAACCCTAAAAAATCTGTAACAATGTCTAATGAAGCACAATGAAACAGACTTGTTACTCTGAAGGTTTATCGCACTGACTTGAACGGTTTAATCGTTAAGCGGATACCATAAGTACGTTAAAAAAGAAAGCGTTTAAGGAGCGCTATGTAGGTATTTTTTGCATGCAGTGGTGAGTGAGTGCCATAGCAGCCACCCTGTACTTACATACATGGAGTCGCAATCCCGCACGTCCGTCGCACCGCGATGTAAATGATCCCCAGTATAATGTATGACCATTCTTGGCCTTCTCCCCCACCAGCAAATAAGGCGTTCGACAATCGACCGTTACGACTAACTGCTAACTATGCAAATTGAAATAGTAATAAGCGTTTGCCCAATCTATGGGTGTAAAGTTCCATAGGATTATTAGTTAGCTCTTGCCGAAACACTTCCGCGTGTCAGGGTTATTGAAGGTCACATGAGACCTTGAAAACTACCTATCTCACAACGTATTGTTAAAACAATACAGTGCTTAGGTATGCAAACAATAATTTAGTTTTGTGTTGCCTCGAAGATGACGCCGAGTTCACGGCCTCGGGTTAGCGTCTAATAAATACGTGTCGCATCGTAGCGCGTTATGATATCTGTTCGGTGTGACTCAAAACTAATAAAATATCGTACTTTACAAAACCCACACTATCGCATTGAAATGATAATAGGATAATACACTTCTTGGAGTAGTTAGTAAAATATATTTGTTAATAAAACCATCTATGATCTCAGCGTGTCGCTATTCGGTGGTAGTGATTCAATGTTGTCGACCCACAGGACACGATTAAAATGTACCTACCTACATAAGTAAATACAAAACGGCGTTGCGACTGCAATCAAATCGTTTACTGTGATATTATAGTGTCCTATGCGGCTTTAACAACTGGTACAGTATTAGATGCAGGGTTCTAGCGAAATTAGTATGGAATGATTATGGACTCTATCTGTATTGTGTTTGATGTAAATGTCGCATGTAGTCCGTGGAGTTGAGCACAGCGCATGATCGGGTCACGACTGACGCGCACGCGCGGTCGTGACCTTGCCGCCGCGCGCGCCGCGCAGAGGTCACACTCTTGTGTTGATGCGCTAGATGCCAGAATATCCCACCACCACACACATTGTGCTTTTCTAGGGGTGGCGCGGGATCAGTTAAGGCGCACATTTGTCATTTGTATTCTGTAGGTTAGGTACAGTCCCGGAAGGCCTATACATATATGACAGATACACATTATTAGGGTTCCGTACATGAAGGGTGACAAACCGAGCACATTGTTTATATTACCTATGCCTTCTCTGTTCGCTTGTTCGTTAACAATGTTAACATGTTAGTAGGCTCCAGGTATTTCATAAATTCTAAGATAGTAATTCTAATTACATAGGTAGGTAGGTACATATGTAGGTATATTGAGTATACATTTCTATGCCCATTTGGCTGGAGTTTTTATATTCCCGGAATGTGTAGGTACATATTGTGTTTGAACCACCAGAAAATGTGCCCGTCTCAAATGTTTCAGAGGTAATGTTGGTAGCGGTATCCCAGTGGGTTTAAACTCTCAAATCCGACTCGCAACAATTTGTTTTTCGTCACTTATGTCCAAATTATCATTTCAATTTCTGAAAACATCGTCAGGAAGCCGGACATCCCAGTAGGGCGTAATTTTCCCTATGAGTTAGACAGCCATTCTTAAAGTGTGCTCCGCGGACCCCTAGGGGTCCTAATCCTAATGTTTACCATTTGGTACCTTCATTTATATCGTTTTTAGGGTTCCGTACCCAAAGGGTCCGTCCGTCCGTCCGTCCGTCTGTCACCAGGCTGTATCTCACGAACCGTGATAGCTAGACAGTTGAAATTTTCACAGATGATGCATTTCTGTTGCCGCTATATAACAACAAATACTAAAAACAGAATAAAATAAAGATTTAAGTGGGGCTCCCATACAACAAACGTGATTGACCGAAGTTAAGCAACGTCGGGCGGGGTCAGTACTTGGATGGGTGACCGTTTTTCTTTGCGGTTTTTTGCATTATGGTACGGAACCATTCGTGCGCGAGTCCGACTCGCACTTGCCCGGTTTTTATTAATCCGCTAAAAACATACAAAAACATTACCTAGACAATATAGCTATCATATTCAATTTTATTATTAATATCTTTTGTTAGCTTTATAGACTTCATATATTTTTGTTTACGTTGGTTTAACAATAACTTTAAGGCAACAAATCTATAAATAATATTAGTTAAACTTCTCTCCTTCTATGTTAACAATTCCAACCAAGAGAAATATGGATGTAATTATAATACCAAAGAGACAGATTTACACAAGTAACAGGGGAAAAGGCTCGAGGAATGAGAAATGCCGCCATAACAGGGCGGTGCGCGGACTTTCTCCTGCGTATTCCCTCTGAGCGCAGGCAAGCCATTGCCTCGGAATACCCAGTCCACTTGTGACCTTTAAATCCGTAATTATAATTGAACACGTAAGCATATGAATGTGCTATGATACAATCGGGTAAAAGGCATTAAAAGGATTTCAGCTGCAGGTAGGTGCCAACATTACCAACAACCGTAACAACCTAGTAACAACCGTAACTGACTGTAATTGTTCGTAATGTAAATGTAACTAACTAAATAATTTGCAATAAATACTGTTTTCTAAATATACCTAAGATTATTTTATAAGTAAATTTATATACGATGTGTAAATCTAAAAATCAAAGTACACACACATATTTGCAGTTTGTCACAGACGAACACGCTAAGTGTGTATTACTTAGCACCTTCATTCGCGGAAAATCCCTTTTTTACGTTTATTACACGTTCATCAACTGATCTTAAGGCTTTTAAAACTCAAAATATAAACTTTGAAAGTATGTATGAAGATATTTGTTGTGACTTTAATTTATACAGTACAATACAAATAGGTACTCTTTATTGCACACCTAAATAAAAGTAAATAATACAAAAGAAAACATTAAATAATAAGATGAGATTTATTATATTAAATAAAAAGGTTATATTAATTGTAACATACATAACACATCTGTCCATCCACATTTGCTTCAATTTTGCGTTGAGATCACACTTATACTGGTTTGCTCGATGCTAACATTCGGAAAGCAATGTGAACAGCGCTTGTGGCTCGGTGCAGCGCAGCACCCTTTAGTTATTCAATCTAAAAGGTTTTAAAGTATTTCTATATACGTAGGTAGATTAAACGATATTATCATCGCTCGTCTCATTCATTATTCGTTTAATTTCGTATAAATTCTGTCTTCGTCACTCATTCTTTACTTGCCTTGTTTCCTTGTCAAAATTCTGTAACTAGCCTCTCTCTCTTAACAAGTGTCATTTGTTTTTCTTCTCGGTCTTCCTAAGGGCCTGTTGCACCAAACTGTCTGTCGCCGTTAAAGCGTTCGCTAAATTTTATTGCATGGGAAATTTCTGTGGCCCTAGTGAATAAGGGTACAAGTCACAGGCAGCGCAGTTGTAAAAGGGCGTAAGTTCCACGTAACACTTATGCTCTTTTACACCTAAGCTGCGCGAGCCTTGTACCCTTTTTCACTAGGGCCACAGATTTCATACTTTACTGTTGTTTGACGTTAATCGGTCTGTTAAATGTGGTTGGTGCAACTGGGCCTAGTCTCATTCAGCGTTTGTCTCTTTTGTTTTTATATCATTTAACTACTTATTCGTCAAAATCTTTGACCTTTTCCGTGCTGTTTCACATATTCGTTATTAGTCGCTTACATTTTGGTCGCATTCAGAGTTCAACGCTTTAGTTTTCGTTTCATTTGCTACTTGTCACTATTCTTTCATATCACACTCGAATTATCATTAACGTATTGTAAAAATCATTTAAAAAACTAATGTTCATCGGAAACGTCTAAAACGAATAACTTACAAAGATGACTTTCACGAAAAAATACACATCCGCGAACGGGACGTGTCCAAAAATGTGCCCAAATATGAACGTGACGAATTGCAAATGAGACGAAAACAAGAGAGTGGCGAAAAACGACGAAACTAAAGACATGTGAATGATACAAATAACGAGGGTGACTAACAACTAATGTAACAGAGAAAGACAAGTTATAGAATTTGACCAAAGAAGGTAATGACATAAAGCGAATAAGCAAGACGAATAAGTGATGAATATTACAGAATGATGATACGAAATAAAACATAAATGAAAAAAAAAATGAATGAGACGAACTTTAGAAACAATGTCTTAGTTGGTCGGGATATTTTTTATGTTAGTTTTCCGGTTGAATGGATGAACCAATTTGGACAATATTTTTTTTTGTTTGAAAGGATAAGTATAGGTGAACCATATAAAGATATTTAGCATTTTCATGTGACGGATTAAATCCTCCAAGGGATGAAAAGGAATTTAAAGTTAGTACATGAGTTCAAGGAAAAATATGATTTCATAATTTTAACGGGATTAGTATATTTTTATACAACTCTCCCATACCTAATTAAGGTAGGTACTGACTAGTGACTATTACAGGGAGTTTAAATGTGTATGTGTGGGAAATTAGGGGTCATTGTTGAACACGGATAATATTACTAGGATGGGTGGGACCTTTTAGGTCGGGGTCAAACCTGAGCACGGTCATTAGGTAGCTCGAAAGCTTTCGCTTCGCGGGTACCCATTCCATAAGGTATAGTGTTGACGATAAATTATGTGAGTGATATTTATTCAAGAAATGCCTTCATGTCAGTCCAATGTATTGTTATTGTAGACTTCTTTCTATTAACGTTTCAGAACATAAAGTAAAATATTCTCGAGAACGGCAGCATTCTCATGTTTTAAACTAAAAGTATAGATAAAGATGACTTCTCAAATTTATTCTGTTTGCCAGGTTTGAGAATAGATTTAGGCGAGTATTGCCTAAAAAGTAGCAGTTAATCATGCATCATCTTAATCTTAATTTAATACAGACTGAGAAAGCGATGTGATATGCTGAATTGTCTGGAGAAAGAATAGGCCCTTCAAATCCTGGAGGGAAAATTTTTTCTGTTCATCATTGGTCCTCAGAACAACTAAATGTACATTTCAGTCGAAGTTGGGTAAATAAATTATTAGTATGTTCACTTTGAATATTGTTAGGTATATGATGGTATGATCGTACAAAGCACAGCAATAAATTGTGTTATATACCATAGAATTCTGTAGTTAGAGTCGCGACTCGCGTTATATGTATTTGTACCGCCGCGCCGGCGGTTGCTGATTACTATGTAAGGCTTACCTACTGGCGGGCATAAACTAGATAAATGAATAAGCGTAGCAGTGATTTCTGATTTATATGTCCTTTAGCAAGTCAAATAAATACGCAGTATTAGAATCAAATACTCATTACCTCTTAATACACTTAATTTTGTCTTACGAAACAACTTTGTAGGTAATACTATTCTAAATAAATAGGTGCTAATTGGAGCTCTTAGTTATTTATATGCTTGTTCAACGCCATTGTTGAAACATTTATAACCTATAGAAGTATAGATATAAATATTTGCTTTGTAGGCATATTACATTGAAATAGCTTTTTACTTCTTTTTACTAAATAATTATGTGACTGTAGGTGCAAAAACGAAAACTTGCGATCATTTTTGCAAATGAGCTAAGTAAATCATGTAGAAAACTCCATACCGTTACAGCCTTACTTGGGCAAAAGTAGTAATGAGCGCCACAGATGGTATCGCGCGGAGCACGTCCTCAGCTTACACACGCTAATGCTTCTCATTAAATACTGCAACACCAATTTGTATCTCCCGCCACGTATGAGAATGCCAAGATCATCGATTTTTATTGCTGATTTATATGAAACACCATTTACGTCCGCTGGAAACTTGCCTAAGAGCCTATCGACTGTAGCTTTTACCTGACGTTTTAACAGTGGCGGCGCGTCAAATATATCCATAGGCAAGCCGGGGCTAATTTGGCTTACATATTTCCTTTACAACTCTGCTCAAACGTCCAAAAAAAGGCAAGCCGGTAGGAATCGGCTTTTATGGACGCGCCGCCACTGCGTTTTAATGCAACGTGCGATATATTAGAATTATTAGAACTGTAAGGAAAATTCAATCTGGTTTCTTAATCATTTATAAAGAACATTTGGAAACCATTACTATGTAAAACCATTCTGGCGACCTTTTTTCCTTACCAAGCGTTCCAATTCCTTAAATCATTCCTACCCATAGTAATGGTAAGAACCCATAAGTAATAATTAAACCTTCAAGAGAAAATTTAAAGGATCCAGTACATTCTACGACTCTTCTCTTTCCGCACAGACTCTACCTACTTGTAAAACTTCTACCGATTTGCGCGTTAAAATTGACTGCAATTGGTCTCAACATACTTAACTATTAACAAATGAAAACTATGTTTTATTCCTCCAAACATGGTTATCAAGGCGCTATTTCTTTTAAAACAGACCGAAATTAATGGAACGTAAACTTAAGCAGCTCTATGCCTTTTTATGTTAATGTTGCGAGTGTTTAAAAACTGGTGTTTTCTCATTGTAAAGGATGTGTGGCTTACGTTTCATTATTGGTGCCACATCCATTATAGGGGTGTTTACTACGCATTCTAATACCTATCCTATATCAAACAAATTAAGCGCTCACGAGACGAATTTCCTATTTATTTGCTGTTAGTGTTAATAAATATTCTTAAGAGGAAGGATTTGTATGAAAAGTTGATTTTGCACGGGTCCTCCACTTTCGTTTTAAGCGCAATTTTAGCAATGATTTTGTATTATTGTAAACTTGATCGTCGATTAAATACCTACTGGTGCTACTTTACAGCGCTAGTGCGGTAATTAGCACTTTACGTGCCTGTACGTGTCATTTGTACTGTAATAGTACTACGATACATGTGCGAATAGGTAATTCGCAACTCGTTTCAATTTAAAACACTCCCTTCGGTCGTGTTATAATATAGATCCACTCGTTGCGGATTTCCCATTTTTCGCACTTGTATCGTAATGTACTATTAACGTTATCATTTGCATGCTCTAAAATCCACCGGCGGATACCGGTGGTGGTGGATTTTAGAGCATGCAAATGATTAGTCGTTTAAATATTGTAATTTAATATTACCCGGCCACCTTGAATTCCCAAAAAAGGAACTTTGTTATATTGGCACTATTATTACGAGTAGGTAACTTTAACTAATATAGTTGAGGTAAATTTTTAACCGACTTCCATTTCATAGAAGGAGGAGGTTCTGTATTCGGTTGTGGCTATGTTTTTTTTTTATGTATGTTCATCGATTACTCCGAGACCCGTGGGCCGATTTGAGTAATTCTTTTTTGTTCGAAAGGAGGTACTTCCAAGGTGGTCCACATCTGCCAAATACTAGTTTTTAGTCATTAGTTTTTATTTTTATATTATAGTTTTCATTCGTTCTTTTATTTTTTGTAATTGACATAGTTTTTAAGTTTATACCTACTAATAACGCTATGGATCAATGATCTGAAATATACGATTTTTATTTATTTATTTTATTTATTAATCTGGTGCTGTTCTGATGATGGGATCCATGAGGAATTGAGGGAACTCCTCAATTTTTAAATGCACATGTAGGGTGATTTGGGTGTTTTCTTAAGCAACTCGAGCATTTTCTCTCGAAAACCACCAATTTGATGAAGTGGACCTGATGATGATGATTGTTTTGATGATAATCATGACGATTTCTTAAAATGTACGACGTTCAGCGATTATTCCGAGACCCGTGGTCCGATTTGAGCAATTCTTTTTTTGTTTGAAGGGAACTGCCTCCAAGAGCGTCCCACATTAATCTGGTGCTGTTCTGATGATGGGATCCGTGAAGAATTGAGGGAACTCCTCAATTTTTAAAGGCACATGTATGGTGATTTGGGTATTGTCTTAAGCAAATCAAGCATTTCCTCTTAAAAACCACTAATTTGATGGAGTGGACCTGATGATGATGATTGTTGATGATAAATGATGATGATTTTATAAGTGTAGATTACTCCGGAACCCGTGGTCCGATTTGAGTAATATTTTTTTTGTTTGAACGAAGTTACCTCCAAGGTGTTATCATAATATTGTTGGTTATAATCTGGTGACGGAATTCATAAGGAAATGAGGGAACTGCTCAATTTTTAAAGGTACGAGTATGGCGACATCGTTGTTTTTTATAGTAACTCAAACATTTCCTCCCGTTAATAACCCATTTGATGAAGTACAACTGTAGCCTTACCACGAGTTTGACACTACATCTTCGCTATCGTCTTCGTAACTTACTTTCTATACATCTTGCTCGCACTAATAGGATGCCAGTACGAGCGAGACGCATAGAAAGTAAGTTACACACACGCTAGCGAATATGTCAGTGTTAGACTTATGGTAAGGCTACTGAGGAATCGGGAAATGGCGGTTGAAGGGTTGGTGGTTCAGGCTTCAGGGGTTCCGTGATCAGGGGTTGATGTGCTGTGAGGTTGAGTGATCTGGGGGTTGAGGGATTGGGTCAGTGGCGGGGCGGTGTTTGTGCACTGTAGTGACAGGAATGATTACGAATTTAGTGATACGCATCATTATTATTTTCATTCATGCGTCACGCGTCACTCATAAGCTGTTAACAATGCCTTACAATTAAAAATGGAAAAATAAAAACTTTTACAAAAAAAAAGAAAACCGACTTCAAAAAGAATAAAATAAAATATAATCCGTTTTTAAGTATGCGTTACTAACTGATATGTTTGAAGTCGGTGCCAAGACAAATAGTAACTATACCGGTCAAAAATAATCAGCTTTATGTCTATAAATCACATTACAACTGTACTAATAGGTATTATAATAGTGAAAGTAATTCTGTCTGTCTCTTTGTCACCTTTTCAGCTAAACAACTGCCATGTAAACTGGTGAAATTTACCATGCAGGTAAAAAGTTAAAGCCCTGTAGATGGTTTTTGAATTGTTTTATATTTTGAAATCAAGTTCTCTGGATAAGAGGCGGGAAATAACTCAGTCCCAATCCCACACCTGAGTACTATGGACAGTTCGAAAAATAGTAAAAATTGCTCTTTAAAAAACATATCAGCAATCGCATTGGTTTTATACTAGTACCGACAAACATGGTACGGACTGCGCCAAGGTGGAATGACAGTGGGTTCTTAGGTATCTACAGAAAGTATGATAATTGCTGTCGTGTAAGGCAATCCTTGTTATGGCAAACATTGTTATCGGATCGCCTTAAAATCATGGTATGCTTCAAATTTGGCTTGGCACCGACTTCAATCATATCAGTTAGTAACGCATAGACTTAAAAACGGATTATATTTTATTTTATCCTCTTTGAAGTCGGTTTTCTTTTTTTTTGTAAAAGTTTTTATAATATTTAAGTTTAAAGGCGAAGGTTTTATGTGCTTTACATAGGGAAGGTATCCTAAAATTACCTATATTTTATTTATCTAATTTTTCTTTTACTGTTTCATGATTACAGCCATCTAGCAGTAACGGCTAGTGAACTAAGCCGCGGACTTACAGGCGGACAGGGCGTAACTATAAGGGTTCCTAATAGACTACGGAACTCTAAATAACTTAAAAACCTTTGAAGTTTTGATTTGCTTACTTACTTAAAATATTACACCGTCCCGAATAGATACCTCTATTTAAATCCATTTGCATAATAACTCCTTATATTGCATACACATTATTAAAGCCGTTTTGGTGTTATTTAGTCAGTCAGGACAGAACTTTACGACGACTTTACGATTATTACGTATTTCCCGTTTTCCTCTTTAGATATTAACATTATTGAAAATATTTTTACACAACTTGATGTAAGTATTTAAGATAAAGATAATAAATAGTTTATTGAAGTAGGCATATTACAATGCGCTTATGAACGTCAAATAAAGCTACACCGGCAGCAACCCTACACCTCTGCCTCGAGAAGATTTAAATCCCCCCTCAATTGAAGGAGGGTATCCCTATATGGGGCCGGCTGGGATATTTTAACCATAGGTATGCCCGACCGCTTGATTTTTTTCAATTTTTGAAGTGAAAACTTTAGCGGCGCTTGGCACTTTTTGAAGTGGGGAAAAAATGATAAACTCGAGACAGCGTAACGCGATCACGTGACCTTAAGGTTTAGATGGCCACTCATTTAGATGGCATAAATCAATGTTACACTCTAACTTTATATCACTCAAATATAATTCAATAAAGCTACATCTTGATGAAATCGCTAATAAAAGTGAACTCTAGTACTGGTGAATAAAACTCAACATATCATGACCAAATATATTTAGATGCGAGGTCTGCAAGGTAACTTTACAATTTCTATTCGAATTTTAAGCAATTAACGCTACAAATTTGAATTTCGAATTTTAAACAAGACCAGCAATTTCGGAACTAAAGTTTTTAATAGAAAGGAGGAGGAGTCAATTATACATAGTGCTGCAGACATTTTGGACTAGTCATTGAGTTTTCACTTCTGTCGGCACTCCCGGAGCGCAACCCGTTGTTTTTTTAATTATTATAAGAGCGAAAAACAGGTTTTATACAAATATTAAAAGCTCCTAACTCTTATAATAAAGTAATATCGAAAAACTCTAACGGTCGGGCATAGTTATGACGAAAATAAATCAAATTTTGTGAAAATATTTTCAATAATGTCAATATCCAGGGATGAAAATGAGGACTACGTTTGTAGGGTGAATCGATCGTCCCCTATACTTTTAATATTATATTATATGTAAGTACATATATATTATACTCTGGCAAGTCATCTTTGTGAGCAGAAAAAGGCGCGAGATTCAATATTTGTTTGGGAGATCGATCCATCGAGCCTATAAATTTTTCAAATTGCTTGCAAAGCTGGCTTACAAGAGTGTCAGTTAAGTACATAAATATATATGTATATTCTGTATATTTTATAAGGTTGTTTAATGTCATTTGATAGAACTCACACGTACGTCGCTCAATATACCTCTACCTAAATAGCCTACTCTAAGGTATCGGTAGCCTACTAAGGGCCACTTGCACCATTCACTAACCCGGGTTAACCGGTTAAACCTGGAGTTACCATAGTACCAGTACAATTTGACACTGGGTAACGGTTTAACGGGTTAACCCCGGGTTGGTGCAAGTGGCCCTAAGGAATGTAGCTAGGTAATTGCGATCTAATAAAATCACTTTAAATTCTGTAAGAAGTCATAAGTAGTTTCGATAATTATTAAATTTGGCCTGACGCAGTTTGTTTTAACGCATTTGATGTGCAAAGTAGGTTGTATATTGAGCTTTTATTATTAATTTATTTCAATGATGTTGCAAGTTGCTTATATTTTATGATGACCTTTAATGATGTCTCCGTGGTGGACTTAATAATAAAATGGTAAATTTATGCGCAATATTGTGGATATTAAACGTTGGTTCAGGTATCACCAGTTACGAATAAAGATGGTAATTCTATTTGTTACATTTTAATACTGTGTACATGGTGGTGTAGTGGGTTATGAAACGAATATATATGCGTAAAGGATGACTCAGTTAGACCGGGCCGGAGCTTCCGGGGCATACTTTGCTATGACATGACAGGCGATCACGTGATGCTTTCCAAACAAAACGATGCGCTGGAAGCTCCGGCCCGGACACGGCCTGGTCTAACGTGAGTCATCCTTAATAGATGCATTTTACAGAGACACAATCTTAACACTAAATACCAAAGACATAAAGTATACATTATCACTATCAGCATGTTTGATGATGTATAGGTACAGCACTAGTATACATCATCAAGCAAACATTAGGTATAAGTACATAATTATTAGCTCGATTATGGATTTTAATTGCATCGTATTTTTTAGACGCAATAATACATTATTTGTGCCATTCTGCAAAATAAAAATAATAATTACGTATAAGTAAGAAATTAAAATAAGGTTGTTTTGTAATTGCGTTGAATATAGGAATACGAGGGTTGCCTTTTATATTTCGGGATTTGAAATTATTAACAACTTTATACTAACAAAAATGGCTTTATTGTTTTTAAAAATATTCTCCTTTGAGGTCTACGTATTTTTTCATTCGATTAAACCAATTTTTAAAGCAGTTCAACCACTCCGAAGAGGACACCTCTAAAACGTGCTTTTTGAACGCATCGACCGCTGCTTCAGGTGTCAAAAAGCGCTGACCGCGCAGTTTGTCCTTGATGTGCGGGACGAAAAAGAAATCATTGGGGGCCAAATCAAGACTATACGGCGGATAACCCATTAAATCGATATTTTGAGCTTTTAAAAAGGCGGATGTTTGTGCCGACTGGTGGGGCTCGCATTATCGTGGTGCAGTATAATCCGTCTGCGGTGATTGGCTTCCCTAACCTTTTCAATCACCTCTGGCAAACAAATGGTTATATACCATTCAGAATTAACTGTTCTATGTTTTTCTAAGGGAACGGTTGCAATATGCCCAGTTTTTCCAAAAAAAACAGGCAACCATTTGTTTTGCAGTACTTTGTGCACGAACCACTTTTGTTGGATTTGGTTCACCTTGAAAGACCCACAGCGTCGACTGCTGTTAATTTTCCGGTTCATACGAGTAGATCCACGATTCGTCACCTATGGACAATATCATACACATGTTTTGAAGCCCCGCCGCTGTATTTTTTTAGCATGTCTTTGCATCAATCCACGCCTGATTTTGAGTACCGGTCAAATTATGTGGTATCCATCGCGAACAAACTTTCTTGACTGCTAAATGTTCATGTACTTAATATTGTTTGTATGCTAGTCCCACTAATGCCCAAGGACCCCTCAATCTCTCTATATGTTACCTGACGGTCTTGCAATATTAAGTCACACACAATGTTTTCCGGAACAACCACTGATTTTGGACGACCTTCGCGAAACTCGTCCACAAGCGAACTACGGCCACGAACAAAACACTCGTCCTTGATGAAAAGTTCATTAATGCACTGTTGTTGACTGAGGCCGCGTCAAAAATTGTAAAAAATAATCCCTCGAAAATGTTCGCGAGGTCAATTCCATGGTAGCCGATGCGATATTTTTTTAAATGACAATTAAAAACAAAACACGGTCGTTTCATAACTTTTTTTTCTTCATATTGCCGCCAAAATGTTTAAACTACACGTTTATAACCTTAGTTGGCAGATGGCAGCACTAGTTTATTCAAATCCCGAAATATAAAAGGCAGCCTATGTATTACCTATTTGAAGTGCTCTAAAACTTAATTAATTAAATAGTAGTCGGGTCAAACACATTTTAGAAAAAGGTACTTCTCTGTACACTTCTCTGGTCAAAGGTCTGTGCACACAATACAATAAAACTTAACGACTCTGGTACATATCTACATATGTTATAAGTATATCCCGTTTTTCTTATTTGAATCTCAAGTACTAAAAAAAACCGGACAAGTGCGAGTCGGACTCGCCCACCGAGGGTTCCGTACTTTTTAGTATTTGTTGTTATAGCGGCAACAGAAATACATCATCTGTGAAAATTTCAACTGTCTAGCTATCACGTTTCGTGGGATACAGCCTGGTGACAGACGGACGGACGGACAGCGGAATCTTAGTAATGGGGTCCCGTTTTACCCTTTGGGTACGGAACCCTAAAAATGTACCCCGCCTGTAAAGGTGCCGCGTAAAAATTAGCTTTATATTCCCTTTTTGCGATGTCTACAGGAAAGACGTACGCTAAATATGTATTTTTTTATAACCTTTTACCCAAATACCTATTTAGGGTGCATACTAAAACCTAAAACGTTCATAGTTATTATCATATTAAATTCATTTAAATGTATGTTGCAGAAGTAGAAAATGTTGAGTTAGTACAATTACAAATGTTATCGACTACCGTAGGCTCAAAGGGCGTAAGGGACAAAATGGCGAAAATGAGTTATGAATGCAGTTATACTCAGTTTTTTTTTCTCTATCGAATGGTATATTTAACGTCTCGATAACTAGAAAAAAATGTCCGTTATCCCTATGAAAAATCAATGCTTGAACACAATTTTCCAACGCATTTTGCCGTATCTGCCAATTCAAAAAAATGTTGCGAGACATTTTGGCGTAACTCCCAACTTTTTGTACGATACGCCCTTTTGCATCGGAAATTTTATTAAATATGTGCTATTTTTTGTCAGTTACGCCTATTTGCAGTAGATTTTTGAGTGCTAAATGTACGTTACGCCCTTAACTAGTGGATATTTATACGAATGTTAGAGAATTCAATGTAAGAGATACGCCAACCCACTATGTAAAATTTCGAGTTTATAATTGTTGCTTTTTTGTATTTAAGTGGGATGACCTAGTATGTACTTTCCTTGTCATTTTTTTATTAAGTAGTTACTTGCATTACCTGCTCGTGTACTCTTAATGCTTTATTTATAGGGTTACTAAAATTTGACAGTTTAAACTGAACTAGTTGGTACCTCTTTCATCACTTTTATGAAAATAATAAAACAAGACTACCTACATATTTATATTCAAATGATAACTAAGGTTAGACTGATAACTTTTAGTTTTATATGTGGCCTTTTGCAATTATGATTAGACGTGATATTAATACTTTTATGTTTAAATTAAGCCCTTATTTATAGGATTAACCTTATGAAAGTTATTATCTATAACGTTTGAATTTAAATCTATAGAAGTAAATCCATACATAGAAGTAGGCCTAGCAATATGCCTTTTTTGCTACCTACTCTAATGTTATGTGATAAATAATCGCATATTCATTAAGTTTTACTGAACAGATGGTATACAAAATATCAATAAATTGTTGTACCTTGTATGTAGTATTATAGTATGTAAAAGTAAAATTTATGATCAAATTAAGATTATAAAACAGAAGTAACGCATACTTACATATTTTCTAGAGTAAAAGTAACTGTTATAAATTGTTTGATATTCATAAATAGATTTAGATTGTAGCACAGCAGTGATTCTGTTCAAATAATATAAACAAATAAAAAAGGAATAAAATGGTTTTGTGGCTAAAAAAACGACCTTTTCCAAGTTTAAGTATCCAATATAACAAAAATGGGGAATAAAGTTAACAGTGAATACATCTCTATAAGTTTTTGAAAAAATTTTTGTAGATTATAGTACTTAAAAGTATAGTGTTCCTTCAATGCAAGTTGCGAAATTTGCAACGAAATTGTTGGAAATACGCCAATTGGTACTTAAACAGTTAATTTTTTTGTACATTGCGCCCTTTTTCTAATAAGATAAACCATAAAAAAGAGGCCTAAGGGACGCCCTTCTTAAAACCAGTCGTGTTTTTTGCCGTAACGGACATGCTATTTCCGTAAATAAGCATTGTATTATAAGTTCAACTAATCAGTTTAAAAGAGCTCAAAAAGTTAAGGATAAGCTACATACAGGCATCAGTTTATTCAAACAAACAAAAAAGTTATGATTTTTTTTCTCAAAACAAAACTGTTTTTTGGCTCTCCTGAAAAATCGCGTTTTGTCCGTTACGCCCTTTGAGCCTACGGTAGTCGTTATATTACATTAGGTTTTTCATTTGTACCCATTATTTGAGGTTTTTTATTAAGCCGCTAAGACCTAAGTACTAAGATATCACAAAACATTTTTCATATGCATTATCACTTACACTAGGCGTATTCTAATTTTAATTATAGGATATGAAGTCGATCTGGATTAAATGTGGATAGAATCTGTGAGTGTCAAAAGTGACATTTCTCCAACGAATAACATCAGTCTTGTCACTGAAAAATCCGATCCATATCTAATCCAGCGGGCTCAGCATGGTTCCATTTTTATCAACTATCACTATGCCCGTCACTTTCGCACTTACATACTTGTTAGAACGTGACAGGCATGGTGACAAATGATAAAAATGCGACCGTGCTACTAGGGCAGATCGAATTCATATTAAAAGTTAGAATACGCCTGTTAGACAAAACTGCTGCAGTAGTAGTCGAAAGATGGCTGTAAATTTACAGTGGCTACTTAATTTACTTTGACAATCCGCCTCTATACACTCTATTCTCTTTGCCTACACCGACTAATCGGCTAGGCGGCCATCAGGAGGAGCAGCGCCATTACGGGAGCGCTAACTTGAGCTTGCGAGCTTGTCACTTTGATCGCGTCATACGTGAACGGCGCCTGTAACTTTATAGGGATAATGGCTTCTAGCAAAATCTTGTCATTTCCTTAGCATAATGAACAATATTAAGAGCCCCGCTAAGCGTAATTGGGATTCGAGCAAAGTGCTCGGTTTATGCGGCCACATAATTACGTATAATAGGCGACTTTTGCAACGTACGCGTATTCAGAATGTTTAACTCTTGGACAGAAGTTTTGAAACGGCATGTAATTATGAGATGTAAGGTGTACATTATACGATTAACTTAAATATTGTTATTGCATCTTTTCCGTTCAGCGATCGCAAAAGCAGGTTTAAAGTAGGAAATTTTTCAGCTCGTTTATCGGTCAAGCACGGTTTGTTTGGTTTCCAATTTATTTATAAGTAGGCAAGTATTCATTCATAAGAACTGTGCTTTAAAAAACCGGACAAGTGCGAGTGGGACTCGCTCACCGAGGGTTCTGTACTTTTTAGTATTTGTTGTTATAGCGGCAACAGAAATACATCATCTGTGAAAATTTCAACTGCCTAGCTATCACGGTTCATGAGATACAGCCTAGTGACAGACGGACGGACGGACGGACAGCGGAGTCTTAGTAATAGGGTCCCGTTTTTACCCTTTGGGTACGGAACCCTAAAAATGAGTCTGTATATACATGTCATATTTTTCAAACAGAATGGGTACGGTGACAGATGTAAGGTAAGGTAAATTGTATGGAGATGATATTCGCCACCGTACCCATGCTGTTTGAAAAATACTAAATGTGCAGAAATAACGATTTGTTAGATGTATTTTCCGATATTTTTTTTTTCTTGTATAATAAATTCCGATCGTCTTTTTTCCCTGTATAAAAATTTCCGCACGCCTTTTTTCCCTATAGATATATTTCCTGGTATATTTTTTTTCTTGTATATATAAATCTGAACGCCTTCTTTCCGTATAGACATATTTTCCGATAGATTTATTTTCTTATACACAAATATCTGAACGCCTTCTTTCCCTGTATTTTTGTTGTTTAACGAAAAATTTCATGGTCATTCATTTTACTAGGGGCAAAACTTCTTATTTGCTTGGACCCTGTTTGCAATCTTGTGTGGAATATTTTGTGTATCATGGTTAGTTATCTTTAAAGGAATTTTACCAATCAGTAATCAAATCAAACGAGTGAAACGTTGTACTTAGTTAGGCACTTGACAGAAGTACGCCTATTAATCCTCTATACAGTTTATACGTGTAGATAACTTTCTGTCTATTTAGTTTATTACATGTTTGTCTTTGACTTTGTAATTGTCATTTATTGTTACTTCATTATCTTCGCCTTGAATTTAATTTTGTAAGTACGAACAAATTGTGAAAATGGCCTGCTGGCCCCAGTGAAGTAAATGTTCAGTTGAAGTTTATTGAGAGTAGTCACGGCGGCGAAATTTTGATTCGTGGTGGCTATAGATACCATCATAAAAGGTGTAACAAAAGTGGTACATCGGTCTGGACGTGTGCTAGAAGTATTTGTAAAGGTTCGGTGGTATTGGACGGCAATCATTCAAAAATAATAAGAGAAACCTACCATAGTTGTGTTCCCGACTTCGAAAGTATCGACATTGAACAAAGTCTCATAGATTTAAAAAAAAAAGTTTCCACTGATTACCGACCAATACCACAAATTTGGAAAGAAGAAATGGCAAAGTATATGTCCGAGCCCTACGCTGACAAATTACCATCTTTTTATCAAAATAGAGACTGTCTTTACAAACACCGGCGTGCCCAATGGGCCAAAGTTAATGTACAATCTTGTGACGACGTACAGCTACCAGAAGAGTTAGCCAAAGACTTTTTATGCACAAATAAAGGCGGCATACTGATTTTTATAACACCTGACTCCCAAAACAATTTAAAAAATATAGAAAATTTCTTCATGGATGGGACGTTCAAAATTACCCCGAAACCCTATGTTCAATTATACACAGTTCACGGAGACATCGGGAGCGACTTGGAGTTCACAAAAATGGTACCATTTTTTTTCGTATTACTGCCTAACAAAAAGCAGCGAACCTATGAAATGATGTTTCAATCAATTAAAGAACTTGTGCCTAACTTCAATCCAAAAAATGTTAAAGTGGACTTCGAATTAGCTGCCAAGAATGCCCTGCAAATTATATTTCCTTCAACGAAAATAACTGGTTGCTATTTTCATTTCTCCAAGGCAGTATGGACAAATGCAGGCGAATTCGGTATTTGCAACAGTCGGGACGGCTGCATTTACGTCAGAAAATGTGTTCAGTTAGCTCTCCTACCTAATTCGAAAATTATGGAAGGTTGGTTCGGTTTACAGGCGAAAGCACCGGCCATCAACAATATTGGAACTTTTAATGAATATTTAGAGGGTCAGTGGTTCACGTTTAAAAATATAGATTTACTGTCATGCTACAACCACCGCCACCGCACGACTAATGTCGTCGAAGGGTGGCATAGTAAACTAAACAAAACGATAAGAAATGATTTAAATTTATTACATTTCATATGGACACTTAAAGAAGAAGCAATTTCGCAAGACTTTAAATTTAGTCAACACGAATTAAACCATGACGTGTATCGCAAGAGGGCTCGAAAATATATCGAAATTGACAAGAAAATTCAAAGAATTGTTAATGCTATGTTAGTTGGTGACATAACCTTAGATAGGTGCATAGATAAGTTGTCATACTTAAAATACTGACTTTCCTTAAGTTTAAACATTAATTACAAGCAGCTTATTTTTCAAACTTGGTCCGGTCACATTGCCGCGGTGCCGTGTGTCTAGATTAAGCTTTTTTTGTTGACAATAAGTATCATTTAAGTTAAGTTTAATAATATTGTGTGAGATATGCGTGAAATGCTTCTCTCTATTGTTTATCTATTTTATACACTGTGCCCGTTAATAACCCGAAAGATTCTAACCACTTATTATCGTTAGACTAGGCGCCACAGTGGTAAAATCGTCTTTGTACGGGCATATTTCATTGAGTTACAATAATTTTTATGTTTTTTTTTAATTGGCATTAACTCCGGAACTCAGGCGAATTTGACCTAAAGTCATATAATGTTTTTTCCTTTCTTTTGACCTCAGGAATGCTTGTTATGAATCTTTCGGGTTATTGACGGGCACGGTGTATATGATGTTTAATTCAAAATTGGATTTAGAATAAATGCTTAAAAAATATCGCCGTCGATTTTTACTAACTTTTTACAGGATTATCATGTATGTATTACAAAGTTCAGAGAACTTCAAACAATGTATTACCGAAGTGTAAGCATTTTTTTTTGATGTAGGTACAAAAAAACCTAACCTAGTAGATTAATAAAATAACCTAATCAGGGGCCTTATTCTACTTTGGTTTTACACCTATTGTACAGACGACCACAGAGCTGAGTGACCATTGAAGACAAACTGTCAAAAACTGTCTCTGTCCCGCACGTGACATTAATATGTAAAATCTATATTCATCTCTTTTTACAGTTTCTCAGTTCCGTCTTTAATGGTCATATAGGAGTGTGGCCGTGTGTACAGTCGAGTTTAATAGACAATAAAGACGTTAAAATAGACAAGGCACTAAAGTGTACTGTAGAGTGGGGGGGGATCGTCCTACCGTCAACCTACTAACTTAGCTCCACTTTCACATCTGACATTCATGTTTTTAATATATGGGGGATATTCTATTATTTAAACATTTAACGTGCCAGCACACGATTAAAACCTAAAAAGTACACATTTATGAACTTGACTGTACCTAATCTTATTCTTTATACCTAACTCTAATGCCTGTGCCTTTACTATAAAAGTCAATAAAATCCGTCACAACATCGGTAAAACTCTGATTTGATTTCAATCGGAATACGACGGCACCCGAAGTGTCAATCAATTATTGTTTTAAACGAGTGACATTTTCATATCCATTAATATGGAATTTTATTATTCAGTGTCAAATGTCAAACCGTTTCGTTTCGTTCGTTTGTCGGGTACTAGGGCCGTTTCTCGAAAAGTTGTAACTAGTACCTTGTGAAAGTCCCTTTCAAACAATATGAATAGAAAAGAGACTACCGCAAGTAATATTAGGTACCTACTTACTAACAAGCTTTCTAGAAACAGGGCCTTTGGACGCTGACTGAAACAGCACGCTAAATACGAACTTTTTCGATAAAACACGATGGAAAGTAATTATGCACTACATCTGTATCAACTTTTATGTTGTAGTGTAAGTAGGTAGTAACGTAAACGGGCAAAATTGTGAACATGCGAATACATATTATATAATTTTCTATCAAGAATCATATCTATTTTAAAATTTCTGATCAGGAAAAAAGACAGCCGGGAATTTGTCCCCTAGTAAAATTAAGGACTATAAAATATTGCATTATGTTAAAAAAATACAGGGAAAGAAGGCGTTCAGATATTTGTGTATAAGAAAATAAATCTATCGGAAAATATGTCTATACGGAAAGAAGGCGTTCAGATTTATATATACAAGAAAAAAAATATACCAGGAAATATATCTATAGGGAAAAAAGGCGTGCGGAAATTTTTATACAGGGAAAAAAGACGATCGGAATTTATTATACAAAAAAAAAAAAATATCGGAAAATACATCTAACAAATCGAAATAACTACTAGGTTGTTCATGGAAAAAAGGTGCCACCGTGAAATCAGTCCCCGTCATTCGGTGCGGTAATTTCGTTTAAACGGTTTAATAATTGCCAACTGAATGTTCTTTTTAGGGTTCCGTTCCGAAGTCGCGGTCGGAAGAACAGAATCGTTATATTGTCGTCATGTCTGTTTTTAGTCCGTCCGTATGTCACAACCACACAAAGAAGACAGAAACTATGAATAAGCTGTATATTAGTTGATTTTTAACTAAGTACACTCATGGACAAATTTAGAGAAAGACAAAAAAAAGTTAATTCAATTAATACTTTTGAAATTACTTTAGGTGCTGTAATCCACTAATTAAACCTTTTTTTTTGCATTCCTCTAAATTAGTCCAGGAGTATAGGTATGTGTGCATAATTGCATATTCTTAAATAGGTAGGTATGTGACTGATGCCACATTGTGTTACAGTTAAATTACATACTAAAAACATATAGGTATTGGGAGGCCACAACTCGTAAAATAAAGATTAGAATATTATTTTTAACATACTTACTTAACTTATCTACCTACTTGTAACAAAATGACTAACTAAGATTGTATATCTATTACACATACAGTATATACTTACATTGTAAATAAGAACAATATGAAAATATATACCGTTTTCTTATAAATATTTTCATTATAAATGCAGGTTGTATCTAACTAACGTTAAATGGTTGAGTCAGATGTTATTATTTGTTCATACCTACACGAGTATTTATTTACACTCGTGAATACAATCGTATACCTACCATATAAAGATGATTAATCTCAACGGTTATATATTTTTCATTAATTGCAGATTAAATACTTTAATGCGCTCAATGACTCAAAACCATTACAAAAATATCTACAAACATAGTATAAAATACTTATTTCGAAAAAAATATACGTCGGCGAGTGAATTGTCGGCGAAGGTTTAAATAAGGCAGCAAATAATAATTGACTTATTTACAGAAAAAACTGCCAATTGAGACAAAATTACTTACGCTTAAATGTTATGGCATTGTTTTATATACTTTGTGATGGCAGTCCCGAGAATAAATACAATCATCACAGTAAGGCTCGCTAACAAAACAAACTCACCATCATGCCCATTACGGGCGTACCGTCCGCAGCGCACGCGGATCTGGGATTCGCTCTCATTTAATTTGACTTTGCGATATATTTTTGCTTACTTGCGTTTGTTTAATTTTACAATGAAATATATAATATTATCCATAGCTCAAATAAACTGTAGTGGCATCCGGAATAAGTTCTACATGTACATATGTATAATAAGCTGTCGATTGCGGGCGCGTATGTACTACAGTGTTTATAAAGTTAGACCGAGAAAAGTCTGCAGCGATTTTGACAGCACACGCAGCGCAAGTGTTATTTTAAAAGTCAAACTTCTATGAAATTACGACGTATAAATAACACTTGCACTGCGTGTGCTATCAAAATCGCTGCGGACTTTTCTTGGTTTGACTCTACGAGGCCAGTAGGTATGTGTAAAAAAATATTTTGGAAGGAAATAAAACATAACGAGAATAAAAATAGACATGGGTAAAGTTTGAATTTAGAAAAGCCTATTATCGGCAATATTTATTCAACATAGGGGCTATTCATAAATTACGTCATTCAAATTAGGGGGGGGGGGGGTCTGGACATCGGATGACGGTAGCATGAAGTAGGAGGAAATGGGGTCATTTGAAGCATGATTTTTGGATGATTATAGGGGGGGAGGGGGAGGGGGGGTCAAAAATCGTCAAAAATCGATGACATAATTTATGGACAGCCCCATACCTACGTTTTTGGTTGAATCAGATCAAGAGTGGATCATGGAATAGCAAAAACACTATCACACTGTCAAAACTTTTCGAAAGGTAGAGTTAGACCAAGAAAAGTCTGCAGCGATTTTGATAGCCCACGCTGTGCAAGTGTTACTTATACGTCATAATTTCATAGAAGTTTGAGGTTTAAAATAACACTCACTGCGTGGGCTATCAAAATCGCTGCAGACTTTTCTTGGTTTAATACTACGCGATTTTTTCAAAATGCTTGCGAGTGTATTTATTGTCAACGATATTATTTTACTGATCGTACCTTACGGTATTGGAATCCATTAATAATGTATGGGCTTCATTAAACTTATTAAGTCACCGAAGGGTAACGAGCTTTTGGTAAAAAAATGAAAAAAATCAAGGAGAAACTAATTAAGAAATTATTTCCTTCAATTTACTTGCCAACCTATTTGTAAGTTGGCACTGTTGGTATGTAGATTTCAATACAACCTGTACCTACACTACACAAACATTTAAATAATAATTTGTATAATTATAACCATATTAAGAACATTGGGCAGGAAGAGGATAAAACTAGTTAAAAATGTTTGTAGATAATATTAATAAATTAGGTAGTAATCTATCATTAAAAATATATTGCACAAAAATATTCGTTCATATCCATTGATGTAGCCGATGTAGGTATATGTGTTGCTTTGCGGCAGTGGGGAGACACTCCTGACTTCGGGCAAATTCGGCTTCGTTCGGCTTAGCATTGCTCCGAGTAATTATTAGGGTTGACACAATTTGACGTCCCTTTGCGTGCACGACCACAGATAAGATAATTACTTGAATTTTGGCAACCCTAAATAGCCGAAAGGGATAATGTCATAAGTTAGAAAGGGATATCATGATTCGACCAAGAATCGCTGTCAAACTTCGGTTTTGTAGGAAGTGTCTGTACGGTAGTACTATTACTTATTCTGTGGTTGTGGGTGTTGTTATCTTATCGATAGCAAATTTAATCTATTTTTAACAAATTTTTCATCAGCGAGCTTCCTAAAAGTTTTACATTTTCAGAAATCTTTTTATTAAATACAGTGTGTAGGTAAGCCTCTGTAGAACATGTTCTTGTATCTATCTTTGTTACTACATACCTATCTAAATACAAATTTGACAAGTTAAAAACAAACAAGATTGGCAAGATATATTCTAAAAACTTACTTTACTATGGAATTGGTTCGGAAACAAAAGTCGGTTAAACATGTAGACCATGTTAACCGCGTTTATTTATTTATTTATTTTATTTATTATAGCCCTTTATTTCATGCAATTTAACATAACATTACAATATTTACCATTAATTATATACAGGTAACATGCTAATAGTAACTACTTATTTATAAACATTTATAAGTAATAATTTTACTCTTACAGCTGTCTATTAGGAAATATGTATGTATATAGTTTTTTTTTTTAACAAATTGGTTTTTACCATTTTAATTATGATTAAAATAATGAATTAATTATTATATATAAATTAATTAATTGCATGGCGCTATGCGCGCAAAGGCCTCCCCCAAACGTTCCCATTTTTCCTGCCTTGAGCTGATCTCCACCAGTGTCTGTCATAACTTTTTAGATCGTCTCTCCATCTAAGTTTAGGTCTATGGTTCTTCCTTTTTCTATATCTGGGCACCCACTCTGTCAATATTTTTGCCCATCTATCACTTGGCATTCTACATACGTGACCTGCCCATGCCCATTTAGTTTTTTTGGCTGCGTGGATAACGTCTTCTATGCCTGTTTTTTTCCTTATAGCTGTGTTTCTTATTCTGTCTTGCCTGGTTATTTTTAGCATCGACCTCTCCATCGCCCTCTGGCATACTCTAAGCTTACCCGTTTGTTCTTTTGTCAGGCTCCACGTTTGAGATCCATATGTCAATGTAGGAAGAATAGCCGTATTAAAGGTTGCTCGCTTTATTTTTATGGATAGGTCGCTCTTCATAATAAATTTTAATGCCCAGTACTTTTTCCAGGCTTTGCTTATCCTGTTCTCTATCTCTTTGTCTTGCTTGTTATCGAATGAAATCAGTTGTCCAAGATAAGTAAAGTTTTTGACGTACTGCATTTCCGTTGGTCCAAATTTAATAGGCGTCTCTTGTCCATTAGTCATAATTTTGCATTTGTATTTGTTCATCTCTAGGCCTGTTTCTTTGCACACATCATTAAATTCTGTTAGCATCGTTTCTAGTGATTCCGTGTCTTCAGCAAAAATAATAACGTCATCGGCAAATCTTAAGTTGTTTAGGAATTTTCCGTTTATTTTTAGGCCTTTTGTATCCCAAGATAGGTTTCTAAATATCGCTTCAAGACTAGCATTAAATAGTATTGGTGAGATTGGATCGCCTTGTTTTACACCTTTTTGTAGTGCGAAAGATTCTCCTTGTATGTCAGTTTTGATTAAGGCCTTGCTGGTTTTGTATATGTATTTTAATATATTTATATATATTTTGGTCTACGTTTTGATCTTCCAGGGTCTTAAAGAGAAAAGTGTGTTCAAGCGAATCAAAGGCCTTAGAAAAGTCAATAAATGCTATATATATTTTGTGATTGTATTCTATACTTTTTTCCATAATTTGGTTTAAGCTGTGAAGGTGATCGATTGTGCTAAATGACGATCTAAATCCCGCTTGTTCCACCGGCTGTTGTTCTTCTAGAGTTCTTTCTATTCTTCGTCTTAATATTGTCATAAATAGTTTGTACATACATGATGATATACTAATGGGCCTGTAGTTGTCCAAATTATCTTTCTTTCCCTTTTTATGCAGTATGGTAATTTTAGAGATGTTCCATTGTTCTGGTGTAATTTCTTCTTCTAATATTTTATTTAAAACTAAAGTCATAGCGTTGTGTAGTTCGTAACTTGAATATTTCAATATTTCGTTGTTTATTCCATCTGGGCCCATTGCTTTTTCAGATTTTAATATCACGATAGCTGAGGAAATTTCATCTACAAGGAACGGTTTCGGTGTTTCGCAGTCCTTTCTGTTATATATGGCGGGATCAAAGTTTTCTGTAGAATATAGGTGTTTAAAAAACTTGGTTGCTGTAGTAACTATGTCCTTTCTGCTCTCTATTTTGCCCGTCGTATTTGTTAAGTTCGGTATCATTTCTTTTCCAATAGATATAATTCTCTCCGCCTTTTTTATTCCACAAACATTGGTAAGCACTTTCTCTATTTCTTAACCGCGTTATATGGGACGATATCTATGAAAAGGGACCTTATTGTCGATGGCGCTTACGCCCTTATTAACGATGATCCGATATAAATACAATGCCGCGCGACGCTGTGCGGCGTAAGCGCCATCGACAATCAGGTCTCTTTTCAACATAGATAATATCCCATATAAACGAATTGATTTACAACTAATTCGCCAAAATCGGCTCAGTAATTTTGACGCTACTGAGGACCACCCGATACAAACATAGCTACATACTTACATACATTCATAAACATACATAAACTGCCAAGTCATAAAATAACCTTTTCTCCCATAGTCAGTTAAAATCGTAAGCATCTTTATAAGCGTTAAACCCGTTAAACTGCCTATCATGTTCGGCAAAATACGTAATGTTGTGTCGCTTTGTCAACAGATGGTATGTTGGAGCACGTGTGTACGTTGAAATTCGGTTAGTCTCCGAGAGATGGCGTTGCTTATCACTTATTCAAAAGCGCGCGTAGCCTAAGCCTTACTCGATTAACAAAATGTTATTTACAGTTAACCGTGCAACTTATGTATACTTTTTAGTTTTTACTGCAAACTCAGATTTGTCTCTAATTAATAAACTGGAGCGTTATATTATTAGCTAAATCAATTTACCTTCTATTACAGCCTGTTGAATACGGCTACCAATTGAATGGACCATGCTAACTTTTTGCAGTTATGATATCCATCGCGTTATTGACCCTAATCTGTAGAATTTATGGTCATTTAGTACAGAGTTCCATAAACGTTTTATTGACAGTCGTTTATTTGAGAACGTGTATAAATGCGTTTTATAGCATTCGCTGTTCCAATTTTATCACGAGATACAAACTGCCGCGATGAGTCCTCGACTTTCATTTGATCATCAAAATTTAGCCTATATACTTAGGTCCGACTGCTGGGGACACACCTCTCACGCACGAGAAAGATTGGGCTATAGTCGCCACGACTGGCCCAAGGCGCTAGCCATTTGAATCATTTCGTTTTCTACGGAGAATCGAGCTTTTCGACACCTCACCTTTTTAAACTCTAGAGTCTAGATCAATACCAGAAAACGGCATATTTTTTATGATAACGTACACTTAAAACTAGGTCTAATAGGCAGCTAGGTATAATAAAATAAATATGTATATTTTATTAACATATTATCTTAGGTTCTAATGAATATCCGCCATTCATTAACAATAAAAAAGATAATTTCGTTTTATAGGCACATTAGTAATACATATTACATTTTTTTTTCATTAAGAATTATATGTACCTATATAGATAGTGAGGCTGTATGTTGAGACTCCATATATAAAATGTCGTAAAATGAACCAGTATGTTTTTTTACCCCAACTGTTTCCAAACTCTGTAGCCGGCATTGCTTAGTATCAACATCAACGCATGAGCGTAAATTTGCTTAAGTGGTTTCTGGTGGAAATCTGTTATATGCAAAGGTTAAATCTTCCTGCCTGCGTCTATGTGATGACAAAAACCAATAAGTAGATACCTATGCACGTCTCATATTACTTACTGCAAGTACACAACTTTAGCCTTTTCTTGGATCATATTAAACATTGTACCTATAGGTAAGTAGGATCATTATACTTCTTATTACTATTGTTTTATGGTAATGTATTATATTATTAGCTCCCTATTAATTTAATCCGAGGTAAACTCTACTTTAATAACTGTAGCTCCAATAATAAAAATAATGGTTTAAAAAAGTAGCTGTTAACCAATCGGACAATACTCGCATTTCTTTAATTATACTTAATTGTTTATGTAGGTACAATCAGCAAAACTATTAGTTTAGTATATATAAATATAGACAACCAATCGTAAAATATATTTTTTTAACATACCTAGTCAAGCGAAAGCGAATCTCATTTCCGATACTGGGATAAAACTCGCTACAGGTTGGACCATTAAAATATACTCTACACATGTAATTTAATTTAATGTATTAACTAGACCGGAAATTTACTATACGCTTCGTTACGAAAATATTCTGAACCGAGTTATAAACATGTATAAACCTTGAATCTATGCCATATCCCCTATAAAACTGATTGATAAATTGTTTGGTCAGTTAGCAAAATGCCTGTCTAAATTGAATGTGCTACAAAATATCATGTAAATACTGTAAATACTTATTTAAATATACAGACAGGTATTCGAGATCTGTATAAAATACTTTATACAAACAATCTATACCTATAATATATACTTATTTTTATATTACTTATTTGAAAGAGAGGACTCTCATAAGAGGAGTCTTATGAGAGTCCTCTCTTTATTACTTGACTTTATTACTTTATAACTTATGGCACGATGTAAAAGTTAGATTTAAATTGCAATGTCGTACGGAAGGGCACAGGAGTAATAATACGGCAGAGCCCTCGGGCGCAGATCGCCAGTGCGGTCACGTTCCCATTGTTCGAAAGCGGCAGATAAAAAGTTCACTGAGAACTAATTATTAGTTTCAGGTCGAAGCTCGGTCGAAACAAGAAGCTTAATTAGCACTCATAAAATAGCTACCACGACCGCCTATATACTTTGTGGTGAATAGGCTTTAAAAAAGTGATCTGTACGATATAGACTCTGGCTCTGTGGAATAACGTGTCGAATTAAATTAGTTGATGGTACTTAAGAGCGCTATTACATTTCGGCGTTGAGCGAGTTTAGGTATTTTACGCGCTGCGGCAGGCCGTGCGAGCTCAGTATGCCGATCCCTTCTACCACACTCGCACTACAATGATGGATTAAACATTCTTGATCCTTCGCGAAGCATATTGAAATCAACCATAACAACACTAACTGTACTTAACTTTTAAAGTTCTAAAACTGTTATTTGGTAAGTACGAAAATACTAAATGCAGTGCAAATGTACATAGGGGCTGTTCATAAATTACGTCATCTATTTTTGACGATTTTTGACCCCCCCCCCCCCCCCCCCCCTCAAATCATCCAAAAATCAAGCTTAGGATGAATCTGTTTCCTCCTACGTCATGTTACCATCATCCGATGTCCAGACCCCCCCCCCCCCCACTCCTCCCATTTGAAACGACGTAATTTATGAATAGCCCCATACTCGTACTTATGAAGGTATATTACTCGAAAGAAATTATAGGTACCTACTCGCTTATTTACATGTTTCGTCATTGCATTTGGTAGGTTGTAAAGTTTGTATCAACGAGGGTTTAAAAACGAACTGGTACTGAGGATCTGATGATGATTAAGGTGGTCACGGATACCAATCAACCATGTAGTAACATGATTAGGCTCGTTTGATTCGTCTCAACAAGATCTTTGACACTGAAGATACACAGGGTCTGATGATGGAGCTGGAAGGTGGCCACGGGTACCAGTCTATCATGTAACTAAACAACTTCGTGTTTGGGCTCGTTTGATTCGTCTCAACAAGATCTTTGGCACAAGATAATACTCAGGGTCTGATGATGGAGCCGGAAGGTGGTCACCGGTACCAATCAACCATGCAACTAAACCACTTCGTGTTTAGGCTCGTTTGATTCGTCTCAACAAGATCTTTGACACAAGATAGTACTCAGGGTCTGATGATGGAGCCGGCAGGTGGTCACCGGTACCGATCAACCATGCCACTAAACCACTTCGTGTTTAGGCACGTTTTATTCATCTCAACAAGATCTTTGACACAAGGTAGTACTCAGGGTCTGATGATGGAGCGCGAAGGTGGCGACGGGTACCTGTCTATCATCATCAGCTCCATCATCAGACCCTGAGTAGTATCTTGTGTCAAACATCTTATTGCGACGAATCAAACGAGCCCAAACACGAAGTGGTTCAGTTACATGGTAGACTGGTACCCGTGGCCACAGTCCAGCTCCATCACCAGACCCTGAGTACTAACTTGTGTCAAAGATCTTGTTGCGACGAATCGAACGAAGCCAAACACGAAGTGGTGTAGTTGCATGGTTGATTGGTACCGGTGACCACCTTCCGGATCCATCATCATACCCTCAGTACTACCTTGTGTCAAAGATGTTGTTGCGACAAATTAAACGAGCCCAAACACGAAGTGGTTCAGTTACATGGTAGACTGGTACCCGTGGCCACAGTCCAGCTCCATCATCAGACCCTGAGTACTATCTTGTGTCCAAGGTCTTGTTGAGACGAATCAAACAAGCCTAAACACGAAGTGGTTTAGTTGCATGGTTGATTAGTACCGGTGACCACCTTCCGGCTCCAACATCAGACCCTGAGTACTATCTTGTGTCAAAGATCTTATAGAAACGAATAAAACGAGCCTAAACACGAAGTGGTTTAGTGGCATGGTTGATTGGTACCGGTGACCACCTGCCGGCTCCATCATCAGACCCTGAGTACTATCTTGTGTCAAAGATCTTGTTGAGACGAATCAAACGAGCCTAAACACGAAGTGGTTTAGTTGCATGGTTAATTGGTACCGGTGACCACCTTCCGGCTCCATCACCAGACCCTGAGTATTATCTTGTGCCAAAGATCTTGTTGAGACGAATCAAACGAGCCCAAACACGAAGTGGTTTAGTTGCATTGTTGATTGGTACCGGTGACCACCTTCCAGCTCCATCATCAGACCCTGAGTACTATCTTAAGTCAAAGATCTTGTTGAGACGAATAAAACGAGCCTAAACACGAAGTGGTTTAGTTGCATTGTTGATTGGTACTGGTGACCACCTTCCGGCTCCATCATCAGACCCTGAGTACTATCTTAAGTCAAAGATCTTGTTGAGACGAATAAAACGAGCCTAAACACGAAGTGGTTTAGTTGCATTGTTGATTGGTACTGGTGACCACCTTCCGGCTCCATCATCAGACCCTGAGTACTATCTTAAGTCAAAGATCTTGTTGAGCCGAATCAAACGAGCCCAAACACGAAGTGGTTTAGTTGCATGGTTGATTGGTACCGGTGACCACCTTCCGGCTCCATCATCAGACCCTGAGTACTATCTTGTGTCAAAGATCTTGTTGAGATGAATAAAACGAGCCTAAACACGAAGTGGTTTAGTTGCATGGTTGATTGGTACCGGTGACCACCTTCCGGCTCCATCATCAGACCCTGAGTACTATCTTGAGTCAAATAAATACATATAGAATGTCAGGTCGTTTCAAATATTTTTAATCCTGTCCGGTAGTTTATTAAACTGTACCATTATAAATTATAATACTATAAAAACAGTGCTAGGATCAAAGTCTCTCGTTGCGGTTTACACGCACACAGTATAGCGTTTTACACGGCGCCCGCCGCACACAATGATAAAAAACCTCGTCGTCGCCGTTGAAAATGTGCGGAGCCGACCGACACACGTCCTGCCTCTACAAGCTCTGCCGCGGCACTGAGCTGGCGCAGCGCGCGTCATCGGTAATATAGAGTAGTTTTCAAAAAATTGCCAAAAAATTATAGTAGAATTTCATAAACACTAATGTATACCAACAGTATAAGCAAACGTTGCAGATTGCTTGAGTATGAAAATGACTTCGATATTAAGTAGATTTTCGTAGGAATTGACACTTGTTTCGGAGAGAAAATCGAGTTCGTTTTATTTTGATTTTCTCTTTCTCAAAGGTATGTAGGAAAAATATAGTTTGATATGCCTAAAGTACAGGGTATTAGTAATACAAAATAGCCAGGTTTAGCAGAGTAAAATTCTCAACATTTCCAAATAAGAGCTCGCCATTCAGTGCTTCACGGGGTTTTTCGGAAACGACCATCAGAAAAAAAATCATTACTAATTTAATAAGTCCTTTTTCTAATATTTACAACGATATTTATAAAGATAAGAAGACGCTTTTACTGGAACAAGTACTCATTGTTTCTAATAATGAGCGCAAAGTCCTGAATTTCGTCGACTAGTATCATCAATTTTGCATTATTTCGACTTTTCTTGTAAGAGCGCTCTTAAGATGCTTATTAAAAGTAAATAATTCCTTACATAACCGCTTAAAATTGTCTTTAATAATATTGTAAAATGATTACAAGCGCAGTAGCGAAAAAAAAAAAATCAATCAATTAGCGTTGCCCTCCAAAAATCATATGCATTACGAGTATTTTTATTTCGTTGATAACAACTCCAAGAAGACATTAACTCAGAAGAACAGATTAAAATCACCTACACACGACTTTGGTTCCATTGTGGGAGGTGCCATTTGTAATGTCGAGCACAAACAATGTGCATGCCGGGTATCAAGTGATCGGTGCGATAGGTCATCGCGCGCACGCGAACTGTTCCTCCGTAGACTATGCCATCTAACATTGTCATCTACTCAAATCATTTTATCAATAAAAAAATATTCTGAGAATACATGAGCGCATAAATTAACCAGCGGTTTGGATAATTTGGACCATCGAAGACGAATGAGCCACCAAACAATTTTAATTATTTCCTCTCAAGCTTAAAATAAGAGTGTATGATGCTCCTCTAGAATCTACGACTGCCGAAGGACCAAAATCTCTCTGTTCTCATCAACGCCTTTTCCCAGTTTCATTCTAAAATAGCCGGGTTTGCTTGTCCTAATTCCAAGATTGGTGTTCTCACTGGTTTTTACGAAAAGCGACAGTAATCTGGGGGGCGATTTTTGAATGTCGATCGCTCGATTTCGTCACTCGAAAATGGGTGGAAAACGGGGAAATGCAAATTTTTGAAATACGAGCGATAGAAATTTGGAATCTAGTGGTATTGACCCCTCATTTTCAATTCTATTAGTAGAATTTAAATGCCTAGTAGTGGAGATATTATTGAACGAAATACACGAAATCGAACGGTCGAAATTCAAAAATCGGTCCCCTGAAGGCTTTCGTTTTCTGAAGATAATTTAAGTTGAGTTTTGTCTCATATGAGTTTATTGAAGTTCTTATTCTATGAAAATATCTGTTTCATGTTTTTAAAATGTATAATGCGATAATTGAAATCAATAGATAGGTAGGTATAGGTAGGTAAGTTTAACATGCTTTTATGGATCGCACAGTTACGCTACGTCTTACGTAGGCGAACAACGCGCGAACGCGGCGCGGCGCGGCGCGGCGAAAGCGGCCGCCGCCGCGCCGCGCCGCGCCGCGCCGCCTGACATTCGCGTGCAAATCGCGCCGCACCGCGTTCGCAACGAGATCGCTTACGTAGGACACTTCTATGGGCATCAAAGGATTGACTTCGCCGCGCCGCGCCGCGCCGCGTTCGCGCGTTGTTCGCCTACGTAAGACGTAGCGTTAGTATATAGGTAGACACTTCCAGCGGTCACAAATTCTAAACCTAACTGCGGCCGATGTTGCTTAGCCTGCATAATCAATGAATATTGCAAGCTCCACAAAGCTACGAAAGTTTCATCGACAAATGTGCTCTGTGTAGTAAAGCTTGCGTGCTTGAGGGTCATGCCTAGACACGGCTATCCCTCTCCGCCCTTCGCGCTAATTTACTTCAAGCATAAATCTCCGAGCGCTCGCTGTATCTTGTCGCCATCTGTCACCGTTGTACGGCCGCCAACTGAAAAACGAACGTGATTTGGTTATAACAACGCACTAAACGAACCACTTAGATGGCTCATTAAATAAATTTATTCCATTTGATAACGATTCGATACGATTGCAAGTGAGCTGGACGTTAGCTTTTGATTTATGACTATCGCGTGGAGAAATTTTTATGTTACACGATCTTAGAACGTGAGTCAGTGTCTGAATTTGCGCGGTGTTGATTATATGCAAATGAACATGGGTGTAATAGAAATTCATACGAATATCGATGGACAGCTCGCCGAGGAGAATAATTGCGTGACTAAATCCCGCTTCGGGGAGCTGATGCGAGGTGGTTATTCTCTTTCGTTTACCGAGCTCTCGCTTTTAGCCAGCCAGTGTAAGCATGACATCTAGCGAAGCATAATCGATATGGGTTTGAGATCCACAATTAAATTGGGTCACGTTAGGCGATAAGTAGCCTTAGCACGCCCCTTAGCATTAGCAGTGTCAAACTAACATATTCGCTAACGTCTGCGTAACCTACTTTCTATACATTTCGCTCGCACTAATATGCGATTACGAGCGAGATGCATAGAAAGCAACTTACGCACACGCTGGCGAATATGTCGGTGTCAAACTGGTGGTAGCCGTAATAGTCGGTAATTGAAGAAAACAGCACAGGCAGCCTATTGCCGTTGCTTACTTAGCGCGAGCGCATCGGTCGCTCACACAAATCAAGTTTATATTTAGATTTTTTTCATGTACTTCAACGTTACTTAATGACTTACAATAAATCAATAGGTACCTATATAACGCATCTGTAACAACTGTATGTAATTGCAGATCTTTTACTTAACACATTCACTGCCAGGGGGCGTGGCCTAGGAACAAACTTGTATGACGGTGAACGCACATGTGCGTCGGGGGCAGTGAATGTGTTAACTTTTTACCTGAGATGAATCCGGTTAGCAATTGGAATACAGAGTCAGATTCAGCGCGGCTCGGTAGAGCGATTTTTGTTATTAATGAGACAATATTTGAAGCGATTCGTTTCGCGTTTTCAATAAATCAAATTTGCGCAGGTTTATATAACGTAGAAATTGTAACGTTGTGAGGACTTTAATTACAAGAGAGTTATTTTTTTGTCTTTAATTAACTATCTATCTATACTGTTACCTAATAATTATAGTTATTTACAGTTTTCAATAGTATCCCTTATTAGGGTTCCGTACTACAAAGGCTTTACATAGCAAAAAAATTAGTTATGAAGAAAAAAAAAAAAATACCATCCCTCGCCCTATATCTCTGTACTTGACCAAAGAAAAATAATGAAATTTGGAAATATTACAGGAAAAATATAACGACACTTCTATCTCCATATATAACGAAAACAGGCGATTACGTTACTTCTTTGATAAATTGCGTTGCTGGCGCTGCCGCATTGCTGTCGAGATTAAAATGTTAAACCCGTCACGTCACAAGATTTAGGAATGAAGCTGACAGTGCCTGCAACACTGCACTGCTACCAACGCAGCTGCTGCAGTCGCCATCCGAAAATCAACTTTATACAGTGTGTTATGTTATGTTATAATGACGTTAAACTTATCAGTTATTGCAGACAATTAAGGTTGATGTTGATATTAAATCACTGTAAGCTGGTTCTAAGCTAGGTAACCTGTAATGTAGGAATGCACTAGACGTGACCTGCCCAGGTGTAAGGCTTCTAGTCCGACAACAGATCGATACATCAACTATCAGAATTATGTAATTTAAATAATGGGTTTATATTGATTTCAAGCCATAGATAGTTCAGGTTAAACTTGAAACGTGGTGCGGCAATAGTCCTTCTTGGTGTGTTTACAGTAAACTTGATTAAACGTGGCCTGTTAATTGTTACTTCACAGGGTAAATCCATCACCCGTTAGTTTGGTACTTATTGCTTTTTAAATAAAATAAAGTGAATCCTTCTCTTGGTGACTAATTGAGATATTCAGATTATACAACCTTTTTATTGAGCTTTTGACATCATACATTAGGTACTATACTATACTATAAATTAAATAAAATAAACTATACTATAGTACAAGAAAAATATAAAGATACATATGACATCAAAAGTCAAAGAAAAGACCTTTGATTTGCATCTCAGGTAGTCACCGACACCTGTTTATCCAAAATACACTGTGTTTATTTGCTTTATTAATTATTAGCCTCGCACGGTTTATTCAAATCTTACAAGTTAATGGGTCATGGGCTACAAAGCTGCGGTAATTTACACCGCGCTCTAACGAACACTGCACCCATGTCTGACCGGCCGGGTCACAATAAATATGGCCGCGCTGAGTCCCGTTTAAATTCTATGCGGATTGGACGTGTACTTCATTAATACAGGCACTTGAGCGCCTACTTAGGTTTATATTTAAACATTTATTCCAAGCGGGTAATCACTAAACTTGTAGTAAAACATTCTGAGAGGGAGATCTTTCGCGTTAGCAATATATTAGAAGTGTTGCGTCGTTATTTATCTTCTTCACGTTGTACGACTCGTTTGTACCGAGTAATTAGTAACGGGAAGTAGTAAGTACTTTCGGCACAGATTAATTAAGTATTTCATGCTTTAAGTGTGCTATACGCATATACGTATCGATGTGTAGTACCTATCTATAAAACAAATGAAGTGCCTATTAAGTAATTTAATGTAGGTTTGTGTTAAATATTCGAACATTAAGGTACTCTCTAGAAATTTTATCACAACTCTCTCACGGTCGGCTGGATGTTCGGAGCGGCCATAGTTTTAATTAGCCCCAAAAATTGAGGGCCCATAAAATTTATAGCAAGTTGGAGGTGTAATGTAACGTCAGAGGAGCGCACGCCCGGCGCGCCGCCGTCGGCGCTCATTTGGGCACCCATCACCTGCAGACGTATGATAGTTTTACGAGAGCGTTTATGATTGATTAATCAGTGAGCCTAAAGCTGATCGCTTCCGCACTTAGTCATTTGATTGCAAAACGTCAAACACTTCATCTTATACAAAGTGTATTAATTGGTAGGCAATGGTGGCCTGGTATCAAGATGAGAGGTGTCAGGCCAGTAGCTGTTTATTGCATTGAAATGCATTAGAAGACCGAGAGAAAAATTGCGTCATTTATTTTACATCGAGCGTCAGTTCAATAGTGTTGCGTGAATTATTAGATTCGACACTTGTCGAGAACAATCGATAAGAGTAGGTAAACGTGTTCAGTGATTGACGACGCCGTAAATACGTATAATGTGTTTTAGTAATTCATGGGGTTTTAGAGTTCAAAAACGGAACGTTATTCAGTAAAAATTAATAGGTCTTTAAAAATAGACTCTTTCGGATACCTAAATGGTAACAATAACTTTTTTTTTATTACTTTGCCAGTTAACTCCACTCCAGGCTACAAACCTCGATCGACTAAATCGACTTAGGTATTCGTTCGAACGTACCTACTGTTTTGCTACTGTTAATCCGATTAAGGAACGTCACCAATATGGGCTTTAAAACCTAAGGTTGGTTAAAAAAAACAAATCAAAATCGAATTATACATATCACGGAAAACCATGAATAGTTATTTTTTTTACAAGGGGGCAAAGTTGTTGTTTAACCGCTCGTGCTAATATTGGTACCCGATGCAGCAACCGAAAGATTCCAAAATTGATTCGAATTCGAAAAATGGAATCTTGAGCGTTGCGAGGGTTTCAAAGCATGAGGGTTAAACAAAAACCCGAAGCAAATATTAAATGTAAAATATCAAACAAAATAATATCCAAATGAATGTTACTAAATATTTATCATCCAAAATCATCATTTAAAAGTCAATTCTACCAGCAAACATAAGAAAACAACTCAAAATTTGCATTTGATTACTTTGCCTCACATGTGAATTACTGATAGCAAAGTGCAACTTGCAAGCACGAGGGTTAAACAAAATTTGCCCCCGAGTGAAACACAAAATTTTTCACCACACCAACCCGAAGCAAATATTAAATGTAAAATATCAAACAAAACCAAATCAAAACAAATCCAAATGAATGTTATTAAATATTTATCATCCAAAATCATCATTTAAAAGTCAATTCTACCAGCAAACATAAGAAAACAACTCAAAATTTGCATTTGATTACTTTGCCTCACATGTGAATAAAATGCAACTTTGCTATCAGTTTTTGAAGTGCAAAGTAAGCCTTTCCGAGCTGGTGTGGTGAAAAATAAATTGTTAGTTGGTTTTATTGGCAACGGGCAGGCTGTACCAATATAAATAAATGTTCTGCTCTTGCAATAGGGGATATTACTGCAATGTTATGCCGCCAGAGTGCAGCACTACCGACTCAGTAAATTCATAGACTAACTTATACATACTGTGCCTTAAATTGTTTTTTGACAAGTTTTCACAGACAATAAAATATGACATTGATGCATCAAGGCGGTTTGTTAACAAGGGCCTACCGGTAAACGCGAAAATCGAAATTTAGTTACATATCTGCCTCTTTATCGCTCGAATATGCAAGAGTGATAGAGAGATTAGATAACGAAATTTCGATTTTCTTGTTTCGCGGTAGGCCATGTGATTGACGTGACGTGTAATGTGTCAATGTGGTTTGTTTACTGTATGTGCCACAAAGGTGCCACCTACGCAGAGCTTTGCCTAATATTCCCTATTGATCTACCTACTTTCGAGCTACTGAGAACCATTTAAGTTAAAACGTTCTTTCACTATAGCGTTGGAACATATTGTAAGACATCTTTGAAAAAAACCTTAAAGCTCATCTTAACCACCCACACATCACTAATGTTGTCAGGGAACACAATCAATACTTAGGTACCTATACGAGTACCATAGGGCTATAATACATGTAAGCATAGCTATTCAATTTGCTGCACGGCAATGAGCATATTTTATAACAGGTAAAATAAACAAACATGTACAATCGTCTTATTGCAATCGTGCAAGTAACTTATGGACATCAAACATAGCTGCCAAGATAAGGATCGTGATTGAGGAATTGGCACGTGTAGGTATCGAACAGCTGCGTAGGCCCGCTACATAGGTGCTGTTGTACATTTGAGAGAATGATCCATTAAAGTGTTAATCATACGACTAAGTAACTAGCGGTCACTACACAATTAATCGCAGATTTAATATCTACTAAACTGCAGTATCAGTGATCAGTCTGTCCTCTAAATGATTACTTAGCTTAGAGAATCATTAAAATTCAATTCTGTAATTATGTCGCATTAATCTACACGTGCAGTTGATTTTAAAATTAGATAGTACGTATGTTTAGTTGCATACCTATTTATTTATTTATTTAACATCTTGCTGCAAATGTTATCGCTTCCAATTTTTGTTTTACATTCAGTGTTTTAAAAAGTGCGAGTAGGCATTAAAAATTAAAATTTATGGAGGTACTAAGTTACATTGTAGGTAAAATAAAAAAAATATAACTAAGTAGTAATGATATACATAGTACATATACGTATTGGATCAACTAAAAAAATACACAGATATAAAATATGGGTAGGTACATTTAGGTACTCGTGCATTTCAACACCGTTAAGATAAGCGTACATAACTAGGATCACTATAGCACTATATATCATTTTCTTAGAAAGCTCTGATGTTGTAGCTGTAGATAAATAATGTTAGGTGTCATAGAGAGACTTTTTAAAGAGAATTTTTCTTGACCCACAGTGAGGTATTTTTCATGTTTAAAAATTATAAAGCCACACGTCATATCATTCGGACATCTGACCGTATAATATTGCATTAGCCATTACGGACACACTGTAGCATCTCAAAAGTACGTCGTAAACGCGCTACACGGCTACTAGAAACGCAATTTAGCGGTGCACAGAGAGAAACGATGGCTATCAGTAAACGTATAAAGCGGTGTTAGTGCCGTCACACATTTTTTCTCGTTACCGTAGGTGTTCTGGAAGCTTATCTCCCGGTCGTCATCGCGTCATGTTTTGGGCCTGCTTTGCATTTTTCTTCCTTGTCGTTCCGTAACATACTCTCATTAAACTTTCGCAATGTCTCACGAACCGGATGGCATTATTTACTTTCGAGCTCCAATTGAATCAAATTAATTATTAGACCGCTGTTTAATTTTTGATTCTTGTAGTGGTGTATCTAGGCTTCAAAAAAATCCGTTGATGCCAGATTTCTGGTGCAATTTATGATAAAGGGACCCACTGATTAACAGTCAAAATTTTCTACCGTCTGGCGCACTGTTATAAGTGGGCCCCTTAAGAGCTAAAATGACTGACTGATTTTTCAAAAGGAAATTTGTGTAAATTTTCCGACGGCGAATGTACGAGAATAGTACATTATTGTCGAGGTTCGGAAGTAGCTACTTGCAGGCTGAGGATTCGTTTTAAACGGACGACCTTGGGAGTCCGTTTAATTGAATCCGAAGCCAGCAAGTAGCCTTCCAGCCGAGTCATATATAGTGCTTTTCTCAAAAATGGTGCAAGAAATATAAATATCATAGAAATATTTTACAAAAGCAACGTTCTTACGTATATATTTTCACAGAAAAAAGTAGAAACAATTGAAAAAATTAGCTTTGCCGCCTTTTTATTTTTTTAATAAAAAAATAGAAGTGTATTTTTCTGCCGAAAATACGCCAACCTATTTGAGACAGCTAAATAGTCGCGGTACTAATCATCTGTTTGGCTGTTTAATGGGCCTGTGCCTTCATTTGATATGGCCATTTCAACTTTTAAAAAGTTTGGAACTCGACAAATAATGGAATTTGTATGCAACATTGCAGTCCCAAAATCGAGACTGCAATGTTTTTAACTTTTTAATTTTTGACTGACCATAAACTACGCGCTTCGCGACGTATTTTTTAAACGGCAAAGTCGACTTTGCCGTCCATTTTTGAGAAAAAGAAGATTTTTTAATTGTACTACATATTTGTATTAATATTTGATTGATAAAACAAAAACCTGAGATATTAATTGATCCAAGCGTGAACGACATTCACGCTGTCAGATTTAAGTTGTGTTCAAGGTGATAGTCTCTCTTACTAAAATGGCGACCGAGTTGACATTTAAATGCCATGCATTTTTAAATTCATGCGACGTACACAATTAACAGCGCGACTTCGATCATATTGTCATTCGCCAGTGGACTTTTACAGGGCGCTTACCGTTAGAACCCCGCTTTGTGGTTAAGACCCCGTGGGTTCAGGTTCTTCTCTCACTCTTACTAAGCGTAAGCGTGAGCGAGACGGCTGTGTGTGCCCGGGATCGGGATCCTTAATACCAGAAATTTTGGAGCACTTAGTCGTAGTGGCCTAATGAAAGTTTTACATACTTACCTTTCAAAGGACAGGTATGCTTAAGAGCAAAATCGCATTTTGCTCACTGAGTAAGACAAAATGACATTCAAGTGACCTTCATATGTCATTTCAACATGCGGGGCCTAATAAAAGTTCAAAATACAAGGATTCTATTCTCTCTGTCCCTTTCACTTCGTTAGCAAAAAGAAAGAGACAAAAAAGTTCAAACGACATTCAACGGTATATTGCTGGTTTATAATAGACCCCCGAAAAACGTCAGAACGCATCGTTCCAAAACACGTACAAGTATGAATTCATATCAATTAATTAATAAAAATAAACTTTTTAAATTTTATAAAAAACCACTATATTTTACGTATTACATTAATAAAATAAGGTAGTTAGAAAAAAAAAACATAGGTAGTTCAAGAATAATAAGATTTAAACACGGGCAAGTCGTCCCGTTTTCTTAGATTGATTTAAAAAAGACGACACTACGATGTTGCCATTTTTTAATTTCTACAATTTCTTGTTGGTCTATAACATTATAGAGAATGAATAAAGGCTTTTTATTTTATCGAACGAGCGAGCGAAGCGAACGAAGTTCTTACATTCGACTTGGGACACGCGGCTGGCTAGGGGCACGTCCCGGCATTTCGATGTTTTTAAGCTGAACTATCAGAGGATAGTTTGTTACTCAAGAACTTAAGTAAATTTGTTCTAATTTAAATGAAATTGGGTAAACGTGTAGTTGAGGGCATTATATTTTAGTCATTAAATTATGAGCAGGCTCGATCAAGGGGTTATTGAGCTAGAAGAGCTTAGAAGGCTAAAAAGCTATTTGTGAGGGGTCTTGCTATTCTGGTCATCTTTTTGCAACTAAGTGAGGTCGAGTTTGGTATCAAATGAAAGTGATCGGCTTGCACTTTTATAATATCGTTTTTAAATTTACTATTTTGAAATAATTAGGAAGATAAAAATAAACATAATATAGGTATTTGACATTTGACAGGAAATATTTCGGCTTACCACAGATACAGTATCAGTAAAGGGCTCTACAGACCTTGTAATATATCCACGCGATTTTTGATCCATTGCCGCCTATAGTGAGACATAAAATAGTAGAAATTAAATAAAATGGAACTCTAAAATTTTCATACTATATAGTCAGTCAAACAAGTTTGTCACTAGAAAAAGGCGCGATATTCAAATTTTCTATGGGACGATAACCCTTCGCGCCTACATTTTTTAGCCGCTTTTTTCTACTGACGGAAATGGCTTGACAGACTATAAATTGTTGCCATGTGTAAGCATTTTACGGCAAAAATGTGACAGCTACGTAGAAAGTGGCGCCCTCATTTATTAACCGACTTCCAAATCTCAAAAGGAGGAGATTAGATTGTGATTTTTTTAATGTTTAATTGTTACTCCATAGCCATATCTCCGTCATTACTGGACCGATTTTGAAAATTATATTTTTGATTGTATGTATTTGCAAACAGATTGGTCCCGTTTTTGTCAAAACCCAGTTGATGATGATCAGAACGGAACTCTTCAACGAAGCATAGTTCACGTTTGGCGATTTGTCCTCTTCGTTATGTTTATTAAGCAAGTTAAGTTTTTAAGCCACATTTTTGTCAAGCTCGAGTTCTGATGATGGGATCCACGAGGAATCGAGGCAACTCCTCAAATCTTAAAGGCATGCGTATAGAGATATTTGTATTATCATCAGAAAATCAAGCATTTTCATTAAGGACTGTCGCATTTGATGAAGTGGAACTGCTGATGATGATCAGAACAGAACTCTTCAATGACTACACGTTTGGCGATTTCGAATTTCGATTTTGACGAAGCTGGCCCTGGAGCCAGACCTGACCCGGATCCGGGTTCTTATCTGGACCTGAACCCGGTCCTGGACCCGGACTTGGACCTGGACCAAGACCTAGACCTGGACCTCGACCTGGACCTGGTCCTGGACCCGGAACTGGACCCGGACCCGGACTCGGACCTTGACCCGGAAAACCACTGATACCTTTCTAAGCTAAATAAACCACTATGATTACCTACCATAAAATGTAGGTATAAAGTATAATGATGCCAAACTTACTAGCCCCTCCCGCTCAAAACCCCGTACACCGCACCGCACGCGCCGTTAAGTCGGTTAGGTTAGGTTTAAACTGCGATCCTCCCAGAACCGAAAAAAAGTGGGTTAGGTTAGGTTCTGCGAGCCTTACAGAAACGAAATGCTACTAGAAAAGTGGTTTTGGTTAGGTTCGAATTGCAATCCTCACAGAACCGAAATGCTATCAGAGAAGTGGGTTCGTGAGGCTAAAACTGCGACCCTTACAGAAACGAAATGCTACCTACTAGAAAAGTGGGTGGTTTTACCTTCTTTTCTACATAGTGTACAATAATCTTCTATGTACAATAATCTTTCACCGGCCCCCATAGAAGTCGGGTTTTTTTTTCTTGAAAATTATTTTCTACTATTTTATGTCGAACTATACGAGTACGTAGGTGCAACAAAGTCAATCGCTCTATATAATTTTTGGCAAACCGCGAGTTCTCAGTTCGGGGCGAATTACTAGTTTTATTACAAAAATATTATCAACAATTTTTTTCGTATACATGTTAGTGATACGAATAAGAAAAAAGTTGTATTAATTATGTAACGAAAAACGTTGTACTAATTAGCTCTTAGCATAAAAGAGACGAGCTACGTGTCATAATACAGGGCCCATAACTTCTTTCCTAGGTAGACTACATCAAATATTGTGCATACTCCGCCTTAACTACTTTATGTATAGGAAGGATTAAAAGCTTAGGTAGAGCCCGTCTTTTATCTTCCGAGGTCGCTATATGGACTAATAGGACCTAGGTAGCAGTACCGTGTAAGTACTCAATTAACTTTATGATCTTTCTGAATATTCAACACGTTAATAATTCATTTTGTTTATGAGATTGAAAATGTTTATTTCATTGGAAGGTCGCTGCGATACAAAGACTTTACAATGTAAACCGATATCGTAATCTCCTCTTATAGCGGTATGTATGTTTATTTATTGTGTTTGTCACTAAACATAAACACACAGTAGGTTTTTCTATATTCTTACTGCACTTGTCAGTTCAGTGCTTGCCATGAGAACTGCCCGTTTGTGCTTTCTGAAAGTGATATAAATTGATAAAAAAGTGATAACTATTATGTTAAGTAAATTAAATCAAAAGTTATGAGTCCCGTATCATAAATAATACATGGACACAGTATTTGTAAGTATACGTATATGGTCACGTGTGATTTCTACCTAGGATCGGGACAATTTATCAACGCTGTCAAATGTCATGATTTACTGCGGTGCCTCTGTACAGCCGCGTTTAGTTATGAGGCAGGCTAAAAATATTCAATGCAACTCGAGTGTGAAGCCCTGCACTGCAGTCGGACATTATACTGGCCAATAGGTATTGTAACGAGCGTTGATTTTTATAAAGTACTCACTCGCATAAACTGATTTCGTAATATCAAGAACCCAGTAAACTTTCGCAAAAGATTCGTTTTATTTTGGAGTTTAATTAATGTCAAATATTATTTTATTGTTTAATCCGTAAAAATATAATAACAACAACATTTCTGGTGCTATTTCCAAGTTTATTGAAGTGTTATGTTTACGTTATTACTTACTGATGACATGTTCTTTTTATTTTTCAGGTATTTATTTACTACACGTAGATCGTAAAATCGGGAGAAGGTAAGTTAAATCTATTTCTTCTTTGATTTTGATTTTGACATTAGTACCAACTCTGTAATCTACTGGATGATTCATGGTGTTATAAGTTATACTGAATATCGCTAAAATTTATCGAGAATCAAGATCTGTTCTCAAAGAAATCTCTAATTGGCTAGTAATGTCGTTATCATCAATGAAGCATTTAAATGATTACCAGATCATAATGTGTGCTGAACGCTAAGTAGCCAATAAAATTCAAGCTACTTATTAGTAGTCTCCACTTTTAGTTACTTAAATTGAATAGGTATCCATTTCACCGAATCCCGTTTTAAACTGTGAGTAAAAATTGCACTAGGTAATATACCTAACTACAAAAGTTTTTATGATACCTATATTTACCTACACTAAAAATAAACTCTTGATGATTTCCTTTAATAAACAAAATTTAAACATATTTTTTCAATATTATTTTATGAATGGTAAGGACTTTAAACACGTAAAAATATAAAATCCGTGAATATATTGCATCAATTTAGCATTTTTACAAGTACAAGCGTTATTACAACACTTTATTCATTTCCAATTGTTTTCAAGTGAAAGGCACAATTGCAGGAGATTACGGGTTACGATGTGATGAGGCAAATAACGTCAAAAGGACGATGGCAGTTGGGGCGGGCAGGAGCTGTCGATGACGATGATTTATGAATATTGAATCCATTATGTGGCATATTTTTGCACTAAGTGCAACGTGCCTATATTGGGATTAGCGGGACGTGGCAATTAAATAGCTAGCAATCTAGATGCATGACTTATTAGGTTATACCTGCTTATAAGCGTCTATTTAAGTCGAGCGGATGCATTTGTATGATAGGAATCCATTAAGAAAATCTGATAATTAAATTAGTTCCCATGGTTTAAAAAATATTCTCATATTAGAACGTTCGATGGATTTGGATAATCAACTATTCATATTAGATTTTATGAGAATTCAAATAAATTATAGTTCCACCTACATGTGCAACATTTAATTCGGGTCGTATTAAACAAATAAAATTAAAGCATACAAACCTGGATAAACTTACAGCTTTGATTTTTCATACGTTGTTGTTACACGTTCTCCCCGCCTCTTATATAAACAAGGTAATATTGAACACAAAAACAAGGTAATCTTAAATTTGCATCTTTTTCATCTAGGTATTTGAATGAGTGGTTCGTGGAACGGATTCCTTTTTGCGACACATTTATCGCACGATTAGGCACGATAAAGCTTTCATCTCTCTTTGCACGTACGTATAGGTACAATTATCCGGGTAGGTTGGTACGTAATGAGTGCGTAAGAGCCACTCAATTTGCCGGCTAGTGCTACTCGGGTAGCAGATGTAATTTCACGCCGAAGGAGGATGGCCACGACACATCCCGTCATCACCGACAATCAATTATCAACAATCCATAATCACGGACAATTAATTTTTTCTTGGCACGGTTAATGGGAGTACGCTTTCGTCGGTTATTTTCTCGATAAGGGTCAAATTGAGCCGCCCGCGGCCTATGTGAACAAAACAAGCAATTTACGGCACTCGATACATTACGGTTTTTATTATTATTCTACTCGGTTATCTCGTTACAGCGGCTCGGTCGAGACGTAATAACAGTGCCCGTTCATATCGCATGCTGAGTCTCACTCGGAGGGGTAACTGAATACCTATCGCGCGGCATCTTCATTAATTGCTTTAAAAGCTCATTGAAGTAAACTTGCCTGACTGACAGTGAGTTATAGACGGCAGATTATCGAAAACAATTGCTTACGAAGTAGTGGGTAATCGTAATGTATACAAAAAATGCATAAAAACCAAGAAAAATCATTTGTTTTTTTTTGACATTTAGTCTAATATCAACGTACAAACAATACGTTTTAGGTTATACTTTGTTGTAAATAACTGAATTAGTTGCCGTGCCGTACGTTAGTTTAGTCATCAAAGTTTAACATTCGCACAGCGCCCCTGGGCACAATAGTACAAGCCATGACTCTATTTATGACGTTACTTAAGAGTAACATACGATGTCACATAGCCGCAAAAGCAGTATTTTTTGATAAATCGTTGAAAAGAAACAAAGGGCGCATAAATTTATCGCCAGGGAGCGGCTTATCATGATCACGTCGACTTTCTCCGAGTGTCGATATATACGCTGTGTGGCGGTAAAGGCGGCTCACACGTGCGCCTGCGCCCCGCGACGGGATTTCTGACCGCATCTATGTATAATTGTATATTTCCGAATGTTCGGTCTCAGGACTCTCGGGAGTCGCTGTATACTGAAACTCGATGTTGCAGGAAATGATACCTATAATGCGAGGCCGAGTTGAATATGTTGACATATTTAAAAAAATTACAATGTTCTAATTGTTTAGCAGTTCTGTAGTGGGCCTTATTTTTTTCCAGAAAAAACCTTTTTAGGGTTAGATATATACCGAAAATAGCTACCTACCTAATGCAAAGTATTTTAATCCCGAAGATTATTAGGTATTTAAGTACACAGGTTCTTTATCGTTCGTCCGAATGCGATAATATTTGTAGAAAATTACTACTTACCATAAATGTGTTTTAATCAAAAGGACAATTTCTGTATCATAATATGTTAGTATCCATTATTGCACGTTAATAGTTCATTCACCGGGCCTCACCGATAATAACATATAATAAACGTTCATGGTACCTACCTGTAGCTGGAGCGATGAATAGCAACCGTTAACTTCACTCGAAGGGGTGTCACGCAACTAAATGTTCCTTTCAAATAAATCCGAGAGGGTACTTTTTAAGGGTCTGTTTCTAAACAAAGCGTTCGATGACCACCGATGACCAGTACCCACAATGTCCAGTGTGGGAAGACTCGATCATGTCTTTGTGAGGCTTGACCCTTTCTTAAGTTTCACTGTTTCATAGCGAAAGGGGATTTAGTCTATTGAAATGTGTCTCTTGTCTTTTGTTTATTTTTCCTTGATATTAACGGTTAGAACATGAAAAATAAAGCACATGGCGAACTTCCCATGGCCGTTTTTTTCTACCCATAATTATGTGCACTCGGAATGGACTCTTCGAGATATTTTCGTGCGCACGACCTGAAGCACGGCGTGCTTGCACAAGAACTGTTCAGGCGTTTCGGAGAAGAGAAATGTGATAAATCGGACCCACCAATTATGAACAACGCATTCGGTATGCGAAAGTGCTCACTATACTTATGGCGATTATTGACCAAAATCGGTACTTACGCTTGTTACGCCAATCATACCCTCGTAGGTACTCGCATCGTACGTGCCTCCGTTACAAGATTACGTGTACCTATATACACAAATGCAACATAAATGACATTTACATATTTGTCGAGGCTTAATCGATTCACTTGTACTACATACGTACTCCCACTTTAAGTAGGTATGCGGATGCGCTGAAGTTAAAAAGACATTTCACTAAGCCATGCAAAGGTTGTAATAAGAAGAGCATTCTAGAGCTTTATTTAGATTAGTATTTGAAAGGTTGTTTACGAAAATTATATTTATAAGATTGAAAAATACGTAACTAATGGATAAAAAAATGCTTAAGTGCTATGGCTAGTTATACCGGGGGTGGCCCGGTGGTGAGTTACACTACACGAGCAAAAAATTACCTCTAACAATGAGGCTGTACTCCTCAAACTGACCAACATTTGTTCAGCGACTTGGCGAAACTTATACAAGTATTTAAATGTAGGTACCTTGTTACCTATTACGGAACCCCTAAAACATATAAAGTTAAGTCATTTAAAATTCAAGATTTTCTTGGTAATACGTTCGATGACATTGAATATTGTGGTAAGAGATAAAATAGTACATTATTGTAGAGGCTGAGAATTCGAAGATTAAATTTGTTTTTTTTTTAATTTACTGTAGCAAAAAAGGTACGGTATGTTTTTGTTACAGTAAGGGTAAGATTTCTGAGTATATTGGAGAACTGATTTGATACTTAACGCCGCATATTGTAACGTTACTGCGACACGGTATCTACTAAAATATTCAGTTTCGTTTGAATTTGACATTAGAATAAGGTAATAAATTCCTACCAGCACATTATGTAGATAGGTATACTTCCAGAGCGTTGTTGTCAGTATCTCTTATAGTTAGCATTATATAAAAATAAATGAATTTACAAAATTATATTTAAGGATTTTTTTAAAGCTAACTTGCAACCTATTTAAACTCGATTTTGTCATAGAAAAATGGCTAAATGTAAAAAACCGTTTCTAATAAGAGTATCGTAAGATAACGATCTTTTCATACATGTATTCTAATTTGAAAGCTTCCCACTTATCATTACTCCTAATGACAGTGAAACTAAAGTCATATTGGACGGCCCATTAGCAATTTGGCGGACTAGTTGTTATTTGGCTACTTGTGAACGAACATGACACGTTATCTAAAGCAATCCATCTCGGATATAGACGCGCTTCTCTAATTCTCTTATTAGCCGCTGAGCGTGGGCGCGCCGGCGACCGGTATACTCGTAAATATAAGGCATAATTTTGTAATTATGTAAAACGGTAAAAAACCAAGTCCAAATCGTTTGCTATCTGTAACGCAATATAAATTAATGGCCGCCATATAATAAAACTCGGTGACGGCAAATCTTTTAAGTTGTTTTCGTTTCAATCGATTGACTCAAATGCCCTACTTTTATTATTCAATTAAGCTTACAGTATAACTTATTCGTTGAACGATTAGATTGTCAAGGAAATCAAACTTTTAATTGCCAGACGTTGACGCAAAGACGAATGTTCGGGTTCGGTACGTTTTATTGCAAATATTTTTTCAACGAAGTAGGTACTTAATTTAGACGTCTTGATCTCCACGGATCCTAAAACTCATTTTGTGGAATTGATTTTATCGCATTTAATTTATTAACAACATACGGTAAAAGTACTTAACGTTTACAATACGAACTACCCTACGATAAATGCATTCTATCATAGTTACTTAACATAGCAGTAGACTGAGTTCTAATAAGCCAATTTTAATCAACAAAAAAAAAAAACCATAGAACTATAGAATGCTTTACCGTCGATAAGTATTTATAACAGCGGAGTATATTTGTGCCCATAATCATATATCAATAATGACTTACCCATACCTACTTAAGCCAGTAGCTGAGGTTTAGTTACCAGGCAAGCGCTTTGGTCTGGAATAAAAGTATCTGTAGTTTCTGAAATATTTGTAGTTCATTGTTAAGTGTTCTTTGTTCAAATTATTGCTAAGTATTAGACTGTACTATTTTTACGAAGATAAAACTAAGTAACAGGTTAAAAAAATAAGTTAATTTTCTTTCCTAAAAGAAGGGGGGGTCTTCACCTGCTAGCGTAAGAGTAACGTAGCAAGGAATAACAGATTCTTTGCGACAAACAAGTATTTATCTATAGGTATTTACTTTTATTACGAGAAACATTAATTTAGTATAATGCATCTTTTATTCAATAACAAAACTTATACAAACTATTATTAAAATTATGTATAAACTAAATAAATTAAAACTATATAAAACTAATAAAATAAATAAATAAAACTTACCCACCTACCTTAGGTCCCCCAGATCTGTCCCCTGCGGAAGGGTGCCCATAAGGCTGGCTACATTCCCACGCTGAATAGCTATGCCTATTCTTTGGCCTAGGAATGAGCCAGCCCTAGGGTCACCCGTGGTTTCCAATAGTCTTTTTTTTAGGCCCTTAAAAAGATTGTGAGCGTCACGACACCACGGCCCCAGGGTCTCTACCGCGAACGCTGCAAATATGTGGTTGTTTGTAAGACCAGCATATTTGCGGCGTTTTAGGGTTTCAGCCGCTGCCGCCGCGTCGCCAGCTCTCTGAGACGTGGCGACTAGATGGGACGGCGCTAGGGTGTCTACACATGTGGCATCCCAGATGAGCGGCCGTCCCATCTGCCAGGGGATGAGGGTTATTCCATCGGGCCTCTTGCCATCGTCGCGCGCCAGACCGGCTGGTTCCAACGCGGCCGGCACGCCCACGCTGACAAAGGCCCGACGGATGACATCGTTGAGGCTGGCGTGGCGGGACAGGCGGCCGGCACTCCTTCGGCAGGAGAGGCCGTGGGAGCCCAGACTGTCAACAGGTCTTTTATTGTATTGGATAAGTTTATGTTCTATATATATGTAGCTACCTAATAACTAAACTATAAATTGGTAATTATTTATACATTACGATCCCTAGAATAGCAAATCGGTCATTGATCTAAAGTAGTTAATAAGGTAAGTAACTCCTGAAGAACGATGTCTTATGCGTGTGTAATTTTTACCGTATTTCACATTATAGACCACACAGATTTTTTAAAGGAAGATGTATGTATTATTTGAAGTCTGTATATTATAGGGTGGTCCAAAAAAAAAAAGTTTATAAAGTTGGTCTTCCACAAGCTTCTTCTTGTTCCTTAAGGTCCCAGGAACACTCGAGCCCATTTTCAGCAAAAACAAGTAATATTTAGAGGTCGCGACGATTTGCTACTTCTGTTAAAGGGACAATACTAGGGAAAAAAATGCAACTTTGGCTATTATATGTATATATATTTATTATTGAAGTAAGTAATGTAGTTTTTTATATTTATTTAAGTAACTTACATAAATCGTATTAAAATGTAACAAAATTATAGCCAGTATATATATTTTCAATCACTATCTTCAAAAGACATTGACATAACATTGGATTTTGAAGCCACAGGAAACTTTTTTCTGTGAAGATCAACCACATGCAAGAGAAATTGTTTCTGCTGTTCATCTTTTGTGATAGAAGAATTGAATTGTGTAATTAATGCTATTCCACGCTCTGCACAGTCATTTACGACCTTTGTTTGCCTAGCTTTCTCCGCCATTTGGGTGTAAATTTCATCAGTGGCCCATTGTGAAGGATCTTTTTCCAAAAAACCTACTGATTTCTCGCGTCCCTCAAAAATTAATAAGTCAAACAAGGTCGCAGTCCGCTGTGTAAAAAAAGTCTGTAAAGGCTGTTCTGGGTCAAAAGTTTTGCCATCTAGTCTTTTCAAAGCCTTTCGTCTAGGTGGTTTTTGCATATTTTTAACCATTTCTCTTTTAGACTCAATACTTACCCTGGGATCAAATAGGGAAAGTCCTATTAGATGTTCCGAAAAATACCACAAATGGCGACGAAAGGCTTTCATCGCAGTGTCACTAATCTTGCGATTTGGGTAATCTTTGATTAGTGCTAGAAGTTTTGCGTCATTCAAAGGAGCTCTTTCTGCCATTGGAGCCTCATTCCAAAATCGGCCATAAACGAGACTTACAAATAAGCACAATTCTGTTATGGATCGTTTTTCCGCTGCAGTGAGAGTGAATTGACCGTGAAAAAGGTATATTTTCAGGCAATAGATTGCTTTGGCCATCCACCGAGCTTGATGAAGGGCACCAGGAGCACGAAACTTAATTTCAGCGGTGCTGTCTGTCACTCCAAGGAAAATGTGACAAAGATTCAGCAGTTCAAGGTAGTCGTCTCTTGGCTGCTGAATTTCGACTGCATTGTTGTAGTATGCCTTCATGTCTTGGCGTAGCGTACGGAGATATGTGGTTTCAAACAAATAGATGTTTTTTTAGGCTTCTCCTCGTTTATAACTTTTGACCTTAAGGGACCGACAAACTCTTCACTTGAAGAAGATTCATAGCCACACGAACTTGAATTATCAGATGGTAACAAAGCCTCTTTACTAGCTACTTGTTCTGTTTGCATTCGCAGTTTTCTGTTTTCAGCTTTACTTTCTCGCTGCCGTTTTCGGGATTCCTGCTCACTAAGTAACTTGTCTACGCCAGCCATACTGCAACTAAATGTATCTTCTCTTTGCATCATAAGGATTTTTTTATCCTCTTCATTTTTCATTACATTCAATGCATTCCTAGCAGCTACATCAAACAAATCGAGAAGATCTGATTTAAACATCGCCTGATTCATGTGACATTTCGCGATGTTTTTGGTACGACTCTTTTTTAAGGCAATATATTTATCTAACAGTTTGGTTAGTTTTCGTTCGACTGCGTCAACTCTTTGAGTAGGAATCCTGGCTCTCTCCCAAATCTCTAATATTGATTTAGCGGTTACGTTGACACTTTGTTTCACATTTTTATTTTGTTCTATGTGGTGAAAGTAATATTTCCGCAGTACATCACCGTTTGAAGGAAGCCTTGCATATGAAAAAAATTCTATAGGTTTTCCAAGTATCCAAACTGCAGCAGATGTCCTAGTACACATAGAACCACTGGTAGAAGACATAGTTTAGGTACTCATAACACAACACAATTAACAGTACTTAATCAATCGCGAAAAACAATATACTCGTATTAACTACAATCAGTTCTATTGGCATACGAGAATACAACTACCCACTGAGATGACGACTATATTAACAAGTATAATAGTATATACCTACCCTTCAAATCATAAAAGCGGTGCGTTGTGAGTTAGTGATAGGTACACATTTATCTTACATAAATGTGTCAAATTTTGTTATAAACTGACAACGTTGTATGAATACAACAAATAAATAATCGAGTATTTGGTAATTTTGCTATTTATTTCAATCGTTTAATTTGTCGCGACCCCTAAACATGCTTGGAATTGGCTGATTTTTGGTACAGACATTATTTACAGTCATACAAACAAAAAGAGTATTGTGGAGAGGGTAAAAATCAATATAATTTTTTTTCCATACATATGTGGACCACCCTACTGTATAACGCAGGACATATGTACATTAAATCAGGATCACGTTTTACAGATATCATATTGGATGTATAGCTCATTTACATATATTGTTAGGATAGGAACAGCTTATAGGTAACTGCTGAGCCTAACGTTCACATAGGGTAGGGTAAGAGCCTAAGATACACGTGCTATTGTAAAGGGTGGCTAAAAAAAGTGCATTCTCGTTGCCGGGGAGGTTTTGGGATTATACTGAACAACTTTTACTATTACAACCTCCCAAAACCTCCCTGGCAACAGGAATGCACTTTTTTTTGGCCACCGTGTATAAAAGTTAATAATAAGTCCGCACAAAGCGGACGGTCAGACAGAGCGGGCGCGCGCGGCGACTTCCTCCTCCGTCAGTATGCCCTCTAAGATTCGACTTCTAATTAAGTATCTCGCCACTGCCAACATTTTATGTTTCCTCTACGCCATTACCTTAATTAATAATATGTTAGGCTCAATCACGCTTTTCTCACGAAGTTAAATTTGAAGTATTATGTGGAATAAATAAGTTTTATAGGTGGAAAACAGTGTTACGGGCACTAAGATCGTTTTATCGGTTTAAATTAGAGATTAAATATTTATTTGTTTAGAACGTATCAATCACTGTTACATACCTACTGTTCTAATTAATTAGGTTTGCGTTAAAATAATGATCCAACGACTTAAGACATCGTATTGTCGCATATGGCATAAGAAATAGTACTAAAATATATACTCTTATAAATTATCAAGATGCGCAAATTTATGACAGGCGCAAATATCTTAGAGCATTAAAAAAAGGGTTGCCGCACAATGCATAGGCCGCATTGAGCACCCCTTTGACATGATAAGAGGAAGAACCGATGTCACCCTTCTCCGAATGGGCTAAGAGAACGCCAGCGGCGGACCGAGCGTGTGGGGCGAGCGGGCGCGGACAGGCTGGCAGTAGCGAGCAGCGCCGCACCCGGACCGCACCGCCGTCGGCTGCGCACTGACACCCCACACAGACCTTAACGGACCCCTACCGACTGGACAGTGGGGTGGACGCTGGACAGTCTATTGTGCACAAGTGACCCCTATTGGATGACACCGGCAACTGACCACCGCGCGGTGTGCCCGCCGCCCTCAGCCGCTGATCCGGGGCTGCCCAGCCGCCCCCCCTGCGACCGCATCGCGACCCGTTCTACAGGTATTTCGATAATCGTCGTGACCTGTTCTTATTGATAATTCATTAGTATAATCAAGCATTGAATCATCTTTGATGGCGTCACTAATTAGTTAAAAGTAAGAACAGTAATAACAAATCACTAAACTGATATTTAGATCTTTGGAAGTTTATCAGCGCTTGAATGCCTACTAAGTGTTTACGACTTCGAATTACACGACATGACTATAAATCATTTTTATAGTTCGTTCAAAATGCGTTTCCTATGTTTATTTTTTATTTGATTGCTTCACTTTATGCTTTTAATTTCCGATTCTTTTAATAATTGTAAATTTAAGGGGTTTCTTTGGTCGTTGGTCCTAATGAGTTAATGACCTACGAATCTCTCTCTCTCAGTTTTCTGTTTTTTTTTAAACAAAGCATTAAATTAGGTATAGGCAAAAATAACCGTTGTGAAAATAAGGTTATACACTCCTAGACAAAAGACGAATGCAAAAATAGTTTGATTACAAATTTTTAAATTACTTTAGTTGCTGTAATCCTGTAATTAAACCTTGTTTTTGCGTTCCTCTAAATTTGTCCATGAGTTTATTTAAAATATCACTTATGTTATTAGAGACATCAAAAAGGAACAGTTCTTTATAGATAATTAAAAATATAGCAATCAACTTTTTTTTTATATCTTGTAGACGGTCATAGTTTGTCGTGGGCGCCTATCATCAAACTACAAACCAAGTATGTTGTGGGTCAAAAATTGACAACAGAGTCCGAATAATGGATGGTACACTCTTCGAGGAAGGTCGTCTTATGGTCTCATATTTTCATATATAGTATCATGTATTCTGGATGAGGTGGTTGTAGATATAAAGTTTCAATTGAAAAGAATGGCCAAGATACTAAATTGAAATAATTATAAAATACAGGCTTGTATTTTATTATAGGTACCTACTTACTTACCATAGGCCCCTGATAGTAACCTGAAAATTTATTCATGTACATACATATCATGTATCTTTGTAGTGTAGACATTTTGTTTTAATCGGATCTCCCCTAGCCTATGTGCCTTTACATTTAATATTTTTAATTGTAATGCAAGGTCAATTAACAATACGCACAGGCCCTTTAACCACGCTGTCCAGATAAATGGGCAGAGGTCGTAACAATGCTGGCAATGTATTCGCATTGCTTACATGAGCGCGGACGAGTAGAGTTCTGGGGCTAACATATGTAGATCTGTTGGTTATCGGTAAGTGTCTATAACTTCTATAAGTACAGGGTGCGTAGCCATAGTGCAATCCTTAACGCTCCGTAGCGAACGAAACACAACTACATAGAGAGAGATGACTACGATACGCTACGGAGCGTTAACGATAGGCACGTTGGCTACGCACCCTGATCAGTCAAATCGCTCGCCCTCGGCAAGCGACTGGAGCGAAAGCCGTGGTTTCCGCGTGCTAGGCCCCGCTCCGCTCGCGACGTTCGTCACAAATTTACGGCGCGTTTGACCGTGAGATCCCAAGCGTGGCTATTTTTTGCTGCTACCTAATGAGTTATTTATTAAAATTTGATTGTAAAACCTCACAACTTAATGAGATAAGTCGGTATTTGTGTCAAAACTTGAAGAAAAACATAATAAATACCAAAACGGTGAATATTAATCATTGTGTGGTCAATTTTTCCTATACGAGTAAGAGGTCCTGGTCAGGAGGTATATCATGATCACGATTATCAATATATCACATAATAAAATAAATATTAGGTATGTTTCTGGCTTGTTATGTTAGAAAAAGAGATACGATGAACATACCTGTCTTTAGGGATGCATTCTTGAGCTCGCGAGAACTCGAAACTGTGAGATCTCGAGCGAAATTCTGAGATTCAATTTTGTTGGCAGGAAATCTCGATTTTTGCAATTATCGACATCACGAACGAGATTGAAAGATTGACGCGTGTGAATCACTTTGTTTTGAGTACTATTTTTTTAAAATCGGGCAGACTTTGCGTAGGAATATATTATTTATATTACATACATATTTACATTATTTTTGCTTGTTCACCCTAATTTTTTTGTAAGTTGCTGTTTTATTTTGCAAATACATACGTATATCAAAATACGTAGTAAGTACCCTAAAAAGGGAATATATACCTACTGAATTCTTGGGGATATATAATAAAAATAACTCATTTTTAATTACTTTGTAAAACTTCGATCAAATCGAGATTAATCTCGATCTCGAGAGTCGGGCGATCGGAACACCCAATCTAGATTGAGATTTTTCGCGCGAGATCTCGAATCACTAATTTTGGTTCGAAATTTCATTCCCTACCCGTCTTGACTATGCCCGCAGATATGTTTATTGAGGTTCGCTATATCATAAATCATAAATCATTTATTCGCTTGAAAAGAGTACAGTTACAGATGTTTACACAACACCACAATATACGTAATACAAAGGACTATGCGTCAAAATTGCCCCAAAACCAACAGAGTTGAGAGTTAGGTCATTAGATAGGTATTTCGCTGTACTTTATTTCGTTCTATGGGCACCAAGCGGAATTCCATTGCAGAACTGAGTAATTGGTATTTTAGTCAAAATGTCGTCAAATCATTCGGTGTGCTCGCCCGGCGGTGCGCGGACATCTACCCTGCAGCAATTAATATACTTACTCAGTCTCTATTGCCTAGGTAATAAAGGTGAATTGAATTTATTGAATCCATGAACAAACTTCCGATTGAATAATAATCAGGTACCTATACGGCACCGTTAACGTTACACACATAGGTATAATAGCGCTAAGAAGACACGTAATAATATAGACACAGACCAAAAGAGCCGCTAAAGTGCCAGATGCTTTGAGTGGTACCAATGTACCACGACATACATTAGAATAGTATTTTCGAATATCAAATATTGGACATGGCGGCGGTCACTGAGTAAACAGCTAATGTTTATTTCTCTAAAAACGTCGACATCGGCGCGCGACCGTTCGTTTTTTTGTTTGGCTAATCATTGTTTTTTTATTGACTCCTCCGATGTAATGCTCTTCTAAGACAACGGCAAATGGTATTTGGGGATATTTTCTCACGGCGCGTGACCTGTCCAAGGATATGACTCTATCAGGCTCCGTGATAAAAAGCGTTTACCTACGAAGACTCGCGGGCACTTCACATGGGATCTTTTTAATTTGCAAAATACTAACCCGTTAGCCAAAATACTTCGTTGCATCCCATACGATCGTAAGATAACAACCCATGTTTATTACTTACATAGAAATATTTTATTGTTGATATTTGTAATTTACATCAGTATTAGAGATCCTGAACGTGGGTACGAGGGGTTGTCCTCTTCACCTAAATTAGTATAGGAGCGTTAATGTATGGCGACCTAACGTCAATTTAGCTGGTAAGTGATCTCTGTATGACCTGCAATGTTTGGTCGCGCGACGCAACGCCGTCACAGCGGACGATATAATCCGCAACGGGCTCTCGTGTCACACGTCAGATCAAATAGAATAGATAAAACTTAAACTAATGTACACTCAAAGCTTTTCACAATCACCGGCGAACGCAATAAATAAAGCTTCGTCGAAGAACGGGAGCAATTAATATGGGCGCGCCTGTCTTGCGTGAAAGTAGAGATACGACGCGGCACATGTGTGGATCGCGAACGAAAGCACAAAATGCCTGTTCCAGTAAGTACATATGTATATGTATATCGTGTGATATCGTACAATCTACATGTGTATCCGCCCGGCATAACGTCCTTTATGTAATCAACCATGAAAAAAACTTAATATGAAAACTGTGAATAGTAGTTATAAATCACTCTCACCAAATTTTCGCTGGCTGCTTACAAGGTAGCCACAGTACAAATTGACCTATAAATTCAGTTGTCGAAATATAAACGATTCACTAAGAACTGTGCCGCAAATTTGCAATACATTTATCTTTCTAAATTGCAAGCAATAACGAATAAATCATCGAACATGTATCGTAATCACAGGGTTTGCTGAAGTTAAACATAAACGTTTCATAGGTGTACAATTACATTCGATATCCAATTACTGTTCGATGCCGATCTGATATTCGGCTGACCTACATTAAAAACATTTGCGATATAGCCTCCCACGCACGTCGACGACATATCGAAATTGGCACACCTTCGATTTAAATACGGCCTCTGTGATAGTCTCCGCAACGTAGGTAATGGTGGCTGCATGTACCGCGTATGCTAATGGGAGCCGCGGGCGCCTGCGCATCGCGGCCAGGACGAGCAGCGCCGCCATCACTTCTTAGTGTTATTAGGTATTTACATACTAAAAAGGATTCTCGACTGAGACTTCACCGATACGTTTATTACATTACATATATCCCGGATAATACTGTCAACCTAGTACATTCAGCGTCGTATAGTAGGTAGCATCCAAAGTATTCAAATAGTTCGGTACGCCATACAAATAATATGGTGTACCGAACTATTTGAATACTTTGGATGCTACCTACTATATGACGCTGACTGTACATGCCTTATGTTTCTGGGAAGCGGACTTATTATGTTTCATCGCTGTCAATAGCGTTCTGGCAGTTTTGTGGTATTGGAAAGGACATAAAAACCATCATAGTTGTAATTATGTGAGTGTCCATTGTGTACATAGGTACGTTTTTTATTTAGTTAGCGTCTTCCCGAGAATCCCGCGCTCGTATGTTTTTCTAGGTATGACGCATGAACACCGTGAACGCAGCTTGGAATGCTGTCGAGAGCACGCTCTTTCTCAAACGCTTTCAAAATTGCCGTAGAAAGTCTATTTTTTCCCTATTTAAAATGTTAGTTTTAATTGGATCTTGTGGGACGTTTCAAAATAATTTTATGAGTTTTATTATCATTTTACGCACTATTCCAAAATAACATTGTATGTATATGGTTTGAAGGATACTGGGGATGACCATCGAAGTGCCAGTATAAGGTCGGCAATGTCGGCATGCGCGGGATGCTGGGAGCATGGTGGCTACGGGCTACGCGCCGTAGATCATAATCGGACGAGTATTTATTGGTGCGCGCGCTTTCTAAAGCCCTGCGCCCGCGCTAAGGCTGAATACTCACGAATGTCAAATGACACGCGATGTTACACGCCACGTATTTTATTACACACCTTAAACGACATTATCATCGTATGAAAATAAGAATGTCTGAGCAGCAGGTGAATATAAGGATTTATTACCTACTAGTTTACATCACAGATTAATTTAATTAAAATAGGGTATGTTATATGTGCAACAAGCTATATTTTGTATCACTATATAATCTATAAGTATACAGATTTAAAAAATTTATTCGGCATTTATTAAAGAGATTTACCTCTTCGATCACTTTTTGTAACAGCTCGGAATGTAAATTTATTGCATTCAGTTAACTTTTCTAAATGACTTTCAATTCCGAAACACGACAAGTCGGCTTCAAAGCGAAGCCACTAAACACATTTATACGGCGCGCGTCGTTAAAACGTATATCTTCCTCTGATTAGACGTGTATCTAGCTTCATTTAATTACACACACGCATTAATTAACGATCGAGAATAAGTAGTCATAAAATCGAGATTTCATAGCAGTTGCGGATAAGCTTTTTTTTTGTAAAAAGTAATCGAATTTCGTTTGAACACTGATTCCGGCTTTTTTAATCAATATCATTTCAGTTATTTTTATTATAAAAAATGGGTATCTACCTAAATATAAACAATTACCTTTCTATTTGAACTAACAAAACCAAGCGAGGACAAAAATGTGGAATGTACGTATATACGTACACCAGTAATATGTTATAATATAAAGCTTTTAATTGCGTAAACATACGTTGCTAATAATAAGCTCTTTAACAGTTTGTTGTCCGAACAATGCATACGATCGTTGCTATGGTGAGCTTAACCGATCTTGACACTTGCATTTTTGATATCCAGTTCGTAATGAAACTCGACGTAATCAGTATCGGGCTTGGTACATCCACATACTCACAGTTTAGTAAAAAAGTGACTTTTGTACAGTTCGGAGTCGTATGTTTATACGCCGTTTTTCATAAAGAAGACAACGGTTGCGGGCCAACTGTATCGGAATTAGTCACATGGAATATATACCTACGTATCATCGAACAATCTGGCGTCAGTCAGCCGAAATGCCGGTATTAGGAGATCATTATTGCGCTGCTTAGAAACTGTACTTTTGTAAGTTGTGTATATACCTGCCTTCCTTGTTTTCATCGAAGTTTGGTACCGGTGGCGCCTATCTTGGTACATAACATACATACAAAATATTTAATTTATAAATATTTCAGAGCTAAGTTAAGACAGGGTAAAATTGCAATTAGTAGGTATACCTAGTGTAAGGTTGGCGGTGCTTTTATTATACTTTATAGCTTTTGCCCGTCACTTTGTCTGCGTTAAGTAGTCAAGCCTGATATTAGCTTTACAATAACTACTCAATAATCTCAATTTCTGTCATGCATACGTTAATTGCATAATGTAGAGAGTGATCACTTTCTGTGCTATTATATTATATTAATATTATACAGTAACAAACTTTGTTATTTATAATTTTAGTTGTATAAAGTACTTAATTACTTGTTACTAAATACATTTAAGTACCTAGATTCTAAATTAATATCGCATTAGTAAATGCTAATGATAATTGTGATAACTATGCAAATGACACACAAAAATAATAGCATCAAATAATGGTGTGTCGCAGTATTGTTCGCCGTCAGGGTACCTGCGGGAGCGTGTGAAGTCCGGCGCGAGGGGCGCAAGCGCAACAAAGAATAAAGCCATATTCAAATGCGCTCCTGGACGCTCCTCGCATGAATGTACCTTACCCTATGACCATATTATTTTTAACATCCAAAGATAATGGCTCATCGGGGCGATTCTTAATTTTTTTGTCCGCTCCTTATAAGACCCTTTATTAGGGTCCGCAACGCTTTAGGGTTTTTGTGCAGCCGTACGTGTCATTAATGAAAATTACATTTCTCACTGCGCGCTTTCGTAATCCTCGCTTGGAGCTTTATTTTATATTTATAATTTGTACCTCCAATGTTTATTCTCGAGATCCCGACCGACGCTTTACCGTTATAACTAAGAATAGATCCGAGCGGAGTTGTCGAGTTTTACTACCAAGAGTACCAAGTTTTATAAAATACATACATAGGTATGTATATACTTTGGTGTTTCGATAGCAAACGTTTACGTAGATAATCAATTTTATTGATATGTCCAAGCAATTAATTATAATTATAAAGTGCAATTAGTATAGGTGCCTAAGTTTTGATATATAGCTGAAATCATTATTATTAATAAACCGTTTTCTAATGGCTACTGTAGCTCAGAGTCAAAGGTCAAGAATAATTGCTATTAAATTCAGTAAATACAGCGACAGGAGGTGTGGCGAAGTACCTGTATCTCGCTGTGCAATTAATAGCCACATGGGTGACGTGTCCCTGCGGAGCTACCTAGCTAACAACATTGGTCTCGACCGCGGGCTTGTCCCTAATGTAACTTGATGTCAAGATCAGTAATAAATGAAGCTTTGCAGTAGTTCACATGAAAAGACGCGGCTGGTACTCATTGAGTAAACATCACTGTAGTGTTATTTAAAGCGCTATTTAAAAATAGCGAGTCAAGCGCCCTAAAGACCAGTATAAAGTCTCCCTTCGTTTATGCTTAATTGTTGTGTATCTCGATGTCTCATTTAGGCTGTTTAGTCGGAGTGTTTGACTCGGTAAGCAATAGCAGTTTACGGACAGACCGCAGCAGTCACCGTCGGCCCCGGCGCTGCTCAGTCGGTGGTGATATTACCCACCCTGTAATTTGGCAATCAGCGCCGTCGCGGAGCCGGCGTGCCATTGTGCGCCTAGACTAGACCATGTAATTTTGCGGTCTCATGCAGGTGTTTACTATATTTAACTACATTATACTCATTGCCACAACTGGCACTGTTCGCGTTGGTGACGCCTCGATTAATAACAGACTTTTAATTATCAAGGCCGAATTTAAATCAATTTATTTTAACGGCTATGCTTAGATTAACTTTGCGAATAAATTATGTTGTGGCGGTTTGAAATTGGCAGCAATTTCACACGGTGAGAGGTGCACACTTGACCATTGTGTGTCCCCTATCATTAAATAGACAATTCGCGACCCCGGCCTTTGTGCCGTTCACCCCTTTCTCCGGCGCGTCCATGGGTCTTGACGGCCTATGATAATGTCTCACAGTTTTGACAATTGCCTGATGTGAGGGTTTTATTGTTTCGCAGCATCCGAGGGTCCTGCCGAGAATTTATGCTCGCCTGTCATAACAGAATGAGTTTACGCTTTGTGAATCAATATAGTAATTTGATCTACAGACAACCATTGTTTCTGGGCGTTGAGCTTGCGTAACGTATGTATTAGGATGTTGGTGTAAACAGTAACAGTATATTTTTTAGTGAGACAATGGCAACTCGTTTGTTGCGGCACAGATCGATAATAAGATGCGATGGTCGCCGCGGGCGTCGCTCCTCGCTCCTAACAAAAGACTTCAACGAGCTTACACATATAATGTACAGTGTGTAAATCCAATACGGGCGAATATTTAAACGGTGGTTAGCATAGGACCTAAAAAGTATGTTGAGATCAATTTTGCTTAGAAATACAATGAAAATTTTAACCATACAACACATTAATTCGGCCCGCAATGTAAAGTTACGAGGTACGAGCTTTTTAAAGTAACTTTCAACCTTTGTTCGTAGTTACTATAAAAAGCTTATAAACTAACGTTAATAATATTACTAAGGCTTGAAACGTCTTGTCTCGTCAAGTAGGTCAACAGCAAATTCCTGCCTTGACTTGTTAGTATTTTAGAACTACATATCAGAATCAAACTATGTAGATGCATAAATCTACTAAATTAATATTACCTATTCGCGCGCGTGATAATTTACTTTTTTATATCAGTACGACCACGGAGAGCACAATAAATTCAAAACCACGGAGAGAACTGACATTAAAAATCTCACTGAGAGTATTTAATGTGCTACTTAATTGGTATTAGCTTAGCTATAATTAATTTTGTGACATTGTGCCAGACTTGCAAATACAGAGGATAAGTCTATAAGTTAATGGAATGTCTAACCTTGGGCGCATTGAGATCAGTTTTATTCCACCCTCAAGTAATGCCTCCCAGCGTCTCTTGTTTACACTCAATACTGTAATTTCATAATTCAAGCGTTTAAATGCATAGCTTTTCGTGAGCGTTCGCAAAAAGCGGAGGCACGCTGAGCCGCCATTACGGCCCTTAAAATAACATCGTACGTTTAAGTTAATGGCAGACACACCGACAAAATGCATTTATAATTGCTTATACAAAGAGTTTTGGTGAAAAATTATCATGTGTATAGTCTTGCGGTAAGCTCTCCCACGACTGCGGGCGGTGCTTGTAAGGCCGCAATTCCAATTTGTATTGGAGCCGTAACTTACTTGATTACCCGGTGTTTTGTAGCAAGTTTCGTGGTTCACCACTTTACCTTTAATCGTGATCGTAAATTAATCATCAATCGTTCTATTATGGCAGAGAATGAGACAATGTATCTAAGTCGAATGTCACCATGAAGTGCGGACCAACTTTTCCTGAAAGCTAGTGGTGGGCTATTAGCGCGGGCGCACCGGGCGATCAATTCTCGTAACTAGTCGGTAGTTACTATGCAATAATCGACGCAGCAGATTTGCATAATTGTGTCCGCTAAGTGTCTGTATCTACATAAAATTGCATCTTTTTCTCAACTCCCCTATATTTAGCAACGACGAAAAATACTTTAATCGAAAATTTCCTCGGGACCGCTTGACATTTCTAATTAAAGTTTAGTAGCTGCGCATTATCAACGGGCATTTTAGTTCTGATACGAAGACCCTAACTTTATGTATAATTTATCGGCGTTTATATAATTTATGACTAAAATTAGAGTGTATGGTTTTGGATGAAAAACTTTTAATGAGGATTATCATATCGTCGACACGAGACGGTAGGTAATAATATAATATGTAGTATGCAATAAATTTTGTTATTCAAATGTTCGAATATTTTATATTACTTCGAATCGCTTACTCCGTTATTGGTTCAAAGATAAAGCTGCTGCAAATGAATATGTATAATGGATCAGATTGAGATGTAAATAAATGTATAGATCCATTAACGAACACTCAGCGGACATTGCACGAGCAGCGTTCCGCGCGCTCTTTGATTACTATTTACAAGGTAAATATGTACCTGCCCGAGTTCCATTACCAGCTACACATTATCGGCTATGAATAGCAAAGAAACTTACCAGGCAAGAAAACCTATAATCACCGTTGACATTCGTAAATAATTCCCTAATATGATATATAAACTGATTAAGTGTCCGCTATTTACCTTATATGATGCTATCGTTCAAAAGGCGTTATAAAAAAGTAAATAAGAACGGAAGAGAAAAAAGTGGCGCAGAAACTGTTTTATTACAACGACATTTCCGTTTGATCCGATTTGAGATAATTTTAATATTGAGATCCGACCGTGAATAGTAAATCTAATAAGATTCCAACTAGTTCAACGGGTGTATAAAAATGGTTATTAGTATTACATGTGGTATCGCAGTAGACGCGACGCCGGCACGGGGCGGGTGACAATTATTGTCGTTGTTTTGCTACTGAATACTTTTATTATTCCGAATCGAAATCAACCTGATATTGCATAAATATGTATGTATCCAAGTCAGCCATTACGTGTTATTGGAAACATGTCACTCTGCTCTTAGTGCCCTGAAGATAGAGCCGGGGCGTGTCTCGGCTTCAATACGTATATTGCAAAATCCAATCAGAAAGTTGTTACCTTTGAATCGATTTCCGTTTCTAATAAGTTCTATATGTCAGAATTAAGTATCACAATCACGGTCATTGTATTGAAGTTTTTTCTTCAGGTATCTACTGTACTACTAAGTAGGTAACATGCGGTTAGTGAATTCACTTATTAGTAGAGCATGATAACATGGATTTTATTAGAGGCAGATGAAACGCACTAATAAGACGCTTATTCCATAAATAGAGACGCAAGATGAAGTCGTAAGTGAGTAATTAGAGCTATTTTTCTTGTTGGTTTTCAAATTATTCTTATTAGTTTTTTAAATTACAAGAGGCAATTTTATATTGTAATATGTTTTCATCACACTTACTCGAAAAAGAACTTATTTCATACAGTAGATGTACTGTAGGACAAAGACCTAGGTATATTGTTCACGGCGAGCCGCAGGCTGGAGTGAATTAAAAACTCGAGTTTGCAATATTCTTACCCCCGGAGTTACAAACAATGTTTTTCATCATACTTGCGAAGAGAAAACTAAATTTTAAGCGAAATAATTCTTAAATACTACTTATGCCATTATTGTAATTTTTTGACAGGTATAGGTTAGCATCAATGTGGGTAATTTATATGCACTTACTATTGTTACGGTTGGAGGAGTAGAATTTTTATCACTTCTAAATTAATTATCATAGGATAGCGGTGCATATCAATTAAATGCTATGCGCATTAATAACGTGATATAGCTACCGTAAACATACAGGTGAGTACGAGTAGTAGTGGTCTTTGATGGACCGTAAATGGTTTTATGGTTGCATTGAATTACAATGGAATTGTCCACTTACTGTAAATGGAATTAAATTGTTATTACAAAAATGGTATACGTGTATTTGGGAAGCGTATGTATGTGCCGTATTGTGGATGCGCGACGTATGGCTGCGCGGAGCGCCGCAGGGCCGGGCGGTGTAACGGTGCGCAAGAGTCTTGATTTATCGTGGACATCCACCGAACCTATCCGATTTGCATTTAGATAGCGGCGGGCGGCGGGCGAGCGCCGAGAACGGACGACCGCTTTACTCTATCGCACGTAAATTAACTATAAAATTATGTTTGCGCAAAAAAAATCAAGATGGCTTCGCATCCCATAAATGAGAGATTTAATCGTCCAATCAACGGACCAGGCTCAGTATTCTGCAAATAACTAAGACTGTTAAAGGAAAGGAACACTTACTGATTAGATCGTGGGTATTCGCGGACGGGACTACGGAACAAAATTCCTTCCAATGGTCGTAAATTTTATTTACGGTACTGTTCGTAGGGACATGGTATTTGGTTAACAACATTGCCAACGTTGATAATGTAGTTACCAAAGTGAAATATTATTCTCATAAGAAGCCCACATGTGTGTCATTTGTAATGCAATGCTAAAGCCAAAGTGTTCAAAAATATCTGAACATGAACTCTAACACCTTGAAAATAAAGGCATGTTCAGATACAAGTGGCCACTCCCATACATATATCCGTACTTCCGCAGGTCACTGTAAAAGACATGAAAATAGTAAACAACGCGAGTTCGATTCGGCTAATATAATCATGTCAATTTTACACTTTAATGTCTTAAACTCAATAGTAAATATTGTAACGTAATATAACCCTTAAACAAACTATTTATAGATAGTAATTGCATTAATCATTAATTGCCCAACAGTTGCGATACCGTTCAGATTAGAATATCAACAGATTATGGCTTTCTGAGGGCGGAAAAGTAAGCTATTAGACGAGGGGAAGGTTGCGGAGGGGGAGGGAGTCTATTCAGACGGCTCGTAAATTATCCACCTCCGCAATTAGCAGGCGCCGAATTGGCGCATTATACTCGTACGTTTGCTACGGCTGCTGCTGCGGTAAGGCAGCCTGCCATACTCACTACTAAATAAAAATGCTTCTCTCCTTCAAGGTCTATTAAGTCTTTATACTGACCTGGACCACTGAGGAGAAAAATAAATTGATTAAACTAAGGTACCCTTGTATTGTTTTAAAGATAATTTTGGGATTGTAGTATTACTAGCTGTTTGTTTCCTTTCCTTAAATGAAAATGAAATCCTAATAATAGTCGAATAAGTAGGTACTTTAATAGTCGTTAAGTCGTTATTCAAAAATTCGTAAACAAGTTGTAAACAACGCTCGCTTTGTTATATGACTTATATGCATATATGTATATATGTAGGTATTATAAAAATATTGACAGTAGTATACTACATAAATTGTTGTTAGTTGAATCAATGAGTAAATCATCCCATTTCCGAGTGCTTAACTTATTGTATTACGTATGTAATACCTGATGTACGGACTACTTACACAGACAGACACACAGATGGGTAGCGGAGTCTTAGTAATAGGGTCCCGTTTTTACCCTTTGGGTACGGAACCCTAAAAGTTAGCCCTGCACGTGGTGACATTTTTTGTTGTTGTATAACGGTGATATCTAGTGGGCAATTGTTTTAACACCGATAGGTACTTGGGTCAGGCCTAAACCCAAAATATGTATTACCGACGCTATATACTCATTGGGCTATCCTAATTGGTTGTCCTAAAAGGAGGCGTGACGCTTTTATTTTTGGGTTGCAAAAGATGGATTAGGTACTTTGTATTTAATGCACACTCTTAAGGGGCCCACTGATTAACAGTCCGCCGGACGGTATCGGCCTGTCAGTTGTTCGGAGCTGTCAAATTTTTGTTCTAACTGACAGGCCGATATCGTCCGGCGGCCTGTTAGTCAGTGGTCGGCTTTAATGTTATTGAATACTTCACTTTTCGTGTGTAGTGTAGTAAATAAAGGTAGTTCCACCCCGAAGTAATTCCTCTGCCAGAAAAAACTTTACAATATGATAAAGTATAAAAAAATAAAAAGTATTGTATAAATATCCAAAGAATAATAATAATAGTATTTAAGTAAATACCTAAAATCTTAAATCGTTAATATCTTTTACGGAAAAATGCTCCGTTCAAACTTTCGTCTTCACCGGACATATTCATGTAACGTATTGCAACAATATATGAAATATTTAAAAAAAAATATCCCAGCAGAAATACCAATAACTTATTTGGTAAAAAATTTTGGACGGAGGAGTTACTCGGTTAAATATATAAACAGATTTGTATTTTTTACGTATACATACCTAACTTAGGAGTGTTTTTAGGGTTCCGTACCTCAAAAGGAAAAAAACGGAACCCTTATAGGATCTCTCGTGCGTCTGTCTGTCTGTTTGTCACAGCCTATTTTCTCGGAAACTACTGGACCAATTGGTCCAGTACTGTAGTGGTTAACTTAATTAAGTTGAAATTTGGTACACATATGTAAATTAGTAACCCACAAAGATGGACATATTTTTTTTATAATTTTAAAATACATAGGTTCGAAGTTATTTAAGAAAATACAAATAGCCAAAAAATTACCATTCCCCCCTGTATATCCGAAACTAATGGGTCTAAAATTTTGAAAAAAATACACAAAAATATTTCTTTACCTATAGATGACAGGAAAACCTATTAGAAATGTGCAGTCAAGCGTGAGTCGGAATTATGTACGGAACCCTAGAAACGCGAGTCAGACTCGCACTTAGCCGGTTTTTTTTTGGATATTTATATGTTAGTTTCGGCTCATACTATACAATAACCAAGCATAATTTCATCGACTGTGAAATTAATGCATGGGTCTCCATACAACAACTTGCTTCGTTTCCTACACTAGTGCTGCGGCGTTGTTTCTCGTCTAAACTGGACATTATTTTATGAATACGATATTTCGCGTTTGGCTACTGCAATCATTAACTAACTACCTACAATTTGTTTTAAAAACAGTTCAGTCGAGATAATTATAACAATTTTAATAAGTAATTCATTTCAAATACTTACAATATAAAGTAGTCATAAATATGTAGTAGTTTACGCATTTCGATGCTTATTTGCATGGTACCTAACGGGTTAGCATACTAATACCAGCTATTAGACGGATAGATTTATTAATTATTATAGTGTTATAAATGGTGTTTAAGCGTGTTTTATGATAGACCTACCTACAATCTACACGCCTCTATCTATATCTATGTTAATTCCAGACGCTCATATGCATGGCCAATAAGCAAATGTATGTATGCATGTTGTGGTTGTGTCGTTCGTACCTATACCTACAGCTGATGCAGATTTTCCTCATGAGAGCGCTTAATCGTTCCGTCAAACAGATGTTATCGGATGAAACATCCCCGACCACTCCGAGGCGTAAAAGGAAGATGTATACGCCCCTAATTGCGAGATCTCCAGCAGTATCTACTACAATATGTAAATAGGCGTCGAAGGCAATTAAAAGCTTATCTCGCGGCCTGCCATTCTCGCCGCGCCGCTGACCAGGATGGCTCCGAGAAATGATTGACATACGCACTATTTAAACTGCAGCGGTCCGATAATGAAAACGTTCCTCCACGTTTAATTCATACTGTATTTATTGTTGACAATTACTATATTTACAAAACATTGTGGTATAATTGATCGCGTTCTCACAATTGTCAGGTTGATGAGTTGTTTGCAAGTTGTGTACAGTTAAAAAGTTGTCGGAGTCGAGACGTTGTCTGTCGACAACACCTCGCTTGTATAGCTTATTGCTATTTTTTCTTAAAGCGGTTTCCGATAATTAATCTTAAACGACAAATATTCGTATTCAGTTGGATCTTTTAAACACATACTTATTGAATTGTGTGTCTGTCGGTATATCGACGTATTTGTACGTACTTGAGTGCAGACTTTTGTGTCTCATTGAAGCAGCTCGCTAATAGCATTTAGGGAAACAAATACATATGTTACATATGTATTATGAAAATAATGGCAAATTCATATTTCTTCCGTTGAAATGAAACAAATTTTCATTCTTAAATCTAAAAATGATTGGTGTTTCATTTGTTTTAATGAGATGTCAAATTAGACAATGTACAACAACAGCTGAGGGTAGTAAATCAAGCTCGCGTAGATCCGTGGGCACAGCGCAGTGTCGCAGATCTTTCGGGTATAATGGCACCGAGATTTAATTATAGTCGCAGGAGTATAGCATAATCGGGCATAAATCACAGCGTATAGATACCTGCCAGCGCAACCTGTTTTAATTCGCACGCCACAATGCGAAACCGCGCCGAACCGCGCATTGTGCGCCGCGCGGGCGACATCCTTCTAATTTATATCTTCATGCTTGTTTACTGAAAGCCGCCGAATTCATCCAAAACTATAACGTATCAACGTTTTTAATCTCGTTCTAAAGAATTGCAAATCTGTTCATAAGCTTTTATTCGGATGCCTATAAAATTTATACAGCATCGTCTCATTGTTCAGAACTCTGTTTAGTACCGCGTTTAGCACACAATTGAAAGCATTAACATTCCCATTGAAACGTGAGTGGTTTAATCAGCAATAGAACTCACTCAATCTTTGTCTACGGGAGTATAACGTAGTCGGGTCAAAATAACTTAAGCAAGGATTTTTGGTTCTTGTAATCGCATTAAGGTGTGGTCTAATTAGTTTAAAGAAACACGCTGCTACTTATCGTTTTAACATTAAATTAAAATAAAATGGTACATTACTTTTACTTCCGCCCGCGCAGGTAGTTGTTTCTGATTTATAAGGATTGCTATAATATAGTAACCTATTAGGTAACGCCTTCTCACTGAAAATGGACCACACACGGGCATTCAAATTAGAAAAGTCAATGTAAACGGAAATGATGCATTTATCGTAGCTCGTACGTAAGGCGAACACCGCGGGCGTCTCTTCTCTTTAAGCTCGTAACTCTTCTAATAAGACACCTTTAAGCGCGCCTAATGCGTGCAACATCGATTAAATATTTCATTATGATTTGTGGTGAAACCGAAACATTTGTCCGCCGTGTTCCGTGTGCTAAGACGATTACTGTTATAACTTTGTCTGACACTTATAACCACGAAACTGTAATACGCTTTATTTATTTAGTTAAGTTACGTAATCTAAACATCAATAAATTGATTTGTGATGTCTCTTTGTAATATATTAATAAAAAAAAGTTATTCAATGGAATATTAATATAATTATTATTTTTTCAATAGAATATTAATAATTAAACAAATCATATTAATCACCTTTATTTCTTCTTGCTTCCATGATACATATGCAACGTCGTGACCATCAATGTTGTAGAAGACATTAATTAGACAGACTCTAATCAGTAATTCGGAAAGAGAAGAGTCGTGGAATGTATTGGGTCCCATCCATACATTCCACGACTCTTCTCTTTCCGCACAGACTAATATTATTTTTCGATTTTAGTTATTTGTGTATGAAAACTACCAGCAAGCATAATTTTCTAATTTCAAAACTCAAAAATGGACTTGGCAGGCCGCAATTATAGTCATAAAAGAATTAAACCTTAAACAAAACATTTTGAGCCCTTAGAATAGAATAGATGGGGCCATTAAATAAGAGTAGGTAGGCCTAAAATGCTTTTATTATGCTTTAATTGTACTTTTGTGTATAATGACATCGGCCAGGAAAGTTGGATGTTACGTTAAGAAGATTTTATACGTATAAAACTAAACTGGAAATATAGTAAATAGCGCGCGAGGAACGCGGTGTTTCATGGAGGTTGTTCGTCTTGAATATTAACTTGTCTCTGATTTAAGTGATACGATTAAAGGGCTCATTAGAACAATTTTTTGCTCGAAATTTGGCATACGTGAATTAAACTCCTATATATTTCACCAATAGTGTAGTAAACGAAGCAAGTTGTTGTATGGAGACCCATGCATTAATTCCTCAGTCGATGAAATTTTGCTTGGTTATTGTATAGTATGAGCCGAAACTAACATTATAAATATCCAAAAAAAAACCGGCCAAGTGCGAGTCTGACTCGCGTTTCTAGGGTTCCGTACATAATTCCGACTCACGCTTGACTGCACATTTCTAATAGGTTTTCCTGTCATCTATAGGTAAAGAACTATTTTGTGTATTTTTTTCAAAATTTTAGACCCAGTAGTTTCGGAGATACAGGGGGAATGGTCATTTTTTGGCTATTTGTATTTTCTTAAATAACTTCGAATCTATGTATCTTTAAATTATACAAAAAATATGTCCATCTTTGGGTTACTAATTTACATATGTGTACCAAATTTCAACTTAATTGGTCCAGTAGTTTCCGAGAAAATAGACTGTGACAAACAGACAGACAGACCCACGAGTGATCCTATAAGGGTTCTTTTTTTTCGTTTTGAGGTACGGAACCCTAAAAACACTCCTAAGTTAGGTATTTATACGTAAACATACAAAGCTGTTTATTTATTTAACCGAGTAATTCCTCCGTCCGAAATTTTTTTACCAAATAAGTTATTGGTATTTCTGCTGGGATTTTTTTTATTGTTATGTCATATATTGTTGCAATACGTTACATGAATATTTCCGGTGGAGACGAAAGTTTGAACGGAGCATTTTTCAGTAAAAAGATATTAACGATTTAAGACTTTAGGTATTTACTTAAATACTATTACTATTATTCTTTGGATATTTATACAATACTTTTTATTTACTGATACTTTATCATACTGTAAAGTTATTTCTGGCTGAGGAATTACTGCGGGGTCCACTACCTTTATTTACTACACTACAACACCTTCCTAGCAGCTCACTTGGGGAGCCTGTGGTCGGCAACCTAATCCCGAGAATTTTCTTCGGTACTAAAACGACTGTCATCTGACCAAAGTCAATAATTAATTATGAAAATAATAATTATAAAAAAGTCGAAGAGGAAAATTAATTTCCCTCTTTATAACAAATTTCTTTAAGAGCAACCGATGACGAAGGGCGCGAGTACAATGTCGTTTCTACGTCGGACGACCTTTTGTCCAACCTTCTTTTCCGCATTGCCCAATGTTTATGTTAGCAGATTAAGTGCGGAAATTATCGTACATTGTTTATTAATAAATATAACACCAAAATGAAAACATCATTAAGAAACATTTGGTGATGAAATCGTTCAATTAGTTAGCTTTGATAACTACGCTCATTTTTATGGATTCTGTTGTCAACTAGGAACCCTTAATAGTTTTGCCATGTCATCTGTCCGTCTCTCCGTCTGCAGCTTTGCTCCGTGATCGTTAGTGCTAGAAAGTTACAATATGGACTGAATATATAAATCAAATATATAAATCAACCATGCCGACAAAGTGGTAAAATAAAAACAAGAAAAATATTTTTTGTAGTAAATCTTAATAAAAACGATATAAGTATAAGTACATATACCGTTAAGCCGTTTTTGAGTTATCGCAAAAGTATTTAATTCTTAGTAAAAAGATGTACAAAGTGCTGCGATGGTACTCCCTTGGGCTTGTTATGTATGTGTAACAGTAAGCTGCAAAGTTACCTACTGATCCCCCTGCATAGAGACTTGTTTGCAGGAGGGGTTCAGTTATCTCTGCAGCTACTTACATGATACTCACTAATAAGAGTAATAATTCCCGTTCGTTCAAAACAGTCTATGGCCCACCATGCTTTTGGCCAATTTTAAAACCTACCTACTTCATATTCTGTGAATATTATTGAATTGTTAAAAATTAAATTACGGTTCTGATGCTTCGATTTGAATGACGGTCCGCGGTCTTGGCCAGTCGTCCCACCGACTACAATACAAAGGGCACTTCATATAAACGCAAGTTAACGTTCCAAACATATTCAATGAGCTCGCGTCAACGTCACCTCCGGCCGCTGTCACTCAACGGTCATCCAACGGTTTTGTAAAAAAAAAACAATGAAAAGTTCTCCACTTCCATGACATTTCACATAAAATGTCAAGTTTTGAGCATCAGTAACGACTTTATAAATTTATTGAATATCTATAACGTTAAAATCATATTCTTATTGAGCTAAATATGTAAATGACCCACAAAAGAAGGCACTATCGTTAAAATTGTATGGGTAAGATAATAAATTACGAGAGATACAAGTAATGTTTATAGCAATGAGCGTTAAAGATAATAAAAAGGCTCTTAATCGAACAATGAAAATAATGAAATATCAATGACACCCTTTTCTTTAGGAGCATTGAGGGGTACGATATACAATAAAGTTACTGATGGTATAAATGGGGCATAGAGTGCGAACAAAAATAATAGATACCTAGTAGAACCGTCTCGAGTTAGCTATTAATTGAAAGCTTCTGCGAAACTAAGTGTAATTATTTGCTGCCATTAAATTTTCAGATTACTCGAGCGCTACTAGTTACGCGACAGGAGACATGACTTATTTAGTGCCCATGTTGTGTTTCCATCTTTAATCTGCGTGGGCGCATATTTCCGAGAAAACATTTCTTGTCGAGCGCGCATGATGCTGCTAAGAAAACAGAAGTAATAATGTTAGCCATACTTGTACGGTAAAGAACTCCGTAAATGAATCATCGCATATGCGTTCCTCGTCACAGTGCAAAAAGAGGTTTGTCGAAAATGCCCTCGTTCAGTTAGCTCGCGCTTCTCTGCTGGCTGCTGGGTACTCATCCCTTATTTATTTATACTGGTATGAGGAATGCGTTTTTTGTATCTCTGTATCAGCGCGTTCAGCGCTGCCACAATCCGATCCAGCGAATTCTTTAATTGACGAAATGCAGCAACACTGCATTCCACTTGGATCGTTAGGCTTAATGTGGGAATACGAAAATGCCTTATTGCTAGAGCATTAATAACTAATACATTTCACTGTTTCAACACTTGTTCAAATGAGCAATTATTACCTACGTTACACAGTTGTGTAATATTTAGGGATAAGGTAATATTCCTACGTCACATGATGGCCCGTATTAATAAATTATACCCAGTAGACTAATAGTTGCCTATTAAAAAAAAGAGGTCAAGTGCGAGTTCGTTTAACTCGCGCATCGAGGGTTTTGTACAAACTTTCAATTATGTCATGTAACTATAAACACAAAAGACTTGACCATCAGAAGTATGCTAATACGTATAGCGCCATCTATCGGCAAATCGGCTAATGTGCGGGACCGGTACTATGTATGTTGGTTTTTCAGGGATAATTCTTTATAATGTGAATGGATTTGGAACGGGAACAATTTTTATTTTATTTAAAAGAAGGTGTTCTCATTGTTATCTTATAGAAATTTCAAGTAATACTCGTTAAAGACTATAGCCAGCTCCAGTGACAGTTATTATTATAAAGGGGCCCACTGATTAATAGTCCGCCGGACGGTATCGGCCCGTCAGTTGTTCGGAACTGTCAAAATTTTGTTCTAACTGACAGGCCGATACCGTCTGGCGGACTGTTAATCAGTGGGCCCTTTAATGGTCCATTCCAAAACGGCGTAGCTACGTAACATATATCTAATACCAAAAAGAATAGATAGTATAGAGGGGTCCTGTTATTGTAAATTTTGTACTCACTGTAAATTTACTGCCATCTATTGACACACGACTAAAACTCAAAATGAAAACGTATAAAGTTATCAAAAAATGTATATATATGGATAAATGATTTTATTATTTTTATATCATTTTGATCCATGTTCATTCATTGATATCTATGTGTTAAAATTGTTAAATATGAAACGGTGTCGTCACGCCATCTAGCCGAGGATAGGCTAAAGGTGTGTGCGGCATCTATTCGAGAATGACTTTTACTTGTTTTTACTTTGCTAATACTCGTGTGTCGATAGATGGCAGTAAATTTACAGTGACTACAAAATTTACAATGACAGGACCCCTCTATACTATCTATTCTTTTTGGCTAATACTAATCAGTGTAACTAAAAATAACTAAAATGAAAAATGTTGATGAATCCCGAAATTTTAAATCTTGGCACACAATGTTTAACAAAATCACCGCTACTGTCTTGAAATAAGGTGCGGCGTTTCAATACTTAAAATGCTTCAACAATTGTTAGCCTTATCCTGACACAAAATCATCTCAAAACATTAAGTTATCTCATATTTGAAACATAGCTGGCGATATTTTCGCCGTTACGTAGAGGCCTTGCAGTACGCTAGTCCAATTACTTGTAATTAAATGTCTCAAAACAGCAAGAACTTCTTTTACCGATGTACTCAAACGTACCTTTTATGGCTCGAAGACTATCTACTCTAGACGGTAAGGTAGTGGTTAAATACGTCAAGCTGACGCTTTTGCTGTAATAATTATAATGTAACATACATTTTTATCGCATTATAATAACATGAGATCCGGTATAATAAAGCTTACCTACGGTTATTAGATGTTGAAGTTGGAAGCAGTTTAAAAGTTAGCTCGTCGTAACAAGTTGTCGGGGATTGATAGCAGTTTCTCTTATCACTGATGATAAAACATGCGTGTAGTGCGGCACTCCCTGCACTTTCCCCTGAACTCACTGCACCTGCTGCGCCGTCTGCCGGGTGACCGAGGTGAAGGCGGCTCCGTCGCTTAGCCATGATTCAAAATAGTACATTGCAATGCACGACTAACGTTTATAGATATATCCAGATACGTGAGGTTATTGCATATGAGACGGGTTAAACCGATCCACGTGAAAGTTCTCCTTATTATACCTACTATTACATATATGAATGGCCATTCACGAGATATACGGACCTCGTATTTCCCGTTTATTACAAGCGATGAGTGGCCCTCGTATATAATTTTTATAAATCTACCTCGTAATATATGTTAAGTGAAACAAACATAAACATATATAAACAATATAATGGACGTAAATTGACGATGTTTGCGCATCCTGTGCGTAAGTGCAGTGGTATAATGTAGACCATGATGGTTTATAATGAATAAAAAGATCAAAGTATTCCGCTTGGTGGATGGTGTCCGAGTTTTAATTAAGAGATTAATATTAAAGCAATGCAGGCGCAAGGCAACGACCGGAGAGCACACACGGCAGGCGGGCGCACGCAGCCCTATGAGACATGTATGCCGCTCCGTTACGACACCGACACCGAATTTTTCCACATGCCCGCGCAGCTAAGATAAGCGGCAAGAGACGCCAACGTGTTATTTATTAACGAACCGAATGATCGATAGTTGGACGCGACACCGGACGTGGACGTGGCGGAGCGCTGCCTTTCGAAACTGGCCGTCGCCGTCGCCGAACAGGCTCGCTGCGTGCGCCTCATTTGCCCTCTAAATCAGTTATCCTTAAAACTCATTTACTTATGATTATCACTTACCTTATATAATTCAGAAGATTTCCACTAAACCCCAAAGTAAGAAATTTTCATAGCTATTAACTAAGTTGCCTCAATCCAACTAAGTGCTTATAAGTACCCGATTTACGAAGTTTGTAAAATAAATGAGTTCAAGTTCTTTTGCAATGTCGACCACTGTAACAAAGCTTCACTTACGTTACACATACATCAGCCGTTGTGTCGTAGGTACACATCAAGGATACCTATATGTTGTCTGAGTAACGGTCGTGTAAAAAACGGCCGTGTCGAATCTTTTGTTTGAACAAGTCTCCTTCAACCCTTCGCTCTGAGCCATCCGTTCCGCTCTTGCATACGTCACGTCGTCGTGACAGCTGTGCGCTATACTTTCTAATCGCTCCATTCAATACCAAACAAACAGACAAGGAGTTGGCGACTTGCGAAAGATTTAAATGGCTCGAACAATCGACAGAAAAGAAAAGACTTATCAATTAATTATTTATAGACGTGAGAGTCAACAAAAGCTTTGTCAACCTGATTATGTAAGCGGTGACTTGATACCCCAGATATATAAATACAGAAACAGTACTTACATTGTATAAAGTTTAACCTGTATAAACATACTCGGATGTATACTTGAACTCGACGTGTAATGTGTACGATACGATAGGAAACGTTCGGAAATTCGTGGCTGAGGTGCGCAGGGCAGGTTAGACCAGTCCCGGTGGCCTCGCAAGGACCCCAGCAAACCTGTTAGATTCGTTGCACGATTTTTACGTGCGCACCTACCGGAATCTCATTCACGTGCTGCACCCGCGCCGCGGCCCCGCGCCGCCTGCCAGTTAACTCGTCAAATGACTCACGCTTCGGCTGGTTAAATGCCAGAAGCTGGCTTTTCCAGTTTTCTGATCGAATTCGCACATTCTATTCTTACTTGAAACTAATATGACATTCTGTGGAATAGATACTTTAATTCATTGAGTAAATGGGCAAGCGTAGCTCATTCATTCGTATTATGAACGACACAATACTGATGCACACCATAATAATCTATATACATAATTAGTAGTATGTACTTGCGTAAAAAACGAACAGGTTCTTTGCATAAACCGCTTTTAATGAATGAGTTTAAAGTACAGTTACGTCAAATGGATGTTATGACTTACCTATTCGTTTAGTTCAACTGGATAAATAAAGGGTTTGAAATAGTTTGAATAATATCAAATATGCATTTAATATTTCATTACGTATTGATTTTGTTGTACTTAAGCACCTTAAAGCTGCAGATTTCCGAAAATGATAGTGGCCAAAAACGAACAAGCAATGTCATCCCATGATATCAACACGAGACCAGGAACAGGAATCAGGTAGAGCTACGATCCGGTCAAACCCGTCCGACGCGTGCTTCCAACATTTTTTATTTATTTGTCTGCATCGTCGGATACCGCTGGGCGTGACGTCAGACGACCTAAACTGGTTAGCGAGGGAGCAGGGATTTGCCTCGCATCCTTCCGGTTCTGCAAGTGGTACGGACCTGTTCTACATCAGGTTGCGGCACCAGGTGACCCGCCGCCTTGACGTACGCCCGGCTTCGCGATACCTCGCAAAAAACTACCCGAATTAGACGTCGACGACGCCCCCGCGTTTGTTCGCGTCCCGTTCCGATCACTACTGGTTTACTTTTGAACCGGACACTCGCCTTGCTGACTCACGCCTGTGTACTCAACAATTAGCACGCAAAGCGTCACACGGACGACCGCTGGTGCCCACCAACCACCAGAGGTCAGTATCCGTACCAAAATGGTCACGCCTAATAACTGGTTCGCAAGTTGTAGTCGGCCCCGTCGTACAACTAAAGGCCAGGGTACAGGTATTTTACGCTATGTTTACTCGATGATCCGATAGACTGAATGAAAATCCATTTGCATTACGTAATACGGCAGACGGAATTGTAATATGCATTGTGCTTTTGATGATGACTTGTATTAGGTAGGTGGGTAGAATATGTAATAGTAGTACCTAATTGTTGTATTTTGTTTGTACAGGAGACGCAAGGAGGTGATGGAGGTGAGCGGCGAGTCGTGGCGCGCGTACTACTCGAGCGCGGAGCACCCGCTGAGCGCGGCGTCGTCGGCGGTGCTGGGCGTGGATGACCAGCAGCCGCAGGCCCTCGTCACTGAGTACTACAAGCTGCCACCTCTGCAAGCGCAGGATCTACACAAGGATGGGAAACTAACTGATGTCTGGACGTGAGTCCTACTTCTAGATCGATACGTTACTTATGAACCACGATAACCTATACACTCACAATCGTATGTGGTTATAGACTCGTTGGTAACCAATCAATATCACGGTATATACACGGTGCGGTATTTTTTAAACTTAACTAACGGGGGTATACTTAGTACATTTTAGGAAATTAAATGACATAGGTAGTTAATTTTCGTAAATTCGTTAAGTGCCTTATCAGACAAAAATAAATGATTATTTTTAAAACGAAATTACTTAGAATACTGATGTCTTTGAGAAATTGACTTAGCTCAGGAATTCACCGTGTATATCACATTTTTTACACCCAAGGAATACCTACAATACAAACTGCGCTTAGCTTTGCTCTACATCGAAGTGTAAGGTTGTTGCTTAGCCCCACATACGGCTGTGGCCGTCATCGGAAAGTCTTGCCATGGACGCCAACGACGGCTACAGCCGTCAGCTTCGCCAATGCAATAGGGACTTACGCAGGACTCCGTAAAGTTCAATTTCGCTTAAATAATGGCGATCGCCTGGCGTCCGGGGCACGGCATATTCCTTCGCCGTCTGGCGTTCAAGGGGTTAGAAATTGTATCTACAATGAAAAGGTTTACCGTACGAAAGTGTCATTAAAAATATTTGCTATTAGTACATACAGTCAATTAATTTGATTCCTAGGCCTTGATAGAACTATGTCATAATCAATTAATTTGTTTATCTTCTACGACATCACTCTACAGGTGATGTATGTCATGTATCTAGTAGTTAAAGCGACAAGGTTCTCTAGTGTTGGTCGACTGTACTTATCATTTTATAAAACATTATAATCTTAGTAACATTACTACTCGAACTACGAACAAATTGCTTCGGCAGTAGATAATATATCTTAGGTGCGGCTATAGCTGCTTTGAAAAGCATTACAAATTACGGATGAGCCGCGTTGATAACTTACACGCCGTATCGTATTTATAATAATCAATTTCATGTTTACGGTCTTAACTCTGAATTCCCCGCAATAAAGGTAAAGTGTGTAGTTTCTCACTGTATTAAATATGTGTCAAGGAAATGCAATTAATCTGAAACTAAGTTACGCCCATGAAATGAAACCGAGTTCCTTATGAGGGAAATATACGAAACGACTGATTTTCATTGCTCTGAATTATAATGTATAACTTCATAGACATACTTGTTAAATATTTGAACTAGAATTAATTGGTCGAGGAGAAAGTTTTATTCGTATTTTATATAGAAATTCGAGACATTTTTTAACATACCTACATAGTTTATTTATTTACAATCAAAGACAAAAAAACTGCCACAAGTAGTTTTGACAGTCCTCTCGTCGAGATGTTAATACCTACTACTAATGTTAATGGTATCGAAACCAGCCCGACACAAACATCACAACCATAGAGGTTTACTATAACTGAACAGTTGAACACCTATAAAATACGAAAGAACTTTTTCCTCGAACTAATATTTAAAATTTATTGCACAATACGTAATTCTACAAATGTCCGACTTGATATCTAAAGACATTCGCTACCCACAAACCATTGCGGTAAACAGAATCATTAATTTCTTAAAGCATGAATAATAATTATGTAATATGTTTGTTTGCAGGAAATATTACATACTTAATAGATTTTTTACTTGCGAAGCAAATGACGGGAAGTAATAAAATTAAAATATTCGTCTGCCTGACAAAACGTTGAAGCAGACTTAAATTCTAAATTGTTGCGATATCCCAATCTATGTATAATTCGCATTTCTTTTTACATTGAAAACTGCAAAGTTATTAATCATTTTAAATGTATTTCTACTATAGACATTAGACATCTACCTATTTCCTAGTATATTTTATTTAATATTCTTCGGTGTATTATTAGGCCTTGGAACTGATTTATTTATACGATTTATACATTATCAATTTATCACTCGTTTTTAAATTATTAGATATCAAGAAAGTTTCATATATATTTAATTACACAAACGGGTCTACCGCGATATAATTTCATTGTTTTTACCTTTAATTCCGACGTTTCAGCTGAGTTGCACCAGCTGTGGTCACGGAAAGACTGACTGGTCTGGTGCAACTCAGCTGAAACGTCGGAATTAAAGGTAAAAACAATGAAATTATATCGCGGTAGACCCGTTTGTGTAATTAAATATGTGTACAAAACGCGAGAGTTTAAAGTGTTAAGTTTCATATACTTATAGGTATACTAGTTAATTACAATTTCAATAATGAATTTATCACAATCGCAATCACAATAAATTTATTGGTCTAAGTAAGAAGATCATTACCTATAAGGTAACGGTACGTATGCCGTAGTACGCCGTACCTGGTGCATGCTCAACCGCCTGAGAACAGGAATTCGCCACTGTGCCTACCTCCGGAAAAAATGGGGATGGAGCGACCAAGAATGCTGCGAATGCGGTTGCCCAAAGCAAACTGTTCGGCATATTGTTTTCGAGTGCCCACACTGCCCACTAACAAAGTACGATGGCCCAGTGGAAGATTTTAATACCATAACGAGTGCAGCCATCACCTACTTGGAAAAATGTAGATTTAGATTATAAATAAACTAAGTTGTTAATGAACAGTGTAATAATGTAATGTAATGCCATACGATAAATAAATAATAACGGTACCTATACCTAAGTACGTGATAAGTAGGTATTTGTATTTAAAACAAGTTGCATGTCTTAGAGCAGCGGTCGGCAACCTTTTAGCAGCCAAGGGCCAAATAGTAGCTACCGAAGTTGACGCGGGCCGCACTTTGTTAATATTTATGATTTTATCAGACATTGTCGTTTGTCAATATTATATACAAAATAGCCAGGGAGGCTCGTGGGCCACAAGTGAGAGGTTCGCGGGCCGCATGCGGCCCGCGGGCCGCTTGTTGCCCACCGCTGTCTTAGAGGATAATATTTTTTTCTAAGACTGTCACTACTCTGACAGCGATGGATGTACTCAGGTATAGTTATTACATATTAGAACTAAAAAAATCATTAGTGTTTAAGCAACGTATAAAATAGCCAGACGAGTTAAACATAAATGTATCTGTATGCTCACGATAATTGCCCGCTTCGAATATGCAAAACGAATCTCGAATATCGACAACAATCAAAGTTCAATCAGAAGCGATCGCGGAAAATCAATCGGCGATTCTCACGGCCGTACATCATGACGTTCGTGTATTGGAGGCATTATCATTATAATCGACGAATTTTGAAGCGCAGTGAATACGGAATGAATTCGCGTAAAATTTATATGTAAACTATGATAATATGCAATCTTTGTAGAGTTTTTATGCACATTGAAGACGCATGGGGTTTGTGTTGCAAAGTCTCACGGACGAGTACGCTGAGACAGAGGCCGCGTGGCTTCCGGCCCTAACGAAAGGTGTAAGAATAACAAATAATAAAAATGTTAATGTTCCACTCAATAAATCACAAGCACTCATTTGAATACCTATGGCAGGATTAACGAATTGAGAGTTCGCAACTGCGCATATTTTCGATCCCCACATTTCGACTTCGAATATGTTTTGCATAATATTATGTTTTAGTCTTGGCTCATTATTTTTTAAACTATTTATGACAGGTACTATTCATCGACCATGATATCATAGGTATCCTTTTGTTTTCAAGATTTTCTATGTATCAAATGAGCTTATTAAATTATTTTTCGGGTGTATTATTATTTACCCTGATCGTTGTTAAATAAATACAGTTAACTAAATAGACCTACCATGCCCGCCAATCTCATTGTCATATGTATTTCATGTAACTGGTCTAACTTTTAGAAGCAGTCAAATGGTTGCTTTTTATTCATATTATTCGTGAAAATACGCGCAATTCAAACTCAAAATGTCAGTGCATTCAAAGAAATCCTATAGAAATGCGACCCCGATCCAAATTATGCTCGCTCTTTGAAAGAGGTTGTTAACAGCATCCCTTGAATAGCAGCCCAAAATGAGCAAACGCCGTGTCACATTTTAACACAAGGAGTGCATAATGTTAACTTGACCCCACAAACCGTTTATATCTACTTTTATGAAGGTTTATTATATTCCATAAACACAGTGACGCAGTTATAAAAGGAACAAGTTTGAACCTATGAAAATGGTAATAGGCCGACTAAGATTATCGCGCACCTCGAAAGACTGAGCACAGTCACTGTCTGATATTTCGTAGCTTTAAAATATTTGAACACATTTTTATTTTATATATTTGGGGTCAAACTTACACAGAACGACCTAGCCCCAAACTACGCAAAGCTGGTTCTATGTGTGCGAGGCGACCATATACACACTTAAATATATAAATACTTTTTTTATATACATACATCCATAACTCACTAACAAATATTTGTGATAAACACATAAATAAATGCCCTTACCGGGACCGGAATTATAACCCGGGACCGGACCTCAGCTTCGTAGGTCCAGCTATATACCCACTGCGCTAGAATAGAAGGCCGGCCGTTAAGATAATTTTCAAAGTGTCATAGCGCACGTTCAGATATTTTTGAGTAGGTAGGTATCTTGATCGTCCCGATATATCTGATGAAGACTGTAATGGACATTATAAATTATGAAATCAATTACAAAAACCTTCATAAAAAGTGGAGGGTGTAAAAGTGCATGGTGCAACATTGCGATGGAGTGGGCCTCCTACATAACACCTCACACGTCGAGGGGCCGGGCGACAGGGACAAGTCGCCTTCAATTCTGGCGCGCGGATGGAATGTGACGGCGGGCAGATTCGGCTCGTCATTCTCGTCACCGTTTACAGGAGTGCATAAATACAAATAATGACAATAGACGGATGTGGCTGGAAGCGGCTCACATTGACAAGGACGCCCAGGACTTGTCTGGTGCATTGTCGGTGCGCGGCCCACGCGACGAGCTACGATGAGCGCGCTATTGCTCATTCATACATTCAAAATTATAACGAATGCTCGCTCACCCGCGCCCGCTGCCCGCTCCCCGGGCTGTGTCTCTTTATGCGTTTGTATGCAAATTTACCTCTAGCTGAGCGCCAGGTTCATCGTCAGGTTCGGCTTGCAGTGTTTGTTGTCTAAATCGCTCGTATTATTTGAATTGAATGCTCAATATACTTAGACACGGACTAGTTCCATCTTTATAAATATCCTCGAGATCAGCCGTAGGCGTGAGCATGTTTCGTAAACGCGTTGCGTATTGCGCGGGCGCAGCTATAGCGCTAGCCTCCGTTATAGCCAGGACTACGGATATTATGGCTGTTAAGTGGAAACGGGCGGCTATAACCATTAATATAAGTTGGACGCTGTCGAATGCTAACTCTAAGATTAGCATAGAAACGCGCGGCGGGATGTCTCGGGGAGGGGCGCGCCCTTTGACCCTGTCACTGTTCACACTCAACACTAACGGGAAAACATTTTCTCCTCTCTCCGGATCACTTTATTACATTACATTAATATTGGAATTACCTATGAACGTATATAAATAAAGTTAATAGCCATGTAATAAAATATAATAAAAAATACTGTTCAGTGGGATTTCCTACATGCTAAATTGCGAAGGTTCTACGAAGCCACTGTCGGCGCGTTAATTAATCCTGTAGCGACACTTCGTTAATTATAAAATTACCATTTTTGATATGACCCTAAAACTCGGAATACATTATCTCCTATAAACCGATAAACATTGTAATATTTATAATGGAGTTATGAATGTTATAATCGAATGGAAGTCAGGATAAACAATATACCTACTCGTACATACCTGTTGGGCGTTTATCGGTAGGTATAGGTATATTAAGTATATACTTAGGTATTTTATGTTTGCAATGAAATTGTAATACAAAATGATTCAATATAAGGATCCCTGGTTGTGCGACGCTCGATAATGCCGCGACAAAAACGCAGGAGCTGGAACCGTGTGACCCATTTAGGAGAGAACCGGTTCTCTCTTGACGATCCGACTGTATTGTTAATGGCAAAGCAGTTAATACCATTCAATTCCCTTGGAAACACCCAACCCCCTTATGAGATAATGCATAAAAAGATAGGAACATCGTTATGTCCCTGGCCGGCCATCACGTAGCGAAATATCAAATCGGGGCTGACCATTCTTCTTGACCATTCTTTATCATGCGAACATTCCCATTGAAACGGTCAGCTAAAGAATTTGAATTAACTGTCGTTACGCATGCGAATTATTATTTTTAACAACATTACCTACTCACAGACATGCCGTTTTATTTTTATTATTACCTTTTTGGCTATTTTCGGTTAATTAGGATCAGGAAAATGTTTAATGGCTTATTAATCACCGTTACGACTCTGTGTAACCAAAAACTCTTAAATTACTTAGACAAATGGCGAAATCGTTTTCAATTAAATATTTTGATAATGTATTAGTTCCGTGAGAAAAGTAGCAATAAACCTACATTTAGCGGAATGATATATTCAAATAGCATTGATATTACGATGCGGGCATCCGCTGCAAGCGCCTCCTCCTCGGCGCGGTCTCCGTCGCGCGATAGATTCTAATCTATTCGTCAAGCGACGGATAGACTGTCGCCGCGGGAGATACCGCGCGCGATACCACTACCAAGTGTTCATTCACTTCATTATCTCACTGGTTTTCTTCATCATTAAGCTTCTTTACATTTCCCAACAGATAGTTTGTTGCATATTACATGACCGACATCTACTTTGCCGGTAGTTATTATTTTTCAAACTAAACATTATTATTTATTTATTATGCAATTACTTGTATGTATTAGTTTCGACTACTTTATACTTTGACTAGTTATAGATTCTTACATTATTGGATAATTATTCGATTTATTAGTACTCTTAACAAAGTCGTCATTAGATATATCGGAGCAAATAAATTGCTCACAAATATCTTACATTATTGGATAATTATTACTCTTAACAAAGTCGTCATTAGATATATCGGAGCAAATAAATTGCTCACAAATATCTAAGTGTTAGAGTGTATAATCAAACATTTCTGTATATTCTGAGAATGAATATTTCTGATGATGACTATAATAATAATAGTTGAACCTACATACAAATCACACAATTTATGCTTTATTTATCCTTGAGGATACTAAAGTTTATCATCTTTGTGATTCATAGGAGATTTTTCAATCAGTGCGTCTCTGTTGGTGCTTAGGATAGGGTTGCCCATGCGCACCCCTTGCATCGCATTGTCGCGATCTCGTCATGTGTGAAAGGGTGTTAAGTAAACATTGCAAATAATTATAATGGCAATTGCATCCGCGCGTATTCCGATTTGCTTTGATAAGAAAATAGTTATTTGCATGTAAAATGTAGCAGTCGGATGCTAGAGGTGTTCATTCTTATCCTTTTATTACCGGCACTGTTATGGTAATCATTTGCAACATGACACTGATATCTGATCTAAACTTTGGGATTTCGGATTCGGGTTCGTAACGGATTCCTTTCTATTCCTTATCAAAATTAAATTTATGTTGGCTAGCAGGTAAGTTTTCGAACTAATACAATTTATTATTTCCTTGGCAACGGTAAGGTTCACATACTGATCTTTTTAGGATTCCGTACCCAAATGGTCTGTCTGTCACTAGGCTGTATCTCATGTCATGAACCGTGATAGCTAGGCAGTTAGGATTTTCACAGATGATGTATTTTTGTTGGCTTTGTTGCCGCTATAACAACAAATACTAAAAACAGAATAAAATAAATATTTAAGTGGGGCTCCCATACAAAAACGTGAATTTTTCGCCGTTTTTTGCGTAATGGTACGGAACCCTTTGTGCGCGAGTCCAACTCGCACTTGGCCGATTTTTTATAACCTACCAATAGAAATTTTAGAATTGTATTTGTAGATTTTTTATACCTATATATGGCGTACTGAAACTGACGGACTAATTATTGTATAAGTTCTAAGTTTGCCTACCTAACAAAGAATTTTTCACCACACCAGCTCGGAAAAGCTTACTTTGCACTTCAAAAGCTGATAGCAAAGTTGCATTTTATTCACATGTGAGCCAAAGTAATCAAATGCAAATTTTGAGTAGTATTCTTGTTTGCTGGTAGAATTGACTTTTGGATGATAAATGTTTAATAGAATTCATTTGGATTTCATTTGATTTGATTTTGTTTGATATTTTACATTTAATATTTGCTTCGGCTTGGTGTGGTGAAAAATTTTGTGTTTCACTCGGGGGAAAATTTTGTTTCCCTAACCTTCGTGCTTTGAAACCCTCGCAACGCTCAAGATTCCATGTTTCAATTTTGGAATCTTTCGCTTGCTCGGGTATCAATATTAGCACGAGCAATTAAACAACTTTGCCCCCTTGTAAAACAAATAACTATAGTACCATACAAAGGTAATCTTAGTACGATTTATAAGTAAACCTGTTCCAGTGGTCCTAATAAACGCTTACTAGAGTTCATTAATGATACATATGCCAATTTCTAGACGAGTTTTTGTTTGTAATATTTAATAGCATCACCGTTTATAAACAGGATACTTGTTTTTTATGTGAATGGAAAGTGGTTAACGAGTGGCATGGAATCAAGTAACAAGTTACGAGTATGATGTTAGAATTCGTAAATAACCGCGTATGTTAGAGGGGACATGAACATGAAACCGGTCACATAAAGAGAAGAAATAGCACACAAAAAGCAATATTAGCTAAGTACGTATATATACAAAGTGTATTTCACTAGTGCTATCTGAAATGAAATCCAGTGAGATAGGTTTAGCTGAAATGATCACAGATTAAGAGTAACTTTTAAATCACAATAATCCGCTCAAGTTACCGTACCTTCTAAACAGATTCAAGTTTTGGAAAGTGAGTCAAAAAATAAAAATGACTAGAAATTTTTAAATTGGTTCTGAGTATTAAAAAAATCTCAGCTGCTCATCTACTAGCAAAGAATGGGGATGGGAAATAGGGCTTGAAGGGATGAACAATTGAACATAATATGTATTTCAGTCATTTCAGTGCAAGTCGTCTCAGTGTCGCTAGGATTATTCTTCGAACAGTTCGAACTTACATACTGCTAGATACACGTCTCGATACAATGGATGACGTCTCGCGAGCTTGGGTCGCGACAGCAAGCTTGGCCGCGAGCGAAGTTGGCGGCCGTGTCTCGAGGCGCCGCGACTCAGCTGTCAGCGGAGAGCGCTTTGTGTAACGTTTTTGCAAGGCGCCAACAATGAACGACAAGCAAACATCGCTTTATGTTTCACTCGCATGAATAACGATACCTATGCCACTTCATTCCGTAGCTCGTACCCTCATTGTCATAAAATCTATTTGAATATCTTTTACGTAGTTGTCTTGTCGGTATCGTACGATCGACGGTGCACTCGACATCTAACCTGACTTACCTGACCGTTGGCGCTGCCGAAATAATCCGTGAAACAAATTAGTGCCGCATCTCTCTTGTGTAGAAACACTGTCGACGTTTCCCGAAACATTTTACACACGCGGTTTATCTTATCGGATGAGCGATTTCACACTCGTCGTGTTTCTCTTACAAATCGCTTTCATAAATCGTTAAGTATGAGCAAAGCGAGAATTGCAATCGGACACGGGCGGCGGCGAGCGAGCTTGCGGGAGGTCGCGCGTCCCGACCAATTCGGACGCATGAAATAGTGCGGCGCGAGACTCTTATCTAAAATAAACATCTGAACGCCAATGAAACTTGTCTTCAATTATCATAAATCGGCGCGCACTGACATCGCAGTGCCGACGAAAACCGCGCCTGCGCTCGGCGTGCGGAGGTGGCCGCATCGCTAACAAATCAAACAAATGTGCAGCCGTTCCCCGTGTAAGTACTTCGTGGCGCAAATATTTTCATTAAAAAAGGACACAAATATTTATATTACAAATTATTTCCTGGAACAAAATGTTCCAGGAAATAATTTGTAATATATTATATTTATGTGAGATAATGTGACACACATAAAAAAACGACAGTGATGTTAAAACGGGACGTTAAAAGTTATTATTAAAAAAAGTTACTAATTTAATTGTGTTTAATTAGCCTGTACTAAGTAGGTTTGTCTGCATATTCTTGACGGAGCTACGAATTTTCAAGAAACAGCATTCCTCTCTTAAAATGGGTACCTATATGTGATGTGTAATACTTGTACGAGTAGCTACATCTGCACATGTAGGTATATCAGTAATATTCAGAATATGGACATAGGTTTAAAATATATCATTTATAGAATTTTATTTAAAAATACTTAAATATACCTTAATCCACCCAAACACTAAGAAAAGTAAAAATAGGTACCATTCTACACTTCTGCAAGTGTATTTAATTAAATAGGTTAAGTCCGGGGTAGTTGGCCATAGTTTTTTAGAAGTAAAAAAAAAAGTTTACATGTATTTAAAGAAATCTTTATTCCTTCATAAAGTTTGAACAATTGACTTTCGAAAATGAAACGAATACATAGTAGTTTGTGTTACAAGGGATCAAAATGATATATTTCCGTCAAGGGCGTACATTGAATCCTGAATGAAGCGATGGATTCTACAATACGTAGTGAGGGATTCTAAAGTAGAATCCTGTGCGTAATGAGGGATTCAAGTGTTAACGCCCAAGACGAAATAATTTTGATACCATGTGACACATAGGTACTGCTTTTCACATCAACTATGAGGAAATTCTTATGTTCCAAAATATGTATTATTTATCCAAAAAAAAAATAGTATGCAAGAAAGAAAAAATCGTGTCCTAGAACAGAAAACTACAACTTTGATCCCTCCTAGCAGGGAAGAAAAGTGCCACGTTGATCCCTCCTAGCGGGGAAGAAAAAGCCCTTTTTCGAATAGGTGATGTGAAAAAATTATTTCTACTCAGATCAGCTTGAAAAAGAGTCTCAAACAAAAATACAATTGGCCATCTCTCCCGAGGTGTCTGGGAGTGATGAGTTGATGAACATTACATTACATTACAGAAGAGATGGCCATAAATTAACTCTTAATTTTAGTATATGTTTAGTTTTTATTTTTGTTTTCCATGTGCCTTTTCTTCCCAAGACTCCTTTTTAGGCCACCCAATACCAGCAAACAGCGCACTCAAAGCATTTTGGATGAGAAGAGACTCGTGATATCTTTTCCCATGACACCCGAAATATTTATCTTTCTCAATTAGCTCCTTTTATTTCTAGGGTTCCGTACCTCATAAGGAAAAAAACGGAACCCTCGTGCGTCTGTCTGTCTGTCCGTCTGTCACAGCCTATTTTCTCCGAAACTACTGGACCAATTAAGAGTACACATATGTAAGTGTGTGACCCAAACACTCCCAAACACGGACATGTAACGTAAACAAATTAATTTTAAACATGGGGGATACTTTTGGGGGGTAAATGAGAAAATTAAAAAATAAAAGTTTTTATAAACTATATTAATGTGTTACATATCAAATGAAAGATCTCCTTGTGAGAATCTCAAATATATATTTATTCATAATTAAAAAATTAAAAAAAAACACAATAGTTCTTTACCTGTTAGACGACAGGAAAACCTATCAGAAATGTGCAGTCAAGCGTGAGTCGGACTTAATTACTTAGTTTTTGTTCTGACCCCTACGGGTTTTTTAAAGACATTTCACTTACATCACATTTCACATAAAAAATACATTGTTAAAAATTGTGTAATGTACGGAACCTTTGGAACACGAGTCCGACTCGCACTTGGCCTTAAATGCACTTGGCCAAAATTAAAACAAGTTGAGACTCGCAGCCCGATTCGAACATTAAGATACGTCAATTAATAGATCTAGAAACGATATGGATTAGATATGTCAGTGGCAAATGTGACGTTTTTTCAAACTACACTGACACATCTAATCCACATCGTTTCTAGATCTATTAATTGACGTATCTTAAAGTTCGAATCGGGCAGTCGAGCTTCATCCTTATTTAGGTTAGAACAAAACTACAACCTTATACTTTACACCAACTTTTAAATAGTTTGGTCAACTTTCAGACTTGACTTTTTTAGAAAATGTGTAGAATCAAAGAATTTAGTACCCCGTCACAGTGACAATCAATATGAAAGTTGCTAAGTAGAGACCTCATACAATCAACTGTAAAAATATGGTTGCACACATACTCAAAAATATGTCCCATAGCTCTTATGTCAGCGAATTCAGAACTATGGGACCTATTTTTTAGAAGTTATATGCAATTATGCACCTATATTTTTACACTTAGGGGTTGTGCACAGATTACGCGAGGTGTTTTCGGCTACTTTTTGACCCTCCCCCTTGGTGATATTTGGTGAGGTTTTTGGCTACCCCCCTCCCCCCACACAACCTCACGTGTATTTTTTAGAATTTTTTTAATTCGACCTAATTTTAAGATAAATATTTTTGTTGTTCTTGTTTATTTTTCTATTTTCGTTAAATAGACTCGCTATTTTGAAGTGCAGAGTGAAGATTTATGTTTAACGAAACCGAGAAAAAGTATCTACTCATGTAGTAGGTTTTTTTCTTAGTTTCGTTCACTATAGAAAAATACACGTGAGGTTTCCTTATATCCCCCCTCCCGCAACGTGATCTATCGTGATTTTTTCGTGACCCCTCCTCCCCCTATCGAACCTCGCGTGATTTGTGCACAAGCCCTTAACTGTATTTTACTATTGTCACTGTGACAAGGTACAAAATGGGTCGGAAATTAAATTCTTTGACTGTAGATGTAGATATATCTAAAATGGAAACGTAGCTAAGACTTATGAATACTTACAAAAATGTGTAAGAATTGTGAACACTTCTTCTTTATTGCTTATTACCTTTTTATTTGTATGCAGAAGTATGTAGTACCTTTTTATTTGTATGCATTTTTTTATAAAGATGTTTTTTTTTTGTAGGATTAGGTAAATAAATTGGTGGCTTCTGTTATAAATATGTTTGATATTGATTGAAATTATAGTTATTTCATTATACATATTTGAATTATGTATCCGTTGAAAATTTAGCATGCAATTAATTGTTGAGCCGATGATGAATGTTTGTAGAATGTGAAGGAATGTAAATTATCAATATGACAGTTAGCGCAGTTGCAGGATAATGATAGTGCGAATAGTACACTTATCAATTGTAACGACGACGCTGCGCGCTGCGCTGCGCGAGGTCGCGGAGCGAGTAGCGCGCGCGCAGCGTCGGCGGCGCCAATCACCGCTATCTCCCCTCCGCAGGGCCGGATCGGCGCTGAAGGCGGCCAATGGCGCGCACGGGGCGGAGCTGGGCGAACTCTCCGGGCTACTACACGCGGGGCTCGTGAAGCGCGAGCCCGAGGACCTGAGCCGCAAGGTGGCCGACGAGCCCGAGCCGCACGCGCACGCGCTCAAGCCGCCGCGACACAAGGTGCGTCACACGTCCGCACGCCGCCGTCGCGCGCGCACGCACTCACACACTCCTTACCGGTCACTCATGTATTATTTATCGCGGTCTTCGTACAATGCGCCGGGCTTCGTGCTCGCGACGCACTAGCCGCGCCCGCCCGCGCCCTAACCTGCTTTACCCTGATGCACCCTATCCCCAGGACCTGTATACTCATCCGGGATTATTCATGTGAACGTGTCACCGACCATAAACCTTAGTGTACGTGAAGCTGTGAACTGTGCTTCGACGCGGCATGTACGCGTCGACGTTGCGGAGCGGACAGTTGTCGTGGGAGAACGCGTGTAACAGACGCGTGTGTCCGCAGGTGGCGGTGGGCGAGGTGAGCGAGGCGGCGTCGCCGTCGCCGGTGCCGTCGCGCGCCTCCTCGGCCGGCTCGCTGCTGCCGGACGCCGCCATGTACGCGGCGCAGATGTTCGCGCCGCCCGGTACTCCGAGCCCGACGCCCTATGGCGATCAGTACTCGCGGCAGCCCTCCGGTGCCGCCTTCGCCGCTGAGCCCTACTACAGAGAGTACTTTGTGGGTGAAGGCTACCAGCAGAGATCCGCGCCGCCCTACGGGGATGCAGAAGCGGCGCCGGGGTCGGCTTTCGGCGAACGGTACGCGGCGCCGCGCTACCACAGCAAGAGCGTGATCGCGGCGGCCGGGCTCACCGTGGACCTGCCCTCGCCGGACAGTGGCATTGGCGCTGATGCTGTCACCCCCAGGGATCACACCGCCGTTCAGCAGGTCGGTGCACACCCGGGCGCGGGCGGGCGGAATGCTTACACCACACCACTCACCACTTTATCATACACAACACATTTATATGTACCTAGTTAGTCATCCTTGATTTCGATATCTCGTTAGAACTCAATAGGTATATTTTTAATCCTTTCTATTTATAGTGTATTTTATTTTCAATATATACTTAGGTTCTATTAAATAGTTGACAACATTTTATGTAGGTACACCATATAACAGAATGTCGGTAGATATGCAAATAAGTTTTCTTTCACTAATTATGTCATCAAAGCCCACCCGCGCTCTGCTCTAATTACCAATATTTATTCAACGCTGATAACCTTATACGTCTTTTGCCGAACCATGCCTTTAGTTTATCTTTTTATTTTAATTTATTTTATATAGTATCGAAATTTTCTGCTAAAATGGTTTCTAATCAGCAAAAAGAATGTAGGTATGGTATATGAAGTCCAATAAGAATTCAAATCTTTACCCAATTATATTTGCTAACATAACACAGTTGTATTGGAATATATTATATTGCTTATTACTCTTATTAGTGAGCAGGTACATTTTAAACACTTATCTATGAAGTGCATTGGTGTAATTGCTCTTTGAGTCAGACAATGGCTCGCCGCAGCGTTACCTTCGTGGTCAATCAAGTACCTAGCGGGAGCGTTTCCGAGAATTAACAATGTTTGCGAAAATTAAAATAACAAATGGACCAGACCATAACCCACTTAGGTGATAAGCTGGCTTCAAGGACGGTTTTCAGGGCGCGGTGCGCACGAAGTAGGCAACTGACAACCTAGCACCACAATGACACCGGATTGAGTTTATTAATTTGCCTCTTGTTGAACCGACTCGAGCTTGCAATTCACTCTGGCACCATATAAATTTCGCTTGATGTTTACTGTCACCTTACTGAGCGAAATATGAGCTAATCAAATTGAATGAGAGCAATAGTAAAATGTAAAATATACGGCGGCGCTACTACCTCAATTGTAAAGTTTACTAACTGCACGTGGGGCATGGCCTGAGAATATGCTATTCTCAGCGCATTAATTGACTCTATTATTGTTTACGTGCGCGGGAGCACTCAATCAAGTTATTATTACATAGAAAACTGATTGTAATGACACGTATACAAGTATGAACTTATGATCCAGAACCTAGATATACCTATATTAATCTTTCGATAGGGTCTTAGTGCATCGGCATAGCTAAGCGTTTTTAACGATCTTAACACGAAAATAGGAAGAATATTATTTTTCTACTTAACAATTTATAACAATTTCCTTAAACATACCTATGTACTTATCTAATTTAAATACCTTGTTTCCTAACGCGTTTATGAATTATTCATATATATATATATAAACATAAAATTTAATTAATTAATTTATTACTTCGTGTTATTTTTTTTATTATATACAATTTCGTTAAGAGTTTGTTTAGATCATATAACTCATATATTATAGTAAAATACGGTATAGTGTTAAATAAACAAATTTATCGGATCCATAGTAAAGGCCTCCTACGAGAAACTGATAAGTACATAAATATCTAAACTAAACAGTTCTATACAAATAGACAAAAAGTAGATGTATAAATGTATTGTAGTAACGTCATACCAGCAAATAGCAGATAACTACTTAATGCCGATGACACACTTACAATGAAATTTTAATGAGAAACCATTATCATAAATTAGTTGCCAATTGGACTTTATTCACGGAAGATTTCGACATAAAACATTAGTGTAACAGAGTATCTCTCAAAACACCCGTTCGTGTAATTGGTTATTTATCAAAGCAATATCCGTTCGACGGGGAAAACTCAGGAGACGTTAATTACGCCCCACCTCTACGACCTACCTTTTGAATTAACTTGCGTTAAAATATTCACAAAAATAATACTTTTATTAAAAACAGCTTTCAGATTTATGGAAATAGATATGCATTTTTCTGCTGAAGTGACATATCTAGTATCTTGTCATAAAATATGAACATATAGTAACTATATAGTAGACCTACCTACAATCAATTTGCTGGGTTGAATTTAAGTAAACTTAAGTTATATAACACATTTGGACTTTGTTTACTAAACTATAGAAATGAGATAATCAACATATTTACTTATGCTCTAATCAATGAGATTTACATAATTCATTAGGTAAATATTAATTGACAAAAATGTTTAATCATCTGCCGATTACCAAAGAAACAAGTTTAAAACAAATAAACCTATAGTAAAAAAATATTAGAAAAATTACTTTATTATAACATTTTTCATTTGAATCTATTCTAAAAATCCTCGCGAGATATGTGACCTATCCTAATTGTATGCAAGGGAGAGCGCTACGTTGCTACGAAATTAGGCAGTCGCAGGAAAAGAGTTCAACGCGTTCCTTGCCAAGTGTCATTACAATTCAGGAATTTGATGATAGGGAACTCCGACACCGAAACACGCCAACGCTAAAAATGGAGCTTTAATCCAAATGCCTCAGAGTTAATTGCACGAACGTGATTTGAAATTGCAATCTTTTTCGCAAATTGCGGTCACTTGGGGTATACATTACATTACATAGCTAACATTACTTTGAATGCCTACAATATCCGCCGTACATACGTAGACATCAACTTGCAAATGTATTAGATATTACTGATATTAGCCATATGATTTTATGTAGGCATACGAGTTTACATAGTGTTTACAATGTAGGTATGTAATGTATTTAAATGAATCGTCTTTACACAAATAACACGGTATACACAAATACCATAATGCTGGCATGAGTTTTTATTGTTGCATGTATATTTTCTTTTTCAGAAAAGTAATTTTTACTAGACGTACTAATTTCATAACCTTTTAACCACGTTGTTTGATATACTAACTAACTTATGATCCAGTGTCAATGTTTTAATTACTCCTTCGTGAGGGAGATTATCCAGCTCAGGTTTTGACGAAATATCTGTTGGCTGTTTGTGGTGTATTATTTTTACCTGTACCTACTGATATATTTGATGTAACTTATATATTTTTATTATTATTCAATATTTGAAAAACATATTTAATTAGTTATTACCAAACTCGCGGGTAGTGCTGAGAATCTAAATATCGCCAAGAAATCGAACTGTCCCTTAAAATATTCATATACGTACGAACTTTTAGAGTAAAAGTGCTATTAGTAAATTTGTATTAGATATGTAAATATAAAATATAGTAGGCACTTTAACTCCTGTACAGCAGTACCTAAATGAACAGCGTACAGCAGAATTTACAAACTATAGCAATCAAACCTACTAAGAAACCTCACTTTTTAAATTATAGGTAGGTACGCATTTTGTTGATAACTCTATTTCTTTCTTTTTTATATTTTGTTGGGTATTATTTGTTCATAAAACTAATAGACAATCAAGCAAAGGACTTTAATTGTTGTTCGACGTTTATTATCTGAACGTTGCTCTTAGTAAATATTAATAAGTGGGTGAACTATTGCACGACTTTGCTTTATCGTGACAAGGAAATTGAGTTGAATGTTTGTCATAACAATGCGAGTAGAATATTCAGTTTACCGACAAATTACATTTTTGAATGGAGAATAATAGGGTGTTTAATTGACAAGTCAAATCAGCTTCTTTTTTCGGACTGTAATAACGATAAGCCGCTATGGAGTTGGAGTGACGTCACGTGCAACCTACTCTTTATATTTCATTTCGATTAATTAAATAGAAATTGTGTCAAAACGTAACTGCAATCTACGTTTTTCCAGTAATTTTCTAGTAATTTATTTTATGCATGGTGTGAAATAATTTATTTTAATACAACATCATCCCTATTTGGAATAATCTATAACTTATCTTAAAATATTATAGACAACCGGTCTGGCCTAGTGGGTATAATATTTTTAAAACTCGATGGGTAGGATGACAGGTGTCATCACCATATAATTTATAACCTAAAAACGCCAAATCTCACAAATATGTGTGTCGCTTAACTCGGGTAAATCCATTTGACCCTCTCAGCAAATATCTACCCTATTACCTTGTCTTAATACCAATATCGCATAATCTGACAGATGGATTTACCCGAGTTCGAAGTTAAGCGACTCATGTATTGAAATAACACCTGCCATCCTACCCTTCGTGTTTGAAAAAGTGTGAAGCCGATGGTCCTGGGTTCGAATCCCGGTAAGGGCATTTATTTATGCAATTAACACAAATATTTGTTCCTGAGTCTTGGGCAGACAGGATTCTATGGGGCAGAATTTATTGACAGCTAAGGAGTTGGAGATATATCGATAAACTCAATTATCGATGTTTCTCTCATGTACTACTGATCGCTCCAAGTTTTATTTGTAAAAATAAATTTTTATTCAAAGTATTAACATGAAACAAAATAATAAATTAATTCCCGTTTTCTTTATTTTGAAGGGATTTTTTAAACTTCACTTATCGTATTTTTTTTAATCTAGCGGTCATATAAAATACGCTTTGTGTAAACTTTATCATCAACCCCGAAATAATACTACAAATTATACATTTACAAACGAAAGTGGAGGCGGTCACTAGTATTAGGGAAAAGTATCGATAATTGAGTTTATCGATATAGGAACTCCTTAGCTATCAATAAATTCTGCCCCATAGAATCCTATGTCTGGTCATGGGTGTTTCTATGTATATAAATTATAAGTATGTATTCATCTATTAAAGTATGTATACCGTCACCTAATAGCACCCATATATAGTAGAGTTAGTCCAAGAAAAGTCTGCAACGATTTTGATAGCACACGCAGTGCAAGTGTTATTTTAAACGTCAAACTTCTATGAAATTATGACTTATTAAATAATACTTGCACTGCGTATGCTATCAAAATCGCTGCAGACTTTTCTTGGTCTAACTTTACAAGCTTAGGGCTAGGTTGATCTGTGTGAGATGTCCCCTAAATTATTCTTACCTAAGATACGATAGATATTGGCACTACATTAAGAAAAAATCCTTTGTTACTAATTGTGACAAACATAGTTTAATCTAAGTTCGATTCATCACAAGTTATTCATTTGTTTTAATATCGATCTTCATTAAGCTGACCACTGACTAACAGGCCGCCGGACGATATCGGCCTGTCAGTTAGAACTAAAATTTGACAGTTCCGAACAACTGACCGGCCGATGTCGTCCGGCGGACTGTTAGTCAGTGGTCGGCCTTAAAATTGGCATCGAATTCCAACAAGGCTTTAGAAAATAAATATGTTCAGTGGTTCACACTAACGTTTATTTTTTGTGTGCACAGTCGTTCGACTACACAGTGATCTGCCAGCAACCACCGGAGGACGGGCGAGGGACGCCGTCCGCGCACCACTCGCCCGCGCAGCCCCCGCGCACGCGCCCCTGGCACGACTTCGGCAGACAAAATGACGCCGATAAGATACAAATTGCCAAATTGTAAGTACATCTATGTTTCAGCATGCCCTATAGTATCTTAGTGGTCTCGAAGCTACAGGGATATTACACGATGTTGTATACTTTAATTCAGATTGGTATCCACGAGATGTGGATGGCTTTCACGGTTCCGTTACACTAGGCACGGTGTACCGCATAGTGTAATAAGGGTTTTAACGGAAAATTATATATTTACAATTTTGCTGTGGGCAGATTTCCAGTAAATTTTATAATTGATGTTGTTATATAATTTACTATGTGAAATAATTAGCAATCGACACTTGAGCCAATGGTAAAAAACGTAGTGCAACTTGTGCATATTAGATTAGTAGCACCATAATCTGTATACTCAGTTTTCGCTATACTACTACAAAATTCTATTATGTATTGCTGTACTATGCTAATATGTATTTATACATTTATAAAGCGCGTTAATGTAAAACCAGATTTATAATTTTAATAGTTTTCCTTATCCTGAATAATAGAGGGTCAACGTGACACATCATAATCGATATCGCGTCACCTTAAGAGCACGTTTGCAATATATTACGATCCACGTAAATCAACATAATTGTATACCTAATTCCAATGCCGGCATATATTTTAATTAGATTCGTGGTCGTAAAATAATGACTGTCCACTTTTTGAATACCTAAATCAAAGTATTCAAACGGAAGTTTATAAAACATACTATGCCTAATCTATTTGATCTTCAAATTTCCATGCACTGATGAAGGCTTGAAAATTAGTTAAACAATTCCCCTCAATTTGGAATCCTTAATTAACGCTCGAACCGAAAACGGAACAATTTACTGAATTGCTGTAAACAGGTAGAACAAACATTGGCATAAAACAGTTTGATTAAATCGTTTGTTGGTAAGTAAGTGTGGTGTGTGTGCGCGCTGGCACACCGTCTAATGCCCGAGCGACCTTATTGACCGACCACTTCGCACCTCGCCGCGTGTCTCGGCCAGACCCTTTCTAGGAAAACATTTTGTACTGCGTGTGTTCACCGTAATGCTATCCTAAACTTAGGAGTCTGATTACCGTGATAGCATTTAACAACAATATCTAATATTGTGTGTATTGTATAATGATATGAAGCATCATTGACTCGTTTTCAAAATATATTTTTCTTTGCTCAGGTTTACTAATTGTACTAGGTACCCATCGAATTTCAAACATAAAATATCTAATTCTTATACAATGCCTCTAGGGCTTATTTTAAATTTAAGCTAGTTATTAATTTAGTTTAGTAGTACCACTGTATACATTAATTATGTAAATAAATTACATAGTTAAAAAATCTTGTATGTTTAGGTAAATTCCCTAAATATGGACTTAGGACCATCATATTAATTTTACTAAAAACACATAGTTATAACTTAAAAGAAGTATTATAAACAATAAATCTCCACTTTTACTGAGGTGTTTGGTGGGTATTTCTGTTGCCGCTATAACAACAAATACTAAAAACAGAATAAAATAAATATTTGAGTGGGGCTCCCATACAACAAACCGTTTTTTGCGTAATGGTACGGAACCCTTCGTGTGCGAGTCCGACGCGCAGTTGGCCGGTTTTTATTATAAACAAATAAATTAAATAAGCCTGTCGAAAAACTCAAAATTACGATGTTTGATGTTGACAACTGAGGAAATATCTTTCATGGTCCTTGTTAACATTAGTAGTCCATAATTAAAGAATTTCCGAATGTTAAATTTGCCATCACAAGTAGGTTCTGTGGGGTGTACTTACTTTTCACTATTTGCACTGGGTGTTAAAGGTATCAAAACATTAATAAAATCTACAAAGGTGTAAATAGGTACAGTACATAAACACATATCACATATTTGTAGACCAAGAAAGAAACGAAAACAACAAGGAAATGCTAAAAGTATTTACACGTAGGTATAACTGTTTGTCGCTGTTGTGTGTATAAGTATTCTCACTTACAATGACCCATCGGGGAGGGATAGTTTTTTCTAAAAGGTGCTAAATGCCATTTCGTGACCATCGACTGTACTAGTAGAAGGTGTGTAAATTTATGTTTTCCTTGATGAACGCTAATTGCGTTTGTATGACGGAGATTAAGCTGGCCTCAAAGATTTCGAAGAATTAATGGTGATCTTTTAATTTAATTAGGTTTTTAAACATTGAGTACATTTTATCTGAAGCTATAATAAAGAATAAAATACACACTGATTATATCAAAAATATTGCCTTCGCCATTAATATTTATGAACATAATATGCAAGAATGCACGGATGCCTGTCATACAACGCATTACAGCGAATAACTTGCTGCACCTATTTGGTTTGCATTTTATCAAGTCACAATTAAACTACTCTTAAAAGGCTAAGTAACGCTATAATAATTTTCTTTTGACGTTTACTCATTTTAGATTAAGACTGAAATGTGCTTATTTGTAGTTGTACCTACCTACTCTTAGGTATGCGTTAATGCAGATCCTTCATTTATTTGACTTTGTTAAAGCCAGTGTGGGTTTTAGAACAATAATATAATGACTCTAAGTATATTAAAGTGATTTGGCAGCGCTATATTAAATTAAGTTAGCCAGTAGTACCATTTAGTACGTAACGTACCTTTTAACGAGCATTTTACACGCACCATATTAAGTATCTGTTGAATAATGGAAATACATTTGTTTTCACGCAACCGAATATGTGGATAACTAACTAGGAAACGTAAGTACCTACTATAACACATGTTTTATTATGCTTTATTATTGTTGTTTATAGCTACAGATTCTGTCAGATTAATTATACAGGTAACTGTTATTTAAGTTAAGATTACGTCAGATTATATATTCAATAGGTAACGCATGTCATTGAAACACGATTTACGATTGAACGTTTAACACAAATCGGCACCCTCGATAGAAATCGTCACAGCGATGGCGCTGCGCGGGCGACGAGGCGGCGGAAGCGCTCGTCGACACGATAAGTGCATTAGCATTATTATCTGGATAATAATTACTTGCTTGCATTTGGCCCAAATAACGCGGTCGCTTCTACCGTCTTAAATTACCTCGATACCGATACGGCGCTCGGTCCCGGCCGATAATCAACCCTCGGCCCCGTATCTGCCGAGTTATTCCGACGCCCTCACAAATGTTTGGCCTATTACTTACCATGCCGGTTAGCCACTCGACGGCTCCTCGCCTAGCTGAACTAATACTTCCAACAGGCACTTTATTTACCCATCCGATGCTCAACACAGAAATGAGCTCTTAAAAGCCAGTGACTTAATCAACTAATGTGTGCGTATGTGATTATCACTTCAAAATGGTATTTACATTCCTTCTCCGTATCACAGAATCGGATCTTTAAACGCAGTATACCGTTAGTTTTCTTGGTGATTTCAGAAAATGTCATTGGTAAATTCAGAAGTCATGACGATTATATTCGTAATGATAACATTTCCGCTGTTTAAATCGCATTTTAATTCATGAGTTCATTAGCGAAGCAAGAAGCGCGATATCGCGTCGACAGTTCGGCATCGCGAATGGGTCTTCGGCATAGCGGCATGCACTTTTATAATACTTAATATATTTTTTTGTACAAGGCAACGCTTTCACGGAAAATTAAATTCCAACTACCTTGATTCAGTTTTTGAATTACCTACCACTAATGGCGTCTACGTGTACCATCTAACATAAAATATGGGAAGTAATTACTCTGATCAACATTATTACTCGCTTATACGTTTAAAACGTTAGAGAACATAATTCTATCCGGTAGCCGTTTAGTAAATTTCATTCAACCAACCATGCACCACTTAGTTACTTCAGTTATTAGATATAGGGTTGTCACCAAATAGAGTCCGCCTAACTTGCCTTTGACGTGACGTGAATGTGGAAGTGCCACAATAAATGACATATAGTTACTTGGTATGTTTATGGTAACACTTTATCATTGTAAAGTACCTATGTGCTGAGTTTGTTTACACCGACTCTACGAATAATAAATATCCTAGTAAAATGCTACGGAAATGCAACCCGTTAAAAAGATAGGACATTATCCCACGTGATTGGCAAATCCTGGGCTGGTTAATAATTGTGGTGCATCACCATTATGGTGTTGTGACGGTGCGTGTGTCGGCGAGGAGCGCACCTGGCAATCAGTACGCCGCTATTACGCCGCCTAAGCGTTCTCATTAACCGCTACCCGCCGCTGCCCCGCGCCCTGCTAACATGCTATCATGCGTGCACCAACCCTAGCATTATCAGATAACATCTTTTAATTTTCTAGCTGTAGTAATAGCTGAGCGACCTCGATTGGTATCCTTTCAATATATTTCTCCTCAGTTAACACGTTTCCTTTCCACTTTTAGTCTTAAGTAATGTTTACTCTTCCAAATTAATGGCTTAAAAGTTAAACTGCATAATGACTTATTATTGCCGTACGTATTATTGCAGTTGCAACAAAAGCAATATAAATTTCAATGAAACAAAACCTCAGGTACGTAGGCATTCAAGGAATTGTATCAGTCAAAGCATTCGTCTCGGGCATACAATGGTGCTTCGATTTCCATCAACGAATGATGAGACGATATCTTGGTGTAGTTACTTAATGCACTTTTGTAAATAGCGGTATTCACTAATGTCGCGTTTTTGGTTAACGAGCGCTACTGTATTCTCTTAATTACTCGATCTGCTTTATAAAAAAAAAGGTTTTGTCTACCACATGTGGGGCAGACGTAGTAAGAATAAAGTATGAGCTGGTCGTGGTCGTGCGGTGTGTAGTCGGTGGGGCTCTGTATAAGGCCGCGTGGATTATGCGCATCTGATTTGGGCCGGGAGCCCTCCGCGGGACGCCCGGGCTCTTATCTCGGCATGCGTTTTTATTGCGAGCACTTTGTTGCCGCGAAGTTCTGAGGCTTTTTGTGCACTCATCAATTTCCGCGCCTCACCGATTGATTTATTCATGAACGGTCCTCGTCTTCACGCAGGAAGTGTCTTTTTTGGCTGCTGCGTCGCTGAAATTTGTAATGAAGCTCATTGGAAAACAATGTGTTATTTATTACTGGAAATGAGGTACACGTACCCGTTTACTTGGCACTCGCTAACGATCTGTGTTATGAATGTGTGCTTGCTCTCAAATAAAATATTAACACCTAAGCACCTAACCTAGGTACCTATCGTATCTACTAAAATGGATTAAGTTTTATTCGATAATCCATTGTTCATTAGTTCTTGACTCCATGTAAAGCCAGCTTGCAAGAATATAAAGGATAAGGATAGTCAAAATGACAATAGAGAGCAACGTCGCAAATGGAAATTGCGCTTGGAATCACTTAGAGAGCATCAGATAGGCGAGCGCCGCGACCGATCCGTCACTGTCGGCCCGCGTTTGCATTACACGGCCTTTATCTGCCCATGCTCGGTTTAAATCGCAAACATCAGCGGGCCTGTTTACCAAATTGTTTCCAATAAGCTTTAATGGTGCAACCGCGAGTCAAGAATGGAATCGATGTAAACTGGCGGGCCGACATTCCGGATTAAATCTTTCATAATTATTTATTGCGTTTATCTCATTGCTTTGTTTAGTGCGAGAGCTATAATAAAGTAGGCTGATAATGACGTTTCCTAGTGTCATTTGGTGTGACACCTCGGCGTCGTAGGCGTAGATTGGCGCAGCGACAACAGCGGCGGCGCGCGTGCGTCGGGCGGCCGCCGCGCGGCGCGCGTCGCGCTAACGAGCCGCGACACGCGATCAACTAAATTACCGATTAGCGGGGTTTTCCTTCCGTAGATCTCGAGCTCAGGAAATCACGAGAAAACCATTTTTCATTACGTACTACCAACTAGATCTCGGCGACTTTATATAACGCCGGCCGACAAGCATTGCTTGCGGTGCAATTAAGATTTTCACTTTTTGCACAGTGTTATTGCTCAGTTCATGGAAATTATTGTCGAGAACTTGTATTTGTAGATAAACATCTCAAAGAAGAAATCGCACTTTTTCTAAATGCTTGTTGAGTCGGCTGAGAACATTGTCGTTTTATTTGCATATGCGTGAACTTTACCGCTTACGACTGCTGTTGCCTTACGTTTTTATCTGCCTAGATCTAAGGCTACATTATGGCAGTTTCGTAGTAATTTGCTTTACTGACAAGAGGATTTTACAACAATGTTAATATATATATATGACAACATTAGATTGTATAATTTACTGGCTGCTGAAGTTGCTTATTATAGAATCAACTTCGTTTGTCATACCTATGTTCCCGTTTTATAGTATGTTTAAATGAAAAATATCGTCAGGTGACAAGCAAAAGTCACTAATTACTAAAAAAAAATTAAACAAAAATCGACCTTCTTTTAGTACTAATATGGTTCACTATGGCTATGAACTTGTGGTGGTAATTAGTGACTTTTGCTTGTCACCAGACGATATGAAAACCATTAATACCTATAATAATTTGTAATTAATACTTATTTTTTCAATTACACATCATTGTGCAGGTTTTCGCCTTATGGCTTCAAGTACCACCTGGAGACGGCGAGCAGCAGCTCGCAGCGGCGCGAGGACGATCGCATCACCTACATCAACAAGGGGCAGTTCTACGGCATCACGCTTGAGTACGTCCATGACCCCGACAAGCCCCTCAAGAACCAGACGGTCAAGGTTAGTGCTCATGCTTCTAATAAACCAAGCACCAACCGGAGTGGCGCGACGACATGGCGTCATGTTAGTTATAGACCCTAAAATCTAGGTACGCTCTCGTTATTTAATCACGGCCTGGTAATCAAATAATTGAGACTTAAAATACCATACGTTACAAAAAGTCCTACTAAGAAAACTATAATATTATCAAGCTCTGTTTTCCTACGATAGAGCGGTGCCGTCATATAGCGGTCGTCTCCATAGGTACAAAATATATGGATGGAGTACTATTTTCTATGGAGACGGCCGCTATATGATGGCACCGATATCCTAGGAAACCAGAGCTTAAGTGTTTAATCATTTCCGTGATGACGTTTATAATTATAAATAATTTAAAAGTAAATATTACAAAAAAATCTTGGAAACAAAAAAAAATACAAAACATTCATTCTTTACATTTTATACGCTAATGTGATGGTACCTCAAAAAGCACAGTAGTTCCTAAGTGAGGTATGAGTATTGTACAGATAGCGCAAATGAATAGGTATCATTTGTCTCTTCGGTAAACCGGAATACAGGTTATAAGTATATTTTGATAGGATCAGGTGACTGAGTTGATTTGTTAATTTTGTATTTTTACAGTATGTTTAGCGACGTTTAACCATATTACATTTTTACTTCACCTACAGAGTTTCAAACATTTTACATAAATTACGTAAATTAATCTTTTTGTGTACCGCAAGCCAGCTATCAAGTGGACTGGTAGATAATCGCTTGAAATACACTCTATGAATAAACATGAATAGTAGTTATACCGTCGATAGTGACTGCAGCTCGATGACTTTTTATTATTAAAATCAATCGAAGCTATCGGCGTTAACCGTTGGTCGGCCGGATGTTTGCCCGCGGACCCTAGAAAGCTGCGCCGCACTTTAAGAGGCATAGGCAATCGTAAAACACAACCGCGCCGCCTCTCACCGAACATCTCAATTTATAATTCTAGCGCGGAATAATAAAATGTTCGAAATTATTGCTCCTGTGCGGAAATGTAATCGGTGTTTGATCGATATTTACGAGCGGGGTGCAACGTGTATAATTTTATTGGGTAGCCCACGCCGCATGCGCCTACGCCGCGCCGCGTCAGACGCATCGCGCGTCACTTGTCACTTTGTGAAAGGCTGAACGCAGCTCGCTAGCAGTCTAGAGGACTGTCATTACAAATTGACATTTACAAGCTCCAACATCCCTACTCCAATACTTACTATTGCTTTTGTACAAATCAGTGGAAGACGAGGAGGTTTTTCGTTATCAGATTTGTTAATTGGATTTGTTACGACATCTCGGTTCGGTAGCCCAGGAAGCGGCGACCGCATACTCGTACACGCACGCATCTCGTGTCAGTTTCCCCACCTGCACCCGGGCACCGCTGCCCTCGCCATCGCGGACTAACCACAAAATAATTACAACCCAACTTGCAAAATTCAACACTGTGGTGTTTATTATAAGTAATTCTAGCTGCTAGCTTATTTACCTACATGTTTTATAAGACAGTTACTAAAAGCAATATATTTTCAACTAAGTAGGTATCCATTATTTCTTATGGCAATCGTAGTACAATTCTTTGACTATTTCTTTATTCGCCTTATTTATTAATCGTAATAACTTAAATATAGACGCAAACTTTAAACTGGAAAAGTAATTGCGTGACTCAAGTTGTCCCTTATTATCTCATGAGAAAATTATCAATGTTCAATAGACAAAAGATAAACCCACGCGTCGCATTTAGCATGGAAATCGGAAATCCCCTCACATTATTGTTCTGACACTTCCCAGGAAATGATATCATTTTAATAGAGTCCAACACGAGATCTTTGTAACAATGAAATTGCATTAGTTTAGTTAGTTTTCTTGATAAACCAGAAAATCAGGTACCATGCAATCTGGTCCTAGTTTAGATTATCGGCGTAAGTGTAGGTATATAGTACCTATTGTTTGAAATTGTACTTACACATAATTGGCCGTGGATAATAAAACATTTTAATGACCGATTACTGGTCCGTACAGTAATTAGTACCTATTTAGTATAGGTAAGTATGTATCTACAGAATTCTCTCGCACAATTTTGACATTAAGCAATCTATAGGTACGTGTTTTTGCTGGTCTTAGGTACATATTGATGCTGAGAAAAAGTTTAAACTAGGACTAAATGTGCTACAGGTAAATGCACAAAATAAACGAATTTAACTATATAGGTATTCGTCTCTAAATTGGCATGTAATTTAAAGACGCACGTAGATACTTGTATGTAGTGGTTCAATTAAATAAGATGGTGTGCGCCGTGCCTGGTTTTACTTAATACATAAAATAGGTGCAAGTATATTGAGCGAGTTTAATGAAATGCAATTGCTATTCAGTTGTTCAGTTTTCTTTCCTTTTTCTTGTAATGTTCCATGGTCAAACATGTTTATCTGTATTGAATGGAGTTAGATCGGAATAATCTAAGATACAATGCGACATATGTTTGAAGTTATTATTAAGGCAGTAAGTGGAGCGAGTGTGAGTCGGCAGCGCGGGCGCGCGGCCGCGAGCGGCGCGGCGTATCGCATTCAATACTGATTCAGATAGTAGGTATACAGGCCTTATCTCGGCGCAATCGAGTCCGCATTGTAAAGCCGCGCCCGATAATTAAGACGACGCTTTTGACATTCGCCATATAGGAACACAATGACCGCCCCGGGAGCCCGCTCCGCTCGGATAATATCGCTCCCCTTAAACAATAACCTTACTGTATATGATAAAATAATTTCAATGCGGCAAACATCGTGTTTCCTTAACGAGCATTTTGTTTTGTTCCAGCTTGAAAAAAGTTACATTCCTAAAGAGGTTGTTGTTGCTTGAAATGTTGTGGTCTCTTTTGTTCTGTCCGATCTAAGCAAGTACCTACATATCTATCATACATATATCGCAAGCCCCATGAGATAAATTAGATATTAAATACTTGTGTTGTCCGAGAAACTCGTTGCATTTATAGGTATACATTTTAGGATTCTGTTCCGTTTCGCCTGTACGAGTTTACGGTATTTATATATCATTTCATTTGATGTCATCGACTTTTGAATAAATAATACCGAAAACAATAAACATTTTCATGCTTTTAGAGGTAATTGTTAAACCAACACAAGCAATTATTTCGTTATAAACCGTGGCTGACAATTTAAATTTCACACGCAATCTGAATACATTTTGCGTGTCAAGAAATTTTAGTAGAGTCGAGATTTGGCGCGCGGCGCGGGGTGTGCGTGGCGGAATCGTAATTACGGCGGGCAGCGCCGCCCTTGTTTTGGCGGAGCTTCGGCGATACCATCGCGGCTGTCCGCCCCGCCCGCGCCGAATGCAACATTTTGCACCTAATTAAACACCGTTGCTACGTCCCAATAAACGACAGACACAATTTCACATCCACTCTCGAAACGTTCGCACGCTATATGAAAATATCACGCTTTTTAATGCGCATAACAAATCGGTTTTTAAAACGCTGTCTTAAAATACTTACGCAGTGCAAATATTCTTTCCGTTTTAATGTGTTGCAGTAAAAAAACGTGAAAGAAGACCGATCAATCAAAGTACACAGCAGCAATTAATCATTTTGCTAGTAAAACAGTTTAGTTTTTGTTATCCATCCTCGCTCGAGGGTTGAATGTGCACGTAACAGGTAACCCTAAGCTTTAAACTGAATGCATATATGCAACACGGTATGCAAAATCTCATTAATCGTTGCTCTTTATTTAATGCTCAAACAAATAAAGACGTTACTTGATTATCATATGAAAAGAAAAAAGTAGGTATCGTGGTTGTATTTTTTATAGCATTTTTAAGCGGGGATGCCTTAACGTTATTAGATAGATCATAGCCTACGTCTGCTTTAAGTTGGTAGTGCTTATCTGTAAATAGGAGTAATACTTCCGCTTATCGAATGCGCGATGTTCCGTCGCAGGCGCGATTAAACGGCGTCAACTTAATGCGCGCCCACTCATTCAGAGCTTTTTTTACTCTAGTTTTTGTCGTTAACTGACATCATTGTGTTCACTTTCGTAGGAACGGAAACTCGCGTAACGAGATACGTCTCTTTATTAATACTTACAATCTTTTCTCTTTGCAATATTTTACGATTTTAATGATCGCCCCGTTTGCCTTTTTAAGGCAATCGTTAATGATACCTTTTACACTGCACATGTTATGCGCGATGAGGGATTATAACGGTCGTATTCAGAGCACGCGGGCCATGCACCTTTCGGCCGTCGCGGACAAGTGAAGGGCTGTCATCTGAGACAGTTCAAATAATTCTCACAGGGAGCAATCGAGTGTAATGATTTTCTTATGCAATTTCACAAACAGAAGTTTTGCGACAATGTTGGCCAAAAAACACGACATAAATTTTATTTACATTTTTTGGTATTTTTATTACGAATCACGGTTACACAGTAATCAATCACTTGTTGAGATGTCTCAATTAAGTTGCACCCTCGCTACCCTGCGCCCGCGCCGCTCGGCCTCGTCGCTTCAGAAACACGCTAATGATTATAAATTGCGAAATTATACGACAGAAAACATGAGCAACGGCATTTTATAAATTAGGTACCAACCTACTTTGAATAGATACATAGCATTAGATATGTTTAATTATAAAATTATTCTGTGATATTCCATTAGATTTTATATAAATATCTATAAATAGGCGACTCAAAAGTTATTCCGTGATATTGGTAGAATACATATGTTAAATGTATATTGTAATTATTAATCACTCTTTAATAATAAGGCGCAATGCAAAAGGTGATCAAGGCGTGAAATGTATTTTTGCATTTCTTATCTCTTAAGCTTGCTTTTAAACCATAAACACCTTTATGAGTTTCTGTATTTCAAATTGAATTTATGTTCCTTCAAATAATGTCATTGCTTTTTAGTAGCTCGTCTTCTTAACTTAATAAAATTCGGCATGAATTCGTTTCTGATCGAAAAAACCCATTATGTCGCAGCGAAGAACATATCCCGTTATTATTAAAATTGTAACCATTGGTTCGCTGATTTTTGCATGGTAAACCATTACGTGGCTCAGTGAATAACTCTTTGAGAAAACAGAAAACATGCAAGTTGTAATTTAGATACGCCTAAAAAAACTTTCGCAATGCTTAAATAGGTACATATTTCTGAATTTGCCATAAATTTACGTTACAGACACGGATAACTCGATAATTTGTGACGTTCCACGGGAAAAGGTACCTTATGAGGGTTTCTAGTTTCGGAGATATGAAATGTTTTGTAAAGAGGTGAAAAAATGCTCAATTTTTTTTTATTGTGTGATCTGAAACCTTAATGCGTAACGTTTGTTTACCTGTTTTTATTTTTGTTATAAGTTAGTTATAAGCCTAGTAATGTCATCTCAGAGTTTAGTAGAAAAGGTACCTTATGGAAAAAAGATTGAAAATTCCCAAAAAAAACTAGTCAATACGGGAAAAGAAGTTTGGTAGAGAACTGTATTAGCATTCTGCAAAACTAATTTGATAATTTCAGTTCTGGTTGGGGCGCCTCGCAAATATTATAACCGTACATCGACCGACATCACAAATCCAAGTAGCCTGCTATTATACCAAAGTTACTCTCGTCAAGTCTTTCTTAACTAGAATAATCTTCATTTGGTTTGGTCGCATGCAGTAAATCAGCCATTGGTTTACTGAAAATTGCCAATACCCGACGCATTACCTTATGGAATATCTGAGGTCATTGAACCTTAATGCCGCTTATCTTCAATAGCAACCGAAATATATTATTGATAAGAAATAGACGATTTATACCATTACCAAAATATTATTAGTTTATCCTAACTGTTCCATCATCATCATCATCATGCCTCATCATGTAACTTAATCACAAGGTACCTTTTCATTACATACAAATTATTGGTCTTTTTTAAGATTATTATGACGAAGAACTAATTAAATTTGGGGCAGTTTAATGTAAATTAATATTTTCTATTCATAAAAGATAAACTGTAATATGATTGATATTTTGTAGTGATGTATTATTAGATTTATTTCCATAAGGTACCTTTTCGTAAATGTTATGGAGCCAATACTGTTATTGTTATGTAAGTTTAAAGTGGCATAAGGGGTTAAATATAGTATTTAGTTGGGGTTTTAGGATTTATTTCATTTGAATGACAGAATTTCTTACATATGTGCTCAGAAAAATTGATTGTGTGTCACATTAAAAGTAAAAATATTCAATTTTGTGATTTTATATGAAAAAGTCAGAAAATACATTTTCACCTCTAAATCGGTATTGTTTTTTGCTTAAACTGTCTGTCAGTGTCGTTTTCTAATAGATAAAATTTAAATCTTGAGAGCTCATTGCAATCAATCGTGAAAATGAAATAAAACTTTATTTTCAAGAGATTGGTTAGTATACACATAAATCAGTCGATATCAAAAGTTTCTATTTGCATTACAGAACAAGTCGCAATATTTTTTTAATCTCAGATATATAAGGTATTATTATTTGTAGTCAACTATGTAACTTACTTCAGGAACATAGTTTTTTAGGCGGCTAAACTTAAAACTTCTCTATCGTAAAGTTGCTCATTTCACAACATTATTTTCAAAAAATCATATCTCTGTAACTACGCAACCTAGAAGGTTGATCTTTTGTGTTATCGATAGCTTATTTATTGTAGATTGGGGTATGCATAACTCCATACCCGCCATAAGGTACCTTTGACCGTGGGACGTCACATTTTTGTATATTACATGATGAAATAGAATGTCTGTCTGCACCGTGAGACATCGTAGCTGCTGGAACCAACTGCACTAAGGAGGTGAAGTGGCTAGGTGTCGTAGCTGCGTCTACGCGCGAGGGTCGCGCTTCGCCGAGCGTGAACTTTCCACGTTCGGTTTCAGGTTCGCATAATACACGATAGCCATTATGCTTTCGAAATATTACGTGGTATTCGATAATACAGCTCCACGTAACGGCTGAAACTGCGTAACTGCACATAAGCGCTCGATAGCCATCCGGCCAAATATTTTTGCATTATCAATCACATTGCGTCCTTTCGATAGAATAGTAATTACTTACATACTTTTTTATAGATCAACTTTCACTCGTCTTAACCTTAATTCCTCAACTTAGGTGACAGCAAAGTTGGACGCAAATGGCATTACGTAAGTTGAAGTCCGTCATTGCTCGAGTCGATATCGCGTCTTGGCGGGCGCGTATTTAGCGTCAATCGCGATAGCATCGCGCCACTGCGACAGACAGCGCACCAACCAACACGCGTCCTAATCAAACGCAATGCTAGATTTAAGAACCATTGCGCAATCGTTACATGATTTGCGACTTAAAACAATGGATTAATGTTAATAGTTCGTTGATGTAATATTTCTGATAATAAAGGTACCTATCTAACGATATCTCGTGCTTATATTACAAGAATAACTCGTCAATAAATTATTTACTGGAAAATGAATCATTGTTTTAAACAATTGGGCCCTATTATTAAAATGAAAATACGATCCAGTACGGATTTATGTAATTCGATAATTTATAACAATATGTACATATAAATTTAAAGATGCATATGAAATAAAATAGAATACAGGGGTACCTACTACTTATAAGAATAGTGCAATGGGTGCCTGGAAGAAATTATTTGTCACTGGTATGATTCTATTATTACAAGTGTACATTAATGATGTAGCGACGAATGTGAGTGAAGCAAGTGACAGCGAGCCGTGCTCTAAGCGGGAGGCCCACACTTAAGCCCCATCACGCTCGTCCAGAGCTGCACTTTACAATCTGACATTTCCTTTCGACATTTAAGCAGATTAGTGTTACGACGCGACTTCGGATGTTAATCCGACGCTGGACGGATCGCAGGAATTGCTCCGATTTAATCGAGATTTAGCGGCCACTGGGTGTAACACAATCAAATGAAATTATTGCGTTAGTATATTTATTGCCAATAATAAAAGCGGCTGATACAAAATCCGGTGTAATTAGAAACATTTAACCTCGCTCTTGTAATTTAGGTAGTGTAGTGAAGTATTGGAAATGATAATTTAGTCTGCGCTCGATATTCAATTAGTAGTGCTGGGTTCTCGCCGGATGCGCGAGCGCAGGGCAATTTGTCCGCGAGCGGAAGCTGCACATCTCTAGCAATCTTCTGCGCGCCTGCGGGCGCCCTCCCTCCCGGCATCCGCGAAACACATAATATCATGCACGCAGCCTTTAATAACTTAATGCACGTTCTCAAATACACGTTATCCTCCAATTGTAGCAAAACTCAAAGAAAAAAATCTGCGTTGTTCCAACGAAGGAACAAATATATTTTGCCCCATGAATGAATGAAACCTATTCTTTACGATGCAAAAATGACCATTGATATATTTCACTTGAGGTGTAATAAATACCAACACGTAGATCGCTAGCAACTGCAGCAGTTACACCCACAGTTCCGCTCAGAATTTATGTCGAAACCGACATTCGCTACAGAGAACATTTGCAGCAAATAACCTAGGCGTTAAAACAACTAGCACAAACAACTAGCGCACTTAACAAACAGACGTAACCGTATCAGATATAGAGTATCTAGACGGCAGGACATTACTTTTGCGCTATCGATAAAGCTCAACGGTAAGCGAAATAGTTTTGCTATGCGGGGAACATAAATAATTGTCATAAAGTAGATAGGGTCTGATGGATGGCTGCGCCCTGCAGCTAACGAGGAAGTTCGCGGGCAAAAGGACGAGGACGAACCGGCGCGGCGTCGGCGCCGCGCCGCTGCGTTGCACCGGCCGCGCCGCGTGCGCCCGCGTTGCATAACATCGCATGCATTGTTCGCTTACGAACAGATGATGCGATCACCTACCCAACACCGTTCCGCTATATATGCTGTCACGCACTACTTCTCCGAAGACGCACAAAAGCGTAACACGAAGAGATAAAATCAGAAACAGTAATTGTTTTGTTGACACATTACTATTTACCTCACTGAATCACTGCTTCCATAAACAAAAACGACGGTTTTATTGAGCGGCATTCTTTACAAGTGTGAGAAATGAGCTTTGATATAGGAATAAAGTGAGTACATGCGCGGGTCTCGGCTCTAATTAGCCAGTTTATCACGAATCCTATACAATACGCGGGCACCTTTTGGCTTTTACGGCCAAGCATGTGATTTGAATGATACCTATTGTAAGGTGACAGTGATAGCGCTGTAATATTGATGTGGAATTTTAAAAGTGCTTTATCGGTGCCTATAGAATTCATAAGCAAAGCAGTTGTTTTTAGCTTTTACTAAATATTATGACCCGAGCCGGGGTGAAAACTGATGATGAAAATATTATACCTTCATAACACTAATAGATAGAAAGATCGTCACATGAATAAATAAATAGTGTTTCGGTAATATTTGCTTATAAATTTCAGTACAGGACAATTTAAGATTCATGACTGGCTATATTGATGACCGCTCACTCTCTGCCATACGTTAACAAAAAGATACCGATCGTCACTGCTTAAGCTTACGCAATGTCATACCTGAAATATATGCAAATGCTTGTTTTATTCAAATGGAATGATGAAATTAAAGTAGAGTGGCTGTCAGTAGGTAATCGGTGAGCTCCACATGGGCAGAGCAGTCACCGAGCGTATGTGACACTAGTCACACAGAGCGCGCATGCAAGAGAAAGCGTGCTTAATCAGATAACACAGATTGTCAACCGAGCTCCTGAAATCGGGTCGAATGTCGATACACTCGATTAATTAATTGACGGTCCGAAAAGTTGGAGCTAACTGGTCCGAGAAACCAAAACTGTACTCTTATGAAACATGCGGCGACCATCGAACGACGCTACTAAAAAGTTAATAAGCTCAATTTGGCTCTGGTTAATTGCGAGGTGTACATGCTTAACCGGCCGCGTAAATTGGAGCTTCATTAATTAGCAAAAAAAAACAATCAGTGCTCTGAATATCTTTTTCTTTTTGTTATTTGAAGGAAGACTTTGGTTTAGTGTTTTGAATTATGTCATGATTGGACTTGCAAACATACGTAATAAAAAACCACAAATCACCTGCCCACATACTTTTCCATAAATTAAGGAACTGACGGAGACTTATGCAAATCTTTGGCAATTAAAACTTTATTTCACAACTTTGATGTTTAGGTATAATGTGTTAAATATTTGTGTAAATACTGCAATTACCTAGTTAGATATTAATATACCTGTATTGGTACGTACCGTAGCAGAAGGCATTGTTAATTAATAAACTAATAGATTACCTACTGCAAACGAAAGCTAATGCCTAGCCTAATTCAATATCATTCAATACTTACACATGATTCCATAATCACTTGGTTAAACCTTAAACTGGATTCCGCAATCATATGAGTTACTTTTAAAAAAAGTGCATGTCTTAATAAAATGATAATTCATAAAAGAAACAAATGCACAATAATAGTAATTTGGACGAACTGGATGTCTGTAACATATTATTAAAATAAGCACCAGAAGATAAATAATTTATGTTAAACAGCTGTAAATCGTCACAACCTGTGAACCGAAGGTGACACCGTATCCTCTATAGAATCTAGGCCCGAACTGGACTATATTAATCAGTCATTTTTACTATACAGAGTATTTTTTTAATAACCTGCCATATTTTACGTTGTGAATATTAAATCAACTTTAATTATATTTTATAATAAGAAAAAAAAACACCTACCTTCTCCTGCCCAACGTCAAATTACAATTTGTATTTGTTACGTTTCTCCGCTGTATACCTAATATCCGCGTATTTACCAAATGTCAATATGGATTAAAAATCCAATTAACAGCGTGGCGTGGGTGACACAAACAGCCCACGTTCGCCACGCTTGCTGCAACCAATCTTAATGCTCACGAAGGATTAAATGGTGCACATTCAAAATTAATCGCATCTATGTTCATTTGTTGTCGATTGTTGTCTTAGCTGGGTTGACTTAACTACACCTAATACATATAATAAAACTGTACCTAGTTTTTTCTAGATTGCACTGTGTTGCAAAATATTGCACTAAGCTATAAGTTATAACTTAAGTAAGTTGAACTTGTCAATGTAATCGGAGTTATACTTGTCTTTGATAAATTGCGTAATTGGAATATTTAAGATAGTCGTAGTCACCCAGTAATTACCTGCGTAGCTCAATGTATCTTTGTCAAGCAACAATAGCCGGCAAACATTGTTTCGTATCAATTGCAATTTCAAAATAGGCGCTAACTTACGTAAACCATTGCACTAGGGCCTAAATTAGTTAGTGAGACTTTATTAATTATTAGTTGCAATATAATAAACAAAATGTTGCCCCAATTACAACTAAACGATTAAGAAATATGGTTGCCTACAAAAATATTTAGGTACACAGTACTTAAAGCATAATATTTTATTACACATAATAGGTACTTATCTGCGATTTAAATGCCATTATCATAGTCGTAAACCTATTTGACGTTTACAGTTAAACATGCATTTAAATATTTGGTGAAATACCTACGAATCACTTTGGAGAATTCTAATAAAGTGATACGGTAAAGTTTATTTATGAATAGCGACGGTTAGAGAAGATGCACCGTTACAATTTTATACATGGCTATCCATTAGTATGCACAGAGTCGTCGACTATACACCGTGCGATCTCCGGAGAAAGCCTGCGTCCCCCTTATATACATATATATGTATATATTATGTTCCTATATACGCAGCTATTCGCTGACATAAATTACTCGTAAATTCATAGATTTTCTGTAAAACAATTTCTGTAGCTACATTCAATTTGTATACGTAGGTATTACATAAGGAATCTTTTAGGTACTGTAGGTAAGTACTTAATTAATCAGTAATAATAGTCGATGTCACCAATTCAATTACAATTCGTGTAGAATTAACACTTATAAAATGAATATTGAACATATCTATGTTTCTTTTCTAGTCATTTCGTAATTATTTTCTTAAAACCATTTTATTTATTACGATGTATGGAATTTGTACGGCTTTTTGTACTAGGTAGTTTTTGCTTACTAGCATTGCATAAAGAGAATCTTAGTACTTTACATTTTGCCTTTATTTATACATAGAGCAGTTCTTCTCGATAATTAGGAAAGTACCGACGATTCGAAAATTATGTCATTGTCATGGGACAGCTTGGGAAAAAGTCCATTGTGACGTCATAATACACGTATTTACCACGTATTTACACGTATTTATTGGGTACCTATATATAGTCTTACTAATCTTGCCAAACAAAATATATTACCCAACTAAGCAGAACCAACTTGTAATTCATTCTAGGTTTTGTTTATATGAACTTTTTTTATTCAAATAGGGTTTGGTTTGCTGAATTTTACCAAATAGGGTAAGAGGCTATTGTTACTCAACCAATCAGCGGAGCGGCAGCTGATGTCCACAGGGCTTCACTATATATCTTCCCTAAACACTATGGTGATGTAATAGTGACCTGGTGCATTTAAATAAGTGATAGATGCTCCTTCACGGCATTAGCCGGCGGTCTTTCCACCGCGATACAGCTGGCTTGTGATATTATTTAATTACAATCGCATATATATAAACTATCACCTGACAAGTTTAAATTGGAATGTGACGACTGTAACATTACTTTTTTACATGTATTCATGTGACCAGCTGACGGTCTTTCCGCCGTGATACAACCGCCGGACGAATTTTTTATTCACAATAGGATGCGATGTCAATCTTTTTTACGTGTTTGGGTGGCTGCCGTTCCTCAACCCACCAACGGAGCGGCACCAGGGTTCATTAAACATCGCCCTTAACTATGTACTTTACCCGGGATGCTATTGGTCATGTAATTCGGTTCTTGGCTCGCGGGCTGACAATTATTGACATAACCTTGACAGTTATTTTATCATTGGATTTTAGATTACACCGGGTGCTTAGCAGTTACGTTTTCACGGTGTCTTCGTGCATCGTTTCAGTAGAGTCAGACAAAAAGGGCGAGGCTAAGCCATTGGCGAGCGTTGCAGTCGCACCGATCCATCAATCAGAGGCGACGATCGGAGGTGCTTTCTCATCGTTAGCCCTATAAGGCCACGTCTGGCACCACGCCTCGCGCAAGCCACTTCTTTTTCACTTTATTTTCTAACTCGTCTGTAGAAATCTAACAGCATATTTCACTTTTTCACCTGAACGGAAACGGTCGAAAGGTTTCACGTGCCTTTTTCAAAGAAGATTTAAATGCGTATGAAATTAAGATGCCCGTCGCAACGACGTAATCGCACTCGTTTAACGTAATAGCTCAGGAATGCGCGTCGGTAATCGCATTTTGCGTATTCGCGAAATGCTCTAGGCGCTCTGTTGCGGCGGTGGGCACTTTCGCCATTAAAACTTTGCTATAAATTACGCAAAAGCATAGCTTCTTGGCGTCAGGTGTGTCTAATGACCACCCTCTGTATCAATTTATGTACTATGGCATTCTTTATAGTCGTAGACCATCAACCATGTTCTTTGTTCAGTTTCTGTCTAAACCGAAATGAGATGATGAATTAGACATTCCTAATTAAATATGTTTTTATTTTGTTTCAGAGTGTGGTTATGTTGATGTTCAGGGAAGAAAAATCACCTGAAGATGAAATTAAAGCATGGCAATTCTGGCACGGGAGACAACATTCAGTAAAACAAAGGATACTAGACGCCGGTAAGTCATATTCAGTCTTCCTCTGCACATTAAACGCTACATCGCGTGAGTGAGAGTAATTACATGCCAATTAAGATGATAATTTTGAAAACAATGACTCTTTGTTTTTGCGAGAGTGCAGATCGGACAGTAGCGCGTACAAGGATCGGAGACACGGCATTACCTGCACAAAAACAGTCGTGCTTGAGGCGACACAGAAATATGCGGGAGTAGTTGCGTGAGGGTCGGCGGTGGCTCTCGCGTGGCCAGGAGGGTCTAATTACTGTGCTGCGGGCTGGCTCCCGCGCACCTCCCGTCCTCCGCTCCCGCCGTTACTATCTCGTTAGAACATTTGCATATATAAGGCCTACCTCTTTCGCGGCCCACACTCTGCGAACCTATCAATCGTCCCGGCTAAAAATATACTTATTCATAGTCCCCTGGCGCCGCCGCGTAAGTATCACTGCCCGCTTGCTTAATGCTGCCGGTCTCATATTACCTCCACTGTAAACCTAGTAATAATGACGCATTCCACGGCTACAACCAGATTAAAGATATGAAACTCAATGTAACGTTTCCACGATGTGAGGTTGAATAAAACGATCTAAGCAATAAAGATATCTGACGCGATGGGCTTTCCTGCTATTTTAAACTTTTAGTGAGTAACAGGAAATCGTAAACATTATTAAGAAACGTTGATCAGAGCCTTAAAGTCGACTAGTGAAATGACTAAATTAAATGTTATCGTTGAGTTTCTTTTTGTGTCCACGATTATTAGGTACACACGTATTCATAAGCAGTTTACTGGCTTCGTTACTTAGATGAGAAAATTGCAATTGCATATTGAACCGCAGCATTTTATTAGCACAATATAAACATGGCTTCAGTTATGTTTAATATATGCGCGGTGAGTTGTCTAACGCGAAAAGAAGAGACATAAGGAATGATACAATATAGTCTGGCGGACACATAAGTACCGCGATGATATCGCGCGGCGCGTTCATTAGCATGTTAATTGCGTGATGCTGCCGGCGCCTGCGCACCGCGACCGCGCACCGCGCCTATTTACGTCGGGACTTATTCTCAGCCTTCTCAGGTATGCTCAACACGTCTCGAAATTATATCAAAATATTGATTGCATCGCCCTAAACACCAGCCTTATGATATGTATGTGGCTAGTGTTCAGTACATATTTAAGTACATGTCATATAAATAGCTCATGGTAGGTAAAGATTGGTAGGTATTAAGTACTTAATATTTTCGCATTAGTTTTACCAAGTACCGCCTATTCAGTAACGTTTAGTTTGCAACTTTATATGTAGGTATCAACATACATAATATGTTTATTAAATATTTTGTATTTACTACGAGTTTAAAAATAAAAATTAGAGTCAGATAATTGATTACAATTTAGACAGATTTAAGTAGCAAATATAATTGAATTTTCCATCTAAACACTATTAATAAATCTCATCCATTTTCCACCAAACGAATTTCATTCCTGCGTGTACCTAATACTGATATATTGTTCTTAATTTATTCAGTGAAATAAAAATCATAATGGATACCTACGAAGAAAATTATAATGATACGTAACAGGATAAGTAATATAAGACAATTTCGATTTAAATTAACATCATCAATTTCTGTCTCCTCGTTTGTACATAAAATATAATATAAAAGGCGCGTATCCTTCTATAGGCATGTTATTAAGTTTAAAGAAGCTAGAAAACGTAAGTTAATCGGTTCAATTGAAGTATAGTGGGCCTGACAGCGCCGCCAAGCGTCATCGACAGAATTAATCTCAGGCAAATATCGGCATTAGTGAATTGGTGATATATGACACTTTACACATTCTAAAATTACGCTTAGCTGTGGCTATGGCATTAGTAATGAGTGAAGCCGCGGTCACAAGCATTGTCCATAAATTAAATCTCAAGGAAAATAAAAACATGGAAGCCATTAATTCGCGCGGCCGGGCCAAGTTTAATGTCAAGGCTTTTTTAGCTTATCTCGATGTTAGTTGAGTTTTGTTTTTTACTTAGTTTGCGTTATTATAAACAGTGATATAATGTCAAACGTCCCAAAATTAAAACTTAAAAACAGTAATGCCTCATACGAGTACCATTAAAAAACTCGAACCTATTCCTTAGGTATCAAAATTATTGCACTCATCTGTTTTACTCGTAGTGGCTATTAGATCCTAAGAAAACTTAGAATTATTAAGGTAAACGCCAAAGTCAGAAAATTGAGGATTGTGCAACTGTATATTAGTAAGAAATCGTTAGATGTCCGATATTGATATATGTACCTACATGTAAAACTACATCGCCGAGTGGTCTGCTAGCTTTGGCATTTGTGTAAATCCAGCTAAATGCCAAGCCATAATTTTAGGTAGCCAGTGGCAAATGTCTAGGTTGAGTACAGTACCTGTTGCTCCGATCCTTTTTGAGGATACTGTAATTCCGGTGAGCAGTCGGGTTAAGAATCTCGGATTAGTTTTAGATTCCAACCTTTCCTGGTCTGGTCAGCTCTCGGAGACAAGTCGAAAGGTCACAGGTACACTTAGAACTCTATATAAATTTAAAAACTTTCTGCCTGTAAGCACGAAAAAAATGTTAGTGCAGTCCTTAGTGTTACCAATAATTGATTACGGGGATGTGTGTACTACTAATGCCACTCAGGAATCACTCAATAAACTAGACCGTCTACTCAATAACTGTATTAGATTTATATTTGGACTTCGTAAATACGATCATGTCTCCTTTTACCGCCGGCAGCTCAACTGGCTCTCCGTCGTCGTCGTAGGTCCTTTCGGATCCTTTGTATCCTATTTTCGATCCTGTTTGAGCCTTCTGCTGCTGGATATCTCAAAAGTAAATTCGTCTTCGATACTCCTCGTCCAGGATGTGAGCTGCGTACCTCCCGCGTTCTCAAACTGACCATACCTTCTCACCGTACTGGTTTTATGACTAATTCTTTCGCCGTCCAGGCTAGTCGTCTTTGGAATTCACTCCCTCTAAATATTAGACAAGCTCCAAGTAAGTTTTCTTTTAAGCGGTTGTTGCGTAAGCATTTGCTAAAACAAGAGTTCGAATAATATCCATCATTATTATATTTATAGTATGTATTGTATAAATATGTAGTAGTTTATATATATTTTATTTATTTATGTAGTTTATATGTATAGTTTGCTTTTTTTATATTCACTGAATAGGTATATTTCTCTCTCTGCACCAATTGTAGATGTCTGTTTGGCCCTATGGTTGACTGGTAGAGAATGCCATTTGGCATTAAGTCCGCCATTTGTACATTTTTGTATATACTTTGTGCAATAAAGTTTAAATAAATAAATAAAATGTAAGGCATCAGAAATTGTATGATCTTGGACTCGGGAGCAGCGTCAAGGGCGACACCGGACACCTGTGCGCGGGCGTGTGAAAGCGAAGGGGTGATGGGGACCGAGGCCGGGGGTAGGGGCAGGGACTCGCAACGCACGGCGCACCCGCACAATGCCGGCTCCGATTACTACATGCCTTCTTGTATCGCGTGTCCAACGCATCCGAGCGTCTTTGGTTATTCCTTTTGACAGGGTTTTGCTTAAGCACCTACCTGATGTAACACGCTAAACTGATCAAAACTAAAGATTTTACTGTACATAAATAATTATCAGTTTGTTTTGCCATATCTCAAATTTATTATATTTGCGCCACGGAACAAATTTAGTAAAAGTTATGGCCGTGTATACATATTATGAGTTTGATAGGTCTTCTACTGTCAACACAACGTATCCTCAAAAAATCTTTCGCATATGACTCGCAAGTTACTTGAACACAATCATATTTCGATAATCATTATTATTAAAAAGGTAGGAGTAAGTTGTTCGTAGTATTCTGGTTGGAAATGATGGAGGTTCTATCCCAGCCCAGTTATACAGTGGCGGTGGTTTATTTACCTCACAAATTCTTACACAATCTGTTATTAAAAAACCTGATTACCTTAAGTCTCATGGCCGGGCTAGTTTTTTGGGAAAAGGGTTTAGCGTTCGGTTCGGTATTTTATTTCGTAGCTTTCATCAGTAAGAAGCCTATGAAATGCAGCTTATAAGACGAGAAGAAGCCAACGTATAAGTATCTTGACTCTTATATTAAGTCTGTCATGTGCATTTTATTATCCTTTTGTAGGTACGTAAAAAAATTAAGCACCTAAGATACTTAAGTAGGTCCAATTTTTGTCTAACTTTTCACTTTTACAAAAGTATGAGCAATCAGTAATTAGTAATGAAAATACGTCAAGCATGATAACTCTTTTGAATTGCTAATTTTACCCTCTTCCCTTCCTCATTCCGTAAAACACACCAAAAATATGACAGAAGCGTTTTGAGTGACAGCGCAGAAGGCGTATTGTTCACAGCAGGACGTAAGCCAGACTCGTAAATTCGTTGGAGGCAGTTAAAACAATAAGGCCGTGTGAGGGCGGGCGGCGGTCGTCATAAACACGTCGGCACCGGCGAGCGGCGCCCGCACAAATCGCTGCCTCGCTGATAGGGCTGCGCCCACGCCGCATCAGCCACGCCGATTACTCACTAACCACCACCCCCGCGCCCGATAATGCATAACCCTAGACCAGGGCTGCCACTCATGTTGTCGACTCCAGTGCCACTCATGAATAGTTTGCCCAAGTTAAAACAAAAAAGTGCTAATCGAATGTGATACATATTTTCTTAGACTAAATATTCAATTTTCAAAACAAACCTTTTCTCACTTATAGTTTTCAAAATGTAAGTCGGTACTTCGATTTTAACAAAATCTGGAAATATTATTATAGACGCATTTAGGTGATTTGGTACCTATCTAAGTAGTTGGTATGGTACACTTAATATCCGAGATGTTAAATGTACCAAGTATATATTATGTACTTAGATATTAATCACAGACTCTAATAACACTTACTGCAGTATCTACCTAATGACGGTGACACGGTATTCTAGTTAAAGTAGATACCTAAAATGATTTAATTTCTTAAATTAATTTAATTAATGTATATGCAAATGTCAGTGACAATTAAACAGTTACTAGATTTTGCATTTGAAACTATTTCTATAATTATTGGATTAAGTAAATGACATGAAATATCTAACTGTTAATTCGATTGAACACTATAGAGCCTTAGGACTCAAAATAATTAAGTGCAGATTGTGATATACACGCAGTACTTACCCGTCTCCTGCCATTTGCAAATTGGACTTGATTGAGAGTATAATAAAATCAAATGCGTACGAACACGGCGTCAAAACTCGTTATTCGTTCGCACAAAGGATAATTGACGAGGCAATCAGAAGACTTCACCAATTTACATAAACCCTAGAAGAACAGTTGTCGAAACGTACGCAATGGTTGATAAATCGATGTTATCACGTCACGTGATTATTCACGCCCTGCTAATAAATTTCCGTCGGCGATGACGTATTGTGAGTTGATATCTTAATCGAAATCTGCGTCGTCATTATTGCGGGCCTGGGTTGATAAATGCGTGTTTTTGTTGCAGACACGAAGAACAGCATCGGGCTGGCGGGCTGCATCGAGGAGGTGTCGCACAACGCCATTGCCATCTACTGGAATCCACTCGAGAGTGCTGCTAAGGTATGTTACCTATCTATACGACTACCCTAAGGGCTGATTTAGACGGCGCGCGAACTCGCATGCGATTTTAGTTACATTGCGGACTGTTGGTTACGTCCAATTCAACCGTCCGATCAAAAACCGCAATGTAATGAAACTCGCATGTGACATCTCGCACCGTTCAAAGGAACCTTAAGTCTTGAGATTAAAATTATATCATTAAAATAAATAACTTTTAGGTTTCTAAAAAAAAGAGAGATGGGAAGTGTCGGTAGGTATACGGTGGGCCATTCGAGTATTAAGCTCTTCAAAATGACACTTTGGCATTCTATCGCGATAATTACTTGTAGGTATTAAATGTAAAATGAAAAAGGAACGACTACTAAAAAACAAGTTGATCAAAATATTTAGAAACTTCATAAAGAGTAAATATTCGTATAGGTACTTAATTCTCATTGTGAAGCAGCATTAAAACACAGCTCATGATATTATTATACACTTATTACAGTGTAATTAAATAGAATCCTGCAACCTTATTTGGTCGAATAACGACTAAATGAAAGAAAAAAATCTGCAAGCGTCCGCCTGAGAACGCTGGCCGCCGCCAGTGGTCGCCGAGCGGCGATCGCACTCATTAAATTATTGAATAATAAACAACGGTCTCCGTTTTTAATTGCATTTATTAAATTGATTGTACTATAATTACCTATAAGTGCATTCATATAGTTCATATTTATATAATGTAGATAGTCTTACGGTACAACGTACAACGCTTAAAATAATGTACAGCTGTACTAGTAGTAGCTAGAGACTGCCGTCAAATAAGGTACCCAATAAAAAAAGGCAATCTTCACTATAAGCCGTATCAATAAAATACGGATGGTTTGAGAGATCATTGCGCTATGCCAACAAACTCATGTGTGCGCTTTTTGTTTTTCTTTGGTTTCTTTTATTGCCGTAAATTACTTAGTAGTCGGTTACCAATATCCGTAATTATTTATTGTTGGGCGAAACCACAGCGGATGCGAGTTGTTAGCGACAGATAATATGCGTTCGGACAGTGATCGGTGGCGGTGGCGGCGAGGAAAAACGCAGGGGGTCATTTGCATAGACTGCGGTAATGAGCAACGTAGACCAGCCACCAGCACCGCCCTTAGCTACCTGCTACGCTATAATGACCCTAACGCAACACTGGATACTACCAACATCGCCAATATTTCATTGAAAAATTCCCAGTCGCTTTATATTTTTTATACAACTGCATTAGAGACGGGCGGTTCTCATGTCTTAGTCTGACACCCCTGGCGCCTGTCATTGCGGTCAGGATGTGTGCTGTTTACATCGCCGGTGTTATCAGAGTAATGAGAATCTAACATCATTATAACCGGGCCGCTCTCATGATATTTTGTTTATTTCAGATCAACATTGCAGTACAGTGCCTCAGCACAGACTTTAGCAGTCAAAAGGGAGTCAAGGTACGTTTCTGACACTTGTCTACGATACTGATTTATACATACATGGTAGATGCATTTTTATTTCGTCGGGTATTTAAAGTAATTCGTACGATACGTACGCAGGTAGGTATGTACTATACTTATCGCATGTCCTGGAATTATTGATTAAATTTTACTTCTAGTTACTCTAGGCATATATATTAGGCATAGGTATAGGTCCTATTTATATCCTAAACTAACTGTTCATTAACCTCAACACGCGGTTTATGAGTAACGTGTCGGTTGTTGTTTTAGGTATATATTTACTTAGTGTAACTTTAATTGCTTAAGTTGTAAAAGTAGGAAAATATGAAAATGGCGTCAAGAAAGTCGGTATCCGCTGTTCTGGGCGAAGTTTTGGATGCTGTACTATATGAAATAGTGGCATTATTCATAAACGCGATACTGACCTTAGTTAGCTATGAATCGTTTTGTCTTTATCTGTCATTTTCACTTATGTATTTGTAAGAAAGGGATAAAACCTAATTTAATAAAATCAGGCCTGTATAGTTTTATGAATAAGGGGGTAGGTACTTACATGAATTAAGAGAATTATCTGTGAGAATTAATGCGAGTGATTTAATTACGAATAAGCAGTTATTTAATCCAAAATTACTTTGTTAAACAACACCCAAAAGGTAGAATCTAATATTATGATAACTAAATTACAGCAGTTCCATTTTAAATGAAATATTAAGTTTGAATTTTTGCTCCGTATGTTTATGAAATGATAAGTAATATAACAGTAGCCGGGCGTTCTAGCCGCTAGCGCACTTCTCGGCGTCCGCCCGGAACAGCCAGTCCGAGTCGCGATTACCTACCCTTCAGACCCTACGTTCTCATCACTTGTGTAGTACACTAACCAGGCGATCCCATATAATTGTGATCTCTGATTACACATTGGTGTTATGAATGACGAGGTTACTCCTAACTTGGTTGTCTAGAAGCGAATGCTCAGCTCGCGTAAAGCCCGCCGCGCCGCGGTGACGTGCGTCGACCTCGAGCCGCCGCAATTAAGACGTTTTAACGCGATTCGATTCAGACACGAGCATATTTTTCCTTATTCGTAAATTTGACGTAATTATCCCTTATGGTTTATTAAAACAATTTTTTGTTACCATACTCGTTGTCAGACACGAAGCGTGAAATTGCGTCAGACGAAAACTATTAGATAACCTATCGAGCAGATGATACATACGTATTTGAATGTTTGCGTTTTACACTACAGACGAGTGGATTAATTACGTAGGTATACATAAATAGTTTGGTATAATGAATAAATAAAATAAAATTTACATTATTTGGTTTCAGGGCCTACCGTTGCACATTCAAATTGACACGTTTGAAGACCCACGCGACACACAAGTGTATCACAGAGGATACTGCCAAATTAAAGTTTTTTGTGACAAGGTAAGATCTCATTTTTGTCAAACGTTAAGGATAATTGCTATTTATTTATGTATATCTGTTTACTACTGTAGTTAGGTACTTAAATGTAACTTTCTTCATTTGGCTTATAGGGCGCGGAAAGGAAAACACGGGACGAAGAAAGAAGAGCAGCGAAAAGAAAAATGTCTGCTACGAATAGAAAGAAGCTGGACGAGATTTACCACCCAGTGACGGAGCGGAGCGAATTCTATACGATGGCCGACTTAGCGAAACCGCCGGTACTGTTTAGCCCGGCTGAAGACATCGACAAGCTAACGGGGATGGACATCCAAGGGTTCTACGGCCACGACGAGTCGGCGCTGGCGGAGGCGCACCTGAAGGGCGCCTCGCCGTTCCTGCTACACGCCGCCAAGCCGCAGGCGCCTGCGCTCAAGTTCCACAATCACTTCCCGCCTGACGCGCCTGCGTAAGTATCTGCTCTACACACCTACACTTGTTATCACTTTTCGGTTACTGCTCCGAGGAATCCACTCGACCGAGGCTTCAGGTCGCTAGCCGTTTTGATACGGACGACTAACTTGACAGAAGAAGGACGGAAAAAATACATGTGTCAATTACTGATGTTAAACATCAGAATTATTAAACGACAGACGTTTTGTATGTTAGGACTTAGCATTTTCAATGTCTTTGTTTGTCTGTTTTATGCGACCACGCTAATAAATGCCGCTGATATAACCTCTTGATACCTGCATAATAATGCAAATTTTCGACTTCTTACACTAGGTAAATTGATTACTCAATCGATCACGAAACATGATACTACAATACCCATGACGCAAGAATATACTTATGAATTCATTGTGATACCAAGTACACAAAGAGCTTATTAATCAAATCGATGTCAGATAAAGTCACATTTGTTTAAGCAAATGTCATATCGGTTATTAGTTAAAGTCAGCGCCAAATTATTGATATCTCAAATTACCAAGAATTAGAATAGGTAAAATTCCGTAATAAAACAATCATGGGTAGATAATGCTAGTCCTTCAACCGATCGATTGCAGCACCGATTAAGTTGGCAAATTGTTATGGCTAAATTGTAAAATGTTGGTTTGTTAGGTACGTTGTTTCAGATTGAAAATATTGTTTTAGCACAAACATTTGTGAACCATATTGCTTTCGGATTTGACCTAGTAAGTCGTTAATCTGATAGTGACGTAGTAAGTAGTTAATCTAATAAACCTATATTTAGGAAAAATGTATAAAAATAAAAATGGTTTAAGACAAAGATAGTGTAATTTATTTCTCTTTAACCTTTTGAACGCCAAACGGCGCATCCATTTGTCGTGTCACTGACGCCACGGGGGTAAAATTTAGTTTTGTGAATAAATAATTCCAACCAAAAAAAAAAAAGTGGGGTGTGTTTCAGTAGATTTTCATCAAAAAACGATCGACGTCAAATGCCGTCTTTGGCGTCATTGTCACGATTTTGTGTTGACATCAATTGCCGTCTGTGGCGTTCAAAAGGTTAAAGTTAAGTTAGGTTCCTATTTTTTTTATAATATGGATATAAAAATAAAATACAAAAAAATATTTTACTATTATGGAGAACACTTTAGCATTAGCAAAATCAAATCAAAAATGAAAAATGCTTGCGTTTAATTTAGATAGTTGCATAAATTCAAAGTATCGTTATGGTCAGAAACAGAGATATAGAAGGCATGTGTATTCAGGTACAGGTCGGAGGTGGGCAGCCTCTCGCCGTACGGCGACCGCAAGGACACGCTGGAGCTGGAGGGCGTGCTGGGCAAGCGCGCGCGCACCGGCACGCCGCCGCTCAGCGAGCGCGTCATGCTGTACGTGCGCCAGGACACCGACGACGTGTACACGCCGCTGCACGTCGCGCCGCCCACCACGCAGGGCCTGCTGCATGCGGTGAGTACACGACTCTCCACTACCGGCTCCTACATTCGAGGGAAAAACTATATACGTTCTCCAATACGGCCATCGGCTCTGTTCAACAACGCCGTACTTTTTCAACCACGTTTCTACAAACCGATTACTGTTATACGTTCTAAATGCACCATATAAGCACCTTAAAGTTGATTCCATTTTTCATATTATTTTTTAAAGTTACCACAGGCAACTGAAATAATAGATGAACGGATTGTATTAAAATTGTATTAAGTACGTCTAAATCGTAATTATACCATAGCCGAATGGTGGTGACACGGCTCTAAGCTAAATTTTAAGGTGCTATAACAGTCAAACGTCAAAAAAATCCTGTTTGAGTTCGGACGCTTATTAGTTCAGTTGTTTTTCATTGTATGATTTTCAAATGATTGATTGGCTTAATACTGCCGAATTTCAGTTCGTTTTGTTTGAATCAGCTCTTTAGCTTTGAGATTATGGTTGGAATAGTCACGGCTGAAACGAAATTCAAGTACGTGTATTGTTTTTCCTTTTTGTTTTTGCACACGCTTGCCTTATTGGCTCGCCACGTTGACTAGGGCTCGTCAACGCGGCAGCACGAGAATAACCTTGGTGATGTCGGCTAACCGCAGAACGTGAGGGAGCGAGATGGACTTGGATTCTTTCTCGCTATCTCGACATTCGTTAACGTTACCAATATTCAAAATTGTAAACCAATGTAATCGAGACGCTTCGTCCGCGCCGCGGGCCACGGCTCCGCCCCCCGGGCGCGCCGCCGTGGCTCGCGGCGCCGCTGTAACCGATGTGGCGCTTCATAACCCCGTCTAATACAATACACACGTCATCATAACTGCATGTTGTAATTAACACCCGCGCGGCCGCACCGGACCACGTCGCCAGAACTCGCGCGAATCATTCTCGTTGTGAAACCACTCCACCGGTTCCGTCAGACGAGACGTCTCGGTTCAAAAAAACAAAGGCCCGTTTGTAATCGTTTGTTTTTTGCTTATTTTCAGATTGAGAATAAGTACAAAATTTCAAGTTCGGCAATTAATAATCTTTATCGAAAGAACAAGAAAGGGTAAGTGGTTTTCATTGGCCTTAGATAGTTGTCGTTGTGACGTGTCTCACAAACCCGGCCGCCACGCGCTAGCATCGCTTGCCCCGGGCGCGCCACTAACTTGCAACGCTTGTTCAAATAATTATACCCCTAATTGAATCGTTTGATTAGAAAACAACCAAGGTCGCATTAAAATACACATTGGCTTTGATTGTTTTCAAAATAACCGATACAATTTATAAGCTGCACATAAAATGATATCATTTACAATAATCATGTCCCTCAGCACAGACCTTGCCCCAAAACCTAATTTATATTGCAATAATGGTGAGCACTTGGAATAAATTAATAAATTGAGCACTCTAACGACTTAATAGCATTAAGTACCCAACTAATTAAATTATGGGTAAATTACCATCTTTGCGTAATTGATTGATTCCTTCAATTGTTGAAACCTAATGACTTTTTTTGAATAGCTTTCATTAATGTGTAAATCGATGCACGCATTTGCAATAATTAATGGAACAAAATTCTTCTGTTGCATTCTTTAAGAATGACTGAACGAATGAGTGCTGGCTTAGATTGTCAGTATTTAACCAAAATATTATTTGCAGGATTACGGCCAAAATTGACGATGAAATGCTAGCTTACTACTGCAACGAGGACTTGTTCTTGCTGGAGGTGCGGCCAGCGGGCGCCGCCGACGACGAGCCGCTCTACGACATCACGTTCGTGGAGCTGCCGCTGGACCACTAGCCGGCCCCGGCCCGCACGCCGCCCGCCCGGCGCAGAGACTCAACCGCGTGGCGACTACGCTCGGGACACTGATTCCAACAGTCTCCGTCACAGTTACACTCGTTATGAGAAAACTGATTTAACGTTTTCTCAAAGTGTCGATCTCACAATGAAATTTACTTTTAAGCGATTCATCACCGTAGCTTTCTTTTTACTAAAACTTACTGTCACAAAAATATCATGGTGGTTGTCGTAGAACGGCATCCGTTTGTGGGACCGCATTGTAAATAACGACCACGGTAGAATTTATTATTGTTGCGGTACGACGATGACAGAGAAATTCATATCTCTAATGCGAATAAATCAGTTCATTCTGACTATATTAGTTATAAATGTGTAATCTGTTGCTGATCAAAACGTGTGTGCCATTCACTCGGTTATCATACTAGCTGTATGTAGTTAACGTTTCAACAGGTACCTTTGAATCTTGCCATGATGATAAAAGTAAGAAGTTCTTGTCACAAAACATTATGTATTAGTAGATACTATTATTATCTACTCGAAGTAAAAGCATGAAGTGCCTTTGTCATAATAATATTAATGTAAGTGAGTTAAGTCAAATTAAATGCCATCCACTTTGTTAAGTTTTATAAGCGTAAGTTTGCTTTATAAGCTCGCTCAATTCATTCATTTAGTAATGGTGACTCTAGCTATAGGAATCGATAGATTGTTCGTCATTATTTTCATCGTTCACTATCATATTGTAAATTACGTCCTTATTTATTTTAGTAACTCCTGAATGAGCCTATTCCCTTTCAGAATTTCTCGTAAAATACTTACAACGAAAAATTTTAATGACAACTTTATTAGAACCGATGTAGCTGTACTGTATTTACAAATATTTGCCATTATCATTCACCCAAAAAGTGCCGCTAGTAATTTCAAAAAGAAAAGGATAATTATGTACTTAGTCATTGTAACATAGTCACAAAGGACGAGTCCGTATGAAATACAATTTCATTATCATCTGTGGGATTGGTTTGTGTATAATTTAAGGTATTATTGATGATAGATTTTGTTATTATAAACGAATTTCGATACTTAAGTTATCGGGCCATGACAACAATTTAGATTAAGGAAAATGTATGCTGTGTCCAAGACTTTACCATGTACCTAATTACGGTAATTTACCGAGCCATTTTATAATTCATATCCAAAGTTATCGCTTGAATTTATTAATTATGGTTTTTTATATAATTTTCAGCGATTTGCATATTTGGATTTACGTAGACAAATCTCAGAAAATTATATATAGATATCCATACATGTACGCATCAATGAATAATGTATTGAATTACGCCTTACATGTAAGCGACTGGCCATTTCATTACAACGTAAGACATCGCATTACATAGTAGCTATTTATGAGTCTCATAGCCTAACAAACAAACAAATGATTAACACGTTCCCAGGCTAGTTCTATATTCTAAACTTTTCAGGATTCTATATGAAACCACGCTGAAATAAACCTACAAGTATAAAAATACTTAATAAATAGATGCAATGTGTTACATTCTAATTAAAAACTGCTAAGCAAAAAAAGGTTAACAGACTAATGAAAAAAATTGGTTCAAAAAATTCAAGTGATGGATGACACTGAAATCATATTATGTATTAAGTTTCTCCACCGATTATATTCAAAATTTAGAACCAGGTTCTGTTTCCCAAAAGGATCAGTCTTGGACATGCCCAAGAGTTTTTAAGAGAAGTGCCTAGTGCGGACGGTTCGATTAACTGCCATATTATGACATAATTTAGAGTACTTAATGATGTTAGTTATAGATTTTTAAATATAATTCGTTTTATTGTCCCACGAATTGCAGATAGACATCGAATTTTAATTAAGATAATGTTATTGATACCTTTCTATTACTTTACTTCTATCTCGTTTCTTCCATGTTATTGCGATAGGGTTGTGACTCCTCTGGTCCATCGCGTAACACTTATATCTGCATTTCATATTATATTTGAAGATATGTACCTATGTAAAAGACACTCGTTAATGTTTATCCACTGCTTACGTAAAAGGGATCGAAGTATCTCGATTCATTATAAATTTTATATGGTTACGCGTATTGCTCAAAGTCTACGCTCGCTCGAGTGGGGGGGGGGGGGGGGGGGGGGGGGGGGCTATAACGACATTGTTATTATACCTACTTATACGTATTCACGTAATGTTTATTTATGTTCTTATTATTTTAATCGTGCAGCTTTAATATTTACTTACATTGATGTTAGATCGTGATTCTGAATCTCGTCATAAGTCACAAATGTCAGTAGCAATAAATACGTGAAGCAGTTAGTAGTTAAATGGGCTCGCGCGGCGCGACGCCGGCCGCCGCGGCCGCCGGAGTTGTGCAATGTCGGGTCAGTGGTCGGGTCGTCGGGTCGTCGGTCGGGTCGGAGTCGGGTCGGGCCCGAGTCGCGGCGGGCCGCGGCCGCCCGCGTCGCCGGCGAGAGAGTTTAGTCACACTAGTTAAACACACCCCGAAAGTGTTAGCACATTTTCGTTATAAAATTCTACTGTACTTAAGATTAAATTGAATAGATGTTACGTTATTCTTTTATATGAATATTTGTAAGTTGTCATAAAATATTATTAATATAATTATTTTTATCAAAGTTTATAATCTAAATAAAAATGTTTTTCTTCAAAACATTAAGTTTGTTTGATTTGTCACATTGGTGTGCCGTGCGTGCCGAAGAGATAAAGGGAAAGCTATGAAGACAAAGAAACAATTTTGGAACCATCAACATTTAATGGAGCCTTAAAGTTAACAATAAGTAGGTAGGTAAATATCTGAGTTTTTCACACAAAGCACAGGGTACTTAAGTATTACATAGATTACGAAAGCATTGAGACGAAGATCTAGTACAATTTAGAGATAGATTAAGAACGTTTCCTAAGTAGGTATTAGGTGTACTAAAACTTAGCATAAGTAGGTACCTACTCTATTTTGTCCACAATTTTTTTGTTTTGTATTTGTAGCTAAGAAGACAATTTGTTTTTTAACTTAAGTATAATTACTGTTCAATGCGAATAGGTATCTAAGTATGCTGTCTACTTATTTCATTAATTATAAATTAGGTCCTTATTTAGTTAAACTACTGCCGAATTTAACATAATATGCGTTTAGGTAAAGTGGGTTGCAAAAGTACCTTCCTACGATTTTAACGCACTGAAAACATCTTGACTCAGATTTCATTTCAACATTTAATGACTGGCGGGACAATCAAATTTCATACGTTAGCACAGAAGAAATAATAGTACTACCGTACAGAAAGGACACTTCCTACAAACCCGAAGTTTGACAGCGGTTCAGGGTCGAATCATATCCCTTTCTAATATATGGCACTATCCCTTTCAGCTATTTAGGTTGTCAAAATTCAAGTGATCTTATCTATGGTCGTGCACGCAAAAGGAAGTCAAGCGGTGCCAACCCTAATAATTGTTCGGAGCAATGCTGATTGCTGAGCCGAACGGAGCCGAGTTCGACCGAAGTTAGGAGTGTCTCCCCACTGACGTTAGTATCGTAGATATTTGATAACGACTGTACGTACTTTTGAACCAGAACATCGAAAGAAAGCTGAAGATAGTCAGAAAATATCTAATTTGAAGATCAGTCAAATACTTACATACATGTTCAACTATTTATTACCCACACATCATTAGTTTTGTAAAAACTTCTGTGCAGTATTGTTGCATTTTAGTGATTTATATTTACCCAATCTAGTTAATAAAATTAGAGTTAATATAAATAATACGAACCTTAATTGATTATCTCTTTAGAAATTGTTTTAAGCAATTCCTTTAATTCAACTATGTTGCACCGAAATTGCTATAAAATGTACGATGTCGGTTTAATACTCACTAATTTTATAACGCTGCTTCATTTAATAACTATCTAGAGACGGATCGGACAAAAGCTATTAGGTACTTGTATAACCTAGGTTTTACGATAAGCATTTTTGGCAAACCTAATAGGCACTTAGTGGGGAAAACTAACTCTATGAAGATATTGACAAATCAAAGACCCACGGGCGTCCCAATTATGCGGTGCGTATGAAAGATAATGAGCTTAATAAAATTAATAAAATAATTTTGTCATATTTTTTGTAAACTACTATTGCTACACACAACACACACCTCGTGAACTGTTGTTTTTCAACCCCCGTCGTAGGCAAACCCATTCAATTGTCAGATTTAATCATTGTCTCTGATTACTTACGTTAGGGGAGACCGAGGTGAGTTGTGACAGAGGAGAGTTGTGACATTGTCGATTTTTTGGAATTTAGATTAGTTATTAGTAACTGTTAGTGAGCTCGCAACAGTGTGCGTTTGTTAGCTCGCAACTTGAACTAACAAACGAGCGCTATTGCGACCTAGTTTTTAGTTAATAGATTCCAAAAAATCGACAATGTCACAACTCACCTCGGTCTCCCCTACTGATTTTTTTTCGTGCGAGTAAGTTGTTGTTCATGTCAATTAAAATTTAAGACAAACAAGTTTATCCGATTTAGATATTTGTTCCGACTTCAGAAGCTTTCAGGATTTATTTAGCTCATTTAATGACTTCCTTGGCTCATGTAAATTAAATCATTAAATTTGGCTACCTTTTAACTCTTGTTTAACTAGACTAGTTATTCTTCTTGACTTATGATTAATATTAATAACCTCGTAATTAAAAAGAAAACGACTAAAGATACACATATAAATAATTTAAATTACCTACCTCACTAACTACTAATATTTTTAACAACAAATAAATGGGAAGCATAAATATGTTTTCCGACTATCAATAATTAGTAGTTACGGATCCCTGATTAGGGTTAGTTTATAGGAGAATCAATTTTTATAAATACACATATTGGAACCCTAAATGGAGATATGAAATTGATTAGTGGGTTAATTTATAAGGGTTTACGTATTTAATTACACAAACGGGTCTACCGCGATATATATCACGGAAAGACCACACCTGACCACAGCTGGTGCAACTCAGCTGAAACGTCGGAATTAAAGGTAGAAACAATGAAATTATATCGCGGTAGACCCGTTTGTGTAATTAAATATGTGTACAAAACGCGAGAGTTTAAAGTGTTATAAGGGTTTTACGAGTTTATGCCAGTAAACCCACCGAATATATTTAACGGATAAAATAAATGTAGATAACACCATTAAGGATTATTTCTGTCAGAAAATTACATCAAATGGTATATATGTATTAGCAAATGCATTCTCTTCACAAAAATCTTATTATTATTATAGATCTATCTAACCGCCACCGACGTTAACATCTCTTTACACTAAACGTTTTACCTCAACAATATGTATTCACATAATATGCAAAATAGAGATCACTAAGCTTACCTACTACGTACATTACGTACTTATAAATTATTTCAGCTCTAGCAATCACAATGGTATTTGTATGGAGGTCTATGTTGCTATATTACCTAATATTATACAAGTAGGTTATATATAGGGCGGGTTACAATTATCACTTTTCTATAGCTTAGGTACTGTGCGACGATGTAACACAAGTACATTACACACACACAAGTATAATAGCAGAAATTGTCTGTCGGTCGAAGGATTGATCTTAATATTAACTCTTTCAGTGCCCAAGTTTACTACAAGCTCGTAGAGGTATTTTTGGCTATGTGGTATATATTCGTAGCAATGTGACACAACGTCTGTGTCATGCCGTATACATGTTGGGCAATGGTGGTACTGGGATTTTTTATCTATATATGCATATTGCCGATAGACTCACGTAGCGGAAAGCAGAATACCTAACTAATACGCATTTAAGTTTTGTATCATTCGCTTCTAACATCCATCGAATATAGGTAATTGAGAGGTAGCAAAACGCTAAGCAAAACGGAATAAACTAGATTCAAAAGGTTTTTCGAAAGCAGGCACAAATGGAATGAAATAAACCGATGCCATCTATAATAATTATTGGGCAATAGATATTAGGTATAGTAAACACCCCTATGATGGACAAAGCATCAAAATGAGTCGTACACCACAAACCCTGTAAATAAGTATTTAACACCAGTTTTTAAACACTGGCAACATTTTACCATTAAACAAGAGTCATAGAGTTGCTTAAGTATTCATTTCTGCTTGGTTTAAAATAAATGGCGCCATACTGCCCATGACTGGAGATAACAACAAAGTTTTAATTTGTTAATTATGTTGAAACCAATTGCAATATCTCTCATTAAACACGTTGAAGATATAAAAGACCAATAAGGTCATTCAACTTTTAACGCGCAAAGCGGTAGACATTTTAAAGGGTCGGTGAAGTATCAAAAATACTCCAAATTTTCTGGGTTATTCCCACTAGTTACCACCAAGTTCTTACCAGTGGTAACTACTGGGATTTTTTTTCCCACCTTTTACAACTGGTAACTACTGGGAAAAAAAAATCCCACTAGTTACCACCAACTCGGCTTGGTGGTAACTACTGGGAATTTTTATTCCCAGTAGTTACCACTGGTAAAAGGTGGGAATTTTTTTTCCCAGTAGTTACCACCAAAATATTGTTAGAATTCAATACTAATAAAAACAGTATAAATAGTATAGTATAAATGTAGCGTGCTGTAATAAATAATTATGTGTCGGTTAGTGATTCAGTAAACTGCTTTAAAAGTGATCAAAAATATTAAAACAGTTTTACCGGTATGAGTGCAAAAAGTAAAATAGAAGAGTCTCATTCTAGTTTTTAAGTTGAAATTAACTTATTATCTGGATTAAATTTATCTTATTAACTGTAAATTGAATTACATATTTATACAAACGAACAAACAAATCAGTCAAAAACCGACAGAACTGATTTCGTTTTATTATTTACAGCTACTTCATTTCGTTCTATTACGAGTATAACACGACGCAGAGCTGGAATATGTAGGTATTCATAATTCGTAGTTAGGCTAAATAAGTAAAGTAAAGGTTGTTATTAAAACCGCTTAGGGCGCGCTTCGGATGGGCTGACTGCTCGGACTAACCAGCATAGGCTCGCATTCCAATTACGCTCGGGTAGTACATCGCTCGGTCATGTTACGCTGGTTGGCTCGATTGGTTAAACACCCACGCTAGCGGGATGGTAATAACACTCTACCAGAGGGGCATCAGTACTATTCGTACACTTCGTATTAAGTTTTTTTTTGTATTTACCAAAATAATAAAAGTTAAATACAAAAAATCCGAATAAGTCCGAGCAGTCAGCCAATCCGAAGCGCTCCCTAAGCGGTTTTAGTAACAACCATGCCGTTTACTTATTTAGGCTGACTACAAATTATGAATACCTACATATTCCAGCTCTGCGTCGTGTTATAATAGAACGAAATGAAGTAGCTGTAAATAAATAAACGAAATCAGTTCTGTCGGTTTTTGACTGATTTGTTTGTTCGTTTGTATAAATATGTAATTCAATTTACAGTTAATAAGATAAATTTAATCCGGATAATAAGTTAATTTCTACTTGACTAGAATGAGACTCTTCTATTTTAGTGTTTACACTTGTACCGGTAAAACTGTTTTAATATTTTTGATCACTTTTAAAGCAGTTTACTGAATCACTAACTGACACATAATTATTTATTACAGCACGCTACATTTATACTGTTTCATTAGTATTGAATTCTAACAATATTTTGGTGGTAACTACTGGGAAAAAAAAATCCTACCTTTTACCGGTGGTAACTACTGGGAATAAAAATTCCCAGTAGTTACCACCAAGCTGAGTTGGTGGTAACTAGTGGGATTTTTTTTCCCAGTAGTTACCAGTGGTAAAAGGTGGGAAAAAAATTCCCAGTAGTTACCACTGGTAAGAACTTGGTGGTAACTAGTGGGAATAACCCAATTTTCTCTGTTTGAGTCCACATTCAGTCAAAAATCCATTAATGCCGGTTTCCGTAAGTGTACCCTTTGTTGTAAGTGACCTATATTTGGCAACAAGCAACAACTGATAATAAGCTTCCGTTTATTAATCCCGCTTGATGTTTATGTTGTTGAGTTCTGATTTTATAAAATAAATTGTACTTACTATATTTTTTTTGTCAAACTTACACTTATTTTGGGTTATTTCTACGCAAATCGCTAGATTAAGAAAAAAATAAAAGTGCAAATATTTCTTGTCCTTTTTGTGACGCATTTTTACGTAAATACATTTTAAATCAGCCGTCAGAACTGATTCATAAAAGTTATTGTCCCCCAGCTTGTTATTTTTTTACAAACTTTTATTGAACTAGCGAAGAATGGTTGTATATTCGGGTCAAATGCAAGTTGAAGGGACAATGCAATATTATGGTGCCACCGAGCTCATATGAATATGGACACAGGAGATGACCATAGGAACTCTGTGATAAACAACGCAACCTAAGTGTGTTTGGGTTTGTTACAATTGTCTCGGTTGCCCGTTAAAAGAAAAGTACAGTCAGCGATAAAAGCTTGTATCATAAACTACATTTATGACAAAAAAAGTCAATAATACTCGAAGATCTGAGAAGAAATAACTCAAAATTTGTTAATTTTTTTGAAAAAAAAAAATGGTAAACATTTTTCTGAATCCCCCAAATATCTCGTGTCATGCAAGTTCTGCGATTTAAATTTGTATCTTGAACCGTTCCCCGTCGGAGCAGTTCATGAGTGATTGCTATTGTATGAGCGGGGAGCTCTGGCTGTCGCTGAAGTCGAGCGTGTAGTACATGTCGGTGGTGTCGAGCGCGGGCGGCGCGGGCTGCGCGTGCGCGGGCGCGCGCTTGTCGTGCAGCCAGTGCGGCGCCGGCGCCGGCGCGCGCGCCAGCCGCGACAGCAGCCGCGAGTACGTCTTGTTCACGCGGCAGTGGCATGCCGTCACCTGCAATGTTCATATTTTTGTTAAGGTCATGGTTGTGTAAGAAGAAAATAACTAGTTTTATTTTGCTTGGGGCGAGAGGAAAAGTACGAGAATTCCCTACAAATGTTTCTCCTACCCTATCTAAGGGTATTATTGAAGTTATTGTTTTTTTTCGATTTAGCCATTTAAAGTACCTAAGTAGGTTTCGCATATGAAACAATGGTCGGTATTTTCTCTTGGACTTTAAATCTCTTACGAATAATTACGAACTCTTGGATTTATCCGCAAATCATTAAGATAAGGTTTGCTACGTCGTAGCATTGTCTTTCGTAGACACGTAATATTTTGGTCATGCGCACCAAAAGATAAGAATCTCGTGTGTACTGACCACGACGCCCACAATGGCGATGGCGGCGCCGAGCGTGCCGGCGGCGATGTACACGTTGTGCAGGCGGTCGTGGTACAGGCCGAGCGGCATGCGCACCTCGCGCACCGCGCCGCCGCCGCCGCCGTCGCCGCGGGACTCCGAGCTGATCACCTCGCCGCGGACCACTGATTCCAGGATGAAGTCCTCTAAAAGTTATGTCATTATCAAATAAGCCGGAATATATCCAACGTACAGTCTCTTGCTACCATCATTCCGACGGTTCCCTGTGATCTTTTACCAAATCGTTAATCCTTTAAGGGACCTTCCATGCAACGTTTGACAAAATCTGAGTAATATGAGGAAATTTTATGTTTCATTTATGCCTTTTGACATTCTAAAAATTATATTTAATTCTAACGTTCATAATCAGTTTTGGCTGAAGAAATTTCGTTACTGTCTATTTCCAGGACTAATTTGGTTAAATAAACATAATTAAATGAATACTTAAGAGTATTTTTATACAACACAAATCTGCCGTACCGCTGAGTAACAATTTCAATGACGGTTTTAAAACGTTGTTGTTACTTATATTTAAATGTTTCAGTAGTTACAAAGATAACTTCCTCGTCTCAGGAATAAACTTTTGTGATCATCAAATAAACAATTGTTCTTACCAGGATTTGAACCCAAAGGCAAGGTCACTACTACTCACTACTATACTTAGGTTAACCAGGTGAATGTGCGCAGCGCATATGGAGACTGGAGACGTACCTACTTGATAGGTTTTAGAAAAATTATATGCCCGATGGTTGAGGCATATAATAATCGAATTAATTAATACAAGAATATTCGATAGTTATACCTTCGCATAGTTTGCCGGTGTATCCCGGTCGGCAGGAGCAGTAGAAGGAGTCGATGCCGCTCCAGCAGGTGCCGCCGTGTGCGCACGGATTATTGTCGCACGCCTGTAACACCAACATAATTATTTGTAACCTATAAACATGTGCATTTCTTAGAGCCATCCCACACTAGCGTCTTTTGAGCGTCGGCGCCTAGTCAGCACTATGGAAAATGCTGTTGCTGCGCAGTTGCGTCAACGTTGGGTCGAGCAGCAGCCATAGAGTTGACTAGATGCCGACGCTCGAGAGAAGCTAGTGTGGGGTGGCCCTCAAGCCATAATAGTAGGTAGTGACTCGATCCCCGTACCTATGGAATAGAGTGGAAAATTCTACTAGGCGCAGCCAAGCAGCAGTTTTGGCAGCCAGGTGGCACTCATCACTGACGTATATGGGGGCCTGGCCAAGATGCCAATCGTTTGCGAAGCAGCGAACGAAACGCTATTGTCTCTGTGTTACAATTATATGGAAGAGTCACACAGTAGCGCTGCTCTGAGCAAGGTTTTAGCTAGCACAGATATATCTGCACGGATAGTTACCGATTTGACAGGCAGGTGGCACTCGTCACCGACGTAGCCGTGGGGGCATTCGCAGGTATAGCTGTTGCCGCGGTCCACACAATAGCGCTGCGCAGAGCACGGGTTTGGTGAGCACAAATCAACCTGAAATGGGAAATAAGGTACCAAAATTGGAATTATTTATTCCAGTTCAAATATAAAATGGAAAAGTGCACTCGCCATAAGGTTATTAACGTCATCTGTGTCATTCTTAAAATATCAAATAGGTAGGTCCTTAGTTGATAATTTAGCTTAGGTGAGTGCCACACCGAAGTTAGTGCCACCCGACGCGGGCAGTACGGGTGCCGCTGTACGGGCACGGATACTCGCACTCATACATCAGCACCCGTGTACCCAGTACAGTACCTTGAGCTGACACGTGTTGCCGGTGAAGCCGCGGCCGCAGGCACATGCGAAGCCGCCGACGCGGTCAGTGCAGGTGCCGCCGTTCGCGCACGGCGACGACTCGCACTCGTTGTATTCCATCTCACAGTGCTCACCCGTGTACCCTATTTAAAACAAAGCAAAAACTACAATATAAATAATAAAAGAGCCTGTATGTATTTGATCTCTGTATAAAAAATATTGTTGCGTTATTTCGGAAACTCAGATGAGTCAAAACCGTTAAAGTATGAATAGGCTGCCTGTACTCAAAGGTTAAAGGTTTTCTGAAAGGTTAGCTGGAAGAGATCCCTTTTAGGGATAAGTTCGCCTTTGTACATAACATTTTTATTTTGTCCGTTTTATTTAAACCTGTTTATGTTCAATAAAGTGACATACATACATTCATACATACATACATATACTAATAATTATGTTATTATGAAAGATGCAATAGGGGTAGGTTTGACTTTTCACTAAATAAGTTCTAAGTAAGTATCTAAATTTAATCGAAGTTTACATTTTAATGGAAACCGAGATCAGGTTACCGAAAACCTTCAAATGAACTCGCCCGATAATGTTCTTTATGGACCTAAATTAGCAATAGCAAAGTAAAATATGTTAATCTAATACGAAGGCGACATAAAATGCAAAACAAGAGGAATTTCTCATTCTGGCAAACAAGCCACAAAGGGCCTTAACACGCCTATGTAAATAAAAATTACGCAACGACATTTGACGCGGGGCTGCGCCAACCATCTCACTCGTAAGTCGTTTTTCAAGGCTCGGTTTTGCATGAAACTCTCATATAATAAATACATAAAATAAATTGAGTAGAAGAATATCATCGCGAATTCAGATTAAGAATAATGTCGTATTAGGGTAAGTGCTACTTGGATGTTTAATATAGTTATCTACATAATTTCATCTTGAGCGTGAGAATAAAGTCAGAACTTAAGTACCTACCTACAGCTTATTAGCTGAAGACAGTGAAGATGATTAGATGATAAATCGATGGATGTAAGTTGGGCCCTAAGGCGTACAACTTTTAAACCGAAGGTCGTGGCATGGCACTGATATGTATAACTTCCGAAATAACATTTGATATTTAACAATCGCTTTTCGGTGAAGGAAAACATCGTGCGAAAACCGGGTTAGATCTAGTTTCCCCGCTGGGTTGGAAGGTAAGATGGAAGTCGCTTTCGTAAAAACTAGCGCCTGTGTCAATTTTAGGAATTAGATACTGAGCTGACCCCAGGTTCCCCAAGTGAGCCACGATAGACTCCGAATTATGCAGCATTTGCAAAGACTTGCGGTTGCCAGCGCCACAAGTACGAGTAAGTGCATGAAAAAACTAAGCCATAACTTACTGCACTGTTACCTTTTAACGCTATAACAACCCATTATCACCTCTAGAACTGAATATCTGTTAACATCTCTATCGTTTACATGAGTACAGATCATATACGTTGTCGTAACGATAAGCAGACTCGAGGTCACCACACAATTCGCCTTATTAATATACCTACCTAGTTTATTCGTATGTCGTTGCCACACAATAGCGCTCGCTTAGTAATTTTACATGAACTAGTATGTAAAATTACTAAGGGAGCGCTATTGTGTGGCAACCTCGAGTCTGCTTATTATGGTTTCATACGTTTCGGCTGATCAGGAGGCCGATTCTGATATAACAATTTGTTTTGATATTGATGTGATACGACTTTGACGATCGCTCACGCTGATTGGTGCGCGCGAAATGCACCGAATATGAAGGGTCGAGTCATTAGGCGTCACGCTCGCATTTATTTTCGCGCGAAAGATTCACTGCTAATCGTGTCAGGGTCGTAACTTTAACTAGGTAATCGAAACTTTAACAAATCGTCAAGCCAGTATCAGCCTCTATATGTCGATTGTGTTTAAAGCTTAAAAAGATTTATTTACTTAAAAAAAAAAATGAAACCTGAAACCAAGCTAGTTTCAATGCGAACTTTAGTGAGAACTATATATAAGCAGATATAAGTGTAAATAACATTATTTGCGGTATTTGACACATTATGACTGACGTATATAGAGATGTAACTAACGCAAATCGATTGTCACAGCAAGCGATTACAATTGGATGGCACGTAGACTGAGGTATCGAATTGTGACGTATAATGAATTTTTATTTGAGATTTAAATAAAGCTAGAATTATATGGTTTTCCCGCAAGCTACCGGTCGGTCGGTGTATTTAATACACCGACCGAGTAGGTCGCACCCATTGTCAAAATTGAAACTAACTGGGGATCTATTTTAAAGTTTATTTATGTTATTTCTGTGTCAAATTTGTTGTCTGTTAAGTGACGATAAATATATCCATATTTACAGTTAATTATCCACCTTTTCCTTATTTTTATTAAAAGAAAAATGAAAAATTCATATCGATTTACTTAGACGACTACCGATTCATAACGGTGGTGTCCGGCCAACCCTAAAATTAAAAAAAAAAGACGTAGAACGTAAACGTTCGCAACTTCGCAGTGCAGTTGTTTTCCTTTGTGATTTCGATGTGCAAAACATTTTACGTAGTATTGCTGTTGTGAGTGACAGACGTCAAATACCGCAAATAATGTTATTTACACTATAATAATGTGTAATATGTAGACTATTACTAATCAACTGTTATGATTTATTTATCAACAAGCAACGAATCAATATATAAATAGTTATTTGTTTTACAAGGGGGCAAAGTTGTTGTTTAACCGCTCGTGCTAAAATTCTTCTTGAATCTTGAGCGTTGCGAGGTTTTCAAAACACGAGGGTTAAACAAAATTTGCCCCCGAGTGAAACACAAAATTTTTCACCACATCAACCCGAATCAAATATTAAATGTAAAATATCACACAAAATCAAACCAAATCAAATTCAAATGAATGTTATTCAATATTTATCATCCAAAATCATCATTTAAAAGTCAATTCTACCAGCAAACATAAGAAAACAACTCAAAATTTGCATTTGATTACATTGCCTCACATGTGAATTACTGATAGCAAAGTGCAACTTTGCTATCCGTTTTTGAAGTGCAAAGTAAGCCTTTCCGAGCTGGTGTGGTGAAAATTACTTTATAACTAGTAGTTCGCCCCGAACTGAGAACTCGCGGTTTGCCAAAAATTATATAGAGCGACTGACTTTGTTGCACCTACTTACTCGTATAGTTACACATAAAATAGTAGAAAATAATTTTCAAGAAAAAAATACTGTTATGTCAACAGTCAAATTACGAATAAGTAGGTTACGAATAAAGAGAATAGATAGTATAGAGGGGTCCTGTCATAGTAAATTATGTAGTCACAGTAAATTTACTGCCATCTATCGACACACGACTACAACTCAAAATGAAAACGTATAAAACTATCGAAAACATTTGTATATATGGATTATTATTATGGATTTGTATTATTATTTTTATATCATTTTGACCCATGTTCATTCACTGATACCTATGTGTTAAAATTGTTAAATATGAAACGGTGTCGTCAACGCCATCTAGCCGACCATAGGCCAAAGGTGTGTGCGCCATCTATCCGAGAATGACTTTTTCTTGATTTCCGAGGCACGTTTTTTTCTTAGACTTTATTCATCTTATACGGGGTTACATATATGTCTTTGGTACCTTGTGGCGCAGGGCAGCTTGTGGCGAGCTGTTGGGGAGTAACGACCCCACGGACCCGAGTGCTCCCGAGAGTCGGTCAGGGTCTCCGTCTCCGGCGTGTCTTCGTCGGTCGGAGTGGAACCCCAAGGGGACCCGCAGGACTCTCAGCTCTGGCTTGCCTTCATTGGCCGCCCAGAGAGGAGTCGCTAGAGCTATATGCTCCAGGGGTGGAAGTGAAACATGCATAAGACGCGAGTTGGCACAGTGGCTGGTAACAGCCACTGGGTAGAAAGCGGCGCACACCTCTCGACACCCCTGAGCCGCTCACACCGATGTTGCTCCTGGTCGTCTTTACGACGGCAGTTTCAGGGGCCCATCTAGTCAGCGGCGAGTCACCGCCTGCCTCGATGACGGTGTTAACATTGTTATGGCAGGTGTCCGGACCTCTTTACAATAGCCCACTTTCATTGTCCACCCAAACATCAATCCATAGACCGGTATACTGTTCACTTTTTCTACAATAGTCCCAATGCCTGCTGCGACCGGTTCATGGGTGTCTATTGTTGCGCCTGTGAACGGGTTCCAGCAGGCGTTCTACATGACATTAAAGCTCTCCAAAGGGCCTCTACGTGTTGGATCTGTATCCCCACGCAAGCCTATCAAAAGACCGGGATTTAAAGGCCCGTGAAATCCAGAACGGAGAAACAATAACTGACTAATAATGCCTAGGTAAATATAGCCTCCTAGTGGGTGACCCAATCGTGCACAAAGCAATAATAAATTGCTGACCTGTCTGATTTTGGTAATAGTATCTTTTTTAATTAGGATAGCGTCTAAAACTTCAGCATTAGATACAAGTTAAGTCCATGAGATACGACAGAGATTTCCGTTCCACTTTACGATAGCGTAATTAAAAGCAACTTAAGCGGAAGGCGGGAGGGTTTTACCAAAGTGATAAACATAAATCTCTTCACTTTAATGAACGTTTGGTTACATTTTTAATCTATTCGGATGATATTGAATCAACAGAAGAATGGGTATGAATAATGAAATATTGCCTCGTAATTAATCAATTTCAATAACAACACTTCCGTGAGACTCCTATATTAAATACCTATATGAATACTTCACTCACTAACGTATTTTAGGTCGAAAATTGCTCAACATGTCTCCGTCGGTCCGCCAACGCGTGCTACCGATAATGCTACTCAGTACGAAGCGAAACATAGTACAACGTGAGGACCCGTTTTAATATATTTAATATTGAAATATCGGTTGTTCTTTATTATTTGTTACTAGTACCTACCTAAAATATGCATATGTGTAGCTATGTTAAACGTAGGTACAAGTACGATCTCAATGAAAGAAGTTTCGGTCGCTTTCTTCTGAAAGACAATATTGCCCTGGGGATTGTTTGTTTGCCCCGGCACTATGTATATTCCCTCTCCCAGTCGGGAAAACAAGTCCCTTGATTAATTCACCCCGATTTATTTCAAGCATGGGATATAAAACATTCGGTTACTTAAGACCCTTAATTAAATTAGGTACTTACGTAAACGAATATTGATGTGATAAAAAGTGAAAAATATTGGCCGTTTTCGAAGGAATTTATTTTGTTCTCCTGATTACGGCTCGACGTAGCGTTTCGTGAAAAATGATAGATGAAAGGAAACAAATTTTCATCAAACTTGATTTGATTGATTAATTCAATTCTCGATCCATTAGTGTGACGTTTTTAGGGTTCCGTACCTCAACAGGAAAGAACCCTTGTAGGATCACTTTGTTGTCCGTCCGTCCGTCTGTCTGTCAAGGCCGTCTTTAACTCGGGAACACGTGGAGATATCGAGTTGAAATTAAAACCATATACTCAGGTCACTCAGGTCTATGCTCCTTTGAAGCTCTCAAAAAATCAAACTTCTAAGTTAACGTAAATAAAAGCTAAGGCCGTTTAAGCCGCTTAAAACGTATATTGTGTGTCGAACACTCTCAAGGGAATCAAAATTTATAGGGTACTTCCCGGTTACCTACAACTATGAAATTTGGCAAGTAATATCCCCATACAAGTACAGAAAAAAAAATCAAAACTAAAAATTTGTATACAGGGTGTCCCATAAGTGACACGTCACAGTGACACTGGAGGTAGACCAGGCCAAGAGGACCCAAACCAACTTAACATGACCCCAGTAAAAGTGGCACGGTTTTCGAGTTATTGCCAAATTAAGGTTTTTCATTAATTTTGACCGTTTTTAACATTGTTAGTGCCAGTGTGCACTCGGAAAGGTCTCGAAGTTAGTTTTTTTTTATGTGTACGGCATCATGAATAGTTAATTAAGATAACAGAATAGGTATTTTATCGATAAACAATGTAAAATACAAAAAAAAATACTGGTTTAATCTTGAATTAAATTCACAGCGAAACATCAATTTCGACTTTGACCACCTGTCGTGAAAAAAAATTACTAGAAGAGTAATGAGCAAATAACTTCAAAAAATTGAGCATGTTATGCAGATTCTAAAATGGTATAACACATGTACCTTTCTACAGGAAATTAACTTGAAGTTCTACAAGACGGTGCCAAGCGTGCATACGAGCCGGGGAAAAACAATTCGAGCACCTATTCTAAAATAAAATTACTTTAAAAAATTGATTAAACTTCAACCTGCAGTATTTTATTTTCTTTGAACCTTTATCAACTCAATGATATCCTTAAAAAGGGACATAACCATTTTCCATCTCATTCTTTTAAGCATTCGGTAAATACTGAATAGGCGTTTTTTTATTTCTGAATCCAGAATTAGATATCTCAACATAAATCGTTATTTTTACTAAAAGTAGCAACGGATTGCAGATTTCCTAGTTTTCACTTATTTTTTATGAGGCTTTCGAAAGATGATAATAATTCCTATTTTATTGCAGGAAGGTACATGTGTTATACCATTTTGAATCTGCATAAGATGCTCAATTTTTTGACTTTATTTGCTCATTACTTTTGTAGTAATTTTTTTTCACGACAGGTGGTCAAAGTCGAAACTGATGTTTCGCTGTGAATTTAATTCAAGATTAAACCAGTATTTTTTTTGTATTTTACATTGTTTATGGATAAAATACATATTTTGTTATCTTAATTAACTATTCATGATGCCGTACACATAAAAAAAACTAACTTCGACACCTTTCCGAGTGCACACTGGCACTAACAACGTTAAAAACGGTCAAAATTCATGAAAAACCTTAATTTGGCAATAACTCGAAAACCGTGCCACTTTTACTGGGGTCATGTTAAGTTGGTTTGGGTCCTCTTGGCCTGGTCTACCTCCAGTGTCACTGTGACGTGTCACTTATGGGACACCCTGTATAAAGTTAAATTTGTACGGAACCCTCGGTGGGCGAGTCCGACACTTGTCCGGTTTTTTTTTTAAGTAAACGTTGTCTCAAAACTTTTAGTCAAAAGATATAAGTCTACCTATCCCACAAAACATTCTTAAAAGTATTTCGAAAAATGTAAGAGTTACGTAATCGCAGTTCAAGTGCTGCTAATATTAAAGCACTATAAATATATAAATATTAAGTGCGTCGCGCTCGCACGCATGTCAACGCGCTATCTTTATTTAATGGGAAGGCGAACGCATCCATTCGTTTGTCATGTCATCTTTAGGGTTCCGTACCCAAAAGGTAAAACGGGACCCTATTACTAAGACTCCGCTGTCCGTCCGTCCGTCTGTCACCAGGCTGTATCTCGTGATCTGTGATAGACAGCTGAAATTTTCACAGATGATGTATTTCTGTTGCCGCTATAACAACAAATACTAAAAACAGAATAAAATAAAGATTTAAGTGGGGCTCCCATACAACAAACGTGATTTTTGACCGAAGTTAAGCAACGTCGGGCAGGGTCAGTACTTGGATGGGTGACCGTTTTTATAGATAATGGTACGGAACCCTTCGTGTGTGTACGAGTCCGACTCGCACTTGGCCGGTTTTTTTTAACAGTAACATTTAACTTTCACGCTTTGAACACATATCACTAGTTTAACACGACCTGTGTCGAAACGTCGGTAAATAAAGGTAACAAAATAGATTCGCGATAGACCCGGTTATAAATATTTTTAACTACAAATCATTTTAAGTAAGTACTAACGTAAGTTCAAAATTCTATACGTAGATCAATGTTTCTGATTCGCTAAACTTTCCGTAGATACACATATTTATAGTACCTACCTACCTATATTCGTCTTAATATAAATTAGTGTTTCCCTCGTATGAGTCGTATGTGCTGAGAGTGCTTTATTGTACGCCAAAGAAATAATTGGACGAAGTATATGTATCTGAGCGGTGGTGGCCGAGTGGATATGACGTCCGACTTTCAATCCGTAGGTCGCGGGTTCAAATCCTGGCTCGTACCAATGAGTTATTCGGAACTTATGTACGAAATACCATTTGATATTTATTTGGCTTTTCGGTGAAGGAAAACATCGTGAGGAAACCTGCATACATCTGCGAAGGAATTCAAAGGTGTTTGTGAAGTCCCCAATCCGCATTGGGCTAGCGTGGGGACTATAGTCCAAGCCCTCTCGCGCATGAGAGGAGGCCTGTGCCCAGCAGTGAGACGTATATAGGCTGAAATGATGATATGTATCTGATCTATTTAATAATTGTTATTGTATTATGCTATAAAAATAATGCATTTTTAAATAGAAGCGAATGGAACTTATGACCAAGGTTAAATATAAGATCTACTTATGGTATATGTGATAGAAAAGGTCTTTGGACAATAAAGTTTAAATAAACAAATAAGTAGATGAGGTCGTGCCCCAGCAAGCGTGCAAGGCGGTTAGGCATCACATCAAGTGACGAGCGAGACCGCACGGGAGCGGGCAACCTTCCAACTGATCTTCAAATAAATCACTCCCACAATTTCGCTCGCCCGACGATCGCAAACACGACTAACTATTATTAAATCGACTAACTTCAAAACGATTTATTACATTAACGACCCCTAAAACACAAACACAAGCGCGTGATAGAGATAAGGTCGTTAGATCAATAGAGATTAGATGTATTCGTATTGTGTGAGAATTGTATGATCGGGTAGCGATAATTAATTTGCATGTAAATTCTCAGACGGGGTAAAATGACATACTTATAAGGTGTGGCACTATTACGCATTAGAGGGTGCTCTAGGTTTTTTAAATTTACCTAACCATAGGTAAAATGTAATTCTTTAAATACTTATAATATACCTCAGAAGATTGATGAATTCTTATATAAATCCTCATTTATAATTTAAAAGCTTATAAGGTGTATTCGGGTATTACCGAATGTCGGATAATTCCGAAATTCAGATGAAAATCACCCTTAATTCCGACAGTTTTCGACGTTCGGAATTACCCGAGTAAACCTTACTTTTTACAAAAAATTAAATATGATATACCTAATTTAATGTTTCGAAAATTGTACAGAATTGTATAGAAGACGGGCTTTAGGTACTTACCACAAGTAGTGCCTAGTAGCTGTAAAACTTAGTCATTTGTTTACAGTTAGATCAACGTCTGAGTACCTACTTAATTCATTTGATCACGTTTTCCCGCCATGTCATCAATTTCCGTTTCCGTTAGAGTTATGATCAAAGGCTCTCCTAATACCTTGTATAAATAAAAGCATAAAAGCATTATGGTACAGAGGAGAAATGCGACAACGACAGGTGCATTTGAATGCTGACTGTGACTGATTATTCTAGACTTTAATTTTTTTTGTCTAAGTGTACAGTCACCTGCAATAATATGTTACTCTTCGAAGGCCTACAACAAATAAAACCGTATCAGATATTTTTGCGGCCATCGTTGTGTACATATTATTGCAGGTGACTATACCTTTACGAAGCAACTAGAAAAGCGCTATAAAAAAGAGGAAAAAGTCTCTACGAAATGAAAAGTCTCTGGTAAAGAATTATAAAGCGACTAACTCGTGCGTCTTGGTGTGGATGTGTGTACCTCCGTCTGCTCTATGCTAATGCCGCTGACGCTGTTTGCTGCGCAAGCGAAAAAACTAAAAAACAAAAGTCACTGTTAAATAATTACCTGGCAAGCAGAAACATCGGTACTCGTGGCCCTCAGCGTCAATGTCTGTCTGCTCTATGCAGATGCCATTGACGCAGGGCTTGTCAGCGCAGGCGCCGCCCACCGTGGGCAGCTCGCAGTGCGCGCCCGTCCAGCCGTCCGCGCATGCGCAGTGGAACGTCGTCGACCCGTTCATCGCCAGGCTCATGCACGACCCTCCGTTCAGACAAGGCTCCGAGTAGCACGGATCCTTTTCGCACTTTCTACCTGTAAAACCTATGTAAAAAGGAAACATTTACAGTTAATACATAAAACATTTCCCACGCTAAAGGCTTCAATGTTTGCGAATGCTTTCCTTAATTTACTTTCCCTTCACCTTTGAGATCACACACTGAAGCTTTATTTCTTTAGGTGAAATTATATGAGTACCTATATTTAAAGGCAGAAAAAAACGGTAGTCGCAGACATTTTGGCCGTTATTTATTTGGTAATAAAATAAATCATAAGCGATATATCTAGGTATGTTTTTATGAATACAGACTAGCGCTATAAATTGTAGCGATAATACTGGAATGTCGATATCTTTTAGGATTAATGGTTTAGCAAGCATTGGAAGTCAGTCCAGCGTGACACAGTTGTGTGTAATGGCGCGCTAAATCGACATCAAACCTCGACATCAATCGTAGGTACCTAGTTCCGTTAAGAACCAATAGGTAGTAGTCGAACTAGTTAAAATTTAAATTAGTTAATATCATTAAAATGTGTATGTAGGCATCAAACTAAAGCTGGGAACATAACAGAACATTAATATGCATCGATAAAATTAGTATTCCAAGCTAATTGATGCAAATTTAAACTACTTATACCTACCTAAACCGTTAATGGATTAACACTCATATTTAGGTAAGTACCTATCTCTGTTTATTTTCTGTTTCAGGTACATAAAAAAAAACTAACTTATAATGCTAATGCTGCCAGCGTCCTCGGCACCATGCCAAAGGGGCCCAATTTCTTAGATATAGTTTAATTTTATTTAGAATTTATTTTATTTTATAGATAGCTAAGTTAGTTTCTTTATTTTATCACTGCAATATAAATATTGTTAGCCCAAACCCGCTATACAACTCTAAATAAATCTTCCTTCAAGCTGCCCAGTTGAGTAAAAGCGTCGTGTAAACAAGATATATGTGGGGCATGGTACGGAAAATGTGTATTAAGAGCGCACCACCGTACTAACAAAGCTAAAAGCTTAAGCTCCTGACAAACTTTACTCATCCATCCCAGCTACGAAAATAAATATAGGCGAAGCACATATCAGGTTCAGCAATATTCAGCTAGCCAATATGAATATTTGATCCAAATAACGTATTCAATCCAATTGGCTGAATGATTACGTAATAACACGCTCCGTATTCAGGGCAGCAGATTGCGTCACAACGATGCTTAATTGACTGAGTTACAAAAATATTCCTCTGTCGAATTTAATAGGTACAATGAATAAAATTTCGCCATCGCACCACTGAATATGAAAGGAATAAATTATTTCAATAGGGATTATTTATCCTGAGCTTAAACATGAAACATAAACTGTTACCTCCGACATAAATTAGAATGAAGTTGTCCGAAAAATAAATGGCTCGAGGAAAATGGTAAAATCCAGGCAATAATTCATGAAGGAAACACGGCCTCGGTATGTTAGATATTTTCAGTTTCACGCTATGACGTCATGGGTTCACGCAACATCTGTATATCATTACAAAGGCGTGTAAATCCGTTCATAACGAGTTTTTTTTATGACGAGGACCTGCAGCTATGTAAAGGTCACAGAATGTTTTTAATACAGGGTGAATAGGGTGATTTCTGGGTCGTGATCCAGAACCACTTTTTCTGACTCTGTAAATGATCCACATTATCATCATTATTGGTGATAAACAATAATTAACAACATCATTAGGCTCTTCATCATCTTTGAATTATGCTTAAGGAACTTTATTTTTCTCAAAAGAAATTGCATATTTCACTTCATGAGAATACTAAAATAAAAGTATGGTATCTTGTTCTCTTGCTTCACGACCCCAAAATCACCCTGTATAATTTGATGTACCTATTCAACTGTAAAGCCAATGAATTTATTATAACAAATGCCTGCGTACCTTCGACGAGACAAAATATTAGGTTACCATCAAGGATTCAACAACTAGTAATTAGTAGGTATTAAGTTACACCTCACGCGCTAATGAGAAAGGTATCATCACAATTTGCATAATATTCCTCATATTCCTTACCGTAGGGACAAAGGCAGTGGTAGTTCGCCCCGTTGAGAGGCTGCGTGAGGTCGACACATATGCCATTATTCAGGCAGGGTGATGGATTGCAGACGTCGCGCTCCTCGCAGTGCGGGCCCAGCTGGCCGGCGCAGCACTGGCACTCGTAGCCTTCCTACAAGCACATCAATAACGCTGTCGGCTTCTATTACCACTAACGACGCGTCACACGCCGGTTGAGGTCAAACGCTTGAAAGCCTTTTTCGACCAACTGCACAATACTATACATATCGTACCATTTTATGGGAGCTACCTAGCATTTAACTTGGTTTTTATTTACAAAGCGTTCACTAAGATATTAAGAATAAGAATAGAATAAGAAATAAATATTATAAATAAAAGTAATAAAACACATAACAGAATATGTCAGGGGCACTAGGCTACGGCTGTATGGCGGGGAACTAGTTACCTACAGTTAAAATTATTAAAATAGTTACACGTAACAGACGTAATACATATACAGTTTTTACGAAAATAGCGCTTATCAGCACGACACATTTTCGTAGGTAACGCCTCTTGAAGGGTCCCAATTCCATACAGTAACTAAGTACCTAAAGTTTTAACTGCCATGTAGGTAAGTACCAATAAAAGTTACGATCCGTTCACTAATGGCGATGACCAAAAAATCCATAAGTCTTATAAGGACATTAAGTTCTAGGTTAAGGTGACCTTACCCTGATGAATTAATATGTAATGATTGGTCACGAGGAAATCCAGCATGAAATAAAACAATAAGTTAAAAGTGTTTTTGATCAAATCGAGATACTCCAAATTTAATGCATCAGTTACTTTAACGAATCTTTATATATTTTTCATAAAAACATATGACTGGCCTATTCCCGATTCCCTAGGCCATTCCCGAGGGAAACATAGGTATGCAATTAGGTATCTACCTACATCATTGCTGGCACATAAAATAAATATGTGTTCGCGCACAAAAGCTAGCAAACACGTAAAACCCATACGTTTTCGTTATTATTTTGATACGCCAAATGCACATCGCATAATAGGCCCTTTCTTATTCAAATTCCAAGGGAAAACCGTTACAAACCGCGCATAAAGCTCTACGATTTAGGGCCCTCTTTGGCCAGCGTATGTCTCGAGAAAACTTTTATCTGAGGCATATCGCATTAAGGAAGTACGAGTAGGTACAGTGAGCAGCAGAAGTTGCTAAGCGGGCCAGGTGTTCAAAATGATCTTGACGCGACTTTATTCTTAAAAGAATAAGAGTGTGTCAAGGTAATTTTGAACACCTCGCCCGCCCAGAAATTCTGCAAGACAGTAATACGGTTTGAAAGCGCTGTTTTTTTGTAAGTTCTTCCAAGTCTGAATTGCCACGTATTACGTGTGTCTGATGAAAATGATCATATGGTATGAACATTCCTATTCTGCTTACTAAAGCATTAGCGCATTAATAACGCTTCGGACTTCTATTACCCCTAACGACGAGTCACAGATGCCAGGGGTCGAACGCGTAGTTAGCATTAGTTCAGACATTTCCGACTTTCAGCGGTCACGGACTTACTCGTACGAACGTCGCGGTCGGAACTTCTATCTACAAGTATCTACACTTACGGCCGAATACAGCTGGTTATTATAAAACTGTACCGTTGAGATATTAAATTGTTAAGTTTAATACGTTGCGAATACTTAGGTACCTAATTGACTGTTCAAAATTAATTATATGACAAAATATTTAGGGTAAACTGAAATAAATACCTACTGTAATATTTTCTGAAAATAATTTACTTTGTTCTAATACTTCTAATAGTAAAATATTTAGGGGTTCGACGAAATGGCATTTAGTAATATGATTAAGATATTTAGATTTGAAAAGAATAGTTAGGGCACTAATTTGTCTAAAGGTTGATTCTGTATGTTTTGTTACAAAATCTAATATTAATATATTATAATCCATGACTTTAATTTTCTTTTAACAACAGGAAGTACCTATATGGGCCATGTTATTTAAAGTAGGATACTACGTTTTTTTTTTCGAATTTAGGAATTTTTATGTTGTTTCTACTAAAAATTGTGAGCTCTTTCAATCCTAATAATAGGAGTATAAAAAGTGTATCCACCATTCCGTAACGGTCTATGAAAAATGGAATCGAAATAAAAATGTTGGTACATTTTTTTCTCCTACTAATTAGGATCGAAAGAGTTCGCAATTCTGAGTAATAACATAAAAATGTTCAAATTATAAATATAAGTGTACCTAGGGTAGGTCATTACCCAACTAGCAAAAAAGTCTCAGATTGCGCACTTTATAAGAGTAGTGAGCTTATAGCGCTCTTATTTTTGTTTTGAACTTATCATCGCTCTTATATTAGTCTTAGACAAGCTAATACGCACTTTAGTAAGTTTAGTCTTATTACCTAGTCTTATATATGTATATAAGAGCATTTTATAATACCATTATAAGCCTCTCGCTCTTACAATAACATTTACTAAGTCTCATTGAACTTGAGAGTACCTGGTCTTATATCCACATTCTCTAAGTTCATTTGATCTTATAATAGACTTTCTAAATGCTATTATAAGAATGTAAGACTAATATCAACATGGCATAATACTATTATGAGCCTCTCGCTCTTACAATAACATTTACTAAGTCTCATTGAACTTGAGAGTACTTGGTCTTATATCCACATTCTCTAAGTTCATTTGATCTTATATTAGACTTTCTAAATGCTATTATAAGAATGTAAGGCTAATATCAACATAGCATAATACTATTCTAAGCCTCTTGCTCTTACAACAACATTTACGAAGTCTCATTGAACTTGAGAGTACGTGGTCTTATATCCACATTCTCTAAGTTCATTTGATCTTATATGAGACTTTATAAATGCTATTATAAGAATGTAAGACTAATATCAACATAGCATAATACTATTATAAGCCTCTTGCTCTTACAACAACATTTACGAAGTCTCATTGAACTTGAGAGTACCTGGTCTTATATCCACATTCTCTTAGTTCATTTGATCTTATATTAGACTTTCTAAATGCTATTATAAGAATGTAAGACTAATATCAACATAGCATAATACTATTATAAGCCTCTTGCTCTTACAACAACATTTACGAAGTCTCATTGAACTTGAGAGTACCTGGTCTTATATCCTCATTCTCTTAGTTCATTTGATTTTATATTAGATTTCTAAATGCTATTGTAAGAATGTAAGACTAATATCAACATAGCATAAGAACACTGTAAGTACGTACTTTTCTGATCTTACTAAAGCTATAATAAGATCAACAGCAGCACTTTAGTAAAATATTAGAGTGATATAAGATCAAGACACTTATATCACAAAAGAGAAGATCAATATAAGATGGTTTGATCTTAAATCGTTTTTGGGAACACTATTGTTAGTATAAGTAAAGCAAGGAACCGTTATTTATTCAACATGGCCACATCATTTGTATTCAGAATGCTTAAAATACTCTAATAGTGCGTTTGAAAAATACACCTACATCAATGGCTGACTATCAATACAAAATAAAGAAATAAAATAATTATAAAAATATTCAAACACCATATTTGAGTAGGCGCATGAAGTTTGAAGTGTAAAACAGGGTCTACTTTACAATAAATAATATTTTCCCATGTGAATACTTACCCTGAAACATAAACAGACGATGATAAACAGCACGTTATTATATTTAAACATAATTCATAAAAAGTTTGATAAACACTTACACTAATATGTTTTTGTCACGTTGCAGTTAATTTCACCCGTATATTTATACTTCACAAATAGAATGTTTCAAACCAAAATAAGCTTATTTAGGCTTACAAGATTCTAACGTTCGACCAATATAAGCCTATGTAGGCTTACAAGATACTTACGTTCGACCAATATAAGCCTATGTAGGCTTACAAGATACTTACGTTCGACCAATATAAGCCTATGTAGGCTTAGAAGATACTTACGTAAAAGCGATATTAGCCTAAAGCAGCTTAATATAGTTTTGAAAAAGATTACTGTAAATGCAAACAACATTCAATTAGACTGATATTAGAACGATATTAAAATAAATACGCTTATGCTTTGTGCCCAAACCCGGGCTTATACGATGATATAAAATCAATATAAGAGCGACAAAATTGTAGTCTAGAGACTGTTGTTAGCGTGATTTTGCTAGTTGGGTATGGATATTAGTAGGGGTATTATGGGGTAAGTGTAGCTGCCATTATTATCTCGAAAAGTAATAGTGTTTTGACTAATGTTATAAAGAAACATTTTATATTACATTGCATTCCACCCTGAATGCATAGGTAATATCGTTCGTGCGCCGACTCAAAATGCACGGATGTTTATTCTAAATTCGAAATTGCGCCATAAACTTGTACAGTACTTCTAAAATACGGGTGATTGGGAATCGTGTCTTATCTATCAAGAAGCTGCAATAGGCCTGATGACAAATTTTGAAATCCCTTTTATTATTGTCGGTACACTTGTATTGGTTTCGAAAAACACAATATTTCAGCTATACTCATAAGATTTAACATAAATAAATGCATTTTATTATAGCTAGTTTAAACTTCGCGCGAAAACGCCTCGCATGCCATTTGTGACGTCATCATTTAGTTGGTGGTAGGGTGGTAAACATTGTTTACATACTTAAAGTTACAAATTTCCCTTGAATCCGAATGATATTGTTAATTCAGCACCATATATTACGATTAGGGATGATAAATACATTACAAAAATTTATCACAATAACTCATTTTACACAAAAACTCTCACACGGTTGCAGTTTAAGATGAATTATTTAGATACATGTAAATTTTGTGTGAAAATCACCGAACGCCGGTTTTACTTTTTAATTTTTCATTTTTTCTAGTTACGACAGCCGACATGGCAATGATAGTTCCATTCAGCCAAATAATTAAAAAAGTTTGTTGTTGAAATATCGTATTATTTAGCATTTTATTTAAATAATAACAAATAGATATCTACTTTATATCGTGTAATAATATTTTTTGGACGTAATAAATGTTTAGTGGCGAAATAATATATTTTTTGCACCTTTCGAACTCTTTGGTGAGGACGTATGAATTTCGGTCAATGAGGTTGTCTATGTTGCTCTAAGAAATATGTTATGGATTAATGACGTCACTGTTTAGAACGCTTCTGATTGGCGTTTCAGTAATAATGGCCGATTGGAGAATTTTGCACTTTTATTTTATCGAATATCTTAATAATCCTTCAGTTTATACTGAGACTGGGCCATTTTTTAGAATCATATTAACATATATGTTTCTTTGAAACCATTATTTCCATGATTCTTTGTTACTTGCAACAGGCCTATTGTACCTGTTACCATAGAGAGATATGTATAAGTAAACGTAGACTGCTCCATACATGAGTTTTCTTACTTAATAAGTGATATGGGAAATATAATAAAACGTATTTTTAATAAGTTTAAAACTCGCCTAAAAATATTTAAAATAGTTTTGATATGCTATTATCAAAACTATTTTAAATATGTATAAAACTAAAAATCTCGTTTTGTGGTAGGTAGCAATTAAGATGTTGTAATAGATTGAGGTTACATAATATTGGCTTCCTTAACGAAACTAAATTCCCAAGCACTATGCTCCGTGGCACGATGCAGCGAACTAGAATACAGTTTAATTAACTTACCATAGATACGTTGGTGTAGCACACGCCCTTCCCGGAGCAGTCTTGAGACTCTCCACAGTTATCCGACTTGACAGTAACTTTGAGGCGGACGCACTGTGACCCCCAGTTCTCGGAAACAACTGTAAGCATAAATGTTTATTGCAGCCACACGGCGCCTCCTTAAAGTAACTTATATCGCTGGAGGACCGACGGCTCGAGAGCGCGGCTTTGCGGCTCTTCAGTCTAGTGGAGCATTCTTTATTTCGTAGTGAGCGCTCGCGGAATGTGAAAAACAACTTCACTATTTTTATTTAAAATTCGATTCAAGTTTTTGGCACATGGGTTGTAATAATTTAACAACTTAAAAGTTATATAGGTTGTAAAAATATATGTCTGAGGAAATAATTAGTGTACCTATGTTGCATTTAGCGTAAAACTTCGTAAAATTTACACGGGCGCTAAATACGAGACAAGACGGCAGAGGTACAAGTGGGTCCCAGGCGGCAACATTAACTGTGTCAGCAATGCACGGCGCGTCGCATGCATGCGGCGGGATTCCTCGCATACCTATTGTTCCCGAGGCATAAAAGCGTCATCGTTTTCCCCTTGGTGCCTCGTTTCCGCCCGCCATACACGTATTTACTCCCTCTGTTGTGAAAAGCGAGCATTTTCATGGTATATTACCTACGCGACTAAGCAGGTTATAGAATAGAACGACTACGTATTTACGTAATAATAGTTGATTGTGTAAGAGTTGGTAGTTATTAAACCTCAAAAAGAATTTACTCAGCGAAAATGCAGCCCTCACTGAACTTGCGTTATACCGTAGCGATAACAATTTGCTACGGCACAAAACGGCTAGCGCTGCGCTACTAACTTTCCGCAAGCTTCAAGTTACGTCATAGTTAAAGTGCCTTATTCGAAAACAGGAGCTGCGCTTTTACAAAGGATAAAGTTTAGACAACAAAGAAATTTTAAAAGTGATACAACAAACAAAAGACTTAAGCTCTTCAATTCTGTAATCTTGTCAGGTGTGGTGCCAGTAACAAAGAGTCTACCTGCTTACTTTGTCATGCCACGTATCCGGCGGTATCACTTCAGGCAGAAATAAACCGAAATAGCCGATTTGACTTGGCTAAGCGCCTTAACTAATGACGTCCATGTATACGTGCCCGGACTCGCAAGGGTTGAAACTCCCAACCACTCACAAGCCTTCAGTTTTCACTATTCGGCTCGTTGTTTATAGTTAGCTGTTGATGTAGACAGTTGGCGGGATGAAGGTATGTTATTACTTCACGCTCACGGCAGCCTATGCGTTCCCGGAATTCGTTTTTTATTTAGATAGACCCAACTTTTGTTACAAAATCGTGTTATCATTTGCTTAACGGGGAAAACTTCCTTTGCCCTGGGAACTTTATTGTTTTATATAAACTTTTTTGGTTCTTTATGGGTTGTTGTTGGTTTAAATCTTCGAGCAACACGGAAGGGAGGCGGCATTCGCACTATTTCCCCTCTGCCGAGGTACAAGATTAGCGCGTCAATCTAATCTAGCGCGGGTAATAAAACTAGTTGCACTTGGATTTTTCACTAGACCGAGTCCAGACGCGCGCGTGAACACTGCTGCACAAAAATGCCTGTTTGCTCGGTTTTTTGTTATAAAAAGAGGTCGGGGACATCAAATTTACAAAAAGAAAGTGTTACATTTCACATGTAATATTTTTTTTTACATATCATACGTTTAATTACATTGAAACACAATTATTATATTTTAGTCTCATGTAATTGTTGGATTTATCGATTTTGCTCGCTCAGTACAAATGCGGATCGGTCGAGCGACAAATCCGACTTCTCATCTCTCAGAATACAATAACATACTTCAACGAAAATGTGTTAGTGTGCGTGTTGTGACACTTGTCACTCGTCCGTACACAAAAAGAGATCGAGGTTTGCAAGATTTGTCTTTGACGTGTGTCATTTTCTATGTATTTGTGTCGTCATTACAGATTGGATTTTGTATGTAAGTGTGTGAGAAGTGCGACTGTGTGCACCTTTCCCCCCGCGAAAAATGGCAGAAAGATTTATAGGGTGAGATATCGCTTGGGCCCCTCCTTTCCGATGTGTCGGAAGCCGGTGTTGCTCGAAGGTTTAAATGCTATAAATAAAGTATGTTTCGTGTTCGTTGCTTCATTCGACTTTAAGCTAAAAATGACATGCACATAAATCTCGAAACTCGACGTTTAACACACTGAAGTAACTGCCACTGCCATGTTTATAAGTTATACAAAAGTAATAAAACTTGAAGGAAGCAAGCAATATAGCACGAAACCGTTAACGTAACTTACGTACGTACTTATTATAAACGAATTATACTGGCTCATTACATGAACAAATATTAATGTATAGACGAACAAATACTAAGTAGTATGAACAATATTAAATTAATACAAACAGTGCTATGTCCGTACCTATCAGCAAGTTGACGCCCTCGGTGAGATCCTTGTCGTAGAGCGTGATAAGTTTGGCGCCGTTCTCGTCCAGCGGGGTGATGTCGAGCAGCATGCCTTCAGACACGTCGCAGTGCACGTGCCCCTGCCGCGTCACCTGGTACACGGCCGGCGATGGCAGCGTGCGGTGTACCCTGCACAGTACAACACATTAGATATTAATTCGATTGTTTCCCACTTTTTCAGAAACAAACAACTTCAAAGAAGCGGAAAAGATCGAATAAAAATAGCGCATCTGTCGACTAAATACGAAAATTCATCAGAATTCGGATCTACGAGTATTTACACCCAAGAATCGTAAAACACAGGGATTTTTTATTTGCATAGACACGCGGTTATATAAGTAGAACAAATCCATCTCGCTACTCGTTGTGTTTGAAGTGGTTTTGAAGCCCTGGGTGTGGGAGCGTAGCCAACGTGTAATCGTGACCGCTCCGTAGCGAACTAAACGCAACTGTCGCCGTCGCACTAGTGAGGAAGAGTGATAGAGAGAGATGACTACGATACGCAACGGAGCGTTAACGATTGGCACGTTGGCTACGCGCCCTGATGCTTTTACGGTCGCTCGGAGCCCACCCTCATGTCATGCGGTCTAAACGGAGTTCAAACAGAACTAAGGTAGCTCGCTTTCAATTATACTATAACGTCGATATACATAAATAACGGGCTCGTTATGCTAACCACTCTGTCTAAAGGGGTAGTTATAAATTTACATAGTTTCAACATACCTACACGTATATGGACTAGGTACTCGTACACACCTTACTTATATGACAGTCAATACCAGCAAAATTCAGCAAATATGCGTCCAACTCTAGCACAGGCCACCGTTATGGGCTATCGTTAGCCGCCCAGAAGCTTTCTATTCCATTGTAATTTTAATATTTATTTTGAGTATTTTGACAAAACAAAATTTGGCATTGGTCTTGTCAAGTTTCATTTGTGGGCGGTTAAAAGCTACAGTCCCCGCTACGCTAGCCAAAAGCGGATATAGGACTTCACATGCACTTTTAAATAAAAAAAATTCGGAGATGCGTTTAGGTTTCCTCTCGATATTTTTCTTCACCGAAAATCAACTGATACTTCGTTATCGACTGATATTATACCTATACATAAAGTACCATTGCACATGTTATGGTTAATACGCGAGAATGAGTATGCAATGCAAAGTTTTTCAAATATTTGGCATTTACTTTAAGTAAGTTATATTTTTTCGAATTTCTGATACAAGTAGCTTTGATCAAAAAAATTGATTCTAATTGGTTTCTATGATAAGTATGTCACCTATTGCTAGTCGATATTCTTTTAAATTTAATCATAAAAATCGGCCTTTACAAACCTACTTAAGTAGGTAATGCTATATCTGGTCGTCCGTAGGCCCGTTTCAGACCCTTTTACGGCTTATATAAGCCATAAACTCCAAAGGAAGTTCGATTTGGCTTCGATAACGTTCACTTTGAGAAGGGAAGAAATAGTATACTATTTTTTTATTATTATTTTAGTAATAAGTCCAACACGAGCAGCGCGGAGCGTGAACGTCTTCTAATATTAAAAAAAAACCTAAACAACTGCGGCCCCATTTCCGTATTAGCACATTGATTGCTGTAGGGAGATTTTATTTCTAATTACCGCACCCATAAAATAGATCCATAGAGAAATTGAGGGAAAAAATATTGTATAAATAATTGTCCCGTTATGCCTCAATGGTTTGCCGTTGAATTACTTGTCCTTATTAGTCCACTAGTTCTCCGGATTACCCGTGGGTTCAGTAAAGCATTGAGGCATCTCGATTTTTCGGGTCACCGCCTGACCCCTTCAAGATTAATCAATCATGTAATTATGATGCGTGATGAAGTAAATTCATTCTGACCTTCTCTCGGCTCACAGTAAGTTAGTTACTTTGATGATATTTATTAAGCCTGATTAATCTAGCTAAGTATATTAGATGCCGATATAATATATCTTAGTAGGTAGGTATCATATTTATGTGATACATTCGCTTCTAGAAATTCTTGCTAACTAAATTTAACATCGGGTTTGGATCCAACCGAGGGATCAAATCCTCTTTGTTCCATGCCAATGGATATTCCACAGCGGAACAATTTTACAGCTGAATTGAATAGTTTCAAATCGGATATCCTCTAGTGTTTAAACTTAAGTTTAACACGAATATTTCGTTTAAGTTTTTATTCGAGATAAGGGTTTTACGTACAAAAGTAGCCAAGAACTGCGCAGAACTATTCGGGTTTTCAAATTGAAAACTATATGAAGTCCCGCGAATCTCATGTTAGACCGTAAATTTTTGTGAATGTAAGTAGGTATATACCTACCTACCTAACAAAAGCGGGTGTAACGCTGTGGTAGCCGAGTGGATAAGGCGTCAGAGGGGGTGGTAACGGCCAACTTGAAGCGAACGGGTAGTAGTCACCTACCTCTGTCCATCTGCTTGCGTAGCGTTCGCATCATGGCTACTGTTCTTAGCGTCAGGGTGGGCGAAAGTGTCGAGGAGCGACGAGTCGGCGATGCGCACGATGAGGATGTCTCCGCTCTGGATGTCGGCCGAGCCCTCCCAAGACACGACGACCGGAGGGCACTCCTCTCCGCCTGCGCAATCCTCTGCCACCTATGCAACAAATAAGATTCAATAATAATTATTACGCTTTTTTATTGTGGTCTTCACCCATCATGGGACAATGGCGCGTACATAATTTGTTGGAATGTATGAGGTAGGTACATCGAGCGGATGCTGCCCTTGCCCGTGTCATGAGACGCCCGCAGAGGCAGCACCCGCCAGGGTATAAGGACTAGGCTATTGGGTGAAAGCGATGGACTAAATACTTGGCTATGGGATATATGTAAAATTATCGTGGTCTTATTATGTTCTTCAGTAGGAACACGAAGGAGAATTTTTACTCATACAAACTATTTTTAAAAATTTTAAACTATTATTTTAGTAGTCGTCAAAAATACGATTAATTCGGGTTAGACACAACCTGAAATTAACTAACCAGTATTTTAGAAAACATTAAGACTGTCATAGTATATATGGCGTAAAACAATGCACTAAAGTTAAACGACAGAGCGATAAGAGTTTGGCCTCCAGTATTTTCCTACTATAGGCATATTTATAATAATAAAATGTAACGTGTTTAATGCTTTAGACTCTGAATACAGCTAATATCAAGCGGGAAAGAAATTATAGTATACAACATGTTCAATTGTTCATGTAATATGATGCCACTCTTAAACAACGCTTATAAAAATTAACTTATTAGGGTTCCGTACCCAAAGGGTAAAACGGGACCCTATTACTAAGACTTCGCTGTCCGTCCGTCCGTCCGTCCGTCCGTCCGTCCGTCCGTCCGTCTGTCACCAGGCTGTATCTCACGAACCGTGATAGCTAGACAGTTGAAATTTTCACAGATGATGTATTTCTGTTGCCGCTATAACAACAAATACTAAAAACAGAATAAAATAAAGATTTAAATGGGGCTCCCATACAACAAACGTGATTTTTGACCAAAGTTAAGCAACGTCGGGAGTGGTCAGTATTTGGATGGGTGACCGTTTTTTTTTTTGCTTTTTTTTTGTTTTTTTTTTGCATTATGGTACGGAACCCTTCGTGCGCGAGTCCGACTCGCACTTGCCCGGTTTTTTAAAAACAACAACGGGTTGCATTCCGGGAGTGCCGACAGTAGTGAAAACTCAATGACTAGTCCAAAATGTCTGCAGCACTATGTATAATTGACCCATCCTCCTTTCTATTGAAAAACTTTAGTTCCGAAATTGCTGGCCAGTGAGCTTAAATTTGTAGCGATAATTGTTTAAAATTCGAATAGAAATTGTAAAGTTACCTTGCAGACCTCGCATCTAAATATATTTGGTCATGATATTTTGAGTTTTATTCACCAGTACTAGAGTTCACCTTTATTAGCGATATCATCAAGATGTAGCTTTATTGAATTATATTGGAGTGATATAAAGTTAGAATGTAACTGTGAGATCCTCGTATTTCAGCCCGTACAAGATTAGAACATTGAGCTTTATTGCTTAATATAAAAGTCCAGTTTTAAATAATTGACCTGATTATGATACGTTATGACTAAAGTTCTTTGGTGAATAAAAACGAAACAGCAGGGGTTACGCCTTACGCGTTACGCCTTACGCTGTCTCGAGTTTAACATTTTTTCCCCACCTCAAAAAGTGCACAGCGCTGCTAAAGAAGTTTTCACTTCAAAAATATGTCAATAGTACGATTAAAACAGTTATCCTCCGTTTCGTGACAACCGCTAATCTTTACATAAGTACCAACATAAATTGTAAGTACGGTACCTAAATAATTACCCACCTAAATCAAAATTCCCTAGACTACAAAAAATGTTAACTTCTACCGAAAAATGGCCAGTATCAAGAGCCCCAACTCATTCAGGCTACATTTGACTTCATACCGCCTCGTGTGTCTCGCACAGAAACCGCACACGCGAGTGACAAAGTCACACACATTAATTATCACGAGGCCCTTTGTGGGTGCGTAGAGTGAAATGTCTGCTTTATTTGCTTAAAAACATTTAGGGATGCATCAAACAGGTTTATTTATACGGTGGCTACTTTATACTGGCATGGTACCCTTTTCAGTAAAATTTAACTTCAATGAAAATATCCTCAGTTATACTATTTTTTTAGCTTAAAACATAATAATTTCCTGGTGGGTGATGTGAAAAGCAGTATGTGTCACTTGGTAGCAAAATTGTTTCCAACTAACACTTGAATCCCTCACTACGCTTAAGATTCCATTTTAGAATCCTTCGCTTCATTCAATGTACGCCCTCACCGTAAATATATTATGTCGTTTTGCTCCCTTGTGACACAATCTACTATTTCTCTCAAAGGATAATTTATAAATATTTACAATTTGACCAAGAGATATCTACCACTCGTATCGAGACAAAAAATGGGTAGATAGCTTCTTATATATTGTGTATAGAAATTCTTCCTTCATACATTTTTTTTAAATCGTTTTGAGGTCAAAATGTCAGTTTGGATTGGCCTCCTGGTGCCGAATTTCTTCAGAAGACATAGCTACCCTAACATAACTTCCCGTTCACTAACTCCGTCCGGAAAATATTCGGTAGTAACTATAATGTTGATGATGATGACACTTCACTTCGAAAGCCATGAAAACATTTATCTTGTGTTTTGATGGGATTTTACTAGGATAAATTTTATATATGTATCCAGGCGAACTGCATAAGAATGGGTTTATGAAGAAATATCTATCTATTCATTTCCGCGCTCTAAAAAATCTAAGAAAAAATTTCTGCCCACGCATGTGTATATTATAAGGGTCGTATTTCGTACCTTAACTTAAATTAAGACATACGTAGTCCCCAGACTCAGATGAGGGTACTATTGTGTCGATAATGTAATGACCCATCATAAAGAATAATTCGAAGCATTTTCATTAACACCCCGCCTGGAGTCCACTTATCGTTCTCATGCGTAATTTAATTCATTTGAATATTAATTTCCTTTCATCCTCCATTAAATTCCGGATATTTTCAGTCTCGGCCATTTATTACGAATAAACGATTAGTACGCCAATTAATATCGTTTCGCGTGTAAGTACATATTTTTCCAAGAATTACACATCAATGTACCTATATGTTACCTACCGTAAAAACCCGTTTTAAGTGAATCACCTATTCGCACATATACATACTTACAACGTTTTGGAATACGTATGGCCCTTTAAATTTTCGACATAGTTGCGTAATGTACTAAAGCTTTTGAAAAATTGTACTTTTTTCATACTAACTGACTGTAAGACCGTAATTTTTTTTCCAAAACTATAAATGTATAACTAACGATTTCAAAAGTTAGGGAATGCCTCCTAAGGCCATTTTAGCATAGCTCTGCCGGATCTGGTAGCTGCCCTCAGTGCCCCATTTAAACAATCCACCCTTTAAAAAACTAAGTATCAATTGCTGTGGGATTCAAGCAATGTTCAAATCACTAATAGGTTCATCTATGGTCCTAACTAGGCGTCACAAACCCGGTTTCACCGAAATCGAAAAAACCGGAAAAACCGGGTTTACAGCCAATTGAAAAAACCGGGTTTTCACATTGATAAAACTGGCTTTTTCGAGTTTTTCGATTTTACAGTTTTATATAGGTACATGGTTTAATAAAAAGATTTTGAAGAGCAAATTAAAAAAAGAAACAATCCTTTATACACAAAAATTGTATAAATGAACAGGTTTTTAGTCTCCAACGTTATATCTATTTTCCCAGTTTTACAGATAGACTGCTTAGGTGCTCCTTGAAGTTAAGGCTTCAATCCAGGATGCTTCGGAGATATTTAGGTAGGAAGTTGTGTCGGAGAAGATTGCCCCTGAATTTTCCTCTCAGCTCCTTGTTGGATAGTTTGTTGCACTGGTAAAGTAAGACACCTCGATCTTCGAAATGCTGGGGCACAAACGCCATCGAGAGAAATAGTCATCTAATAGATCCAGGTCCTTTTCCAGGCTATTTTGTTCCATTCCCAAGCTGTCTATTTGTGTCATGTGGTGTTAGGCAGGATACGACTCAACCATCGGTATTTTCAGACCTTTGACAACTAATACTAGGCAGTGATAAGAGTGTGGAAAATCCGCTAGCACTTACAGCTCGCGGCCACTGGGGTACCGTCTATTGCTCTTGTTGTGAAGACTAGGTCCGGGTTGTGGTCACTTCTCCATCGAGCTGATTTGAACGTTCCTTTGCCTTTGTTAGTGTTGCCTAACGTGAGTCATCCTTTAGGAAGGGGTGGAGTAGGTCAGTAGCTACGTGGAGGCTTATATATGTTGCATATATATCCGCGTTTCGCCGATTCGAATAGTCGTGGTGGCGATGTTGTTGCCATCGATGTTATTTGAAATCACGTTGATCAGGGCAGTAAGAGAAGACCGGCCGTATGTCGAAGTTCTATATTGTTTATGGTATAATGCCGCTACCAAATCAAATCCCGGTATTTTACCTCGTTTAGCGAGTTGGGCATCATCAGCGGTGTGTGTTTCCAGAAGGAGGACTATGTCAACACCGTTGTCATATAATATTTTGCTTAGGCATTCCGCTTTAGAATTGCTGACTTAGTTAAAAACTTCATTGATGGATTTGGATTGATTTATTGATATGGTCTTGGTAAAGACAAAGTAAATAGAAATGTCGTGGAAGACTTAATATCAAAGCATTGATCCTAAAAATACTTCCTTATTTTACAAATTATACGTAAAATCGAAATCACCGAAAAAACCTGAAACCCGGTTTTGTATTTTCACAAAAACCGAAAAACCGGTTTTCTAAAATACGCACGGTTTTGTGACCCCTAGTCCTAACGTTTCACTAGTTCATCATGAATATCGTGATGATTTCTATATCTAATGAATGAGTAACATTCGGCCACACTATCGGACTTTTCTTTCCATTTTTTTTATCTCAACATTATGTTACAAGGTTTATTTAATTTTAAATAAAGTTAATAATACTCACGGTATTCGGTCAATGCCGTTCTACATAAGATACTAGGTATACAAGTAGGAGCCAAATATAATTGGCTTTCGTCTGAAAAGTCTAAAAGTTCGGGGTCGCAAAGTAAATAAAATTATGGATAAAACGCGTATCATCCTATGGGGTTAAAAGGGTTCTTATTATTGAATGATATTGCTACCCTATCTCTATTTCACAATACACTTATGATCAGAAATTGAGAATAAGTGGGCAATCCTTCCTGAATCAGCCGAAGTCGAAGGCCAAAGGTTTTTGTACCATACAAAAGTTAGTTCATTAATAAGTATATTCACTCCGACAGATGGCGCAGGCACAATCAGTAATTTATGAATTGGCTCCCACTGATCCTCTCCGAAAATTTAAGTAGGTACCTATACCGGTATACCTATGTCTATGTGAGTAGGTATATTATTATGGATATGCACTCATGTATGCAGTCTAACTACCCCCTTTTACAAGAGTAAAATAATGTGATTTAGGATACCGTATTGTGGTAACTGTCATCCAATGTTTTAACAAGTGGTTGATTAAATTACGATTTTAATTATAAAATCGGACAAATATTCTGTCAACCGTACTAGGTGTAGGCTAACCGCAACGCAATGGATGGCGGGTCATGACGGTAGACGATCGCAAAATTCATGCTGCTGCACCTTTTATAGAAAATGTGCAGTCAGTGGGCAGTTTTCGTTGATATAGATTAACTCTATCCAAATAACCTTATTTTTGGAATAATAGGTAGATGCAGTACCTTCTTTACTAACATTTTCAAACCAAATAGGTAACATGTTTTTTCTGTAAGAAAAAAAAGACTATTTTTAATTTTTAACAAGCAGAAACGTCTGCGAACGTTGCTATTAAGCTTAGAATAAATTTAAAAGTGGAAAAATTACCTTGACCTATAATATGGTGGAAAGATTTGCTGAATATGGATGAGGTCTTGGTGGCTCAGATGGCAGAGCGCTGGAGTATCAATCCAGAGGCCGTGAGTTCAAGTCTCACCCAAGACAGTAATTTTTCTACTTTTAAATTTATTCTAAGCTTAAAAAAGACTATTCTTTTTAACGATATCATAATAAATACCCTAAAACTAATAAGCTATTAAGCTATAAGGTATTATATATACAGTGTAGGTAAATATATTTAAAATGCTTGAAAATATTGTTTCCGAAATGCGTCAGACGCAACTAACCTACAATAAATAGACTAAGAAAATGGTACCTATACGATTTGCTATAATAATCTTATTACTTGATCCTGGCAGCTGTTCATCGGTGGAAGTTAGAATGACAAGCCAGCAAAACCAAATGCCAAATTAAGAGAAAAATCCAGAAGTTGTCTCATTTATAGAGGGCCAGTCCTATAGGATTTCAAGCTGACACGATCATTTAAATTATAATTAATTAAGTTTCGCAAGTTTGCGAACCGAAAAGAGTTTATTTTGGCAAGAAATCGCGAATTAATACTTACTGTACGTGTCGTGTGTCGTAAACGTTTCATAGTGAGAATGCGGATGATAGTAGTATTGACGTTTGCAGCTGTGCAGAAATAATTCCATATTTGCCATAGTAAAAGTTGTTCAGTATGACCTACCTACATATTTACCCCGTAAATTATTGCAGGTGACTATAAAAAACAACCTGTTTTTATTAGTATTTAAATTTAAAAATTTTTTGGGGGTAACTACTGGCACAAAAAAAAATCCCACCTACTCGTATTACCAGTGGTAACTGCTGGGAATTATTTTTCCCAGTAGTTACCAGTGGTAAAAGGTGGAAAAAAAATTCCCAGTATTTACCACTGGTAAGAACTTGGTGGTAACTAGTGGGCATAACCCGCATTCTCTGACCTCCACCGATGAATAGCTGCCAGACGCCTGGATCCAGTAATAAGAATGGTAACTCACTTGGTAGATTCGTTGCTGTCGAAATCGTGAACCATTTTCTGGAGCTAGCTCTCCGTATAAATTATGGAATTAAATATCTATGCACAAAACTAACGAGCATCTAGTTCTAGGCTTAGCCGTCGACTATATTAAGGTCGACTGCAGTCTAGATATTAAGTGAAATAATAAATAGGTATTTGAAGACAATCTTACACAGAACGACCTTGCCCCAAACTTATACTATGCATTATAGCAAGGCTTATACTATGGGTAGTAAGGGTATAAGCTACTAAGTACTAGGCAACGATACGAGTATCTATGTAGATACACGTAGGTAGGTAGGTTCTATACCTAGTTCGTTTTTTTAGCATTAGAAAAAAGGTAAACAATCTTGACATGTCTTTTAATTGAAAAACACGTTTTAAAAATATGTCACGGCAAATATGTAACAATTTTGAATCTAATAGGATCATTTATATTCTTCTGCTTTCATAAGTAATAGTTACTGATTTTTAAAAAGCGTTTTTCAATTAAAAGACATGTCAAGATCGCTTACCTTCTTTCTAATGCTAAAAAAACGAACTCTAGTAGATATATTTATTTACATTCGTATTTTTTGCAAAATAAATCGGGGACGGGCGGACAAAAAGGACATGGCGGGCAAAACAAATTCCCTCGCAATCTCATTTTCAACGTTAGAGCGAGGAAACATGTTACGTTTGGAGGATGCACCTGGCGTCCATGCAATGTATGCTACGGCGACCCATGTGACCCGGAGGTGTATTTATTACTTATTAGTTTTCCGTGCAAAAATTTAAATATTTTAAAGTAGGTACTGTGATGTTCACTTAACATCATTAATCTAGTTTACTTTTAGAGGAATTATATTGATTATAGGTAAATAAAACAATTTATTATTCGGTCCTTACAGAGCGCCCGTAACACAGCGGCCGCCATCATGCGCACCAGTGTTGCCAGCCATCTGCTTATTTATTGATGAACACCACAGGTACCTACTTTGATTTTACTGCACTTCTATTAATACTAGTAATATGAGTACAGTGGGGTTTTTTGACAAAGCAAAGGACTTTACATTAAAACTATGTACCTAGTAATATACATACATATAAGCTTCAAAAAATATTCACGCGATCACTTACCTACATACCTTCTTAGGAATTAGACTAGGTAAGATACTTATGAATTTATGTGACATTTAATCAAAAGTGTGTATACCTAGTCAAGTGTCAAGTAGAGTTAGACCAAGAAAAGTCTGCAGCGATTTTGATAGCCTACGCCTTCGAGCAACACCGGCTTCCGACACATCGGAAGGGAGGGGCCCAAGCGATATCTCACCGTACAAATCATTTTGCCATTTTTCGCGGGGGGAAAGGTGCACACAGTCGCACTTCTCACACACTTACATACAAAATCCAATCTGTAATGACGACACAAATACATAGAAAATGACACACGTCAAAGACAAATCTTGCAAACCTCGATCTCTTTTTGTGTACGGACGAGTGACAAGTGTCACAACACGCACACTAACACATTTTCGTTGAAGTATGTTATTGTATTCTGAGAGATGAGAAGTCGGATTTGTCGCTCGACCGATCCGCAATTTGTACTGAGCGAGCAAAATCGATAAATCCAACAATTACATGAGACTAAAATATAATTATTGTGTTTGAATGTAATTAAACGTATGATATGTAAAAAAAAATATTACATGTGAAATGTAACACTTTCTTTTTGTAAATTTGATGTCCCCGACCTCTTTTTATAACAAAAAACCGAGCAAACAGGCATTTTTGTGCAGCAGTGTTCACGCGCGCGTCTGGACTCGGTCTAGTGAAAAATCCAAGTGCAACTAGTTTTATTACCCGCGCTAGATTAGATTGACGCGCTAATCTTGTACCTCGGCAGAGGGGAAATAGTGCGAATGCCGCCTCCCTTCCGTGTTGCTCGAAGGCCTACGCAGTGCAAGTGTTATTTATACGTCATAATTTCATAGAATTTTGACGTTTAAAATTACACTTGCACTGCATGAGCTATCAAAATCGCTGCAGACTTACGTAAGCGAACAACTCGCGACGGCGGCGCGGCGCGGCGCGGCGCGGCGCGGCGCGGCGCGGCGAGGAAGAAACAAAACGTTGATACGTATAGGTGTGTCCTACTCACACATGAGCGATTTAGACGCGAAGCGGCGCGGCGCGGCGCGGCGCGGCGAACGCGCGGCGAACACGCGGCGCGGCGCGGCGCGGCGAGGTGAAACAAAACGTTGATACGTATAGGTGTGTCCTACTCACACATGAACGCGGCGAAGGCGCGGCGCGGCGGCCTTGTCCGACTAGGGAGACACTCCACGATCGCCATGGCCGCACGCAGACACGGTTTTTAGTAAATTCGTATTTAAATTATGAGTAAACTATGTCTTTATGTGGTTACTTGCATAAAGTAAGTGCAGCGTTCTTCGTTGTCTAAAATTTTGGTTTACTGGGATTTTGAATTGGCACCGCCATCAAAAACTAAGTACACAATTACCCGGGTGGTTATTAATTTGCTTATTAGGTACTAGCTTTTGCCCGCGACTTCGTCTGCGTGGAATTAGTAATTTGGGTACCATAATTTTTAAACAAATCTGCTTTTTATTACTTCCTTCTTTTCGCCCCCAAAATGGATGACTAATTACAATTAGTCAAAAATGCGAACTTTCTTTATTTGTAACGAAATTAAGATATTATTTTCTTTTATTTATTTATTAATTTTGACGTGATAACGTCTTATAAATCGATGAACACCGGTAGCATGCACGAAAAAGTGTCACGTTGTGGACAAATCTCCATGGTAACTTTGTGGACAGATCTCCATGGTAACGTTACGTAATGTAATGGTAATGTTTTCTTATGACGTTATCACGCAAAATTATCGTCCGTAAACCGACTTTACAGACAACCATATTTTTCTATCTTAACATCACTTCCACCTCCACTCCAACTTGGAGGTTCGAGAAGTTGAAGAAGTTGGAGAAGCTGTAGAAGTTGGAGAAGTTGATAAAGTTGAATAAGTTGGAGAAGTTGAAGTTGGACAATTTAAAGTTGGAGAAGTTGGACAATTTGAAAAAGTTGAAGAAGTTCGAGTTGGAGAAGTTGAAGTTGAATTTGAAGAAGTTGGAGAAGTTGAGTCGAAGAAGTTGAAAAGGTTGGAGTAGTCGAATTTGAAGAAGTTGGAAAAGTTGAAGTTGAAGAAGTTGAAAAGGTTGGAGTAGTAGAAGTTCAAGAAGTACGAGAAGTTGAAGTTAAAGAAGTTGGAGATGTCGAAGTTGAAGAAGTTGAAGAATTTCGAGTTGGAGAAGTTGAAGTTGAAGAAGTTGAAAAGGTTGGAGAACTTGAAGAAGTTGAAGTCTAAGAAGTAGATGTTGAAGTTGAAGAAGTGGGAGAAGTTGAAGTTGAAGAAGTTGAAGTTAAAGAAATTGGAGAAGTCGAAGTTGAAGAAGTTGAAGTTGAAGAAGTAGGAGAAGTTGAAGTTAGAGAAGTTGAAGAAATTGAAAAGGTTGGAGAAGTTGAAGTAGAAGAAGTTGGAGAAGTCGAAGTTGAAGTTGAAGTAGGAGAAGTTGAAGTTAGAGAAGTTGAAGAAATTGAAAAGGTTGGAGAAGTTGAAGTTGGAGAAGTTGAAGAAGTTGGAGAAGTTGAAAAAGTTGAAGCAGTTAGAGTTGGAGAAGTTGAAGTTGAATTTGAAGAAGTTGGAGAAGTTGAAGTTGAAGAAGTTGAAAAGGTTGGAGAACTTGAAGAAGTTGAAAGGTTGGAGAAGTTGAAGTTGAAGAAGTAGAAGATGTTGAAGTTGAAGAAGTGGGAGAAGTTGAAGTTGAAGAAGTTGAAGTTAAAAAAGTTGGAGAAGTCGAAGTTGAAGAAGTTGAAGATGAAGAAGTAGGATAAGTTGGAGGAGTTGAAAAAGTTGAAGCAGTTCGAGTTGGAGAAGTTGAAGTTGAATTTGAAGATTTTGGAGAAGTTGAAGTTGAAAAGATTGGATAACTAGAAGAAGTAGATGTTGAAGTTGAAGAAGTGGGAGAAGTTGAAGTTGAAGAAGTTGAAGTTAAGGAAGTTGGCGAAGTCGAAGTTGAAGAAGTTGATGTTGAAGAAGTAGAAGTTGAAGTTAAGGAAGTTGGCGAAGTCGAAGTTGAAGAAGTTGATGTTGAAGAAGTAGAAGTTGAAGTTAGAGAAGTTGAAGAAATTGAAAAGGTTGGAGAAGTTGAAGTAGAAGAAGTTGGAGAAGTCGAAGTTGAAGAAGTTGAAGATGAAGAAGTAGGATAAGTTGGAGGAGTTGAAAAAGTTGAAGCAGTTCGAGTTGGAGAAGTTGAAGTTGAATTTGAAGATTTTGGAGAAGTTGAAGTTGAAAAGATTGGATAACTAGAAGAAGTAGATGTTGAAGTTGAAGAAGTGGGAGAAGTTGAAGTTGAAGAAGTTGAAGTTAAGGAAGTTGGCGAAGTCGAAGTTGAAGAAGTTGATGTTGAAGAAGTAGAAGTTGAAGTTAAGGAAGTTGGCGAAGTCGAAGTTGAAGAAGTTGATGTTGAAGAAGTAGAAGTTGAAGTTAGAGAAGTTGAAGAAATTGAAAAGGTTGGAGAAGTTGAAGTAGAAGAAGTTGGAGAAGTCGAAGTTGAAGTTGAAGAAGTAGAAAAAGTTGAAGTTAGAGAAGTTGAAGAAATTAAAAAGGTTGGAGAAGTTGAAGTTGGAGAAGTTGAAGAAGTCGGAGAAGTTGAATTTGAAGTTGAAGAAGTTGAAAAGGTTGGATAACTGCAAGAAGTAGATGTTGAAGTTGAAGAAGTGGGAGAAGTTGAAGTTGAAGAAGTTGAAGTTAAAGAAGTTGGAGAAGTCGAAGTTGAAGAAGTTGATGTTGAAGAAGTAGAAGTTGAAGTTAAGGAAATTGGCGAAGTCGAAGTTGAAGAAGTTGATGTTGAAGAAGTAGAAGTTGAAGTTAGAGAAGTTGAAGAAATTGAAAAGGTTGGAGAAGTTGAAGTAGAAGTTGAAGTTAGAGAAGTTGAAGAAATTGAAAAGGTTGGAGAAGTTGAAGTAGAAGAAGTTGGAGAAGTCGAAGTTGAAGTTGAAGAAGTAGGAGAAGTTGAAGTTAGAGAAGTTGAAGAAATTGAAAAGGTTGGAGAAGTTGAAGTTGGAGAACATGAGGAAGTTGGAGAAGTTGAAGTTGAATTTGAAGAAGTTGAAGTTGAAGAAGTTGAAAAGGTTGGAGAATTTGAAGAAGTTGAAAGGTTGGAGAAGTTGAAGTTGAAGTAGGAGATGATGAAGTTGAAGAAGTGGAAGAAGTTGAAGTTAAAGAAGTTGGAGAAGTCGAAGTTGAAGTTGAAGAAGTAGGAGAAGTTGAAGTTAGAGAAGTTGAAGAAATTGAAAAGGTTGGAGAAGTTGAAGTTGGAGAAGTTGAGGAAGTTGGAGAAGTTGAAGTTGAATTTGAAGAAGTTGAAGAAGTAGAAGTTGAAGTTAGAGAAGTTGAAGAAATTGAAAAGGTTGGAGAAGTTGAAGTTGAAGTTTGAGAAGTTGAAGTTGGAAAATTTTAAGTTGGAGAAGTTTGAGAAGTTGAAAAAGTTGACTAAGTTCGAGTTAGAGAAGTTAAAGTTGAATTTGAAGAAGTTGAAGAAGTTGAAGTTGAAGAAGTAGGAGATGTTGAAGTTGAAGAAGTGGGAGAAGTTGAAGTTGAAGAAGTTGGAGAAGTTGAAGTTAAAGATGTTGGAGAAGTCGAAGTTGAAGAAGTTGAAAAAGTTGGAGAATTTGAAGAAGTTGGATGAATTGAAGAAGTAGGAAGATAAATAAGTTGGAGAAATTGAGGAAGTTGAAAAAGTTGAAGAAGTTAAAAAAAGTTGGAGAAGTTGAAGAAGGTGCAAAAGTGGAAGAGTTAGAGTTGGAGAAGTTGAAGTTGAATTTGAGGAAGTTGGAGAAGTTGAAGTTGAAAAGGTTGGAGTAGTCGAATTTGAAGAAGTTGAAGTTGAAGAAGTTGAAAAGGTTGGAGAACTTGAAGAAGTTGAAAAGGTTGGAGAACTTGAAGAAGTTGAAAAGGTTGGAGAAGTTGAAGTTCAAGAAGTAGGAGATGTTGAAGTCATAGAAGTAGAAAATGAAGAAGTTGGAGAAGTTGAAGAAGTTCGAGTTGGAGAATATGAAGTTAGAGAAGTTGAAGAAGTTCGAGTTGGAGAATATGAAGTTAGAGAAGTTGAAGAAGGAGAAGTTGAAGGACGAGTTGAAGAAGTAGGAGTTGAAGTTGAAGAAGTTGAAGTTAGAGAAGTAGAAGTTGAAAAGGTTGGAGAAGTTGAAGTTGAAGTAGGAGAAGTAGAAGTTGAAAAGGTTGAAATAGTTGAAGAAGTAGGAGAAGTTGAAGTTGAAGTTGAAAAGGTTGAAGTAGTTGAATAAGTAGGAGAAGTTAAAGTTGAAAACGTTGAAAAGGTTGAAGAAGTTGAAGAAGTAGGAGAAGTTGAAGTTAGAGAAGTTGATGAAGTTGAAGAAGTTAAAGAAGTAGGAGAAGTTGAAGTTAGAGAAGTTGAAGTAGGAGAAGTTAAAGTTGAAGTTGAAAAGGTTGAAGAAGTTGAAGAAGTTGAAGTTGACGACGTTGAAAAGATTGGAGAAGTTCGAGTTGGAGAAGTTGAAGTTAGAGAAGTAGAAGTTGAATTGTTGAAGAAAAAGTTGTTGATTCCCCATACAAACTTCCACCCCCTTTTTCACCCCTTTAAAGAGGGATTTCTGGGATAAAAACTACCCTATGTCCTTCCCCGGGACTCAAACTATCTCTATACCAAATTTCATGAAAATCGGTTCAGCGGTTTAAGCGTGAAGAGGTAACAGACAGACAGACAGACGGACACACTTTCGCATTTATAATATTACTAGCTTTTGCCCGCGACTTCGTCTGCGTGGAATTAGTGACAGCAGCTAAAGTAGGTATGGCGCCTGGATAATTCTAATAGCAATGATTCAATTCGCGCATTGCTTGCTTCAATTATTAGGCAATTCATTAACTCTTTCAATTCCACCCCCCCTTGCACTCTCTTCAGGGATGATTACCGACATAAAAACTATCCTATGTACTTCCCCGGGACTCAAACTATCCCTATACCAAATTTCAACTAAATCGGTTCAGCGGCTTAAGCGTGAAGAGGTAACAGACAGACAGACACACTTTCGCCTTTATAATATTATATATATTTATAATATTAGTATTAATATAGTATGGATAGTATGGATTAATTACGTTTTGGCAGAAATTGGCTTTACGACGGGATAGGGACTGGACAAGGACCTATAGGGGTGGGGTCTGGTATATAAAAAAATATTTTGTGCTTTTCAGTGGGTTGGAAGGACCTCAAAAGGAAACAACGGAACCCTTATACTCCTTATAGGATCACTCGTGCGTCTGTCTGTCTGTCCGTCTGTCACAGCCTATTTTCTCGGAAACTACTGGACCAATTAAGTTGAAATTTGGTACACATATGTACATTAGTAACTTAAAGATGGACATGTTTTTTTTATAATTTTAAAATACATAGGTTCGAAGTTATTTAAGAAAATAGCCAAAAAATGACCATTTATCTCCAAAACTACTGGGTCTAAAATTTTGAAAAAAAAATATAAGTACAAAATAGTTCTTTACCTATAGATGACAGGAAAACCTATTAGAAATGTGAAGTCAAGCGGGAGTCGGAATTATGTACGGAACCCTAGAAACGCGAGTCTGACTCGCACTTGGCCGGTTTTTTTAAAGAAATTATATTAAGTTATTTTGCTTTTATGTTTGTTTTTTTTAATTGATTTATTTATATTTTTACTTTTTTATTTAGTTTTATTTATTTTTGTCTCATTATGACGATCGATTGATCTTGCTGCGCGCACGTAATACAGGGACCCACTCCCTCTCCCACTCGCACTCGCACTCGCACTCTCAATCCCACTGAAAACCGCATCAAAATCACGGACAAACATACATACATAAATACATACCGGTCAAACTGAGAACCTCCTTTTTTTTAAGGCGGTTAAAAACCAAAGTAGTTGCTCTTTTCTGTGAGCTGTAACTTCGCAATTAGCTTAAAAAAATTGAAATAATGACATAAATTACTTTGCCGAATCTTTACTACAGCGAACTCAGAATAGTCGTAAGTGCCATAGAAGCTACTGGAGTTAAGTCTTTTATGCCAATTTCCGCGAATTTGAATATTTTTTAGTTTTGTGCCTATAGATTACAGGAAAACCTATAAAGAAATCAAACGGGAGTCGACTAATCAAATCATAGCCGGTAATTCTATATACGCAACGCCTCTAGCCGCGTCATATTCGCGTCTAAAAATCAAATGGATTGATCGCGCCCGTTCCGCGCCGCGCCGCGCCGCCGCCGCGCCGCTTCGCCATCGCGTCAAAATCGCTCACCTAGGACACTTCCATATGCAACAACGGTTTGTTTTTTCCGTGCCGCGTCTCGCCGCGCCGCCGCCGCGCCGCGCCGCGCCGCGCCGCGCCTCGCCGCCCGACATTCGCGTGCAAATCGCGCCGCGCCGCGTTCGCAACGAGATCGCTTACGTAGGACACTTCTATGGGCATCAAAGGATTGATTTAGCCGCGCCGCGCCGCGCCGCGCCGCGTTCGCGCGTTGTTCGCCTACGTAAGACGTAGCGTAACTCTACCTAGAAGGGTTTTCGCGAATCCAATCTTATTGGCAAAATGTTCACGATGGAGTGTTTAACCAACCAAGTTTTGTATAATGAAATAAGCAAACTTTTCGCCTTAGCCAAAATCAAATTAAATGGTACCTACCTACCATCGAAATTAACTTGAGGCTAGCACACTCAGCCAATAAAAGCTGTATTTATAGTGATAAGCTCCTTTAGAATCGATTTGCGTCCGCAGTTAAACTTTGTTGATTTCATTAAATTTAGATCATCGCTGTTTGGCCTAAAATATATTATTAACTCGCATTAATAATATATTTTAGGCCAAACGTGGGCGGTGCCACACCTCTCCAAGTGTTCTTCGTCTTAGAACCGGGCCTTCTTTGGCGCAGATACCTTATGATTTATCATTAAGGCCTTTCACTCTTCTGTCATTTGCTAATTTCTTCCAGAATCCTAAATCCGTAGCTTTCGGGCGGTTGGGGAGTTAATGCTAACTTAATTTCAATTTATATATGTTATATGTACCCACTTACAGTACTACTGGTTTGTGTGACCCAGATAGCAATTGTGAAATTGTATAGATGTGACACGTTGCTCTAATTTATCTTAGTAAAGGTGTCGGTTACGAGTTCAGGCATAGTATAATATATAATTCCCAACAAGCAACAAATGCTAAACTTTCATGGTTCCATTGTTAAAGCGAAAACAGGTAGAACGGGGACAACGGGGTTGTTTAGGGTTCGGCAAAACTATTGTAGGTACGTATTAAATACATGCAAACTTTTCGTTTTCAAATGTGATTTAAATTGTTGTTTAACTTTAAGGTAACTCACGCTACATAGTGGCTAATGAGTCCGTACCTAACTAAAGTTATAGAAGGTACTTGGTATTAAATATGCCATGCCAAATTTACCGAATGCCAGCCGACGCTCAGTGACGGACATGTAATGGTATAACCAAACGCAGATCATGGTTATAGTATATGTACTTAAATAATGATTTTGGAATGACATTGGTAAAACACCTAAAGGACTAGGGCGAGATCGAATACATAAAACATACAATTCGACAGAAGAAGGAAAGAAGAAAGGAAAGGGGGAAAAGCTTTTTTGCTTCAACGATTTAAGAGACTCGTTGAGCTCTGTTCATTACTTTATTTTAAGGAAAATCTTGTTCTTATTTATACGTGCTCCAAGATTGCGAACATTGTGAATGGCCATCAAAAGCAGATTTATGTTCGAAGATGTACCTCCGTGATTTTAGTATTGTCACAAATATGTTTTTAGTATTAAAAATCAGGCTGGGACGCTAATTTAACCGACAAGAAAACTTGGGTTAATTGAAGACTCGGATTAATTGACTCCATTCAGTTAGGTACGAAAATTAAGCATTTTCTATTTAAGTTGCATGCATGACAGTGTGTTGGCGTATGCTATAGTATAATATAAACTCATGTGTGTATGAATTAAGTACAATGAATACAATACAATACGATGATTCATTTTCGTATCACAATGTAACCAATTAACTTAAGACTAATTACAGCTCCTTAATTACGAGTAACTATGTACATTTTTTTGTAATTCACCCACTCCAAATATAATATATTAATAGGTCGGTAGATTCTCTAAAAATATAAATAATAAACCACAGTATACAGCAACCATAGCGGCAAGAAAATGTTCATTATTTATTACATAATTTTGCACCAGATTTTTGATTAAAAAACATATGGTGACGTGATGCGTTGTTTCTATCTATATCGTGTCTTTCACAAAAAGCTTGCAGCATCCGGAAGTATTTTATTTCTCTGTTCGCAACAACATGTATGGCGGAAGGTATAAGTATTGGACCGGCGATATTAATTTAATATGGACGGATAAAATTACATTTAAAGGCTTTTGAGCTCAAAGGGAATTTAAGGTGCAGTGGGTTCAGAAAACGGAGTTTTTTAAATGCCGTAGCTCTTTTTTGGATCACAATACGGCTGCCATACGTTCAATTAGCAATCTTGAGGGCTTTTTCTAGTGACTTCCGCGATTCGAATCCTAAGCTTTTGACTTTTGCTCGATAGAAAACAATGGCTGCTATTTAACTGATCACCAGATTTAGTAAAATTTAATACCAAAAAAATATATTTCACCACCCTAAAATAATAAATGACCACCAAAATTATAACCCCATTTTAATTTGAAATGATTACCAATTTTAATACATTTTGCTATCCTATTAAAGGAAATGACACCAAACTAATCATTATTAACCCAAAAATAGTAAATGATTACCAAATTTCAAACCCCATTTTAATGTGAAATGATAACCAAATTTTTACATCTTGCTATCCTATTAAAGAAAATGACACTAAAATAATCATTGTAAACCCAAAAGTAGTAAATGACCACCAAAATTAGAACTCCATTTTAATGTAAAATTATAACCAAATTTTTAAATCTTTTTATCCTATTAAAGCAAATGACTCCAAAATAATCATTGTAAACCTAAATATAGTAAATGACCACCAAAATTGTAACCACATTTTAATTAAAAATGTGCAAATATTTAATATATCGTTATCGTTAATTTCGTCACCTTTTTCTAGTAGCATTTCTTTTCTGTAAGGATCGCAGTTCAAACCTAACCTAACCCAGTTTTCTGGTAGCATTTCGTTTCTGTAAGGGTCGCAGTTCAAACCTAGCCTAACCCACTTTTCTAGTAGCATTTCTTTTCTGCGAGGGTCGCAGTTCAAACCTAACCTAACCCACTTTTCTAGTAGCATTTCGTTTCTGTATGGGTCGCAGTTCAAACTTAACCTAAACCACTTTTCTAGTAGCATTTCTTTTCTGTAAGGGTCGCAGTTCAAACCTAACCTAACCCACTTTTCTAGTAGCATTTCTTTTTTGTAAGGGTCGCAGTTCAAACCTAACCTAACCCACTTTTCTAGTAGCATTTCTTTTCTGTATGGGTCGCAATTCAAACCTAACCTAACCCACTTTTCTAGTAGCATTTCTTTTCTGTAAGGGTCGCAGTTCAAACCTGACCTAACCCACTTTTCTAGTAGCATTTCTTTTCTGTAAGGGTCGCAGTTCAAACCTAACCTAACCCACTTTTCTAGTAGCATTTCTTTTTTTTAAGGGTTGCAGTTCAAACCTAACCTAACCCACTTTTCTAGTAGCATTTCTTTTCTGTAAGGGTCGCAGTTCAAACCTAACCTAACCCACTTTACTAGTAGCATTTCTTTTCTGTAAGGGTCGCAGTTCAAACCTAACCTAACCCACTTTTCTAGTAGCATTTCGTTTCTGTAAGGGTCGCAGTTTAAACCTAACCCACTTTTCTAGTAGCATTTCGTTTCTGTGTGGGCCGCAGTTCAAATCTAACATAACCCACTTTTCTAGTAGCATTTCGTTTCTGTATGGGTCGCAGTTGAAAACTAACCTAACCCACTTTTCTAGTAGCATTTCGGTTCTGTGAGGATCGCAGTTCTAACCTAACCTAACCCACTTTTATAGTAGCATTTCGTTTCTGTAAAGGTCGCAGATCAAACCTAACCTAACCTACTTTTCTAGTACCATTTCGTTTCTGTAAGGGTCGCAGTGCTAACCTAACCTAACCCACTTAACTGATAGCAGTTCAAACTGATAGCAGTTTAACCTACTTTTCTAGTAGCATAACGAAATGCTACTAGAAAAGTAGGTTCGGTTAGGTAGGTATGCGGTGCGGGGTACGGGGGGGTTGAGCGGGAGGGGCTAGTAATTTTGGCATCACTTAAATTTACTTTATTTGGTATTATGTTTACATTTTTTGGTAATCATAGTGGTTTATTTAGGTGAACATATCGCTTTAATTTGGTCTTCAAGATTTGGTGATCATTAATGATTTTTGGTGATCATTCAATATATTTGGTATTTGAATACAATTTGAAGTGCAGTCGTAATTAAAACGGTGGTACTTTTGTATTTTTAGGCCTTATTTTTTTGGTGTTCAGTAATTTTTTTGGTAAGCATGATTTTTTTAGTTAGGGTACCAAAGTATTTTTTGGTGGTCATTATATTTGTAGCCGAAAACAATCACGAACATAGGTCTAAAACGGACTTTATAAACATTCGTAACAATTTGTGCACTTGCAAAAGATAAAAAATATGAAAACTGCTTCTAATAACGCGCAATTTTATGCTTAAGCGAATTCCGCGATTACTCTTTTTTTATAGCGGTCCCGTGCACGCAACTTCTTTGATCAGATGCCCGCTGGGCTTGAACGGATGTAGATGTAGTAGATGTAGTGTAGGGACGCCTGGCCGGAAGCAGGCGGGCTGTCGATCGCGTGTCGCGTTCATTCAGCCCGATTCCCTGGAGTCGGAGCTGCAGGTTACTGTCCCGGCGGCATTCCCTCACCATTCTCCTCAAATCTTCTTGTTTTCCTGCAGAACAGAAGGACATCTTTGAGTTCGACGTCCTTTAGTTCGTTCTCTTTTAGTGTGTCTTTGCCGAATGTATTATATCGCGGTGCCGCATACATGATACATTCCGCTAGTAGGTGTAAGCTAGTCTCCTCCTTACCACAGTGTGGACAGGAGGCATCTCTGCTAATCTCCATTATCTTAAGGTGTCTATTGAGAGTATTATGACCTGTAATAATGCCTGTCAGAAGTCTCAGACTACTCTTACCTAGTTTCAGAAGATACCTGGTTCTCCTGTGATCTATGCCTTTGATCATCATCTTCGACTGTCTACATCCAGTTTCTTCTTCCCATTCTCTTTGTGCTTCCATCTCTTTTACCTTCTCTATGACTCCCTTCGTGACGTCCGCTGACATAGGTAGAGCCGGTTCCGGACCAATGTGATCCGTTTCCGCCCCCATCCTTGCCATCTCGTCCGCTTTCTCATTACCCGTCACTCCTTGGTGTCCTGGTACCCATGCCACCGTGACGTTTCTTCGTTTGCCTATCGAGTTAAGCTCCTCCCGACATTCTCTCACAAGGGAGGAGGTAACCGATGTTTTCTTTAGTGCCTTCAGTGCTGCTTGGCTATCGGTATATATTACAACAGCGCCTTCTTGCTGCACACTCTCTTTAATTATATGTGCACAGCGCGCTATTGCACATACCTCTGCTTGAAATACGCTAGCATACCTACCCAACGGTATTGATACCTTCTCTCCCAGTTTAGGGATTACTATGCCTGCTCCTGCTAGTTTCGTTGAGCTTCTTCTAGAGCCATCCGTAAAACAGATAGTCGTCGGGTGACTGACTTCTACCTTCCAGTTGTCTCTCTCTCCTATATGTATCCTATACTTCTTGTCAAATATCTCCTGCCTTTTTATAAGGTCGTTATTGGCCATCAGCATCTCAAATTTTGATAGCGCCTCTTTTTGTATCAGCGCGTGTCTCTTGTCCACACAGCTTCCTCTCCATTCCTTGCATGCTTTCATTCTATACCACTGTTCAGTGGCTCTTTTCTCTACCTCTATCCAGAGTGGCTTCAGGCCTAGCATTACCTCCAATGCATGTGTCGGGGTCGTTCTCATGGCCCCTGTCATCATGAGGCACGCTAATCTCTGTACTTTGGTTAGGTCTTTTTGGTATTCTTTAATACGGGCCCTATGCCACCATATCACTGCCCCGTATAGCACCCTGGGGAGTATCACCGCCTTGTAGATCCAGTGGATCATACCTGGCTTCAGTCCCCAATTCTTCCCCACTGCCCTTTTGCATTGACACAGTGTTCTTATGGCTTTTGCCGTCTGTTCTTTGATGTGAGTTTTGTATCTGAGTGTACTGTCTAGAGCAAGGCCTATTGACTTCCTTGAAACGATGGGGCCTTTCAAAATTGTATATGTGTTGTCCGTTCCCAGACGAGATTGCCAGTAATTAACATAAAAATATTTTACTACAGCAACATTGCTAGAACTGGCTTTGTCTATACGATTTCTAGGAACAAATGAAACTATTTTATCAAATATATTTTGATTTGTATTTTATGAAGTAGTCATATGTAAATTATTATTTATATTTTGATATATGTAAATTGTTATCTATTATATTTCAGTTTGTCTTTGTCTATGTTCATAAAATTTACGAAGGGTAGACGTGCCTCTACCCTCCTTAATAAAATAAAAAAAAAAACTTTGTCAATAGGCCTCTTTGATAGGCCTTGATTTGGGTCTGGCCGGTAAGAACATAGGTCATTACAAAAGTCTGTAATGTCAATGCTGTCAGTAAAGTAATTTAACGCAAAAATATCATATCAGTTTTCATATAAAACGATTTATTCACTTGAAATATATTTATTTAGGTTCCTATTAATTTTTAAAATAAAAACTATTCATATGTACGAGCAACATATCTAAATGCGTCTTCGCATAGACAGGCTTAGTTAAAATTAAACCGTTGTCTCTCTTCCTTCCTTGCTGTATCCGGCAATGGCGACTTTATCAACAATTCTTATCCGGATTATGAAAAGCCCTAATGTGTGTGTGGAAACCAGAAACAGCGATAATTTCAAGGTAAGAAATATATTAATATTTAAATAAAAATGAGCGTACTAAATTACCAAATTCAAATATAATAATTTAATCTTACTATCCCCGTAAACCCGCGGACGTTATATCGCGTCCGAAATTATAATCAAAATTCATCATAGATGTAAAACTTCACATTGTTTGAGCTGGTAAATTTAGACCCTAGGAATTAGCGACGTTAGTAATTAGGAAGTTAGATTATATTGTTTAATTTGTGACTATTTTGTTTTAGAAATTGAATCAATCAAATTGATGGCTTGAGCGTGAGATAATAATATATTATAATCCTGGGCCGTCATATGATTTCTTGGAAAAAGCTCAAAGGGCACGTATCTGCCGCATATCCAGACTAGTTTCCCGGTGATCAAGAACGCCGCGCGGAGCTGTGAAGCAGAAAATGTCCGATAACCGGATAGATGTAATAACAACTTGTAACCATTTGCCATATCAATGTATGTATTCATATGTATTATGGAATGAAAATATTTATATCTTAATACGTAACTTTTTGTCCCAATCCGCATTGGGCCAGCGAGGGGACTATAGCCCAAGCCCTCTTGCGAGTGAGAGGAGGCCTGTGCCCAGCAGTGGGACTATATAGGCTGAATGATGAACTTTTTGTTACCTTTTTTATATTTGACGAATTTCTAAATATAGTACCTAATCATTATCTTTTAACGTATTTTTTTATTTATTTGTGATATGCTAATTTAAGAGCCCAACAACGTGCACACTAGCGCCACTGCTAAATAATCGTGATTATTTAAATTTATAAAAGGGGCCGCTACGGTCTGTATTGTGTATTTAAGTACCTTTTAAATACATCAAACTAGTATTTAAGTTGCTGGATTCGTCGATCTATGTGCTCAAAACAAAAACGGCTGTTTTAACTTTGGACGGGTAGATTGACGAATCCAGTAACATAAAAACTAGTTTAATGTATTCAGTAGTGGCGCTAGTGTGCATGTTGATGGGCTCTTAAAAACCTGACCCCAACAAAAAAGAAAAAAATACAAAAAGAAATTCCCTCTCCGGGATTCGAACCCAGGACCATTAGCTTCCTGAACTGGATTACTGCCAATACCCGCTAGGCTAAACGAGTTGTCAATTCTAATTACAATGGTATCCTACCAGAGCGCTAGTAGTATAAACGAACTTTTGAAAGGGACATTTTTTTGTATGGAGTTATCGTTCTTCTCCTAGTGAGTATTATATTCTTTGGTCTAGAGTCACTCCCAGATATTTCAGCTCGTTCACCATTTCTATTTCTATGCCTTGTATCTCAAGGGTCTCATCTCCTTTATTCTCTTATTAGTGAATAGCACTAGCTTTGTTTTCGACGGATTGAGATCCAGTCCTCTCTCTCTACACCACCTCAGTACCTGTCTGAGGCCTTTTGCCATTATATCTCTTATGACGCTAAGAACCGCCCCTCTCACTAGTAGCACTCCGTCATCAGAGTAGGCCTGCATATACATACCCCCTCTGTTGAGCTCCTTCACCATTGAGTCAAGAAGGAGGCAGTCGTATCGTCGGGCGCACTAAAGTGACATTTGGGTTTTGCAATTATTTTGACATTAAATCATATACGTATACGAAAAAGTATACCAGTAGACATATTGTATTTAAAAAACAGGGTAAATAAATTATCATCACATAGAGCTCGAGTCTCATCTTAAATTTGATTTGTTGTTGTTTACGGGGCATATAATGGTTGAAAAACGCAGTAAACTATCTTAAAACAATACGATTCCAATATCATTTAAGTAATTTGCTCCTTGAAACCCCGCTTAAAATGAAAAAAGTTTGAAGACTCATACTTACAGGGGGCCGATTTTTGAATTTCGAGCGTTTGATTTCGTCACTCGAAAATCGGTGGAAAACAGCGAAATGCTAATTTTTGAAATACGAGCGATAGAAATTGGGAATCGAGTGGTATTGACCACTCGTTTTCAGTTCTATTAGTAGAATTTAAATGCCGGGTACTGGAGATATTATTGAACGAAATAGACGAAATCGAGCGGTCGAAATTCAAAAATCGGCCCCCTGATTGGAATTAATTTTCATTATGCTGGTATTAGAGATGGGTAGTGAGTAAATACTCACGGGTAAATACCGAGTAAATACTCAGTATTTACTCAATATACCCGTATTTACTCGTTTTTACCCAAATTGGTGGGTATAAACTATTTAGAGTGCTGAAAGGGGCATATTAATTTCAAATATAGGTGTATTTTTTAAGCCGCTACTGGATTAAGTACTCAAAATTGTAAGAAATGTATTTTTAAGAGGGGCACTCCATACATGTAACTAATTGTCACAAAAAAAAATTTCAGAAACCACCAACGTATTGCACTTCACTAAATGGGTCTTTAAAAATAACGGGAATGTTTCTAAGAACATATTTGGATAAATTGAATATTTTTGGAAAAAAACCGTTTCGAAAGGCCAAAATAATGTTTATCTCTCTATAACTTTAGAACCAACGTTCAGAAAAAATATGAAAACATATCGGGAGATTAGCCGTATAATAGAGTACAAAAAACAATATTTTGAACACCATCGGTCGAGCCATTTTTGAGTTTTCTTTAAAAAACCCTTAATAAAAGGTCGTAAGTGCCGCGTAAACACGCACTTTTGCGCGACATGCAGTTATCTAGAACATCGATAGAATTTAAGTACCATATTTTTAAAGTAAATACCTTCTTATTTAAAACAAAATTGTTAACTATGCATTATCACAATTGGCCTCTCACTAATAATTACATTTTTTTCCTAAATTAAGCGTCCTATATGCTTTTTATTATATAGATATTGTTAATACACGTTAGCACTCCTCAATAAAAGACAATTTTGTTCTTAAATCTCACTTTTTGAATATTTTATAAGCAATCGTTTTTACCCACCTAAATGAGTAAATACGGGTATTTATCGGGTGCTTTGAGTAAATACCGAGTAAATACTCAGTATTTACTCACCCCTACCCATCTCTAGCTGGTATTAATATGGCGTACCCATGTAACTTCTGTACGTCAACGTCAATGAACTGTGATGACAATTTTGTGATCTTGTATTTATCAAAGAGCATATAATCACTAGTATTTATGTTAGAGAACTTCAAATATTACCTATTAATACGGAACATTATCTAAATATTTTCATGTACTACTTGAAAATCTTGCAGTGGTACAGCTATTTTGTTGCTGTGAGGTCCGCCTAGATGTATGGGTAAATCTTATTCTTATGCATTTTTTGTGTAACACGTAAGAATAGCATGTATTTTTGTGAAAATAAGTAAACTCTATATCAATATACTTAGCAATTTACCTCTAGTTTTAGGTCAACCTAAATGTATTGTCCTTAGAGTATTAGAAACATATTTAAAAAAAATTACAAGTGCGAAATGTCACGGACCGTGTAGTGTGACTTCCCCAGATTTTGTATTATTTGATTTTTTTTTGAAAAAATATGAAGTGATTTTGCAATAATTTATATCAAATGTAAAACACTAATCCTTGTTCTACAACACTGCTTAAAAATTGTATGGATTTATAACGATTTTATATAATTTTAAACAACATACATTTTGTGATTAGTTTTGGCGTCACCACCACGCGTGGTATATATAAACATGCGGTACTCGGTAGAAAATTATCTTTATAGGTGAACCAGGATCTATTGAGGGTGCGCCATGTTACGGAAATTTGTTGGTACTAATTTCTAGCAATGGCAACAACTTTAATAATAGACAACATCTACCCTCTACGATAGTTGTCAATATTGACAATGTAAACATTGCTTTGTCTAGTTTCGTGTGAATTATTATTAGACTGCAATAATCATGCCGAAAGTTTTAGATTTTACAGAGAAAAAGTTGTAAACGGTGTATATAGTTATTTATTGAAAAAAAAAAACGTGCGGGAGAGAAATTTCTTCCATTAGAAAACATAACAAAATTACCACCTGAATTGACGGGTAAGTTTCAAACTTATGGACAAATGTCACTATAGTCAGGTCGTCACGATTTGGTTGATGTCTTGTAATAATTTGATTTGTGTATTAGGTGTATCGCATGCATCGGTATCACGGATTGCTAGCGAAGGGCGTAAGGGCGGAATTAAACGACCAAACCTAAAAAAAAGAAAACAAAAAAAGAAAATAGATTTGGATGATTTTGATTTATGTGTCATACGTCGTAAAATTCACGAATTTTATAGCGTAAAAACCGAAGAAATATCCAAACATCAAACTTCGCACTTATTAAAGTTGTCGGAATAAAACAAAAATCATCTGCCAATTTCCATTGTCCCCACTATACAAATTGTTGCTATATAAAATTCAAAACGAGCGCCCTCTTGACAATACTCCCAAAATTCTGGTTTACCTATACTACTGGCAGCCTTATTAAAGTTTTTTTAGAACAGCAACACTGTGTTGTTGTCAGGTTTACAAATGGCTGAAGGAAGAAGTTTTGTCGAAAATTATTTATTTGTGTTCATTTGAAAAAACTGTCAACCTTAACGCGTCACCGCCGTGTTAGAGTTTTAAATGTAAGTTGCAGTTTCACGTTATTGTTTGTAACATAAGATATACCTCATATATCGCAGATTAAGCTAATTATTTAACATTTGCAAAATCAAAGGAAATGTTTATGTAATATCGAACATGTTCCAAATTATCACGACCGTGGCCGCAAAAATCTGTCACCACCACGGACTTTTGAGTCCACGTTCGTGACATATAGACACGTGGTCGTGTCATTCTTAATTCGTTTGATTAATTTAGAGGCACATGCACTTTTCAGAAATGCATTTTTATAAGATATAGATAATTTGCTATTATTGCCCGACTCCCAAAGGAAAAAAAAATGTTTTTAACTTGTATGTATGATGTGTATGGAATTCGTTGTCACGCTCTACAGCCTTTATAGTTTGACGGATTTCAACGTCTGAGCTGTCATTAGGTTTATTGTAGTCATAGGAGTGACTTAGGCTATGTTAAAATAACTATATAAATCAAAATAGCCGAGATGGCCACCAAAATGCCGAAATGTCACCAAATTGCTTTTTGTATGTACTTTTGATATATGTAATAATAGGTATGTGACAAATAAAAACGTTTAAGGAAAAAAAATTTTTTGGACACAATTTAAGAATCAATTTGCTGTTCTGCAAACCTTCATGAAATCAAGAATAAATAAACGACTATGATCTAGCCTCAGTCCTAGCGAGTTTATGCGGCTTGTGAGGCCGAGATATACTTGCCTACGAGGCTTACAGGCCAATACCGCTGCGGCCTGGTTTGTGATTGCCTATGTATCGAGTGTTATACTAATTTACTATAAAATAAAACAAAGTTTTTGGTTAAATTATATTCTGTGCATATTTAATTTTATTTTTTATACCTCGTCGATCACAAACAAGCATACGGCCCGTCTGATGGTAAGCAGTCTCCGTAGCCTACGGACGCCTGCAACTCCAGAGGTGTTACATGCTCGTTGCCGAGCCTAACACTCCGCAATCCTCGTTGATAACTGGCAACCATACTCACCGGCAGGAAGAACACTATGAGTAGGGTCTAGTGTTATTTGGCTGCAGATTTCTGTAAGGTTGAGCTCTGATCTAGGTCTGGAATGACATCCGCTGTGCTGTGCCCTACCTAGAGTTGTGCCGTTCTTTAGAATGTTCTCTGCTTACTATGGGAAATATTCTTGAGCGAGAACATTCCCCATACAAAACGGAGAACTTTCTCGAGAATGGCACAACTCTCCTACCACACAAAGCGAGATGTTATTCACAGTGCCCATACCTCTCTTGGAACTTTTGGACGTAGTTCAAGGACCAGAGGTATGTCCATATATCTTAAGTATTTTCGTACTAAATAACTATACAGATTCAGATTCTGAACATATAACCGTAAGTTTACCAAAAATTTGGCGTAGCTGTACAGTCAGATGCAGAGAAAAACAATCCGCCATAATGAAATTTGCACCCTGCCAGGACTTTATTTATTGATAAAGATAACGATATGTTTATTTGCAAAAATGTAGTGATGAACATAGGTGGACAGTAATTTTGGATGCGTAGGGGAGAACGGGGAGAAACGAAACACTTTGTACTTTGACCTTAGTTTCTGATTAACCGTTATTATTTTGATGAAATTAATGTTAATAAATTAAGCTGCTCAAGATCTGCGAACACTATGCCAGTACGCATGGCCTAAAATATAACGTGCTTAAGACGGAAATGCTCGTTTTTAGGTCAGGGAAGGGTCCGGAGGTGATACCTACGGTGTGTATGAGTGGTGCGCCAATTCGGGTTGTAACGAGCTTCAAGTACTTGGGACATATCCTGAACGAGTACTTGAAAGATGACGCCGATATGGAGAGGGAGCGCAGGGCTCTCGCGGTTCGGTGCAACATGTTGGCTCGACGCTTTGCGCGTTGCTCGAGTGAGGTAAAGGTGACCCTGTTCAAAGCCTTTTGCCAATGTTTTTATACTTGTCAGCTTTGGAATAGGTACACCAGGCACTCCTTCAACGCGCTGAGGGTACAGTACAACAACGCCTTTCGTATTTTGTTGAAATTACCGCGTTTCTGCAGTGCGAAAGGTATGTTTGCGGACGCGAGAGTCCCTGACTTCTTCGCCATTCTGAGAGCCAGGTCGGCTGCCTTCCGGGCGAGACTGCTAGCCTCTGACAATGAAATTCTGTCACTGGTAGCTAAAGACTACAGTGACGAATTTAACAAACATTGGCGAAAACTGCACCGGTCTGAGAACGGCCATCTTTAGTGCAAAAGTTTGTAAATGTTTTATTTCATTGTTTTAGGTTGTAAGTTTTACTGTATTTTATATTTACTTTTACACATTTTATTATATTGTATTGTATTTATTTTTTTGGGTTTCTTGCCTGCCAAATAAATAATTTATTATTATTCTCTTTATTCAATTAGGGTCTTAGGTTAGGGTTTTACAATGTGAGTATAAAAGTAAAATATAAAAACACTTACAAAACATAACAAAAATATATAAACACATTATAAAAAACCTAACCTAGGGTGCCGCCGGCAGCGGGGCAGGGTCCAAGCTGCCGGTGGTCAGGGCCGCAGAGTGAGGAATCGACGTACTATACGCGCCGTGTCCAAAATTACCGCCTTCTGCATCTGACCCTTGATCCAACCACCCAGCGAGAGTCTCTCTAGGTGTTGGTCGAGACTCTTCGCTATGAGACCGTTCGCTGACACGACTATAGGAACAATGATCGTCGAGTCAACATCCCACATAGCGGTTATCTCGTGGGCTAAGTCTAGGTACTTGCTGGACTTGTCCTTCTCGGCCTTCACGAGATTCTCATCATGGGGGATGGTGACGTCGACGAGCACGGTCCGGCGCTGCGATCGATCTATCAGCACGATGTCAGGCTTATTGGCTACAATAGTCCTGTCAGTGATGATAGATCGATCCCAATAGAGCGTGGCACGACCATTTTCGAGAACTGGCGCAGGTGAGTACTTGTAGTACGGCACTTCGCGGTCCACAAGGCCGTATAGGAGGGCAAGTTGCTGGTGAATAATTCTGGCTACGAGGTTATGTCTGTGCAAGTACTCGCCGTTAGCAAGATGAGAACAACCGGAGATAATATGCCTGAGTGACTCTCCGGGACGGCGGCATGCCCGACAAATGTCGACCGTACCGTCCTTCAGGATATATTTCCGATAGTTGTTCGTCATCATCACTTCGTCCGCAATTGCACAGGCAAAACCCTCGGTTTCTCCGAAGAGGTCCCCGAATCGTAACCAGTTCACCGACGCGAGCAGGTCCACATCGGGTCCCGTGAGGGCCTTGTAGAACCGCCCGTGTAGCACCTTACTCTCCCATGCCGCCTTGCGATCCGCAGTACTTAGTACCACAGGTTTGCGCCAGTTCTCGTTTGCCAAGGAGAGCGGCGTGAGGTTCCTGTCTACTGCCACCACATCACGATGCATCCCACACTCGTTGTTAAGGAAATAATTCCTGAGATTGTACACCTCGCGGTTGTGGAGATCCTTGGCGTTTAGGAAGCCTCGGCCTCCACACTTCCGTGGGATGTACAATCTCATAACTGACGAGCGTGGGTGTAGCATGCGATGTGTGGTGAGCAGTGACCGGACCCTCCGATCCAGGGCGTCCAGCTCGGTCTGAGTCCACCTTAGTATGCCAAAGGAGTATGTGAGTAGGGGCATTACCCAGGCGTTGAAGGCGCGCACTTTGTTGCCTCCTGACAAAAGACTGTTAAGGACTTTTGTGAGCCGACTGAAAAAGCGCTCCTTCACCGACCGTCTAATACCTTCTTCCTCAATACCCAACGACTGTGACATGCCAAGGTATTTATAGGTTTCTGATTCAGAGATGGATCTGAAAGACATTGTCTCAGAAAGTTGTAAATTTGTTGAATTTACAACTTTCCCCCGCTGTACATGCATAACCGCACATTTATCGACACCAAACTCCATGTTGATGGCATTACTGAAGACTTCGGTAGTTTTCAGTAGCTCCACCAAGTCTTGGCTATTTGGTGCAAATAATTTGAGATCATCCATGTACAGAAGGTGAGAAATGACTTCACCCCCTCTCCGAAGCCGGCAACCTAGTTCTAAATCCTTCAGCAAGGTACTGAGAGGATTCAGAGCTAGGCAGAACCACAGAGGACTCAGGCTATCACCCTGAAATATTCCTCGCTCAATCCTTATAAAATCCTGCGGGCCAGGGCTCTCATCCCCGCCTCCTGGTTGACGAAGGACTGTGGTCCATTGCCTCATACATGCGCTTAGAAAGGCTCTTAAAGCTGTATCAACTTTATACAGCTCTAAGATCCTCTCCAGCCATGAGTGAGGCACCGAATCATAGGCCTTCTTGTAGTCAATCCAGGCTGCTGAGAGGGCCCCCCTGTTCCTCCGGATTTGTTGGCAGATGGTCATGTCTATGAGGAGGAGCTCTTTAGTACCACGGGACCCAACCCTACATCCATTTTGAGCAGAGGCCAAAATATTGTTTGCGACAATGTGCGCGTTGATTTTTGCTCTCAAAATGGATGTAAGGAGCTTGTAGAGTGTAGGCAAGCATGTGATGGGTCTGTAGTTCTTCGCTTCCGTGGTACTACCGGACTTATAGAGCAGGAAGGTGACACCAGTTGTTAAGGAAGGTGGGGGAGAACCAAGCTCGAGGGCTTGTTGAAATTGTGCTGCCAAGCAGGAGTGTGAGCATCGGAACCATTTTAGCCAGAAGTTGTGCAATCCATCCGGCCCAGGACTTTTCCAGTTCTGGGCCGTGCGAATGGCACAACTTACGTCATCGGGGCTGATGGTGACTGCCCCCATAGGTTCGATGGACTCGCACTCACGCTCGACAACACTCATCCAACTCCCCTCGGTGTGTCCGACAGGCACTGACCAGATGCTACGCCAGAAGTCATTCATGACAGTAGCATCCGGTGGCTGCGAGTCGGACGCACGAGGGTTGGTTTCCTCCCACTTTCGGTACATCTTCCTTTGGTCACTCTGGAAAAGACGGTTCTGCTGGAATCGGTCCACACGCTCTCTGTAGCGGCGAATACGGTTTGCCCATGCATAGACTTTCTGCTTTAGAAAGTCGATGCGCTCCGTAATGTTGGCCATGTAGTCGCGGGGCCTAATATCCGTCCCCGCGAATGCCTGGTTTACAAAGCGCATTACTCGGGGGCGATTGTTGCCCCCCCTGAAGCAGATCAGCTTTGCGATAAGAGTCCTAAAAGAGCTGATACGTCGCTCGATCCGTATTTGCCATGCGGGGGCACCCCCGGCGGTCCTAGGTGCACGTTCAGAGTCCGGAAACTTGACTCGTGCAACACGGCACGCCGCGATGGCTCCGCAATACATGATCGCGTGCGTATCATCTAAATCTTTACTAGTCCGCAAATATGGCTCTAGTAAAGCGTTTAGGGCTCCCATTAGCGCTAGATTGTGTCTATTCATAGGCAAACGTGGTAATCGTGGCCTAGTATTGGGTGTGGAGCGATACTGCGTAATCGCCTCATCCAAAGTCCTCCTCAGTTGCTCATTGGCTGTACTACTCACACTCTGCGCGAACTCCTCCTCGTCGGCACAGAGATCTACCCGCGGCGCCTCCGGTGCCTGGTCGGGTGCCGGCACCGGATCCGGCGATGTGGCGGGCGGGTCTCGCACCGAGGTGGAGGTTGCGCGAGCAGAGAGAGCCTCCAGGCGAAGCCGATCAAGTGTCGAGTCATCCAACCGCTTTAGCCGCTGGATGACTCGCACCTGATCCGATAGCCGTTGCGCAGTCACGTCGATGGTTGGTTCGAGGGCCTGAAACAGTGGAAGCATTCGGACACGGTACGCGCATAAGTCGGTTCCCCCCTCTGTAGCCCCATAGTAGGCGCGCATGACGTTCTCATTCATGGTTTGAGACCATCTCATGCGACGCACTACACCACCGGCAGCGGGAGCCGTGGGCGGAGCAAGATGTCCCGCAGGCCCCAAGCGTGCCGGCAGCGGTGGCCGCCCGCGTCGCGCTGGTGGTCGTGGCGGCGGCGGCGGCGGCCCGCACTCGTCGCTCGACTCGCTGGTATCGGGCGCAGTGGCGAATTCATCGCCCGATGATTGTGAGGAGACGGACGAGACGGGCGAGGGTGGTGGGCGTGCGTTGGCTGTGGTGGACGCTTGTGAACGCGCTTTACTTCGTGTAATCATTTTCCTTTGTCATTCAACCATTGTTTGTCGGCTAGTTTCGTACAGTTACATTTTTTGCGGTCACGTATCCTTTTGCGAAGTGTCGCATTATTGTGAAGGTAACTTTTCCACAAAAAAAATCAACTAAAATGTAATAAAAGCCAGTAAAAACATATTTGATCGCATATAAAAGGAAAATTTAGTAAAAAACGCGTCTGACGTTGACGGCGTCAAGTTTTTTTTTTTTTTTTTTTTTTTTTTTTTTTATTATTATGTCTTTCCCATCACGGAACAATGGTGTTCCGGACCTTTGGGAGGCGTGCGCGGAGCCGAAGCCAACACGTAGAGGCCCTTTTGACACTTTAATGAAATGTAAGGGGTACACCGAGCGGAGGATGCCCTTGCCCGTGTCATGGGACGCACGCAGAGGCAGCACCCGCCAGGGTGTAAGGACTATTGAGAGTTGATGGAATCTAAAATGAACTAGGTTATTGGGTGAAAGCGATGGACTAAGAACTGAGCTATGGGGTCAAAAACCGGACGCCTGCCTAATAAAACGGTATGCAATTTTATTTCCGGCAGACGGTGACTCGCCCTCACAAGATGGGCCCCCACAAAAAGCGACATCTAGGATGGCTCAAGGGCAACACCGGTGTGAGCGGCTCAGGGGTGTCGAGAGGTGTGCGCCGCTTTCTACCCAGTGGCTGTTATCAGCCACTGTGCCAACTCGCGTCTTATGCATATTTCACTTCCACCCCTGGAGCTTATTATTATTATTATTATTATTTAATGAACTTCAGTGCATGTTCTGTACATTAACATCTTGACTAACCTTATAATTGTGTATTTTGTATGTATATTAGAGTGACTTTAAAATAATCGTCTTTGGTTACTTATGACCCCGTTGGCGTGCAGAAAGTAACACGTTGTGGGTCAAAAGTAACAAGACACATTGGGCTGTAATTTAATATAATATGACATATCAAATCAAAAAAGTACTAATCATGTAAATTATTATTGATAACACACTTTAATATTTGCATTTTAACTACATAAACATTATCATTTCAAGAAAACATATCAATAATTCCTCGTTAGAAATTGCTTTTATTTCAAGTGATGAGATCAATTATTGTCTTATAAACATGTTTTCTAATCAGATAATTCTGGGTCAGAGTTTTTTCACTCACAAATATGGCATACATCGTTTAAATCATCATTGACGCATTAAGCATGTGACCCCATATTAGATCCAATAGGTATATTGTATGGGATGTAAATGTTACTTTTGTACGGCTTTGTTACTTTTGTACCCGACCGCATTTTTCTGAAAACATGAAAGATATCTTTGAAACGGAACGTGCTCGAGAAAAATAAATTGCAATCAATCTAATCAATATCCCTTCGGGTGGCAGGGCCTCCGGTTGAACGGTAGGAGAAATGGCGCGGCCATTTTTAAAAATATGCCCCTGCGTGGCAGAGGCTGGGAGCCGGACACTCCCCAATTGGCGGCGAACCGGGAGACGGTTCCGTCACAACAAGCCCGTGTGTGGCAGAGACTGTCTCCCGGCCTCTATGCGACACCGTATTTTGCGCCTAAAATAAAACCGTTAAAACTATGCCTTGCTTGCTCACTCTTGCAAGATGCATTCGTCAATAAACAAGGATGGTATTCCTTAACGGTCGAATTCCCGCGTAAAATAAAGTTTGTTAGAAATGGCGTGATGTTCCCGCCCCACCTCGCCCATTACGCGCCGACCGTCGAGCCGCGAACATTCAAACGGAATACGCAATGATAAAAAGTGAAATAAACTGTGTGAATCGTGTTAAATGTATTGTTTTGTCATAAAGAATGCTTTTTCTACATACAATAAATTTAATTACACAAACGGGTCTACCGCGATATAATTTCATTGTTTTTACCTTTAATTCCGACGTTTCAGCTGAGTTGCACCAGCTGTGGTCACGGAAAGACTGACGTCCCAACAAATGTCAACGGAGATATTAATAAAACACCACTAAACTACCCGAAATTAGTTTATAAAAATGTTCGGGGTAGACAAAGAAATTGCAGCTACCCGTTAAAGTTTAATGTTTATTGTCCACGGCACGACACGCAACACTCACAGTATCCGTACACTGGTCCGAAGATATATCCGCTGGTTTCAACATTTGAATCACTGGTCCCCAAGTAGACGATAATTTGTACCCGTCCTCACGATTGAAATTTTTAAGGTGTTTTTTAATTTCAATCGCCTCTCTCACGATCCGCGGATAATAGTGTCGCTCGTTGGAGAGGACTTTGGGTTTATGTAGCTCAATCCAGTGATTCGTTCCTGTTGTCAGCAAGTGCTCAGCTATTGCGGATTTGTTTACATGGCGATTTTTAACAGCTGCTATGTGTTCCTTCGCCCTCTCTTGAACGCTGCGCTTAGTTTGGCCAATGTACGCACTTCCACAACTGCATTCTATCTTGTAGACACCCGGATTCTGATACGGAATTACATCCTTTGGGCTGCGTAAAAGACTTGCTACTTTAGATAACGGCGTGTATACAGTCTTAATGGAGAATTTCTTCAGTACTGATCCAACTTTGTCCGTTATCCCTTTCACATACGGCAAAAAGGCTGGTTGCCTACTAACCTCCGGATGTCTTTCTTTTTTCCTAGTCGTGCGTGGGATTTTCTGCAAGTACCCATTTTTCTTTAGCACTTCCTGAACATGGGCTAACTCATTATCTATGTGTTCCGCGTCACATAAGTCTCGTGCTCTGTTAACCAGAGTTGTGACCACGGATTGTAGATGCCTCGGATGATGGTGGGAAGATTCTTATTCTTATTCTTATTCTTAAAAAAGAAAGACATCCGGAGGTTAGTAGGCAACCAGCCTTTTTGCCGTATGTGAAAGGGATAACGGACAAAGTTGGATCAGTACTGAAGAAATTCTCCATTAATACTGTATACACGCCGTTATCTAAAGTAGCAAGTCTTTTACGCAGCCCAAAGGATGTCATTCCGTATCAGAATCCGGGTGTCTACAAGATAGAATGCAGTTGTGGAAGTGCGTACATTGGCCAAACTAAGCGCAGCGTTCAAGAGAGGGTGAAGGAACACATAGCAGCTGTTAAAAATCGCCATGTAAACAAATCCGCAATAGCTGAGCACTTGCTGACAACAGGAAGGAATCACTGGATTGAGCTACATAAACCCAAAGTCCTCTCCAACGAGCGACACTATTATCCGCGGATCGTGAGAGAGGCGATTGAAATTAAAAAACACCCTAAAAATTTCAAACGTGAGGACGGGTACAAATTATCGTCTACTTGGGGACCAGTGATTCAAATGTTGAAACCAGCGGATATATCTTCGGACCAGTGTACGGATACTGTGAGTGTTGCGTGTCGTGCCGTGGACAATAAACATTAAACTTTAACGGGTAGCTGCAATTTCTTTGTCTACCCCGAACATTTTTATAAACTAATTTCGGGTAGTTTAGTGGTGTTTTATTAATATATCCGTTGACATTTGTTGGGACGTCAGTCTTTCCGTGACCACAGCTGGTGCAACTCAGCTGAAACGTCGGAATTAAAGGTAAAAACAATGAAATTATATCGCGGTAGACCCGTTTGTGTAATTAAATATGTGTACAAAACGCGAGAGTTTAAAGTGTTATATACAATAAATTGTTTTATTACCTAATTATACGTATTTTTATACATGAAAGTAGAAAAAAATTGGTAATATGAGAATTGATCAAGTCCAGCATAATTCACATAAATAGAATGTAATTCATTGGTATACAATCAATTAAGCCATTTTATGCTGAATTCAATGATACATAGTTAAAAGCGCTCTTACAAGAAAAGTCGAAATAATGCAAAATTGATGATACTAGTCGACGAAATTCAGGACTTTGCGCTCATTATTAGAAACAATGAGTACTTGTTCCAGTAAAAGCGTCTTCTTATCTTTATAAATATCGTTGTAAATATTAGAAAAAGGACTTATTAAATTAGTAATGATTTTCTTTCTGATGGTCGTTTCCGAAAAACCCCGTGAAGCACTGAATGGCGAGCTCTTATTTGGAAATGTTGAGAATTTTACTCTGCTAAACCTGGCTATTTTGTATTACTAATACCCTGTACTTTAGGCATATCAAACTATATTTTTCCTACATACCTTTGAGAAAGAGAAAATCAAAGTAAAACGAACTCGATTTTCTCTCCGAAACAAGTGTCAATTCCTACGAAAATCTACTTAATATCGAAGTCATTTTCATACTCAAGCAATCTGCAACGTTTGCTTATACTGTTGGTATACATTAGTGTTTATGAAATTCTACTATAATTTTTTGGCAATTTTTTGAAAACTACTCTATATTACCGATGACGCGCGCTGCGCCAGCTCAGTGCCGCGGCAGAGCTTGTAGAGGCAGGACGTGTGTCGGTCGGCTCCGCACATTTTCAACGGCGACGACGAGGTTTTTTATCATTGTGTGCGGCGGGCGCCGTGTAAAACGCTATACTGTGTGCGTGTAAACCGCAAAGAGAGACTTTGATCCTAGCACTGTTTTTATAGTATTATAATTTATAATGGTACAGTTTAATAAACTACCGGACAGGATTAAAAATATTTGAAACGACCTGACATTATATATGTATTTATTTGACTCAAGATAGTACTCAGGGTCTGATGATGGAGCCGGAAGGTGGTCACCGGTACCAATCAACCATGCAACTAAACCACTTCGTGTTTAGGCTCGTTTTATTCATCTCAACAAGATCTTTGACACAAGATAGTACTCAGGGTCTGATGATGGAGCCGGAAGGTGGTCACCGGTACCAATCAACCATGCAACTAAACCACTTCGTGTTTGGGCTCGTTTAATTCGGCTCAACAAGATCTTTGACTTAAGATAGTACTCAGGGTCTGATGATGGAGCCGGAAGGTGGTCACCAGTACCAATCAACAATGCAACTAAACCACTTCGTGTTTAGGCTCGTTTTATTCGTCTCAACAAGATTTTTGACTTAAGATAGTACTCAGGGTCTGATGATGGAGCCGGAAGGTGGACACCGGTACCAATCAACCATGCAACTAAACCACTTCGTGTTTGGGCTCGTTTGATTCGTCTCAACAAGATCTTTGGCACAAGATAATACTCAGGGTCTGATGATGGAGCCGGAAGGTGGTCACCGGTACCAATCAACCATGCAACTAAACCACTTCGTGTTTAGGCTCGTTTGATTCATCTCAACAAGATATTTGACACAAGATAGTACTCAGGGTCTGATGATGGAGCCGGCAGGTGGTCACTGGTACCAATCAACCATGCCACTAAACCACTTCGTGTTTAGGCTCGTTTTATTCGTTTCTATAAGATCTTTGACACAAGATAGTACTCAGGGCCTGATGTTGGAGCCGGAAGGTGGTCATCGGTACCAATCAACCATGCAACTAAACCACTTCGTGTTTAGGCTCGTTTGATTCGTCTCAACAAGACCTTGGACACAAGATAGTACTCAGGATCTGATGATGGAGCTGGAAGGTGGCCACGGGTACCAGTCTACCATGTAACTGAACCACTTCGTGTTTGGGCTCGTTTGATTTGTCGCAACAAGATCTTTGACACAAGGTAGTACTGAGGGTCTGATGATGGATCCGGAAGGTGGTGACCGGTACCAATCAACCATGCAACTAAACCACTTCGTGTTTGGCTTCGTTCGATCCGTCGCAACAAGATCTTTGACACAAGTTAGTACTCAGGGTCTGATGATGGAGCTGGACTGTGGCCACGGGTACCAGTCTACCATGTAACTGAACCACTTCGTGTTTGGGCTCGTTTGATTTGTCGCAACAAGATCTTTGACACAAGGTAGTACTGAGGGTCTGATGATGGATCCGGAAGGTGGTCACCGGTACCAATCAACCATGCAACTAAACCACTTCGTGTTTGGCTTCGTTCGATTCGTCGCAACAAGATCTTTGACACAAGTTAGTACTCAGGGTCTGATGATGGAGCTGGACTGTGGCCACGGGTACCAGTCTACCATGTAACTGAACCACTTCGTGTTTGGGCTCGTTTGATTCGTCGCAATAAGATGTTTGACACAAGATACTACTCAGGGTCTGATGATGGAGCTGATGATGATAGACAGGTACCCGTCGCCACCTTCGCGCTCCATCATCAGACCCTGAGTACTACCTTGTGTCAAAGATCTTGTTGAGATGAATAAAACGTGCCTAAACACGAAGTGGTTTAGTTGCATGGTTGATTGGTACCGGTGACCACCTTCCGGCTCCAACATCAGACCCTGAGTACTATCTTGTGTCAAAGATCTTGTTGAAACGAATAAAACGAGCCTAAACACAAAGTGGTTTAGTTGCATGGTTGATTGGTACCGGTGACCACCTTCCAGCTCCATCATCAGACTCTGAGTATCACCTAGTGTCAAAGATCTTGTTGAGACGAATCAAACGATCCTAAACACGATGTGGTTTAGTTGCATGGTTGATTGGTAATGGTACCTTCCAGCTCCATCATCAGACCCTGAGTACTATCTTGTGTCAAAGATCTTGTTGAGACGAATCAAACGAGCCCAAACACGAAGTTGTTTAGTTACATGATAGACTGGTACCCGTGGCCACATTCCAGCTCCATCATCAGACCCTGTGTATCTTCAGTGTCAAAGATCTTGTTGAGACGAATCAAACGAGCCTAATCATGTTACTACATGGTTGATTGGTATCCGTGACCACCTTAATCATCATCAGATCCTCAGTACCAGTTCGTTTTTAAACCCTCGTTGATACAAACTTTACAACCTATAGGTACCAAATGCAATGACGAAACATGTAAATAAGCGAGTAGGTACCTATAATTTCTTTCGAGTAATATACCTTCATAAGTACGAGTATGGGGCTATTCATAAATTACGTCGTTTCAAATGGGAGGAGTGGGGGGGGGGGGGGTCTGGACATCGGATGATGGTAACATGACGTAGGAGGAAACAGATTCATCCGAAGCTTGATTTTTGGATGATTTGAGGGGGGGGGGGGGGGTCAAAAATCGTAAAAATAGATGACGTAATTTATGAACAACCCCTATGTACATTTGCACTGCATTTAGTATTTTCGTACTTACCAAATAACAGTTTTAGAACTTTAAAAGTTAAGTACAGTTAGTGTTGTTATGGTTGATTTCAATATGCTTCGCGAAGGATCAATCAATCAATCAATCAATCAATCAATCAAATTTTATTTGCTAAGTAAGCACAGTTGCATGCATGCAAATACAGTTAGTTCATTTCACTTATAATAATAAGTCACAACAATAGATATACAAAGAATAAAACTAGATATAAATAACACAAGTAAAACAAACAAACAGAAGAAAATAATAATAATAACAGTAGGTATGGATAATGTCAGGTTAGTTTAATACATTAGCAAAATATTCGTCGGTAGAATAATATGGCCTATTTATAAAATAGTCTTTCACTTTCATGTCAAATAATTTCATATCGTCACATTCTCTTAGATCTTTGGTCAACTTATTATATACTTTAATTGCATTATTACTTAAACTTTTGTTGAAGTGTGCATAATTAGAGTCAGGTAGTGCTAGTTTGTCACTGTTTCTTAAGTTATAATTCTGACTTTGGCCAACCGTACGATATGATTCTTTATTACGGTGGATAAACAAACATATACGATACAGATACAGCGATACTACGGTCAAAATTTTATTGTCTATGAACATATTTCTATGTGTGACAGGTACTCTAGCACAGCCTTCTATAATTCTAAGGGCTTTTTTTTGTTTTAACAGGATAGAGTTCATATTATTGACACCGTTACCCCAAGCCTCAATACAATAGCTGATTATGCTTTCAAAATAAGAGTAATAGACACTTTTTAATATATATTTATCCGAGCTACTAGCTAAACTTTTTAATGCATAGCATGCGCTCGCCAATTTCTTATTAACTTTGTCAATATGGATATTCCACCTTAGATACGGGTCAAGATTTACGCCCAGAAAACATACACAGTTAGATTTAGATATAGGAATGTTGCACTCAAAGTCAGGACTATTACTGCAGCGACGGAAGATCATATAGAAGCACTTACTGCAGTTAATTCGTAGACCATTTGCTGCGAACCAGGTTGTCAGCTCATTCCAGCAGGTTTGTACTAGATCGTTAAACGTAACTTCAGAATCGGCATTCAAGACTGTGCTGGTGTCGTCCGCGTACAGATAAGTAGTCCCACAGTTAATGCAGTTCGGCAGGTCGTTTATAAATATTATAAAGAGATCAAGAATGTTTAATCCATCATTGTAGTGCGAGTGTGGTAGAAGGGATCGGCATACTGAGCTCGCACGGCCTGCCGCAGCGCGTAAAATACCTAAACTCGCTCAACGCCGAAATGTAATAGCGCTCTTAATATATATCATTCATACATATTCGCCAAATTCGCGATGACCACCCATGGAGGCCCCGCCACTTGACGTATATTTTTCCAAAATGGCCGCGCCATCAACCTCAACCCACCGTTAAATCTGAGGCGCCGCCATTCAACGGCTTGTTATGTCTGTCCGTCTCCCGGCTCCCCGCCACCATAGAGACCGGGAGCCGGACAATGCCACTCTTAGGGGATATGCAAATATTTAGAAAATGTATTTATTTTAATACAACATAAACATCAAATAACTAAAAGTCAAAAAACGTACTTTTGATTCGAAAAATCACGTTGCGTCCTCTCACCTAACCTAATAGCACGTGGCGCCCGTTTCGACTGAATGCAAGTGAAGGGGGCGCCACTGTCTATCACCTAATAGCAGCGGAGTGGTGTTTTGACTATTAGATAAACCTACAGAGCAATAGTTACTTTCCACCCGCCGTTACGTTTGTCCCCGCTCTCCCCTACATTTCACTTGAACTTGCAAATTTTTCTTATTAAAGCCTGACCATTAATATATGATCATGCGCCATGTTGCGGAATTTCATTGGAACTAATTTCTTACACTGGCAATAATTTTAATGATAGGTTGTCACTGTTGTCAGTGTCATTGTGGCGGTTTACTAAAATAATAATTAAGTGTTGAATATTAAATAATAAATGACAAAAAATGGCCAAAACTATACATAATCAAGAGCGAAACATTGTAAATAATGTAAATAATAAACTGCTGGAAAAGAACCGTTCGGGAAATTAAACTATTTCGCTATGAAACATTTCCAAATTAACATCAGAGCTGACAGGTAAACAAAAAATGTCATTATAGTCTGGTTATTAAAACTTGGTTATTGTAGTGTTATGTTATACACAAGCGAGGAAATACTTAAGTACAGTAACAAACATGTGTTTGAAAAATATTTACTATGGGCAAAGATATACATAACATAGATTTTCATTTTTAGTTTTAATCTTGTGTCGATAGATGGCAATAAATTTACAGTGACTACAAAATTTACTATGACAATAACTCTCTATACACTCTATTCTCTTTGCTTGGGCTTTGGAGACGATCAATTTTATTCCTTGACAATGTAGCAGACCCTATGTAAGGTAATTTTGACCTATGTGTGACGCGTAAGAAAATACATGAATTTTATACGGGAAAAACCGACAATAAAAAAATGTGAACACCGAATATTTGGATACTGATTATGATTAGAGTGAGTAAAAGTATGTAAGTCAAAATAAACGAGTAGCCAATCCACATTGTTCAGACTATACTGAACTGTTGCCATATAAATGAGAATAATAGCGCCCTCTTGACAATGATCATGTATTCCTGGTCAGGCTTTAGCTAGGTACTATAACTAAATATATACAAATTGAAGCTAAGCTAAGGTAAGTTATATAAAAATAACATCATCGGAATACACATATGATTTCAATGAAATTGTGATTGAATTGATTTTGCGCCTTATCGAAAGCTCTATTGAATAGAGTAGTACCTAAATAACGTTTTTCATCTGACGACTTCTGTATTTATTCGGTTTATTTAGTACGCATATCTAATGAATTCGATTATTTAGTTAATTTACATTTAAGTACGTCACATGTGAGATGAACAGACAAGGAGAGCAAGATAAAATATATTGTTTCTCTTCCTTCTTTCAATGGAACGTTTTTTTTTTAGAGTTTCTCTTCCTCAAAGGAGGCTAGTGGTTAACAGGGTTAACACGAAACTCAAAATACTCTCATTTGAATCTTAAAAAAATAACAAGATGGGTCACTGACCTGTCCCAGTAAAGTGAGGTAGTGTGCGTGAAGTGTGCTTGTGTGTGAAATGGGGTAGTTTGACAGAATCTGAAAATTTTCCTCGGGCATACGATCGCATTGTTTCCACTGATAGCCATCATATGTAGGTATATTTAATATAGGTATATTTAATTGTAATAAAATAATAATAATAATAATAGGAGCGATTGAGCGAGGAATATTTCAGGGTGATAGTCTGAGTCCTCTGTGGTTCTGCCTAGCTCTGAATCCTCTCAGTACCTTGCTGAAGGATTTAGAACTCGGTTGCCGGCTTCGGAGAGGGGGTGAAGTCATTTCTCACCTTCTGTACATGGATGATCTCAAATTATTTGCACCAAATAGCCAAGACTTGGTGGAGCTACTGAAAACTACCGAAGTCTTCAGTAATGCCATCAACATGGAGTTTGGTGTCGATAAATGTGCGGTTATGCATGTACAGCGGGGGAAAGTTGTAAATTCAACAAATTTACAACTTTCTGAGACAATGTCTTTCAGATCCATCTCTGAATCAGAAACCTATAAATACCTTGGTATGTCACAGTCGTTGGGTATTGAGGAAGAAGGTATTAGACGGTCGCAGAAGGAGCGCTTTTTCAGTCGGCTCACAAAAGTACTCAACAGTCTTTTGTCAGGAGGCAACAAACTGCGCGCCTTCAACGCCTGGGTAATACCTCTACTCACATACTCCTTTGGCATACTAAGGTGGACTCAGACCGAGCTGGATGCCCTGGATCGGAGGGTCCGACAGCTGCTCACTACACACCGTATGTTGCACCCACGCTCGTCTGTTATGAGATTGTACATCCCACGGAAATGTGGAGGTCGCGGCTTTCTAAAGGCCAAAAATCTCCACAACCGTGAGGTGTACAATCTCAGGAATTATTTCCTCAACAGGGTCAATTTCACCAAACGAGCATTTTTGTCTAATTCCCATGGAATTTTGAAATGCCAACATTACACAAAAAAAATATGCTGATAATTTGATAAAAAATATAATAAACATTAATTTTCTTATGGGATAAAAATATTCATAAAACTATAAAAGTTATTTCAATTTAAAATTTTGGTCGGGGCACGGGAATTAGTGTGTCCATGGGAATTAGATTTTACTAGGACGGAAATTGGAACATGGCACAGGAATTGTTTTCTTAACTTATTTTGGTAGTTAAAACTATTATTTATGTATATTTTAATCTACAATAATATACTGCAACCATACTGAAGTGGCATCGAACATATTTACCTTCTTTAATTTTAGTTTCGGAAGACAAATCTATGAAAGTATGATACACTAAAAACTACGTATCTGACTAATCGTTTCCTTTATTTTAATGGCAACTAATCTCTCTTTCTTAGTAAAATGTACATATTTCAAAACAATACTTTGAGTAGTTTCGTAAACTTGTCCGCCTTACATACAAAACTATTCATTAAAAAGTGTCATTATGTATCTGCATGTAGATAGGTACAAGGTGTTATTCTGGTATATGACCGTATAGGAAATGATACTGAGAAATAAATAGGGGCACAGTGAGAAGAAGTTATTGTGTAAGTTAATCTGAAGAAATCGAATATGCTGCCTTCATAAATTCATAACACAAAGATTGTTTGAACACATATGAGGTAAGGTGGGGTCAGACTATCAGCGGGGTAAGACTATCACTTGTACGGAATCCTCATACTGTTAGTCTTGCCCCGTCAACATAAACTAAGTAAGTCTTACCCCGCCTTACTTTACACATAGGTATACGGGGTGTCCCTGCCCTCCGGGAAAATCTTCAAATTGGTTAAGTAATTTCTCAAAAATATCATAATCTTCCTAAAAAAAAATTCCCCCTGGCACTGACTAAAATAACCGACTTGGTTTCACATTACATCTCAAACTTTTTTGTAGTAGAAGAACTGCGTTGCGAGACTTGCATCTTTTTACATGTAATGTTTTTGATAGGATCCCATCTCTTTTTGTAAGCTGTCCTTCTTTTCGGGTAATCATACCCATACCATACTGATACTATGTATACACATATCATAACTATACACATCTTTATTCATACTCACATCGTACATCGTAGTGTAGTGTACCTTTACTTTCCCTACTAATTTGTAAGAACTAAAAGGTAACGTTGTTATCGCATATATTTCTATAGGATTACAAACTTATTTATGCCGTTATTAGATCTTTAGAACGTGACTAATATTATGATGATTATTGGCTTAAAAAGCTAAAACCGAATTATGTTTCAAATTTGGAACTTGTGGGTATGCTAGAAGTACCTTAGAATAATGATGATTGTGAGCGATTGTGTCAGTGACAAAACTAAGGGATTTTAAAGTGTGATTTTTTTTTTTCTAAAAGAAAATTTTCTAAACGGTCTCCCAGATATTTAAACTTTATACGGCACACGCTGTCATCTGTCAAATTTACAAAAAAAAAACATTGTAAATTTGATTCATTTTGTTTCATGTAACCTTAGGTACAGGTATTATAATATGTAATAATTCCAAAAATAGTTTTATGTTTATATAATATTTTAATATTATAATACGATCAATGAATAAGGTAAGGTGGGCCTTGCCCCACTAGTACGAGGATTCCATACAAGTGATAGTCTTACCCCAGTGTCGTCTTACCCCACCTTACCTTACGTATTAAAATTGCCCGGGTCATTCGGGTCCACCCTGTAAGTATGTACTATAGTACTTATACTAAAAAAACGTTCACAGATTTTCGTGAATTCTTTAAGATTTCCTTAAATGTAAAATAGAAAGATATACGTCATATTATTATTACATATAATATATATTCAATGCCAATATATATATATGTAATAATAATATGACGTAAACATTGCCAATTAACTTACAGTGCCTCCAATAAAAGATTTGTTGACAATATATGTAATACTTTCTAATTCCCGTGCCACTAAATCAGCTGTTTTAGGTAAATATTCCATGGGAATTAGGGCACAGAAATTAGAATTCGTAATAAAAAAATTCGCCAAAAATTTAAATCGTGTTTGACCAAACTGTTATGTTATCGGTTACATAAAGATACATAAAGGGCTCCTAAATATGACAATTGTTATTGAAAAGCTATGTGGGAAATAAATTTTATAAGGCGCCCACCCGGATTCCGAAATACTTACGCGATTTGCTCGAACACGCCGCGGCTTGACGTACATCGGCTTGCTTTAAGAGACAGCCGAATACTGCCAGTACAGGTGAGGCGGGACACGAGGCGGTTCAAATACAGACGTCGGCGGTCAGAGCCCTTTGAGTTTTGCCGACGAAATTGTACTCGCGCGCTCGGACTAAATTTAAACTTCGATCACGAGTTATTTACCACAATGAAGTTAATAGTGTATGTGCTCAGTGATAGTAAATATCATCTAGTTTAAGTATTTGACCCTAAATTAGTGATACTAATGTAGAATTTTTCGTAGGATTTTTCATTATGCTCAAAAGTAGATTCCGGACAGGGCACGGGAGTAGTAATTTGAGCCTTTGGGTATTTTTAATTGTACTCTAGAAACCAATTAATCAGTGAATTCATATGGAACTCGGTGTGAAAGTGTGACTTCTTTATGTAAAAAAAAATGGTAAGTATTATCTGATGCTAACCCGCGATTTTCATCACGGACAGAAAAAAAATCGTGTTCACAAATTGACCCAACAACGAGTGTGGGATGCATCGTGATGTGGTGGCAGCTGACAGGGGCCTCACGCCGCTCTCCTTGGCGAACGAGAACTGGCGCAAACCTGTAGTACTTAGCACCGAGGACCGCAAGGCGGTATGGAAGGATAAGCAGCTACACGGGCGGTTCTACAAGGCCCTCATGCGACCCGATGTAGACCTACCCGCGTCGGTGAACTGGCTACGATTCGGGGAACTCTTCGGAGAAACCGAAGGTTTTGCCTGTGCAGATATATCCTTATAGGGATAAGTTCGCCTTTGTACTTCCATTACTGTAATTTATTTTTGTAAACCTGTGTTGTGTACAATAAAGTGATTACTACTACTACTACTACTACTATATCCTGAAGGACGGTACGGTCGACATTTGTCGGGCATGCCGCCGTCCCGGAGAGTCACTCAGGCATATTATCTCCGGTTGTTCTCATCTTGCTAACGGCGAGTACTTGCACAGACATAACCTCGTAGCCAGAATTATTCACCAGCAGCTTGCCCTCCTATACGGCCTTATGGACCGCGAAGTGCCGTACTACAAGTACCCACCTGCGCCAGTTCTCGAAAATGGTCGTGCCACGCTCTATTGGGATCGATCTATCATCACTGACAGGACTATTGTAGCCAATAAGCCTGACATCGTGCTGATAGATGGATCGCAGCGCCGGACCGTGCTCGTCGACGTCACTATCCCCCATGATGAGAATCTCGTGAAGGCCGAGAAGGACAAGTCCAGCAAGTACCTAGACTTAGCCCACGAGATAACCGCCATGTGGGATGTTGACTCGACGATCATTGTTCCTATAGTCGTGTCAGCGAACGGTCTCATAGCGAAGAGTCTCGACCAACACCTAGAGAGACTCTCGCTGGGTGGTTGGATCAAGGGTCAGATGCAGAAGGCGGTAATTTTGGACACGGCGCGTATAGTACGTCGATTCCTCACTCTGCGGCCCTGACCACCGGCAGCTTGGACCCTGCCCCGCTACCGGCGGCACCCTAGGTTAGGTTTTTTTATAATGTGTTTATATGTATTTTTTATTGTTTTGTAAGTGTTTTTATATTTTACTTTTATATTCATATTATAAAAATACCTAACTTAAGATGAAAAATAAATAAAGAGAATAATAATAATATTCTTTATTGTGCACAATGAAAACATGATTAAATACAGCAAATTAACATAAACTAGTAGTTCGCCCCGAACTAAGAACTCGCGGTTCGCCAAAAAGATCAATTGAATGCAGTGCTACTTAGTCTTAGAGATGGGCATTTCGTAATTGATTCCTAATTCCACGATTACTTGAAATTACTTTGCAATCTGATTACAGATTCCCAGATTACTTTGTAATCTAACAATACCGAATTACTAACTACAATTCCATTTGAGGAATCAGGAAAAAAATTTTCAAATATTACAATTACTAATAGTAATTGGAATCAATGTCGATTCCTCATTACAGGAATGCATTACTTGATTCCTTTCAGATTACATTTCGTACTACTACTATCAAAAGTACATTTCGATAGTAGATATAGATGTTGTTGACTTACTAGGATGCATCTATACCTTATTTAAAGCAGGTGTGCAGATTTCGAAAACGATGACGATGACCTATAAAACGATATGCATGACGAATTTTATGACATACAGCATGGCCGCCATTTTGGATTCCTAAATGGTCATCATTTTCGAAATCTGCGCCCACTAAAACCTATAAAATGACATCAATGACGAATTTTATGACATACTGCATGGCCACCATTTTGGATTCCAAAATGGTCGTCATTTTCGAAATCTGCGCCCCCTAAAACCTATAAAACGACATCTATGACGACTTTTATGACATACTGCATGGCCGCTATTTTGGATTCCAAAATGGTCATCATTTTCGAAATCTGCGCCCCCTAAAACCTATAAAACGACATCCATGACGACTTTTATGACATAGTGCATGGCCGCCATCTTGGAATCCGAAATTTTCATCATTATAAAAAATCTTCATATAAAAAATAGTATTTCATACAATCGCGATACAATAGAGAGCTCTTCAGTCGAGCACCGTGTTCAGGCAACGAAGCTTGCTGAGTTGCCCAACTAGGCACGAGACTGAAAAGCTTGACTACATCACTATTGTATACAATACTTTTTCTACAAGTCAACAAAAATAATACTTTAAAGTCTTTATAGTAGAATCATACAAACAAACCAAACCAAAAGTATATAGCTAAGATACGCGAGTATATAGCCGCGATACCTTCATACTGGTACGCGCCCCGGCCGCCGCGCCCCGCGGCGGGTTGGTCAACGACACCTTCTCGTAACTCATGACTCTCATGAGGCCCTGGTACTTGCTCCTTGCTAAATTAAATTTTTAAACAGTTTTTTTCTCGATTTTAGCCACCGTAGCCTATGGAGACTAACAAGTAACGCTAAGCGGTTTTCGTAGTCTATGGATGTTTACATATTTTTTTACTCTCCTGTTCGGAAAGTTCACCTTTCATAGGCTGATAACCGGGTGGAAAATTGCATTTCCCACCCTAGGGTGGAAAGTATTTTTTTTTTAATTTTTACTTCGAGCAACGGCTAATATATGCCATATTATTCAGTTAAAAGCTCTCATATTAGCTTCCGCGTGACTGAAATTGGCGCCGTTTATATGTTCATCGGATAAAAATCTAAAACCATAGACAATCCGATCTTAAATTGGGACGTGTCTGAAAAGGCCTTAATGTATACGCGCTTTAAAAATAAGTGAAACTGAATGAATGAATGTAATGTAATGATAATATTTTAATATACATTCATTGTCATTTATATTAATTTATTAACAAATACTTATGTTTATTTTATGTATTTAAATATTTGACTTTGAAGCGCCCCGGATGAAACTACCATATTCAAAATTGCTAAACAACGTCACAAATCATCACTGGATATCAAGTGCAATAAATATATAAAAGACGATCAAGGTAGATTACTGACAGAAAACGCATCAATAAACCGTAGATGGAAACAATATTATGAAACACTCCTTAATGAAGAGTATGCTAGTGAGCCACTACCAGAGCTACCACCTTCTGAGGGACCTATAGACTGTATATCACCAACAGAAATAAAACTCGCGTTACGCCAAATGAAGTACCACAAATCCGTTGGACCTGATAACGTGCCGGCTGACATCTGGAAAATATTGGGAGAGGATTCACTACCCTGGCTCACAGATCTCTTCAATAGGATTCTAATACAGCGACAAATACCACACTCTTGGCGCAGGAGCTATCTTTGTCCCATATACAAAAATAAAGGCGACGTCGCTAATTGTAACAACTACAGGGGTATAAAGTTAACATCGCACACCCTAAACCTGTGGGAACGAGTAATTGGAGCACGGATAACGGCGATTGCTAAAACCACAGAAAACCAGTTCGGCTTTACTGCAGGAAGATCTACCATAGAGGCTATACAGACTTTAAGAATACTTATGGACAAATATAAAATAAATAAGGAAAATCTGTATATGGTCTTCATAGACCTCGAAAAGGCATTCGATAGGGTACCGAGAAAGCTGGTATGGCAGTCGCTCCGATCGCAGAAAGTGCCTGAAGTTTACATTGACTTGATCCGAAACATGTATCAGGATGTCACCACCCAGATCCGTAGCACCGCTGGTATAACCCACCCGTTTAAAGTCGAAGTAGGAGTTCATCAGGGATCAGCTCTGAGCCCATTATTATTTAACCTGTGTATGGATTACATCACAAGAAACATCCAAAAGGAGATCCCATGGAGTTTAATGTATGCAGACGACATAGTGCTGGTGGAGAACAACGCATCAGAGCTCCAAAAAGTTTTAGACGGGTGGGTAGCTGAAATCGAAAAACACGGTCTACGAGTGAGCCGCACCAAAACGGAGTTTATGGAATGCGACTTCGGAGGAACTGAGGAGGTTGGCTGCAATCTTGTAGTGGACGGCAATAAAATCCCAAAGGTTTCGCGTTTTAAATACCTCGGCTCTATGCTAACAGATGACTCAAAAATCGATCGAGATGTGGACCATCGAGTTAATACGGCTTGGCTTAAATGGAGAAAGCTGTCCGGCGTTCTGTGTGATAGAAAAGTGCCAATAAAAACTAAGGGAAAAGTATATAAGGCGGCCGTCAGACCTACCATGACATACGGTTCCGAATGCTGGGCAACTTTGAAGAAGCACGAACAAAAGCTACATACAGCAGAGATGAAAATGCTCCGTTGGGCAGGAGGCGTGACGCGCCTGGATAAAGTACGAAACGAATATGTAAGAGGTTCCTTCAAAGTTGCACCAATAGCCGAGAAGGTCAAGGAGGGGCGACTAAGATGGTACGGGCACGTCATGAGGCGAGACGATAGCTACTCCGTAAAAACAGTGCTGAACATTAGCACGCAGCGATCAAGAGGCAGAGGCAGACCGCCCGCCACTTGGTGGTACACTGTCGAAAGGGACCTAAAAACTCAGAATATCCCATTGTTGACAACCCAGGACAGACCGGCCTGGCGCAAACGCACAAGAAGGCCCGACCCCAAATGAAGTTGGGACTAAGGGCAAGAAGAAGAAGAGGAGGAGTATAATTTTTATACACAATAATGGTATATGGATTACGTAATAAGCCATATGACCAAAGGCTTGCCAATCTTGGTTTGACAACCCTAGAGCGAAGAAGAAAGCGTGGTGACCTCATTGAAACATTCAAGATCATACATGACTATTATGACTTACCTGAACTAAAGGACCTGTTTGTTATGAGCAAGAATCATCGTCTAAGAGGCCACAGCTCAAAGATTATTCGAGTTCCCAGCACAAGCAATCCTAGGAAGCACTTTCTATCAAACCGCGTCGTACGCGAGTGGAATAAATTGCCAGAAACAGTGATATGTGCTCCTTCAGTGAATAGTTTCAAAAACAGACTTGACAAACACTTAAACAAAAAAAAATGAACACTAATCGTTAAAAAAACAAGTGCAGTGATATACACGCATCAGCTTTCAGCTGCTAGTGTATTAAACAATATAATAATATAATAATAAATATTTTGCCAGTAGCAACATTTTTATTATCATAAAATAGAAAAAAAAACTAAGTTAAGGCGGGTATAGGTATTTAATTGGTACTAAATAAACTGTTGAGACATTACTTGCTCTGGTTTAAAATGGATTTTTCAAGTGATTCGAGTGACTTAAACATATAATTAACTCCTGAATCTGTTAAAGAAGAAGCAGAAATAGTGGTTGATAATCTTTTACCTGCATCCTCAAAACAAAGATACCTAAAGGCATACGAGTACTTCATGAATTGGAGAAGCGTTAAAAAAGTGAAGTCGCTGTCGGGAAACGTATTTTTGGCTTATTTCAGTGAAATGTCTAAATCAAATCAACCTTCCACACTTTGGAGCAATTACTCTATGCTTAAATCAGTGATGAATACAAAGCATCAAGTGAACTTGAAAAACTTCATAAATACTTACCAATAATAAACCTATGACATTTCCCGTGTTTGACTTTCCTCATAGTCTAAATGAAAAGTAGAGTGTTTAACTCGGGTAAAAGTAACCATCTCACCCTCGAACTATTGGCGCTCTCTCTTCGTTCGAGCGCCAAAATATCTCGGGTGAAATGGTTCACTTTCCACCCTTGGTTAACAATCTACTAAAGAGTGTCACATGCGCGTTTCTGACTTATGAAGCAATTGTTCCTACAATACGACCTAAAATAATAAATGTGTAAACCGAGTACAGTAGAGTCCGGTTAGTACGACTTCGTATATAACAACCAACCGCTTATAGCGACGTAAGTATAAGCACTTGTTTGGATTTAGTATAAGCTACTATGAAAGCACAACCGTTTATTACGACTCCGCTTATAACGACCGATCGCTTTTAACGACGGAAATTTACTCAAAATCCGTCCGTCAAGTCCGGTTACAACGACGAGCGACGTAGTTTTTACAAAGAAATTGTTGGTAAGAAGCTTACTCCGTCCCGCGCACCCATCACCCCTCGCCCTGTTGATTATACGCAGCAAGATGAAATAGTCATGTGACTTTTCGTAATCTTGCAAACTAAATAAAACCCAATTACCATTATTCAATTGAGCTTAAACTTCACATATATACATAATTATGTGTTGGGTGACAATGCAATATTTTGGTAGGTACCTACCTTCGAGCTGATCTGATAATGGACACAGGAGGTGGCCATAGGAACTGTGTGATAAAACAACGTCATCTTGATTAGATCCCCAAGAATTACGACTTATTATTTTACGGAATTCGACTCACTTCGAGTAATTTGCGGATGACGAGTGAGTACGCGTACTTTGAAAAGTGGCTTCTTCTAACACAGACACGTCTTCACACAAGTCTCTCCATTTAAGACAATGTGTTGTACGTAATACTAACGTAAATAAATATTTTAAAAGAAATGTTATTTTTTCTTTTTTTGATAAAAAAACATATTAAAATTGGCAGTTCGTTTAGTACGACGTCCGGTTAGTACGACGTAATATCAGCGGTCCCTTGGGCGTCGTTATAACCGGACTCTACTGTACTTTCATTTGATACCAAACTCGACCATACTTTCTTGCAATTAAAATGACCAGAATAGCAAGACCCCTCACAAATAGCTTTTTAGCACTTTCGGCTCTTCTAGCTCAATAACCAATCTTGTTCGAGCCAGCTCAAAATTTAATGACTAAAATATAATGCCCTCAACTATACGTTCACCCAATTTCATTTAAATTAGAACATTTTTACTTAAGTTATCGAGTATCAAACTATCCTCTGATAGTTCAGCTTAAAAACATCGAAATGCCGGGACGTGCCCCTAGCCAGCCGTGTGTTCAAAGTCGAATGTAAGAACTTCACTTCGCTTCGCTCGCTCGTTCGATAAAAAAACTAAGCAACAACAGGCGGTCTTATCGCTAAAGAGCGATCTCTCTCAGACAACCTTCAGGTAGTAGAAATTATCGAAGGGAAGAAATAAATATAAGGGTAGCAAAAATAAATGAAGTGCAAGAACAGGAAAAAAAATCAGCACAACTAAATATATAGCAATATGAATACATACATTAATGAGATATATAAATATATAAATAAATACATATATACATAAATATATCACACAACACAGAATCAGACAGACAGACAGAATCTAATTATTAACGAGTTTGAGGAAGTGACAGATAGTGAATTTTGAGTAGAACTGTACACACAGTACCTTCATCTGCTTTGGGACTCAATTTCGACTTTTTTAGTGTGTGATGTCTACTTTTTTTAAATAACAATTTAAACATACTTACTATTAAATGTCGAAGTCTTATTAGTAAATCGATTGATCAGTGATAAGCGCGATTTAAATAAAAATATTTTTGCTAGGAGTTACAGGAAAATGTATGAACTCGCGTGCTTTGTCACTAATTAATGTGTAAAGCTTTTTAGATATCTGATAAGTTCCCAACTTACCTTGACCGGTAGATTGAGCTCATGCGTCTCGTTGCCCCGCCAAAGCCGCGACTCCCGCGGTAGCACGGGCAGATCACAATCTATGGCCCCTAGGCGCTCCTGCAGCCGGCCCGCGGAATGCATCCCCCCTACACTTGAACCAGTGTTTAACTTCGGCTTCCTTGCACTTTTTACTACGGCTTTTGTGCTCGTGTATACTTGAGTCGTTGCCCGCCCGGCACTATTCGCTTTTGTTGTTTTACGGTTCGCCTTTGTAGTTGGAGATGCAGTAGTGCTTGCTTCATCCGGCTCTAATGGCTTCAAAGTAGTGTTTGTCGGTAGAATATATACAGTTGTCTGAGTGGGCCGAGTGCTAGGTAACGTGCTAGGCAACGTGCTAGGCGTCGTGCTAGGCAACGTGCCAGGCGTCGTGCTAGCTGACGTGGTATGCAACGTACTAGGCGACGTGCTAAGCAACGTGCTAGGCAACGTAACGTTTTCTGTCGGTTTAACAGTTGATTTACAAAAACACACTCCTGCTAACGATAATATAAACAGCGCAGCCAATGCACTGGGTGCCATATGTGTTTGCACACAGGCATTGCGTCTTCGACCATCCATGATGTTAAGAACTTTTTATTTGGCTTTTGTAAATTTGGCACAAGTAGATTATTCTCTAGTGGTTCTTCTCTCAAGGCTGCTAATCCTGTTAACAAAGAAAGCAATATCATGAAAATTTGCATGAATCGTTCTATTGTTCGAAAAAAATCTTACGATACGAAATAAATTTATAATTGGGTAAAAACTGAGGGTAAGTCCTTTGTTCTAATGAAGGACTTTTAAATAAAAGGTGTAGGTATTTCAGGTGTCCCAGGATCCCAAGGGCGCGATGCACGAGTGGTCTCTTGGCAAAAAAGTCTAAGTATAATTTGACAGCGTAGAGTCCTCGCCTAAAGAGTGCGACCCTCTTTACACCACGAGTGCAGCTCCCGGATAAACTTTATTTATCTCACTTCATCAAAACCTTTCAGTATAAGAAAACCCTCATTAATTACTATACCTACCTTGTAACTTTGTCGCGGGCGCTAATTTATAACTACTGAGGTTTTAAAAACAACTTTTACATAAAATAAGTATGTTTCAATTTTCAAATAAAAATTTACAGTAGTTTAACAATATGACAAACGCTGTATTATCTAATAAGTAGCTATCTACATTTTCTTATAAAATATATATGTATATGTATATGTGACGTCCCACGGTCAAAGGTACCTTATGGCGGGTATGGAGTTATGCATACCCCAGTAATCTACAATAAATAAGCTATCGATAACACAAAAGATCAACCTTCTAGGTTACGTAGTTACAGAGATATGATTTTTTGAAAATAATGTTGTGAAATGAGCAACTTTACGATAGAGAAGTTTTAAGTTTAGCCGCCTAAAAAACTATGTTCCTGAAGTAAGTTACATAGTTGACTACAAATAATAATACCTTATATATCTGAGATTAAAAAAATATTGCGACTTGTTCTGTAATGCAAATAGAAACTTTTGATATCAACTGATTTATGTGTATACTAACCAATCTCTTGAAAATAAAGTTTTATTTCATTTTCACGATTGATTGCAATGAGCTCTCAAGATTTAAATTTTATCTATTAGAAAACGACACTGACAGACAGTTTAAGCAAAAAACAATACCGATTTAGAGGTGAAAATGTATTTTCTGACTTTTTCATATAAAATCACAAAATTGAATATTTTTACTTTTAATGTGACACACAATCAATTTTTCTGAGCACATATGAAAGAAATTCTGTCATTCAAATGAAATAAATCCTAAAACCCCAACTAAATACTATATTTAACCCCTTATGCCACTTTAAACTTACATAACAATAACAGTATTTGCTCCATACATTTACGAAAAGGTACCTTATGGAAATAAATCTAATAATACATCACTACAAATATCAATCATATTACAGTTTATCTTTTATGAATAGAAAATATTAATTTACATTAAACTGCCCCAATTTTAATTAGTTCTTCGTCATAATAATCTTAAAAAAGACCAATAATTTGTATGTAATGAAAAGGTACCTTGTGGTCAAGTTACATGATGAGGCATGATGATGATGGAACAGTTAGGATAAACTAATAATATTTTGGGGTTAAGATGGTATAAATAGTCTATTTCTTATCAATAATATATTTCGGTTGCTATTGAAGATAAGCGGCATTGAGGTTCAATGACCTCAGATATTCCATAAGGTAATGCGTCGGGTATTGGCATTTTTCAGCAAACCAATGGCTGATTTACTGCATGCGACCAAACCAAATGAAGATTATTCTAGTTAAGAAAGACTTGACGAGAGTAACTTTGGTATAATAGCAGTCTACTTGGATTTGTGATGTCGGTCTATGTAAGGTTATAATATTTGCGAGGCGCCCCAACCAGAACTGAAATTATCAAATTAGTTTTGCAGAATGCTAATACAGTTCTCTACCAAACTTCTTTTCCCGTATTGACTAGTTTTTTTGGGAATTTACAATCTTTTTTCCATAAGGTACCTTTTCTACTAAACTCTGAGACGACATTACTAGGCTTATAACTAACTTATAACAAAAATAAAAACAGGTAAACAAACGTTACGCATTAAGGTTTCAGATCACACAATAAAAAAAAATTGAGCATTTTTTCACCTCTTTACAAAACATTTCATATCTCCGAAACTAGAAACCCTCATAAGGTACCTTTTCCCGTGGAACGTCACATATACTTAAGTATATACTATAACATGGAAATAATAAGATACTTACGTAAGAATTCATACAGAGGCTTTCTCAGTCACGTTTTAGCCGTTCATAAGAAGTTGAAAAACAGTTCACATACTTAGTTGATAATCGTCAAACGAAAATTATGTTGTCATTTTCTTATTTCACAAGTTGAGCTAAGAAACGTGACTTTATAAGAAACATTGGCTCGTTTGGAGTACGTAAAATTGTGATGGGGCAAGTTGTTGCCGTTAAAATGAGTAATTTGGATGGGATTAGGTAGTGTTTTGGCAAAAAGTTCGCGCGGCGCAGGGCGGGCGGCTCGATGCGCCGCAGCCTCCGCGACACTGAGGGCAGGCCGCCCCGCGCCGCGCCCCGCTCCACCCGCCACCCTCGCCTGCACCCTCACGCCTGTATCTTTGCTTAATTTTACTATACATGTCTGAAATACAAACGAATTCCTCGACGTGTCAAGATTTAACATGGGTTCTATTTTTAACTTAAAGGATTTTATAAATAGCAATGCTTTCAATTAAGTTTTGTGAGTGTTTAGGTTGAGGTCTCAGTGGAGTTGATGGTTCATTGTAGGGTCAGCGTGATGCGACTGACAAACGACCTCCGACTCGAGGGGCTTCACGGCGGGACCGGCCTGTAAACATCGTCGACGCTACCTGCCCGCTGCCCACTGGGTATTTATTGCGTTACATTCCTCGGATACCGCGCCTAACACAATCCAATATCATGTGGGCAGATTGAAAATATTTTTCCGCTAACGCTGCCACTCATAAAACCTCGCTGAAATGAGCATTGTTGGTCGTGTAGAGTATAAATATGAAGCACGCCAGTTTGCCGGCATGTCCGTATAATTAAAAATTTCGCTGAAAACTCTTATAGGTCTACTCTGATACTCACATTTGTACTGTTATGGAATAAGATCGAATTTTGTGCTGAAAAGATTTAACGAGATACAGCTGAATTACTGTACCATCACTTAATGATCCCTGCATTAATGAGCCCAATGATCTCTCATCAATATCGTTAAAGCCTATTTTTTGGACGCGATAGCATTGAGTATATTGTGCAATAAAGGAGGAATGGTAAAATGGTAAATAAAGGGCTACGATTTTCAATAGCAAATAAAAGAAATAGTTGTTAGAAAGTGGAAATACTAGGTAGATTTACTACCTAATAGGTACCTACCGATTTTAAGAGAAGAAAAAAGTATCCTGGACTAGATTTATTTAACAATGTATAATAATATCTCTTCCCTATAATTTATGTGCATTACGAAAGACGCTAAAAATGCAAAGGTAATATCCGGGTATGAATTTTGTGAAAATTTTCCTTTGCGCTATATATTATCACACACCGCCAAACCGCATTACACGCGCAAACGTTGTAGATTGTGAGAAAATCCAATAATTATATCACCATATCAATTACTCTGTTATTTGTTAGTCTTGATTATGATCTACAATAAAGATTTTTGGAATAAATTGTGGTTTGTGCTTAGCTGATTAATCGATCGGTGTATATGTCGCAGTCAAAAGTGTGAACTGGTCAAAAGAACTTTTAACCGACAAAAACAGGCAAAACTGCTTTTGACTGAGCATGTTGGTCAAAAGTAGTTTTACCTGAAAATCATTGGTTAATAGTAATTGTGACTGTTACTATCAGTCAAAAGTTCTCCCAGAGATAGGTAGGTTAGGGTTATTTTTATTTTGCTACGCCCAAAAAACGAAACTGTTCCCAGAGATAGGTAGGTTAGGGTTATTTTTTTTTTGCTTCGCCCTAAAAACGAAACTGCTGCCAGAAATAGGTATGATTTTCAGGTAAAACTACTTTTGACCAACATGCTCAGTCAAAAGCAGTTTTGCCTGTTTTTGTCGGTTAAAAGTTCTTTTGACCAGTTCCCACTTTTGACTGCAACATATATATACTTCGTGAAATTATAGGAGGCACTGGTTGCACTGACTTTATAATGAAAGGGAATGGGGTAACATAAGAGAGAGATAAGAGTAGAAGTCGGGCATCAAAAGTCCGAAACTGGACAGCTTTGGACGTGTGGGTAATATTAGGAATCAGTATATGTATTCTTAGATTTGAATAAATCAGTCTTTATCTCGAACTTGTGTTTAACTTACGTGCCCTATACTATATGGCGCAGCTGGTAGGATACGAACGCTCCCAAAGGGAATCTGCTTTAGAATCAGTAACTGCAACTGCAACGGGGTTAAATGCTAAGAAGAGGGAGCTGTATATTTTGACAACAACGAACTACCTACCGCCGATCCGATCCGAAAAACATATAAGCCGTATAAGGTGTATTGGGATAGTAACGACAGGTTCATATATTACTCAAGAGTAGTTTTTGTGATAGAACTCGAAAGACACAATCTTTTACCTTACCTACATCCGATGTCGTTTTCAATCGACGTAATAGCTATGGTAACTAGCAAATCTACGAGTGTACTCGTATAATGTAGCATAGTCACCAGTTCTAAACTGGTATTATTCTTATATATGGGTTCGCAATTAAGGAAGTAAATAAAGTTGACTCCTAATATGGTATCATAAATAAATCATAATTAAGTAATTCATGTCACAAATGTCCCCTATTTATATAATATTACGGGCAAAAAAATATTGACGTAATATGGGCAAATAATATTATGTAAATATGAATGACCATCATAATATAAATTCATGTAGATTAGTCTACCATAATTTATAATGTAATTTCATATTATGAGAATAAATATCTAAATCTAAATCTATAGTAATAAGTATTAGGTAGATTTAAAATAAACCACGCTGCAAAAAGGCACGTTAATAATTTCATCATATAAAAGGGCAAAGCTATTTATATTATGGCACCATGATGGCACCTCATAAGCATAAGTTGGTGCAATATATTTAGATCTGTAAACCACCTCGCACGCAAGTCATATTTAACGAGCCATCGCTTTTTATCGGGTAACTTACGAACATTACTTTTTACTTGCCCATTTTTGAAGATATTATGTACCTACTTACAGGGATATCGATGTTAAAAATAGGATAGTCCGCCATGTCACCCATTGAAAGTGTACTATGTATTTTTAGGGTTCCGTACCTCAAAAGGAAAAGCGGAACCCTTATAGGATCACTTTCCGTCCTGTCCGTCCGTCCGTCTGCCGATCTGTCAAGACTCTTTATCTCGGGAGCGCGTGGAGATATCGAGTTGAAATCAAAACCTGTGAAAAAATCAAACTTCTAAGTTGACATAAAAAAATAGATATAGCCGTTTTTGCCGCAAAAAAACGTATACTCTCAAGGGAATCAAAATGTATAGGGTACTTCCCGTATATGAAATAAGTAATATCGTGTAACACCACAAGTACTTACATGAAAAAAATCTCAAAACTATAAATTTTTGAATATAAAAATAAAATAAAAAAGTACATAGTTACGTTTGTATGGAACCCTAAGTGGGCGAATCCGACTCGCACTTGTCCGGTTTTTTTTATGTGAGAGTCATCGATTTGAGGGAATCGGTCCTTGCTAGAAAGCCGGTTGTATTTTTTAGCTATAATATTTATTAAAGTTTTAATTATTTTCTAATAAATGTACCTATACATTGTCCTATACTAAATTGATGCTTACGTACCTACCTACTAATCGTAAGCACTACTGAAGTTAGCCACACACCGACATTTTACGGCCGATTATATTCTCTTCGCAACGGATTATGCGTTATAAAGAAGTAAAATATCGTCATAAATGACCTAAAATTGTCATTCCCTCAATAGAAAAATTATACATAGAACTATGCTATAGGTAAGGGATTTAAAATATGCTAACCTTCATCAATACCTTCTTATTTAGATGCAGCCAATGAAGAGTGACATTCTTTCATATGTGATCTTATGCAAGGATAGGTACAAGTCAAACTACTGGAACTTAGGAACCTACTTAAATAATTACGCTTCAACCTAAGACTAAATACATACAAAAACAGGACGACAAATAAATACGTACAAAATCAATACGTTAACAAATCAAACATGTAGAACTTAAACTCGATCAAACTCAATACGCTCAGGTGTATATAAACTACTCGTGGCGTATTTACTGTTGCTAATGACTTTAGTGTTAATCTCTGCTTCACCTTCGGCCGTAGCCGGAGGTTGGTAAGATTGCAAGTTAATCCAATGCTTACGAGATTAAATACATATATGCCTTACTGGAATGAAGCTAAGGTAAAATAAGACGACCGGGTAACTAGTTATTGTATAGGATGTCTTCTAATAGACCGGGAGATAGTGACACATTTTACTGGGTCATTTGTACCAGTATGGCGGTTCGTCAGGGGTCTAAGCATGTAATGAAGGAAAGAAAAATCGGGCAAGTGCGAGTCGGACTCGCGCACGAAGGGTTCCGTACCATATAAAAAAAAAAAACAAAAAAAAAGCAAAAAAAAAACGGTCACCCATCCAAGTACTGACCACTCCCGACGTTGCTTAACTTTGGTCAAAAATCACGTTTGTTGTATGGGAGCCCCATTTAAATCTTTATTTTATTCTGTTTTTAGTATTTGTTGTTATAGCGGCAACAGAAATACATCATCTGTGAAAATTTCAACTGTCTAGCTATCACGGTTCGTGAGATACAGCCTGGTGACAGACGGACGGACGGACGGACGGACGGACGGACGGACAGCGAAGTCTTAGTAATAGGGTCCCGTTTTACCCTTTGGGTACGGAACCCTAAAAATGATGGTCATAGCGCTGGTACCGGCGGCCCAATCGCGTGGGCGTTAGTCGAACGTGTCGGATAAAATACGAGTGTCGAACGATTTGTTCCACAAAAATCCTCGTATTTTCCGATAGTCCATAAAAAAGAAGTAGGCGGTAGCGTAATGCCATACTTCTCCGGTGTGACTTACAGCCCGCCATACTGAGGCGAACACATTAATTAAAAAAAAACAATTCAACCATTTGTGCCAAGCTAATTTTTGCACAGGTGATCATCGTCGAGCAGCCATTCATGGACATCACCATGCCATACTCTTCGGACGGTTCCAAATGGCCGCCATACCGCCGCAAGGGAGTTAATTTTTTTTTTTGTTAAACGATTTGTACCAGTATTGCATTTAAATTTTTGGAAAGTATTTGATAAAATGTGACCGTTATTATAATTGCCATACTTATAGTAGGGGGATAAAGTGCTGCCATACTTGAAAAACTTATTTAATCGACACGTTTCAAAAATACGACTATGTATACGTAAAATATTTTTTTACCGCATGGCATCATCATATTCTGTTTGTTTGGATACAATTGTACCTAAAAAAATATATTTCAGATTATAACTACGGGGCGGACGACTGTGAGACTTAAGCCAAGACTTAAAACAAAAAACAATTTTTTGACGATTTGTACCAGTATGGCATTTGGATTTTTGGAAATTATATGATGCAATGTGACCATTGTGACCATTATTATATTTGCCATACTTCTAATAGGGGGAAAAAGGGGCACCATACTTGAAAAAAAAAAAATATTGTACACATTTGCCACCTCCTACAGGTATGGCATTATGAGATTTCCATTTATGATCACACAGAAAGTCTTGAAAAAAAATTACAAGATGATACAAATCGTTTAGCAATAAAAAAAAAATTAACTCCTTTGCGGCGGTATGGCGGCCATTTGGAACCATCCGAAAAGTATGGCATGGTGATGTCCATGAATGGCTGCTCGACGATGATCACCTGTGCAAAAATTAGCTTGGCACAAATGATTGAATTGTTTTTTTTTTATTAATGTGTTCGCCTCAGTATGGCGGGCTGTAAGTCACACCGGAGAAGTATGGCATTACGCTACCGTCTACTTCTTTTTTATGGACTATCGAATAATACGAGGATTTTTGTGGAACAAATCGTTCGACACTCGTATTTTATCCGACACGTTCGACTAACGCCCACGCGATTGGGCCGCCGGTACCAGCGCTATGACCATCATTTTTATTTCGTTCTTTACGTACTTAGACCCCTGACGAACCGCCATACTGGTACAAATTACCCAGTAAAATGTGTCAGTATCTCCCGGTCTATAACGGGATATATTCCTTATAGGATTAAGTCAAAATAAAGTTTCCGGTTGCATCAAATAATTAAAACACCAAGCTAATTATGAAGCTTTTACAAAGGTGTCACAAAGACCACAAAGCTATACAAAACGCGCGCTGTTATTATTTTTACTCGAACGTTTATTAGACTAGGTTTAATAAAGATTTATGGGTGGAAGGTTTTTTTCTTAGGCTATGAGAACTAACCTTCTGCTTGCCAATGCGACATCGTATGGACTGACACGTGACACTTTTCACAACTCCTATGTCTATTATTATGCATCCTACAATTTCAGGTTTGACAATTTATGTGCAATAAAGTTCAAAATAATTGCGAGGCTGCCTATTGCCGTTCGATTGGTTAATCAAATCTACTCATTCCCTGACAGCCTGTATGCTTGCCTCGCGAATATAGTACGCTTAGCGGCGTTTAGAGTAAACGCCACTGCGATCTTATTTCATTAATAATCAGCAGCTCACCTCTGGGAGCTTAGCTAACTGGGATTACGGCGCTTCTTGTTACTCAGTAATAACAGTGCCAGTGTAGCGTGAGACGCAATTAATAATGCTAGGGATTGCTCATGCTCATTAACATTCACAGGTGCCACATAAAGCTATATTGAATGTAGAAAAAACAATATTAAATTTTCAAATTGAAAGCAATTTGAATGTTTAATGTTGCCTTATGTTACTCCGAATAATTTGAATGAATTGTTGGCAAAATTTAGCTCGTGTAAATATTTTACAACAGGGTGCTGATTAACTGTGCCTACATTTGCGAAATATTGTACTGATGATTTGGTACCTAGGTACAACAATAGCGCCTTATTATATGAGCGTAATGGATTTCGTCGAATTATTTACGTTTAATTTGTATGATGATAACAATATTAACAATGTATATTACGAAAAAAAAATATGGTTGTCTGTAAAGTTGGTTTACGGACGATAATTTTGCGTGATAACGCCATAAGAAAACATTAACATTACATTACGTAACGTTACCATGGAGATTTGTCCACAACGTTACCATGGAGATCTGTCCACAACGTGACACTTTTTCGTGCATGCTACCGGTGTTCATCGATTTATAAGACATTATCACGTCAAAAAAAAATTTTTTTTGAAAATATCAATACTCATACAGTCGCCATCAGATATATCGGAGCGGCCAAGGTGCTCACAAATATCGGAACACGCCTCTATTGTCAGGGCGTTAGAGCGCGTGTTCAGATATTGTGAACACCTTGGCCGCTCCGATATATCTGATGGCGACTGTACATATGAGTGTACAATTGTGCATACACCCACTTCATTAAGCTATGTAAAATTTTACTTAATTCAAAAATAGATATAGCGAGGACGTCGCTGTTAAGAAAAGAAAATGTCAGTGTCTTATACATGTAGTTCCTGATTTCCTCTTATTCGGCAATTTCAAATGCTCATCCTGCATACTCGTTTGTTTACATAACTACACAAATGTCTTAAAAATAAAATGTCTTAAATAAATAATAAAAAAGTTTTAGCTAGTGCTAAGAAAATTATATGTAGGACATGCATTTTTGTGGGTCTAGAAAAACCTATATGCACCTAAATATTTACCTATTACAAGTTATACAATACATATAGGTACATAGGTACATACATAATACATCGGTCTTGTCATGACCTAAGCTTGCGCGATCCCTCAGACAAAGAGTATAATAATATATGTATGGTACCTACCTACATGCTTACATGAAAACGAAATAAGTAATTCGGTTTACTTTCTTGGCCGCTTGTCTGCCTCTTATATTACGTCTTTCCGTAAAGTGGATTCCATTGAATTATGCTTGTATGTATATAAATAATTCATACTAGTACGTAATTTACTTATATGACTGTTCACGTGCTTACAAGTTGCCTCCAGAATCTCGCGAACTAAATTGACAAGTCAATGTGCACAAATGATACCACAGTTTGGCCAGTGCTGTTCATATCGATATTTTCAAAAAAGTTTGAATTAGAGAATATCGCGAGAATTCACCGCTAGGGGAGCTACTATTGCGCGGTCAGTACAAATGTAATTTTAAGTAATTTATTTATTTATTTATTTTATTAGTTTTAATATATAATTAATTTTAATAATAGTTTATACGTTTTGTTATATATTATGTAGTATATTAATAAAATTTCGAAGTTGTAATTTTGTTAACTTACTTTACAAATGTTACTTGGTATTTCGAAAATTGTGCAATTTTATGGTAATAGAGACAAGGATATTGGAGAAACATATTATTGTAATTAAATAAATATTTTATTATAATTATTAGGAATACTTACAGCTACACTTATTTTGGCTCAAAATACAAATATAAGGCCAACCCAGACAAGGGAAATATTTCGTACAATCTGATTAATTTCTCATTTACATTGTGTGGTGTGGACGCAAAAATTAAATAGTCTCGTTGATCCCTATTGCTTCGATTGTAAAGACCAGTCCCCAAATTGGACATTCAAGTTGACAATTAGGTCAGAATTTAAATAGATTTAGATTTAGATTTATTTATTTCATAATATGAAATTACAATATAAATTATTTTACACTAATCTATACGAATTTATATTATGATCGTCAAGTAGGAAAATATCAATTGATCAGGAATAATTATGGATCAGGTTCATCTACCGGCCACATGTACAAAATTAAATCACCAATTTTAGATTCATGATGACAATCGAGCTCTTGAAATAAACAACTTGCCCCAAACCTGCATACTAACATTGAAATTTGTCAATTTCGCATCCACACCTCCTGATTTGATCGGTAACGTCATAATTTTACAATCGAATCAACCACTTTTCTCGTCATATTTATATAAATCGAAATCGTTTCTGACCTCTTTATAATTATCATATGGGTAGTAAGGGCAATTCTTTCTTATCGACATCATCTTATCGACACATACTCTTGACTATTTTTTCTTTGCTATTCCTGTGGGCGCAGCACGGTTCCATTTTTATCGTCTATCACTATGCGCGTCCCTTTCGCACTTACGTACTTGTTAGAACGTGACAGGCATGGTGACAAGGGATAAAAACGCGACCGTGCTAAGCCGCCTGGTATCATTTTATCTGTCAATCTCATGTCAATTTAGTTCGCGAGATTCTGGAGGCGACTTAGGTGGTGCAGCGCCGCGCGGGCTGCGGGGACAACGGCGAGAGGAGCTGGGGGCCTAGCCAAGATGCCAATCGTTTGGGCTACGACAATGAAACGCTTTCTGTCTCTCTATCAGTCTTAAGGTGGAGGTTCGCGCCGCGACAGAGACAAGCGACCGAGACAGAAGACCGCGACCGGAGACCGCGACCATCACTTGACCATAGGCAACACATAAGCGACAGTTCGCGAGGAGACAGAGACCTCTCGCGTCTCTGTCGCCTGTCTCTGTCTCGCCGCGAACTGTCGCTTATATGTTGCCTATGGTCAAGTGATGGTCGCGGTCTTCTGTCTCGGTCGCTTGTCTCTGTCGCGGCGCGAACCTCCAGCTTTACATATTAGTGCGATAGAGAGACGTACTAGACATAGCGTTTCGTTGTCGTCGCGCAAATGATTGGCATCTTGGCTAGGGTGATTCACTTTTGTATGGAGAAAAAAAAGTTGTAATATTTTTCCTGAGCCTCTACCATCAGTTTTAACATTGACATAACGCTCACGTCTACGTAATTTACTTTCTGTACATCTCGCTTGCACTATTGCTCGCATATGCGAGTACGAGCGAGATGCATAGAAAGTAAGTTACGTAGACGTGAGCGTATATGTCAATGTCAAAACTGATGGTAGACGTACTGACTTTGCTCACCAATGGAGTCTCCCCACACTAAAAACTATCTATTTCAATTTTCAAAAGAATCGAATAACGTTTAGAGGTTGCACAAGTTGAAAAGGTAGAGTGAGAACCCCATACATTGCGTGAAAATGAACTATGTTCTAAAATGACAAAATATAATGAACTGATACTAAAATCGAATGAGAAAACTGAATTTTGCGTCTAAAACACGATAAAAGCACTTTTCCTTTGGAAACAGGTGGAAAAACTGAAAATTCTTAATTAGAACATTTATCGAGTAACCAAAATCCAAGTTTATTACTAATTTTAAAATTTATTTATATGTAGAAGGTTCAGTATCACACTACTCTCCGCTTTGATGGTAGCCGCTTAAACCATTTTCTACCCTCCGATGTAGAGTCGTTGGTTATTTGAAAAATCTTTGTTGATGTTGTGCAACCTCTAAATGTTGACCGATTTTAATTTTTTTTAACGTATAATATTTTTTTATCAGTTAGAACAAGAATTCGAGCAAAGTCAGATGAAAATCGAAAATTCGGAAAAATGAAACACCCTAATCTTGGCCAAGTACCTACCCTGGTTGTTAGTCACAACACTAGAGTGTTTACGTCAGACGCACCTTGTATAAGAGCAACTCGGTAACACTCGAGACCCGTAACAGTCATGCTTAACCCTTAATTTTGCAATGCACATCAGGCTCAAATTAGGAAGGACGTAATCTTATGTTTCTTTTTGTGTTCCAGTACAAAATAACTTCATGTAATAAACGCTAAATTGGAATACCCGCGCAACCAATCATATATATCTATTTCGTTATTTATAAAAACCTTTTGAGGAGCAATTTGGCCGACAAAAAATGTGTAAATTCGTAAGAATTTGGTTGGTATCACACTCGTACAGAGTAAACTACTAAGTGCTATAGTCCTGCTCTTTCTAAACAAGTAGATCCAGTAGGTAGGTTTCATATTTTCGTTTTAGGAACAAAATACCAGAAATAAATCTCTATATGATTGTTAAGGGCTCCACTCACGTTGAACAAATTACATGAGATTTAGATATATTGCAGCATTTTGCAGATCGTTTGAATTTGCTGCACCTACTCAGTCGGCCATGTAGAGTTCTTGATTAACGTACCTAATTATTTGTTAAAAAAATAAACCAAAAGTACGAAAACAACAATATCGGTACCTATTCGCGTGCGTACCTAATAGGTAGTTCAATATATAATCAAGGTCCTTAAGCCGTACGTAACAATCACACTTATACTGGTTCGCCAGAAGCATATTTTTCGGTAAGCACCAGAAATATACGAATGAAGCCTGGCAACGCGCCATCCGCTGACGCTGTCACTATCCCCGCTCGACAAAACAGCCTATGGACATTACCATCAACACACGTTTACCGCCTTTTAAACTGCGACAAAAGCCTTATCGCCGCATGAATCCGCGCCGTCAATGCCTCGCTTCACTTTCCTCGTCACCGTTTACCGCTGCCAGCAGTGCATGCCACATTGTCTGTTTCTGCAATAAGCCCGGACTTACTATGTGAGCTTCGGCAATTTCGTCAAATGGAAACTTATGTAGATTTCATTCGTCTCTCTCAATTTGTCGCGTGCTATAAAAGCATTCGTCTTCGTATTAATGAAACATTGAAAGTTTTATGATGTAGATAAAATGTTGACATGGTTTATTAGCTCTCTTTCCAGTTTTATTTAAGATCTCTACAATGAGATATTTTTTCGCATTTTCTAAGATGTTTTTGTTATTTGGTTTTCATTTGCTTGTAGCTATTTTGCGGCTCAAATTAGGGCTAATCATAAGAAATTCTCGACACGGTAATAGAGGTGTATTCAGACTCAGAAAATATGGTCGATTCGATGCACTAAAATTAATATTAGATAAAGGCCAATCATTTAGTGTGCGGTGAGAGAAGATTTTTGCTCGCAACAACATGTATGGTCATATACATGAACAACGAACAAGATGCATTAGATTAAATCTATCATATTTTAGTACGGCGCCACCCGCTTACGGTGGTCACTGAATTGTCAAAGCGCCACATACTGTACTCGTACATTACTCTAATAAAAAAAAAATAAAAAAATCATTTATTCAGATGAAATAAACCCTATTATACAGTTTTTTTTCTTCTGCCAAACTGCAGGACAGTTTGTTGGCAGAGGGAACTCCCTCATCACTCATCTCATCATCATCACTTCTTAATGAACTCTGCTCATTAAGAAGTTTTCAACTTCGAAGCGCGAATTGGTCCTAAGTCTTTACACATCTGTGGTGCTCCTACATTGGATGTTATAAAATAAAATGGCTGGCGTAGCGCTACGAGATTCGCACAGCAGCAAACGCAGCAAATGTTCAAGTCTACCACTCGACAGTTATCTTATCTATATTAGATATGAGCGCCGATAGGCATTTAGCCGGCGGCGGCGCGCCGGTCAAAATCGGTCGGCGGCGGCGGCGAATCGGCGGCGTGGCCTTGAAACTCCTTGGATTAATGAAAAAATAATTCAAATCAAAATTTTACCGAAAAAACATGTTTTTGCTGTAAGAAAGTTATAAATTAAGTGCATTTTTCAATTTCAAGGATAATTTATTGAATAAAGGTACGAAAATAGTTTTATATAGTATAATAGTTTTATATAGTATAGGCTTAAGTAGTATTGTAGTAGTATTTCATTTCATAGTATAAACGGTATCGCGCTGCATCAGAGGCGGTTTTAATCTTGGCGAGGCCATGGCGGGAACATCTTTGCGAGCGGCTTATCTTTTATGCTAAGTAAAAAGTAGCGGATTGACTGTATCACCAGGCGGCTTAGCACGGTCGCGTTTTTATCCCTTGTCACCATGCCTGTCACGTTTAACAAGTACGTAAGTGCGAAAGGGACGCGCATAGTGATCGACGATAAAAATGGAACCGTGCTGCGCCCACAGGGAAACAGTCATTGTCGACAGTTCAACCAAAGAGCCGAAGTGAGGAAAATCAAGCTCCGTCATTAACCAAAATCGACTCTACATAACCGATTTATGTAAAAAAGGGAGACGCGAGGCCGAGCTCCACCTAAAAGCGAAGACCTGATTCCGACGCCTTCCGATGCGAGGCCAGAGGCTGACCTGCAAGTAAGAATACAGCTTAGAATTGAGCTTGGCTGACGGCCGAATGCCTGGAGCGCCGATGGCGGCGCGTTTCTGTGCGAGGTCGTAGGCCAAGCTGCAAGAAAGCAGAGCTTGGAATTGAACTAGTGGTCCAGTGTAAGCAAGTTCGAAGGGCGATAAAGACCGAGGCCATAGTGTTAAAGACCTGGAGCTTTCCTGCCGGCGCATTCGTGCGAGGCCAAAGGCCGTGCTGCAGTGCAGCTAAGATCGGATAAAAACCAATGACCAAGCATTGTAAAAGCGAGGCCGAAAGTTGAGCTCCAAACAGACCGAAAAATTGGAGGTAAGGTTCATATAACGGCTTACTTCCATGCGATGCAAGGCCAAAGAAAGCAAAGCTTGAAATTTGTACAATGGCCAAGTTTAAATGAGACCCGGTACCGTTTCCGACGCCCTTCCGTGCGAAGCCAACGGCCGGACTTTTTTATTTTATTTTAATAGTAGGGCGATTACCAGAAAGAAAAAAAATGAATTTACCATCGATATTTTTGAATTATATGGACCTAAAATACCTATTGAATGTCTTCGGAGTGGCGCCGTTAAAGATCTAAACTAGATAAAATATATATTATCTGATTCTTAAAGTAGTAGCACGTAGTAGTATCTAACAAGGTCACGCCGATGCCACGCCGATAGCGCAGCGTCGGCGGCGGCGGCGCGAATATTTTGTCGGCGGCGGCGGCGCGCCGGCGCGGCGCTCATATCTAATCTATATACGTATCCAAGTTCGTATACCTAAACTTTATTCATTAGCGCATTGCAGATTAAATTTGCAAATTCTGGAATCACCGCAGCGCCAGCAGTGCGTTATGCAATGAAACGCATTTATTTCTACTGTCAGCCGGATTAAATTATGGAAATGCCTAATGGTCGTTACGCCACAGTAGATTTATACAGGATGATTTTTCATGACTTGCCTTGAGATGAATGTAAGTACTGAAATATTATGTAGGCCTTGCCTAAAAGTTTCTCCTATAGGGTCAACACAGAAATCCCAAAAAAAATTGGCAGTCCCGTAGACAACATCGACGTATTATGATTTGCCAAAATGTATAGCTACAATTTTTCGATATAGATAGTCATAAAAAAATTACTCGATAGAGATCTTTATCCATTGGACGTCGACAAGTGATCAAAAAATAATTGAGTAAAGCTTCAGCCGGAAATAGGTTACTGTTTATAAGCAAACTGTGGTTACGCTATCGCGATGTACTTCCAGTCTTACCTTTTTTGTTGAAGACGCTCCCCTCCTATAATTCTTTGTTTCGTGACTATTCTACTTACCGAGACAGAATAAGATAAGCGTATCGCGCGACCTGAACCCTTGAGCACGAACCGAGGTCACCCCAACTATCACTTGTATCTAGTTCTACCGATCGATGCGCTACACTACATCACACTCGTGGGACTGGCTACAATAAAATATAAAACTCTGTTAACATTTTATCAACATATTAGCAAAGACATATGTAACTTCGTATAAGACGAATAAAGTCTAAGGAAAAAACGTGCCTCGGAATTCAAGTAAAAGTCGTTCTCGAATAGGTGGCGCACACACCTTTAGCCTATCCTCGGCTAGATGGCGTGACGACACCGTTTCATATTTAACTATTTTAACACATAGATATCAGTGAATGAACATGGATCAAAATGATATAAAAATTATAAAATTATTTATCCATATATATGTCGCAGTCGGATCGTATAATCCGCCGTATTACATTACGGCTAGCCGTTTTCAAAAACAGGGGCGTTTTGAAATGCGGCGGTTTAACGATTAGCCGGATTGAATGCGGCTGAATGAGAATCCGCCGGAATGTATTCGGCGCCATACGTTCTTCAACACGGCTAGCCGTAATGTAATACAGCGAGTCATTAGCCGCCGCTTTGACAGTTTTTAGTTCCCATTTTTAACACCCGTGGCGCTGCCTGACAAACGCTGGGGTGTCCATCAAATCTGGAGTTCGTCGGACTGTTTCTTTTCAAAAAACATTTCTTTCGCAACTTAACTAGACGGAGCCCCGCTTCGCGGGGCTCCTATTTCTGAGAGGTTTGCCCTTCGGGCATCTGAAGCTACCTAACGAACCTAACCTACCTACCTACCTATTGATTTAGTGAGACGTCCGTGAAAACATTACACTTTGGGGAAAAAAGCGTAGGTAGGTAAGTAGGTTAGGTTCGTTAGGTAGCTTCAGATGCCCGAAGGGCAAACCGCCCAGAAATAGGAGCCCCGCTTGCGGGGCTCCGTCTATTTAAGTTGTGAAGGAAATGTTTTGGAAAAGAAACACATGTAGTGCGGTGGGACCATGGTAAAAATAAATTAAATTGCAAACATTGTCAAACTCCGGTTACGTAGGCGACCGAAAGAACTGGTCACTCTACAATCTAAAATAGTAGTACGATGCGGCTAAACGTTGGCCGCCTTATTGAAGAACGTATCGCAATGACAATCCGGCTAATCGTCGAACCGCCGCATTTCAAAACGCCCCTGTTTTTGATAACGGCTAGCCGTAATGTAATACGGCGGATTATACGATCTGACTACGACATATATACATTTTTTGATAACTTTATACGTTTTCATTTTGAGTTTTAGTCGTGTGTCGATAGATGGCAGTAAATTTACAGTGACTACAAAATTTACAATGACAGGACCCCTCTATACTATCTATTCTTTTTGATATTAGTTTTTCCTGTATAAGTACCTAAGTACTATCTCACCACAAAAAAGTTGGTGTTAAGGCGGGATTCCACCAGTGTGCGGCACTGTGCGGCACAAGCATTTTTGTGCTGAATATGCTTGTGCCGCACAGTGCCACGCCTTTGCCTTTAGGAGCTTGTTTTGAAGAAACTCTAGACATGATAATGATGGCTACAACTATAGTCAGAATGAAAATTTACAGAGAAGAACTAACTAGAAGTGGCATACGAAGTTTAAAAAATAATCTAGATCAAAATGATATAAATGTTTATGCTGAGTTTTGTATCTGTCACAGACCAACCCCTATAGACCGAGCTTATAGGACGACTCGCGGTCACCGCCCGTATGGTGTATAGGTCAAATATAAGATTGTTCGCGCGCCGCTCCGATCAGTTGCGCCCAAGATTACGACCTGTTAGCAGTGTGCACGAGTCTAAGAAAATAAATCGTAAACTATTGAATTCATTGGGAAATCATGGGATATTGCAGCGTAAAATGGTGTGGCAAGTCATCTAAGACTTCTACTTACAAAACAGATGGAATAACATCCCACAGGAAAGCGAAATTCATTATTTCATTGAATAATGTTTCTTGTCCGCGGGGTTCATTTTATACTGGTCAGTAAGCAGAGGCGAAGTATGTCCGTCCCTTTTCGTCAACTTGAAAATGCAATGCGCTATCCCTTTCCCTTTCGACTAGTGATGTGACGATGATGGTTTTTCAGTTGCGGAAACTTCGTGCTTCGTCATACCGTATTGTACCATTTTAGACATAATATATAGGTAACATGTTGTGTAAGTTTTTTTAGAATTCTCTAGGCCAGCGGAGCAGTTAGGTTTCATGTCACGAGATGGACCTGATGATGAACTTCAAAGAAGTGCGAGGGAACTCGGTGTTGGTTTGTGATAGACATATGTTGTATGGGTTTTTTAGAATCCTCTAGGTGAGCAGTTAGGTCGCATGTCACGAGATGGACCTGATGATGAACTTCAAAGAAGTGCGAGGGAACTCGGTGTTGGTTTGTGATAGACATATGTTGTATGGGTTTTTTAGAATCCTCTAGGTGAGCAGTTAGGTCTCATGTCACGAGATGGACCTGATGATGAACTTCAAAGAAGTGCGAGGGAACTCGGTGTTGGTTTGTGATAGACATATGTTGTATGGGTTTTTTAGAATCCTCTAGGTGAGCAGTTAGGTCTCATGTCACGAGATGGACCTGATGATGAACTTCAAAGAAGTGCGAGGGAACTCGGTGTTGGTTTGTGATAGACATATGTTGTATGGGTTTTTTAGAATCCTCTAGGTGAGCAGTTAGGTCTCATGAAATAGGTTCGTTATGGAATAGTATTATGGGGTAATGGCACAAATGTAAAACAAGCTTTCATAGCACAAAAAAAATGTGTTAGGGCTATAGCGGGGGTCAAGTGGTCAGAGTCATATAGGCCGTTGTTTAAACAGTATGGAATCGTGACAGTTCCGAGCTTATACATCTTAGAGATATGTAAATTCGTTAAATGCAATTTAGAATTATTTGATCAGAAATGTAACATTGGAAAGCGCACAGTCACACATAAAGCTTTAGTAGTCCCAAAATGTAAATTAGAAGTGAGTAAGAAAAATTGCTACTACATGGCTGTTCGTATTTATAATGCACTTCCTATGTCATGGACAGAGTTGCCAAACAACAAATTTTTCTCCAAGTTAAGATCCTTTCTCCTAACTGAATGTTTTTACAATATCAATGATTTTTTTCTCAAGATAGAACAATTCTAACGCTTGACATTATGGGTTTTCTGTACCCTAACCCTGCCTCCTAACTGAACAATGTAACATGTGAATGATACCTATCTTATGAATATTGACCTTAATAACAATGTAAATTATAATAATATTTAATTGACATAGTAATTAATAATATAGCTAGTAGGTAATAAACAATAATGTTGCTTTATAATATTATGATTGTAGTAGTGGTTGAATAGTTTTTTTTTTTATATTATATGTATTTTGTACCTTAGACATTTTTTAGTTTAATCTTAAGGTTATTTGAACTGTACTATATGTATTTTAGGAATAAGGACATTGTATACCGTAAACCGGTTGATTGTGACACTCTCTAATCAAATAATATTGTAACATCTGTATACTGACATTGCACAATCTGACAATAAATGATTACTTACTACTTACTTACTTACATGTCACGAGATGGACCTGATGATGAACTTCAAAAAAGTTCGAGGGAACTCGGTCAGGGGCGTATTTACCCTAGGGCCATCCGGGCCATGGCCCGGGGCGCCAACCTCCAGGGGCGGCATATGCCAACCCCCAGGGGCGGCATGCCGGATTGCATTTTGTTTTTCTTCCTTGACTTCTGGGGCGGAAAAACGTATTGGCCCGGGGCGCCAAATTTCAAAATACGCCCCTGACTCGGTGTTGGTTTGGGATAGACATATGTTGTATGGGTTTTTTAGAATCCTCTAGGTGAGCAGTTAGGTCTCATGTCACGAGATGGACCTGATGATGAACTTCAAAGAAGTGCGAGAGAACTCGGAGTTGATTTGTAATAGGCATATGTTATTGGTCCATTTGAATATGTTTTCAATACAACCTTCTATGACCTTAATAAAACGGACAAAAGAAAATAATTGTATGAGATTTTGGCGACACTTTTTTCTCGTATCGAAAGAGATTGCGATTCTGAGTGGAAATAATATAAAAATTCTAAACTTTAAAATTCAAGTTCTGGGTACTTTAAACAGAAATGCCCTAATATGTTAAGTAAAAATTTCAGGTACATTGTTAAATTACTTAATGAAATATTAAATTAATCAATAAGTATAATTATTAAGTAAGTTTACTCTAAGTCATGGTATAATAATATACTCCGCCTGGTACTCTATTCCGAGATTCGCGTATGACCTAACTGACACGGGCCTACGTCATCATGCTGTTTACAGGTTCTCAAACTTTAAAATGTGGGAGAATTTTAACCAACGGTGAAAATTATTTTAACTGCATTAATTTTAAGTTATTCATGTAGAAACATAGTAAAATAAAACAAATCTAATGTATTAAATTAAACTTTATTTATCTATACAAGACAAACGTTTGAAAAACTAATTCACAGTTACACATTAATTACCAAGCTTACGGCGTGAAAAGTTTGGAAAACACTGCGACTGCTGACACTGAGCGAGAAGGAAATAACAATTAACACGCGTTCGACAAGGATGACGGTCAGGGCATGAAGTTATCTAGATCCGAATTGTCAAATGTGACAGCGCAAAATACATATAAATGAAAATTATAATATTATAAAGAAATATTTTAACTTATTAACCATAGGTATAATGTACCCATGTAACATGTTATGTTGAAATAAAGTGGCAATGTTATTGTGACGTAGGCCCGTGTCACTCTGGGAAATAGAAGACCATGTTTTATTAGACCATGCTCTAAGTATACTAAATTGGTAACAATTTTACCACAATAAATTTCGATGTCACTGGTAGCAGTACCCACTACCTGTAATGAACATGTCCCATCCCTACATTTACACGTGTCAGCGCGCCATGTTTAAAACGACCAATCGCAACGCCGTGGGCACCCCTCCCGCACCTCACAGTTTGGTGATTTGCGTCGGGAACAAAATGGCCAATATTAGGTTTCTAGAGGCGGTGTTCTGTGGTATCTGTTTATGTAAATAAATAGGCCGCGTCGTTGTAAATCTATTAGGTATGCTTTGAATACCTTACCTGTATTTGATAAAACACAAATATAAGTTTTTAACAATAATTTTTGCCAGAAGTCATCAGAAAAGACGATATTAAAAAGACTTGGGTCTGAATAGAACAGATTTAAAAACGTTTACATTTCCTAAGAAGTAGTTTTACGTCAGCCCGGTGCAGTGAAGGCACGGAGCAAACAAATGGTTTGCTTTAAAGCGCTCGCTTCATTTCAGCGCTGCATTTAGATCAATGAAAACCGCCCACAATAGGCGACCCATTTTTCTCACTACAGCGCGACTCTATTGACGCGTATTGAAATATATATGAGACAACCAATAATAAAAATAAATACTACTAAGTAGGTAGGTACTCTTCTCCTCTTAGTGCCTTCCCAGTTGCATTCTAAAGAGGCCCACTGATTACCAGTTCGCCGGATGGTATCAACCTGTCAGTTAAATGCAAAACTTGACAGCTCCGAACAACTGACAGGCTGATATCGTCCGGGTCCGGCGAATTGGTAATCTGTGGGCCCCTTAAAGTTGCACAGGAAACTTATCCTAAAAATAAGCACTATTTTTTATACTTGACCTCCCAAGGGGAAAGCTATGCAATATGGGGATAAAATACCACGATTAACGAAAACTACTCACTCTAATTGAGATAAATTATTTATTATCAGTGAAACCAAAATGGCTATAATATTAACATGTAAAAATTATTAATACCTTACATAGAATCAGCTGGCGGAATACTAAACTTATTCTTTACATAGCCTCTACTTCATTTTTCGCGTTAATCGCGGCGACGTCAGCTTTGATGTAATCCTGAAAATAAATAACTTATAATAATATTTGCTTACTTAGGTACATTTTAACAAGCTGCCGTAAAACTTTTCCGAGTACAATTAGTAACTTTATACAATTTACGAGTTTTCGGCAAACAAGCAAAAGTTTAAACAAGTCTACACAAAGGGTGACTTTGAAACTATCTAATACATACAATGGGCGTAATTTATTCTAGAGGAAAACAAAGTAAAGTCAGAGAGACATACGAGACGAGCTCGCGGGACAGGCGGGGCGGCGCGGACAGCGGCAGCTTTATCATTCTAGCTCTATGTGAATATTCAGAACGATGTCTACGCCACAAAGGAGTTACATTATAAATGTACACTTTGATAATTACAGTCTTGGTGTAACTTTTTTAAAGCTTTTTTGACCCTAGCGAAAAAGTTTGAATAACCTTTTTTGTAGGAAATTTTATGTAAATTATTCATGTAATAATACATTTTTTGCTATTGGCCATCGTTTACGAGTTATTTACGAATTACTAAAAAAGGGGACCTAAGTATTTATTATCTCCCTTCAATATTTTTTTTAAATATTGATGGTAGCGAAAAAAATAGCACTTATTTTATAAGAAATCTGAAACAGATTATTTACGTAAAAGATTTTTTTTTTGCCGTGGGCAAAAATAAACGATTGTAGAACAAATTATAAGTAACTTTCCCACATTCATAATATTTTGTATTGAGATCACTCTGAGCCACGCTTAATATTATTTTTTATCTCCCATTTATCAACAGTTTTGTATAATAAACTATATATTTTCTTAAACGTAATAAGTGTAGCTTTACGACTGTATTTTTTGTTTTCAGATTCCTGCTACACTTTTTAAAAAATTGGTAATTATGAAAAAATCAAAAATAAGTTTTTTTGTCTCTTTTACTTTATGCTTTTTTTTTTGTTAGAAAGTGCATTGTTTTTGTTCCAAAACTAGATTCCTCATCCTTAATTTATCCGAAAATGATATATTACAAGCCCTAATAGGTATAGTTTTAGAGAAATGTTGCTCCAAGTGAAGCGCGGCGGCGTCGAACTTCCCCCTCCCCCCCACTAAATGAGACGTGGCTCTCGATGTCTACCGGTCTGTTTCTGCTCAAGACCAGCTAAGAATCAACTGTGCCAAGTTTCAGCGCATAGTCTCAAAGTGCAAGGTCCCCATACAACGGTGTGCACAGTAACAAACCAGCTACGAGATTCAATCGCGTCAGCAGGAAATCTCGATTCGTCCAATCTCGGTCACGATCTTGACTAATAGTTTGAAGACTTCAAACGAGATTGCAACTCTTATCGCATGCGAGTTATCTTTTGTGGATATTTGTTAGGCAGAACTGCTGTCTGCAGTTTTAACTGGATCACATGTTAAAGCTTGCCGCACATAGCAATTCGGGTGTTTAATTTAATAGTTGATCCATTATAATTTTTAAGTTTTTGCTCGCTAGCTCTGCATTTTTTGTAACTCGTGCTACAGCGGAGTCTGTTAGTTAACTTCTCTGTGATGTATTATTGTTAGAAGGGTATTTAGTGGAGTGGGCAACTGAACCAGCTGATGCTCACTTGAGGATGTTGACTGGATAGCAGCGCAGGCGGTGCGATCGTAAATTGAACGCGTACGACTGCCTTGGTCGAAAGTACACTACACTCACGTGACGTACCTGCTGCAGGTTGTTGACGTGCCGGTAGATGTACTGGTAGTTCAGCTGCACCGCTATTTTGTCTGGATAGCATCGCAAGTGGTGCGATCGTAAAGTGGACGCGTACAACCGCCGCGGTCGACAGCACACTACACGCACGTGACGTACCTGCTGCAGGATGTTGACGTGCCGGTAGACGTACTGCTCGTTCATCTGCGCCGCCATCTTGTCGGGGTGGCATCGCAGGCGGTGCGATCGTAAAGTGGACGCGTACAACCGCCTCGGTCGACAGCACACTACACGCACGTGACGTACCTGCTGCAGGATGTTGACGTGCCGGTAGACGTACTGCTCGTTCATCTGCGCGGCCATCTTGTCGGGGTGGCATCGCAGGCGGTGCGATCGTAGAGTGGACGCGTACGCGAACCGCTCGTCGCACCATTTGCACGTCAGCGGCTTGTCACCCGTGTGAGTATACATGTGGACCTAGGCAATTGGGAAATACACGTGTGATATCAGATAAGGCAAAATGGCAACGTATACGTTGGAAATAACTTAAAATTTTCTCATGGGGAACTTCTCAAAATGGAAACAATTCAAATGCCTGTGATTTATTTCTGACATTTCCCAGAACTTATCCGACTTTGGTGTTCTTGCCACGAGACTATAATAGCTAAATATGCCAATAAAGTTTCAACTCAAGACATTTCAACGACATTTTTATAACTATTTCAAGAATGAGAAAGAGGGTACCTTCAACGTCTGCCTCCTCTTGAAGGCCTTATTGCAATACGAGCAGACGTGCCGGCACTTGTCTTCATGTACGAGCAGATGCTTCCTCAGCGTCCGACGGCTGTTCAGCACGCGGCTGCACACGTAACACGGGTACGAAGTTTCTTCGTGGATGTCCATGTGAGTTTTGAGATTCGAGTAAGTTTTGAATCTGCAACAAAACAGTCAGTTTAAAGTGACCGGATTTTACTAATATTCTTAACATTACATACATGTTAGGTACTTACATCTAGTGTCGTTAGTGCATGGGGTGGGTGGGTCACCATTTTTTCGGCACTCGTCATACCTACGGTATCTTTCCTCGGATTACTCTTTGAATACTGTTGTATTACAAATCTACTCCATCTTGGGCCACCTAGTATGTCAGTACTATGTAGTTGTGTTACAAGCCTTTAAACATTTTAACCCGACATACTGTGATGTTCCGATATCCTCCAGGATGATGGGACATAATAATAACAAATAGTTGATCCAACCTCAATTTAACGTACACACGCAGTCGCTTGGAGCACTTCCTGCACACAAAGGGCTTGTCATCGGAGTGTATGGCGCGATGCTGCCGCAGCTCGCCCTTGGTGCCGCACGCGTAGCCGCACAGATCGCATACATAACTCTTGATCTTATACCACGCCTTGTCTTGGTGTACTACTAGAAGAAGACTTACGGCTTGGAGCACTTCCTGCACACAAAGGGCTTGTCCTCGGAGTGTATGGCGCGATGTTGCCGCAGCTCGCCGTTGGTGCCGCACGCGTAGCCGCACAGATCGCACACATAACTCTTGATTTTGTCGTGTACCACGCGCTTGTGCGACGCCGCTGACGATCGGGTTGTGAACCTAGCGATAACATCATACATTAATACAATATCTTCGCGAGAATTGGCAACCAGTCGGCACTTATGACTCTTATAAGCTGCAGAAATAAAGCATAAAAAGAAAGTTAACGGCTAATGCAACGGTAAGGATGTTTTAAATATTATTACAAGGTGGAAAAGGCAGTGTAGAAAGTTTTTTATCATACATATCAATTAAAATATATAAATGATTAGTTAGGGTATAGTTACAAATTTAATTGTCTGCTCTATATAAGTTTCTTCTATATCTATAGTTTATAAATCTAGTTCGGTTATAGCTATGTATTCAAACTTACTTCATGTTACAAATACCACAGTGGTAAATTTTCCTATCTTCTATTGGAATGTGTGACCGTTCATGAGATTTTAACGCATCCTTAGTATTAAATATTTTATCACAGGATTCGCACGTGAATTTCCGTTCCGATTTAGGTACGTGTCTCATTTTATGTTTGTTTAACGCTGCCAAGGTTTTCGTAATTCGTGGACATTTGTCACACCTGAAAATAACGAATAATTGTTTAAGAGATTTAAAGTAAAACACAAGTATAATTGAGTATCGTAAAATGGGTTTGTACTTTGGCAATTCCGTTTGAATGTTGTGGTTTTATGCTGCGCCATATCTTAATGAAGATTTAAAACATAATTCTGCTCCTATAACAGTTTTAACTTGCATGTTGTGTCTGCAATTTTCAGGCACACTAGTTTTTTTTTTATCAAAACTTTATTATATTTGTTGTACTGCAGTTGAGACACTTGTTTGTAGATTATCATTAAAAAATCTTCGTTCTTAGTTTCCCAATAATATAAACATATATTTAGTCAACCAGACTAGTTGTATATACTTACGATAATACATTAGGATTTTTGTGATCATTTATATGTTTGTAGAGCACTGATTTTGATTTGAGAGCAATGCCACAAACACAATGCACTACTGGAAGAATCTTGTGAGCTCTTTCACAGTGTGACTTCAGACTATACCAACTGGAGCACACCTTATCACAGGCGTTGCAATTGAAACTGTAGGTGAGAAAACGAATATGATTAATAACAAGTATATGTATAATAAAAAAAACACCTTACTGAGTGTAAACATATTATAGCAACTGTGACTCCCAACCTCAAGGTAGTTGAAGACATGTTCAAATTTATTTGAGCTGAACAGTATATAACAGAAATAGTTACAACTTTTAACAGATTAACAATTGACAAAATGAAAATATTTAATTGACATCATACATTTATCACAAAAACATCACAGATGCATCATCATATTATTTGCCTTCAGCAAACTTACTTCACAAAGTTATTAATTTTTAGATCTGAATACTGAGATTTTTCTGGTCTTTCTTCAACCAAATTCTCAGCACTCCTTATTTTTCTACTTTCCAACTTATGCTGAGAAAAATGTTTATAGAGGACGCTTTTCGATCTTATTGCATATCCACATAGGCAGTATGCTACAACTTTGCTTCTATGATTATTGAAGTAATGCACGCGCAAGTTACTCCATGTATTGGACTCTGCTCCACACAAATGACATATCAGCCTGCAAAAAACAAAAACCTGTAATTTTGCACACTTAACCACTGTGACAACTTTAATGTCAAATATTTAGATTATCATTGATGATATAGGTAAATAAGATAAAACTTACTGAACAAAATCTTTCACTTTCAAGTTTGGCTGTTTTAAAAGTTCACTAAACTTTATAGAGTCCTCTTCTGAAATGACTTTCTTTTTGATCCGCTTTTGCTTTATTTCCTTCAGTGATGCTATTGCTACATCATCCAAGTCATCGTCATCTTCATCAACATCATCATTTATGTCAATATCATCATTGTAATCTACTGCTTCAAATTCAGACAATGAAGCATCATTTGAAGTGATTGCACCTAAACAATAAATAATCTAATAGGTAATGTAAAGCTCTGGTTTCCTAAGATAGCGGTGCCGTCATATAGCGGCCGTCTCCATACAAAATACTACTCATCCTTATTTAGCTATATTGTTTTGTATGGAGACAGCCGCTATACTGCTCTCCTAAGCTAAAAGACCATATTTTCAATGAAAATTTAATGCAAATACCGCTTTTTAGCTTAGGAGGGCAGTATATGCCGGCACTGCTATCTTAGGAAAACCGAGCTTAAGTAAAGTAACTCTGATTTAAAATATCTATGTGACATACAAACTATCCATTTGATTTAAAATAACTAGGGATGTACCGACTAGTCGCCGACTATCCGGCCTCATTTGTAGTCGGCGATTAGTCGGCGACTAGTCGGAAAAAATGGGCGATTAGTCGGCACTGTATGTATAAGTGAGAGAAAAATAGGGCAAAAAGAAATAAACTGCACATATTTTCATAAGCTTTCACTATTTTACCCAAATTTTTATTTAGGGTGCTTACGAAAACTTGGTTTAGGCGGACTATGTCACTTTCGAGTTAGGTCACGTTCTGAGGACGTCACTTTCTTAGGACGTCACATTCTGAGTTCGTCACTTTCTGAGGTCGTCACATTCTGAGTAGGTCACTTTCTGAGAACGCCACTTTCTGAGGACGTCACTTTCTGAGTTCGTCACTTTCTGAGTACGTCACTTTTTTTTTCGTAGTAAGATTTAAGCGTATACCTGCACGAACAATGGATACCAGCAATCAGCTGTACGGCATACGGCCGCTTTTATGTATGACATACAGGTTGTTTTTTTTTCAGTGGCCATTGAAGGGAAATACGAATCTATAGACGATAACGGGAAAATATCTTAACCCTTATCTTGGCATTGTAACACCCGTGATACATGGAACTTAAAAAAATCTAGCAGTTTCACTTTATTACTTAGGTAATAAAGTGAAACTGCTAGAAAATAATTCTGCCATCAATATGTCGAACTACCCTCCCTTCTTATAGAAAAAAAATAATGGACGCAAGTGTCATTGTAAATTAATTAGTAATAATCAACATGGCGCCACGGAAACAACAGATTTCGGAAAGTGACGTACTCAGAAAGTTACGAACTCCGAATGTGGCGTCCTCAGAAAGTGGCATTCTCAGAAAGTGACGTACTCAGAATGTGACGACCTCAGAAAGAGACAAACTCAGAATGTGACGTCCTCAGAACGTGACTTAACTCGAAAGTGACCTCCTAAGAAAGTGACATACTCCGACTAAACCGAAAACTTTTGTACGAAATTATTGACCTTGTGGTCGCTTTTTTATGTCCGATTGTCCGGTGGTCGTATGAAACATAACCTTAGGATTTTTTTCTTGAATTTTTTTGCGTTACTATATGATAAATAGCGCGACGAAAGGGGTAAAACGATTGTTTTTTAGTGCATTTGAACCGAACTTGATGATGATGATGATGCATTCCTGTTATCCCTCATTAGGGACATAGGGCTCGCAGAAGAATCCTCCATTTGTCACGATCTTGAGCGGCTTCTTCCAGCTCTTTCCAGCCGAGTCCAGTTGAGCCAGCCTCTTTCTTCTTTGAACCGAACTTAGACCAAACTAATGCTCTGGCCGACTAGCCGACTAGTCAGCCATCCGAGTGCCGATTAGGCCAAATCAATAGTCGGTACACCACTAAAAATAACCAGTGATCAGCATTTTGGATGCAACACCATGATATAACAAGTTGAAATAATAATATGCATTTGCATAGGCCTTTGAGCCCGCAATACCTTTGAAAGTGCTTGTATGACATTAAAATATAATTGAGGTCTTTCACCGAATTATGAACATGTCAACAGATTCCCAATACTACAGAATTCCAAATCTACAGATTCCCAATGCTACAGATTCCCAATGCTACATATTCCCAATTCTATAGCTTCCCAACACTACAGATTCCCAATTCTATAGCTTCCCAACACTACAGATTCCCAATTCTATAGCTTCCCAACACTACAGATTCCCAATTCTATAGCTTCCCAACACTACAGATTCCCAATTCTATAGCTTCCCAACACTACAGATTCCCAATTCTATAGCTTCCCAATACTACAGATTCCTAATACGACTGATTCCTTATACGCAATACTACAGATTCCCTACCCTCCTCAACAGATTTTTCATGATTAGCACCTAGGTACAGTCGAGTTCATAAATATATGAGCAGCAAAATGTAAAGTATGTAAAGTTTTGCACCTTATTGTCAATGTCATAAAAGTGTAAAGATATTTTTGAAACCTCGGCATTGCTCATACATGTATTAATGAACTCGATTGTACGGTCAGCCAAGAAAGTGGTCTACCACTTTTCGACTCTATTACTTGACCAATAGAGTCGATAAGTGGCAGACCACTTTCTTTGCTGACTGTACCGAATAAAAACATTGGGTTAAATTAAAAAGTATTTATATAAATATAAATAAATATTATAGGGTATTCTTACACAAATTGACTAAGCCCCACGGTAAGCTCATAAAGGCTTGTGATGTGAGTACTTAGACAACGATCTAAATAAGCGGTTATATAAAATAATTTATAATAAAATAGGAAATTAGTTGAAATGTGATTAGGAATCTGTAGACATGAAAGTCTGTAGTTTTAGGAATGTGTAGACATGGAAATCTGTATAATAAAGAATCTGTTGACATGAAAATCTGTAGAATTGGGAATATGTAGACATGGAAATCTGTATAATAAAGAATGTGTTGACATGAAAATCTGTAGAATTGGGAATATGTAGACATAGAAATCTGTAGAGTTGGAATTATGTACACATAGAAATCTGTAAAATTGGGAATCTGTACACTTAGGAATGTGTAGAAATAGAAATCTGTAGACATGGAATTCTGTAAAAGAAATCTGTAGAACTGGGAACAATTCCTTTCACCCCGGGTTGCAACCAAAACACCAATGACTGATTATAACAAATAATTAAATATGTCTTAAAATATACTTACACACTATATCCTCTGCAGTTAATTCATCTTTAACCTAAAAATTAATAGTCATTAATAAAATTGGTATTTAGCAAATAACCAAAAGAATACCTATAATTATAATAATTACCTCAGATTTTATCAGTGATGCTCCATAGTCTAAAGTAGTATCTTCAAGCTTGATTTGCAAGTCAGTACAAATGTCTAACTGCTCCTTATCCAATTGTTTTCTAAAATCCTCCTGGACTTTATAACATTCTAAGACAAACAATTGAAAGGACACCATTTTCTCTTCACAGTTGAGACAGATTCGGGTTGGTAAATCATCACTTTCATTTATCTGTAAAATAATAAATAAAATGCAGGAATATAATGAATTATGTGATTGGCTTGAAGCAACTTGTACATAAACAAGAGATGGTTTTTGTATTCCCAAAAAAGGTACTGAAAGAAGTCGACCATTACAATTGTAAACGTTTTATACTTACAGTTATTTGAATAAAATCTCTTATCATGTTCATAACGTTTTTGTTGCTTTCTTCGAGTAAATCCTTACAAAACTCATCGCTTTTCGCACAAAGTCTACACAAGTACTTCAAGTGTTTAAAGCTAGTCATTTTGTTACAAACGTGTTCTTATATCGTAGAATATAGAAGGTCGATTACATGTTGAAACTGATTATTTTCAGTAAGACGAAATAAACTGTTAATAAACAATACTGTTATTAATAAATAAATAAAACAAGAAATGTTCACACATTATCTCGTAAGTTGCTTGACGTTTAGTGCCTCTGTCACTTTCGATTTGCAGTGTTGTCGGCTACAAATATAAAGGGCTACACAGACCTTGCTACAATTTCTTATATAGTCTGTCAAAGGACTGTCTCATTTCATACATAGTCAGAGAGAATCATACTATCTTTATTTTACACTAGTACTAGCACCCAAAAGAAAAGGATAAATATAGTTTTCCTGGTGTAGATGTGGAAGGTAGAGTTGTGCTAGGCGTGGTAAGCGGGTGCGGATGCAGGGGCAAATAATAAGCACCAAACGTTCGTTTTCGCAGACCGATTTATTGTCCGTAACGGCACACAATACACATCTATATAAAATAGAAGGAGTGAGAGCGAAAGCCAAACAATTATTCAGAAATACAAATTTAACGGGAAAAAGCAACTTAGTATGACATCTCGATAACAAAGTTCGTCTCTAAGGGCTCACTGCGCCTGCGGGAGGCGGGCGCAATACATCGCTGTCAGCGCTGCAGCCGAGGGTCGATCGTTAGACCGTCAAGCACGGCGCGCAGCGCTTACAGCTGCTCTAGGATTATTTACACAGCACAGAGCTCATACAACTGAATATTATCTAATAATAAAATCGGTCGCTCTGTCCGCGAGTAATTAAAATATATTTGGGATAAACTATAAATTCATCCCTACACTGGTTCTTACTGACTGACAAATTGGTTTGACCAACTATAGTAGTGTATGCAGAGCTTTACAACTTTTTTACATTGGTAATGTCTTTAAAATGACAAGCGAAGATTAAAAAAAAAGAGTCTGTGGAACAAGGCTAAAAATCGCGCTTCTAAACAATATAATTATAGAAATCAGCTCTCTTCAGTGCGTGTGTAATAAATTAAAAGAAAGTTATATTAAATATCGTGAGTTAGTGATTGAAACTGCGACCAAATAAAGTGTCCTAAGGTTTCGAATAACGAATAAGTTCTGATAGCATCGGCGTCGTGTCAAGTCAACCGTCAACTACGGTCGTTATTATATTTTTACCTACTTATACATTTTGTGGCGGCATGTTATGTTAGAGGTAAAACACAGTCATGACGCCGATGGAAGCAATGTTTACTTCGATCACGTGAAGTTGGCGCGGAAATGCAGCTAAACAATTTTTCGTTTTAAGTTTGCATTCAACATGGATACGCTTTCTGATATGATGGAGCCCGCCACCCCAGTGCTATCTTGCGATGGTGTCAACTATTGTAGAACTGAAGACAGTGGATACCATACATTTACTCCCGGCTCCATCGATTGTTCAGAATTGTCGTCTGAGAATATAGATCCTGGTATTGTTCAAGCATCTATATGTGAAGGTAAAGGGAATCATCACAGATTTTATAACAATAATCCTGAACCATGCTACGATCTGACCAATTTCTCAGATAATGGTGAAAATTACCCAGAAAGGTTCAAGAGAAGAGGTGTGAAACGCCCATATCCAGGTGATACAGAACCCAATGACAGCTTTGGATCAGTTCCAACTCCAACAAGTATAATAGCTGGTCAAATACAGAAGTTAAAAGTAAATGAATCTGGAAACTACAGTGGCAACTATACAATCTCACCAATAAGTTCTGATTACAAAGACGCCAGTAGTATCTATAACTTCAATGCATATTCATTGTCATTCCCATCTACACCTATAAAGAAAATATGCAAAAGCAGCTGCAAGTTAAACAGAATAAGATCTAACCACAAATCCAGTCCATTGAGGCCATTAAATAGTAATAATCAGCAACCTAAAAAGTTTGCTAGACAACTTGATTTTGAAACACACTCATTGGCCTGTGAGCCGCAGAGTCTGATAGTAGTCACTATCCCACCACCAAGTCCTGCTGTTCCAGTACTCTATAAACCCAATCAGAAGATTGATATCATCAAGCTCTTAAGCGACCGAATCTGCTCAATACCAGTTATTGATACTATTTTGAGGTTTATGTCACCAGTAGACATTTTCAACTTTTCTTTGGTCAGCCCTACATGGTCTCGGGTTTGCACGGATTCATTGGCAGGCAGAGAAAAGTTGAAGACTTATTTGAGATTGTCTAAGGAGAACCAAGAGAACATAAGAAGTAGCCCTAAGATCAACATTATTGACATCAGAAGAAAACTTAGGGACATACACAATATTGAACATGTTCAAACTACACCAAGCTCTCCAAGAAGCCCTCCAACTTCTCCTCGGTCCATGAGATTCAAAACATTTGCTCGGGTAAGATATCAAACTTCTTACACCCCCCATCATGATCCCCCAACAGAAAATGTTATACCACAACTTTAAAGTCTTAAATTGGTGGTAAAAAGGTTGGGAATTTATTTTGAATTACTAGAACTTCATCAAATGTGAAACTTATCTCCTAAGAACAAAAGAAAATCAAAGGACCTACCTTGTGGGGAGTTAATCATATCAATCTACCTGGTCATAATTGGCATGTGTTAAAAAGTTGCACTTCTCTTTTGTTCCATAGAGTTAAGATCTTGGGTACTGATAACCTTTTTACTTTACCTAGAAATTGTTATTGTGTATGCATTTTTAGATTATTATATGAGTAACCTACAGGCTGGATTTTTTATAATGGGCACTGACATTTACAGATTTTGAAAAAAAAATGTACAGTCAGGGTCAAAATCATCAATTTTGACCAGTTTTTAATGCTAGCTGCCCTCAGTGCCCCATTTCTTTTCCAGTGCCCAAAAATGTTCCCTGTATACCTATTTGCTCTTTGAGGTCTTTAGGATAAAAATTGATTAAATATCTATAAGTGTTTTAATTGATGTAGGAGCCCTATTGAATTTAGTTAATTCCTTACAAGAAGTTAAGGTAAAATTTCCTTTTTTATGCTTTTATGAGTGTAACTCCAACAAAAGGGATGAGTGCATTGCTTATTTATATGGATCACATGGATGACAAATTATTATTTTTTTGTTTGCAGTCAGCATCTTTGGATGTGTGCATTCAACTGGCCTGTGTGCGGTGTCAACAGCCAGCTAAAGTGACAAAAGATCCTTCTGGTGAGATTTGGGCAGCATGCACAAGAGCTACTTGCGCATACCAGTTCTGCAAGCTTTGCTCCTGCGATCGCCATCCAGGTAAGAGCTGTATTCGTTTTGACCTTGAAGGACCCAGCCCATCGAAAAGGAAAAAGAAAACTTGTGCTGCTGGATCTAGACAAAGTAAGACCAACCTGCGCCGGCTTCTCATCAAATGAGACTAGGTGGTTGAACTAATTTGATAATGTGTGCTACTTATAGTTGCTAGTGTCTACGAAAATGTAAGCTGGATGCGTAGGGGGCCAATTCGTTTTAGTATGCATTGAGATTATTTTTTCTAAAAATTCCCAGTGTTAGGTGTTGTGCCATTTTTATACAACTTTTTATTCGAATTATTCTCGTTTTTAATATGTTTGGCTATAGTAGCTAATATTATATATCAAAAAGAAAATTAGCTGTAAATTTATGTGCGTAACGTAGAGTATAAACTTTTGAACATTCTTTTTATGAGCCCTACATTCCAAAATGACATTATAATGTTAAATTTCACTTATAAGGAAAAACTCTGGAAGTTAAACGATAGACTGAAATATTAATGCCATGTTAAAGTAATTTACAATTTATAAGTTGGTTTTAATTTAGAAATAGTATTTTGACTCTTAATGTTGCCTTTAGAAGGAGATAGTGCCTATGTTGTGCCTGTTTACGATAAGCCGAACTATGTATGTTCATGTAAATGGCAATTTCCATTTACTCATGATACCATAAATTTTGTGCTGATGGCAAACTTTGGTACTATAATTTTTAACATAAAATTGGAAACAGTGTATGATTTTATTGAATATTGAACATTGCACTTAGTGATTTTATTTTATGATCTTGACATTATTTCGAATTTGTTTACTAGTTTTAGTAAAATCAAACATTTTGAGCATACAATTCACTTTTATACCGAAATCGTGAACTTGAAAAGCTTAATGGAGTTGTTGTCGAACATGAATGTTTGAGAAAATTGAATTAACTACCTACACCACAACATTCAGAAGTTATTCTGCAAAATTTTAATGGTTGTTCATCAATTATATAGGTACCTATGTTCTAATATCAGCATCCAGTCTGTTTAAATAGTGCCATATCTTTGCGGTGTAATGTTCGAGTAGGTACTTATCTAACTCTTACTTATTTTAGTAAATAATTTTGGTGATCTCCGTGTAATAGTTAATTCATCCCAGTGATCTATATATTAACCACCCTTTATATTAACTTTTTGAGTATCAGGTGCACAACTTAAGAAAATAACAATGTAAGGAGGATGTATTTACTCATAAAAACAAGACTGTTCATATTACATCACTACTTTTAACTTTCACTCGAATTACATGGACAATATGGCATTTTTAGGTGATAGGTTACATTTTAATTATTTTTAATTTGGTTTTATAGCCTTTTATCACATTGATTATTTGAATACTTAACATTAATAGGATTGTCACACAAAATCCTAATTACAATCAAATAAGTATCTAGTCCTTTAACATTATTAAAATAGTGGTTTCTAATTTGTTCGTAATATTTAAATAAATAGTATTACATCAAAAGTCAACTTGTGTGCTGGTAATACTTGATTTTAGTAATAACAATGTTCTGAGGCCATGCTTTTAATTACCTAAAGTTAGTTATCAGATTTAAATTTAATTATTTAGATACTTTTATAATTAAATTTGAAAAGACCCAAAAAATCTTGAGGGCCGATTTTTGAATTGTGAGCGCACGATTTCGTCATTCGAAAATCTGTGGAAAACGACGAATTTATATTTTTGAAATACGAGCAATAGAAATTGGGAAACTAGTGCTATTAATGTACTGACCATTCGTTTTCAATTCTATTAGTAGAATTTAAATACCTAGTAGTGGAGATATTATTGACGGTAGCCAAACGAAATCAAGCGCTCGAAATTCAAAATCATCGTGTCAGGTCTTTCATTTTAGGTACTTAAAATATTTACCAAGTTTTACACCAACCAATTTTACGAGTTACTTGATTTCTCTAGTAAGTGCGTAACTAAAAGTTTTATTTTGCATTTTAACTATGATTCTATTATTAAATTCAAGTACTATTGCATAACCTTTTTCCATAATTATACGTAATGGTATTGACTGGTACATACCTCATTTTTAATTAGAATTGTATTTTATTTAGGATAGCATTCAGTAATTAGTTATCGCTACTAAGTTACGTATTTAATGCTCTTAATTTTATCGTCACAAAACATCGAATTACTCAATGTCATAGTGTAGAATTATCAATTTTGGTTATGCAGACATAATTATGGGCATGATTGTGTTTTGACACATTTTAAATAATTTTAAAGACTCATTTGATTTTAATGTAAATACATAATAATTATAATTCGGGACGCTTCGAAAGCTCTCTATTTCTGTGAATTGAAGTTTTAAAGATAAATAAAAAGTTGATAAAATATTGTATTTAATTTATTCTGGCCGAGGTAACCCTTCTTCGAAATAAATATCAACAAATCAAAAAAATGCCGTGACCGTTTAGTTAATGTTTCAACTAAAATGTCTTAATCAACTGCATGAGGTAGTATTCATATATAATGCTTTTTAGTGTTCCGTACCCAAAGGGTAAAAACGGGACCCTATTACTAAGACTCCACTGTCCGTCGCGTCTGTCTGTCTGTCACCAGGCTGTATCTCATGAACCGTGATAGCTAGACAGTTGAAATTTTCACAGATGATGTATATCTGTTGCCGATAACATTATATACTAAAAAGTACGGAATCCTCGGTGCGCGAGTCCGACTCGCACTTGTCCGGTCTTTTTTTTCTCTTACAGTTGTACCCTATAATGCCCTTATTAATGATGAAAACTGAAAAGTAGGTAAGTATAACACTTAATGAATCACATATATATATATATATTTAAAATCATTTAATTAAAAATTTACAGATTTGTAGGTATGTACAATATAAAATTACTTAAATTATTATTAACATCAAATTATCATTAAGTCTATAGGTACAAGTTTCAGTATTTAGTACAGTTTGAGACCACCGTACTGAGTGTGAATCAGATTAAGTTTTAAATTTGATTCCAAGTAAATGTTTTTAAATAATATTTTAGAATAGATCTATATGGTTGAAGCTATAAGTCATCAATGTTACGTAGAATAAAAAGTAATAACGGAAACAGTGGGACTAATTTACTTGTCTTGCGTAAATACACAGATCAATGAGATTGTTCAAGATTAGGTAATCAGTTCCCTGTAATAATTGAAGTCACTACAGCAGCTTTACTTAACTACCGAGCTTCCGGCGCTGATCAAACTTCCGCGGTTTTCATTCGGCACTTCTCAGCCGAGACCCATCACGAACTTTGGTATCGAATATGCCACTTGAGGTATTTGCATTATCATTGACATCCTGAAATGAATTGTTAATACAGTATTAAATCACTGTGATACTCAATAGACCAGGGGTCACCAGATAGCGGACCGTGGTCCGGATCCAGACCGCCGACCTATTTTATTTTTTTGCTTAAGTATTTCTTCTTCTTCCTCCTCGGGTTATCCCGGCATTTTGCCACGGCTCATGGGAGCCTGGGATCCGCTTGACAACTAATCCCATGATTTGACGTAAGCACTAGTTTTTACGAAAGCGACTGCCATCTGACCTTCCAACCCAGAGGGGAAACTAGGCCTTATTGGGATTAGCCCAGGTTCCTTACGATGTTTTCCTTCACCGAAAAGCTTTTTGCTTAAGTGTTTAATAACTCTCAAGTAGAAACGGACCGCGATGGTGACTTTATTTTAAAAACCGGGCCGCTGAAGACAGGTCATTTCATAATTGTCAAAAAACAATTCTTGGTTACCTCCACTCGCTGAGCTACAAAATTATATTTTAAATTCTTTAATATTCATCCCTACCCATTAATATTGCTATTCGATTCTTGCAACCAGGATAAGTTATCCTGCATATTAGTATCGCAAGAAATTCCTTAACCCTTTGACACCAAGAACCCTTAAAGACGTTACGAGAAGTCGTGCCCGTGGCGCCAAGAACGCTTATAAGTGCTGTGGCGTACGTTATCAAAGTAACCTTTAACGTTTCCAGTATGGTTTATATATTTTTGGCGTTGGCGGCTGCATGACGTTCTTGGGTTTGTCAGATGTTCAAAAGGTTAAAACAGTTTTAATGTTAAATTGTACCCACCTTCTTTGCGTTTGTTATATCCACCACCTTAAACTTGCTGTACACTAGGTCTGTACAAAAAGAAATAAACAATAATAAGGTATGTATGTACAGTGAAATGTAGTTAATATTAAAAGCTGTTTAATAGTTAATACAGTTCCGGCCAAAACATCTAAGTGATGTTTTATTCATACTTAATTATTCCTTGTCAGTCATGACGAAAATATGACTTTTATCTTTACTTGAAATTGAATTGGCCGAAACTGTTTATGCAGAAATGCGAGAACCATCACCATTTCAAGCTGTAGGAACAAAAAAACAATTTTGTAATTAGTACGTGTCAGACCACGCACAATTAAGGATTCCGTATATTGTACCTATTTGATCGTATATAGGATACGAAACAGGAAAAATACAAAGAGCTATTTATACGAAATACGGCACCCAGCACTTACACCCTTTGGTTGATTGAGGATATAGGTTTTCTTTTGAGTTATCCTGTTAAAAACAATTTTAGTATGAAGTTTTTACTTACCAATATCTACATTGACTATTTGTTAGACTTTTTCTATGATTAGGTAATCGTAGTTAAAGAGTCCCAAAATAGTTTCTACTTAAAATATTTGTGACACTGACGGACAGACGGACGTATTTAACCTTACGAACTGCTGAATAATATTGTAGCTAAGTTTCTTTATCTTATGAGCTGAGATGAAAGCAACAACAACAGTCTGTATCTGTGATCTATTTTCCGGTCACAAGGTGATAGAGTGCCAATGAACATTTTACACCTTATATATCTGAGCCTCTACCATCAGTTTTAACATTGACATAACGCTCACGTCTACGTAATTTACTTTCTGTACATCTCGCTTGCACTATTGCTCGCATATGCGAGTACGAGCGAGATGCATAGAAAGTAAGTTACGTAAACGTGAGCGTTATGTCAATGTCAAAACTGGTGGTAGCCGTACTGTTACCTAAGTAAAATCTAGCTTACTAACAAACTAGTTTGTTACTAGTTTAGTGGGCAGGGATTTTGCTGTTTAGGTAGAGTGCAGTGCTGTACGAAAGTGATGTTAACAGAGAAAGTAATAGAGAATTCTCTCCATGCGGGTATTATGCCTTTGGACCGTAGTCCAAAAATAATTAGTTGGCATCAAACTTCGTAAGTACGATGTTGAACTGTTCAGCTTTAGACAAGTTGCAAAATGGAAACGGCGAGTATTGGAATACGCCACTGATCCACTTTTTACAACTTTTAGTTATTAGACCTAGGTGCAGTGCATGTATGTTCATCGCTAGTGCAGCTGTAAGTGCAGATACATGGTGCTTAATACATGTTGTTACCTTGACATATTCCATTATTTAGTAGAAAAGCAAAATTTATAAAGCATCCAAAACTACTTTGATTAAGTTTTCTATAGCATTGAAACTGAAAATAGGACATAAATAATATATGTATACATAAATTACATAATCATTATTTATTCAAGGCTGCTAAGATAATAGTTAAGGGGAGACAAATATTTACATAGATATAATATATAGGACTCTTAGAGTAGTGTCCGACCGAAGGTTCGGTTTCGGCCAGTTTCGGTCAAAAAATCATGTTTCGGCTGTAGTTTCGGTATCGGCCAAAAAACGGCCGAACCTTTCGGCCGGGCCGAAACTTACGAAATGGTACTTCGGACAAAGACCAAAAGTTGGGGAATAAGTAGGACAACAATATTAATACCTTCATATACTGATTAATGTACAGTAGGTACATGTAGGTACAGAAATTAATTGGTTTATTATAAAACACAATTTCACTAATGAGGGCGCCATTGGACGGTCGACGCAGTTTTAAGAGGCTGTCAACACCTATAACGCGCACACTGTCTGATTGTATCGGAGTGAATGAGATAGCACTGTCGCACGTAGCAGTTGTCCGAGTATAAGCTCGGCCCGAGTCGAACGATGTCTTTTTCGCTCTTATTCACTCACTTATTCAGTCATTTTCCTATATATCCTATACCTCTAATGGCAAATTTTAAGCGAGGCTAAGGCTACGCTCAACTAGTGCCGCAAAGTTGATTTTCTCAATAGTTAATATTTTGCGAGGCTGAACAGCTGACTATTGATCAAAACGAAGAAAAAACCCTTAAAAGTGTCCCCAGTACAGTTTTTCATACGAATGCTCGATCTTAGCCTCACTTTTTACCTCAAATTACCATTGGTTTGTGTTCCACATGTCCTCTACTTCAGCTTAGCCTTTGGCCTCGCTGTGCCATGCTCGGCCTGTGGTCTCGCTTTTTAATCCAATGGACAATGGTTGAAGTCTGTGCTCAACTACTTATCCTGAAGCTTGAAGCACGGCTTTGACTTCGCATGAAAGTTCGCATCACTGGGGCACTTCGGACTTTTAGGCCCAGGTGAAGATCGGTACCCGGCCTTGCGATATTGTTAACAAAAAATTTCGCGCTCGCTGCGCTCGCGTTTTTGGTTGACCCTGTATCTACATGTTAGCTTGACTGGTGAATGAATAGAGTTAGACCAAAAAAATTCTTCAATGATTTTGATAGCATACGCAGTACAACTAGTGCAAATGTTATTTATACATCATAATTTCATAGAAGTTTTGACGTTTAAAATAACACGTGCACTGCGTGTGTTATCAAAATCGTTGCAGAATTATCTTGGTTTAACTTTTTTTTTAAACTGCTTAAGTAACATCAATTTCAAGGACATTGGGTGTTGACAGTGCCATAATATGTGTGTAAAAGCGGTTTTATGACATTTTTTCAACGATTTTAACAAGTCTACAAAAGTTTCGGTTTCGGCCGAAACTAGAGCCAAAGCCGAACATTCGGTTTCGGTTTCGGTTTCGGCAAAAAAACATGTTTCGGTCGGACACTATCTTAGAGTATATATACAGAAGTTAGAGTACAAAACAGTGTCGCTGGACTATAGTTCAGTCGTTGCACGTGTTGCACTGCATTCAACATGCTACAAAACTAAGTGCTTTTTATTACATTGTTAAAGTGGGATTCCATCTACAGTTGAATAGGTAATCGATTACTAAGTTATAATTACACGTGCTTAAATCATAATTATGCTGCAGATTGTGAGATCGAGTAATTCATTATCAATCAAGTTTATAGTATGAACTTGTCTTTAGTCCAGACACTATTGTGATATACCTATCGGGTGTATAATATCGCTTTTGATTGAGTGAAATATCTACACTGCAGTATGACTCTGCTTTTTCTAAATTTGTCGAACACTGCTGAGCTACTTACGAGACTGAGAGTCCGTTATAGAACCATGCTCGCCACGTCTGCGGCGCCGGCGCCGAACCGTCGATACGCGCCTCGATGTGCCCGCACAGCGCGCGGCGATCGTGCGAGCGGCCCGAGCGTGCGTCGCACACCAGCCGCTTACGGCATTCCCCGTCGCAAGTGCCTCGGCGAGGACTGTTCTTCCAGTAATGTCTGGAATATTATTATCTAATGAATTAGGTATAGAAGAAAATCAGAAGTAATCCCAGTGGAGCAATACCTAAGAGATGACCACTAGCGACCATAATACACCTACAAAATGGGGAATACAAGCAATTTTCAATTGACAGTTGTAAGGTGATTGACGTAGAACTGGCCGTCCTGAGCACATTATGGCGGCGATTTATTGAGAGAGAAATGAAAGTTGGTCCAATTAGCTGAAAGGAAGCAAAGGGCGCTGCAAGAGATGTGAGGGAGCGTTGTGTGATCTCGTCAAGGTAGTCGCAAGAGTGCATCAACAGTAACTCTTCCAGAGGTGTCTCCCTCGGTTAAAGGGTGTACTATCATAAACATTACCAAGTTTGAACCTCCACAGCACTGACACTTATACGTTACTTAGTTATCATGTGTTTTTCAGGTGTTGTCAAATTTCCTTTAAATAAGGCTAAATAATTGAAAACTTTAATTACTTGAAATATAAATTGAAAACGTCTTCCTTCGCTGTCATATCGTCAATGAACTTGTCCCAGTCCTGCGGCCGCAGGGCATTCATTGTGTACGCCGACCGCGCAGAGTACAGCTTGTACCATATCGGGTAGCCAAACAAATTGGCCTCTTTTAAGTTCATTATCCATGTCTCGTGATCCACCACTAACTGAAAAATACAATAAAACTTAGAAATTGCCTTTTGGACGCCAATCACTAACCACACCGTCTTATGACGGCTAGAATCACGGATCAACAAACTCAACAAACTTCACTCTATAAAAACGTTTTTGTAGTGTATTTTAGCCATACATTTTCGCGATTCTTGCTGTGTAAATATACGTTATTGACCGAGCGTTAGTAAGGGTCTACGTTTCAGCTTGGGCAAAAATGCTTTCGTATGTACCTACTGATGTTCTCCTTTGCAGGTCGCATTTCTCAACCGATTTCTTAATTTTTCTGTCGTTTCGTTTTTTGGAAAATGTTTAAATGGTAGAAATTGGCGTAAAGGACTTTAGTGCAGGTTAGGTCTATGGCACCTAAGAACGAAGTAAGTTTTTTTCCAAGCTTATAAAGCTTATCGCGAGGTCTACATCTCGCATAGCCACTAGTATTTTAGACAGTTTAGGTACATAGACGTACCCGAGTAGTTGCTTCATGATCTCCGTCAACATAATATATTCGATACCCAAGATTTAAATCATAGTAAGGCGATACAGACGGTCCCACATAGGCTATACTAGTTGCTCTGCCTGTAAACAAATAAAGTAGGTAAATGTTAAGTTATGTTTTCCTTTCCTCTAGTAGGATAAAAAATAGAGCAGCTATTTTCACTATTGAAACAACAATCCATAACTGGATATGACGTCGTATATAATTTTTCTTAACATTTCGGGAAACGATTAGAACTGCCGATGCACAATTTAACATGAGAAGATAAACGTAAGGTAGAGACGAGTTTGTAACATATTATTAGTATTTACCTAGATCGTTCGGATCGTAAAACACCTCGAATTCATCAAAATGCGTGTGTCCGAAAAATTGTGCAGTAATCGTGGACTCATAACGGTTGATGATGGCGTAGTAGTTTCTGCTCCACACTTTTAAACAGTCAGAGTGACCGGGCGGTATGTGGCCGATTATGTGAACTTTCTCCCCGCTGAACTCTGCTGATTGCAGCTCGTAGATGAGCCACTGAAGTTCGGTCGCCGGGTCGGTGCTGTTGAGTAACAGCCACCTAAAAAAATATAATTTCGAATTATTATTTTTCAACATTAAAGCAAGATGATGAATCTTCCTATTGGTAGGATGGTTGTCCCCGAAATTTAAGATTGGAAGTTAAGAAGTGTGTATATTATGTACCTACCTACTTATGTATAACCCATTTGAATATTGATACGACACGTATCTGTATAAAGTCCCTTACTTATGACACTATTCTATGAGAGTGTAGTCTACTGTGTTACCTGCATTCTGACTACGTATTAGATAAGACAATTAATTAGGCGTGGATTCCAAGGGAAGAGGAAGTTTTGCAACTGTTGCAAGCGGCGGAGTTAATTAACGTCTCTAATTTAACACAAAAGAGCATCAATTTAACGATCATGTCATCATTGCATGGGAATACCGGGATGGCACCATCACCAGCAGAAGTTGCTAAGTAGTGTTCATAAAGATCTGAGCACAACTGTATTGTCAAGAGAGTGAGACCCGTTTGACCACTTTGCCCGTTAAGCTACTACCGCTGCTTACTGGACATAGGTACGTTTGAATCTAGAGTACCTACTCTAGAGGATTATTTCATACTTGGCATAATTCATATACCATGTAGATAACGTATTATTATTATGAAGAATACGGACCAGTTCTTGTTATTGCAATAGTTCATGTTGAGTGATATGATGCGGAAGCCGGGGCGCACGAGGACAGAGTAGAAGGCCCCGCGGCGCACCGTATGGGACACTCCGGCGGGTAGCCACCGTCGCCACTGGGCGTCCAGTTCGTCGTACAACCAGGCTATGTTGGACTCCGGTGACGATATGTAAGGCGGTGGGAAACTGGAAACAATAGGAATATGATTTGGAAACAGAACACGGCACGATTACCTACATGCGGCCATGGCGACCGCACTGATAATCGCAGCGTGTGGGTAAATATAAATAAAAGGATTCAACGTAGATACTTGATGGATTATATCTTTTTAATATGAGCATAGGGTAAGTTAGTAATAACTGAAATTTATCTCGTTTGGTATAGTCCTACTTGACATTTGGAATTCAAAAAGATCTATGTTCAAATGTACCATTAATGTGATGTTTGTGATGTTAAATAAAGTTTTTCTATGACTATGTCTATGTAAATCCGAAGAAAACACCGATCGGAACTGTACCAGAACGTTCAACCTTTTTTTTATATCAAAGTCAATTTAGATCTATGTTCAAATGTACCATTAATGTGATATTTGTGATGTTAAATGAAGTTTTTCTATGTCTATGTCTATGTAAATCCGAAGAAAACACCGATCGAAACTGTACCAGAACGTTAATTCAACCTGTTTTTATATAAAAGTCAATTTAAAAATATCAACCTTAATCAAGCACATACGAGCGCTCGTGTTGATCGTACTGATTGATCCGACCTCGAGCATTATGTACAACAACACAACGGAACGAGTAATGAACCTGTATCCATAATTGTATCCGTACCTATTAACTGGAGAGGACTCGTGGTTACCGAGAGCGGGGAAGATGGGAACCCCCGGAAACATATCAGACATCTGGGCTACAGTCTCCTGCAGAACTTTGAGGTTTTCTTCCTTTGTCTGGTTCCAAACGTCGTGAGGAGGCAAGTCACCAGTCCATAAAATATAGTCGATATCCTGGAAACCGCCAGAAGCAAATCGTTGAGATCGATAAATTGAAAGCCCTGGACACTTTGTGAAGTTTAGTATAATAAAGCTTAGTTGATGAGAGCAAGGAGCCCTTTCTTTATGGCAAGCTGCCCGGAGACTGGAATGAATAGTCAATATTAAAATTGGGTAATGAATAGTGGAAAAAAGAGGAGTTAATTAACGAGTCCAATTATCCCGGACACCCGGGCATTTAGATAAAAATAATTACCGTATGCGTATCAGCGATGTGCTTCAACATATGGTCGATGGTCCTCTTGGGCGTGTCGCACTTGCGGTAGTCGCCCCAGCGGCCGGCGCCGCCGCCGGGTGTCACCGCAGGCCCGTTGGACGCGCGGCAGCACAGCGGCTCGTTGCATTCTGCGTTTGCACCTGTGCAGAGCAATATTAATTGCTTCAAATATAATATAGGTAGTCTGAGTAACCATTAGTCAAAGGCTTCGTAACGTAACATTGGAAAAAAACTAATAATTCCGGGGTGAAAGTAGTCGCGTATGATTTTTTATTTATCTGAGGTTGAAGTCTCGTGGAAAGCATATTCCTGTTCCACCTCCCTGCTGGAGGCAGTTCTAGGAGGGTTATTCCCACTAGTTACCACCAAGTTCTTACCAGTGGTAACTACTGGGATTTTTTTTCCCACTGAGCTGGAATATGTAGGTATTCATAGTTTGTAGTCAGGCTAAATAAGTACCTAAAGGGCATGGTTGTTATTAAAACCGCTTAGAGCGCGCTTCGGATGGGCTGACTGCTCGGACTAACCAGCATAGGCTCGCATTCCAATTACGCTCGGGTAGTACATCGCTCGGTCATGTTACGCTGGTTGGCTCGATTGCTTAAACACCCACGCTAGCGGGATGGTAATAACACTCTACCAGAGGGGCATCAGGTACTATTCGTACACTTCTTTTTTTGTACTTAACTTTTATTCTTTTGGAAAATATGTTTATTGGAAGAACTAGTGGTGGCAAATATGTAATAATAAATGGGAATAAAAATTCCCGCCTTTTACCAGTGGTAACTACTGGGAATAGAAATTCCCAGTAGTTACCACCAGTGGGATTTTTTTTCCCCAGTAGTTACCAGTGGTAAAAGGTGGGGAAAAAATTCCCAGTAGTTACCCCTGGTAAGAACTTGGTGGTAACTAGTGGGAATAACCCTTCTAGAACTATTATTTCCTACTTACTGAACTCTAACCCTTTTCCAGACTGAATCAATTTACAAGGTTTTTCCAAGAAATCCAAATATATACCAAATAAACCAAGTTTGATGATTAACATTTCCCGAGAGTCCAATCTAATTCGAAACCTTAAATCGGATTGCTAAGGTTGAAATTCTATTGGCTGTATGTGGTCAATAAATCATAATATGCCTGGAAAAGGGTTAAGTCACGTTAAGTGTATAAAACGATAATTACGAAGACCTTAATTAATTATTACACGCGTGTTCGCGTTCTCCTTTCTTAAACCATATAAGGTTTCAGTCCTAATTCGATTTAATTTTTATGCGTAAGTCGCCCTAGCGACGCCTTTAGCGTTTTATTCTAATTCTACAGCTTTGCCATCCGCCCACTACATAGGCTACTAAATATTCAATGGATTCTGCAAGAACGCTTGCTCTTAGGTCAACGACTTATAATGGAATTTTTAGGTATGACATGTCTGCGTAACAATTTATACCTACCGTTGTAAATAAGTAATAAAAAAACGTGCCTATTATAAAATCACAGTATGAATCGTGACCCGTATTCGATCAATCTTAATCGCGTGACATTCTTCTACGGTATCTGTTTAAAAGAATGCCAAGTGATATTGAACTAAAACTATGATTATTACTGTTGGTTAATACCTTATTATATTTACCTTCAGCGTAATACGGATCGAAATGAGTATCAGAAATCTGAAGAACTTTGAACGTTGCAGCTTTGTCTACCGGGATATCGAGGACTTTCGTGACTGGCTTCGGCACCGGAGGAAAAGCAACCTCCCACTCATGGTAAGGATTATACACGTCCCCACAAGCGTCGCCTATGACGAAGCTGCATATCTCATCGGGTCCTATTGTTACACGCTTCAGTACGTATACAACTTCACTCTGAAAGTGAAAATAAGTGTGAAAAAAGAAATGTGCTGTCTAATCGTGTGGTCAGTTAACCGCACACCACAAGCATTCAAATACCTACCTACAACGTTATGTAAGTGCTTGTTTGTGGTTAGATGTTAGTTTGAATAAATAGAAACGTCTTACCCCGAAGAGTCTTGTTATGCCCTCACATACTCTGGCAGACTGTATTTTCAAGGAAACGCAGAACTGATATATTATTTTATTGATTTCCTCATTGCTTTTGCCAGCGCGTATGTAGTGTTGTAGGAGACCTGCGCCCGCTTTACACGCAGTGCACGACACTTTAGACATCACAGAGTGTTCTACTTCATAGTAAACTTGCTTTAAATTAAGCAACTTCAAGGCTTTTTCTACAAAAAGTGGCAAGTTTGAGCTTTTATCGCTGTCCCATAAAAGGCGAGAGTAATTTCTTTTCAGGGCAGCCATGTGCGCAATTAGTTCTGTCTCGTTCGCTGACGGCGGCAGCTTGTGCTCATGGTTGGAAGGCATGAAGAAAAGTTCCTGGTTGCGAGGTTCTGTCGTCCAGTTCCAGTTGTCCATTGGGGGCGACCATTTTATTACAGGATTTTTGTTCCATTTTTGATCGAGAAATATTGGATTACCTGGAAGAGAATATGTATTTTGTTACTAAATTGTGACACGTATCTGGCGAGTAAGTATATTTATAAAATGTAAGTACATTATATTAAAGGGGCCCACAGATTACCAGTTCGCCGGACGAAATCAGCCTGTCAGTTGTTCGGAACTGTCACCTTTTGCGATTAACTAAAGGGGCCCACTGATTAACAGTCCGCCGGACGGTATCGGCCTGTTAGTTAGAACAAAATTTTGACAGTTCCGAACAACTGACAGGCCGATACCGTCCGGCGGACTGTTAATCAGTGGACTCTTTTACAGGCTGATATCGTCCGGCGAACTGCTAATCTGTGGGCCTCTTAATGACTAAGCTAAGTTGACATTAATTTAAATCAATGACTTGCAGGCATGCTTAAGTTAGCCGGTGTAATGTACAACACAGCAACCAGAAGACAAAAACAAGATTACATAAAAACAGATGCTTAACCCTTAAATGCATAGTGTTGCCAAATGTCTACAAAGCATTAGACAGCTCAAAGGAAAGCTTGGAAAAATCCAGTGGTTGATCATTTTTAGTATGTGATTTTGAACGGTGTTTTCGGGGTTTGTAATTATTTTATATTTAAAAACTTTATCATAGGTATATCACAAATAGTGTACCTTTCTAATGGTAGTAAAAAAAATCATATATCTATTACTGAAAATTACATATTTACATAAATATGATTTAGCCAATTCAACTTCTAACACTGATTTCGCAGTGAAAATCGAAGTTATATTTTTTTTACAAATTTTCCTACAATCGGCAAACAATTATGTGATACATATATTAATTTCGGGCAAAAAGAAAAAATCATGCATTTAAGGGTTAAGTGCCATTAAGGGGCTGTCCCACTAATTTGAAATGACGTAATTTATGAATAGCCCCTAAGTATAAATCGACGATTGCAAATGGCAGACGCATTATCAATCTTAAGCCATATCACCAGTGTTGCGATGTGATATGTGCATATTCACTTCAACTTTCTCAGTTCGTCCGCCCCTTTGCTGCTTCTCATGTAAGTGGTATTTGTTGCTCTGCTATCTGCACTAATTTTGCAACTACATCCACATTCCACATATTTTCCTTTTTATAAGTACTTACAGCCGACGTCAAAGATATGTTTACATATTTTTTCGTTCCATATTTAAAGGAGTAGGTTAGTAGCTAAGGAGCAAAAGTGTAATAGTACATTATTGTCGAGGCTCGGAAGTAGCTACTTGCAGGCTGAGGATTCGTTTTAAACGGACGACCTTGGGAGTCCGTTTAATTGAATCCGAAGCCAGCAAGTAGCCTTCCAGCCGAGTCATATATAGTGCTTTTCTCAAAAATGGTGCAAGAAATATAAATATCATAGAAATATTTTACAAAAGCAACTTTCTTACGTATATATTTTCACAGAAAAAAGTAGAAACAATTGAAAAATTAGCTTTGCCGCCTTTTTATTTTTTTAATAAAAAAATAGAAGTGTATTTTTCTGCCGAAAATACGCCAACCTATTTGAGACAGCTAAATAGTCGCGGTACTAATCATCTGTTTGGCTGTTTAATGGGCCTGTGCCTTCATTTGATATGGCCATTTCAACTTTTAAAAAGTTTGGAACTCGACAAATAATGGAATTTGTATGCAACATTGCAGTCCCAAAATCGAGACTGCAATGTTTATAACTTTTTAATTTTTGACTGACCATAAACTACGCGCTTCGCAACCTATTTTTTAAACGGCAAAGTCGACTTTGCCGTCCATTTTTGAGAAAACATATTTTAAACGTCTACTCTAGGTACATAAATAAATAATTGAACGGTGATTTACCTAATACAAAAGTAATGTAAGCAGAAGTAAGTAGTATCAGCTGCAGCGAAAGCCATCGTATTCTGATAATCATCACTGAAGGTAAAGAAAGAAGTTATCTGAAACAAAGAAAATATAATTAGGCAGGAAACAATATTATCATTTTACATTAATACATACGTAGCTACTTATAAAAGTGACATCATGATGGAGATTTGTTACTCAATCACGCAAAAATGGCTGCATATATTTAGATGAAATTTGTTACACACATAGTAGTTATAGAATAAAACATGGGATACCTACTTTTAATCCCGAAATTTAGATGAAAAAACAACACGTAATACTTATCTACAGGTAAGTAAGTACTTTATATCACATTGACAAAGGTCAGTGCAAAGTATAACTAGGTAAGTAGTTTACATTCTATTAGTATTGTAAATATGTCTACCCGGACATGGCAATGGCAAACCTCCAGCTTATAGTGAATTATTATGTGTAGTCGGAATCACAGTACATTCTGGGTGAATATTAGTTCATAGTGTTTTACGATCTAGTATAGGTACCTAATTATTTACTTCAGCCCCCCAGAACGGCTACCACGGGTTGACATTTGCGTTAGCGACTGCGTGAACTCGATCGCATTCCCTCTCTACCGCGCAATATATCAGTGCGACCGAAATGGACTGCGATCGAGTTTACGCAGTCGCTAACATAACCGTGGTACGGCTACAGTATTTTAAATCTATACAAAGAAGGTGTAATTGCAAATGAACTTACATACCTATACAATGCCTATACAAGATAATCTGTTCATGTTGGAAGATACATTTTGGTATTTTGTTCCATGGGTATTAAGAAAAAAGACCTTCGTCTCTATAGTCTGTATCTTTAGGTATTTAAATAAAAGTAAACAAACAATATGTACTTTTTCGGGTAGTTAAAACATTTATTGGTTAACCGACCAATTACAAAACCGCCTGGATCTGTCACTGAACGACCTGACTTTAACCTACATTATTTGATCGTGTAATGTTTTCATCTGCCCTCAACTGGAGCCATTTGAGGGTAGATTTTGTTTACTTTTATTTAAATACCTAAAGATACAGAGTAGACTAAGACAAATAAAGGCAATCGGCAGTTACGTAGGTAGGTATCCAAAGTTAAATGTTAAATGTGTAGGACGTAACGATACCGATACAGATTTTAAATTCGCTCTCAAAATACTTAAGTCTAGATAACACAAATCACGCAATTTAAAAAGTAGGTAGACAAACAGGTTTCAGAATTCTAAAGTTTCATACAACTTTCGTATTCGATTCGACTGTACTCAAAACTTTCTTCCCGCCTGCCGTGAAACTCGTAAAAAAATCTCTACTTTATTTGGGTGAGTTCATAATTGTCGTAAAATCATTTTTGTAATAGACTGACATTTATGAATAAATCCATAAATACTTGAAAATAAATAACATTAGTAATAGTACTATAAAATAATTCGGTAGTAAAAGTCTTTCTACTTTCGGAAAATGTAGTGAAAGTGGGGCAACGGACGATCCATGACCTATTAAACGAGGCTTTACATAATTTAAAGCAATCATTGTTGTACCTACGCAATAAAAGTTAAAGAACTCGGGACCCATATTTCCGGGTAAGCATTCATACCACTATGGGCACGCGCGTCGTAAACATAGCTTATGTAATTTGAGTCACAACTCGACTCATATTACATTACCCACTTTTCTCCTTTAAAATGTGTGCTATATAAACTCAAATATTGTCACCTACTGTTTAATATACGTATCTACAAATGATGGACCTATAGGACGCAGAATACAATCCGATTCTGGAAAATTTATAATATTTAAAAGCTTACTGCACAACGTATTGTACGCGTAGATATTTATGTCGTACGCTTGGTTTTAATTGAAGTATATAGTAGTATTATATAGTGTATAATAACAATAACAGTTTTAATTCGGTAAGAAGATCTGATAGCCAAAGTGAATGGGCGCATATCGCTTTACGGTTGCAGCGGTGGACCAGTGTAGGTTCTGCGGATGCGAGCCGCCTTCTCGTGAACGCAGTCGGTACACATTTGTCATTTGAAAAAAAAGATGTGTGATTTACTGTACCTACGTGTGTGAGTCAGCGGATTTTACAGACTGTACGCGGACGTGGGGGTCGGCACTTTCTCCGCGCTTCAATGACTCGCTTCAAAGAAAGTGACGGTTGTATCGCACATTCGCACGCGGTGAGTTTGCTTATTGACACATTGTTACCGTGGTAAAATAATCCGATGCAAGCAGTCAGTCGTAAACTCTTCATCCTTATCCAACATGTAACGGAAACGGTAACGCGCGCCCGCCGAGGGCGATGTAGCGGCGTATCGGTAATATTTGCTACGCCTTGGTTACCATGCCATAAAAATCAGTTTCAGGCGTAGGTAATCGTGAAAACGCGACCGATAAATATATTTTAATATGCCTACCAACTTTATTTCAGAGCCTAAGGTTAGTTTTAAATAATCTTTGTTGAAGTTTGTATTGTTGGTAATTTCCCTTAATCACTTGCACCAATAAACATGTATAAATATTAAATTATCCGTCAACTATCTTTTAATCGAACGAGCGAGCGAAGCGAACGTAGTTCTTACATTCGACTTGGGACACGCGGCTGGCTAGGGGCACGTTAGTGTAGTAAATAAAGGTAGTGGACCCCGCAGTAATTCCTCTGCCAGAAAAAACTTTACAATATGATAGAGTATCAAAAAATAAAAAGTATTGTATAAATATCCAAAGAATAATAATAATAGTATTTAAGTAAATACCTAAAGTCTTAAATCGTTAATATCTTTTTACGGAAAAATGCTCCGTTCAAACTTTCGTCTTCACCGGACATATTCATGTAAAGTATTGCAACAATATATGAAATATAAAAAAAAATATCCCAGCAGAACACTGACTTAATATTAGAAATAGACACACAGAGCGGAACAAAAACGTCAACAAAATGTGGGTCAGAATGACATTAGCGGCAAATTTGCATTGATGATAAAAACGCTTACGTAAATTTTGAGTCAAGATAAATGTTTTGTACGGAAAAGAACTTACTGTCGTAAGCATTAAGTGTCAAATTTGTAAACATTAGTTTACAAACACTGTTAAAACTTTAAGTCCGATGGCACTTGTAATGTCACCATTGTATTTACGTCAAACAACGTCAAACGAGAATAATGAACGAATGGAGTCCCTTTGGTACATTTTAATAGGTATTACTGTACAGAAAAACCAAAGTAATAAATGAAACAAATTTAATTTGATCGGGAGTTCAAATAAAATTTATTCATGGTAACAACCCGTGTAAGTTATCATAAAACAAATTTATTTTTTAATAAGTAAGTATACGTCTTAAAATACTATTTTCCTTGAAATAAATGTGTATTTTAGATCTACATAATATTCTTTGCACTTTCGTCCTTTGCAATATAGTGCATGGGGACATTTAGGTCGCTACTGGTACTGATTGGTTATGGTCTTTATCAAAAAAATCCTGTGGTTGTCACTGTGTTCAGACAGGTTTAGCATTTACAGTTAGTCGATGTTAGCCCTTATTGGTCGTGTATATGTCGGAAACAGGGAAATGGGCCGAACGCACAAGTGCCGTTTTGCCTTGTTTAAAACTGCATCACCCCTATCTCTTGCTATAATAGCAGTCCACTGTGCACGTCGCATAGGTTTTCTTGGAAATCTTGAATTTAAACATAATATTATATCTTACGAATTCCATATAAAAATAAAAATATATTGACCTCACATCGACTCATTAGATTTTTGTTCCTTCACATCCCTTCTTTGGTACTAACAAAATAATTTGTTCAAAACCATGAAATTACCACCAGATTACATAAATTATGTAATGCTATCCAAAGAACTAACCAAAAGAAATACATTCCATGCTTTTTCCTTGTTTTATCATTGTTATTTTTGCATATTTTTACGACCATTTTACGACATTGTTGACAACTTCACATTTGAGCGGTCCATACAAGACTAAACGAAAAAGTAACGCGTGATCTGTTTTAACGTTACTTTTGCGGGGCCATTTTATGCGGCTGATTGGGTATCCAGTTCTTATTCTATATCAATGCAGCAGAAATACCAATAACTTATTTGGTAAAAAAAAATTGGAGGGAGGAATTACCCGGTTAAATATATAAACAGATTTGTATTTTTACGTATACATACCTAACTTAGGAGTGTTTTTAGGGTTCCGTACTTCAAAAGGAAAAAAACGGAACCCTTATAGGATCACTCGTGCGTCTGTCTGTCTGTTTGTCACAGCCTATTTTCTCGGAAACTACTGGACGAATTAAGTTGAAATATGGTACACATATGTAAATTAGTAACCCAAAGATGGACATATTTTTTTTATAATTTTAAAATACATAGGTTCGAAGTTAATTAAGAAAATACAAATAGCCAAAAAATTACCATTCCCCCTGTATCTCCGAAACTACTGGGTCTAAAATTTTGAAAAAAATACACAAAATAGTTCTTTACCTATAGATGACAGGAAAACCTATTAGAAATGTGCAGTCAAGCGTGAGTCGGAATTATGTACGGAACCCTAGAAACGCGAGTCAGACTCGCACTTGGCCGGTTTTTTTTTTTGGATATTTATATGTTAGTTTCGGCTCATACTATACAATAACCAAGCAAAATTTCATCGACTGAGAAATTAATGCATGGGTCTCCATACAACAACTTGCTTCATTTACTACACTACGTCTCGGCATTTTGATGTTTTTAAGCTGAACTATCAGAGGATAGTTTGATACTCAAGAACTTAAGTAAATTTGTTCTAATTTAAATGAAATGGGATAAACGTGCAGTTGCGGGCATTATATTTTAGTCATTAAATTATGAGCAGGCTCGATCAATGGGTTATTGAGCTAGAAGAGCTTAGAAGGCAAAAAGCTATTTGTGAGGGGTCTTGCTATTCTGGTCAATTTTTTGCAAGAAAGTATGGTCGAGTTTGGTATCAAATGAAAGTGCTCGGCTTGCACTTTTATAATATCGTTTTTAAATTTACCATTTTGAAATAATTAGCAAGATAAAAATAAACATAATATAGGTATTTGATTTTTTCTACTGACGGGAATGGCTTGACAGACTATAAATTGTTGCCATGTGTAAGCATTTTACGTCAAAAATGTGACAGCTACGTAGAAAGTGGCGCCCTCATTTATTAACCGAGTTCCAAATCTCAAAAGGAGGAGATTCGATTGTGATTTTTTTTTATGTTTGTTACTCTATATCTCCGTACTCCGACTGGACCGATTTTGAAAATTATTTTTTTGATTATATGTATATGCATACAGATTAGTCCCGTTTTTGTCAAAACCCAGTTCTGATGATGGGATCCATAAGGAATCGAGGGAAGTCCTCAAATCTTAAAGGCATAGATATAGTGATTTATGTGTTTTATCAACAAATAAAGCATATACATTCAAAAAAGTGACATTTGATGAAGTAGAACTGCTGATGATGATTAGAACGGTACTCTTCAATGAAGCATAGTTCATGTTTGGCGATTTCTCCTCTTCGTTATGTTTGTTAAGCAAGTTAAGTTTTTAAGCCACATTTTTGCCAAGCTCGAGGTCTGATTTTATTTTATTTTATTTTATTAAGGTTCACCAACAATTGTTGACATCGATACATTTAAAACGTACAAGCTAATACATGTTAGGGAGTGATGTCACAATCACTTACAGTAAACACCGCATGCAAAACATATATAAGTAAACAACTAAAGAAATTCTAAATTTAAACTTATTTTCTAATTATTTATGTTTTAGGAAATATTTTCGGACAGATATTATAAATTTATTTAGTGGGTCATAGTGCATATCCGCTTTGTCACAGCAACCATTAGCAATTTTACATAACCTGCATATTGGAGAGTTAGTGCCTGAAACTGATCTTCTTAGCGGGGCGTAAAGAGGGGTGATAGCGTTACGGGGGAAACGAGATGGAGCACGAAAGTTCAGCAATGTCAGTAGTTGTGGACAATCTATTTTGTGGTTCACTAACTTGTACAAAAAAGTTGCATCCAAGAGCGCCCGTCGGTCTTCTAGGGAATCCATCTTGAAATATTGCAGTTTCCTTTGATAGGATATTGATCTTTTAGCCATAACACGTGCCTGAAAAGCTAAGTGACGAGTGAACCTTTTTTGAACACGTTCTAACCGTAATGAGTGAGTAGCGTAATGCGGCCGCCAGACAACGCTGCAATATTCCAAAATACTCCTCACTAGACTATTATATAGTAATAATGGTATCTGATGATGGTATCCATGAGGAATCGAGGGAACTCCTTAAATCTTAAAGGCATGCGTATAGAGATTTGTGCATTTTCACCAGAAAATCAAGATATTACATTAAAAACTGTCGCATTTGATGAAGTGGAACTGCTGATGATGATCAGAACAGAACTCTTCAATGACTACACGTTTGGCGATTTCGAATTTCGATTTTGACGGAGCTGGCCCTGGAGCCAGACCTGACCCCGATCCGGGCTCTTATCTGGACCTGAACCCGGACCTGGACCCGGACTTGGACCTTGACCTGGACCAAGATCAAAACCTGGACCTGGTCGTGGACCCAGAACTGGACCCGGACCCGGACTCGGACCCGGAAAACCACTGATACCTAAGCTAAATAAACCACTATGATTACCTACCATAAAATGTAGGTATAAAGTATAATGATGCCAAACTTACTAGCCTCTCCCGCTCAAACCCCCGTACACTGCACCGCACGCGCCGTTAAGTGACTTAAGGTTAGGTTTGAACTGCGATCCTCACAAAACCGAAAAAAAAAGTGGGTTAGGTTAGGTTAGAACTCGGGGGGGTGTCGTGGTGACATGCTCGCGACCCCATTGCACCCCCCCTAACGGCATAGACGGAAACGCCGCAGGGGTTTTAGTGGGTATTCTCCTCCCCTCCCTCTGACTAGCAGAGGGAGTTACGGGAGGAGCGAGTCCCACATATCACCCCCCAATGGGCCTCCCCAGCCCCGGGGTGAATGCATAAACGCATTTCCCCTGCGTCAAAAAAAAAAGGTTAGGTTAGAACTAAAACTGCGAGCCTTACAGAAACGAAATGCTACTAGAAAAGTGGTTTTGGTTAGGTTCAAACTGCAATCCTCACAGAACCGAACTGCTATCAGAGAATTGGGTTCGTGAGGCTAAAACTGCGACTTTTACAGAAACGAAATGTGGATGTTTACTAGAAAAGTGGATGGTTTTACCTCCTTTTCTACATAGTGCACCATCTATGTACAGTAATCTTTTACCGGCCCCCATAGAAGTAGGTTTTTTTTCTTGAAAATTATATTCTACCATTTTATGTCGAACTATACGAGTAAGTAGGTGCAACAAAGTCAATCGCTCTATATAATTTTTGGCAAACCGCGAGTTCTCAGTTCGGGGCGAACTACTAGTTTAATTATGAGGTGAGAGCCGCGCTCGCACATAGGTAGAGTTAGACCATGATAAGTCTGCAACGATTTAGTTAGCCCACGCATTGCAAGTGTTATTTATACGACATAATTTCATAGATGTTTGACGTTTAAAATAACACTTGCACTGCGTGTGCTATCAAAATCGTTGCAGACTTATCATGGTCTAACTCTATAATTGTTTCAAATGAGTGCAAATGAGCGCGTAAAAACCTATATGATTCTATTCTAAAATGTCACATTTTCATTCAAAATTAACCTGTTAAATAGGTATTGTAATGTAATTACCGCACAGTTAAGTACCTACACAAGTAAAAAATAACTATACACCGTGTTAAAACGATTGATATGGTACCGTCAAGTGTAAAAATATGGGTGCATACAACTTACTCAAAAATATTTCCCATAGTTCTTAATTCACCGACATAAGAATAATTAAACATGTAATCTGAACAATTTTGAATTACTACCAAATACTTTAAATTAAATATAGTTAAATTGAGAATTATTTGATGTTGGTAACTAGGTACCACCTACTTGTTTTTATTTTAACACTAACTGCACATTATACAGTCTCCCCTGAAGCTTTACTTGTCGCTTCCTTTTTGTGGCTCGCTGTGAAACTTATTCGTAAAACTAACTGTAGGGAAATATTACAATACGAAAGTAGTTTGAATTATTGAAGAATAAAAGTAAGACTAAGGGCTGATTTAGAAGTTACATTGCGGACTGTTGGTTACGTCCAATGCAACCGACCGATCAAAACCCGCAATGTAATGAAACTCGCAGGCGAGTTCTCTTATCGTCTAAATGAGCCCCTAAAACAAATAACGGTAGTAACGGTACCTATATCTTACTACAGGAGGCGATTTTATTATGTAATTGTAAATAATTACCTAATATGTACTAAACGACCTTATGACTAGAATAACGTTTATGTATTAGGCACAAAAAAGCTACTAAATTCATAATTTATCATACCTACTTACTTTCCGCAGCCCGTCCGACCCGGATCCGGACATAACATGGTGCTTTCCAAGAGAAAAAGTTACGTGAGTCATTTTAAGGAAAACCCATATAATGATATAACGAGTGACTATATTTTAAGAAATTCTCGTGGAGCCATTAATTTTCGTCAGATGTGTACTTAGACTTAGGTATGCTATGTTTTATTTAATAGGTATTCTAAATATTTTTTTATTTGTAAAAAAGAACATATATTCATTACATTTGTATTTTATGGTGATTCATTAAAACTATTACCGTTTTGCAGATATGAAAGAAAAACCTAATTTATACCCTACACCAGAACACCTTTTTTCTTGAAGAAGAGAACGCCTATTTGGACAAAATCATCAAAAATTGGGAATAGACGCCTATCAAATGATTACCAGGTATAATATAACCGATCTCTACAACTGTTAATGATGACTGGGACCTATTCGACTTGTCGGAGTGTGTGCGGTCGTGACGTGTCCCGGCTCTCAACACAGGTCCATTTTTTCATAAATATACGAACTAAAGTTGACTTATGATAATCTCAATAAGCCATATAAGTATTTGTTCTTTGGTTATGGCATAAAGACCATAAAGTATAGCTGGTCAAGCAGATCTTGTCAGTAGAAAAAGGCGCGAAATTCAAATTTTCTATGCGACGATATCCCTTCGCGCCTACATTTTTCAAATTTGCCGCCTTTTTCTACTGACAAGATCTGCTTGACCAGCTATATATTACATATTGTAATAAAGTTGGTTTTGGTATCACTCGTTAGAAGATTTTACCGATGGCTACTTCAGGCGGCTTAGCACGGTCGCGTTTTTATCCCTTGTCACCATGCCTGTCACGTTCTAACAAGTATGTAAGTGCGAAAGGGACGCGCATAGTGATAGTCGATAAAAATGGAACCGTGCTGAGCCCGCAGCATGAACTGGTTTAATCACGTTGCATAACAATGTTTACAATACAATAGTTAAGATCAAACGAGGTTACAGTAAGAGTTTAAGACTGGCCTGCGTAATAATTCGTAAATACTTCATTTTCCCGTGACCTAGCCCGCTATAACACTATAACAAAAATGGAACTAATAAACACATTAGCTATACTTACCTACATATATATTTATAATAGTATTAATAGTACATATCAGTAGAATCCAATTGTTAATGAATTATGGACGATTAGTGTTTATATACTCGTACCTACATAACTACTGAAACATCGGATCACAGTCTCTGAACGTGCGGTACTTACGCTGAAAAAATGCCTTACTGGAGCACAGAAGAAATAATAGTACTACCGTACAGAAAGGACACTTCCTACAAACCCGAAGTATGACAGCGGTTCAAGGTCGAATCATGCTATCCCTTTCTAATATATGGCACCATCCCTTTCAGCTATTTAGGGTTGTCAAAATTCAAGTGATTATCTTATCTATGGTCGTGCACGCAAAAGGAAGTCAAGTGGTGCCAACCCTAATAATTGCTCGGAGCAATGCTGAGCCGAACGGAGCCGAGTTCGACCGAAGTTAGGAGTGTCTCCCCACTGACTGGAGGCCTATTCAAACTAACATTTTGACATCTAAATTATATGTTCCCGTGCGTCTCGCTCGCTTAAATACTTGGCCAAGTACTCGCGAAATTCTCGCGCGAATGATAACTAAATGACAATATTTGGATGTCGGTATGTGCCTCCTGAATGTGAATTGGCTTCCTGAGGGCCTACCACGAACCACGTTCGACGTGTTGCCTCTTTGTCGCACTTGTAAATTTGTACGTAAGTGTGTAGGCCCTCTGTTTCCATTTATGGCTACAATGCCGATGCCGGCAATGTGACGCACTCACGCAAGATGCAAGTTTCGCCGGCTACAAGGACTATCTCCAATCTGCATACTTAAACAACTTTCTTTCGTGCATATACGACACTTTGTTTACGAGAATAATGCGACTACACGACGTAGGCGTCCTTTCGATTTTACATACATACCTATAGGCATTTTCTACTTCAAAAAATTACGGATTCATGAAAGTAATGACAGTGTGAGAAATTATTTTTTTATTTTCTTCCGCAACTAACACTCACTTATAAGTTGTCTCGGTTCTAATTTTCTAAAACCGTCAACCGAGGATCGAAACTGGTCTGGGCACTAGACACTTAATGCTGTCGATATGGAGAGATAGCCGGTCCAGTGCTAGGAAAAATCCTACAGTAATCATGCGGATTGCGGAGACGCAATTACACAAGCATCTACACGATAATTATAATAAATGATACGGGTGATTAGCAATTCAATACAATCAGCGTGACAATATGATCAATGATCATTACCACAGATCATATAATAGGTACTAGTATTGTCATTACATTAGGTACTAGGTACCTATGTGGTAAATATCCTATTCAAAATACGTTACAGAAAATTAACATAGAGGCTTCTTTGTGATCACGGAAATATATCTGCGGTAAAAATACCCTACCTTTAGCATGCGGATTACAGAGAAGCAATTAAAAAGGATCTCGGTTTTACATATAAATTATACGTGCGATTAAAATAATAATTATCTATATTTAATATAATGTGTATAATTGCATGACATTATTTTTACGATCAATCGATCTAACTTTATCGTTAATGTAAAGTAGGTACTTATAAAAATGGTTTTCCCCTGGTGTTAATCAAACTAGTAAAATATACATAGTACCTACCTACAAAGTGAAAGATCATATCCATTACAAATCGGTAACAATAATTTACTATTCAGTCTAGAATATTTGTTTCTACAACCCATATTTGTTCACGTAGTATTCACATTTTAATAACTATCAGTATGAAAAAAAAACAAGAGCTGTTTTTGTTTTTATTTGGACCACACGAAAATATCTGTACCCATTAATTTAGAACCTGCTTGAGCGTAGAAAGGGACTCATAGGACATAAGACTCGTGTGGCACATACAACTTTTCATCTTCATAATTTTAATAGTCGGTGTTACACGTTCTCCACATTGGCTATGCAGAATTATACATGTTTGTTTACATCATCCCGTCCTAACCTAAGGTCGCACGTTCGCTTAGCCCGGATACTGTAAAGCAGTGTTTTTCAAACTTTATGGTGTCCCTTTATGACCACTAAATTTTTTTCGCGACCTCCAAACCCCGTTTCTACGTTTTTCTATCTAACTATATAGAGTCTGTGCGGAAAGAGAAGAGTCGTGAAATGTATGGTGGGATCCCATACATTCTACGGCTCTTCTCTTTACAGTGTAAAGAATTTTGCTTTACAGTTCCGTAGTAGTACGTAAGATGTAGAAAGTTGCGCCTACAGCTACTGTTATGATACTTATGCAAGCCTTATAAAATATGCAAGCCATCGCTATTATGTGTTAATTTAATTGATCTACTCGTCTAATAATGGAAGAACAGGTAAATATAAGCGTAACAAATCGTCTTTAATAATTGCCCGTCCACACGTATCGCGATGAACAAATATTTTTTACTAAAATTTACTAATATTTCGCCTGCCCCGCATGATTCTATTTCTGGTTAATGGATTTATTGCATATTAATAAAACATAGATTAAAATAAATAAATCATAAATCTAGCCCTAAATTAGCCTGACGCTAGTCTGGTTAAATTAGGTTTTCATTGATAAACACAAATATGATAATTAAGTAGGATTTATTAACTACTCAAAAAATAAGGATCCAGCCGCCGAACCAGCCGAAATACTCATACTCATACTCATTCTTTATTGGTAATAGGTAATTACATGTCAGCTTACATAACTAGTACAAATAACATTTTAATCTTCTACAAAAACGCCTTTGTTGATACATCAGTATTGTCGTGAATTGCTTTCTTTACAATTAACGTTCATTCATCCCGACAGGCGTGACCTTTTACTTTCTGGATCTCTACCCGATCCAGACTCCCTTTGTTGAACAACTTTCATTTACAACTAGTTCATCGAACTCACTTTCTCCCGATACCCGAACTCCCAAGGCTCTCATCGGAATGCATTATAATTGTTAGCGCCATCCACGTGCACGTGCAAGGAAAAATCATATTCATACATCGGCTCTACGCTCTCACGCTTCCAAAACATTCTATCTTATTACCCTACTCCAGCAACGCAGTGTTTTTACTCCGTGTGACAGTTAACAGTGGAATGGTGGCATGAAAGAGCCAGATTTTGAAATTATCATTTATCTGAACTTTTATCAAAAGTGTTTATAAGAATTGATCACATGCTCCCGTAAAAAATAGGAACATTCGGAAACGTCAATTCAACAAACGTAAATTTTAAAACTAACTAATATTTACCTATTAGCCTAATTGCATGCAAATGAAAAATTAGGCTAATTGCAGTTTTTAGTGTGAGCACTACTAGGGCGGTCAGATAATTTCATCAAGCATGCTAATTAATGTCCCACTGACAAAGCAGCGGCGCACGTGCCTCGTGTAGCGAACTGTTAATCAGTTTTACCGATTAACTTAATTCTAACACGCGACTTGTCTTTGAGCTCAGAATTCACTTTCAGCTATAAATTGGTTTTGACACGTTTGTCGAATATGAACGGCAACTTTTTAAAGAGTCGGTGTTTCTATAGATGACATCAGAAATTCTAAGATACATACTTTCTTAATTAGCTTAGAATATACATTTCTTTTGAGTGTAAGCACTTAATGAAATTTGTAACATATTAAGTAAAATACAAGAAAGACACTTCTCACACACATCAGAGAAAAGATAAAAAATACTTATAGAGGCGGTATCTGGAATAAACCATAAATTTGATAAACTTTTGATTAAGAAGTCAAATAACTAATGCCTAATAACAATCATCAGTCAGATAGGAGTCACATTATGTATTTTGGTGTGTACCTAAATGGCATAGGTTAGTCGGGTCCGCGCTGCGGGCAGCGCCTGTTCGGAGATCGCGCGAGAAGATTTTCTCATTTGATATTCACATTCAGTGTTTAAGACGCTTCGCCCCAGCTATCTATAAAGCGAATCACTGTCGCGTATAAATAGTATTAGTGGCCGGCCTGAATGCCGGAAAAACATACTAACATTAAAATGCTCTGCTCGTGTCTGCCTCTGTTGTGTTTGTGGTTTTGATGAGCTACTTTTCAAGTTATTACACATATGTTTAGTATCCGGATATGAGAAAAGGTAAGGTTGTGATTCCATGCATTGTCAAGTACTTTTCTCTATTTGTTTATCTAACATATACCAAACACGTATTCAGAAATAATATTTAGGTCAATAATTATTATGATGAGAATTTATCTGAAGTTTATGTAAACATGGATGATGAAAAACAGATAATATTATTCTAGTCATTTGTTAAATAAATAATAAATACACAACACCGAGCTCTAAATTAAATGAAGCTAATAGAAAATCAGGCGACAATTGACCCTTGTGGCCTGGCGCTCGCCGGGTGTCCGATAAATACCGTCAACTCTAGTAAATGAACAATCATCTCAATGTATTGCAGATAACGTAAAAAGGCGCAAAGTAATTTGAATGTAAACAATGCGCCTTTTATAATATTTAAAACAATCGCGTTTTGAACACATATTAACTCACATTTATAGACGGGTCTAACGCCGCCGTCTATAAATGTGAGTTAATGCGCCTTTTGTACAAAAAAATCATATGAAATAAATATTCCAGACCATTCAAACAATTTCTCGGTACTTAAAATAAACAGCATAAGTGTACTTCGTACTTACCTGAGTATGTAACTATAAGTACATACCTATGTCAGTGCCTACGTAATGTAACTATTTTGTTTTTATTAAACTTTATTGCACGACACAAAATTGCACAAACAACGGACTGAACACCTTAAGGTGTTTTCTACTAATTAACCATTGACAATTTCAATAGGTATATTTTCATTAGATCTTCAAGTTGTGTCTGGTTTGCAATGCAGAACTTATCGTGAATATATCTGGACACTGCACAGTACGACCTATTTCGGTATATAACTCGGTTAACTAGTCCTTTCTATAAAGAATCACACTGTAAATAAAAAAACTATTATTAGAATATTATTAGAAAGGGTCCTAAGGGTTTCATAAAGGTTAATTAATGAATGAAACATTTTTTCAGATGTAGGTAGTCATGTGTCGAGCGAGACTTAATAAACCCTGAAAACACGACTCATCAATTTCCCGAATCGATGAAAACACAAAGAAACAAAGAAATCTGATGTGCTTACCTGATGTATCAGGAACGGAAAACTTGTGAATAAATCTATTACATACCTCGTAATTAATTGAAGCACGTTAGTGAGTGACTAACCGTAGCCGATTGACTAGCCTACTATAACTGCGTATTTGTATATCCGACCTCAACCCTGTTGTTATACACGAGCTTCATAGTCTTCCTTGTTTGAAAACATGCTGATAAAATATTATTAGTTAGATATAATATTAGGTCCTTACCTATGAAATTGGCGTTTTTGTTCATAGATATAAGTCTGATCCTAGTTTTTTTTTTTTTACAAAAGTACATACACAATTACAATAAAACTACAGTGCACTCAATAAACAACGATTTTACATACAGTTAATTGTTATTTTTTATTGTTAAGTGTTCAGAATTAAGCCTTGAAAATAGGTCTTTTCATGTGCTGTCGGTTCGAGTATTAAAATTACTTATATTTTTCTAATGGTACCAATTTTCAAGAAATGGAGATATTGAAAACATACCTTAAAGGTGTCAAAAATTACTGGAAAAATTTTGTTTGGTTTGAATTAGCCATCAAAAAAATATCCGCAAAATTAATTGTATGGAAATTCGTGTTTCGTTGAAATTCTCCGAACAAAACGCCAATTTCATAGGTAATGACCTAATATTGACTGTTATGATATCGTTACAATTGTACCTATAGTACTACGCTACGCTACCTACTACAATAGCCTTGTATAATTTATGTTCCCATCAAGGTACGTACAAATAGTTCTTTTTCTCAAAACACCCAAGAAAACAATGCAATGCAATCCGCGGCCCCGGTTGAAAATGGTGTAGGTACCTACCTATTGAAATTTCATTGTCAGGGTTAAAACTCGAAAGAGAGGTCGAGATTCACAATACCCGAAATGTGTGGTTTGCGGACTATAATATCAGTATTATCACAAACGTAAATTATTATACCGATATTTAGGTATAATCGGGGACATTCGCGGACTTCGCGGTGAACCACCTTAAGGGCAAAAATGGTGATATCATAAAAGTGATGACCAATAAATAGCATGGCACTTAAAAATGTGGGTGTTAAAAAAAAGGTTCATCATCATCATCTCAGCCATAAGACGTCCACCGCTGAACATAGGCCTCCCCCTTGAATGAAAAAAAAAAGTTAGCTCAGGTAAAATTTATTGCCGTCCATTGTCTTTGTGACGGCATTTGCAAACTAAGATAAGGAATCCAAAATGCATCCTAATTGGTTATCTTTATGGGGAGGCGAAGCTTAGCCTAAAGAACAACAACTAATTCACTAATAGCTGTCCTTAATTACTACCTATTGTTAGGTTAGTTATTGTTAACTCGTAGATCAATTTTTCGCCACCGAAATCCCCATATAGCAAATTTCTTCGAAATCGTTAGAGCCGTTTCCGAGATCCCCTAAATATATGAATATATATACAAGGATTTCTCGTTTAAAGGTATAAGATGATACGTTGTCAACTTGTCACCCTATCCCTATTTTCAAGCATTTCAAGATTCATTTTTTCAAGCGTTTTTTTTAAATAATATTTGACAAAACAGATAGATAGAGAAACAATAAAATTGCATGGAGGTAACTATAATGCTGCCGAGTATTTGTGTTCTTCTGTGTGATAAGGAACTTGTCTTCTATTGTTTATCGTTGCATAGTGTTGGTAATAATTGCTGATCAGAATGATTGGATAATACGTACTATTATTTATTCTGTGGCTGTAGTGTTGAGAATAATAGTTGATTACGATTAGTTATTTATTCACTATTTATTATCATAGTTTATTATTAGTAGTGATCGGTAACAATCATTTCATGACAGCGTGATCGAATTAAAGTAAATATTTTGAAACATACGGCCAATTAAGGTTCATGTAAAGGTTATTAATAACTTTAATTAATAATTCCAGCTGAATTCTACTTTACAGATTCCTTTAACTCAACAACGCTGCCATGAAATTAAATCTTTGTTACCGATCACTAATTATTAGTTACCTATTTATCATAGTTTATTAGTTATGACGTTTTATTTATAATTCTTTATTATATTTAAGTAATATAAAAGTTTTGCAATCCATCGTACCTATAGTCAATAGTTATTGGTAGGTACGGATCACATACTCTTTTTACGAGAGATTATGTCAGATGATCAGAGGTACATATTAAGAACATATATGGCATATGCCTCTGATCTCGGTCTCCCTAATATTTTATCCATATGAACCAACATATCAATATAACTAGAACACAACACTATTTATATGCTGCAATGGTATAAAGCTTGCGATTCGCGATACATCGAAATTCGCCGTTAACCTCCTTCGGGTGCCAGAAAGAAAGTAGCCGCCGTGCCTAAAGGATGACATGAATTTATAATGTCTCAACACTTACACAGGCAGATGTTGTAATAAATACCGACTTTACACTCACACACATGCTGCAAGTATTCAGCTAATTTTACAAATAAGTAAGTAAGTTTTGGAAAATATGTAGTTTCTCATTTATTATACATATAATATAATAAGTGTTATAACTAACTTACTAGTAATACGATTTTAATGTTTACTAACCATTTTTATATATTTTTAAATTCGATCATTTTTATATATAAACTAAAACTAACTAAATATAATACTAAAACTAACTAAAATGAAAAAGCATGTATGATGGTGTGCGAAACACTTGCAGGTATTTTTTGACGTGATAACGTCTTATAGGTAAATCGATGAACACCGGTAGCATGCACGAAAAAGTCTCACGCTGTGGACAAATCTCCATGGTAACGTTGTGGACGGATCTCCATGGTAACGTTACGTAATGTAATGGTATAATGGTAATGTTTTCTTATGCCGTTATCACGCAAAATTATCGTCCGGAAACCGACTTTACAGACAACCATTTTTTTTTATTGGTATAACCTCTTATGTTAGTTGAAGGGTTCACAGTTACATAATTCTTGCTGTTTTGTATGAATAAGTAAGTACCTTCATAATAATTAACGTACCTGAACATTTATATAATCACACCGCGGAATTTTGGAATAATAAGTTTGCATTATCAACACTAACTTGTGTTAAACAACTATCAGTTTTTGTTATTTCCATGTATTCCGTTTCCGTCCTATTTTTGTATATAGGTACAAACATATGTATAAATAATCGTGATATGTATAAGAATGACCTAGCTGATGGTAAGACGAAAGCTTAGCCTAACTTCAAAGGTGTCACCTGCGTGTAGCAAAACAGATAAGGAAAAGGCAACATTATTGGGTAAAATTTGTTTGTATGATGTAACAAAATAGATAATTATCGTGTTTAACGAAACATATTTTAATTTACTTTTCACACAGGTACGGGATCGTGCGTGGCATTATGTTTATGATGTAAACAATTTGTAGCAATTACTATTTTCGTGTGATGAACAGGTTATCCCATAAGTATTTTATTATTCTATTTTATCTACTTAACAGTGTATATCAATCATGTTCTCAGCTGATAAGAAAAAGTGTACATTTCTGATTTAATATGCAGAATTAGAAAGAGAAAACTGATAAACTGCGGGCATGTATTTCACGAGACTAACGCGGTATCTTAAGTCTTATGACTTAAAGATACTTTTATTTACGTAGCTCCATAATTTTCAGTCATACTTTTATTAAATTCGCCGGAATCCAAATTACATACCTACTTCTTCAAGCTGGTGTCGGTTTACTCTTCCTCATTCTCGATATCAGCCACTATAACCCAACTAACATTAGGCGCTAAATTTAAGGGTTAGAAGAGATTTATATAAGCGCCTATTTACTCTTTAGGTGTTGTTAGTGCTCTAAAAATAGGAGTTATAGCCGGCTATAACCCCGTTTTAACCCCGGATTGGGCACAAATTTTATCACCATAAGATTTATAACAGTGCTACAGTAGGGTTAGCGGATAAAAAAAGAGACATAAGAGCGGTATAGTGGAGCTACAATAGTGTTAATTAATTCTTTAGGAGCTAGATGGGTTGCATATAGGTGACTACAAACTGTTGTAGTAGAAGAGCGCTAAAGTAGTGTTGTAATAGCGTTGATTAAGTACTTAGGATTTAATAGGGTGCCAAATAAGCGAATACTAACTACTTGAGTAGTAGTGTAGGGCCATATAGATGATACTTTCAGCTTTAGATGGTATATTAGCATTTAAAGTCAATATTTGTAACACGCAAGAAGGTAATTGCACATTTTTCCTTAGCCCTACCTGCTTTGGTTGCAGATGTTTCCATTTTGTATTATTATTCGTAAGCTTGCTCTGTGACAGCTTGAAGTGAAATGTAATGGCGGATAATTAAAAGCAAATAATTATTTTAGTTCACTGATGCAGGAGTTATCTGCGGATTTATGATCGCGAAATTAATTACACTGTCAAAAACTATATGTATTACTAACAAAATTTTAATGGGCCTCTGATCCTTTGCATATTTATCTGAATATAATATTGCTTTATTTGTGGTCCACCGTATTTAATTTTCGAAAAATTACTCAATATACGTGAAGTCCGGTTTTAAATATAACATTAGGTCAATATTGAGTAAAAGTATCGATTTTTATGAAGTATTTACGTTCTAATTAATAGTTTTTGTTTTGCTTATTGATTCATCGGTCATCTTAACATGGCGCTATAGGCTTAGGTTCTAAGTAAGACTCCAATAACAGTATAAGATGTACTAAGGTATTGAATAACGCTCGTCTGCGACTACATGATCGATAATGGTGACTCATAACTTCTCTTTTCGACTGTAAGTGATACAAGAGAGTTAAGTAGCGATTATGATACACGGAGCTATAAAATACTTTTTATCGCCTGTTTAGAACCTTAAGTGAAAATTGCAGCTTCTTATTACTCATATAGATATTAAGGTGGTAGAATTCACTTTGAGCTATAACACTAGCGGCTTAAGATGCATTATAGCGGCCAAAACGGCTACTGTGGATCTTAAAGCTATACATGGACCTCTTAAAGACCTTGATGTCACCAGAGCCTGTAAGCTTAGAATATGTAGCTATTCTACAGCCGTTCTATGTCTTTAGGTGATAAAATAAGTGCTAAGTGTCGCTTAATTGTTTGTTGGGAAGTACCTATCAGCTTAAGCTGCCATTTGGTAGCGTCGCGCGACAAAGTTGCGACAGGTTGCGGTAACCGTGTCGTCGTCATAATTTCTAAGTACCAGAGTAAGTATGAGAAAGTCGAGCCGACTAGTCTTCGGCTTAGCGTCACTTAGCTCGAACTAACTGGATTGTCTTCGGAGCTATCACGCGCCATAATTGAATACAATATAGTCCATAAGAAACACTGAACAACGCATTTCACTTTTTTTGATAATAAACGGAGATACTGCGACACGACAACGGCAATGATTATACTCGTATTCGCCGCTTTCAGTTAAAAACATACGGAAATAAACGTTCTCATTCATTACACTGTGGTATTATTATACAATCATCGAGGAAAAACAAAACGTCAAACATCATTATTGGAATAATGGAAATAGATAATTACCGTTAAATTCTTTAATTATTTACGTACATATATTGAGGTAATCATTGTTCTTTCAGCCAAGGTCACAATTAATAAGTTTAACCAGGCGAATAATATGGCTCGTAAAAACCAAATGTTAGTTTACTTTACTATTTATTGTGTTAGTTAGGTCTTCATATTTTATAATATAACACTCTCGCATATTGTACACATATTTAATTGCACAAACGGGTCTACTGCGATATAATATCATAGTTGAAAGAAAAGGAAAGAGTCTTTCCGTGACCACAGCTGGTGCAATTCAGCTGAAACGTCGGAATTTAAGGTAAAAACAATAAAATTATATCGCTGTAGACCCGTTTGTGCAATTAAATATCTTCATATTTTGACTGACTAATACCTAGGTAAACTAATAACTGACGGCATAATTAATTAGAAGGGAGGTACACTACTACTTGCTGCAGTAAAAAGAGTACGTAAACATTTGAACAGGTCACCCTTGACCACAATTTTGCTTATACAAAAACTTGAACCAGTGTTGATTATAAGTGCAAAACTTGGCGGAAAGTGTAAAATAGAATGCCCTCTAAAATATCGTAGCCAATAAACCGGCACGAACTAACAGTTAACAACAGTTCGCCAGTCTGTTTGGTGACTTGATGCCGCCCGATGACAAGTGGGACATCTGATTATCTGACCTACACACCTCGCAGTGCTAATAATATTGACTTCTAACTGGTATTAAGCAACAATGTGATCAAGCATCATCTTTAAAGATCACGGAACATCTGTTGCACTTATAAGAACCCTAGTCTTAATCAACGTATTTAACTCACCTAAGCAAAACAGGATATTTCGACCAGTTCCTCATGAAGTCAGTCCAAGTGCAAGACGAAGCGAACGCGGGCTGATCAGCGAATCCACACCATTTCACTCGTTTTCGTGTTGAACAAATACACGTCGCATTCACATACTAATTATTTACGAGAGAAACTGCGCGATGTACGTTGAAGCGCGCATACGGATCGCTGTGTGCAAGTACACTGAGTGTGTGTCCGAGTCGGGTGAGCGAAGCGAGGAGTGGAGGCAAGTGACCACAACCGCACGCGGCGCGCGCAGTGAGAGTTGTGCTTGATGCGCTCAGCTTTGATTGCGTGTTGGGCTTCGGCCCGCTCGGCGGGCAAGATATTTCGCTATGCACCAGACCAGGGAGATGCTGATGGCTGCACAAGCAGCGCGGGCAGCGCCTGAAACTCGACGCACTCGCGCGTTCAGCGCACGCACGCGACGTCATTCACTAACTTACGACCATTGACTTCCTAAAACAATGAGGAAAGTGAACAGCGCCTTGTTATGTCACATACTGTTTGTTTTGTCCCAAGCAAAATAAACTATGTTAGTCTTACCCCACCTTACCTTATAAGTATAGGTATAGTATAGGTACATACGTTTGACCGCCGATTACCCATTCATTTTACGAGTCTCAAGATCAAGTTACGTTAGGGTCGAGCTCAGAGTCATAATACTCATAATGTTTAGCCCATACCCCATGTTCTTTGTTAGGTGCGTCGCAAGCACGCTGGTTAACCCGAAGGGCATTGACTTGAAATGACATCATTGGAGATATTGGTATACCTGGCATACCTGCCTACAAGTAGATAGGTATATGGTATGTTCTCTTACTGAATTCACAGAGGTTAATTACAAACAATCATGTAAATCCGTAATTTATATATTTATTATTTTAATTTTCATTGCTAATTATATTAATTACTGCTAGATTTTAAATTTTTATTTATTACAAGAGGTTATAATGGAATTACTATTAAAGTAATCGTAATCGGATGTGACTAAGTATGTAATTGCTTTGGTACACTACTGTAATGCTTATTATGTATGCTGAAATAAAATGAAACAATTTACTCATCCACTGTTATGTGGGTACCGTAACGTTATAATTAACTTATAACCCTTCAGCGACGAAAGGGCAAAATAAAATACCCTTGAAATGAAAACTGCTCGGTTTATGACTTAAAAACCTACCTTTTAAAAGCCTACCTACCTTTTTAATGTAAAAGTCAAACTATCTTAATACCTACTTTGCATCACCAAGACATACTATATAGTATATGTCTGTATATGTAGTTAGATAGATACTAGACCTACATATTTAGTTTTAAAGATGTTTTGTATACATATAGGAATACCTAATATCGTAATAATTATTGATAAGCATAGGCACAAAAAGACGTGTCTGCTAAATACAATAAAAAAATGTAAACTTGTCCTCAGCGATTATGTAAAGTAGTACCTAGGTACCTACTCCCAATTTCACGACACCGACCCGTATTTTATTTTCCTTGGTAACTTACTCACTCGCTATTCTATTATCAGAGGTCAAAGAACTTATACAAGTATACAACTTATACAACTTTCATCTGAATAACAAATACCTACGGTGTCTGTTACCCGAGTGCAACGAACATGATTAACTCTAGTCATTACTGAATGGCAGTGAATAATACTGCACTGTACATGTACACTGATAACTCTAACTTAACGAGCGAAACTTAGGCATTATATTCTCTGGTAGCTGCTAAGTCAATCCCTGTTCCTTACCACTAGTAGGTATGCACATTGCACGTACATAGGTACCTAGTAGATACTCTTATTGTAATAGAAATTAGAGATTTCTATAAATGTATTCCATGCTAATCGTATTCCTTTCACAGTCATCTGAAAAGCAATAAGAAACATAATTATATATTAGGTACGATCGTATTAGGTAGGTCTTATAAAATACCGACACAGGTAATGCAGTTCAAGTGTTAAAATTATTATACTTATTAAGCATATGAATTATGAAAGATTCCTCATTTTGCATCGGTAGGTAAAGTACCTACCTACAAGATAAACTTGGCTAAACATGACAATGGAATTAATCTTGATGAGAAATGCATCAATAGTTTTATGCAATATATTGGGCCTGTGGTACAAAGAACACGCGTTGTTGGATGGAACAGAAAATAACCGAACCGAGTTGTCTATCTAAATTAACCTTTGCCATGCCACGGTTATGTAGGCAGGCAGGTACAGTAAGTACTTACAGTCAAGGTATTAAATATCCACAAGAACAAAGTGCCAAAAAATACGTACGCACTACCTTAACATATGGCCAATAAGGTCTTGTATACCTACATTAGTATTTTATACAATCGTGATATAATAGAGAGTTTTTCAGTCGAGTACCGTGTTTAGGTTAACGAAGCTATAGTTCAGCTGTTTAGCAACTTCCCGCTGCTTTAAGGCCCTGATTCAGCAAGACGATGACTTGGCTGGCTTCAGTTTCTGTGGTGTCCATTTTATCCAGGTGATTCCAGTGAATAATTGCGTGAAATATGCACAGGTCAACTTCTGATAAGCGACTGATAAGAAATAACCGGTTAAATCGGTTTTTATGGCTCTCAAAGGGGCTCAACTCGTGCGTAATCAAAGCAGGTAAAGTCTCATTTTCTACAAAAATAACAATTACCTGAAAATTACCTAACCGATTTTATGGGTTATTAATGTTTTTGATAGCTTAATACATAAACAATAATATTGCAATCTCACTTTTACTAAAATATTGACCGTTTTCGAAAAACACGACAAAAACTAAAAAATGCGACTTGAGTCGTTTTTTTTGCTCCCGAGTTTATAGGTACACCTACGCTAGCCTAGCTGTGCCTGCTTGTAGGTATATTTTGGTATTATATTTTATCTTCCTATGTCCAATTGTCCATCCCTCTTATTCCTGCGTATTGAATATAGTAAAAAAGTTAATTAAAAAATACAGAGAGACACACACGTATAAATTCGTCACTTATGGAATAAGTCTAATACCTGGTTAATTGCGACTTTAAATATCTCAACAGTTCAACACCCATCAACTAAAATATATAGCGTGACGTTAAGAGCACCTGCATTCATTGTAAGTACTCGTAGTGCATCGCGTTAACTAAGGGCGTAACATAAACAGCTGTTAGTTCAGTTGCTTTCCCCCGATAAAAACCTGCTGCGTGTCACTCTTGGCTGAGCACAGCCTTTGGCCACTGGCACCACCATACGTCACCAACCCCTAGCTACATCTCTTTCTAGCACACAATTATTAAAATAAGCATCTCTTTTCTTTGCCAGTTTTACTTCAAAGGGGTTGTGTGGGTTGTTTAATGGTCGTCCCGGCAACGGAGCCCCGTCCACAAGACCCGCGGCTGCCCGGCACGCTGACGTCCTACATTGTACTTCCATAATTAGACAATATTTAATTTAGAAAATGTTCTAGTAAAGTGTCGGTTTAGTAAATCAACTTATCACAACACGTAAGTAGATAGTGTTAGTAATTAATTATTTACCTACATCGTTTTAATCTAAGTACCTATAGGTTATAAGATCGTATGCAGACTCAGCTGACGCAGCACGTTGATATTAGAATTTATTAGTTTCTTACGTGTCAGAATTCAAATGTCAGCGCCCAAAAGTTGGTAACTGTTTTCCACTTCCCCTAGATCTTTCTTAGTTGTTTGGTGATTGATTAGTTAGATTGATGATTAACGAATTACCTAGGTATATGTTTCAAAATGTACTTACCCTTAGGTACTTAATAATTGAGTTAGTTACTTCATTCTTAAATCTGTATCTTCTAATTAGTTACAAATCCCTTTCATGTTACCCATTTTAGGTATATAGTTACCTATATCCATTTATTTATTCAGGTCAGGAGGTTCAGATCAAACATAACGAAACAGTACAATTTAATCGTGATTTAGGCTAATAATAAAAATTTTAAGTTCGTTTTTTAGGACTGGAAATAACTCGCATAAAAAAACATGTGGTTTTAAATTGGGCGGTAATTTTAAGTATTTGATGAGTAATGGATGAATAGGAAAAGATAATTGTGTTGGTTAAAATTATATCCTTATAAGGTAAACGTACTAGTGCTCGACATGCTAATACCCAATAGATGACACCTTGCTGTCACCTCTATTAACGATGACTTAAGTTTCAAGATGACATGTACTGGGACCGCGTCGAGCACCAGTAGGTACCGTTTACCTTACTTGCCACCTAAAGTGTCTGCTAAGAATCCTCATGTCTTCATGCTTACTACTGCAGATTTTTTATTCGCGAAGTACCTAATAGCGAAGGTGGCGATTAAGCGAAGCGTCCATTGAACTAAATTCCCACAGCGGTCTGCCTTTGTCAAGAATCAAGATAAATAAAGCACCTTACATTATAATACCTACAGAGCTAGGCAAAAAATTAACCGTCTATGCTTCAGCTTACTGATTAAAATGTTAAGTAAAGTACCTAAGTATAGAGTAATTTAAACATTTGAACCTCGTTGTACATTGTGTAGATAAGGCGTTTACGACCTAGTCAATTCGGAGATAATAGCAAGAAAATCGTGAGAAAGTAAGCATGAATGAGGATAATAATAATCATAAATAAGCGTGCTCACGACGTAAATATCTCTCGCCGTGTGAAAATCACGAGTGCAATGGCTAGACTCTAGAGCAGAGCCTAACTGGGGAAATACCTGCACCTCACAGAAAACCGCAGCCAAATAACACTAGTCACTAGACCCTATTACTCATAGTGTTGTGTTCCTGCCGGTGAGTAAGTTTGCCAGAGCTCAAAGAGGGTCCGGGCGTCCATAGGCTACGGAGACTGCTTAGCAGCAGGCGGGCCGTATGCTTGTTTGACACAGACGTAGTATAAAAAATAAAAAATTACTGTTGCTCCGTGTTCTTCAGTACCAAGTTATCTACTCACTTGAATGCGTCCGTCGTTAAACTTAAAAGATTATTGTTTTTTTTTATATTATTAGAGACGTTGCTGGGCACAGACGGCAGACCTCCCCTCCTGCACTTAATCCCTTAATTTTAATTACGGACACGGAATACCCGCATAGATTAAACGGTGTCGTGTGTCGTTTTCACGCAATTAGAATTAACCGTAAAAGATACTATATAGGTACATGATGCCCTTCTAAAATATCAAGTGACTTGCAACTGATGTAGGGGAAGGAGGAAGGAACACCTATCAGTTCCATAAAATTTATTTTCTACCTAACCTTAGGTGCACCAGTACCTACACAAAGAAACTAAACGATATTCTTTTTTACAGACAATAATATGAATATGATAGACATACAAAAAAGCAACCGGACACTATGACATTGACGGACAGTTTTTCCGGGGAGATAGCTAGTGCTACAGATGATTCTACATCCAACTGGGATCAACTATACTGCTCCCATCTTTGGTCAAACAGCAAACTACGGAAAACAATACTCAACAATGTCCAAAGTGTGGACGATGGAGCGATTACGTATTGTTTTACTTGCAGGGGAAAGATGAGAAAATATGAGATAAAATCTCCACGAACTGATTTCCGACCAAATGAGCATTCCACTCCAAACATAAGAATTTCCAAAGAGGTTAGCTTACCATTACATGACCCAAGGGAAGATTCCATATGTGAAGATATTAGTAGGACAGAAGTTTACTCGTGCAGAAAAAGTTCCACAAAAGACTCCGCCATCACAGATGTAGAAATTAACCGTTGCATTCCATCAATATCTCATCAAATAGACTCAAATATTCGCCAAAAATTTACTTCCTATGAACCACAGCCTACTGAAAGTAATCCTCGAAGACTTAGGAAAAGCCTAAAAGGCATCGGATGTATCGTGAATTTTGCTCCGACTGAACCCGTGAAGAAGCGGACTCAGATCCAAGCGTGCTCAATAAGTGTGATGATTGTTGCTATTGTAGTTATAAGTTTTGTTTTGGTGAATTTTACTACTCCTAGTTCTACACGTGTAAAAGTAATTAGTACAACTGTAGTGCCAACTCAACCCGTAATTGTTAATAAAACTTCGTCAGCAGTTACAAATATCGCATTACCTTCGGCACAACTGCCCGAAGTTGTCACCACTGAAATATCATTGACAACAGAAGACGAGTTCAGCAGTACAACTGAAAATAATTCCTTAATTAATAATGTTTTATCTAAAATCCGTAAGAATATAAGGACGTATCCGAGAAACTCTAACAAAAGCAAAGAAAGCCAAAAACCAAAAGATATTATAAATCGAGACATTGTTTCGCAAAGTTTCTGCTCGTGCCAAACAGATGAAATATGCATGCTAAACGAAAGCAGCGGAACGCCAGATTGCAAGAAAGCTATCGACGCCGATGATCCTACGGGTAAGTTCACATTACCCTTAGTACCTGTGCCTACATGTTTCCACCTACCATAGTTTAGGCATGGCTTAGGTAAAATGCATAAATTTTATGAACTACCAATAGCTCCCATATAGAGCCACACCTACCTAACTCTACCTTTTCAAATACCTACCTATAATTAACTTCATCTCCCAATCAGAAGAAGAAGTAAAAGTCTAGTCCACGAGTTCTGATAAAGAAAGCGCTAGATTGCATGTTTATCGCCCTCGCCATTGCGACAAACATAAAATAAATAAATATAATTCATAGGTTGTCGACTTTCGAGGGCTGCGTGTCTTAAGGGGCCGGTATATGACGTTTTCGATTTAGACCTCACTTTGTAACCATAATTTGTTCAATAAATGCTTAATAATTGCATTCAATTACACGTAAATTTTTTCATGAAGAAACCGTGTACCGGCTCTTCATGCCATTATATTTTTAATTTGCTGCTATTCTCTACAAATCGACACTAAAAGTATCATAAAATCAAAATATGGAGTTCCGTTTGAGACAGAAGCAAAACAATTTTGTCTTTGACAGTAATTGAATTATTGTATGATTTTGAAAGCTAGATAATTCAGGTACCAATTTATTACGAATTTATATTTTTACTCACAAAGACAACAGATAAATTCAATCTCAAATGTAAACTTTCGAACAATTTCCATACATTGACGACATCACTCAAAATTCTTCTTCAAGTCAGATGCCCGTTGGGGTTACACCGGAGCACACGTGTACTTCTTCAAATGAAAATGACAGCTTGATTTTCTTGCTTTTGACAATTATATTGACATTAAATCATATACGCACACGAGAAAGCATACCAGTAGATAAATTGTATTTCAAAAAATAGGGTACATAAACGCGCTCGCGTCTCATTTAAATTTGATTTGCTCTTATTTACGGGTCATAATGCTTGAAAACCGCAGTAAACTATCTTAAAACAATACGATTACAGTCGAATTTAAGTATTATGTTCCTTCAAAACTCGCTTAAAATGAAAAAAAGTTTAAAGACTCATCTTTACTGATTGGGATCAATTTTTATTATGCTGGTATCATTTTGCGTCATTTTAAAAACGTATTTGACTTCTGTACGTCAATGAATTTTGATGACAATTGTAATCTTGTATTATATTATAGAAATTTATCTTAAAATATTGCCTATTAACAGGAAGAGTTATGAAATTCGTATAAGTAATACCTGAAAGTCTTGTACCTAGATCTGTAATACCATGGATTGCGACTAATAAATTATTATGATTATGCCGTTCGTTCCGTCTATATGTATAATGCGTGTACGTGCTGTTCTCTGAAAATCTTCAAGAAAAAATAACGGCTAGACCAGCACTAAGTACTAGCGAGTTTTTGCGGCTTTGGAGACCGAGATGAAGCTTACAGGCCAATTAGCGCTGTGGACTGGTTATTGTTATGTATACCTATTATCGAATGTTTTATAAATTTACTATAAAAAGCAATGTTTTATTTCGATTAGATCTACATTTTGTGCATATTGCATATCTGAAGTATTTTCGTACTAAACTTGAAACTTTCGTTGAAACTAAATAAAATAATTATTCCAAATGTACAGTCACCTGCAATTTATGTTACACAACGAAGGCCGCAAATATATCTGACACGATCTTATTTGTAGAACCATAAGAGCATGTCACATATTTTTGCGGCCTTCGAAGAGTAGGTACCGTCATTATCACCAACTTTGCCCGCTTTTTTTTAAACGCGAATTTCTCAATAAATATCACATCATATGACTTTTTTTTGCTTAGCACGTCCTATGTGATCAAATGCATCAGTTTTAAAGAAAAAAAATTTTTGTCGTGTTTTTACCCATTTTTTGCGTTTTAGAGGGCGGGCAAAGATATCCGGGGTTTTCGCCAACATTGCCCACGTCAATTTGGTATTCAAATACAGCTCGTATGATGATGATGTCTAAGGATCACTTTAAGGTTTTGGGCAATCCTACCATTCCCTGTTAATAGCTTAGCGATAAGTGTAAAACTTTTAAATACATTTGCTGGGCAATGTTGCCTACCCGTTTTTGCCCATTTCCAAATAAGGCTCGCCTAAGCATTTTACAAAGGCTAGGGTTGTCACTTTTGAGAAAATCTGTTACAATAGTTTAATGGCCAAAAATATGATTTTTGTTGTGTTTTTCATTCGTTAACGGGATAAAACATCAAAATAAAGGATAATAAGACAAATTAAATACAGAATATATTTATAAACTTATTTTAGTGTACAAACATAACCTTCTTTTACTTGCGAAGTTGGGTAAATTAGATGAAAAAGACAACCCTAATCCGTTTTTGGTGGTGGGCAATGTTGGTACGGATGCCAAATTACCGGATTACTTTGCCCACCGCTCAAACTTTTGTGTATTTAGGCCTTTTTAGTTTAAATCTGAATAGACATAATCTATGCTTCATGTGTTATAACTCAAACCCGGAAATATTTGTCAAAGGGTTCTAAATTTTTTCTACTTGCATTCATTATTTATCAATTTTTTGCCCGCCGAAATATACCCTATATTAAACAACTCGCTCAAAATTCCCAAGTCAAGTTATGGACAAGTTTGGTATATCAGTTATGCACAAGTTTGGTCAGAAATATAACCTATTTTCTACTAAAAACAGCAGGGTGGCCATAACTATTATAATTTTTTCTACATTAACGAATTTGTTTAAAATTGTCGTTTTGGGCAAAGTTTCCCTGGAGGCAAAGTTGGCGCTAATGACGTAACATATTATCGCAGGTGACTGTACATAAATGTTTCGGTGATTTTGAGATTATTTTCCAGGTTAGTTTACTAACAATCAAGTTATGCAGATACCGATTTCGTGAACGTATAAGTAGTAAGGTACCGCTATTGTTTAGCGATACCGATTATTTTTGAAGGTAAAACTATACCGGTTGAAATATAAAGATATTAAAATTACAGCAGGGACAACCATTTTTTATAGGTGTACCTAAACCAGCGTTAGCAAAGGTCTCGGTTTCAGCTTAGGCAAAAATGCTTTTGTATGTTCTCCTTTGCAGATCACATTTCTCAACTGATTCTCGTGAAAATTTGTAAGCAGGTTCGATAGAACTACTCTGTTTCGCTTTATCCGCCAAAATGGAATTGCCACCCTGCCGAAACTTTATTTATTTAAATTCCCATTGAATGGATATTGCACCTTATGAAAAACCGTATAGAGTAGTAAATAACATTTTACATCTGACTTAATGACATCTTGTTTTATTCGCTTTAATTGTACAAAACGCGTATCTCGACAAAGCAATATTAGGTAGTAAAACAGTCAACAATCAAATTTTTTTTTTTTTTTTTTTAATTTATTGAACAATAAGCTAATTAAATTACATTATTATTACAAGACCCATCGTGGGCAAAACCTTGAGGAGGTTTGTATGCCGATGGGGAGTTCGAGAAAATAACATGACAATATACATATCTATCTTATACTAATTAAGATTCTTAATATATGTAACTAAAGTCGTTAGATTGTAACAAGTGCGTCTTAATTACTTTTTTTATATTTTTCCCGTTTACATATTTTACTCTAGTATCTTCTGGCAAATCATTTAATATTTTAGGCAATATATATGTATACAATCTAGTGCCATAAATGTTCTTATATTTGGGTAAACAATATTTGTTTTGGCTCTGTAAACTTCTTAGTTTTGTACATCTTATATATTCTTTTAGTTTAGTAACATGGTGATATTCTTCAGTTAGTATGGCTAGTTTACATTTATTTTGAACTGGGAGTATATTACAGTATTTGAAAAGTTGTGCGTAGTCGGTTTCGTGTTTCTTTTTTATATGCTTAGGTACAATTGTCTTCAGTAGTCTTATCTGTAGGTTATATATTTTTTCTATATATGTTTTAAAGGTTCTACCATATGTACTTAGAGCGTAACCGATCACAGAGTCAGCCAGGGCTAAGTACAGCATACGCAAGGTTTTGTACGGTAATTTGTACCTTAGGGTTGACATTTTACTTAGAATTGCTCTTAATTTATCGCACACATAATTAATATGAGGTCCCCAGTTGAATCTATGGTCGATTATGAGCCCAAGATACATGTGTTCTGTGACTACTTCGATTTTATCACAGTTACACTTTGTGATATTATATTGGTGCAAGCAGCTATGTTGGTGTGCAAACACAGTAATGTCATGAGTGGTTTTATTGTGAGCCGAACGAATATGCATTATTTTCGTCTTTTGCGCGTTAATTACTAAACCGACGTCGTGCGCCCATTTGCAAAGGGTGTTGAAGTTAGATTGCATTGTGCGCTCGGCGGCCGCTATGTCGCGGTCGGCTGTGATAATGCATGTGTCGTCCGCGAACTGATAGACAGAGCCCTCGGTTATTATGTTGCACATATCATTAACATACAGCAAGTACTCAGTTGGGCCGATTATGGATCCTTGTGCCGTGCCTTTTTCGGTTTTTATTTCGTCACTGTATGTGTTGTTTATCTTTACTCGTGTGTGTCTATTTTTGTGATAGTTTTTCAGCAAGTTAACTAAAGGGCCCTGTATACCGCTCTGCTCTAGTTTGCAATACAACGTTTCATAATCTAACATTTCAAAAGCTTTGCTAAAATCAATGAAAACAACGAGCACATGCCTTTTTTCATGCATGTGCTCGTTGATTTCATTGTTAAAGTCACAAAGTAGCTGAGAGGTACTTCGGTTTTTTTGAAAACCGTATTGTTTACTGTTTATTATATTGTTTTGATTCAAAAAGTTACTGATTTCGTTACCGAGGTATCTCTCAACTATCTTATCGATACACGACAATATAGTAATAGGTCTATAGTTGTTATAGTCTTTATGCGCTCCTTTTTTGTAAATAGGGCGTATTATACCAGTTTTGAGTTGTTCGGGGTATACAGATGTGGCAAGGCAGGTATTAATTAAGTGAGTAAGAATTGGTGCAATGTTAAGACAATTTTTTTTAATGTCTATGACTCGAATTTTATCAAACCCCGGGCTTTTTCTATCATTTAAACTTTTGATTATTTTAGAAATATTGTCACATGTCGCTTTTTTAACCCTCATTGCCACATCTGCGGCCCCGGCAAACTCCGTATGGTCGAGAATTTGTATTTTACATGGGACTGATATTTTATTTACATTATCATGAAATTCTCGGGCAAAATTACTACATATTTCTCTTTCGTTCATTTTAAAATGTTTCATAATTACCTCATCAATAGAAGAATTTATTTTGCCACACAGTTCATTAATTATGCGCCATATTTTTTTCGAATTTTTAAAATTTTTAGTAATTTCTTGTTTAATGTACCTATTTTTAATAAAGTTAATATATTTATTTGTTTTGTTACGATACTTATTATATAAAATTCTGTTTTCAATTTTTTCCGGCGCTTTTTTCCAAATTTAGGTGCGTCACGTGTGACATGAACAGACAAGGAAAGCAAGATTAAATGCATTGTTTCTCTTTCATCTTTAAATGGAACGCTTTTACCCTCAAAGGAGGCTAGTGGTCAATACTAAACTAAAAGTCCAATCTTAAAAAAACATGATGGGTCACTGACCTGTCCCAGTAAAGTGAGGTAGTGTGCGTGAAGTGCGCTTGTGTGTGAAATGGGGTAAATTGACAGAATCTGAAATTTTACCCACCGCTACCGTCGCCTTAAGCCCTAAAGCAAAGCCAAAAAGTTCTTGAATGCTGTTGATCTCTAAACGATAAGTAAGTACTATAAAAACATAATACGAGGGGCGCCTGAAAAGTTCGCGGCCTTAGAAAAAAAATTAAAGAGAGTATTAAAGTGAATGTTTTTATTTTACAATATAGTCCCCTTAGAGTGATAAGCACTTTTCGCTTCGTAATTCGAGCAAACAATGCTTTAATACCGCCCAAAAAAATCTTTTTCCTTCGCTTCAAAATGGCACTCTACCGCAGCCTTGATCTGATTGTCATCGGCAAACCGGAGACCACGTCTTTTTTCAAATTCCGAAAAAAGAAAATAGTTGCTCGGAGCCAGGTCTGGACTATAGGGTGGGGTGGATGATTGATTTCTCCAAAACCAGTGTATTTTAGAGCCTGCCTAGCAACACGGGAAGTGAGAACTGGTGCGTTGTCCTATAAAAACAACACTCCACGGCTAAGTTTCCCACGTCGCTTCTGGATGACTGCGTCACGTGCTTGAATCAATAAATTTTCATAATATTGACCGTTCATTGTGGTCCCTTTTGGCAAATAATCAACTAATAAAACGTCCCAAAACACGGTCGCCATAAGCTTCGAAGCTGACTTTTCCACAAATTTTTTTTGGAGCCCTCTCGCCCTGTTGTAACCATTGCATAGACTCTTATTTTGATTCTGGATCATATTGGCGAACCCACGTTTCGTCACGGTTACGATTGGGTTGCAAATTTCGTCCAGATTCCCTTCAGCTAGATCCAAACAATTTTTGCAACTTTTACGTCGCCGTGCCTTATCAAGCGGTATCAGCGTTTTTAGTACCCAGCGCGCAGTAATTTTTTTCATGTGTAAACGTTCATTTAAAATGTGTCCTACACTTTCTTTACTAATTTGTAGTTCCTCCGCTATCTACCAGATTTTAATTCTTCTGTCAGCCAGAAAACATTAATCCACTTTTTCAACATTTTCGTCAGTGACCACTGTGACAGGCCGCCCATGGCGGGGGTCATTTCACAGCTCTCTCGTCCTTGCTGAAATAAACGAGCCCATTTTTTTTATCATAATGTACGAAGGGCTTAAATGATGGAGAGTATCCATCATATCATCAAAAATCCCTTAGGCGATTTTCCTTTTTTTTACAAGACACTTAATAACTGCGCAGTGTTCAAATTTATCAAAATTTCCGCATTCGACAGACATTGTTAAGTTTATCCGCGCACAGCACGAAAAACGAAAAACTTGTTTTTTAATGGCGGCAATATTTAAACTGCCAAAGAGGCGGGGAAAAAAGTAGCATAGTTTTTTTTTTAATTTTTCTTTTTTCTTAGCTTAGGCTGCGAACTTTTCAGCCGTCCCTCGTAAGACTAGCGGCTCGATTCGGAAAATGAATTAGATTTCTACTAGACTTCAACAAGTTACGATACGGATAATTTAAAGATATTTATAAGATAGATATAGACGTTTCCGCGATTCTGGAGGTCCTCTTGAACGAAGTCACATCTAGTCGATATCTAATGTAGATCTAGTTGATCTCTAAATCGTCTCAAGATCTTGTGATTATTTCGAAATCCGAATAGGCCTGTGTGTATTATTAATATGATTAGGCTTTGGTTATTATTTAATTGAAGCATTCGTTTATTTTCTAACAAGTCAATACGCACACTTATTATTGCCAGTGGGGCAGGTTCATGAAGCACTAATGGTTTTCCTACTTTTATTCTGAATTTACCTAAATTCTCCTCTGCAGGTTGTGGAGGTCTGTGTGCCTTAGAGACCGAGGCATGTCAGCTAGTAGACAGACTGCGAGGCGTGCGCGTATGCCGGCAGCTGAATCTGGTCACGTGCTCGCCGCAAGAGTGGCGCTGCCGCAACGGGCTGTGCGTGCCGGCCACGGCGCGCTGCGACGGCGCCGTGCAGTGCTACGACAAGTCTGACGAGACGCACTGCGGTAAGAACCATCTAATATGCTATTGTGGAAAGGTACCACTTACCAGCACACTGGCGGCTGGACTCGGTGACGTGCTCGCGGCAGAAGTGGTGCTGTCGCAACGACCTGTTGTTTTCCCACCACGGTACGCTGTAATGTTGGCGTACAGTGCTACGACAAGACGCCTGATGAGCCGTGCTGTGGTAAACTTCATTACTTATATAGTTACATTACCGACTCACGGCTGGACTGCCCGTCTTGTTACTACTGCTATCTCTAAACTAGGTACTGACAAAAGCGCTTCATGGAGTGGACGAAGAACAATGTTATCCGATTTCGATCTAAATCTCGAAATCCCACATATATAAATAAACTGACTGAGCTGGTTAGTATGCTATGAGCCCAACAGCCCTGTATTGTACTGTCCACTGGGAAGGCGCCGTGCAACTTACGAAACGCACTACGGTAAGAACAAAATTAAACTGTTTATATTCATGTGCTGTAGATAAATGGATGTTAGAGTGTGCGACACGAAAACGACAGAAGTCGATTCAATAAAATTATATTACGTGCGTTAGTTTCTAATTACAGTAACTAAGGAGCCACGCCGTTTTGTCGACTAGATAGTGTTTAGTTTTAAGTTTATAAAATACATATGTATGTTAGTCTGTAAGGTATTTGTAATATGGGCCTTGTTGCCTGAATTAAATTTCTAAATAAATAAATAAATTAATTAATTAATTAATTAATGCACAAAGGAAGGAACACATCGGAACACCTATTAAATCGGAGGCAACTCGTTGATCTTTAAGAGGACTTTTGTGATAAAAAACCGGGCAAGTGCGAGTCAGACTCGCGCACGAAGGGTTCCGTACCATAATGCAAAAAACGGCAAAAAAAACGGTCACCCATCGAAGTACTGACCCCGCCCTACGTTGCTTAACTTCGGTCAAAAATCACGTTTGTGTATGGGAGCCCCACTTAAATCTTTATTTTATTCTGTTTTTAGTATGTGTTGTTATAGCGGCAACAGAAATACATCATCTGTGAAAATTTCAACTGTCTAGCTATCACGGTTCGTGAGATACAGCCTGGTGACAGACGGACGGACGGACAGCGGAGTCTTAGTAATAGGGTCCCGTTTTACCCTTTGGGTACGGAACCCTAAAGGGGCCCACTGATTAACAGTCCGCCGGACGGTATCGGCCTGTCAGTTAGAACAAAATTTTGACAGTTCCGAACAACTGACAGGCCGATACCGTCCGGCCGACTGTTAATCAGTGGGCTCCTTAAAAATTCGCTGTAGAAAACGAGAAATAGGTAAATAAAAATATAGTCAATATGATGGGTGCTGAGAAAGGGGCGGCTACAGGGCGTGAGGCCTAGGGCGGCAAAGACTGCAAATCCGCCATTATTATTATTAGGGCATGCCTAGAATTAGAACTGTGTTATCCTACTTCTATATACCTATAAGGTATACTCGGGTATTTCCGAATGTCGAAAACTGTCGGATAATTCCGAAAAGAGACTCTTATTATGATGGAATTTAGGGTGATTTTCATCTGAATTTCGGAATTATCCGACTTTCGGTATTACCCGAATACACCTTACCTATTCCTATGTTACCTAACCGTTCACTGGGTAAATCGAATAAATAAATTAAGACCTTCATGGACTCATTTACTTATGACTTTTTTCAGTTAGCATTATTAAGTTAAGTTCAAGCTGCGAAGAAACCATATTTTCAATATAGAAATTATTATTCTTTATAAATGTGGTCGGACTGCAAAAACTGCCTGGCTAAGGTGAGGCCGACCAAGACATACGTCAACAGGCTTATTTTAGCTATTATAATCCGTTTGTTTCATTCTATTTTTCGATGAGGTAAATTGTAGCTCTCACGTGGTACCACAAAATTGGTCGGACACAGGAACCTGCCAACACAGGATTTGGCCGACCACTTTTTTTTACTGTCCTCAAAGGCAGCTATTGTACCATACAAGTTTCATACGATTTTGCGATAAAAAATTTTTGATGATTTTTGTATAAATTTGGTCGGACTGCAAAAACTGCCAGGTTAAGGTGAGGCCGACCAAGACATACGTCAACAGGCTTATTTTAGCTATTATAATCCGTTTGTTTCATTCTATTTTTCGATGAGGTAAATTGTAGCTCTCACGTGGTACCACAAAATTGGTCGGACACATGCAGGAACCTGCCAACACAGGATTTGGCCAACCACTTTTTTTTTACTGTCCTCAAAGGCAGCTATCGTACCATACAAGTTTCATACGATTTTTCGATAAAAAATTTTTGATGTTTTTTTTATAAATTTAGTCGGACTGCAAAAACTGCCAGGTTAAGGTGAGGCCGACCGAGACATACGTCAACAGGCTTATTTTAGCTATTATAATCCGTTTGTTTCATTCTATTTTTCGATGAGGTAAAATTGTAGCTCCCACGTGGTACCACAAAATTGGTCGGACATAGGAACCTGCCAACACAGAATTTGGCCGACCACTTTTTTTTACTGTCCTCAAAGGCAGCCATCGTACCATACCAGTTTCATACGATTTTTCGATAAAAAATTTTTGATGATTTTTTTATAAATTTGGTCGGACTGCAAAAACTGCCAGGTTAAGGTGAGGCCGACCAAGACATACGTCAACAGGCTTATTTTAGCTATTATAATCCGTTTGTTTCATTCTATTTTTCGATGAGGTAAATTGTAGCTCTCACGTGACCCAATAAATCTGGTCGGACTGCAAAAACTGCCAGGCTAAGGTGAGGCCGACCACTTTTTTTTTACTGTCCTCAAGGTCAGGTATACTACCATACAAGTTTCATTCTATTTTTCGATGAGGTTTTTTTTGATGAATTTTTGTCCAACGTTTTTGCCATTTGTACAAAATCTGCCAGGTTAAGCCTAGGCCGACCAAGTGCGTTGGAAGCTACTAAATGTCAGGTACCTCTACAGGGTAGGTATATTCTATTTTTTGATGAGGTTTGTTTCATGCAGCCGGCCACCGGACTAATAAATGATGTTATTCAAATTTAAGCAACTTGAAGGGCCATTGACCGTAACCAAAATAACTTGCCTAGTATCTACCTACCTACTAGCAAAAGCAGAGCTTTGTAAGGGCTCGCGGAGTTTTTCTACCTAAACGTACCGGACCGCGACTTTGATCCAGTCCGAGGCTTGTTCCATGTTCGATCGAATGGGTACGTAATAAGTCCGTTAAGGACGCAGCTATACGTGAGAGCAAGAAAGAAATATACCTACTAATTGAACCCCGGTCGCTGTCCGGTACGCCTGTCTGTTACAGCTTTTACTTTGTCCATTAAAAACGTGTCCAGATGACAAAATCAAATTGCCAATATCATCCACACGTAATATACAATTTCATAAGCGCTTATTACATCCTACACGGTCGCCCAGTACTTTTTGTAAGGAAGCCAACTGGCTTTCCTACATAATGTTGGGTCAGCGAGTCAATGTCCTTGAATTTATTTATGCGTCCACACCACACAATTGAGCGTAAAACTATCCCGTCTGGACACCTACTGGCGGTGATCATGCTGCTCCGCACATAAACTTACGTATATACGTATAATTTGCTCTCTTAAGTGCTCATCAAAACGAGTGAGATGACCAAAACAGCGTGTAGGCAACAAACGTGAGTTCCACTACAGCTCTATCATGAGTATCTCCTAAGTGCTCAAAAAGGCGAGTCGGATGACCAAAACAGCGTGTGCCTATATTGTATAAAACCCGAGCTCGACTAGGTACTGCCAGAGTTCAGCATCAGCTACCTTGGGTAATAAATACTCTACCAAGTGATCATCATGAGTCGGATGTCCAAAACAGCGTGTGTCTATGTTGCACCAAACCCGAGCTCCACTAGGTACTGTCAGGGTTCAGCATCAGCTCTATCTTGGGTAGTACTCTCCTAAGTGCTCATCAAGACGAGTGAGATGACCAAAACATCGTGTACCTACTACCCATATTGCAACAAACCTGAGTTCCACTAAATTTTGCCAGGGTTCAGCTACAGCTCTATTTTGGGTATCTCCCATGTGCTCATAAAAACGAGTCGGATGACCAAAACAGCGTTTGCCTATGTTGCACAAAACCTGAGTTCCGCTAGGTACTGCCAGGGTTCAGGGTCATTTTGTTGAACTGCACGCCGACGTTTCAAATGGCGTGCAGTCGGCGTGCAGAGGGGCTACCGCGAAAACCGAAATTCGCAAATTGCGGGGATCTTACTCTTTTACTCCAATGAAGGCGTAATTAGAGTGACAGAGAAAAATGCCCGCAATTGACGATTTTCGGTATTGGCGGTAGCCCTACAGCTTCCATACAAGTTGCAGTTGGGTTGTAGTGATTTAGGGCCGATACAGACGGCCTAATATGCTTATATCTATTTATAATTTTGGCAGTTTCAAGCAATAGTAACACTAAAACTGTTTCTCGAACAGAAAATACCCCATTTAAGTTTACTAACACAACATGACTGATCAGTTCATCGGCGTCACAGAACAGAACATACTCCGAGTAAATTGACCTCCGCAGTGAATATACAGCAAGATTTAATGTTCCAGTATTCACAGAAACTTAATTGCTAAATTGGGAATCAAACCGACCGAAGCGAGATGGGTCAGAATCCAAAATTTTAACCCTTTTTAGGGTTCCGTACCTCAAAAGGAAAAAACGGAACCCTTATAGGATCACTCTTGCGTCTGTCTGTCCGTCCGTCTGCCCGTCTGTCACAGCCTATTTGCTCCGAAACTACTGGATCAATTAAGTTGAAATTTGGTACACATATGTAAGTCTGTGACCCAAAGACGGACATGTAACGTCAACAAATGAATTTTAAACATAGGGACTACTTTTGGGGGGTAAATGAGAAAATTAAAAAACAAATTTTTGCAAACTATCGTGTTACATATCAAACGACAGGGCTCATTGTGAGAATCTCAAATATATTATAAATTTAGGATAAAAAGTTTAGAAGTTATTCAAGAAAATAGATAAAAAATGACCATTCCCCCCTCTATCTCCGATTCTACAAGATCTAAAATTTTGAAAAGAATACACAAAATAGTTCTTTACCTAAAGATGACAGGAAAACCTATTAAAAATCTAGAGTCAAACGTGAGTCGGATTTAAGAACAAAAATGCGATTAGGCTTTTTTAGGGACACAGCCGCAATGGCCCACGTGAAACGTGGTGTAGACAGCTATTGTGAAGGCACTAGGCCGATAGTCGCATAAGAACGAAGCCCCGAAACGTCCCGATGAGGCGTGCCTTTATGATCAAGCGTGAGTCGGACTGAAGACAAAAAATGTGTATCTGGCACACAGCCGTAATGGTACTTGTACTACTGATTACCATTAGGTTACTATTGTTACGTGTTTAAAAAAGCACTATTAGGTATTACCTCTCTTCGGCCTTCGCTTTTAAAACACTTGCGGAAGTTGTGGGAAGCGCGAACCCGTCGGACGCTCCGAGCTTTCAGCTCTACGCGGAGCTCGGCCTTCAGTCTTTGCATTTGGACAATTGTAGGTACTATTGTTCGGGATGTAATCTTCCTATCCAAGCTACTTTGCATAGTTGCAGAGATATAAGCCACCGCTCCGTAACACTTCATGTTACATCTGGTTTTTGATCTGACCAATTCGGGTTTTTCAAGACGTTTAACTCACGTCGTTTCACGTACAAAAAAAATTGTTAAAAATTGTGTGATGTACGGAACCCTTAAAACGCGAGTCCGACTCGCACTTGACCAGTTTTTTGTATTCATCTTTGTTAGCACATAGTACATTAGCACGAATTTTAATTCATAATTTTTCTAACAGATGGCGCTAGTAGTAATACAAAGTGTTATTCCTTTATTTTATTTTTTTAGGTTTATAAAATGATATTTTTATGTTTGATAACACATCTAGACATTCATTTAAATAACTATGTTAAATTTCAAACCTATAAGTGCGATAGTATTTCCGTAAAGTGTACCACAAGAATGCATAGTTTGTCGAATAGTGATAGGGCTCGCTTCGCTCGCCCTAATTAAAAACCTGACGTTACGGCTCGATTCGGAAAATGAATTAGATTTCTGCAAGACTTCAACAAGTTACGATACGGATAATTTAAAGATATTTGTAAGATAGATATGAAAAATTTGACGTATCCGCGATTCTGGAGGTCCTCTTGAACGATTTCGACAAGTTATGACTTAGATATCCAAGTCACATCTAGTCGATATCTAATGTAGATCTAGTTGATCTCTAAATCATCTCAAGATCTTGTGATTATCTCGAAATCCGAATAGGCCTGACAGTTGAGTATGGAAATTAGTAAAGGCATGCCTAATTATTTGCAATTGTCTTATTATTTGTCAATATAAACAGTAGAATAAATTGGTACAAGCAGAAGTAAGATATATAGCTAGAGGTAAAACCATGTAAAATATAGAGGAAGCAGATGGGTTTTACCGGACTAAATTTTACAAATGGCGGCGTAAAGGAGAAATTGATTTGATTGTTTGCTTGTTACAGAGTGTGATCTAACGAAGCAGTTTCGTTGCGGTCACTTCATATCATGTTTCCCCAACAACAAGCTGTGCGACGGAATCATCGACTGCTGGGACGGTTTCGACGAAGTTAACTGCACGACAGGTTATTTATCACTTTGCTCACTGCCTACCATATTACCTGCACATCAATTTTGCGAAATCGTAACTTTCTAACTGTTAACATGCCCCTTCATTTTCACGATTGCACGCTGATATCACAGCCGAATTGACCGTTGCCAAGCATTTATAACTTAGGAAATTTCTTATAGACGTACGGTTTGAAAATGTCCAAATCCACTTGAGATTACCTACCTGCCGATGAATGGTATTGTTTTCTTTGTTAAACCAAACCGCTAATTAAGTACGTCTGCAAATTAAAAAGTAATATCAACAAAGCATACCTAGGGGCTATTCATAAATTACGTCATTTCAAATTAGGGGGGGGGGGGGTCTGGACATCGGATGACGGTAGCATGAAGTAGGAGGAAATGGGGTCATTTGAAGCATGATTTTTGGATGATTATAGGGGGGGGGGGGTCAAAAATCGTCAAAAATCGATGACGTAATTTATGGACAGCCCCCTATAACTTGGATGGTAGGCATCAAAGATAAAAGTTAATATATGTAGGTACGTTCTAGAGACGGGACTTAAGTACTTACGTTATTATTTGTTGAATTAGGTAAATTTATAGGTATGACGATGACGAAGTGGCAGTTAGTGATTTAGATGTCAACGAATCATTTTAAATTGAGGCTACAAAAAAAATTGGTGGCTGCGACAAGTGCGACATAAACAGACTCGTGAAAAACGCTCGAGGCGTCTTTACCCGAGGGCCAAAAGGGGCCTTGACCCGGGGCAGCAAGATCCCAACCTCGATCAGTTTTGAGCGCTAAACCTTTAGAAACCAAAGGGATCATATCATATTCAGTAGGTAGGTAGGTACTTACCTACTTGCTACACTCTGTATTGTAGCAAGAGTAGAGTAAGACTAATCCTGTATAGGGCCACAAACACAACCGTTCAGGTTTTTTCGTACTTATTATACCGAAACCGAATGTAAAGTAAATCGCCGTGACCTTCATTTGGCAGCCACGAAACTGGGTTATGAATGTATTCACTCCAACTAACGGGAGTTCCTACTCATTATAATCTATACTTATTGACATAAATTTATATACTTAACGAACGCCGTGACAAATTTTATCGAACTGCTAATGAGTAAACACATTTTGTTAAGGTCACGAACAATATAGGTAGGATTGGGTAGGTAACTGATGCTAGGTTTACTAGGCTATCAACTCTTAGCCCCTAACCTCAATAAGCGGACTCGTGTACAAAGGTAATCGTTATTGTCGTAGTGGCAATTAGTTTATCTCATAATGAATTATAGGTATGTAGGTAAGGTACCTATGATTAATCTTGCGGGGTCAAATCGACCCCGTACCTACTGCAGTGAATGTATGATCAAAGAAATTGAAACGTATTGCAGGTACCTTTTTGTATCTTGACACAATAACCGTCACGCACACGCTAACAGCATTGGTAGAAGCTAACAAATTGTTATACGGTTTATAACTTTATATTGACAGACAAGAGCTCTGAGTCTGAAGAATGAATGACTTAAGTGCTTAACACCGTACCGAACTTGACCTAGTTACAAAAAAAACGAAATACATAAGTAAATTCATGATATCGCAGATTATTTTACAAACGATATACTAAAAATATTCAGCTCTTGGCAGCGAAAGTATAAACTTTTCATAATTGTTCCAGAATGTCCCGAAGACCAGTTCACCTGCACAGACGGTCAATGCATCCTCGAGTCGCGCTTCTGCGACGGCTACGCCGACTGTCCGGACGGCAGTGACGAACCGCGCGGCTGCGACGGCGGTTGTAGTAAACACGAGCTGCAGTGCAGGAATCGCCGCTGCGTGTCTAACACCGTGAGGTGCGACGGCCATGATAACTGCGGCGACGCTACTGATGAAGTTAACTGCTCTTGATGATGCATCCTTCTCTTATACAATATTCCGATTGTACCTATATACCTACTTGACTACGACGATTGTTATAGAGTTATAGTAAACACGAGATAGGTACAGTGCAGGAACTGACGCTGCTCGTGTAACACCGTGGGATTCGACGGCCATAACAACTGCGGCGACGCTACTGATGAAGTCAACTGCTGTTGGTGATGCATTCTACCCTTATACAATATTCAGATTTTGATTGCCACGACGGCGGCTACAGTAAGGCTAGTTTTAGTGTCGCGCTGACAGGCCAATAGGTATCATTTTCAGGGAGCGTTTTAGAACAGCTTCGATCATCTGTATGACACTAAAACCAGCCTAACTCTGGCGATGCCACTGATGAAGTTCACTGCTCTTGATTGTCTATCCTTCCCTTTATAAAATATTCAAGTTTTATTTTGAGTGTAGTGTTGATAGAGTGACTGTTTTAAGTTGTTTTAACTGGATGTGATTTCAAATTAGTAGGTATAAGTATAGCTGAAATGGCTAAAATCGTTTTAATTATGTAAATTTTGTGTTATTTATGATTCATGAATTACATTACTTTGTATAAATAGATAGTTAAATAAATAGTGACTGAAATTAATGACTCTTTTTGACTCCATGAACTTCAGCGTCCCTATTATTAAACTATTACCTAGCTATCTAGTGAAGATGAAGATGGCGTTTTGTAATTTTGTCGGGGGGTTGTTTACCTACCACGAGTGTCAGCGCAGCCACGACGGCAGCTGCATTAAGCACAACATACACTGTGCATGATGAAATTTGCCAACCTTAGTGTAGGTAGGTAGCGACCTAAATTATCAGGCAATTTTCATAAAAACTGATGCCTTAAAAATTATTAAAAAGTTATCTATGTTTCTTTATATTTAATAGTTTTCTATAAGCTCGCCAATTACCGTCACTAGGTAAAAAGGCGAGAAATTTATAATAAACGCATAAAACGTGCATAAAACTATCGGTGATGTGAAAGTTTCAAGTTCAAGTGATTAGTAGGATATATTTTATAAGTACTTACTTTTTGGGTACTTACTTTTTGGGATCACCTATACCTCTATACAAACTTTGAACATCGCGCCTTTACTTTTGACGACGGAAATGAAATGGTTAGCAAAAGAAGTTTATATAGCATCTGGAGTTTTCAGACTATTTTTCATATCGATTCAGTCTATCCAACATTAAACAACTGTACCGATATTCGAAACCTAAGAATAATATTGAGAATGGCAACATTGTGTTGTCGGTCGTATTGTCCTTTTCTAGCATATACGTCCCTCTCTCTCTCACACATTCCCACCACAGAGCAGTTGGTTTTGACAGGTGTTTGACAGTTACCGCCAAAACAAATTTCCAAGTCATTGGCTTGCTGTTTTTCCATCTGGAAGGTCGTGAAGCTAAACTGCTGGTGAGTTTTTGAATTTGTACCCCAGTTTAGCTGACTATATTGAAAAACAGTTTCTAACGGCTTTTGCCGTTCGAAATAAATATTTAAATTTAGTTGTCCGTTAAACTATCTAGCAAATAAAAACGATCCGGAATAGTGATGTGCAAGTGTTTTCAAAGGCTGCCTGCGCGCACCGTGGCTATGCCAATGAAAATACTAAAACACATGTTAGAAAACACATCGAGCTGGTAAAGCGTGCACGTGTCACCATTATAATTTAATTTTATACCTACATTAAGTCTCTTCAGAGTCTTGTTAGTTTAAATCTTTGTGTGTGTGTATAATAACGGTTGAAATTATAATACTTAAATGGTGATCTGTGGAGGCATACCCTTCAGTTTTCAAGTGATTTGTGTTTTCGAATACGAAAGGATCGGATAGTTAATACGTGTTACGTAGAACCTACGTATGAAGGTAGAAGCTTATAGACGTGTAGGTTTTATCTGTCCAAGTATCTATCAGCAATTTGTCTTTTTATCCCGTTCCGGGTTAATATAATATTTATTGCAAAATTTATTTTTTGGTATTAAACTTGCTGATAAATAATGTGTACCCGCTTAGGAGTCGACGAAGCCCCGCTTCGCGGGGCTTCTATTTCCGCTCTGAGGGACACAAGGTAACGAACAAACCTACATCGCAAACATTGCATTTATTTTTGTGGAAAGTGAGTACTTCGGCAGTACATAAACTTAAATCTGACTAGACAGAGAGAGATTAGCATGGCTCTGCGCAAGAATGACATACGTAATCGTGAAGTATTTCACTCTTTTTTTTTTTTTTTTTTTTTTTTTTTCTATTATGGCTTTTGGAACGTTAGCCAATGTCAAGTTGTGAAGGTATTAAAAGTTAGGGAAACAAGGAATTAGGAAATACGGATAAGACGAAAATTTGGAAAGGAAAGGATTGGATTTACTGTAATATATATAATTATAATATTATAAACTATATTTTTATATCATTCTTTTCTAAAAATACTGATATGATTTTATAAATATCATACGAGTTGCTAAATAACAAACAAATTATGGATGTAGGAAATGGGATGCGTAATGATTCAAGGCTGGAAAGGAAATCAGACCGATCATGAAGAGAGCATGCAAAGAAAATATGGTTCAGATCCCCGTAGTCACCACAAGGACAATGAGGATCCGGCTTTTTATTTATTCTGTGTAAATGCTCCGGGGAACAAACATGCCCCAGGCGCATTCTACACAAAACAGAAGTTACAGTTTTCGAAAAAAACATTTTGTTAAACCATGGTTTCCTTGGAATTGACGGCTGAATATGCCTATAATGTTTACCTTTTGAGGTTTCCTTATTCCAAATCCCATTCCAATCCTCATACAAATAAACTTTTGATAAATTTATTAAGTCATGACAATAATTATGGTATGGCACAATGTCTCCCACGTGAATAGCCTCATTTGCCAATTGGTCAGCTCTTTCATTCCCAGGAATGCCCACATGGCTTGGTACCCAAGCCAACACGAGAGCACAACTCTTCTGTGAACATTTATATAAAAGATTTCTAATATTAAAAACAACTGGAGACTGTTTATGAGACTTAAATGGGAACCTCGTTATGGCTTCTAAAGCACTGCGAGAGTCTGAAAAAATTATGGTTTTTGGTATCTTCAGCATAAGTATATATTCTATAGCTTTAAGTAAACCATAACATTCACCAGTGTAGACGGAAGTTTCAGGTGGCAGTTTGATAAGTTGTAATCCTTTGTATTGTGAATGGAAAATTCCAACACCAACGCAACTCCTATCGCCATGTTTGGAGGCGTCTGTGTATAAACAGTGCCAATCAGCCCATTCAATATTAAGAAAATTCATAAATTCCATTTTTGGATTAATATCATTTTTAGATAACCCTATGTTAAATCTAATATCTGGATCTGTAATGAGACTGTTGTAATCATGTTGATATAAAGGCAGAGTCGCGTTTCTGTAAGTGGGTGCTTCTAAAGCTTGATATTTTTTAAAACTCTTAACAAGGCAAGGAGAATCCTTATGGGACCAATAATTACAGGTTCCGACCAGATCAGCTAATTGCTTTAATTTTAAAAGCAATGGATGAGAATCCAGTTGCAGAGTACGGAAAAAGAATTTATCACAGAGAAACTGTCTTCTAAACGTAAGAGGTGGATCACAGCATTCTACTTGTAAGCAACTTATTGGACTCGATTTCATTGCACCTATAACCAATCTTAAAGCCTTAGACTGAATAGTATCAATTTTTTTGATAGCTTTAACATTTCCAGGGTGTAGAAGAAAAGTGCCATAATCTAAAACACTTCTAATCAAAGCGTTGTATAGCAATCTCATAGTAAAAGGGTGAGCCCCCCACCAGACTCCTGTCAGACATCTTAAAATATTCAGATTTCGTTCACATCTTAATGCAATATATTCAAAATGAGGAATTCCAGTAAGTTTACGGTCCAGTATAACTCCCAAAAATTTTACATTATCTTTAATTACTAATGGAATACCATTGCAATTTATGTTAATAGGTGGAATAGTTTGCTTTCGTGAAAAAACTACAACAGAACTTTTAGACGGCGAAAGATCTAATCCATTATTATTCAACCAATTATTTAAGGCACCCAAAGATGATGATAATACTTTACTAATGTTTTCTAAAGATCGCCCAGAAACATATAAGAGCAAATCGTCGGCATATTGAAGAACATTTACCTGCCCTTCAACAGAAAGTTCCAAATCATAAGTATAAATGTTGTATAGTAAAGGACTCAAGACAGATCCTTGTGGCAGGCCCTTCCAAACTGTTCTTTTAATGACTTCATTTCCTGACTGATCCAATGAATACTTTATATACCTTTCATGCAACATATTTATTATAAAATTAATCAAAAAGTTGGGAACATCTAGTTGAATTAATTTATTTTTTAAGATTGAAATGTTGACGTTGTCGTACGCAGCATTTATATCTAGAAAGGCAGCAACTAAAAAGTCATTTCTAGAGAAACTTATTCTGATATCTGTGGTAAAAATGCTTAAACTGTCAAGAGTACATTTACCTTTCCTAAAACCAAATTGATTACAAGATAAAAGTTTATTATGTTCTAGAAACCATTCCAATCGAATTTTTACTAAGTGCTCGGCAACTTTAGCTAGTACAGTTGATAAAGCTATCGGTCTATAAGATGTGGGATCTGAATTGGGTTTATTCGGCTTCTGTATTAAAATCAATGTTTGAGTCCTCCACTCTTTAGGAACAGAGCCTGTTATCATAACATTGTTAATCAAAGAAAGGAAGTAACAAAGACTGTTATCGTCAAGTTTTGACAAGAAAGAGTAAGGAATCCCGTCTTCACCGGGTGCGGAGTCTTTAGTTGATGAAAGTACTCCTTTCAGTTCAAAAAGTGAAAAAGGGGAATTTAAAACATCTTCAGAATTATTATTAGATAACATGAGTGGCCTTAAAATCATAGGATGCTCTGGGACGTAAGGTGGGCCCAAACGATCCATGACTTGTTCTGCTAAAACTGCAGATATTTTACTCTGTGTGTCTTTAAATGCTGATCTAAATCTTCTAATGTTTTGCCAAACTAGAGATGGTGAAACATTAGGACTTAATGATTTACAAAACCTATGCCACCCTTCAAACTTTTTTGTTCTAAGTAATTCTTTAGTGGATTTAGCAACTTCTAAGTAGTTATCAAAGTTATTATCAGTCATTTCTTGACAATACTTTTTCTCTGCCTCCTTTCTTTGTTTAACTGCAAGGGTGCAGTCTGAATCCCACCAAGGTGGGGATGGAATGAATTCTGGACCACTACTTTTCAATGGAAAGGTTTCATTAGCAGCCTCAACCAAAGCTGTGGCAAATGCTTGTGAACTGTCTAATATATTCAAATGGCTTATTTCTGGCAAATTATTAATTTTTTGTTCTACAGCCTCTCTATACTGATCCCATTTATCGTCTATTAACTTGTGTTTAATACGGGGCTGTCTGACATGCTTTTGAGGCTTCTTAAAGTAAGGAAAGGTAATGAGAATAGGAAAATGGTCGCTACCACAAGTGGAGACTGCAGTTGACCAAGATATAGATGAAGCAAGATTTGGAGTACAAATGGACAGATCTATTGCACTTGGATTTCGAGCGAGCCTTGTTGGAGATCCAGTGTTTAATATGCATAAATTACATGAGCTAATTAGTTCCAACAGTTTTTCTCCATAGTATAAAGTTTGAGCACAGCCCCAGAACTCATGGTGAGCATTAAAATCCCCTAAGCATACAAATGGTTTAGGCAGGAACTTAAAAAGTTCTTCAATTTCTTTAAAAATATTATTATTAGGTTTATTATAATATAATGATACATAACAAATACTATTTACAACCACTGCTATAACAGACAATTCATCACTATGTACAGGTAGAGTGATATAATTATATGTTAAAGAGTTTTTGACAAGTATGGCCACTCCACCATACCCATCAGGTCTGTCTTCTCTCAGACAGACATATTCTGGTATTTTAAACACTGAATCCTTTCTCAACCATGTCTCTTGAAGACAGATTAGAAAGGGATCATGTTTATTAATAACATGTATTAAATCTTGTTTTCTATTGATTAGACTGCGAACATTCCACTGAACCACTAAGGCTCTCTGATCCATTATTGTTGTTTCTGAGTTGGTATAAAGCATTAATAACTGCTGCAACGTTGGACGGTGATACTGTGTTAGATTGGGACATTAAATTCATAAGAGCTTTTACTATAGCATCAATACTAGGCGTTTCTTCTTTGTTACTACTACAGTTACCACTACTAAAAACAGGTTTTTCCCTATGAATAACTGGTTGTCTTACTATTTCTGAATGAGCATACCTATCATACCCTTTGCCTAACTTTACAGGAGCCCTGGGTTTAAGAAAAACAGTTTTTTTATAAGATTGGTTATTCAACTCTGGTATTTTATCCTGATAACTCTGTGAATCATGCTGTGTTTGTGAAGAAGATGACACTGGTGTTGCAAGCAAAGCCTCAGCATATGAGACCTTAGACACAGGCGGGTGAATTTTGGAAGCTTCCATGTAAGAGATGCAACTTTTGCTCATAGTTTCTTTAATAGCTCTTTGTCTGTTAAATTCTAAACATTTTTTGCTAGTGGCTTGATGTGAACCTTTACACAAGCAACACTGATAGTCATCCTCCTCTACATCACAAGATTCACCAGAGTGACCTTGTCCACACTTGAAACATCTTGGATTTGAGCGGCACTGATTTTTAACATGCCCATAGCGGCAACAAAGGAAACATTGAACCGTTGGATATATATATAGTTCTACTGGCAAGGCCATGTAGCACATGTACACCCGGGTTGGTAATACTTGCCCATCAAAAGTAAGTATAATGGTACCAGTATTCACAAATTGAGTAGTGTTATTGACAACAATTTTCCTTTTTATTCTTCTAATTTTTATAATTGGCCCACAGCCAATTGGCAGGTTAATAGAAGTCTGTACTTCATCATCAGTCAAGTCAAGTGGTACGCCTTTGATCACTCCCATTCGTGTGACATTGGAAGTTGGGATGAAAGCATTGTATTTGTTATTTCCTAAGCTGTCATTACTTAAAAAATTGTTAGCATCAGTGTGTGTAGCAAATGCAATGCTGACTCTATTTCTGCCTATTCTCTTTAGACTGCCGTTCACAACACCTTGAATGTTATTTTGTCGCATAAAACGACCAAAAGTGATAGGATGGAGAGTTGTGCCATCACTGGTAGCTTCTTTTTGAACATGTACAACAAAAGGTGCAATGTCAGACTGTTGGTAGCGGTCACGACCAACAGGCACATGAGTAGGTGGGGAGTTATTATTAAGAGTATTTGTATTTTCAGAATTCGAGGTTACAATGGGATTCGGATTTACTGTTGGCTGTGGATGATTGGTAGCATTCTCTTTTAATTTTGCTTCAGCAACGCAAACACAATCTGTATTTTTATTCTTGCTTGACCCAGATTTGCGTTTTCTTTTATTACAATTGGTACACATCCGTGAAAGAATTTTTCTCTTTAAAGTTACGTCCGTAGTATTTGATACTGACGCATCAGTATCCATCGATGACTCTATCGCGGAAATTAAAATATCTATTGGTGTTTTCGACCCTGAGGGAATCGTTCCCCCAGGGTCGGGGGTCTGGCCATCCCCCATATAAATTACATATAATTAGCACTTACCCCTATATGTACACCTAACTACTTAATAAAATTAAAAACTAAAGCTAAATCTACAAATATATACACTAAATACAGACTCCAATCCTTTAAAAATACAATTTCAAAACTTTAGTTACGAAAACCGCGTCAGCCGCGCACGAAGTTTCCCGCCCCTTTTTTTTCTATTTCACTCTTTATCTACCAACTTATATCTCTCCAACTAGATCTTTGATTAAAAAAAAAAAAAAAAAAAAAAAAAAAAAAAAAAAAAAAAAAAAAGCAGCTACTTACAGCCTAAAAAGGTTAAGGAAAGAACTCTTGCATGGAGTTGCTATATGTGCTTGTGTTATTTTAGATTTGAATAATTTGATTATTAATTCTATACGTAACTACATACAAGAAGGTCAATTCTTAAGCCTACCTACCTACCTACATAAATAGTACACTTGTAAACGTTTCAAATAAAATCGGAAGCCTGTGATTTGGAAGGGCATTAACGATACGGGAATCTTTAGATTGATTCATTGACGAAGACGCATGGTTTGGTTCATATTGTCAAATTATATTAGTTAACTGTAGAGTTAAAAGTTTAGTTTTGGCAAATCTGCGCGTCACCGTGAATGACACTCTCTAAAAGTGCCTGTTAAAGCCTGCTTAAAGCCTTTCACCTTGTCGAGCAAGGAACCCGCAACTAAGGGAATATTACCCACAGGGTATTTGATTTGAATGATATTCTTAAACCTACGTCTGTTATGGTTCCACCTGCGTGAGGTGTGCCTAAGAGAATCTTTTATTCGTTCACAAACTAACGTCATGTTATTTGTGATAAAACCAATATATTATGTACCCATCTAAGCCTGCGCAAGGCTGCCATGTTTCCACCTGCGTAAGGTGTGCCAAAGAATCTTTGATTCGTTCACAAACTGACGTCAAGTTATTGATGATGATATTATAACCTATGTAAGCCTGCGCAAGGCATGTCAGACATATTCACAGAAATATAAATGATATGGTTATAACACAAGCGAGCGAGTAGGCCACAATCAGAAAAATATTACAAAGATGAATTTGTAAATATCTCCTCTTAGAGAAAGTAAAAAGGGTTTAAAATAATGTTTTGGGTAAAAATCTGTCGAAATAGGCAAGGCTTCGTTATTAGAGTTTTCATTTCTGTTTACCAATCTATTCTAAGGGTCCCGAACACCCTGTTGGCTAAACCCAAAATTGGGCTAATTAACTGTGGTAAAAGTGAAAACTACTTACTATTTACAATAACATTTCTAAAATCATAAAAGGTAAAAAAAAAATAACCTAAGATTCCAGGCCTATCTCGACTCATTTTTATTTTAAAGATGATAAAATCTTTGCAACCTAATATATAAATAAAATTGTGGTCTGGAGACGCTAAGCCTCATAACTTGGGCGGCATAGATAATACTAAAAAATGTAGTCGCTGAATTTCGACTATAAGCCCAGGCAGAATATTGATAATTAGAATAAGGAGTGCTCAATCCTCCAAGGTCCAGATAATCTGTGGAATCTAATTAAATCAGGCTCGGTAAGCTCACGACACGACAGAGCTTACGATTCCATTCTGAAATAAGCTATGTTTACAATATATATTACTCATAGTGTGAAACAAACAGCCTGCTCAAGGTGTACAAAAGGTCCGTTTAACGGCCCTATGAATATCTAAAAACCTTTGAAGTCTAGGCCTGCTAAGGCAGACTAGAAATAAATACATATGATCCCAACGTAAGAGCAGCTCACAGTTGCATAAATTATGTTTGCCTCGAGAGCACTAGTCTTTCAGTTAACATGTTTACGAGTACCTACCTATGTACACGATATGACCAAGGTTACCTACCTATTAAATTATTATATCCCTGACTGCCATGGTATGGGAAATTATTATGTGCTGGCGGTACTGCACAAGCATGTTTGAAATAAAATATACAAAACTGGCCTAACGGGCGTTTATGAATTATGTATTTTACACCCTTATGTCTGTATTGTGACCCTGGAAGTTTTAAACCACCTGTATCGTAAGTACTCCCATGCACGGATTAAGTTTATTATAAACTACCCATGCCCCAACCTCAAGGGCAAGTGCTTCTATGCACGGACCAGATACTGTTACCACTTAATTCACTTATCATGACTTGTCATAGTTTGATACTACACGTTTAACAAATTTAAGAACGTGGAATGTACCCACTACAAAAGGTTTTTAAAAACAGTGACTGAATGGTTTGCACGAAAGGTTCTAGCACAACTTCTGGGCGGTCACGCCTAGGGCATGACCCTCTAGTTCTCAATTTATACAAAATTATAGCATTGTGATACTGTTCGCTTGCACAATAAAATAGAGAAACAGGAGCACGCCTTGCGAAAAGGCGAAGCTATTTTGAAACGCCAAACTTTCAAAAATGGATATAAATATGTCTTTGGTGTGGAACATGTACACCCAAACAAATGCAGTCATTTATTATATGTTGGCAAAACTCTGCCAAAGTGTTAGTCTGTCTGTACAGCGTAACCTGAAGGCATCAATGCACATGAATCTCTTGAAACATGGTGGATTAATTAATTTACACCCCGCCTGTGTCTTGCTCTTACCAAATCCACAAGTTAAGGACCTCAACCTATCTAGGTACCCTTCTTGCCCGAGACTTGAAAAAATGTTCACTATAATCTCATGCAGTCAAGTGTCGGAAAACTAGGTCCACACACTTAGCGCTACTGTGAATATATATCTAAAAAGTCTGTAGACTGCCTTCCAGGAGGCGGGATGCTAATAGACTAGCCTATATAGTAGGCCAGAGATATAGTATTCAAAAGCACACTGGTCCAAATCCAGTAATATTATATGTATTTCAAAATATAAAATAATTGACAATTCGGCGTATATTTGATATCAAAAAGTTACAATTATCCTTAGTTCATAAGGAGGATAAGTATACATAAATATCAAATAGATTCGACAAAGTGTTGACTCTAGCATTGGATGAAATAGGTCCCTCTTAAAGGGCCTCTGCGCTGTTGGCTTTGGGCCCACGGGTGCCCGGCAAAAGGTCGGGGACCCCATGGTCCGCACAGTTATTGCAAATAATGTATGATCACTAAATAAACACACAAATTAGCATTTTGGTTAAAAACACATATGCGATGAGCTAAGGTTTCGAATTAAGTACCTTATTCTTAATAATTTACACACTGGAAAGAGGAAACTGAATATTCAGAATTAAGCAATGCTATGAATGGTTTACATAAATTAAACCACTTTAGCGTTCAGAACCAATCAAGCTTATGCCTCCTAGTAGGCACCAGATAAGGTAAACTACTCTTACTGCATATATAGAAATTAATGAGTACAATTAAGGTCACTTGATGATAGCTAAACATGAATATAAGCAGAATGAGCCTGCACCTTTACAAATATAATTGATAAGATTCTGTGGCATTTCTATATTAACCATTTGAACACCAAGAGCACCAAAAAGCGTTATAACTAGGCGTGCCCACATGAGTGTTATGTTATGGCTTAAGCTCTCAAAGTAACCTTCACAATTTTAAGTAAGGTTTGTTTAAGTACATTAGCTCGCGTTCGCGTTAGTAAAGCGTACAAAGGATTAAATGCATTTTATAGCTATAACCAAGTATATAGCTCACACTGACTCACAGTCATTAAAGGAATTCAGTAATTCCCTATGACATTTTAGTAAGTAGGTACCCAATATTAACTTTGTGGGTAGTGATAGTGAATTATAACGAATATTTAAAATATTCGTCTACTTAAGCCCGAGGGATTCTGGAAATAAGAAAGGTCTTGTCCTTGTTATATTCCTGCAACTGCTTACTTTACTAGATAATTATTATCAAATTTGTTAATAATTGGGAGTTATAAATAAAAACTACTCGAGTACTTTATGATTTTATTCTTTTCATACTTGAATTACATCACTCCTTATCACAGATGTTGTACGCTCCTTGTAGAGTAGACTGACTTATCTCATCTTCTTTTACCTAGTTTTCACATACATATTATATAATTAAGTATAGCACCATTGTGATGACTCATTTTTTCTCTTTGAACATTTATAAGTACATTAAGTACGTATATGAAATGTAAAGTTAGTAACATAATATAATGGTATGTCAAATTGTATGCTTTACATAATACCTCTCTCCTCACAGGTGTTAAAATAAAGGGTGTACTACATAATTAATTAAACACTCGTAATATTATAATATTACATATACATAATAAGTACATGTATAATCACATTGGCTTGGCGTCTTCCCACCACCAGGCGATAACAAACACGTCTCAATATTATTCTTAGGTTTCGAATATCGGTACAGTTGTTTAATGACAGCGTTTTACACAAAAATAAAACGCTAATTAAATAACTTACCATATTCGAAACCTAAAGTTTTAATCCTGCCTGGTGTAAATATGTATAATTTTGAGACAATGACTTGGAAATTTGTTTTGGCGGTAACTGTCAAACACCTGTCAAAACCAACTGCTCTGTGGTGGGAATGTGTGAGAGAGAGAGGGACGTATATGCTAGAAAAGGACAATACGACCGACAACACAATGTTGCCATTCTCAATATTATTCTTAGGTTTCGAATATGGTAAGTTATTTAATTAGCGTTTTATTTTTGTGTAAAACGCTGTCAATAAAATGCCAGGTTGAGTTAATTCGTTATCTGTGGTTTCTTGCGTGAGATGAGATGCTATTCTATAATCTATGAATGAAGTTTCTCTCTTTACGTTACGTGCCTGCCAATCATTATAATTTTATTAGTTGTTGATTCAGCAAAACTCGTAATTAGTGTATAAAATTAATAGTTGCCATTACGTTGCACTATGGCTGATAGTGATGATGAATACGATCGTAAGCGACGAGACAAATTTCGTGGTGAAAGAGGTACTGCTGAGGGCAGCAGCTACCGGAGCAGCGATCGGCGGGAAGAAAGAGGTCGTGGACGCGAAGAGTGGTCTGAGAGGTACTTACATTATTCTCTACGTAGCGTATGTGGCAGTTATTTTATGTTTACATCACAAACACTGAGCTTTCTTTTCCAGATCCTATCCTCAAAATACCGAGCCTCCTAAGAATCCTATACCTGCCCCTAAATATCCTAAGCGTTGTTTTACCCTAGTAATAAGGTACAAATTAAGATATTGACTGCTACTATGTACACCATCAGCACCATCTGTCTTAGCTTAGTTAGAGATATGACTGTTATGTCTATACTACTATAAATGTAATGTTGATAAACTTCTAACCTATGAAATAAGTATTTGCATTGAATATCTACTGAAAAACTACTAAGGTATATTATATTAGGTTAAATACAATACTTGAGATCGTCGGGTAGCTCCAAAAGTGAACTATGGACTGTAAACTGATGAAATTCTGGGTGATTTTCAAACCAGCCGACATTCTGTAGCATTCAACTTTATTCAAATACACCTTATGTCATTTCCCACTACAAATAAGCAGTAAGTGTGTAGTAGTAGTAATGACCGACTGATTTTTCCTCAATAGAAAGCCTGCTTAAAGTGAACAAACATGTAGTAGCATGTAGTAATTGTAGTAGCATGTGTATAACAGGTAGTATTAAGTGAATGAAACAGAAAATGCACTGACTATTTGTTATTAAAATCAGTTGTAAAAAATCAGCCAATACACCGTGTTTTTATTGAATTCCGTTAACTTCGGGGTATGGTTAAGCACGTTTAAGAAATCTAAATGGCATAGTTGATTTTGAAGAAAAAAAAAATTTTTTTTGCTTTTTTTTTCAGAAAAAATAATATTAAAAAGTAATTAAATGTAGCATATAGCGTTGTTGTAACACGGGCATTACATTTAACTAAACCAAACAATTGAAATCTGTGACATATCAATGTCAATTTGAACATCGATCGACCGAGATTTTACTTAAGTTTAGTAGCAAATGTATGAACTCATTCTAAACACTAATCAATATGTAAACCGGCCTTAAGGCAAGTGTACAAGCTTGTAGAGGCCTTATAGGAAAAAAATAAAATATTGATTATCTTCGAAATGGAGTTAATTAGAATATCGGTGTCTTTGGGAAAGTTACTTGATTTAAGCTCAGGTATGCACCCTTGAAATTAACGGAAATCAAAAAAAAAACGGTGTATACAATATGATAATGGTTCAAAATGGTTGTTTGGGAATCTTAAAAAAATAATTTACTACAAATGCTTCCAGCCAGCTCTATACCTACATACTAGAGTTTGTGCAGAAAGAGAAGAGTTATAGAATGTATTGGATCCTATACATTTCATGATTCATCTCTTTCCACAGACTAATGCATTTCATCCCGATTCCTTAAATTTAAGCATGTCCCAAGCAAATTGAGAGGAAATAGAGCCTATAAAGCTCAATGCAAATGTCAATGGCAACTAGGTATTATATTTGATTATATTCCTGGTAACTGGTTGAAACTAATATAATGATAAATGAAATGTGAATTTATTTAAATGCAATATGTACTAATTCTATTTTGGTCAATAAAGGCTATTCTTATCTTATCTTATATTCCTAGTAAATTTTATTAACCTCCATGCCTTGTTCTGATAACGATATATTGAAATAAAAAAAAAAATTTTGAAGCATTTCCTGGAAACTAATCAATATAATTTTACTTCAAGATCCCGCGGTGGAGGTCGCTCGGGACCTGATTACAGAGACTACCGTGGAGGAGCCAGTGCAAGCCGTGGCTACTCCCCCATCCGGGGTGAGGGGCCACCCAACAAGAGAATCCGGCCTGACTGGCCCATGGAAGACAGGAGATATGGGGGGATGCCTCATGATTCATATGGGTCCTATGGTTGGGCACATGATCATTTTGGGCCTCATCCTGCTCATCAAGGATATGGTCAGCCCATGCCCCCAGTTCCTGCTAGGTAATCAAAGTTCAATTTCAAATTACAAACAATATCTAGGTAGTTAAAACTTGTCATAATGGTATTCAAATACAAATTTAACAAGAAATAGTTTTCATACCTTGTTAATCGCTTTTTTTTGTCTCATCAATTCTGTGTTCTCCGAGTTTCTATTTCATTAGCAAAAATTTTGCTTTTATGGCCATTATTGGGGAACCTTCATATCAGACTTCCATACTGAAAGCTGGATTTCAAGGGCTTAAAGCCATAATAATAAAAAAAAGGGCTTTATGGGCCTGGTAGTTCAGATAACCCTACTTTAAATAAGTGCATTTGGAGTTAAAACATTTCAGATAATATAAAACCATTCATTTGGTGAAATAAAGTGTACTCGTGGTTATGGAAATGGTTTTTTTGTTGCAAATTGTAATGGTAACTATATTCTTTGTTTTCACCCAATGTGCACATATGTGTCTATAGTGTAATATACTAAATTAGGATAATTATTTTAGGGATGCAGTCCTCCCCATTGGTCCATCAGACGGCTCGTCCACCATGATGTCCTTCAAGGCGTTCCTCGCGGCGCAGGACGACTCCATCACCGTCGACGACGCCATTGTCAAGTACAACGAGTACAAACTCGAGTACAAGCGACAACAGCTCAATGAGTTCTTCGTGGCTCATAAAGACGAGGAATGGTATGTAGCATTTTTATATTCATTCTTTTCAAATGTTGGAAAGTCTTATGCTAAAAAACTTAATAATTACATGCATTTCAATTTACTGAAAATTCTTGCTATTTGTTGCAAGCAGACTCATAAAAAAACCATAGAGTCTTATGAAGATTGATTGTAGAATTTTTGAGTAGTAACTTGAAGTTTCAATCACGAGGAAATTTTCTATACTCAGCTGTATATTAATGTTTTTGCTGGTAATTAAAAGATTCTAAGCATTAACAAACGTTGCATGAGATAAAATTATAAACTGTGTTTTTTTAAGATCAGTTAAGGCTTAAAATCTTTTAAAGACCTTATGCAAATTATAATGTAACCTTTTTTCCCTACAGTCAACCGCGTAAACGCGTGGAATTGCTGGACACCGTTGAGAAAAATTTATTGAAACTTTGTACAAATAAAATCGTGTGTGTAGCTAGTTGATCTCGCGTTGACCAGTAGCGCGCAATGCTACCGGTTTCGATACTGTAGGGCTGTTAGGGCTAAATTCCACAAGTGTGGTACAGGTGAGAATGAAGTAATTTTACAAATTATTACTAAACTCTTTAGTTTTCTGAACACCAACAGTGGTTGAGCAAGACTGGTGTGCAACAGAGGTATAATCTGCTGTGACATTCTTTCTAATAAAAGCGAAAGTTCTGTAGTTTTTATGAGCCTTTATTAGTGAGAAAGTCATGTCTATGTTGTTGTATAAGTCTGTTAGAAGTGATTTTTATGATATATTCTCTGGAACAATCGCTTGCGCTTCTAAAAGACTTAGGATTTGAGTGTATGACAAGACTAGACAACTTGTAGTCGTGTTGTGTACTCTACTCTGAAGGCATGATAACAATTGATTTTGATTTAGGTTCAAGATCAAATACCATCCTGAAGAATCGGTTAAAAGGAAAGAGGAGCAACTGAATGCGCTAAAGGTAAATCCTTTTTGATTATTCATATTAATTACGTATTTGCTCTCTCAATTAGCATTGATTGATAGCTTAGTTTGAAGAGGAACTGGTGTTATGATATCTATAGGCAAATATTTTATTTAAATTTTATGTTCAATTTATAAGCATGGGTGTTTTTACCATTGAATAAGAGACTGATGGTAAGTTGTTTTCTAGAACCGCGTCAACATCTTCCTGGAGCTTTTAGAAGGTGGGGAGCTCAACAAAGTATCCGTGGACGTGGACAAGTCCGACCAATTGGTCCGATTGCTGGATACCGTGGTCATAAAACTAGAAGGCGGAACTGAGGAAGATCTGAAAGCGCTCGATCTGCCGCCTGCCCCCGAGAATACTAATTCGATAAGTGAAAAATCAGGTACCTCCTATATACTTATTTATCTAACATGTGTTTGAAACTAGGATCCTATATGAAATCACAAGTTTACAGGTGTAAAACGGCGTTTAGGGCCACCTCACACTAGCGTATAGTCAACTCCACGACTGCTGCTTGAAGCAACGTTAGCGCAACTGCGCAGGGACGCCATTTTCCATAGCGCTGACTAGACGCCGACGCCCAAAAGACGCTTGTGTGGGGTGGTCCTTACACGCTCTTGACCAGTGGCGAAACCGAGGGGCGTTTTAATTATTGATACCGTTTTAAACTTTGTAAAATTGTTACTTATATCTTTATAAAACACTACTTACAGCTTACTCTTCGTAATAAACCCAATGTTGAAACGCTGTTATTAAAGTCTGGTTTTTGTTGATGTAGTTCGTTTATAAGTGGCTTGTTGCAGATAAACGTGACGACCAACCGGTCGTCATTGACGTAGACGCTGTCAAAGTAAAAGAAGAAAAGGACGATTCTGAGAAAACAGAAGAGAAGGTATTTGTTTTAAACATTTAAACGGCTCACTCACTTATTGTTAGTCGAAAATCGTTCGACATGTTTCACTCCGTACCGAGTAGCATCATTGGGATCTCGCATTGCCGGACCGGCGCAGACTGTGGGCTGCAGGTCTCCGCGACCGATGGCAGGAAAATACGTGAGTGACCCGTTTTAATATACTTAATATGTCTGTCTCACGGAAGTTTTGTTATAAGATAGGTATTTGTTTATTGTGAAATGATAGGATACCATTTAGCGCCCAAGTTATTCAATTTGCCGCATTGCTAAATTTAAATTATATTTTAATAGGAAAAGAAACCGGAGTCACCAAAGCCTACGACGCCATTGACTATGGAGATAGACCCTCATCTCAAGCAGTTGCAGGAGCAAGCTAAAATGTTCTCGCGGTTCAACTCCGCGCCGGGAACGGAGCCGGGCGACGATATCGATGTACCGGAGAAAGAACCGCGTAAGTACCTAACTGGTCCTATTTGGGGTAAATAGACAATATGGCGTATATCCTGGATATCCCTTGCTGTATCCCAGGATATCCCTTGCTGTATCCCACACTCTTCGTGCTGGGAATGACAGGGTATAACAGGCTAGAGGTGAGGCGGGGACTTGCCCTTGCTTCATAATTAGTGATGATGCTAAGAGGCGAGTTGTGTAACCCCGGGGTCCTGCACGCCCTGGCGCTGTACGTGCCTGACCAGCACCTGTGGCGCCGCCGCCGGCCGCCGCTGCTGGCCGTACCCGTTGCTCACACAAAACTGCTAAAGGAAACTCCCCTAACGCGGGCTATTCGCACTGTCAATAAAGTTGCGTTGGGGTTAGACATATTTACGTGCTCCCTGAATGATTTCACAAAGGCCACTATGTTAATATTAAGTTGAGTTTTATTTATATTGTCAATAACTCTGATTATTGGCTTGTCGCTTATCTATCGCATTAGGTAAAACCTGTAATGATTTAAGTTTTAATTACTAAATAAAAAAAATAAACAAAAATAAGAGTAATAAATCAAATCAAATAATATATTATCTATTTTCAGGCAACTTAGGCCCTTAGATACCTTACAGACTAATATACCTATGTACCTTAAACTAATAACGCATAGACGGATAGTCTCCATACGGCTAACCTGCCAAAAGTGAAGCCGAAACACGATCGATGTGTGCGTGGAACGCTCGTGTTTTACGCTCAGCAAACACACACATATATACAAAATATGTTGCCAGTATTCATTTACTTCTCTCAAAGTAGGGGAATTTTAACAACATCACACTTGGTTATTAATAATTTGGAAGTGTGTAGATTCGATTTTGTAGCAAAAGCTTTTTGTTTATTTTGGGATTTGTTGCATTTCTGTACTTTGTGAAATAAGGATTAAATAAATAGCTGATAAGTTTTTACTATTTTTATTTATTTAACAAATGTGCATAAAATAATAAGAATAAATTTAAATAGGACAGAGCATATTCGACTGTGTTTAGTCCGTTTCCAATGTTTCCATATTGCGTCATTCCGATTTAGTCTATTTTTTTCCTTCCATCTCGCAGACAGAAGTAGATCAGTCAGAAAACTGAAACGAACATGACACAAAATAAAAATAAGAAAAAAGTAAATACTTACCTAAATAATTAACTTAATTATAATTTTCTATAATTATACCATGAAATTTAATGGAGCGTATTTATTTTAGAATGTAGACGTCATGTCCCATTTGGAGGAAAAAATATTCACTACACTGGCAACATTTAGAAGAAATGGCGGCTGACGAAAATTTGGATTTTTGTATTTACGATTATGTAAAAATATCACATTAAACTCGATACTTACGCGTGAAATGTAATATTAAGCGGTTTGTATTTATTATATGATGTGTTGTGACACCCATTCACTGTACAAACAACCATCTTTCCTGTAGTTTTTGATTTTTAAACGGGAGGTGTACACACACCGATTTGACTTTGAGTACTGCGAGGGCCGTTCGAATACGATGATGCGAGTGTGACGTGACGTCGCACTTGAAATGGCTTCACTGGGGGTGTACGAACTAGGAATCTATGCCTTATAAATCTATGCTACGGACAATAATAATCTTAAAAACAAAGTAAAGCCATATACTGCTATAGACCCACATCTCGGGCAACTGCAGAAGCAACCCTAATTGTTCTCCTGTTGTTGGACTTACATTGTTAGGAAATATGTATATGGATCATGATACAATAAAAGTCTAATAATTTTCTAGTATGGTGACTGCTATACTTCAAACTTCAACATTTATTCAGCAAATAGGCCACAAGGACACTTTTACACGTCAACATTGAATTTACATGCAAGCAAAAATAATAATAATACACAGTTATAATATAGTTATTGGCCACCCTTGGTAATAAGACTTCTATTGCCTTGTTTCTTTCTGTCTTACTATAGAGTGGCCTATTATTATGGAGGGGTTAATAACAATAGCAGTCACCCTATACATTATTTTTTATAATCATTTTTATTTCAGCACCGCCTGGATCTTCATCAAGTTCTTCCTCGTCCAGCTCGTCTTCCTCCAGCTCCGAAGACGAGGGCGAGACGGCGCCGAGACGCAAGTCCAAGTCCAAATCCAAAACGCCGGACAAGTCTCCTAAACGCAAGGAAAAATCCAAATCACCAAGCGCCGAAAAAGACGAGAAGCCCGTCGATATTGTTAAAGAGAACGAAAAGAATGGAGACAAGAGCGGCGACGAAAAGGCGGAGTCAGTTTCTGATGTCGTCGTCGAGAAGAAAGAAACTAGGGCCCTTCATAAAACTACCTCCATATTCTTGAGGAACCTCGCGCCCAGTATTACTAAAGCTGAAGTTGAAGCTGTAAGTCTTATTTAACTGTCTACTTTGTGTAGCTTTTAAACCCCGGCACAGCTTTTTAGCACAGTTTTTAACTCTTCATTGTTATGTTGAACTTGAATTGAATTCGTGAATTAAACGAAACATACACGGTTTAGTAACCCACATATAAGCGACACAGCGCCCCATTTGGTGTCTAAAACAGTCCTTTGTTTCCATGAAGAAACACTTGATTACAGGGATCGTGAACTGACTTAAGGGGCCATATTACCGAGAATTGTCATTGTATCAAAATATTAAGTTATATTTAGACTACAAGGTAACACACCCATCAGACCAATGGTAAAGACTATTGCTTAACATATAGTACTGTTTGCATAATACAGATGTGCAAGCGCTACGGCGGTTTCTTGCGCGTGGCGCTGGCCGACCCGCTGCCCGAGCGGCGCTGGTTCCGCCGCGGCTGGGTCACATTCCGCAGAGAAGTCAACATCAAGGACATCTGCTGGAACCTCAACAACATTCGGGTATGTCATATTTTTCGTTTTTGTTATTAGTTACCTAATTCTAAATGTAAATCTTTCGTTTTCTCCTAGTAGTATGAAACGGGCTACATTGGTAACTTAATCTTTTGAGGCTTGAAATTTGCCAGCCAAAAAACAACCTTGTTTAAAGTTAGATTCGAATTTTGAATCTCTTTGCCGACTCTATATCGCGTCTGTGGAACTCAAGGGGTTATGGCGATGACGTGATGTTCATGGTGAATGGTGAACTCGCTTAAAATTGAATATATTGACTCGTCTGTTGCAATAATTAGTAGGTACAGTTGAATAACGCGAATACGGCAATCGATGAACAGATCGGTGATGTAAATCTACGAGCACTGCTTAGCCTAATCCGGCTCGGTTTAATTTGTTCCTGTTGAATATTTGTATTTGTGTAGTTGCGCGAGTGCGAGCTGGGCGCGATCGTGAACCGCGACCTGGCGCGGCGCGTGCGGCCGGTGACGGGCGTGACGCTGGAGCGGCCCGTGCTGCGCGCCGACGCCCGCCTCGCGGCGCGGCTCGCGCACCTGCTCGACACGCGCACCAAGCTGTGGCACCGCCCCAAGGACGGCGCTGACGAACCCCAGGAACCCAAGCCGGAGGTAGGTTGTAAAGGTTGTCGCAGATCGGTGAAGTTAGATGCATGTCGATGCGCGGCTGTCTTGACGGTCACCTCATTTATCGATGTCGAATAGTCTTAAGCGGAAGACGTGTCTCACGTTTCATACAAACTGCATATGTGATTGTTGCCGATGTCGGAGCGACGGTCGGAGAAGCAAAGCATATTTTTCCGCCTGGCTTAAACAGATTTGGAGACGTAAAATGTGGGTATCTTTATATTACTGCAGACAGATCATTTATATCGATATCATATACATACTCACACCCGCACTTTTTCTCATTTAAACCCTTCTTCCTTACAACTGCCTGCTTTAATAAACAAAACACCTATAGTAAGAGAGCGTCCTACTGCCCCCTGTTTATTAAACACCGAAAAATAGTTCAACCTTTTTGATTTTTTATTATTAGCAAGAAAAAAATATTTTACGCTAGCTACGTAGCTAGTCGGGCCATAATATACTACTACTACTCAATAATAATGAAATCATGTATATTTTATACCAAGTTTCTTTACATAATGTACCACAGAACATATTAAAGAGGTTAGAACGGCTATCGCGCGCAGTTAGTATCGGAACCGGTGTCGCCGCTCGTTCCTCTCCACATTTCCACATTTCTCGCGCAACGGTAGTAAAAACTTGTGTGCCTGGTGAACGGATACGCCTCCTTTAGACAGATTTGATGTCTGGCTTCTTAATCTGAACGTTATTGTGGCGCAAAAGGCATGTTTACGTTTTTCGGTCAGCGCGGGCGAGTACTAGCATGCGAGCGTTTGCTCATAACCGGCGGCGACACGTACCCTGCTCGCATCGCCATTCTACTTGTTCTGTGTAATGTACTCATCCTCATTGCTTTTGTGTGTAGCTAACACCTATTTACTTTTAGGACGCCCATGGTCAAATAGTCAAGAACAGTCGCGATCCCCGTCTCAATAGAACAGTCCCTCACGAGGACTCGGTTAGTAAAACCTTCCTTCATTCCCAAGCACGACAAGCTAGTCTACGGTGCATGTTTATTGAATATTAAGTCGGACGTTTACGTGTAACTCATGTGCAGAGCTTGTGCTGAGCTAAAACGTATCCGCATCCGTCTATCAAGGAAAACCAACTAAGTAACATGGGTTGCACGCAACACTTTTTTACCACAAATACGGGGCTTTATTGCCTCTATGGTCAGCTGCATGATGCATGGGAGCCCAGACGTCTCTGCAGCTGACTGGAAATTTGTTCGGCATGTTTGCTCGTTATGCATAAGTAGGTAGCCCTCATGCATGTTACATAGGTATGTAGTATTACTTAACTATGCATTTATGTCAAACGATTCTGATGATGCAAGAATTAGAGCTTAGGTGATTTTGAAGATTGGGTGTGGTCATCACGTAGCACTTCGAACAATTTTACATTAAGTACCTATCACTTGTAGTTTTCTGTAGCGCATGTTGTGTAATGTACTGTTAGTAATTGCTTTAACAATAGAAGCCTCATATTGTCTTGATCTGTTTATGCCTACTTCTACAAAAGAAACTAATTTATTTCAGAGCGGAACAATCGTAAATACCATTTTTTTTGGAATTTTGATGTTTTTGTGGTTATAAAGATAGGCCTAAAATCCAAAACATAAATCGTAACTTAGGGACCTAGATTAATTCTATTACGTCCTTGCCTTTATCAAGTGCCGGTCAGCATGTAAAAACACAGCGCCTATCATTGGACAAGTAATTGTCTTTCTAGTAAATTCCATCATAGTCGTTTATGTTCGTTTTAGAGCTTCAGCCTGAATGAGTCCCCAAACCCCGTGCTCCACAAGATCACCGAGCATCTGATCGAGGAGGCTTCCACTGAAGAGGAGGAGCTCCTAGGAGTAGAGCCCGACACCGAGGCGCAGACCGAGCAGGCGGATCCCGAACTGGTACTTCAGAATTTATTAATTTCAGAAATGAAATGCGTTCGAAGTTAGTGTGCTTATTCCAGAACTATGACCGTAATATTTATCACTAGAAAAATGTTATTTCTATATATCTGTCCAATAAAAAAAAACAGTTTTTATAAAATCATTCGTCACTAACCGTAATTTTCGTTCAAGATTTCAGACCTTGAAACCTGAAATATATATTTCTTATGTTGTAGTAGAGTTTCAGAAAAATTGAACCCCTGAAGGGGTGAAAATGTGCTTGAAAGCATTGAATTACTTTTACCCGGGGAAGTTTAAAACAACACGATTCTCACAAAATATACCTCCTTCACAAGTTGTCCAAGCTTCCACTCCTCATGGCTACCTGAAAAAACTGGGGGCTGACTTACTTTATGTCGTTGGGTATTCGACCAGGATGCCGCCAAATGACTCGGTCGCCCTAGTCAAGCCATTATGTATGGATTTATAGCAAAGATAATGTTGTATTAAGTACATATTTGTCGTGACAGATGCGCGTACTGGACCGGCTGGTGCTGTACCTGCGCATCGTGCACTCGGTGGACTACTACAACCACTGCGAGTACCCCTACGAGGACGAGATGCCCAACCGCTGCGGCATCATGCACGCGCGCGCCGGCCCTCCTGCCACTAAGGTAACGAAATATGACAGAAAAATATCGCCATTTTTAGGGTTCCGTACCCAAAGGGAAAAACGGAACCCTATTACTAAGACTCCGCTGTCCGTCCGTCCGTCACCAGGCTGTATCTCGTGATCTGTGATAGACAGACTAGACAGCTGAAATTTTCACAGATGATGTATTTCTGTTGCCGCTATAACAACAAATACTAAAAACAGAATAAAATAAAGATTTAAGTGCGGTTCCCATACAACAAACGTGATTTTTGACCGAAGTTAAGCAATGTCGGGCGGGGTCAGTACTTGGATGGGTGACCGTTTTTATAGATAATGGTACGGAACCCTTCGTGTGCGAGTCCGACTCGCACTTGGCCGGTTTTTACCTGTTTCATTTGTCCCCATCTGTTATCCTCAGTGGTGTAAGTTAAAACTACCATTGTAAATATTGCCATGCCAAATGTTAAATTGAAATAACATAAAACATTAAAAATACGCATTAAATATCGAAAAAGAAACTATTCTTTCTTAGATGTCTGTAGTACTAACAGGCAGGACGGCTTATTTATTTCCACCAAGGACTATAACAAGGGGAGACAAATGGGAATAGACTGTAATTTATTATATTTTTTACTGTTGGGTACATGATTCGAGTCCATTATTAATATGCAATTTATTTTGTAGCCCACCCAACAAGAAGTGCAAGATTACATCAAAACATTTGAAGGGAAAATGTCTGCTTTCCTCCAAGACGTCAAACCCCTTACAGAAGAAGAGTTACAAAAGCTTGGAATCAAGGTAATTTTGTAGAATCAAAAATTTTTGGTTGGGACTTAATTCGTATTTAATGTTATTTAGTGTATATACTTACCTCATTGATATTTCTATTTAATTGTACCAGGATCCCGATGCAGAAGTAGAGAAGTTCATCCAAGCTAACACTCAGGAGCTGGCCAAAGACAAATGGTTGTGCCCACTCAGTGGCAAGAAGTTTAAGGGGCCCGACTTTATTAGGAAGCATATCTTCAACAAGCATGGGGAGAAGGTGCGTTTAAAATTATTAATATTGTGCCATAAATAGTAGTAAAATTTTGATGGAGCTAAATGTGTTTTTACATTGTGTCGCCCTATTAGTACGACCTGAATTCGTATCCAATATGCGACCGGTTTAATTTTACCGCTACAGACGTTTGAGATATTTGTATTAACTAACTATTTGTACGGCGTGTACACTGTGTGCATTACATGGCTGAGTTATGTCACCTATACGAGCTCGTCGAGCATGTGTTCCTAAGTTCCGTCGTATGTTGGGTAGGTGGATGAAGTCCGCCGCGAGGTGGCGTACTTCAACGCGTACGTGCGCGACGTGCGGCGGCCGCAGCAGCCCGAGCCGCCGCAGCGCGCGCCGCCGCAGCCGCAAGCGCCGCCGCCGCAGCCCGCGCCGTGAGTATTCTGCGCTGCATTAGGATTAGTGGACAAGCAGTCGCTTTCCATATTTTAACACCGAAAACGAATTTCTAAGAGCGTCCGCTAGCTGGCGCGGTTGCCCGGAACGGGTGAACGGGTTAACGAGAAATAATGTGAACCACGCTAACTGGTGCGGACGTGTGCGTTGGATTTTACCTCCAATGGAACCAGCGTGCGTGCGCCCGCTCCGTGCACTCGCTCTAGCTTGCGGACCCCGTAAATGTTTAGAGATATCGGAAGATAATAATCAGTTTCATAATTTATGATGCCGTGTTATAGACCCAGTATTTATTCAATAAACTTTATATTAAATAAATGAAACTATTTCGAAATACTAAATAGTTAAGCGTTACCAAAGCCTTATTGAGTAGTAGTCGCAAAGGCTCAGATAGACTGTGCGAGACCTAGGGGGAGATTTTCGTTCCATTACCGACTGATTATGATTACTATGGAACAACCTATTCAACCGATCGATATAAATGAAACTAGATATAGTTCTCACACCTAAATGAGTATATGAAGTTAGTTGTGATGATTGAGCCTCGATGTCCGGGCAGGTACGGCGGCGGGCCGCCGGCGGGCGGGCGCGGCTGGGGCTGGGCGGGCTGGGCGCCGCCGCAGCCCTACGCGCCCCGCCACCCGAGGTTCTCCAGGCCGAGGTAAGCTGAACTCTTTATCCTCACAGTTCCAAGTGAAAACAGGACGTATAATATGAATGTAAACCGTTCGTCGTTCAGTCGCAAATTTACATTTCGTTTTCAGGAAAAATAAAATGTTTATCATTATTTTTTATTTACTTCTAAATACTCATTGAATATATTGCACATGTGAGATTTAAATAAAGTTTAACAAAGTGAAGCTAGTTGAGTTAAACTGATGTTTAATATTTTTATTTGGCAAATTTGTTACTGAATGATCGTCCCGAAACGAATGCTTTCCGGGGTTTCGTGCTTTTTAACCAATATTTAAAATAACCTATGATTTTATTTGATTGACAACGATATTGCTTGAATACCATTTATTTTTATTTAACTAACGCTTACTTGTCTTCTTTTGCATTAATCATAGTGCTTTATTTCATTAATCAAGTACGGGCATCGTACATATTTACAATCGATAATGAAACGACTTGCAATTCTGATCTTACCGATAGGTTAATATGGGCCGTGCGGTTTCTAGTTAACACAGTCATTAGCCTGGTATGGCCCTCATGCCGTGCCTTAATTAAACATCATAAAATATTATAAAGTCTATTAAAATTATGATGTTTTAGTTTATTTATAAACTTAACATGCACTTTAATTATTGAGATAAATCGCGTGTCATTTTGAATAATACATAGGTATATGCTGCTGTTTTAATCATTTTGGTAATTTACACGCCGGTATCTAATTTCAATAAAACCTACTATTACTCTAATCTAAAGTCATCATACTGTGCTTAAAATAACCATAAAAAGTATAATATCATTAATAAAAGCCGAATTTAAATTTACATAAACACAAGTGATAAACGATAGAACATTGCGCAACATCGAACCATTATTGTTAACATTTTTTGACATGTTATTTGAAAATATTTCCTATAATAAACATGATTTACATCTAATCATATATTTAAAAGGATGTAATATTGTACTCGTTAAATCGTAGTTAGCATTAATCTGTGTCATCAATGCGGAACCGTCCGATACCTACTCATTTTCTAAACATAAGTGGCGATCATTACTTCATGCTAGTTCAATGACAATGTATGCATGTTTTCCTTTAAAAAACTAGGGATAAATATCTGTGTTTTGGGTTTTGCATGGCATTTGTTTTTTCTTTGGATAAAATATTAATGTTGAATTATATATTTTTATACTCATCAAAAACAATTAGTTAAGTTTAAGGAAATAATTTGCAGGGAAAATGTCGACCGCTCCCGGCCTATTATTGCCTACAACGATCTTGACTTCCCGGATAGTGGCGATATATTTTAACTTTTAAGCATTGACTAAAAATCATGACAGATTATATTTTATATTTGATATTTTTGTATTAATCATTCCGACTTATAAATAATGTTAGCTTATTTCAAACATATTTCCATGTTCCACCAATATATGATGACTCTAGCTTTTTCTAAAGTTGTAAAACGAACTTGGTTTACTGTTAATTATACAATAACCACTTTCTCAATAAATCAAATGCACAGAAATATATTCATCATTATAAGACAAAACTATCCATTAACTGACTATTTGCCAGTCTTATAAACCTGTATGTTGTAGTCTCAATGCTATTTCAATTCCTTATACAATTTTTGGTTGTGTAATGTTACCTTAGACTTTTACATTATACCTAAATGTGTACAGTTGTGCATTCAGTATGAATATAATTATAATTTAAATAGTACATACGAGTATATGCGAGTATTAATTACATTGCAGTAAATATACCTTAACATTATGTTATTACTTAACGCCAGCAAGACACTGTAGTACAATATACATAATAATACAATCACTTGTAAGACTTTTATGAAATAAATTATCTTATAATAATATGAGGTGTTACATCTGTTTTTCCTATACTTCCTATACTTTACAACCACTGTAGCGTATATTATATAATCTCCGGGAAGCCGAGATTATTTTCTTTCCGTTTCTAGAGTGGGAAGTAATATTTATAAATAGCATATTGTATTGATACCATTCTTTGTGGCGTACCTATGATATAGAACAAGCCTTCCACTAAATATGTACGTACATAAACACTTTACATTTAAAATGACATGCCTACACTTTGCATTAAATGTGTGTTTTGCCGTGTGTACGAGTTTTAGTAGAAATCACTTCATTCCGAAAAACATTTTTCCGAAAGCTTTCGTTTTTTTTTTCCGTATACCATTCCACAGTATGGTAGAATATAATTTGAACCTATTATACCGGGTGTGGCCTGTAAAACGAGCAAAAAATTATACTGTATGCTGTACTCCTCATACTGACCAACATTTGTTCAGCAACTTTTAAAAATAACTTGTGTTTTGATTTTTAATACACTTTAAAGTTTATTCTAAGACGCAATGTATTGCGAATTTTGTTATGTTTAACGCGTGACAATCAACGTCAATCACAATGATAATGGCGTACATTGAAGATAATATTTATTTTGTATAAAAAATAGGAAGTCTAAAGACTTCATGATCTTTAAAAGTTATTGAACAAAAGTGTCACCGTTTGAGAAGTACAATCTATGTTTTAATTATTTGCTCGTGTTACAGGCCACACCCGGTATATTAAATCAGTAATGGTAAGGGCCACCCCACACTAGTGTCTTTTGAATATCGGCGTCTAGTCAGCGCTATGGAAAATAGCGTCGATGCGCAGATGCGCCAACGTTGCGTCGAGCAGCAGCCATTTAGTTGACTAGACGGCGACGTTCGAGAGACGCTAGTGTGGGGTGGCCCTAACGTCGACAACTCCTTCAGTTGTAAATGATTTTCAGAATTATTTAATTTTCAAAGTATGATGGTTTCGGACCAATGATTTCGGAATTTGGAGTGATCCCGATTTAGTAAGTTTGAGTAGAGTGGTTCCTAACCGTGTGGTTGCTTGTTAAAGGGGCGGCGGCGGGGACTACCGCCCTGTCATACACTACCGAGACTTGGACGCGCCGCGCGAACCAGACGAGTTCATATAACTTGGACATGCATCACCCAAAGGACGCCCATTACAAACACTCGTAGTATTTGACAATGTTCCGTACACAAATTAACTTATTTAGGATTTTAGTAGGTTTACTAATTTGTTTCCTTCGAAATTGTTCGTAGTTTTAAGGTAAAATTGTCGTAATGGTTCGGCGAAATATGCTATTTTTAAATAAAATACATATTTTATTCTGGTGAAATCGGCTTTAATTCAAGTCAACCGTATTTATAGTACATATTTATTAAATTTGTGTTATGTATCATTCCTTTAAGATATTTTAAAGCAATAATCGGGCGCATTTGCTTTAGTTATTACCACTTCAACTACGTAGAGTCAAATAAGAGCTTGAGAATTGATTTTAATGAGTTCATCGTGCAGACCTTTTAAACAGGAAATTAATTCTAATGCTCTCGAGCAATGCAACCTTGCTTTGTTTCGCGAAATCAAATTTCTAAGTAAAAATCAAAATGCGTATGACCGATACAATTTATTCACTCAAGCTGTAAAATTCACGGCACGTAAAAGCAATGAGTAATTCTTTATTTATACAAAGTAATATAATGTTTGTACTGGCTGTGAAGCCTTGAACTCTGAATCTCTCGTTCCGTCATAGGCACAAACTATTACTTATCAATCTTTTTATAAGGATTATATTTGAATACTACTTTAGCGTATTCACACTATTTTATTAAGTGATTAGGTAAACGAAGATCTAAGAATATACGACTTATTTTCCGAGACAAGTTGGCTCTATTGAGCCATAAATGTGCACATTGTTAGCTACGATATGGATATACCATTTACCATCTAAGTCCATGCCAAGTTCATGGCATGATTTATAGGAGTATGGATGAAACATATATAGTTTGGAATGTATGGAGAATTAGTGGTAAGTATGTGGGCTGTACGTCACCCGGATGTGTGGATGCAACGCACGGCTGCGGTCGCACGACTTAGGTCGTTATTCGTATCGCGTACCGACCGCAAGCGAGCGATCTTGTCAGGCGAACCAAGTTTGACCTCAGATAAACTTTTCAGATTTTTTTTTTTATATTAACTTGAGAAATTTTATTTTTGATTGAGACGCTAAAAGTTTACCGTTTAACTAGGGCGGTTAGCAAGAAGCTATTATGGTCAACTTCGGACTGGTTGAAGGCTAACATATAGAGCTGATTTGTAGTAGGTTCAGTAAAAGTCGAAGTGTAGTACATAAACTATAGTTTTAGTCACATAATTGTGACGTTCCACGGTAAAAGGTACCTTATGGCGGCTGGCCCTTACGTCGCATAGCGCCGCAATAATATTGGAGCGACGTTAATAATAGCGTAAGCGCCATCCGCCATAAGGTACCTTTACCCGTGGGACGTCACAATGAATCTACTTTCTACCTACTAGAAGATTCTCGCACTACTTCTTTACCAACTGCCTGAGATAAGTGGACGACCTGTTCTCCCAGGTCGAGCTTTTTCTTGAATTGAACTTGGTAAGCTATGGTAATAATACTAATAATATAGGGCTAGACGACGCGCGCTCGCTTTGTCACGCTATAAGGCCACGGCCACACGGCGCCTGCGGCTGACACTTGCAACGAAAACCAGGATACATCGGCTTCGTGAACACCACCACAACACCAGGATACACCACAGAGATGAACTGATTTTTCAAATCAAAGGTAACACACACAACATGGTAAGGAATGCAAACTTGACAAGCTTGGATTAGTATCAGGTCATATGCGGCTCTACGTAAAGTAATCTTACGAGTAGCTCCTTTGTAAATTACTATGAATGAAAATTTGCAATTGTATGCCTAAAGTATTGACGACATCGAATTGCCGCTCATGACATGTTGCATTTCTAATACGCCTGGGTGCCTAGCCAAGCTGCTAATCACTCGCTCTGTAGCAAAGGATACGCTAATGTCTCTCTGTCGCACTTAGTAAATAAGAGAGATATCATTTTCCTTATAAGTGCTATCGCACTCTCTATCGAGAGAGACGCGTATCGTTTGCTATATCGTCATCTTGGCCCCCGATATGATCTGACATGAATATGGATTAATATACATATGCAGTAGGTATATATGGTCCGATTACTATTAGAATTACAAAATGTAATGAAAACCATAGGCAATTGCTGTAAGGACCTTTTATTGTATTGATTTAACTCGTCGGTCGTGGCTATAGATAGATACATATCTTTGCCCGTGGCTAAGACTACAATATTCAAGGAATCGAGAATGTAAAGATATTGCATAACTGCCATACATATCTTTGCCCGTGGCTAAGACTACAATATTCAAGGAATCGAGAATGTAAAGATATTGCATAACTGCCATTCATATCTTTGCCCGTGGCTAAGACTACAATATTCAAGGAATCGAGGATGTAAAGATATTGCATAACTGCCATACATATCTTTGCCCGTAGCTAAGACTACAATATTCAAGGAATCGAGAATGTAAAGATATTGCATAACTGCCATACATATCTTTGCCCGTGGCTAAGACTACAATAGGTATTCAAGGAATCGAGAATGTAAAGATATTGCATAACTGCCATACATATCTTTGCCCGTAGCTAAGACTACAATATTCAAGGAATCGAGAATGTAAAGATATTGCATAACTGCCATACATATCTTTGCCCGTGGCTAAGACTACAATAGGTATTCAAGGAATCGAGAATGTAAAGATATTGCATAACTGCCATACATATCTTTGCCCGTAGCTAAGACTACAATATTCAAGGAATCGAGAATGTAAAGATATTGCATAACTGCCATACATATCTTTGCCCGTGGCTAAGACTACAATAGGTATTCAAGGAATCGAGAATGTAAAGATATTGCATAACTGCCATACATATCTTTGCCCGTAGCTAAGACTACAATATTCAAGGAATCGAGAATGTAAAGATATTGCATAACTGCCATACATATCTTTGCCCGTGGCTAAGACTACAATATTCAAGGAATCGAGAATGTAAAGATATTGCATAACTGCAGGACAGGAATAAGGATAACGAAATTTTAACCCCTCATATGTGGCATGTCAAATTTGATCATTGAAAAACTAACTTTGACATTTAAAAAAAATATTTAACCTTTTCACGCGGACGCGACGTCACCGAAGTGTCAAAACTGAAATTGAACTTTATGTATATGCACGTAGATCTATCTTGCTCTGTGGTCTGTGACCGATTAATCAGTCTTTGGCGTTGAACCTGCGGTGCGGATATATCGGTCATTGGCGTCCAAAAGGTTAAATTCCCACACACGGATCCGTGTCTAACCACGAGGGGTAAGAGAATCTAAGGATATACAATGTCTTATATAATGCATACCCTGGCAACTCTGGCAAGCCAACTTTGTTAGAAAAAGGCGCGAAATTTGTATGATGGTCGATCGATCTTTCGCGCCTACATTATTCAAATATGCCGCCTTTTTTTACTGACATAGCAAGCTTAACAGAGTATATAACATGGTGTCGTAGCATTAGGTACCTATAGCTGGGTTTCAGTGCTGGCTTAAAATATTATTATTACCTACTTGGCCAAAAGTTCAAGTTGAACTATGTGTGACTAACCCATGCTGATTCAACTGATCCAGTTTAAGCTCTACTGGTAACAGTAACACTATCACTTGTCCTTGCTCGTATCTGCATAGGAGCAGTATTCGTCTTTGTTTTAGAGCAAATTCGTCATATGTCCTGGGTGCGTAGCCAACGTGCCAATCGTTTACGCTCCGTAGTGAACGAAACGCAACTGTCGCTGTCACACTAATATGAAAGAGTGATAGAGAGACGTGACTACCCTACGGAGCGTAAACGATTGGCACGTTGGCTAGGTTGACCACCTCAACTCAAAAATGTCAATTTTTTTTGAGTTGTTCAAATTAGAAATTCTAGATTCCATACGATAAGAGGGAGAGAGATAAGATTGAGGGTTCCTAACTATGCCTTCCCAAATGCATTAATCCATAACCAAAACCACCACTTCATTTTACAATTTCTGACCAATGGATAGATATTTAATAGCTAAATTAAGTTTACAATACTTACCTACCTATTGAAAACTAATAGTTTGCTAATAGGTACTTATTAGGTACCTATATACCTATTATAGCTAAGACGTTATGTCACCAGCGGTCGTTAAAAAAGCCGAAAACCACCTCCGGTTTCGCAACATAGGCAGGCAGTTATGCAGTCATTTAGTTTTCCCCATTGTCATTGACACCGAGATCACATTTTATAAAGCTCCAGATGACTTGGCGTTGATGTCATATCTTGTTTAATTTTACATTCATTCACATATGGATGTAGTAGGAAGGACCGATTGTTAGTCTGTAATTTATGCCAATGACGTGGCTGTAATACAGTAAAAATTTTAATATATACAGTAGGTACCTACTCGTATCTCGTTTTTTTTAGGTACTAGAAGCTTTTATGTAGGAAACCCTCCCCAATTTAAATTGCCTAACTTGTTGAAAAAATAACTTTAAGATAAACTAACAGTAATACATTTTTTGACATAATTAAAATTCACCATATTTTTTTTAATACCTACTTAATACCTTTAAAACAATATTTAAGGTCACGTAATTCGCTTTTTCACGCCGCGCGCGCATCCCTATTACCTAATGGCTGCTATTTAACTGATCACCAGATTTAGTAAAATTTAATACCAAAAAAATCTATTTTACCACCCTAAAATAATAAATGATCACCAAAATTATAACACCATTTCAATGTGAAATGATTACCAATTTTATTACATTTTACTATCCTATTAAAGGAATTGACACCAAACTAATCATTATTAACCCAAAAATAGAAAATATTTACCAAATTTCTAACCCCATTTTAATGTGAAATGATAACCAAATTTTTAAATCTTGCTATCCTATAGCAAATTACTCCAAAATAATCATTGTAAACCTAAAAATAGTAAATTACCACCAAAACTGTAACCACATTTTATAATTAAAAATGTTCAAATATTTCATATATCGTTATCCTATTAAATTAATTAATCCACTTCGTCACCTTTTTCTAGTAGCATTTCTTGTCTGTAACAGTCGCAGTTCTAACATAACCTACCCCACTTTTCTAGTAGCATTTCGTTTCTGTAAGGGTCGCAGTTCAAACCTAACCTAACCCACTTTTCTAGTAGCATTTCTTTTCTGTAAGGGTCGCAGTTCAAACCTAACCTAACCCACTTTTTTAGTAGCATTTCTTTTCTGTAAGGGTGGCAGTTCAAACCTAACCTAACCCACTTTTCTAGTAGCATTTCTTTTCTGTAAGTGTCGCAGTTCAAACCTAACCTAACCCACTTTTCTAGTAGCATTACTTTTCTGTAAGGGTCGCAGTTCAAACCTAACCTAACCCACTTTTCTAGTAGCATTTCGTTTCTGTAAGGGTCGCAGTTCAAACCTAACCTACCCACTTTTTTAGTAGCATTTCTTTTCTGTAAGAGTCGCAGTTCAAACCTGACCTAACCCACTTTTCTAGTAGCACTTCTTATCTGTAAGTGTCGCAGTTCAAACCTAACCTAACCCACTTTTCTAGTAGCATTACTTTTCTGTAAGGGTCGCAGTTCAAACCTAACCTAACCCACTTTTCTAGTAGCATTTCGTTTCTGTAAGGGTCGCAGTTCTAACCTAACCTAACCTAACCCACTTTTCTAGTAGCATTTCTTTTCTGTAAGGGTCGCAGTTGAAACCTAACCTAACCCACTTTTTTAGTAGCATTTCTTTTCTGTAAGGATGGCAGTTCAAACCTAACCTAACCCACTTTTCTAGTAGCATTTCTTTTCTGTAAGTGTCGCAGTTCAAACCTAACCTAACCCACTTTTCTAGTAGCATTACTTTTCTGTAAGGGTCGCAGTTCAAACCTAACCTAACCCACTTTTCTAGTAGCATTTCGTTTCTGTAAGGGTCGCAGTTCAAACCTAACCTAACCCACTTAACTGATAGCAGTTCAAACTGATAACAGTTTAACCTACTTTTCTAGTATCATAACGAAATGCTACTAGAAAAGTAGGTTAGGTTAGGTTTGAACTGCGACCCTTACAGAAACGAAATGCTACTAGTAAAGTGGGGTAGGTTATGTTAGAACTGCGACTGTTACAGACATGAAATGCTACTAGAAAAAGGTGACGAAGTGGATTAATTAATTTAATAGGATAACGATATATGAAATATTTGCAGGTAGGTAGGTATGCGGTGCGAGGTACGGGGGGTTGAGCGGGAGGGGCTAGTAATTTTGGCATCAGTTTACTTTATTTGGTAATATGTATAAATTTTTTGGTAATCATAGTGGTTTATTTAGGTGAAAATATCGCATTAATTTGGTCTTCTAGATTTGGTGATCATTAATGATTTTTGGTGATCATTCAATATATTTGGTATTTGAATACAATTTGAAGTGCAGTCGTTATTAAAACGGTGGTACTTTTGTATTTTTAGGCCTTATTTTATTGGTGTTCAGTAATTTTTTTTGGTAAGCATGATTTTTTTTATTTAGGGTACCAAAGTATTTTTTGGTGGACATTATATTTGTAGCCTTACCTAATGACGTGCGGAGGGCTATTTTAAAATAAAACTATGATTAATATAGTTTCCGGAGCTTTGCCCGACTTGATATAAATCTTTTGAAGCGGGACGCCGCTTCGGCTGATTGGGCTGCCGCGTTGGGTGCATCAACTGTAGATGAGAAAGTAGCCAATTTTAACTCCTCTCTCTTAAAGTTATTTGATGCACACGCGCCGGTTCGCGCAGTGAGACTGAGGCGACCGCCTGCTCCTTGGATCACAAGGGATGTTCGGATGGCGATGGCTAAACGGGATAAAGCGTTTCGTAAATACAAGAAGGATCGGAGTGAGGGTAACTGGGATCTTTTTAAAGCTGCTAGAAACCGCTGTAACCAAACGGTAAGGGCAGCAAAGCGTCGGCATATCCACGAAAATGTCTTGAACTCATCCCTTGCTGACACCTGGAAATTTTTGAGATCGCTTGGCATTGGTAAAGGTAAACCTGATATAGATTCTTCTTCTTTTACATTAAACCAGTTAAATTCGCATTTTTCTAAAACATCAACTCTCAATCCATTAATTAAATTCAAAACTTTATCTCTCATTGCCTCTTTTACTTCTCCAGATATCGTTCCTTTTACTTTTTCTCCTGTCGCCATTGAAGAAATCCGCAAAATTATAGTATCAATTAAATCTAAGGCTGTTGGCCATGATAATGTCAGTCGTCTTATGATTATTCACATTCTGGACAGCGTCTTGCCAGTTATTGCTCACATAGTCAATACTTCTCTACTCACTGGCGTTTTCCCATCATGCTGGCGTAAGGCGTTTGTCATCCCACTCCCCAAAATTAATAATCCGAGCTCACTTAGCCACTTTCGTCCCATATCTATTCTCCCGTTTCTGTCCAAAATACTGGAGGCCGCGGCCCACAAACAGGTCTCACACTTTGTTCATAGCAACAGTCTCCTTTCACCGCTGCAGTCTGGTTTCCGGTCTGGACACAGCACCACCACCGCTCTACTTAAAGTTACAGAGGACATAAGACTCGGTATGGAATCTTCCAAAGTTACGGTGTTAGTGCTGATAGATTTCTCCAACGCCTTTAATGCGGTAGACCATGACCTACTTTTGGCTACTCTTACTCATTTGCAGGTTTCTTCAGATGCCACAAAGTGGTTCTTTTCATATCTTTCCGATAGAGCCCAGGCAGTCCGTGCCAGCCGCTCGTTATCTGATTGGTCTGAACTGAGTACTGGAGTACCTCAAGGCGGTATTCTCTCTCCTTTTCTCTTTTCAATTTTTATTAATCTTATTACCGCCAAGATTCGATGCTCTTACCATTTGTACGCAGACGATCTTCAGCTGTACGCGCAAGTTGACGTGGAAGATATAAACACGGCTATCTCATCAATAAATGCTGACTTGGATTACATCGCCGAGTGGTCTGCTGCCATAATTTTAGGTAGCCAGTGGCAAATGTCTAGGTTGAGTACAGTACCTGTTGCTCCGATCCTTTTTGAGGATACTGTAATTCCGGTGAGCAGTCGGGTTAAGAATCTCGGATTAGTTTTAGATTCCAACCTTTCCTGGTCTGGTCAGCTCTCGGAGACAAGTCGGAAGGTCACAGGTACACTTAGAACTCTATATAAATTTAAAAACTTTCTGCCTGTAAGCACGAAAAAAATGTTAGTGCAGTCCTTAGTGTTACCAATAATTGATTACGGGGATGTGTGTACTACTAATGCCACTCAGGAATCACTCAATAAACTAGACCGTCTACTCAATAACTGTATTAGGATTTATATTTGGACTTCGTAAATACGATCATGTCTCCTTTTACCACCGGCAACTCAACTGGCTCTCCATCCGTCGTCGTAGGTCCTTTCGGATCCTTTGTATCCTATTTTCGATCCTGTTTGAGCCTTCTGCTCCTGGATATCTCAAAAGTAAATTCGTCTTCGATACTCCTCGTCCAGGATGTGAGCTGCGTACCTCCCGCGTACTCAAACTGACCATACCTTCTCACCGTACTGGTTTTATGACTAATTCTTTCGCCGTCCAGGCTAGTCGTCTTTGGAATTCACTCCCTCTAAATATTAGACAAGCTCCAAGTAAGTTTTCTTTTAAGCGGTTGTTGCGTAAGCATTTGCTAAAACAAGAGTTCGAATAATATCCATCATTATTATATTTATAGTATGTATTGTATAAATATGTAGTAGTTTATATATATTTTATTTATTTATGTAGTTTATATGTATAGTTTGCTTTTTTTATATTCACTGAATAGGTATATTTCTCTCTCTGCACCAATTGTAGATGTCTGTTTGGCCCTATGGTTGACTGGTAGAGAATGCCATTTGGCATTAAGTCCGCCATTTGTACATTTTTGTATATACTTTGTGCAATAAAGTTTAAATAAATAAATAAATATAGTTAGCTAGAGTACCTAGAGAAGTACATATGTATAGAAGTTTGTTTGTGAAATTTACTCTTCTGTAGGAATCGAGAATACGACCGAAGGGAGTTTTTTAAATCGACACGAGTTGCGAATTACCTATTCGCACGCGTATTGTACAACGTTTTACAATATCTATTATTTATATTTTTGACACATTTAGGTAGCACACAAAGTGCTTATTCCCGCACTGGTGCGGAAAAGTGTAGTACCATTTTTACTGTTAACATATTAATTATCATACCCTATGGCAGCGGTCGGCAACCTTTTAGCAGCCAAGGGCCACATAGTAGTTAACGAAGTTGACGCGGGCCGCACTTTGGTAATATTTGTGACTTTAGCGTGCTCTAGCAGACATTGTCGTTTGTCAATATTACATACAAAAGAACCAGGGAGGCTCACGGGCCGCAACCGAGAGGTTCGCGGGCCGCATGCGGCCCGCGGGCCGCTTGTTGCCGACCGCTGCCCTATGGTAATAATATGTATTCAAATAATTGCAAATTCTCTAATTATCTTCTATAAAAACATTATGTAATAAATGTTGAGTACCTAGCTCGATTTCCATGTTTTTAGGTTTTTTCGAATAAAGATGTGACCGTTAGTTTTAATTATGGTCCTTTATTTATGGGTGATGAATTGTTTACTTACAACCTAGGCAAGTATTATATGTATAGGTTCAATTCAGCATGTAGGTAAAATTGTTTTTGTATATATACCTACACCGATACTGTTTATAATTCAAATGACTAAGCGATTATTGGAATTGATTTGTAAAAGTTATTGGTAAATACCGGTTCTTAAAAAACATACCTATGGAGGCCGTTACCTTGTAAACAATATCAAAATCATCTCAAACTATAACCCAACTAACAACGTCAATGTAGGTACCCACTCGTATTTTCCTGTAAACACTTGCCTAAAAGGTTATAAAAAACTAGCGGATACAAGGATGGCACTCACTGGTAAATTCCTGAATAGATCCGCGGATGGTATCAAGTTCATATGTTAATAAGCGTAAGTTAAGGACGTTACTTACGTAATAAAATCTGAAATGGAGTACCCCGGCACCCAATTACCATGCACTGCGGAGCGGTGCTTCTAATGAATGCGGGAAACAAACGTGAAGTCAACATTTTGATTCGCGGTAAACGCCGACTGGTTTTTTGCTATACTTTATGAACTGGCTATTTGTGTATCGCTTTATAAAGGCAAGGCACCCGTGGCTGTGCTACATTGTAATCGCGAGGCTTCACTGAGATGGAGCTCAAGTGCGCCTTAGTGTTGACCCTCGTGGGTGTAGTGGCATCCAGTCCTTATAATAGCTATGGCGTTAAGGGCGGCGCGGGGGCTAAAGGTAAGTGTTTATTTGTAAGGTTTATTTGTTATTAGGAAAATAACAGTTTAGTTTAAACTTTGGTTTGGTTGTTCGGTAATTAAACTATTAAGCCGTCTGCAGTTTATACCTAATTGTTAAGAGTTAGTAATAAACCGGCTTCTAATTTGAATAACTGGAAACTAGACGTAAATAATTAAAATAGTAATGTTATCATCAATCATAATTTAGGCTTCGATTGTAAATAGCTATCAAAGTATTAAAAGTGTTTATATTTGTTTTAGCCGATGCAGCAGCGCTAGCCGGTGCTTTTAGTGGCGCTGGAAACATCCCCGCTGGTGCCGGATTTTCGGGCAGTTTTTCGAAATCCTCTGCCTCCAGCTTTGCCTCATCGAGTGCTAGTTCCAGTTCAGGTTCATTCAGCTACAGCGGTAGTGGTTCCATTGGCCCAGGAGGTGCGGGTTGCACTTCCGGAGGGTGTCAAAAGAGCACAGACGGTCAACCTGGAAACGGTTTTCCAGCGTTCAGTGGTGCGAACGCGGGGGCTATAGCATCAGCAGGCGCAATCGCTGGGGCGTATTCACCTAATGGTGCTCCTTGCACTAGTGGTGCGTGTTCTGGCCAGAAACCCTCAGGCTGTCAAGGATCTAACTGCGGTGACGCTACCAAATGTACTTCAGGAAAATGTGACACGCCATCATCAAACGATGGACCAGAAGATGACGGAAATGACATTCATGTAAATGTTGCTGGCACGGCAGCTTCGAAAACTACTGAAAATGCTCAAGGATCTCAGTACGACAAATCTTCCGATAGCTATCAACCTTTCGGTTGTTCCAATGGAAACTGTGGATCGCCGTCCTCTACAAAGCCATCATACCCGCAAACGAACCCTGGTGCAGGACCCGATTATTCCAAGCCTGAGAGTGGAGCACAGGGTAATGCAGAGGTACCTGTACCTGCTAAAGATCTGACGGCTCCGAAAGAATACCCCAATCCAGGAACTGGGCGATTGCCTTTAAATAGCAATGCTTACCAAAACGCCCCTTCAGCGAATGGTAAAGTTAGTCAGTGCTCTTCCGGAAAGTGCGATAATAAACATCCGGATAGTGTATACAATCCCGGGAATGGTGATTCTTATTCAACTAATTACTTAGGCCCCAATTTCCCTACGCAAGCGACGGATAGCAACAAAGGAAACTGTGCATCCGGAAATTGTGGCACGTATCCCTCTTCTGGCTCTAGTCCGTCAGCCCCTGGCTATACCCCGACATCGGCTGGCCCCAATCGAAACTGTGTTGGTGGAAATTGTGGTAGCTTTCCGTCAATCGCTCCTGCTCCTACAGGACCATATCCCGGACCCAAAGCCCCTGGCTATTCACAATCGCCTTCTACTAATGGTGGTTGCACTAGCGGGAATTGCGGTACCTACCCTTCCTCTGCACCTAGCCCTACCGGATCTTATTCACAAACGCCATCGGGCCCTAATAGCAACTGTGCCAACGGTAATTGTCGCAATTATCCTACATCTGCCTCAAGCTCTGCGGATTCTTATGCAGGTTCCAAAGCTCCCGGCTATTCATCTGCACCATCAGCTCCTAGTGGGAACTGTGCTAATGGAAATTGTGGCAATTATCCTTCTTCAGCCCCCAGTGCTACAGGATCTTACCCAGGCTCCACAGCCCCAGGCCTTTCGCCTACGCCGACATCTCCTAACGCCAACTGTGCCAACGGGAACTGCGGCAGTTATCCTTCACCTGCCCCAAGCGCTACGGGATCTTATGCCGGTTCCAAACCCACAAGTTATTCACCTTCTGCCCCCAGTAGCAACTGCGCCAACGGAAACTGCGGCTCCTACCCTTCATCTGCTCCAAGCGCTGCGGGTTCGTATGCAGGTTCCAAACCTACAAGCTATTCACCTACGCCATCTACCCTCGGTAGCAACTGTGCCAATGGAAACTGTGCCACCTATCCTTCATCGGCCACAAGTGTTGCGGCATCTTATGCAGGTTCCAAACCCACAAGCTATTCACCTACGTCTTCTGCTCCCGGTAGCAGCTGTACCAATGGAAACTGCGGCACCTATCCTTCACTTGCCCCAAGCGCTGCGGGATCTTATGCAGGTTCCAAACCCACAAGCTATTCACCCACGCCTTCTGCTCCCGGTAGCAGCTGTGCCAATGGAAACTGCGGCACCTATCCTTCACCTGCCCCAAGCGCTGCGGGATCGTATTCAGGTTCTAATCCCACAAGCTATTCACCCACGCCTTCTGCTCCCGGTAGCAGCTGTGCCAATGGAAACTGCGGCACCTATCCTTCACTTGCCCCAAGCGCTGCGGGATCTTACTCAGGTTCTAAACCCACAAGCTATTCACCTACGCCTTCAGCTCCCGGTAGCAATTGTGCCAACGGAAACTGCGGCACCTATCCTTCGTCTGCCCCTAGTGCTGCGGGAGCTTATCCAGGTTCAAAAGCTCCTGGTTATTCATCTTTGCCGTCAGGTCCTAGCGGCACCTGTGTTAACGGCAATTGTGGCATTTTCCCCTCGTCAGCATCCAGTCCCACAGGAGCTAGCACTTATCCAGGATCAAAATTCCCAAGTTATTCGCTAGGAACATCATCTACAATCCCATCCGCGAGTGCAACTGCTCCCACCAATTGTGGCACTCCTAACTGTGTCGGTTCTTCCGCACAGCCTAGCCCAGGAGCGATTGCTGCCAAACCAAGTATTACATATACTCCTCCATTTACTTTACCTTCTAACTCTGGCCAGTACGGTGCGGCGGCTGGTGCCAATGCTGGAGCGGGACCTTTGGGAGTTCCTAAACCAGCTAGCGGAACATATCCATCTTCCCAAGAAAAATTACCTTCTTATACCGGTGGCTTCGGCGCCCCACCCGGAATTTTAAAACCTAACGATTTTTCACTACCTTCTAAACCTACATTCCCAACAGGTCAAAATCCTACAAGTCAACCCGCGCACCCTAGCACAAGCGCAATCCCGTCCACTACACATGGAGTAGCTCCAACCTCTCCCACTTCCAATGTTTACAATAAACCTTCTTGCACATCTGGGAATTGCGGAGCTCAACCAAGTCAGTTATCCCCTTCATATGGTGTTGGCAACTCGAACAAGGGTATAGCCGGGGCTGCCGCCGGTGCAAGTGCGTCAGCCAGTGCCAATGCTGTTGCATACTCAGGAGGGTTTGGCGGTCCACCGGGGCTTCTGAAACCTTACGATGAGGGGAAACTGGGAAGCAAGCCAGGCGCTTCTCAAAACGGCCTTGAGGCTGGTAGTTTCGGCAATAACGGAAACAGCAATAACCTGAATGCAGGAACAGCAGGAACTGGAAATCATTCGCCTTATAATTCCCCGAATGGAGGTGGAAGCGGAACGCAGGCTAGTGCTGGAGCACACGCAGCTGCCGGGGCTGCTGCAGGCGCATTTGGCTCTGGAAGTAACCAAGGTGGTCATAGTGGATGTGGTGGTGGTTGTGGCGGAAGTGGAGGCAGTGGCGGCAGCCCGTATGGAAACTTCGCGCTGAGTAACAGTGGTGCGATTGCATCCGCGAAGAGTCTCGCGGGAGCCACCAGCGGAGCGTACGGCCAAGCCGGCAGCTTTGCGAGCAGTTCCGCTAACGCGCATGCTTCTGCCGGATTCCCTACTAAAGGAGGTTAGTATTTATTTGTATCAATCGAATTTAAATGAATAGGTACCTATCCGTTGTATTTCATTCCCATGTTTGTTTAGTAATTTCGTATTGTTTCGCGAGTAACTAGTGAGGTAGGTACAGGTACCTATCACTGACATTGAAAGTGTTTCTTTCCATGCCTAATTGTTCACAGTTACTTATCAAAAATTTTAACCAACTATTACTTGGTTACCTTTAACCTTCCCCGAATAATTTATATGTGTAGGTATACATTAATTAGGTTACTTATCCAGTTTATGGTACCTAGTGTAATTTAAAGTCCATATTACCCAAATAACATGCCTTAATGCATAGTTCGTTTCACCTCCCACTACAACATGCAGAACTCCACCGTATCATATTGACAGACTACATGTTTCAAATTTTGAGCCAGTTTTTAGATAGTATATGAATCGATCTGTAGGTGTACAAGTGTACAAGACTTACATGTTGATATTAGTAGGTACTAATCACCACTTATCTTGTTCCAGGTTACGGAAGAAGATAACTTTAATTACTTCACGACAAGACTCGACTCAATACATGGGCAAGCTGTTAATAAGGACCCAAGGCCTATGTGACGACCTGATTTAATTTAATTCATTAAGTAACTATAATAATTGTTTAATCATTAGGAGATCTGAATACGGACTTATTGTGATATTTAAGATATAGACTAACCAATTGAGATTGTTGTAAGTAACAACCAATTTGACATCGATTTAGGATTTTTAAATTATCAATTTAATAACTATTTACGCGCACATTTTTGTCGATACTGAAGCTAAATTTTCTACATACTGTGTCGTCGCTTTAGCGAAGTACAGTGTCTATAAAAATAGGTACATATCTTTGGTTCCTCTACTTAGAATAGAAGTGGTAAAAGCAAGTACTTTCCAACAAACATAACAATTTTGTATATAGGTACTTAAGTACAAAGTATTTACTTATAGGAATATAGGTACTTATTACCTACCGACATATTCAAGAATTGTTAACGATTTAGCCATATAGTATTTTAAGTATAAACGTAGTATAAACGTGAGTGGTAGTTCAAAACTACTTATTAGGACATTATTATTTAATTAAAGGATATTTTTAATACACTGTTTTATTATACTTCCTTTATTGCCTCTTTCCTTCTTCCTTCTTTATTAAGTTTTATAATAAATGTAACCTTTTATAGAACCTTCAAGTAAAGTGACCTTAGTTTTCCCTACGCAACACTGGCTCTTATTTAATAAGATTTGTGACTAGGGCTAGTCGCTTTATATCCGTGTAAATCATCTCATAGAGTTCAACGAGCTTATGGTGCGATATTTATTTATATCACACAATGTCACTTAAAATTATACATGGTAATTTCTTAGGAATGTATATTGTGATTGTCATTCAAGATCAGTTTTTCAATAGGTACTACATACATACCTACCTAAGTATGTGAGAGATCTTTTTGTGGGGGTTGTACTCGTAGTGAGAAGAAAAAAATCAGGTTACTTACAAAAAGCAAACGAGATAGTTGAAAGACACCGCACTAGAGCCAAAGAATATGTACTGCAGATTTAATAAATGTTATAGTTAGCACTTAGTTCCTCAAGATCTCATATAAAATAATTAAAAAACACAAAGTCGGACATAAACTGAAGCGTAGGTACTTACAGGTACCCAGACTGTAATCCGACCAGCCGTATCTCACAGAAACTGTATGAGCACTCCACATACACTAAGTTTCATTTTTTACTTCAGGGTTTATCATCTCATCCCAAAGAAAAGGATAAGAGAATAACTAAGGTAGTCAGTGATTAGGTACTTACCTACTGTGTTAAACTTTTCAGTTCCTTAGCACTTGCAGTCTTGCACATGGTTCGGTATCGAAACTTTCGGCGCGATTCGGTAAATGAATTAGAGATTAAATAGATATGAAATAGTAAAGATATTGTGACGTTCCACGCAAAAGGTACCTTATGGCGGTTGGCGCTTACGCTATTATTAACGCCGCTCCAATATTATTGCGGCGCTATACGACGTAAGCGCCAGCCGCCATCAGGTAGGTACCTTTTGCCGTGGAACGTCAAATAACTTTACTATTTCATATCTAGTGAATCTCTAATTCGTTTTCCGAATCGCGCCATGTCGATTGTTTAGTTTTGCTGGTACTTGCCTACATACTTATGTTACATATAGAACTTGCCAAACCATTCATAGACCAGCTGTCATTTGTTTTAACAATTGCAAAGCAAAAAAATAAAAGGTCACTTCTTGCCTCGCAAATATTATACACGACGGGCACACCAAAAAACGACAAGTTTACTTGAGGGGTTTTTCAATTGAGCGAATTTCTGACGTCATAAGAGCACACATCTATTAGAGTTCAACGACTACTGACTTCCTGCGTAAGAACTTCCGTGGAATTATCTCGTTAAATACTTTTTTTTACCGTGATGGTCGACCATAATTGATAAATAAAAAAATCTAAAAGTGGAATAAATCCAGTGGTAATTTTTTGCAAAATTAATAAGATTATACCGCGTAGGTTATTATACCTAATACCAGATGACTAAACTATAGAGACTGTTAATCTCAATACAAAATCGCATTCCTCGTCACTGATTTTAACATGACATCCCTTAAACTTGACCTCCTTCCTAGGGAGTTAGGTATTTTAGAGAGATAATTAAAATAGATGTCGTTATGGGTAACTTGTGAACCAAGGGCCAAAGGACTTACAACGTGTAGGGTCAAGGCGGAAACAGTGGCTCAGCTCGATCAGTGACTCAGTCGCTCAAATATCGCTTTATACTGTAGCATAGCACCCTCGCGTGTTAGAACAACCATTTGAATTTCCCCATTTGAAAGTCCCTCTCGTGTTGAAATTAGTTTGAGTGAGCCACTGTTTAAGCTAAGCCACTATTCCCGCCTTGATCTTAACCTACGTCTGCTATGTAATGTACCTAACAATTTACAACAATATGACGTTGACGAGGAAAGTCCCTTCTAAAGGAGATTGTAAGTCTCCATCATTTTCTTGTCTCTGACACAACTATGTCGACTAATTAAAAATATGTATATGTAAAAAATGCCGAAATGCCGAACTGCTTATAAGAAATTTTTGACTTATACCTACCTTGTAACAGGATGCTATGGATCGGCGACTATTAACGACTAAATATTATAATTAATGTGTGTGACTAACGCCTTAACAGGTAAAACTGGAATTATTAAGTAGAAGCAAATATTATATATTAATTTATCATATAAATCTGTCATAACTAGGTTCAATCAAAGTTATTTTCAAAGCTAGCGTAAATTATATCTCTGAAAAGTATTTTTACTCATTAGAGTATTAACTTCTGCAGGCGACTTCAGTGTGCGTAGGCCTTAGATATAGTAATTATAAATACTGATTATGCAATTATGCACAGAAAGTGACAGAAACTATTAGGTACTCTACCTTAAGTAGTACCTTATTATCGTATTTCGTGGTAAATGCCATGCCATTGTATGTGAAAGTAGGTAATTGTGTGAGGTCATGAGGTGTTAATACATAATAGTTATTTACGATACAAGTGCGGAAAAGAGGAAATTCGAAACGAGTTGCGATAAATTAAAACATGACCGAAGGGAGTGTTTTAAATCGACTCGAGTTGCGAATTACCTATTCGCACGTGTATCGTACAACTTTTTTACAGTACATAGGTACATATGGCCCTTTAAACTGTCGACATACGATTACGCACGGAAAGTGCTAGCACCATAGAGTAAAGAGTTTTGTATTGTACTGTATCGTAACCCTGTATGTCTGTTACCTCTCCACGCTTAAAAACACCTGAGGGCCTAGCCAAGATGACAATCGTTTCGTACCTACATATTTTAAAACTTATACGGCTCTCTTTTTCATCGATGGTTAAAAAAAAGGTTTCAATACGGCATTTTCTATTATATTTGTTGTGGTGTCTTCTATTAACCTATGCGCCTCAAGTTATACATTTGTTTTGTAATAGATCCTTTTACCTTCATTACGTCTTTATCCCAGCTTGACGGTATAACAGTGATTGCTTGCATCAGTCCTAATCGTCTGCAGATTCTCAGCATCGATCGTAAATCTCGGCAACCGTCACATATATCAGCGCTTAATACTGTTACCACCACATGCCTGACACATAGTTGTTAGCAAACCAGTATTAATAGTGTTTGCGATTCATATTATTATCACGGATCTTCAGATCATAGTTGTACTGGTTAGCTTGATTTGAATGCTAGCTGAGCGATGGGAATGCAGGTTTGTTGATACAATCATGCACTTCTCTCCATTGTTCACGACTCGTACGAACATCACGGATGCTGATCAATAAATATTCATTGTGGGAGTCGCCCATCTCTACATTGGCACCCAGGTAAATAATAATAGGTACCTACTCGGTACTATGACACGGGTGCAGATTAACCCCCATATTCATAAACGCGCTATAAACCTCAATTAGCTTCTGTTTTATGTTGTATCTGAAGTGTTCCTATAGACTTTCTATATTTAAAGGATGAAGTGGCAAGAAGTGATCCAAATGTCCCAATACTATTACCGATACCGAAAGAGTTGTTTTTTATGGAAGAGATATACAACCTAAGATATATATCTAGCTCCCATGTCTGACAGCTGAACTAGATGGCGCGATATAGTTTGTGGTAACTGAATTCTAACGACAACTTTTGGCAGCCAGAATTACCGCACTTATACGGAGCCGTGCAGCTATATTAGGTACTTGAGCTAATTAATTCGAGACACGAGTATTTCTTAGACTTTATACGTTTTATGTGACTACTTTGCCAACTTGCTAGCACAGCACTTATACTGAAGGATAGAATTTGGTGTACTATGGTGGAGTAATTTCCTCGGATTGAAATCAAATTCAAGCGAGATTAAATTCCGCTGTATCCGAACAGGCGAACACGGCGTATCGAGACTAAATCCATTTTGTTTGTTTGAACTTAGTTTGCACACTGTCTTCATAACTTCTTTCCTCTATCGACAAACTATGACACTGTACTTGTGTAGGCAGTCGACATTGTTTACATCGTTTCCGTCGCGGTAACGCCTTAGATTATGTTTGCTGGAAGGGCTGACTAATAAACGTCGTCACTACCTTCACCCACTCACAATATCCACAAAGGCTCGTCATGGACACAGCACTCTGTTTACTTAGCCTATATTAAACTATGATACCTAGAATTACTAATACAACCTACCATAACTCACTCTGACTAAATTCGGTAAAAATATGTACCTATAGATTCTATGTATGGGTTAAGTACAAAGCCAATTCTTATTTAACCCGGCTATTTAGCTTACCTACATCAACCTAATTGATTTGATCTAGCCACAAACACATAAGAGTGAAAAATAATTCTAGAGCTATCCGTACCTATGTAAGTTTTCTTTTTTCGCGGTAGGCCCAAAGATTTCAGTCCTGACAAGAAAAGAACTAATGCTACCTGTTCAGCATTCTGAGAAAAAGCATAGAACAGACGAATTAAGTCGATCGTACCATTCGTACCCCTTATTCAGTTCCATAACATGAATCCGAGCCACCCGGGCAGAAAGTAGTACCTATTTAAATGATAAGTTTTAAGATGTATTCTAAATAAGATTACAATTTTACATTTCTATTTGTATTAGGTATAAGTTAGGTTAAGTAATAATGCTATGCCCTTGCAGGGCTCATGTTTGAAACAACTAATTTGTTATTTAATACCCATATGTGCAACGTGAATGAACTTGAAACTTAATAGGTGCCTGTATTGAACAGATGTGGTAGTTTAAAATAGTGTCTATAATGTCTCTGGTATATATACAGTGAAACCTGGTTAAGTGGGACCTGGATAAGTGAGAAACCTCTATAGCTGGGACTCATGGTGCGGTCCCGACACTTTAGCACTGAATTACCTCTATTAGTGAGATAAGACGAACCTCTATAACTGGGATTAGTTGTTGTGATTTTATAGTCACATTTACCTCTATAATTGAGACAGAGAGTGTATTTTACCTCTTTTACTGAGACTATATTTATAAGATTACATTTTCCTAATTTCTTTTTAAGAAGTTTATAGGAATTGACCTCTGTATCTGAGATAACGTGAATCTATGACCTCTCTAACTTGGACTTTATTGATCAATTTCCGTCTTCTTACTAACTCTTGGTCTATCCACAAATTCTGCATTTGCTTAATTGTGTCTAAACGACTTCAAGTTTCATTTAGTAACTTAGTTAAAACTATCGAAACGAAAGCTGAAATCTTGATAAGTAACACGAATAAACAAATTTTCATTTAATAAATGTCTAAGACGCAACGAAGTCCGTATCAAACTTAATTGAAAAAATCTATCCTTTGGAGAATCATTCAAAATAAATTCCAAGAAATATTTAAACAGACTTAAAAAATGTTTAGGGACAAGGATTATTTTACCTTATTTATTTTTGAAGATAATTACAAAATACCTTATTAACCGCCTCTATAACTGAAATATCGTCTATTTTCACCTCTATTAATGGGACCCTCTATAAATGAGACAGAAATTTATTTGTACCTGGCTAACTGAGAGCCTGGGTAAGTGGAATACCTCTTTAAGTGAGACAAATCTGCTCGTCCCTTGAAGTCTCACTTATCCAGGTTTCACTGTAATTTATTAGGAAAAATATTTACTTAGATAAAAAAATGCAATCTACCAGGAAACGACGGAATTAAGATAATTAAAATATCTTGCATTAAAATATATGGCAGTAACAATATTCAATGAAAATATCGAATAAAGTGAAAAATTTAAGTAATTAGACCTATCGTGACCTACGCCTTGGCTGTAGGCTCTGATGAAGTCTTCTACGCTAAGCTCTTTCACTTCTTTATATATATTGCCCCCTCTTTTTCTTGCATCTGATTCAAAATCCATAATACTCATCTCCTCAACTTTTTTGACTTTCATTAATTATTTTTGACAACTATAGCAACGTTACCTACTGCTATTCATTGAATGAATTTAATTAAATGATCAATATTTACCTACTTCACTATCTGCAATGTATGAACCTTGCCCAACCGTTATGCCCATGATTGATACCCCGTGGACAATGGCATTAATCAATTAATTTATGCGCATATAATTACTTATATGTATATAGTAGGCCTTCGAAATTAAATAAAACCAATTGGTAAAGGCGTCCGAATTTTTCGTGATATTATAACAATATTTATACTATACGAGCACCTATGTAGTTGATATATATTATGCATCTATAAAATAATACCTACTGTATAATCTCACATACACAACGAAGTGTAAATCGGACATGAAAAAAAAGAAAAAACTATTTAATCAATAAAAGCTAAGGGTCATCGTAAATCCCATTGAAAATAAAGCAATAAATAACAAAAGGTTGGAGCCAACAGGAGTGGTCATTCCTCCATACAAACGTAGTCCTCGTTTTCCTCCGTGGTTTTTGAAGCTAGAGCAATGATTTTTTCAACACAGATTAATATTGTCAATATCTGTGTCGGACCGTTTTGCTTTTTTTGATATTTTTGTTTTTTAAGGCGCTAGAGCCCTTCAAAAACGGCCAAAATGGCCTAATAGACTATGCCGCAATGAGAGGCGTGGTATTCAAAACTGATATCAATTAGCTAAAAAAGCAAAACGGTCCGACACAGATAATTTCATAATCATTTAGATTTCCAAATTTGGTTACGATTGGTTAAGTTTTGGGGGAGGAAAAAGAGGACTACGAAACCTCGATTTTTGTCATTTTTACGCAGGATTTTTCGCCTCAGCTGCAGTTGTCCCTATCGCACTAATTTTAGGGGCGGAGTCAAGTTTCTAAATACGTACACAGCCAGAAAAGTGATGGGCAATAGTCGATATTTAATGCCGATAATCTAGTGATGTAAGAAGTTATCGATAAACCGTCTTGTGTGAAAATATCTAGATCCTAAGATACAAGGGGTTTTGGGTTGAGAGTAGGGAACACATTTTTGTAGTTATGATAAACAATCTATTATGAACTTTTTGATTCTAATATTTCAAATTAGAAATCAAAATCAAAAATATTTTATTGCATGGTTAAAATGGGTTAACAAAATTTTTAGGTACCTACAGGCACGCTTCGTAATTGTCGAGCAATTTAGGGTCCTAGCTGAATTGGTTGTTCCATACTTACTCGTGCTCTATGGAATGTCCAATTTAGCTAGAACCCTAAATGGCTCAACAATCACGGAGCGTGACAGTACAAATGATTCATGTTCTGTATATCCTGCCCTACAATGGCGTTAATATTTGGTTGTCATGTCTATACTTCCGTTTTTAAGCATTATTGAAAAAAAAATAGTACATACTAATATTAACCACTAAGTACATAACTATTACAAAAAAAGCTAATAAATAATTATACGATTGCATGCTTAAAAAAGACACGTCACCTTCACTCTAATGCTAAACAAACGAAGAATAAGAACTAACAGCGATAAGACCGCCTGTTGCTACCTTTATCTACATTGTAAATCGGTTTTAGGGTTCCGTACCCAAAGGGTAAAACACGGGACCCTATTACTAAGATTCCGCTGTCCGTCCGTCCGTCTGTATCTCTGTATCTCACGAACCGTGATAGCTAGACAGTTGACATTTTCACAGATGATTTATTTCTGTTGTCGCTATAACAACAAATACTAAAAAAAGGATAAAATAAAAATTTTAGTGGGGCCTCCCATACAACAAACGTGATTTTTGACCGAAGTTAAGCAACGTCGGGCGGGGTCAGTACTTGGATGGGTGACCGTTTTTATAAATAATGGTACGGAACCCTTCGTGTGCGAGTCCGACTTGCACTTCGCCGGTTTTTTTTAAATTTGTTTTTATGTTTGTGGTGTAATAAAGAATATTTTAGAGTCAGACCAAGAAAAGTCTACAGCAATTTTGATAGCACACGCAGTGCAAGTGTTATTTATATGTCATAATTTCATAGAAGCGACGTTTGAAATAATACTTGCACTGCGTGTTCTATCAAAATCGCTATAGATTTTTCTTGGCCTAACTCTACTTTAAATTACAAAGTAAGGCCTAAATTATAAAATAAGGCCCATCAAATGTTTTTTTTTTGTATTTATTAAACTTGATATTTTGTCTATAGTATTAGCGGACATGGCCTCAAAATTTAAACCCGCTTAAGAATCGGGCCTTATTTCGTGCATTATATACAATACTACCCATTTTTGTGTAGTCATTATTTATACTATAGAAGCATTGTTTGAGTAGCCAATTATTTAAACAGTATTTTTTTAAAGGGCAACGGTGGCAATATTTTAAGGTCTGGACAATAAGATACAGATCTTAATAAGGATATCAATGTAAGTGAATGTGACCATGACTACCAAACAAACAAATGTGATAGAATTTGCCAGCTGGCATTGTAACATTCAGACAGTTACCTATGTACCTAATCTGAAATATGAATAAATTAGTAATATTTTAAACAGGAAAGTAAACCGAATTTTGGCCTTTTGCTGGACACAATCACAATAGTAATTTGTTTTACAAGAGGGCAAAGTTTATCGCCACCGGTTGATGCATTTGCAGCACCAATGGTAGAAAATGCAAGCTCATCATCAACTGCATAATCGACGTTTGATATGACTATTGAATCCGAGCTTTTTGATCATGATTTATGATAAAACAAAATTTTAGAAGGTCGCAGAATAGTGGATTTAAAATATTTATTTTCTGTGATCTCAAATATCAGGCACGATCATACAAATTGTACATTTGCTGATCTTGCCTTTGTCATTGAAAGACGTAAGGGTTTACACAGAGAATATATATTTAAGTGTAATATGTGCAAAAAAAAGGAAACGATACACTCTGAAGACCCAAAAAGAAAATGTTAGTAAATACTGCTCCTCCCCATGGTTACTTGGTTCCTTATTCAACCTACCTGAAATTAAACGAGTAGGTTAGTAAATTATATCATTTTACATTATAAAGTTAAATGTTTAGGTATCTCAATCACTTACTCACTGGTGGACATGGACGCAAAATTTTTGCCCATCTACTTATGCTATCTTATAAAAAATGAAATTTTGAAAGTTAGCACGCTTAAAGTTCGTTTTTTTTGCATTAAGGTAACAGATTTTGACATGTCTTATTAAAAATTACCATTGAAAAATAAGTCATAGCAAATATGTTAGAATTATAAATCATATTAATCATATTAATGAGCAAGAGAACCCTAAACCGGCGAGCGTGTATGAGGAATGTTATGAATGTGAAGGAAGCGAAAGTGGTATGTCAGGATCGTAGCAAGTGGAAATCCGTGGTCTCTGCCTACCCCTCCGGGAAATAGGCGTGATTGTATGTATGTATGTATGTATGTATTAATCATATACTTTTTTATATTCTTTTGCTTTCATAAGTAATATAAACTAATTTTTGAAAGCGTTTTTCAATAATTATTAATAAAAAGACACGTCATGATTGTTTACCTTCTTTCTAATGCTAAAAAATAACGAACTATAATAACCGGGCCTTATTTGGTACAGAACCTTGATTTGATAGGTACATCGGATATTCTGGGCCCCTGAGTTTGTTACGTAAAGGACAAAATGGTGACATGTGGTTAGAGCTGATACTGTTAAACTAGTGGTTCTGTGCGCTAAGTATAAAAAATAAGCTTCAGCGAACTCATTAAGCCTAGAAAAAACCCTACACCCTACTGCCACTTAAGTCATAGAGATGTGCGCCGATGGCAAAATCATCGGCGGCGGCGTCCGATGATTTTTTGACCGGCGGCGGCGGCGTGATCGGCGTGAAATCGGCGTGGCATAATTTTTGATACTGCATGAGAACGTGGCCGTAGAAACTCTACATTAAAGCTTTCTGAGTATTTACTAGGCTATCTAAAACATATTATGAGTGTTTTCTAAATTATTGTCGAAAATTATATCCCATCACGTCACTTGGCATTTAGCAACCATTTCTTACTAACCTGACGGTTACCAACGGCATGTTTAAATATTAACATAAAAATAATATACATATATAGGTACTTTAAAACGCTACATTCTATGCAATACCTATAATGACTTTGTAAGCGGAATACAAATAAAACACATAAATCATTATAAAATATTTTTTACGAAATAATGATGAACTACTTTAGTGTTTTTTTAGTGTTGAGTGTTGCAAAGACCCAATTCATGTCCCTGAACGAGCCAGATCCAAGCGACAATAGCCCAATTTCCATCGATGGGCAACTAGTCACCATGTGCGATCAGTACAAGTATCTGGGTAGTATGATGCACCATTCTGGGAATGTGGAATGCAACATTCAACACCGAATAGCCGCTGCTTGGCTAAAATGGCGAGAAGTGACTGGTGTTACGTGTGACAGGAGAATGCCGGTCAAACTCAAGGGTCTGGTATACAAAAGTATAATAAGGCCGGTTCTTATGTATGGCAGCGAGACGTGGGCAACGACTCAAAGACACGTGCATACCATCCAAGTTGCCGAGATGAAGATGCTGAGGTGGATGTGCGGCGTTACCAGGCTCGACATAATCCATAACGATACGTACGAGGAAGCCTGGGCGTGCGCGACATTGCCGATAAAATGCAGGAGAGCAGGCTGCGATGGTATGATCACGTAAAATGAAGGCCTTCTGACTACGTAGGAAATTTGGCGCTACAACTTTCCATCCCAGGTCGAAGATCTAGGGCCAGACCCAGAACAAGATGGAAGGATGTAGTGCTAAAGGACATGAGTGAGTGCAAGTTATCCGAGGACGATGTCGTGGACAGGGCGAAGTGGAGAAGGTTAAGCGGGAAAGCTGACCCCGCCACCATGTGGGATGAATAGCTAGGGAGAGAGAGAGAGAGAGAATGATGAACTACTTTAAATTTGTCTGAACTGAATTATCAGAAATGTATGTTAGAATAAAGATGTCATCGTTTTCGAAAGTAAACGCCAGGTTGATTCGCTCAACAGAATGTCTTTGAAGTGTCCCGTGTCGCATGGCACTTGCAGGGGAAAACCCGCGTGTCTTCAGACCTACATACTGCGAGCGACTACTCAAAGATTTGAAAGACGAGCCCTCTAACGTAAAATCGCTTGAAAAACTTTTTATGAGATAATACATTGTATTTCATAAAAGAGTTTTATGGAATATTAAGGTCTACTTTGTTTTCTTTACTGGTAGCTTATGATGACCCTTGGTGATTTAAGTTCCTATAAGTGTAATTGCTTAACCTGACTTTTATAACTTTGATTGAAATATATATTGTTAAGTAAAGAAGCCGATAATCACGATAAAATGACTACCTATATTATATGATAAATAAATCAAACCATATCTATCATATGATGACCCTTATGCGCGTCACCAGGATCACACGAGATATCATAAAATACGCAATTATAATCGTAGTGAATGCTGGCTGGAGATTCTAAGAAGAAAATAGCATTTTTATGTCCTAGGATATGCATACTTGCAATTTTCTTGACTTTAGTTCACTGATTAAATTGACAATCAAGAGACTAAAACAAAATGCGTTTTACAAAAAAGCTGTGCGATAAAATATTAAATAATAACCTGTGATCCAGAAACTAGATCTTGTTTAAATTAACGCTAAATCGTTATCACAGCTAACACCGCAACGACAAAAATGATGCTAATTTGGTTCACTGGCAAATAATAAGCGAAAAAGCATAAGGATCTTCAAATTATATGTCTGATACTATCTACTCACTACGCAAAATGCAATAAGATACGTTAGGTATCAAAATTTCCCACGCCGATTATACGCCGGTCAAATTTATCGGCGGCGGCGGCGTGGAAAAATCGTCGGCGGCGGCGGCGCGGCGGCGCGGCGCACATGTCTAAAGTCAGTCTTGAGTCTTTGAATCAATTTCCGTAGTAGTACTACTACTACTAAGGTACTAGGAGGTAATAAGGCCTATAGTAGGTATAATAAGGCCTACCTGAAAAATAATGTTCTTACAACAGTGTAACCGTGTTAGTTATTTGAGTAACATATATGTAAAGTGATACAATTAAAAGCTAACAGCAAACCAGTACATAAATTATATCTTATGTACTTCTTATGAATTACACTCTTATAAAGGTTTCGGCTAATTACGCTTAATTACTTGAATAAAGGTAGATGAATTGCGTGCGGTCCAATAGGTAACCATAACTCACGGAGTCCAAAACAATAAGCTGATCAGCAAAGTCAAGTAAACAAAGCCAAGTCACAGTAGTAGAAAGATTATCGAGTTCCGTAAACGTAAGCCGGGTCAAAAAATTCAATCGCAACACAGTAAGTAATAAGTGAACGCCTCGTGGCAGTAACGCACGAAAAATAACATTGCAAATTGTCGGCAATGAGGCGCGCGCGGGTGCAAGCGTACGCATCTGTGTGCGTGCATTACACACACAAATACAGTCTCTCACGCCCCGTCAGAGCGACGGGTATATTCAGCTTGAAATCTCAAAATTGACTTTTAGCTCAGCTCCCGTTTCGTCTTAAGCTTCTCGGCTTATTTGTGGTTTAATCAAAAATGTGAATAAATTTATTCAAAAAAGGAATATATTGTTAAAAGTAAATAAACAAGTCGGGATTGCGTGGCAAGAGCCTCGTGATGTTGATATCCGGGTCACCGAGCCTCGGGCGTTCATATAATATGCAGTAAACGCTATAATTTCTGTCGTCTCATCCGTAATTCATCTTTTAGAACAATGACCGTTTAGAGTAGCACAGAGGCAAGCCATGGATAACGAGTTCGACATTATGCTGAACAAAGCTCCATCATCAAACCTCCGCCAAAACATGGACCGTGCAATAAATACCTATCCGTACTTATAAAATTACAGATTGTCAAATGTATTGTGTGCTCTCTATGGGGCTGTCCATAAATTACTTCATCGTTTTTGACCTTCCCCCCCCCCCTCTAAATCAACCAAAAATCATGCTTCAAATGACCCCGTTTCCTCCTGCGTCATGCTACCCTGCGATCATAATATATATGCTACCAATGCTACCATCATCCGATGTCCAGCCCCCCCCCCCCCCCCCCCACTACTTTGAAATGACGTAATTTATGAATAGCCCTTATTTAAAAAAAAAACTTGTGTTAATTAAGAGAGACTACAGCGTCTCCCGAGCGTCGGCGTCTAGTCAACTCTATGGCTGCTGCTCGACACAACGTTGGCGCAACTAGCTGCGCAGCGACGCCATTTTCCATAGCGCTAATAAGACGTCGACGCTCAAAAGATGCGCTACGCTCGTGGTTCAATTTTGGAATCTTTTGTTTGCTCGGGTATCAATGAAGAGGACAAACAAAAACTTGGGCCCCTTGTAAAACAAATAACTACTAGCGGTGACTGTACCTACGTCACCCTTTAACCTTTGTTCACTAACCGAACGCTACCTGCGGCGAAAAATGGAAGTAGGTACACCGCAAGTGTACTCGTAAATATAGCGATTTATCATCGATACATGTTTACAATTCGCCGTATAAAAAGTTCATGATTTTATTCATACATCATAAATTACCTTTTCTTCTTAAAGAATCGTAGATTCGTATGTCGCCATATACTTAGCTCGCATCGCTGGCAAGCCGAGTGGCTTTAAGACTTGACTTGACCCATTGCAGCTAACCACTTTCCCTATTGGCATAATCAACTTTAAACTTAAGCTGGTCAGATTAAGAGATAAGTTAGGGATTAAGACAATAGCTACTGAATCTCTTAGACGTGACTGTGCAATTAGTGCGAAAAGTATGAAATTCGCAACGAGTGGCGATAAATTGAAACAAACGAAGGGGGTGTTTTAAATCGACACGAGTTGCGTAGGTACTACCTTTTCGCACGTGTATTGTACAAAGTTTTACAGTACATATGGCTCATTAAATTTTACGTATTTCACGTAGTATTGTCAGGCGTGGCTCACTCGGCGATTTCGTCGCTTTGCTACAGGTAGCTAAAAGTACATCCGTTCCACACCAATTTTGGTGGCTAGCCATAAGCGGCGCGTGGCGCTGTCGCCACCTAGCGGCCATATCTGTCCTGATCGTAAAAGATGCGTTTTGTTAGAGAGTGAGTCTTCTGTACCTAGTACTATTATTTATTCTGTGGTATTGTGCTAGTTACCGCACTAGGGCGGTAATTTAGCACCGTATGTACTGTAAAAATAATTTAACTATTACGAATCCAATATAAATAGGTAAGTTATTATTTAGATTTACCTATATCACCCTTTTTGCTGTCGATAATCGAACATTAAACCAAAATATAACTTAATGCAACAGATAGCTAATGTGATGAGCGACTAGAAGGCCTACCGCAAACCACGTTCGACGTATTGCCTCTCTGTCGCACTCGTAAATTCGTACGTAAGTGTGACAGGGAGGCAACACGTCGAACGTGGTTTGCGGTAAGCCCTCAGAGCTTAGACAAGAAGGGCCGGATCTTGATGGATTTTGATTTTGCGTGCGGTGAAAAAAGAAGAGAAAGCCGAAAATTCATGAACCTATAAAGTTACCTTTACCTTTTCGTTGATTGCAATATTTGGGTTATTCCCACTTTAGTGTTACCACAAGTTACCACCAAGTTCTTACCAGTGGTAACTACTGGGAATTTTTTTCCCACCTTTTACCACTGGTAACTACTGGGAAAAAAAAATCTTACTAGTTACCACCAACTCGGCTTGGTGGTAACTACTGGGAATTTTTATTTTTATATTTAGTAGCTGTAAATAATAAAACGAAATCAGTTCTGTCGGTTTTTAACTGATTTGTTTGTTCGTTTGTATAAATATGTAATTAAATTTACAGTTAATAAGATAAATTTAATCCGGATAATGAGTTAACTTCTGCTGAACTAGAATGAGACTCTTCTATTTTAGCTTTTACACTTATACCGGAAAACTGTTTTAATATTTTTGATCACTTTTAAAGCAGTTTACTGAATCACTAACTGACACATAATTATTTATTACAGCACGCTATATTTATACCTGTGATTTATACTATACTATTTATACTGTTTTTATTAGTATTGAATTCTAACAATATTTTGGTGGTAACTACTGGAAAAAAAATCCCACCTTTTACCAGTGGTTACTTGGGAAAAAAATTCCCAGTAGTTGCCACCAAGCCGAATTGGTGGTAACTACTGGGATTTTTTTTCCCAGTAGTAGTAATAGTAGTTACCAGTGGTAAAAGGAGGGAAAAAAATTCCCAGTGGTTACCACTGGTAAGAACTTGGTGGTAACTAGTGGGAATAATCCCAATATTTGAATGCCCTATCTATTCCATCGTCGGTCTACGATTCCGTGACCATCGTGTAGGCTCGCTTGAGTAAAGGTTTCGCAAAACGCTTCTTCGGACAATGCCGCGACAACCGGCGAAGACAAATACTTGTTATCTTATGAATAATGCCGATTATGTTGGGTAAATACATGCGTGCGAGTGAATTTTTCACCAAAAAATTGTCATATACAGGCTGTAGATTTTTTAGATAGTCTTACTTTTCATATGTATGTAATAGTTTTATACATGACGATACCACAGAATAATTAATAGTACTACCGTACAGAAAAGAAACTTCCTACAAAAACGAAGTTTGACAGCGGTTCAGGGTCGAATCATGCTGTCCCTTTCTAATATATGGCACTATCCCTTTCGGCTATTTAGGGTTGTCAAAAATCAAGTGATTATCTTATCTGTGGTCGTGCACGCAAAAGGAAGTCAAGTGATGCCAACCCTAATAATTGCTCGGAGCAATGCTGAGCCGAGCGGAGCCGAGTTTGACCGAAGTCAGGAGTTTCGCACCCCTGACGATACATCAGGTACGTGCCTTGTTTGCTAAATGGTAGGTATGGTATTTTATTACTGAAGTTTTTTTTAATAACAAGATTTTCAAATTTAATTTTGGTAGAGTCTGTGGTAGAGTACTATAAAGTTGAAACGAACCGATCATTATTATTTACCTACCTAAATAAAATAAATAAATAAATAAGCACACTGTGATCTGACAGTGACACTTGTGGGACCGCGTCCCCTACTCTCCTAATACATTAGATATAGATAAATACATACTCAAATACATATAAAACATCCATAACTCAGGACTCTCAGGAACAAATATGTGTGTTGAGCACACAAATAAATGCCCTTACCAGGATTTGAATCCGGGACCTCCTGCTTCGTAGGCAGGGTCACTAACCGACGTACCGACTAGGCTAGATGGCCGTTAAATATTCCTTACCTATCACTATCAGTAAATAACTAGGTTAAGTTTGCAATGCAACCAGGAGTTAGGAGGTGCCTAAATAAGAACCACGCAATCCAAATCTTGCAAGTCTGGTACGTTTTCTCTCCGCTTTCACGAGCTGATTATGTATTCTGCCTTCAGCATACGCCATAATTACACGACCATTCCGAGGAAAACTTAGGAGTTTAGCATACGACATGCAGATTCGGCACGGCCTGTGCATCGCACGAGTCACCTAGTTGTCGCGCCTATTGTCCGCTGGGTGAGCCACCATTACCTCACACTATCAATATTGGGCTACAATGAACCTCAAGGTCCCCTTTTGGGGAATAGAGGGGGTATAAATACAAGAAGAGGCAACAATGATATGCAGTCGACGCCGATACTCGTGCCAAAATGAATGCGCCCCTTGCACTCTTGTTGTGTTGTGTTGTTGGTACGTGATGTGAACTTTTTCAAGTGATGCGTAAAGTGGTTGTAATGGTTTCAGTTTGAAAAAACTGAACTTTTTTATCTGAACTTTTCAATAGTTCAGATAAAAAAATGTGAATGTCAACAATGGATACATACCTAGTGAAATTTAATAGTAATATGCTTACTCGTATGGAGCAAAGTCGTTTGTTAAAAAGGGGAGCTAATTAATTACATACAAGCCGTATATTTATCATAATTGTAATACTCTTATCTTCATAGTATTGCGACTATTGCGATACTTCCCCAATACTTCTAAAAGCAACTTTGAGCAAAATTTTGGCAAAAATGGAATGAGACCTTCATTTCGGCCCTAAAAAACTAGTTTTAATTGATTACGGTATCTACCTGTAATTTTTGTAATCGTAAATTTTTAGTTGTAATGGAGTATTATCCTGATATATTTGAAGTAATTTTAAATACCATGCGAATACGACTTTGATCGAAGCATATGAACAATTTTAAGAATCGTAGACAACTTTCAAGTATCAGCAGTACCGTAAACCGGGGATACTTTGATCAATTTTAGAGTTTGGGACCATTTTTTGACGATCCTAATATACGTAAAAATATGAAATAAAAATATAATAATCGGTTTTTTCTCTTCTTTTAGCCTGCCAAATAAAAAAAATTAGGACTTATAATTTTTTCAGAAAAAAATAAAAACAACGTGATCAAAGTTATATTGAGAATGGGGTTACTTTGAAACCACAACTTTTTTGCTGACAATATAAAGTATACCCGCTAATAAGCCCGTAAAAATAAAAAAATAAAAATTTGTTAAGTACTTTTTAAGTTATATATATTTTTAAGTTGTGGGGTTACTTTGATAACATACCAAATGATACAAATTAATAACTTTAAGCGCTTATTAGATCATTTACTATAAATAACGTAGGGGTTTAACTTATCATCGCACTTAGCAACAGATTTTTGAATTGCAAGCTTTTCCGTTTCAGTAAATATGGTCTGTGCCTTTGATATGTTGCCTTTATACTTATTGTATAAAGTTCTATATAAAATATTGTATGCTTTCCATGGCGCACGAATAGATTTTAAGCCCGCCACTATTTTTTCAAGTGCATCATTGAGTTGTTCTTCTTGGTATTTTTTGTAGTTTCGTTACTCGATTTTTTTTTGGTAATCTCTGGCATTGGTTCTATAAAAGAATATGCATTATTATTTATTGTAGAATTAATACCCTGGTGGTCTGGTGGCATCACGCACGTATGATAATAAACCTAAATCAAAGCCGCAGGATAAAATATAGCCAATTTCCACCCAGAAAGTTAATTCCATACAATAAAAAAGGGTAAAAGAATGTTTTAAATCAGATAAGCAGTTCCGGAGATCAACTCCTACATACAAACTTATAATTTTACATCCTCTTCCTCTTGCACTGACTCGAACGATACTTATTTATTATATAACTATTGAAAAATATACATTAAAAAATCGTAAGCTGCCAAAATAATTCATGGTGTTACTTTAATATTTTGATCAATTTCACCACGTATAAGTGACCAAAGACACCCCGACCCATGGATTCCCCGGCTACGTGCGCATGTGTAGGTTGTCGAATTCGGGTATTTTTTTATAAAGTCACGAATAAACACTGATTAACCTAAGACACTATAAAATTACATGTTTAATACATTTGGCACAAATACAGTCAAAGTTTTTCAACCAAGAAAACCAGGAAGAAAAGCGTACCCGCCATTAATTTTTTTTTCTACACGATATATTAATAATTACACTCGCATCCGATTACTACGTGGTTAAGCAACTATCAGTGTTGCCAATAAAGAAAAAATAACTGCGAAGATATTTTTCAATTCGTTAAAACAAGCACTTTAGTAGCGGAGGGAAGTTGTTATCAAAGTCGACCCGCAAATCAAAGTAACCCCGGTTTACGGTACCTACCTAATATACCTTTCATATTTCAAATAAAATTAATAGTACCTAGTACATAAATCACACTATAAACCTACCTTTTACATAAACTTATTTTAGAATACCTATTTGATTTTGGTCTAAATGCACAACTTACATTTTTTACACTCATATTCCACAATTAGGTATGACAGTGTTAAATATTTGTGTTTTAGGAAGTGCCGTAGGGTACTACGCGCAGCCAAACGCGCCCTACAACATCGGGCCGAACGATCCGTTCGCGGTTGACGTCAACCCTAACTTCCTCGAACAACCTTCGCAACGGCTGTTCTGGGGCAGCGGGCAAGGCAGCAACCAGGTCGGCGGCACCGGCCTCTGGAACCACCTCACCAACAAGTTCCCGTTCCTAGGAAACATGTTCGGTCGGATGGAGCTGCCCACGCAGTACGGTCCTCCTTCAGTCAATAACTATGACTACCAGCAGTACAGCGCGCCTGGCTACCAATCGTACAACCTATACCACCAAGCGCAGCCGCAATTCAACCAGGCGCAACCACAGTTCAACCATTTGCAGCCTCAATTCAACCAAGTACCGCCCCAGTACCCCCAGCAGTTCTCCCGTCAGTACCCTCGGAACTTCGCAACGGGCCGCGATGTGGCTATAACTGATGACGCTGTGATAGTGACTCCTCCGCACGTGCCGATAGGGCCTCCTGCGCCTGTGCCGGCCCCGGCGGAGCCCGCTGAGGGCGGCTACCAGTATAACAAGCCGCAGTACAGACTCGAATTACCCCATAAGTAAAGTTCACATTGCCAAATTCCTAGGAAACCATTGATAAGACTTTAATTTAATATTATTGCAAATTTCCTTCGAGGCCTGCCAGGCATAATAGCATAATTTTACGGGTATCACGTATTGAGTTTAGAAGTGGCTCTCTTCAGTATTAAGCAAAACAAATGCGCATTCGGAGAATGATTTACTAATTTTAAGTCGGTAACTCTAGACCAATAAACTAATAAAAAAGTAATGAAACATAAAATGCATTTATTTATTTGTGACCCATCCTGAACAATGTACCTAACTATAATAAATTAAACTACTTATATCACATGAAAGTAAAATATTACTAAAAGCTACAACAGTAATACAAATCTACACAATTGTAGAGTGCGAACCACGTCACATAATGTTGCAATTAATTTTAATTAACACGCATAATTGCGTGTGTATGTGCGTGTACTTGCATATAATTTTTGAGATATTAATTCAATTGTTCAATGATCAATTAGATTTTTCATGGTTTTTTTACACAATTACATTGACACTAATCTAACTAAGTAATATACATAATTCGCTCCTTGAGAAACATAACGTCATTATCCAAAAAATGGGGTTTTTGAGTTAATAACGCCATCTAGCTCGTATGATCGTAACGCACGCAATACGAAGACACGTATCGCCCTAGCTCTATTAGAACCGCCAGAGGGCGCTAATGTCGTTATGGCGAATAGAGGGAATAGGTGCCTGTCTCATAGGAACAATGTCATTAAAGGGAAGTAAATTGTATTTTTTTGCTTAGTGACGGTTTTCTATGAGATTCAATGGTAAGTACGTCAATTTACATAAGAAATAGTGTATCTATACGTACTATGTCACTTTAAACTTATAATATGGTATCAAAATCAAAACTCAATTTAAAGCAATATCGTACTTTTCCCTTTAAGGACACTTGTATTTTTGAATTTAATAGAATAGAATAACGTTTTGAAATAAGTAAAGTGACATTATACCTATAATGACGGTTTTGCTTAAAACTTAAAGCCATAATGCTGACTAAAAATAAAAACGTACTGTTCTTTTACTTTAAGTGACATTGTGATTTTAAGAAGCTGACAGAAGTTTTAGCAGGTCGATCGTCATTATCTGTGTAGTGTCAATATGCTAGCTTAGTTTACCATAGCGACAGTTGGCATGCTTAAGTGAAAAATGTCGTTTTAAGCTTAAAGCCACTACAACTGGTACAGAACGCTTATAACGGTGTGGTTAATGAATGTCACTCGTTGTTTAATGTCACTGTGTTGTATTTTTTCTATAAGGTTCATAATAGAGTTGTATTATGGGTACCTACTAGACGATTATTTATAATTAGATAGATATAGCCACATTACGAGCCCTATTGATCTAACTGTGGAACTAGGTTGGTATGTGTAAGATTCCCATATTTATTAATTATAATATAATATTATTTATGTGTTGTGTGATACTTTTTCATTCATCAAAATTAGCAAGTTATTTTTGTGATGTCTGTTATGTTCCAATTTTATTTCTGACAAGGTGACACAAAACACACATTAATTATTATTATCACTAGGTAGGTACTTACCTATTAATTACCCATAAAACTATTGTTCTCTTACAGTAGAAAATGTCTCAATGTGTCTTGAATGACAAAAAAGTTTAAAGCTATTTTAATAAAGTTAATACTACTGTTTTAGTTGAAACTGTTAATAAAGTTAATACTTATGATGATGAAGAATTCGTACCTCCTTCAGAAGAGCTAGTTCTAATAACGTAATGTGTCGCTTGTGAGTTTTTTGTTGTTTTTCCGGGTTGGTTTAATTTTGCTACTGGCTGTTTCTAAAGTATTTATAATGTTGTTATTTTGAATTTGAACTTCTGAATGTGTATTTGTGGTATCTCTTCTTGTAAGGTGTCAAAATTACTTCGTAATTCTAAGTTAAACTGATCGTGGTTACAAATAAGAGTGTGTTTCTGTTTAGGTGTTTTGCCTATTTATGAATTAATTGCTTGCGGTGGATTTAAGTCTTAAACTTTATTTTTGCTCTCACGGGTCTGTGATCGGAACTAAATTTAAACCTATTGATGTACCTAATACCTACATAAATAAATATCTAATTAAACTTTTGTCAGATGAAAATATTATTATATAAGTAGTCAATTTCGTGTGTGATATTCCGCCAGGCGAAGTCCAGGTCCAGCGACTTTGAAGTTTTTTTGAGAAAGAAGGAATTACTTATCTACGTTCATGTTTCGACCAAAGGCAAATGGAATAGACCTAGAACTACGGTCATTTCTGCTGCCAAGGCCATATGTGGTCCAACTATGTATGTGTGCTTGATCTGACTTCACCAAGGACAATGGTCCATGTTTTCTGCTTTTCATCAGTAGATTTATTTAGAGGGTCATAATCTCGTAATACTCTTCAATCTTATCATCGCAATGTATAGATGTTGATGCGTAGGCTTTGATTGCGGTTAAGGTAGGATATAGCTTTGGGATTTGGGATATGCTTAACGTCAACACAGCCACCTTGTCGGAGTAATTTGATAATCCGACAATGTTGTCCTGCCACTTCTTTTTGACGACAAATCGTGTGGGTATCTTCCGCCGGGTAGTTTCAAAGGAGCGCCAATAACAGAAAAGCTAACGGAAAAACGTCTGAGGTGGTACGGTCATGTACAGAGGCGTCCTGTAGACTACATGGTTAAGGTAGCGCTCGATATTTCAACGACGAAGCGAGGACGTCGAAGACCACCTGCCACCTGGCTGACGATGGTTCAGCGAAGCCTGAAAGACCTCAATATAGACGCCGACGTTGCACTCAATCGTGCAGAATGGAGGAAAAGAACAGGGAAGGCCGACCCCAAGTAAATGAGAACAAGGCCTAGCAGGATGATGATGACGTGGGTATCTTCCGCCCGGGGATTCTTAGCACCACTTTTACAGGGTACTTAGCGCCGTAACGAGGAGTCGTACATGTCAAATGAGATTGGGCCATAAGCCCACCATGCTGGTTCAGTGCGGGTTGGTGGATCGCCAGAGGCTTGTTTGGTATTCCACAGGGTGACCACGTGCAGGAGAGGCTGGTCTGGGGTCCGTTACATGACATTCGGGCCCCTTACATCGCATCCCCCAATTATTATCCTCCCCTTTGTTTATTTACTTTGGTAATTTTTGATCGTAAAAATATAGCCAAACAAAACAAGCTAAGAATACTCTAGTTTTAAAGAAAAACTAGTCTTATTTGCTAATTTTTTAAGACTGAAAGCCGCTTACTTTAGTAAATATTAATTAACATCCATGTAAAATGATTCTATTTGCGCTTTTTCTTTGAAATAAACGTTAAGTTATATCAAATAACTGGATATAGTGTCACTGTTCCATAAATTGAATCAATATTGCGAAGTCGTCATGTGACATTAAGCAAAACTAAACGGAATAGTGACATTACAATTTTCTTTTAATTGAATTATCTTAGAAATTAAACAAAAAAAACACAGTTTACTCAAATGACTCACAAGATTAGTTTAAAATCTAACAAAATATAGCAAAAAACTCGTTCTTTTATCTCTAGTACGGCAGTTTTAGACGTTTGAAGATTTCGAAAATTTTAAAGCTCTGTACCCAAAAAACACGTTTTTCGCTTAATGACACTGTGTTTCTCAAGGAGCGATATAATCTATTCACACAAGTTCACACATTAAATTGTGGATTAAGTTTTCATTAGGAACCAAAAATTATATTCGCATTAGGAACGAAAGCAAGTTACTTTAGCTACACGTTTTGTTTAGGTATGTACGAAATAGTAAATTAATTATGTCAAGAGTGGACTTTTCACTCAGTAATTGGTAAGATTAATAAAACTTAAATATTAAACTAGGTAACGAATAATTAGGATTAAGACAGAAAAACAATTCTGAAGCCATTTGTCGTTGTAATTGTAAGTAGGTATCCACATTATAGGGCTGACGGCACCTGATTAACTTAAGGAATTGAAGCTGCAGTCAGCCCTACTTATACGGTAGATACAGTCGGCTTTGATGGAGGCACTTTTATCTTCTATCGTAGGTATCTTGCATCCCTCTCGTATTTATTACGAATAATTATTAAAACACGTCGGATAAAAGCTCAACCATCATGCACTCGCTGTTCATAGGATTCAGTTTAGTAATAGCCAACTGAAGAGGAAACGTCGTAGGACCCGTTGCCTTCCCCGTCGACATCCACCGAGGAGCTGGCAGAGACCGAGTTGGCGCCGTTCACTGCACCGAACATACGTCGGGTCATACCGGGGCTGTTGAAAATACTCTATTACTTAGTATATTTATATATACCTATACAAGAATTGCTAGTGTAAGATATTGACATACATACTTAATAGAAACGTTGCCAATTTCATTCGTGCCGACTATACATAGTACATACCAAAACCAACTCAATACCAAGTCAAGTCCACGTTTTGTTAATGTGATTACGGAACAAAAGGTGACTTGAGCAATAGTTATTCAATTTGTAATATCCATTCAATTAATAGTGTAGTAAATGAAGCAAGTTGTTGTATGGAGACCCATGCATTAATTTCTCAGTCGATGAAATTTAGCTTGGTTATTGTATAGTATGAGACGAGACTAACATAAATATCCAAAAAAAAAACACTCCTAAGTTAGGTAAAAACACAAATCTGATTATATATTGAACCGAGTAATTCCTCAGTCCAAAATTATTTTACAAAATAAGTTATTTGTATCAGTATGTGATACTAGAAAAAAATCTAAAACTTTTGTCAAACATGAGAATATTTTTTTATGAGAATTCCTTTTTTTGACGCTCATTTTCATCGGAAAATTGCTCTGTCATTTTTTTCTTCTTATATGATCTTAGAATATAATTTAGCGCAGTGGGTAAAAAAATCCAAAAAAAAATGCGTACCCATATGTATGTATTATAGAACTATTAAAAACTGAGAGTGGAATTTTTTAGATTTTCATTTTGTAGGTATAAAACGGCAATTAAATGGCATTCCAGTGTAAAAATTAGGTTGAGCAATTTTCCGGTCCAGGACACGCCAAAAAATTATATTTTATTAATACTGGTATTTCTGCTGGGATATTTTTTTTGATATTTCATATATTGTTGCAATACGTTACATGAATATGTCTGGTGAAGAAAGTTTGAACGGAGCATTTTTCTGTAAAAAGATATTAACGATTTAAGACTTTAGGTATTTACTTTAATTCTATTATTATTATTCTTTGGAAATTTATACAATACTTTTTATTTATTGATACTTTATCATACTGTAAAGTTTTTTCTGGCTGAGGAATTACTGCGGGGTCCACTACCTTTATTTACTACACTATAAGGTGTATTCGGGTATTACCGAATGTCGGATAATTCCGAAATTCTGATGAAAATCACCCTTAATTCCATCATAATAAAAGTCTCTTTCGGAATTATCCGACAGTTTTCGACATTCGGAATTACCCGAGTAAACCTTACCCTTTTATTTATAAAGATGGAATATGAAGTTCATTCGTAAAATTACCTACGACGCTATTATGTAAGTCGTACGTATTTAAGCATACATAGGTACTATAGGTAATAGGTACTTACTCACTGTGCAGGTGCACACAAAAAAATGTTTCAATTTCTTATTTAATAATACAATTAATTAAGTATGCTTCGAGTGGTATTTTAAAAGTAAATTCGGTACGGTGTATAAAAACATAAGGCTATCCTTATTTCTATAGACATGGCTAAGTTCATTAAGTAATTAAATATGAATGTTAATTGAAAAATATGAATTTATCAGAATCTACCAAGGTTGTTGCCTATTCCGACAATTACCTATATCGAAGTATTTCCTAAACTTGTATTACTAGTAGGTAACTGTTGTAAAAACCGGCAACATGATTATTTTTTGTTTATTTTTTTGCACCTCCGTTTTTACGTGAGTAATGTGTGCCATCAACTTATTAGTTTTGCGTTTTGCGGTTATTGCTAACATCCGTTAGTTATTTAGTTAGTTCAGTAGGACAGTAGACATTTTAGACCCTGTGATAGGATTGACCGAAGCATATTAGGTAGGTAAATAGTACCTTCATTGATATGGGGACACAAATCAATTCGCATTTAGTCTTGTTTAGTATACGAATTGAAAGCGCTATGTGATGTAAGATGTAGTTCCGTATAGTAGAACCCCTGAATCACGCTATTAAGATTTTTCTTGGGAAAATGACTTCTGTACTTTGTTATACAGTTATTGTTTTTTTTTTCAGATTACTTGTTTATTGTTTATTTACCAAACTAATGTTCTGACATAAGACATTGACGCCTCGAATAGTTTGAGGTTCAAGTGGCGTTAGCGAAATCGCGAAAAGTAGTCAAGTGGCGACGCGGATTTCCGCAGAAACAGTCAAGTGGCGGGGCCCCGAATGGTCAGCGCAGTTATCTTTGTATGAATCATAATATCGTTGGAATCCGCTTTATGTAAATAAGCTATTGGTATGTAACAATTATTTAAATAATTCCAATGTTTATGCTTTTGGTCATATCTAATAAAAGTAATAAAATTCAGGACTAGGGTTACTCTCTAGGACTAAACTTAGGAGTAGGTAGGTACTCTACGTTTTCCAGTTTCCTTGTTACAAAGATCGCTCCCAGAAAAAAACAGTGTGATTGGAGGTAATTGCTATTTAATTTACAAAGTAAGACTTGCTTCTTTGAAGGTATGACGATCGGAGTCAGTGTCGCGCGTGCGGTTCGTTCATGAACAGTTAACTGAATATCCCATCCAGTTTACGATGACCAGGGGGCCGATTTTTGAAATTCGACCGCTCGATTTCGTGCATTTCGTTCAATAATATCTCCGCTACTAGGCATTTAAATTCTACTAATAGAATTGAAAACGAGTGGGCAATACTCAATACCACTCGATTCCAAATTTCTATCGCTCGTATTTCAAAAATTAGCATTTCGCCGTTTTCCACCGATTTCCGAGTGACGAAATCGAGCGATCGAATTTCAAAAATCGCCCCCTTGGAGAAAAAGCGAAGTAATTAAACATTTCAAAATGCATTTTTTATTAGTAACAACTTAGATACAATAAAGTGGTCTTCCGGCAGCTGCACGGTAGGCCGCGGGGCGCGGGCGGCGGCGCGCGGCGCGTGCAGCTGGTGGAAAAGTTCAGGATGGCCCACACCGGAGTTAGTTATGTCGCTCGCCCGCTAGGCCCTATGGACAAAAAGGGCAAATTAGTCACTGATGTTCTTTTGATGGTGAAGATGATTAATGTACTTATCGGTTCTATTCTTATCGATTGCAGGTTGCAACTAGATACAAGGCCTAACAATGATAAACATGAGATTAAAGGCCAGTTGCACCAACCACAGTTGATGGGCTGACTAACATCACTCAGCAGTAAACTATGAGACTTAACTTGTACATATTACAATAAAATTTAGCGAATTCTTTCGATGACAGACGGTTTTATGCAACCAACCCTTTAATCTTAATGAATAATTATATTATAATGATGTACTCGTTGGCATAGTTAGTTGACGAATCCTATAGGTAAGTATATCCCATGCCCCATGCGTGTGACCTTTCATAACCACAACGTGTAAATCAATGAGATTTGAGGCCGTTAATCCCTACGTACGAGTATTATTCATGTATTATTGGCAAACCATAACTGTGACATTAACAATCTGTCAGTGTCAAAACATCTTAATATCGATTCTCACCACCACGCATAAGGTCCGTAACGCTAAATTGGAAAACCTACTCTTCGCGGCGAATACTGCCGGCCTAGCCAAGGTGACAATCGATATTGCTACGCCAACTAAACGCTTTGTGTCTCTCTATCACTTCCATATTAGTGGCACAGTGACAGATGCGCTTCGATCGCTATACGGAGCGTAAGCGATTGGCATGTTGGCTACGCGGACTGATCCCTGTGACATTTTCAATCACTCAGCAGCTGTTTGTTTGTACATAATTTTTGGATGGAATAGTGCCATTGTCACTTAAGTCTTAAATGGTCCTAACTCCTAACCCGCCGGGAGAGGTCCAAAACAATATAAATATTCTGTTATTCATCCACACACACATTCACAGGATGGATAGCCACATATAAACCATTTTCTGTTTATTTCAGATAGGTTTCTTGGTAACATTTATTCAATTATTCCTTATCTTTTATATTATCAATTATCGAAATGAAAAGGACTTCTGGTCGATGATGATGATGAAAAGGACAAAATTATTTAATACAAGGGTTTGAAAATTTTTCAACGCAGTGATTATTAAGAGCCCATCAACGTGCACACTAGCGCCACTGCGAAATAATCGTGATTATTTAAATTTAACGATAGATATAAAAAAAAGGAGGCCGCTACGTACTGTATTGTGTATTTATTTAAGTACCTTTTGAATATTGTCTCCAAAGTTAAACGGCCGTTTTTGTTTTGAGTTCCTAGATCGACGAATCCAGCTACATAAAAACTATTTTGATGTATTCAAAAGGTACTTAAATACACAATATAGTACGTAGCGGTCCCCTTTTTTAAATACCTATCGTTAAATTTAAATAGTCAAGATTATTTAGCAGTGGCGCTAGTGTGCACGTTGATGGTAGCTCTTAATAGATTTAGGTACCTATTTGTCATATATAGTTTCAGGATTTCCCATGTTAATCTATCTTTCAGGCTTACCTTGTATATGGTTCGGCGGGCTAAGAACTTTAAGACTTATGTTTTATGAATTATGATCTACGCATAGTGCTCTACAGCACTATGGAAGCCAATCCAAAGGTTTCTACTTCGACATGCTTTGACCTACCTATAGGTAGAGTCTGTGCGGAAAGTCAAGAGTCGTTAAATGTATGGGATCCAAATGATCCAATACATTCTACAACTCTTCTCTTTCCGCACAGACTCTATAATAGGCAGTTTTTTGGTGCCATCGCTTAATTGACGACAAATGGCCACGTTTTTGTAAAATTCGCGTAATATCCCTGGGATAAACAGGTAGAAGTATACAGGAGCAAATAAGTACCTAGGGAATCCGTGCACACTGAAGGAGGCAGTTAGCAACCTGAAGTCCTTGCTAGATTTGCTAGGTTTCGTGGAGGAGCTGGGGTGGTTAAGAGTAGGACTACCTCGTTTCACGCAAAATAGGCAAAGTGGATGCCGTTTGTGGAAAATGCCCAGTAAAACTAACTAACTAACTATACCTGGAAACTCATTCTACTTGTCAATGTGATAGGTATGTTGTGGCTACTGTTCGAGCCCATATGTAACCTATCCTTTGTTTAATAAATGATTGGTATTGGTAACGTAGCAAATAAGTATTTAAACAAAGTGGTCCTTCGAGCCGTATCTTTGTTGATACTTTACTTTTCTTCTCGTGGGTAGAAGATTGCTTCTTTCTTTCTTCTTCTGTATAAGGAAATGCAACGGGTAAATTTCTCGTAAGGTAAAATAGGTTAAGAAGAACAGTTTTTATACTCGGGTCAAGACGAACAACACGACGATTCCACAAAGTCTTCTTATTGTCCCGGTGTTCGTCGTACCTCATCTCACCTTATGAAAAATTACTTACCGGTAATTTCTACACAGTTTTTACCGGTTTAATAATCATGTCGTCATGAGATAATGATAATCAGTTACCTACCCCATTGGCTTCGCAGCTCCGTATGCTCCGGGGACGCCCCAGCTGCCGCCGGGGAATTCACGCCCGGCGCCGGCATTGGCGTTCGCGTTCGCGTTAGCGTTGCCACCTGAAATCAATGTCACCATACTTTACTTCTGAATAAATATTTATTGTAACTAGCTCATCAGCTTGCGACATCCCTGGTGCACGTTTTAAGGCGACGGTAGCGGTGGGTAAAATTTCAGATTCTGTCAATTTACCCCATTTCACACACAAGCTCACTTCACGCACACTACCTCACTTTACTGGGACAGGTCAGTGACCCATCATGTTTTTTTAAGATTGGACTTTTAGTTTAGTATTGACCACTAGCCTCCTTTGAGGGTAAAAGCGTTCCATTGAAAGATGAAAGAGAAACAATGCATTTAATCTTGCTTTCCTTGTCTGTTCATGTCACACGTGACCTTAGAGGATATAACCAACGGAGACGCCATGTCTAAAATTTTCGGTACAAAATAGTCTGCCGTTTTTTGCGGGGGAGGGGCACATCAAATGTATAGGTACGTCATGTCAGATAAACGTCAGTCCATACATATGGTTGACAAGTTGTTGACCATTGGCCGCCTATTTTCGACAGAGGGGAACGCCTGTTAATGGCGGCTCCATTGTTAATTACTCCGAGCACGTGACGTACCTATTTAATTCATTTGATTGTTGACTGTTTTACTCTCGGAGTAATTAACAATGGAGCCGCCATTAACAGGCGTTCCCCTCTGTCGAAAAAAGGCGGCCAATGGTCAACCACATGTCAACCATATGTATGGACTGACGTTTATCTGACATGACGTACCTATACATTTGATGTGCCCCTCCCCCGCAAAAAACGGCAGACTATTTTGTACCGAAAATTTTAGACATGGCGGCTCCATTGTTAATTACTCCGAGGTTTTACTACCTAATATTGCTTTGTCGAGATACGCGTTTTGTACAATTAAAGCGAATAAAACAAGATGTCATTAAGTCAGATGTAAAATGTTATTTACTACTCTATACGGTTTTTCATAAGGTGCAAAATCCATTCAATAGGAATTTAAATAAATAAAGTTTCAGCAGGTGGCAATTCCATTTTGGCGGATAAAGCGAAACAGAATAGTTCTATCGAACCTGCTTACAAATTTTCACGAGAATCAGTTGAGAAATGTGATCTGCAAAGGAGAACATACAAAAGCATTTTTGCCCAAGCTGAAACGGAGACCTTTGCTAACGCTCGGCCAATGATGGTTTAGGTACACCTATAAAAAATGGTTGTCCCTGCTGTAATTTTAATATCTTTATATTTCAACCGGTATAGTTTTACCTTCAAAAATAATCGGTATCCCTAAACAATAGCGGTACCTTACTACTTATACGTTCACGAAATCGGTATCTGCATAACTTGATTGTTAGTAAACTAACCTGAAAAATAATCTCAAAATCACCGAAACATTTATGTACAGTCACCTGCAATAATATGTTACGTCATTAGCGCCAACTTTGCCTCCAGGGAAACTTTGCCCAAAACGACAATTTTAAACAAATTCGTTAATGTAGAAAAAATATAATAGTTATGGCCACCCTGCTATTTTTAGTAGAATATAGGTTATATTTCTGACAAAACTATATACCAAACTTGTGCATAACTTGACTTGGGAATTTTGATTTGAGCGAGTTGTCTAATATAGGGTATATTTCAGCGGGCAAAAAATTTATAAATAATAAATGCAAGTAGAAAAAATTGAGAACCCTTTGACAAATATTTCCGGGTTTGAGTTATAACACATGAAGCATAGATTATGTCTATTGAGATTTAAACTAAAAAGGCCTAAATACACAAAAGTTTTAGCGGTGGGCAAAGTAATCCGGTAATTTGGCATCCATACCAACATTGCCCACCACCAAAAACGGATTAGGGTTGTCACTTTCATCTAATTTACCCAACTTCGCAAGTAAAAGAAGGTTATGTTTGTACACTAAAATAAGTTTATAAATATATACTGTATTTAATTTGTCTTATTATCCTTTATTTAGATGTTTTATCCCGTTAACGAATGAAAAACACAACAAAAATCATATTTTTGGCCATTAAACTATTGTAACAGATTTTCTCAAAAGTGACAACCCTAGCCTTTGTAAAATGCTTAGGCGAGCCTTATTTGGAAATGGGCAAAAACGGGTAGGCAACATTGCCCAGCAAATTTATTTTAAAGTTTTTACACTTATCGCTAAGTTATTAACAGGGAATGGTAGGATTGCCCAAAACCTTTAAGTGATCCTTAGACATCATCATCATACGAGCTGTATTTGAATACCAAATTGACGTGGGCAATGTTGGCGAAAACCCCGGATATCTTTGCCCGCCCTCTAAAACGCAAAAAAATGGGTAAAAAATATATTTTTTTCAAATAAACTGATGCGTTTGATCACAATGGACGTGCTGAGCAAAAAAAGTCATATGTGATGTTTTTTGAGAAATTCGTTTTAAAAAAAAAGCGGGCAAAGTTGGTGATAATGACGGTACCTACTCTTCGAACGCCGCAAAAATATGTGACATGTTCTTATGGTTCTACAAATAAGATCGTGTCAGATATTTTTGCGGCCTTCGTTGTGTAACATAAATTGCAGGCGACTGTACATTTGGAATAATTATTTTATTTAGTTTCAACGAAAGTTTCAAGTTTAGTACGAAAATACTTCAGATATGCAATATGCACAAAATGTAGACCTAATCGAAATAAAACATTGCTTTTTATAGGTAATTTATAAAACATTCGATACATAGGTATACATAACAATAACTAGAGCGCCATTGGCCTGTAAGCTTCATCTCGGTCTCCAAAGCCGCAAAAACTCGCTAGTACTTTCAGAGAACAGCACGTACACGCATTATACATATAGACGGAACGAACGGCATAATCATTATCATTTATTCGTCGCAATCCATGGTATTACAGATCTAGGTACAAGACTTTCAGGTATTACTTATACGAATTACATAACTCTTCCTGTTAATAGGCAATATTTTAAGATAAAACTTGTATAATATAATACAAGATTACAATTGTCATCAAAATTCATTGACGTACAGAAGTCAAATACGTTTTTAAACTGACGCAAAATGATACCAGCATAATAAAAATTTATCCCAATCAGTAAAGATGAGTCTTTAAACTTTTTTCATTTTAAGCGTTTTGAAGGAACATAATACTTAAATTCGACTGTAATCGTATTGTTTTAAGATAGTTTACTGCGGTTTTCAACCATTATAACAGCAAATCAAATTTAAATGAGACGAAGGCAGATATTTATGTACCCTATTTTTTGAAATACAATTTATCTACTGGTATACTTTCTCGTGTGCGTATATGATTTAATGTCAATATAATTGTCAAAAGCAAGAAAATCAAGCTGTCATTTTCATTTGAAGAAGTACACGTGTGCTCCGGTGTAGCCCCAACGGGCATCTGACTTGAAGAAGAATTTTGAGTGATGTCGTCAATGTATGGAAATTGTTCGAAAGTTTACATTTGAGATTGAATTTCTGTGTTGTCTTTGTGAGTAAAAATATAAATCGATAATAAATTGGTAGCTGAATTATCTAGCTTTCAGAATCATACAATAATTCAATTACTGTCAAAGACAAAATTGTTTTGCTTCTGTCTCAAACGGAACTCCATATTTTGATTTTTTGATACTTTTAGTGTCGATTTGTAGAGAATAACAGCAAATTAAAAATATAATGGCACAAAGAGTCGGTACACGGTTTCTTCGTGAACAAATTTACGTGTAATTTAATGCAATTATTAAACACTTATTGAACAAATTATGGTTACAAAGTGAGGTCTAAATCGAAAACGTCATATACCGGCCCCTTTGTGTGGGGCAATATGTGACGAGAAAATGTATACCTATTATGTATTTAAGTATGCTAAGCTAAGGTAACTGGAATAGTACCGGTAGAGATTTTGATTGCAAAAAGAGCCATGATGATGATATCCTGTTATCCCTCATCAGGGACATAGATAGGGCTCTCAGAACGGATTTCCATTCTTCGCGGTCCAGCGTGGCCTCCTCCAGCTCCGCCCAGCCGAGGCAAAATGAGCCATCCTAGGTATATATTATCTAGGAAAGTCGTAGAAAGCACTTTTCGTCAATAATTTATTATGGAATTAATACCTACTTTCCTAAAGAAAGCGTCGTCAAAAAGTTGCAATTATACAGGTGAAACAAAAATTGATGCACTTTTGAAACATTTACAGAAATAAAACTATACAAAGGTATTATATGTATTATTTATTCTATATTTCATTTATTCAACCAAACAACAGCTTAATGCAATTTATTTTTTAAAAATTACATCATCCATTTGGCCTCCGTCCCTGGCTCTACATTAGTAATTAATATGCAAAATGTTAGCCCCCTAAACGTTGGTTATAGTTCTTTGTAGAAAAAAACGAAATAGGTAGGCAGGTACAGTCGACGTCAAAGATATGTTTACATTTTTCGCCTTATTACAAAGGAGTAAGATACAAAAGTGTAAACATATTTTTGACGTCGACTGTACTTACCTATAATTTTTCTTTAATCTTTTTTTCTAGCAATTTTAGCGTTAGTCACATATATGGTAGGTACATTTAGATACTAAAAATATGATTAAACGACATAAATCACATTTTCATTATATCATAGAAAAAAAAATAATAAAATGCTGACTAAACATTTCAGTTTTTTTATTCATTTAGACCCAAATACTTTATTTTCTTCCGGAGGCTTTTACCCGAAAGGGGCCCACATTTTTAAGTTATCTTTTACTTTAATGTTATATACATGGTGTTTGGTATATCGTTTGCCAAATTAAAACGGCAGATAGGTTGACGAGTCATTTGTTTTTAATTTGGCAAACGATGTACCAAACACCCTGTATTTATTTTGTTTGAAGTATGTGTGGAAGGAATAAAGCTTTTTTATTTATTTATTTACCTATTACTTTATTTTCTTATTAAACCTAATGAAATGTACATGGACAGTATTTACGCACCACACATGCACACACACACACGCGTCACGTTTCTCCACATGCACGTTTCTTTAAAAAGGTATGTATTAGGTCTTGTTTGATTACATAAGGTATGTATTATAATCAAGCCATTTCCGTCAGTAGAGAAAAGCGGTAAATTTTAAAATATGTAGGTACGAAGAGTTATCGTCCCATAGAAAATTTTATTTAATACTGCATTTAAATTGTATTTATAAGCATTGTCATGGATATTTTAATATAAGTAGCTGTGTACCTTTTTGTGTGTACTTTATATTAGGCAGCATATATTTGGGTAGTTGGTCTACCATCCACCTGTCGTTCTAGGTATTATTGTTATAGTTCGCTGAACTTACATATTAATAATACCATAGAATGGGGTTACTTTGTTTCGCGGGGTAACATTGATCATCGATTTTTGAGGAATAGGGAGTTGATTTTTGAACGCGAACTTAAACATTTTATGATGTGGTTGGCATGCTTAACAAAAATAGATGATGAAAGGGTTCAGAAACGTATTCGCTATAGTTTAAAAATCGATGATCAATGTTACCCCACGAATCAAAGTAACCCCAGTTTACGGTACCACGAATTGAGCCATTCTAAACTTAATGACAATGTGGTAGAGTCACGAAATCTATTTAAGTTAGCATACCTACTTTGGGTGTCTACTGAAAAGCAGGTTCCTCACGTTTCGTCACGGATGATTGATCTTCAAGTAGCTGACACTAGTTTTTATGACAAACTTTTTAGGAAAGTAGTTAATGATTTCATTGGTCGTTTTTTTTTTTTCTATTTGCGCATTGGCGGGTGATGGGTGATTTAGGACCGTTATTCGAACGGCGCCAGCGGCGATACACCTTGGTCGTGTCACAGAATAATGGCCGTGTTGCGATCGCATAGAATAGAGTCGAGAATTCATATCATTAGAACAGTACAAACTGTACCCTTCAATCGCGCATATTTGATTCGGGCTCAAGTTCACACTTATACTGGTTTACCTGAGACAGATGTGAGGCAAGTAGGTACTCGAAAAGCGATTAGAATATGGTGGTTGTCCCGCACGTCGATGATGCTCTACTTACTACTTAAGTACTACTTACTACTTGTGCATATAAATTACCATTCCGTTTCCATTCCATTTGGACGTGCTCCGTTGTTTAAGGCAAGACGAGTATACTTCAAACAGTTATGTTTGTGGTATTTATTTAGAGCAAGCACGTGATGATCAAACAATTGTGATTGCAAAATTAAATGATAACTTTATCTAGGCTTAAAATGATTTCTATGGGACAGCCAAATTTCTTTTTCGAGATTTCGGCATTAGGCTCATGATAAAAGTTTTACTACTTTACTATGCAGAGTATGGCTGGTGAAAAAAATTCACCATGTCTTATCATTACCTCCAATTAAGAAAATGTCAGTAGGTTACGAGTATGTAACTACCGCGACAGGTGATACATAAATAAAACGGCATTTTAATTAATAGGAAAGTCGTGGTTAAGATTAGCTTCGAATCATCAAGGATTTCCTCGACCGGTCAGTGAATGAATGTTATTGCGATGTCATGATTCTCAGTCATCTTGATTGAATCACCCATCGCGTTTTAGCGGTGATTAGTAAAGTTCCGGCTTCAATAAAGTTGAGCTAATAATATTTTTATGCGTTAAAACTTTGACTTTAAAATACGTAAGTAAATACGACTGATATTAAAACTTTATTTTTGTAAAACGAAAAAACGTTCCTTTTTAACAGCTAGTATCTATGTAGTAGATTGGGCAGTTATTGTGCTAAAAACCTTACAGACTACAGTTAGGTATCTATTAATACCTATAGAACAACAATACTTGCCTACCTTGCATTCGCATTAGTTAGCATTGCTAAAGCAGGACTTTTTAATGCTATTGTTACGTACCTAATACATATGTATATGCGAAATAGTAGAGTGTCCGTAGATGTAGAGTTACGTATTATGGTGGTCGTAAAGCATCAGTTACTGTGTGTACGTACCTCCCCATGCGTTGGCGTTAGCGTTGGCATTGGCATCAGATCCAGGGCCGGGATAAGGGTAGAAGGACCGACGCAGGCGCTGCAGGGGCACGGGCACCGACGCGTGCCCTGTTTGGTCGATTGTGTAGTACGCGCGGGGCACGTAGTACTGGCCCTCTGGAATTTACATCAGTACATAATTTTATATAGACTACAATTGTACAATTTAATTTAAGTAATCTATTGTGAACGAAGTAACGAATACTTACTTATAAAAATGTAGGCGGTTTTAAGACAGTGGATTAAATTGTGGATAAATTAAAGCCTTTTAATTCATCAAGCAGAGATTTCAAAATGGATCGGATCTCAATTTGTGGCTGAACAATACTTTGGGTATATTATTTCTTTAAAAGGTATGTCTTACAACTGGTTCCTTTTGTCGTTACGTCAGGATCTGGTCATGGGATTCTAAAGGCACAGCTTTGCCTAGAAACTGATAGCACACTGTTTTGTGAAGTCAGTCAGTTTTTGAATGTAGGTACCGTCGGGTTGTTGGTGTTCATATGACTTTGTGTTGAGCTGGGTCAAGTCAACAGTGTAGTAAGCACGCGCACAGTCCTACGTAGGTACCTATTGTTGGTTCCACTGCCAGGAATGCACACCCGTAGTAACAGTACATGCATTGTTTCACTGCGCTCCGAGTGCAGTATGCCGTTCAACGTCGTTCTTAAGAAAGTACGTTACGGGTAGGTACTGTTAGTTAAAAGGGGGCATTTCAATTCTGGTCTTTGGGACCATTGTTTTTTCTTCCAAACATCAGTAGATTGTACATTCTGGCGGCAACTCGGTCGGCTTATGTAGGTGTAGGTTTGATTTGAACCATGTGCATCCATTATTTATATTTTAATATTGATCTCAGCAAGGTAGGTAGGTTTACTAGTACTATATACCTACATACATTAAGTCCGCCGTTTCTATTTTCTTGTAATGTGCCATAAAGAAGTAAATAAATACTTAGCCATTGGCCAAACCCTGAAATCCCACGTAGGGTTACTTCTCAGAAATGCTCTAACGGTATAATATTTTTTTAATAAGAACAAAAGATAAAAAAATAAATTATCAAACAAAAGTTATATCTAATAATCGACAACAAAAAGAAACATACTGTATTAATCATTGGCAGTGCTTTTGACAATTTGTTTGAAAATGTGCGGAAATGATGACATTTGTCAAAAGTCAGAATCTTATTAATGTCATAAATAAAAAAGATAATCAAAACGGTCGAAGAAGGTTTCATACTATTTATTATAATTATTATACCTCAGGAGCTACTAACACATACAGGTTGCTCCAAAGTAAAAAAATCGTAATTTGTTAATATCTTCGTAACTGCTACACCGATTGTTATGATACTTTGTATACTGGTTCTAAATAGGTACCCTAATGCACATGTACATTTCGGCTTTGTCCAATGGCTAGGGACACCCTGTATACCTACCACACCCTTGATAAATCCCTGGTTAATTCCGCATAACGAATCTTAAAGAGCCTCCAATTAAACCAAAGTATGTAATCATATATGGATATAGAAAATCAACAACCAATTTGTTGATTATCGAAAATAAAGTTAGTCACGATCGGGTAAGGTCGTCGCATCAACTTAAACATAAAAGATGAATTACGTACTGTGATGATCTCAACCTTGTGAGTGCCTCGATCCTATCTATTCACAAATCTGATTTTCTACAAATTCTTGTATAATTTGATCTCGGTATGGCAGACCAGTCTGTGTGATCGGAGGTCAAGCTTGCATTGGTACAACTATAGCTAATCTCTTTGTAAGCTTTGTCAATTGTCGTGATGCTTGTTAAAGCGTTTTCGTTTTTTACTCGATGAAATAAAGCTGTGTAACCACAATACTTTTAATAAATATTAATCGGCAAGAAGGCGACAGCATGAATTCATCAAAGTGGTACAGTCAGCGACGGCTTTTAATGAGACCACAATAAATGAGAAAAAGGGAATGTTAAGAAAGCTCTTTTAATAATGGGTAGAATTTTTGAATTCTATTTGTGTAAACATTTCTGCTATTTTGTCAATTAAAATGTTATTAGCAGTTGTTTGTTAGTTTTTATTTAGTTTTCTGGCCCAGTTATATATTTTAAATTGTTTTTCAGATATTTTTAGGAATATGTACCTACGTACACTGCTAACATTTGGTACCTATGAAAAGTTTCCTCATGTTTAGATGGTAGAATTTACTTTTAAGTGATAATTTTGAATGATAAATATTTAGTAGCGTTCATTTGGACTTAATTTGTAACATTTTATTACAGTTAGTATTTTCCTCTTGTTGGTGTGTTGTGTTTCACTCGGTAGCAAAGTTTGTTTTACCCTCGTGCGTGCCTTTTGAAAATATCGCAATGCTCAAGATTCCACTTTTGTAACCACACGCTACGCTCGTGGTCAATTTTGGCATCTTTCGCTTATAACCCCTCGCCCCTGTAAAAAATAACTACTACTAGAAGTTCCTCGGTACACAGCAACTCCAACGTAAATAAAATAGTTGGGTGCTCAAGAAGGGTACTACTTAAGTACCTACTAGCATAATTTCGAAAACTTCTTATCAATTGTCGTCAGAACAGTGGTCTGATAATGAATATCCACGAGGAAACGACTGAGACGAAGAGTTTTTCTAAAGTGAGTCATCCATTTGATATCGGAAATTATAGTATTTGATTCGTGAAAGTTCACGCCTAATATTCAGACATATTATTGCAGACCCAGGTTTCCAAAAGTATGAAAATCAACGACATTCACGCGAGTTCCCTTGTTAGTCGTCCCTATTGTTTGGCAAATAAGGACAAGTTGCTAAAAAAACTCGATCGTATCGGATGTTACCAATGTAAAAAAAAAAGTGACAGTCGCATCGAACGGCGGCAAAAACTAAACGAAAGGGCACTAACCTGCCAGAGCGACAGCCAACACCGCCGAGAGTAAAAACAAGGTTAGCCGCTGCATGGTGAAGGTTGATACGTCGGACTCGGACAGATTCTGTGGAGGAACTGCCGGGCGCTCCGCTGCCTCACTTTTATATAGCTACCTAGATATAACTCAGTCCAAAGCTTTGAAAGCGCATCATGCTCGGCACGCCCGCTACTTACCTACAGTAACGGTTACCAGCGAAAAGATATCGTAAAATTGAATAGGCAGCAATGAAGCTTGATGGAGTCATCTCCACGGCTGTGATTTTTAGAGTGCGTGCCTATAAACCCACTTCGTGCCTACTAGGTTACTGTGTAATTATAATTAGGTACAGCGGGTCATCTTGTAACGATACAATTTTTTGATAATGGTTCAACTGTAATTTATGGACCCGAATAGTTAGAAATCGACGCTTACTTGTAAGTTAGCTCAATATGGGTTCAGTTCAGCGACCATGATGTATCATGGTCGTAACTGAACCCATATTAGACCGTTGTCACAGAATAAATAATAGTACTAGGTACAGAAGACTCACTCTCTAACAAAACGCGTCTGTTACGATGGACAGATATGGCCGCTAGGTGGCGACAGCGCCACGCGCGGCTTATGGCTAGCCACCAAAATTGGTGTGGAACGGATGTACTTTTAGCTACCTGTAGCAAATTAAGCGACGAAATCGCGGAGTGAGCCACGCCTGCCGTTGGTTCCAATTTTACACAATGCATGTACTTACCTACATCAAGTCTGCAGGTCTAACTATCTAGTAACCGGCGCAAGTGCCTAATAAGAAAATACGCAATCTATTATTAGGCACTTTGAAATTGCGTGTGAAGTGCCACTAGAGTCTGTTCGGAAAAAGGAGAGTCGTGTAATGTATTCAATGTATTGCGCCCCATTACATTTCAAAGACTCTTCTCTTTCCGCACAGACTATTTTAGGAACTAGGTATTCGAACATAAAAACACATGACTTTCCACCCCCATTAGTGTGGCACGAGATAATTCAGTAGGTTACTTACCTAAAGTTTTACGGTGCTACATACATATATATATCTAAATAAATATGTAGGTACAAATACCTAACCGTGGAACCCGGAAAATAATCCAAATACATAAAAACGTATATTTACCTATGTTTAACTAAAATAGGTGGTTAAGATTAATTTATCTAGTTGCGTACCTAGTAAACTACCTATTTAAAAATGTATGTCCCATTGTTTCACCCAACGTAAGTTATTAGTAGGTACTAGGAAATCATCAGTAGTCAAATGACTTATCACAAATTATTTGCTATGATTATAGATTTTTATAGTTGGTAGATACTTCCATGGTCGGTTGTTGCTTTTAATTTATTATTAACGTAAGCAAACGTAAGTAAATAAAGATACAAAGAACAAATGATATGGACATACTAAACTGCATAAGTTAATAGCGCGGGAAGTCACAGATTACTTTTATAGTGCACATAATAGGTACAGGTACCTATTTGTTGTATTACAAATTTAATAATTGTTGTATTACTAACTAAAACTCTGTCTGTCTAAAATTAACTATGTAAATTGTATTGTATTGTATTTATTGTACTTAATTCGTACATGTACAGGGTGTTTGGTACATCGTTTTCCAAATTAAAACGGCAGATAGGTTGAGTCATTTGCTATCTACTCATGCCTAGAAAAAAAAAACAACGGGTTGCAGTGCCGGCAGAAGTGAAAACTTAACGACATTGTAACTCAAAATATTAATAACAGGGCCATATAGTGCAAAATGTCTGCACTATGTATAATTGAGGTTAACGCCATCTAGCGTTGTATCGTCGCATTACTTGAAACCCCTAAGCACATCACTGTGGGTACTACTGGTACTACCGTTATATTAATACCAGTTTGAGGGAAACTCACTAGATGACATTTAAATAAAATAAAAATGACATTGTCCGTCACACATAACATAAGTCACGCAAGCGCCCTGCGCCGCCTACATGAAACAGCAGGCTCAGGCATACATTTTCACCGTGCGGTAGAAAGAGAGGAGAGACGTCGCCTTACGCTGTCTCGAGTTCATCATTTTTTCCCCACCTCAAAAAGTGCACAGCGCCGCTAAAGAAGTATTCACTTCAAAAATTGGCCATGGTTTTTTTTACTACTGTGCAAGTAAAAATTTGAAATTTACGAAAAACTGGCATAGAGCTGAAAAAAAAACGTGCTCAAAATTAAAAATGTCTAGGCCTGGGAAGATAGCAATTGACTCAACCTATCTGCCGTTTTAATTTGGCAAACGATGTACCAAACACCTTGTATAAGTCTATACTATAGCATACGCTAACACACTTTCATGCATCTAACTTAAATAGAAATGGCTTAACTGTGGTAACACAATGGAATGAATTAACTTTAGACTACAGGTGCTTAACTATGTACAATTTTTTTGCAATTCACTCATACGGTGATGGATAGGTACCTACATGTAATAGGACATATATGTTACACTATTTTTTGTGCAGCCAACTTTGATTTCCTACGCTGGGCAAAGGCCTCCCCTTTCTTCCGCCACTCTTCACGATTTGGTGCATGCTCCCGCCAGTCGCTACAAAATGCAATCTATTTTTATGTCTTGCCTCTGCCCCGGCTTAAATGCTGACGCAAGAGACCATTATCTGTGGCTTTTACACCTCTACAGAATTTTTGTATTTGTTTGAGTAGCGTATATACTGGGAAATTCGACAAAACCCGTCAGATAGGGGCACAAAAAACTCTTACATTATTGTTACAAAATTTATTCTGAAATAAAAATAACATCAAGCTTTTTAAAATTGACAATTCATGTTAAAATAATAACTATAAATTGTGAGCACAAATTTCACATTAGGAAGAATAATTTCATTTATGCTTTAGTTCACAATGTTCACATACATAACAACAAACATGGATCCAATCTCTGGCGTAGCAGAATGCTGCCCAGCGAGCTCGCGGTCGGCAACAGAGCAATCTACTACAAAGGCTAAAACCTTTCATAAATTAAAATCTCAAGAGCACCAAAACAATTTCCACTTCGAATGTTACAGAATAAATAGTCACAAAAATAAAAGAACTTATGTAATAAAAAGTAATCCGCATTACAAAAATAATTACGAATATATTTAAAACAACTCAGTATTGGAATTCTTGAAAATATATATTAAAAATGCAAATTAATTATGCAGTTCCTCCGTTTAAAGTGTTGAACACACAGTACCTCGTAATCCTTATCAATATATTCATATAAACAACATTTTAACCTATTACATTTATTTTTACACTTTAGGAGATATTTTACAACCCTGTATCCACTATACTTTTATATGACAGTACGTTCTGCTATCCAAATCATGACTTGAGAAAATTAACGCCACATTTACGTAGAATATACCTACCTAACAACTCAACAGAACATATTTCTTGACGAGTAAATCTTGATTTATTATTATCACGACTGGGGTAAAATTTTCTGTTAATGGTTGGTGATACATTTTAAAAAATCAGTAGGTACAGCCAGGTATAGTTGAACAAATATCGATATACTTTGTGCTCTAACTTGTTAACACAACATTGTTTATTAATTACATGAATATAGGAAGATTAAAAAAGAAAGACTCGTTATGTAGTGGAAAGACAGATACGACAGGATGAGGACAACCTTCATTGAACTAGATCAAGCCCAGACGTGCACTTCAGATGGTCGTCACTTCTCAAAACCTTTAAAAAATATCTCCCACAAATGGTTTGCGACGTTTAATTATGTCATGGTATAACTTTACAGAGATAACCGTTGGGTCGCGTAGGAACAGTCAATACAATACACTGATTTAAACTTTCACGATTTTTACACTTTATTAAATTGTACAACGGGACTTAATGGCGTATTTGTTTTAAGATTTACCTCCGACCACCGACTTAAGTCTTCTCCGAGACCACGGGGACAACGCCGTCATCGAAACATCAGAGGTAAATCTTAAAACTTAATACGCGATTAAGTCCCGTCGTGCAATTTAATAATCAGTCAATACAATGTTTTCTACTACAACAAATATTTTGTCATGTCAGTGTCGAATTGTCAATGCTGAGTGATGGCCGTTCGGCGTATCGGTTCGGAAGTGCAGGTCTATGGGCTACCAGGAGGGCTTCACTTGGCCTTGGCGGCGGCGGCTTGTCGCTGCCTTAGAGTTTTGTTCGTGTTCTGATCAACCTCTGGCAGATCGGATTCTTCGACGGGCGCTTTCTTTACTGTTGACAATAGAATAGTATATTTAATATTATACTAAGTATACCTATTTTATTTAGCAACTGGCAGGGCAGACCGTTAGCTCAATTTTAGCATTATTTTTTCTATAGGTTGAGTTAATTTTAATATTTGTCTCGTGGTCCATGTTGCACTTAATATAATGTTAAATATTAACACCTTGTAATACCATGGTTGACATTTAAGAAACGATATGAAAATAGTTATTTACGATACAAGTGCGGAAAAGAGGAAATGTTTGGGACCGACCGACACCGACCGAAGGGAGTGTTTTAAATCGACACAAGTTGCGAATTACCTGTTCGCACGTGTATCGTACAACGTTTTACAGTACATATGGCCCTTTAATCAACATGAGAGCAACATTCGATTTGCATTCATGTTGATATCGAGAGGGAGCGGAGGGCCTTGGCCGTGCGGGCCAATATGATAGCTCGCAGGTTCAGCCGGTGTACAGCGCAAGTAAAAATAACATTATTTCGAGCGTTCTGTACATCGCTGTACACCTGCAGCCTGTGGACTCGATATACGCAAAGGGCTTTTAACGCCATGCGCGTACAATATAATGACGCGTTCAGGGTACTGTTGCGGCTGCCTCGGTACTGCAGTGCGTCCGGCATGTTCGCTGATGCTCATGTGGACGGATTCCACGCGACACTGCGCAAGCGCTGCGCCGCGACGCTCCGCAGGGTGCGCGACAGCCGCCACAGTCTCCTGGCCGTTGTTGCTGACAGATGGGACAGTGGCCTGATAAGGCACTGGTCCTCTCTGCATTTGTCATTAGTACCTAAGTTAGTCATTTAAGTTTATTTTTAAGTTAACCTTAGCTATAAGTTTTTTAAATTGTTAAGATGTACTAACAAAATATGGACCATGTTTGTCTGAAATAAATGCATTTTATTTTTATTTATTTTTTTTTTTTTTTTTAAACTTTTGACATCGCACGAAAAGTGCTATTTTACGCACTAGAGCGGGAAAATAGGACCATATGTACTGTAAAACGTACATATGGTCCTATTTTCGTGCGTATGTCAAAAACCGTTGTACGATACACGTGCGAAAAGGTAATTCGCACCTCATGTCGATTTAGAACACTCCCTTCGGTCGTGTTTTAATTTATCGCCACTCGTTTCGAATTCCTCTTTTCCGCACTTGTATTCTAAATAACTATTATAGGCATATCGATACCTTTGGGTTCAATTGGCGTAAAGGACATTTTGGCGAAAATTAGTTATATACCATATATATACATTATATGGTATATAATTAATTTTCGCCAAAATGTCCTTTACGCCAATTGAACCCAAAGGTATCGATATAATAATCTTACCCTTTTCCTTTTTAGGTTTGTCTTTCTTTTCCTTTTTGGGCCTGTTCAGGGCCAGCTGGCGGGACTCTTGCCTCTGCTTCATGGCTTCAGAGATGAAGTTGAACATGAGGTAAACCTTAAAAGTAAAAATACATTATTCATGTTTAATTTTTATTATATGTCAAATGAATTTTTACCCACGGCAATATAAATTATCACTCCTACTTTTAAAACTGTTAAAAAAACATAATTTAGGTACATATTAGCTTAGCGTTTCTCTTCTCGTCAAAAAGTACTAACAGCAGCCCTCATGGTCAAATTTTCGAATGTAATTAGATAAGATAGAATAAAATTTACAAATGTGTGCTACGTCCTAGTGTTAGGACAGTGGGTCGTTATTATATACTATACAGGGTGTTTTTGTTTGTAATTTTATCATGCGTTTTTGTTGTCACCTGCTTTTATAACAGGCCCAACCTCGAAATAAAAATTGGCTGTTTCATAGATTTTGGCTGGTCTGATGTAGACCGAAAAAAGTGTACTGTAAATAAGTTTTTGGCAAAAATTTCATTTTTGGTACAAGCTTTTATCGCTGACTGTACTTTTCTTACGACAGACAACTAATACTCATCGAGACAATTCTAAAAACCCCTAACACAATTAGGTTGCGTTGTTTCATCACGGAGTTCCTATGGCCACCTCCTGTCTCCATCATCAGATCAGTTCGACAGTACCAGAACTACATACAGCTGCCAATTTTCATGACGCTACGATCCTTGGAAGATGGTTAAATTAGTTACCTTAGATTCCATTACATAGTTAGTTACATATGGGTCGACCTAATAAAAGCTTGTTAAAAACACCCTGTGGTAGGCGGTGCAGTTTAATACCTGGAAGGACACGAGCAGCGAGAGCGCGCCGACGCGGAGCAGCAGCGGCGCGGCGCCGGCCAGACCGAAGTAGAACGTGAGCACGCCCAGCACCAGCGACGCCAGCCGCACCAGCACGAACACCGAGCCATTCACCAGCCGCCCGACTGCACGACATTACACAACTTAGGGTCAGTTGCACAAACAACCAACGCTCGGAACCGGTTTTTTCTTCATAAAAAAAATACCGGTATTATTACATTCTTTCGCTTATTTTTATTATTTCATGTTTGATGGGTCAATCTAATAATACGAAGTTGTTACCTAATTTCATGATTCAGTCCTACGGAAAGAGCATAAAATAATTAAAAATATTGGACTATTTTGGGATTTAAAAAAACCGGTTCTGAGCCCTCCCAACAACAATAAGAGGACTGAACAGCGATATATATGCAAGATTGACAGTTGAGCGACAGCAACACCGGCAGTATTTGATCTATTTTGAAGGACATCCTCTAGAGAGTCTAGAGTTCCAAATCTGACTCAAATTTTAATATGCTCGAGTCTCACGGGAGTTTTTCAGTTACAGTATTGTGCAAACATGTGTAAAACTTACATTTCTCGATGAAGTCCTCTCGCTCGCCCCTCAGGATGACGTTAAGGCGGTAGGCGTGTGACACGAACTCGGCCAGGGAGTGCAGGACAACCAAACTGACGCCAACACGCTGGAATCTACGTAACAATACCACAGAATAAATAATAGTACATACTACCGTACAGAAAGGACACAAAATTTAATCCTCATAAAGTCCAAGCAAATTTTATATAGTTGTAAGAAGTTTGCTCTTACAGCTCAATGTCCTAACAGTATTAGGATTGAAAAGTTATATCAGATAATATGATACTGGGTAGTTATGAATTGATTCTTGTGCAGTGTGCACTGTTTTAAAAAAAACCGGCCAAGTGCGTGTCGGACTCGCGTACAAAGGGTTCCGTACCATTACGCACAAAACCGGCCAAGTGCGAGTCGGACTCGCGCACGAAGGGCTCCGTACCTTTACGCATAAAACGACAAAAAAATCACGTTTGTTGTATCCCGTTTTACCCTTTGGGTACGGAACCCTAAAACAGCAGTAAGTCATCAATTATAATGTTAAATTTGTCCAGTTCAACAACAACATGAACCGAAAGTAACATAGCTTATTTACAAATTCAATTTAGTAACAGTACACATTTGTAAATGTGCACTGTAATTAATTACACAAGACAATTAGAGATATGGTTTAACTGATTACATTAATTAACTTAGTTAGGAATCTGATATGAAACTTACTTGAAGCCATAAGCCAGAGCTACAAAAGTGAACGCGATGAGAGCTTGTCGGATACGGCCGGCCCACTCATCCTTCTTGATGCGTTGGAAGTACAGTTCGGGGAGAGTGTGGATCCAGTATGCAGCCTGGACAATCCACCACAGTTTCAGCAGGAAGCTCATTGGGTGGTTCGGGTAGCCTGAACATGAAAAAAAATATAACACAAATATTAATTATCAGCTGTTTTTTGTGGAGCTAGCATGCCTGATCATGAAAGTCTTTATCTTAGAAAAATATTATCCTCTTCCTAAATAGAACAGAAAAATGAGAGAAGATTGTTACATAATTGGGGCAGATGTATTAGCTTCTTCATTTAAGTATTTGTGTTTATGTTAAGAACCAGAAAAAGATAATGTTTCTAAACATTTAACTAATCTCAGCCAAAAATGTATCCCTGATCTGTCCAGTTTATTGAAAAAATGATTAACAAAATCTTTTTAAAAATCTGTTTGTTTTTAATTCTGATATTTAACTATTTCTAAAATCTTGCAAAATAGGATTGAAGAAAAAATGGTACAGATAATGAATGCAGTGTTGCAACTATAATTGCCAGCTGTGTTAGTTTGGTATAGTTGAATCATCGAGAGTGTGGAATTGCATATGTAGTAGTATTGTTTGTTTACAGGCATTCTATATTTGAATTTTCTATTTTCTTGTACTATCAGCATACAACCACTACAAATGCAATTCCATCTTCTCGATAATTCAACTATATTTTGTCACATTGCAGGGTTATGTAGTAGTAAATTTAACATGAAGTAAAACTTACCATCCCACAGCTGTGAAATATTGAATGCAAATCCTTCTCGAAGAATAGCATCACCTCCCCATAGCAAGGTCACCAAATGGAACACAACCAGCTGACCAGACTCATTCAGCGAACTCAATCTTGATTTTGACAAGTGGAACTTCTTTGATATTTTCTACAACAAGATAAAAAGTTGGTACACATTGAACAATGCACAAGGTAACTAGAATATAAATGTATAGGTGGCAACTTACGTCCAAGAAGTATTCCTGAAGGATTGCATGCATCACGATGCACACGAGCGAGTAGAAGAACACCGCGCAGGAATCTTTCCAACCAGCTTCGTACGAGAAAGGCTCACCCTTAGGGTTTTCTCTCGTAGGCTCTACGCCACTAACATTATGGTGCAGACTGATGAATAAACTGGCGATGGGACTCGTCGACTGTAACAAAAACCACAAAGATAACGACCATAACACCACAAAATGCTACAATATTTCAAGAAACATCGAAAAGCTCGGCTTACGTGGCAACTGCTTTGAACGTACCTGAACCATCAGTCCAACCAGGAAAACCATAACCACACATGATACTATATCTGCGTGATTCTGGATCACAAATTCATGGCTAAATATGGGTGGGCTTTTGTTAGATTTTCTTCCAATTGCAGGCTTAACACCCATTTTTCCCGGCAATAACCTAGATCAGAGATATCTTGTCCTTAACTACTGTTTTACACACGTAAGATGATTTTCATAAAACAAGTAACAATTATTATTTTTCTCTTTTTCAAAACTAGCGTTATTTCCGTACCAATAAGCAGCCAATAAGAAATTATATCGGAACAAAAATATTACTGACAGCGAATTGGCCGACGTGACACTTTCACTTTACGCACGTCAACAGCGCTGTCGTTTGTTGATTGTTGTGTTGGCACCTAATACGGTCAAGTAACGATTTATTTAACGTAAACTTAATTTTACTAATATAAATTATAGATATTTTAGACTTAAAAATCAATATATAAATATTCATATATTTAACAACAATTTCTGTCGTAAATTTATAGTATAAGCAATTTTTTAATATATTCTCGGAAGGAAACGAAGTCTAGGTTGGTTCGTTCCACTCACGATCGAATATTCCATTGCAAGAATCCGAATCCTAAACGCATTTAATATTTACTTTAAATTATAATACATTAGCTAATTTTGTTTTAATATAGGATGCCGAATTTTTTTTTACTTTACTTATAAGCATAAACTTCTATGTGGCATTTGGGATATCTAGAAGAACGATGTGAAACGACGAAGAAAAGAAGAACGATGTGAAGCAAATTATAGCGCTTGTGAGCGCTATATAGCGAGATAAACTTCATACAATAGCTGGCTGGCTCGTGTATACATTTGACAACTTTATTTTGTGAGAAAGAGAGGCCTTTTTTTGATTATTGCCGGCTATAAGTGCAATGAGTTTAATCGATCGATCAACTGCCGCAATGTAACGCAAATTGCATGCAGTTTTCGGCAAGACGTGTAGGTAGATAGATGCCCTTATGAAACGGGACCCTGGACGGTTGTCGAGGATATTGAATACATGCCATATCCAAGTATCAGTCCAAATCCAGTCTGATCCTGCAGATTATTCCGGCAGGGTATAGCTGCCGTTACTTACCCATTAAAATATGGTATACAGTAATTATCGTTACTATAATAGGAACAGAAGGTATTCTACCTGTCCAATTTCTTGGTCCAATGTGCATTGCATCTCACTCTCTTATTAAGCAAAACGTTAGAGGCAAATACGTATTTAAACATTTTATACATATATTTAAGTTGATGTAGGATTATTGAGTATAATTAGTTGAGGAAAGGAATAAGAAGAATGAGAGCTAAATACATTTATTATAAAATGTAACATGATTTAACAACATTTATATTCGTTTGCCACGAATTTGCTGTTTTTCTGATTTTATAAGCTGCTATAATAAATAATCTCTAACAATAGTAACGATTCATCGACGAACATACATTGTCTCACAATTTCAAAAAATACTGTTAGCAAACTTAATTTCAATATATATTTTCTATTACACATTAAAACCTTACGTTACTACGCTCGATTAAACATCGATATTATATAATAATAGATTAGTAGTGATTTATCAATATTAAAAATTACAAAATTGATTCTTATATTAAAATGGTTTGATAACTTTGATAGATTCACATGCAAAGTTGATGTAAGAATAATGCTTATTACATTTTACATAATATTGTACTATCAAAAATAAAGTTTAAAAATAAATAAATTGCGCTAGTAATAAATAGTCAACAAAATGAACGGCAAAATACGCGGTCCCTCCACAGCCCTCATATTTGTAAAGTTTGAATTCACAGCTCAAAATTGTCTAGGTCACATCTCGTTAACTATTTTAATAATTAACTATTACACCGTGTTTACTGATTAATGTGTAATAAAAGTTAACATTTGTACTTAGACTTAAAATAAAATTGATATACCATTTTTTTTGGTAAAAAGCATCTCAATGAAAGTCAACCCGTTTAATGCGTAATTTTATACTTCACCCATTATTAACTAGTGTCTTCTGTAAAATGTATCTATTAACTGCTAGTGAATCTCATTTAAATAAATAAATAATAATCACAAACTAATCACTGTGTGTCTACAGTTTAACATCTACCTACATGTAAAGCTGTTAGTATTGGTGTAGCAATGGTAGCTAAGTTCTAACTTTAAAATTCGAATAACGAATCTCACCGAGATAAAATTAAATTAAATGACACATTCTGAGTCAATCTCTCCTTGTTCAACGGTCATATACATTCCTTCTTCTTCGTAAGTGGAGTCGTGCTTCGCCAGGATACGAAGCAGGGGACGCAGTTTCATCCACCATTGCTGCTTTGGTATTCTTTGGCTGAAAACGAAGAAATAATTCACATCGCCTCTCAATAACCAAATAGTGTTAAACAAACATTCGGCCAAAATGGAAACAACTATAGTGCGACATAGAATAGTAGAAATTAAATAAAATGTAACTAAGAAAAATCTATACTAAATTGTTGCCGTGTGTAAGCATTTTACGTCAAAAATGTGACAGTTACGTAGGAAGTGGCGCCCTCAATAGTTTTCTATAATTTCTTGTCGGACCATACCTACTTCTTTTCTTTATGACAATGACATAAGAAGGCAAAGGCTACAGTGATCATTAGTGAACCTTATCTAATTCCAACAAGGTTTACAATCAGTTGCAAATAGTTATATCTAGTTGGGGTTCACATGGCAGCATAAATAGGTAAAATTTGCCAGAATAGGAAAGTTGATTCCCGGTAGTACTACAACCAGGCTCTTGTTTCACCACGGTGATAATTGCCACATGACAGCGACACTTCGCCGTACATTGCTGGTTTAGCTAGTAAATATATTGGCGCTAGGTATTGTCGTTACGTATCGACCCGAAAATGTACAGGAAACTGTGAAATAGACCCAATGCCCATGGGTGAATCAACTTTTAGAACACTTGGTCGAACAAAAATCGATTTTTCAAAAACCATGTTGAATTTTTTACTTTTTTGTTTACACGGACATTATCAGATCCATAAGTATTTAATTAACACATTAAAATTAACAACTTGATCAGATAAAAGTTACATTTTGTACAGTAACGCAGCAGAAAAAAGTTTTCTCCCATACAAACATCAGAGACACACCATTTTTGCCTATTTTCTGCTGCGGAGTTTTTTTTGGTAGGGAGTCTAGACACGAAATCAGTGTTCTAAAAGTTGATTCACCCCCATTTCAACACTTACGCAAAGTTGGTCTGAGCCTTAAGATCCTCTAGTGGCGTGAACTTGTACTGTCGCTTGACGATGCCGAGCAGGCAGGCCGTGTCGGCGCCGGTGGTGGGCCCGCGCTGCAGCGTCTCAACCAGCCAGTGGAGGCACTTGGCGGCCATCTTGGTGCCCATGTTGCGGTCGAACGGGGTCGGGGAGCCGCCTTGTTGCATGTGACCTGGTTATACAAAAGTTTGTTTACAGTACCACAGAATAAATAATAGTACTAGGTACAGAAGGCTCACTCTCTAACACAACGAGTCTGTTACGATCAGGACAGATAGGGCCGCTAGGTGGCATCGGAGTTTTTGCCACCAAAATTGGTGTGGAACGGATTTACTTTTAGCTACCTCTAGCAAAGCGATGAAATCGCGGAGTAAGCCACGCCTGACAGTACATAATATGGTGCTGGTGCTACTTTATCGCACTAGTGCGATAATTAGCACTTTACGTGCCTATGTCGAAAATTTCAAGGGTATGACCCGTTCGAATTATTGAGGGTATGAGCCATAAAATGTTGTACGATACACGTGCGAATAGGTAATTCGCAATCCGTGTTGATTTAAAAACTTCCATTGGGCGTGATTTAATTTATCACCACTCGTTGCGACCTTCTGGGCACCTTGCACGTTGCGCGTGATTTATTAATTAAAAATTATTGACAACCGAATAAAATGTGACATTAAACGCTATAAATGAATCGCTAACTTTGAGTAGCAGTAGGGACAAGCAATCATTTGTATCCCGGATTTTAACATCGAACTTGACATTACCCATAATAATTCCTTAGCTATCAGAGATACTTACTGTCATTTATCACAATACTGTGGACTTCTCTAAGCTTAAACTAATTAGTTTCAACTGTAATTTATCTTACCCAGCACATTGCTCCTTGCTGTGAACAGTCCCTTGCCCTCCTCCGAGTAGAGCCGGTAGATAAAGCCAGTGTTGTAGTTGTCGTTAGCTTTCTCGTTACGCAGGATGAGACCGCGCTGAATGCCGCTCGTCATTTTCAAATTTCTACCTTGTTACCGTGCCAATAACAACCAACCAGACGTCCAAAATATAGCAGGATGCGAAGTCGTTAGTAGCTACGTATACCTAGGCTCCACGATCACCAACACCGGAGGTTGCGAAGATGAGATTCGGAGACGTTGCGCCGTGACTAGATCCTCGGTCGAAAAACTCACAAAGATTTGGAAGGACCGCAGAATAACCAGAAACACAAAGGTTCGGCTGATGAGATGCCTGGTATTTCCAATCTTTCTATACGGAGCTGAGACGTGGACGCTGAGGATGCAAGACCGTCGCAAGATTGACGCGCTGGAAATGTGGTGTTGGAGACGCTTGCTCAGAATCCCATGGACTGCACACCGCACCAACGCTTCGATTCTGAAAGAGCTTAATATCAAAGAGAGATTGTCGTCGACTGTGCAATTGCGAATCCTCAAATTCTTTGGACACATCACTCGTAACGAGGACTCCATGGAACGCTTGGTGGTGCAAGGGAGAGTCGAAGGCAAAAGATCTCGTGGCCGCTCCCCAACACGATGGACAGACCTCATTAAGTCCATCACAGGAAATTCAGTCAACGATTGCTCCCACTCCACCAAAAACAGAGCCACATGGCGACGGATCGCAAGAGCTGCGGTGGCGCAGAAATCGACCGTGACATGACCACGACCACTCTGTCAAGAGTGCACGACTAAGAAGAGAGACCTTGTTATAGATGAAATACTGTCACTTTTTGGATGAGAAACAATCAGTACAGGTCTTACCCAGCACATTGCTCCTGGCTGTGAACAGTCCCTTGCCCTCCTCCGAGTAGAGCCGGTAGATAAAGTCAGTGTTGTAGTTGTCGTTAGCCTTCTCGTTACGGAGGATGAGACCGCGCTGAATGCCGCCCGTCATTTTAGACGCCATGTGGTACACGTCTTGTTGCAAGTCCTTGATGGAGAACTTCTCTTCGTAGATGTAGGCAGCGTCGGCGCCACCAGCGAGGCCTAAAAGAATCGTAATGATGATTAACCCCCATTATTTATAAAACTTAACAAACTTTGTTGAATTTTATCCCTTTCTAACAAACTCAAATCTCAAAATGATGGACAAACGATTATCAAGGACTTGATAGGCATTTATGAATAACGCCATAGTTACGGATATTATTCGAAGTTTGTTTGAATTTATTATAACTTGAGGTAGTGCTTTACCTGCTAAGGTAGCTAAATAGCCGCAATATCCGCCCATGGTTTCAATGACGAACACTCGACGTTTTGTACCCTGTAAATAAATAAACAAAGTCAAATACTTAATAAACCTTATGCTAGTATAAATAAGGTTCAGTGCCACTTGCGCGGACTGACGTATGCGGTCGCAGATCTCAGTGATTTCGTTAATCAGCTCCTAGAGAGAAGTCTGTGCCGGGTACGCTGTTGCTGATGGTTGATGGGATCACCACTAGTTATATGTCGAATTGGCATAAGCTAACTAGTCCAATAAACCTTATGTTACTATAAACAAGGTTCAAAATGAATTATACCTGCGCAGACTGACGGATGCGGTCGCAGATCTCAGTGATCTCGTTGAGGGCTGTGTCAGCTCCTAGCGAGAAGTCAGTGCCGGGCACGTTGTTGCTGATGGTGGATGGGATCACCACTAGGGGAATGTTGAATTCGGCGAATTGGTGACGGGATTCGTATAGCTCCAAGCCTGCTTGGTAGGCCTGTAAGCAATCATAAATTTAGATTAATGTACATACATTCAAATACTTTTGCTGACTGTACGTAAAAAAATACGACACAAGGTAAAATTAAACCTAAGTAGGCACTCCAAAAATTATGATACTGGAAAACTTTTATCACTAGGTATTTTTAATTATAAAGATAGCTTTGTTTAAAACAAACCTGTAATAAACAGATTACCAGGACCTAATTACTTACCAGCAATGGTTATATTTAAACATTTTTACACTAACTTCAATAGTTAATTACAGTGATATAATCTTGGAGATACAAGTTTAATAAGAAATATGCATTTGCATCTTTTAGACAACAATATATATAAGACATGAAATTGAATAATTCATATACTGAGTCCCTCCTAAATCTACAAAGACATGCATATAAAGTCAGTAAAGCTTAGCATCCCAGCATACATACTTATATATGTATGAATCTTTGATCTTTGACTGTGTATATGTCGCAGTCGGATCGTATAATCCGCCGTATTACATTACGGCTAGCCGTTTTCAAAAACAGGGGCGTTTTGAAATGCGGCGGTTTAACGATTAGCCGGATTGAATGCGGCTGAATGAAAATCCGCCGGAATGTATTCGGCGCCATACGTTCTTCAACACGGCTAGCCGTAATGTAATACAGCGAGTCATTAGCCGCCGCTTTGACAGTTTTTAGTTCCCATTTTTAACACCCGTGGCGCTGCCTGACAAACGCTGGGGTGTCCATCAAAAATGGAGTTCGTCGGACTGTTTCTTTTCAAAAAACATTTCTTTCGCAACTTAACTAGACGGAGCCCCGCTTCGCGGGGCTCCTATTTCTGAGCGGTTTGCCCTTCGGGCATCTGAAGCTACCTAACGAACCTAACCTACCTACCTATTGATTTAGTGAGACGTCCGTGAAAACATTACACTTTGGGGAAAAAAGCGTAGGTAGGTAAGTAGGTTAGGTTCGTTAGGTAGCTTCAGATGCCCGAAGGGCAAACCGCCCAGAAATAGGAGCCCCGCTTGCGGGGCTCCGTCTATTTAAGTTGTGAAGGAAATGTTTTGGAAAAGAAACACATGTAGTGCGGTGGGACCATGGTAAAAATAAATTAAATTGCAAACATTGTCAAACTCCGGTTACGTGGGCGACCGAAAGAACTGGTCACTCTACAATCTAAAATAGTAGTACGATGCGGCTAAACGTTGGCCGCCTTATTGAAGAACGTATCACAATGACAATCCGGCTAATCGTCGAACCGCCGCATTTCAAAACGCCCCTGTTTTTGATAACGGCTAGCCGTAATGTAATACGGCGGATTATACGATCTGACTACGACATATATATAAATCTTTGGTCGTTCGTACCTCAAATCCACCGATGATCAACAAGCCCTGGATGTTGAACTGCTTAATACGAGCGGCCATCTCTGCCTTCTTGTCCCCGGGGAGCGTGCGTTTAGTGCCCAGGAACGCGCCGCCCTGCCCCACCCAGCCCGTTACGTCCGACCTGAGTAAGTGAGGGAGTAAAACAAAGAGTTTTCATACAAGGGGAGCAAATACCTAACTGTCAAAAAAGTCAGTAAAATGTATTAGGCTAAAGTTCAATTTCGCTTGGTAAGGACTGGAAATAAACGTGCCGAGCGAGAGGTACGTGGGAGACCTCTGTCCCTTTCTAAATGTTGCCATTCAGGAAAAGTTAAGCTTCTTTGGGAGTTGAGTATTGTGGACGAAATTTGATTTTTTGGAGGCAAAAGCGCAGTCTACTTTAATATGACAATTCTCTTGGATTAGAACGACTTGTTAAATCGTGTTTAGTGTTGTAATATAATCAGACCAACAGACGGTCTGACTGATTGATACAGACGCAACTTTTAGACCGCAATAGTAAAAATAGGGGATCATACCATCGCCCACACTGTTAACTGTACATCGGTTTATGCCTTTTGTAATAAGACTAATAAGGTCCACCGATGTACAGTTAGGATAGTTGCTGTTTGTACCACATGCGGGCGCGCCGACGTGCATGACTGCCAGTGTGTAGCCCTCCTTCTTCTTCAACCTAGCGTTTTCCCGGCCTAGCGCCAGGGTCCGCTTTTCTGCTCAATCTCCACTTTGCCCGGTCTTCGGCATCCTCAGGTGTGATTGTTCTCTTCCATGTCCGCTGTCACGACGTCCAGCCAGCGCTTCTTAGGCCTTGAGGAATCTATTTCCGACGTAGTCTATCGGTCTGCGGCGTATATGGCCATACCACCGGAGGCGACTTTCCTGCAGCTTATCGGCTACGCTTAGTGTGTAGCCCTCCTTAACAATGAATATAAGTTACGTTATATGTAGTTACCACTTACCAGTCCATCTTGACAATGTTGCCGCTGATGAAGCCCTCGACGCCGTCGTGTATGCCGAGCACGGTGTCGCCGCGGTAGATGCAGTTGCGCACGAAGGAGCGCACGGCCGCGTTCATACCGCACGCGGGCGCGCCGACGTGCATCACTGCCAGTGTGTACCCCTCCTTAACAATTAACATATCGCTTTAAAAAAAATTACCTACTAAACTTACTACACAATACATAGCCGCGCCATACTTTACGTAAATCTTGGCATGCGATAACGTGGTTGAACTCTATTTAAGACTTAAGTTTGGTACAGCATTGAACTACGAAGTCAATTTTTAAATATGGTTGATTATTATGAATTATTATAATTATTATGAAAATTCCAATATTTGTCACTGAAATGTGAACCTATAGTGTAGGAAATAGAGTCGATTTTGCGTTGTTGGAAAATTGAACGGAGCAAAGGACTCTGTTCCAATTGAATTGGATTTAAATTTCATCGAACTGAAGAGGTCCTATAGGTAGGACGTTGTGGGGCTTAGGAGGATATGTCTTCTATCTCTATGAGTAAATAAGAACCCAAAAAATCCCTATTACGACTTCATTAGTAAAGTGACGCCAAAGTATGAAGTGCTTCTATAAGTACTTTATTTTGACATAAGCGATTTTGAAACTACCCCGCATCCGAAGTTACCCCAATACATCTTACCGAGTTTTGTTATTGTGTCGTGGTATAAAATATCACCTACGGAAGGTTTCCCTTCGGCATCGAAGGCCTCCTTGGGAGGCTTCAGACGCGTCAGCATCTTGTACGTCTCCAGATTGCGAGCGAAGCTGCGACCACGCAGCTGAACCGCTAGGTCCCAGTTCTTGTCTGCCATGGCCTGCAAGATACCATTATTATTAAAGTGCCTAACTAAACTAATAAGAGTGTTACCCCCTTATTCATTAAACGTTACAAGCCTCAATTATTTAATTTATGTTTAATCTCTTACTTACAAATACATAAGTCAAAATGACAGATAACGTTCTCCCCAGATATATCGACGCGCATTCGGCAAAAGCCGATAGGAAAAAGCTTTATGTCCGCGCAATAAGAGCGAAGAAGTCGTTTTGCTCGGCTCGCATCGGCCGGCGCCTGCCGACGCGTCGACGGCTTTTTCGCTCTTATTGCGCGGACATAAAGCTTTTTCCTATCGGCTTTTGCCGAATGCGCGTCGATATATCTGGGGAGACCCTAAGACAACGATTATGAATAACCCCATTATTTTTTTAATAAATTGATAAGATATGATATAGAGGTAACTTTTCTGCGGTCACGATATCGTGTCCGCGGTCGAGGGTGTGAATTCCATAAAACTATAGTCTGTCAAACAACTTTATCAGAAGAAAAGGCACGAAATTCAAATTTTCTATGGGACGACAACCGCTCGCGCCTAATTTTTTAAAAAAATCCGCTTTTTTCCACTAACGGAAATGGCTTGACAGACTATAGGTGCCAATGACTGGTATTTTCATTCTGGTTACCTGAGCGACCGCTTTAGTGCGTCGCACGCACTCCATGAGGGGGAGGCGCACAGCCTGGTTGCCGTCCAGGGTCACCACGCACGGCTCGGTGTCCGGGGTGGCCTCCATGAGCGCCATCACCGCCTCTGCTCCCATGCGGCAGCCCTAAAGCGTTAAAAAATGTGTTTAAAAAAATGGTACTCGTAGCCTTGAGGTGAATTATTTATTAACGAATAGTTCGTGAAGTAATAAAATAAATAGGTAAGTAATTAAGTGCTGGCGTAGTAAAATTATTTACGGTCAATATTAAACCTACCTATTTACGTTTTACATATTTACATTTATAAATGTAACGTGGCTCAGACACTGCAGTCATAAAAAATGTTAATAAAACTTTAATAGTATATAGTGCCTATACGGTTCCTCCCGCGTGGGATACAGGATGGGTCAAATCACCCCAGGGGGTAGATTTCCAAAATAATGAAGCCTCTATGTTCATTCATAGGGCCTAACTTTTTTCCATGCATATCTTCATCAAAATCAGTTTAAGTACTACTTAGTAGACACATAGTTGTTCGACTTGTTCGTATAATGTATTAGACATACGGAGTTACTTTCGCATAGTAATAATCAATATGATTATAGTACCTAATAATATTAATAGGTATCTATGGATCAGTGAAACCTGGATAAGTGAGACTTCAAGGGACGAGCAGATTTGTCTCACTTAAAGAGGTATTCCACTTACCCAGGCTCTCAGTTAGCCAGGTACAAATAAATTTCTGTCTCATTTACAGAGGGTCCCATTAATAGAGGTGAGAATAGAGGATATATCTCAGTTATAGAGGTGGTTAATAAGGTATTTTGTAATTATCTTTAAATGTTTAGGTAAAATAATCCTTGTCCCTAAATATTTTTTAAGTCTGTTTAAGTATTCCTTTGAATTTATTTTTGAATGATTTTCCAAAGGATAGATTTTTCGAATTTTTGATACGGACTTCATTGCATCTTAGAAATTTATTAAGTGAAAATTTGTTTATTCTTGTTACTTATAACACTTTAAACTCTCGCGTTTTGTACACATATTTAATTACACAAACGGGTCTAGGGTAAACCCTCCAGTGAATGAACACCCCCCAGTGAATGAACAAAATCACGTTTTTTGTCTAAAATAAGAAATATAGCAATTTCTACCACTTGTCGTATTTTTTTTCTTATTAACAACTCTATTTCCTATGCAATTTCAACCCCTGCTAAATTTATTTTCGACCAGTTTGAATGTGACTGGCGTTTGAAGTTTACGTATTTCTGGTTTTGAAGTTTTGTATGCAAAAATTATATCCCAGATAAGAACAGTGTAAGTTTGGAGCAACATATGAAGTGCTTATTTAATGTTTACCTGTACAAAGTTTGGTTATTTGGTTAGATTAAGAGTTAAACCTTCTATAAATGTACACTTTGTCGGCGTATTATGCGATTAAGTCTTTATTTTTCGTAGTTCCAATACTGGCTTATCAAATGTTCTGAAACCAGTAAATGAACGGTGTGTTCATTTACTGGTGTCGTCTAGATTTAATTTTTTTTCTAAATGTATGTGTAAACGAATTTGTATTGAGCTTGTTTTTTGTGATCCTGCATAGAAAACGATTCTGATTCTTTCAGCCAGTATTGGAACAAACAAAATTTCTATAGTCCATTTACTGGATCTTTCATGCCTATGTATGAACAATACAACACTTGGGGTGTTCATTTATTAGATTTCTACTAATTCTATATATGAACAATGTAACCACGAACAATGCAATGACAAGTTTATTATTTTAAGCATTATTTGCTGATCCTAACTTTTTTTCATCAGAATATGCTCGTTGTTTCTTGTTTTAAAGATTCTCTTTTTCTTATTAATATGTAATAGGTTCTGGTGAATAACCATCATTTTATTACATTCTAATCTATTTGAAATCAATATGGAGGGGATAAAAATATATTAACGCTTTCGCTATACCTACTTAAATAGAGCTGGAAACGTTTACCTACTTAAAAAGATCTAAATGATGTTCATTCACTGGGGTTTGCGGTGTTCATTCACTAGTTTTTATGTTCATTCATTAGGTTTTTGGGTAGTTTTTGATAAATTCTGCTATAACTCAAAAACTATGAAAGTAATAAAAAATCGCAGAAATTACTTTCTGATTTATTAAATGAGGATTCATTAAATAGCAGATAATTATTAAAATTATTAATGAATGCTGAGAAATGATTTTTCAAACTTGGATAATTCCTTAAGTGTTCATTCACTGGAGGTCTTACCCTACCGCGATATAATTTCATTGTTTTTACCTTTAATTCTTGTTACTTATCAAGATTTCAGCTTTCGTTTCGATAGTTTTAACTACATAAAGTAACTAAATGAATCTTTAAGTCGTTTAGACACAATTAAGCAAATGCGGAATTTGTGGATAGAGTAAGAGTTAGTAAGAATACGGAAATATCAATAAAGTCCAAGTTAGAGAGGTCATAGATAGACGTTCTCTCAGATACAGAGGTAATTCGTATAAAATTCTAAAAAAACAATTAGGAAAAAGTAATCTTATAAATATAGTCTCAGTAAAATAGGTAAAATACACTCTCTGTCTCAATTATAGAGGTAAATGTGACTATAAAATCACAACAACTAATCCCAGTTATAGAGGTTCGTTTTATCTCACTAACAGAGGTAATTCAGTGCTAAAGTGTCGGGACCGCACCATGAGTCCCAGCTATAGAGGTTTCTCACTTATCCAGGTCCCACTTAACCAGGTTTCACTGTAATACTACGATGTGGGAAGGTACAGTCAGCAGCAATAGTTGCTAAGCGGGCGAGATGTTCAAAATGATCTTGACGCGACTTTATTGTTAAGACAATAAAAGCGCGTCAAGGTAATTTTGAACACCTCACCCGCTTAGCAACTTCTGCTGCTGACTGTACCATAAGTATTGTCCGTTCCAACAGAATTATCAGGCTATTAAATTACAACAAAATCTGCAAAATCTGCTTTCACTTGTAAAGCCAATCCCGGCTAAATTAGTTGCGCGCCATTTCATGAAAGTGCGTCCAATTATCGTATCTACGCGGGCCAATTGCGCTGTCCGCATTCCGACACTCAATTTAAACAAGAGAAGTGCCATTCGATATTTTAACATTATCTTCGTAAGCTGAGCGCTTCTTGGACGGGATATAGTGCGAGCGTATTTACCTACGTCACGCGAAGATTTGTGAAACTAAAAACGCATGATCTTTCGTAGAAGACGTAGGCGACTATAGAATCAGAGTTCAACAGACTTAATTTAAATACCTAGTTTTGAGACACTTCTATAAAAAATATATGCGACTAGTAACGTAAACGCATATTTTGAGTCACAATCGGGGATTACCCCGAACCCGTTATCTATCAAATACCTAATAGGTATCAATTTTCAAGATAATTTGACTTGTGGAACATCGCTTGTGTAGTTTAAAAAGATAATGATACTTATTCACTCTTAATTTGTGTTTTATCTAATAAGTACGACTTTAATGACACATAATACTATAAGTACCTATAATATATGCAATCGAAAAATTGTCCAATATGTGAAATTGTGAATGCCATTATTAGGCTCTGTTAGAAAATACGTAGGAATCAGAAATGCCGTTGTATTTCTATGTTGTAGGTCGTCGTTTTGTCGCGTACAAACTACCGTTAGCGACTTAAGCAAAGACTATCGTACATTTCCCTATCATGTTTAGAAGACAAAGCGAGGGTTATCATGTGACCAGAGAATAAAAATATAATGTCTGATGATATTTGATGATCAATCATTGACCGAACAATTCGGATGCAAACTGAAATACCAGAACTATACGAATAGGACGTCTCCTTTACCTAAGTCGATAGAAGTTTGGAAACTTTTAAGGCCGATAGGAACACCCATCAACTAAATTTTCGAATTAAACTTCTAGGTCCTAACACATTCTAAATAAACGATGTTACTCAACTTGACTTTTCCCGCCATTTTTACTAGTCGGTGGACGTTAGGTACTTAATTTACTAGTATATTAGGTACATACTTTGATAAAAGAAAACAATGCCTATTATTTTTATCAAAACAATGATAATATCAGAGGTAAATAAACGGCGGGTGGCAAATGTGTAAGAATTTTTATACTATACATATGTAATACAACAGAGACATATGTTTTAGCATTCACGTGGTTTTCGGAAGAGTCACTAGATATAGGTATCAGAGAATGTGTATAGGTATCGTAATTGGTGTGCTCATAACGTAATGGTATGAAACCTCCTATCCTATAAGTATCGTATCAAAAGCTGACGATGTGTCTCCACCCTGTAAGTGGCCGGGAACTTCTGGTCTTTAGTTGATTAGGTATCTAAGCTGCGTCTAGCACCATATCGTCATAATGATGACAGCAAAACTTCTGTAGAAACTGTGCGTACCGTACCTCGTAATTTATTGGGAAGGTGCGAAGTCGGTGGAGGGGGAAGTGGCGCTGATCGTCACAAACACAGGTAATCTTATGGAATGTCCGAGATTAGTACTAGCGGCAGCCGCTTGAACTATACTCCATAAGATTTAACGTAGAAAGTCCGACAAAATGAGGGCAGCTCCAGTCGTGCACATAGCGAATAGTTTAAATCAGCGGTCGGCAACCTTTTAGCAGCCAAACGCCACATAGTAGCTAACGAAGTTGACGCGGGCCGCACTTTGGTAATATTTGTGACTTTAGCAGACATTTGTCGTTTGTCAATATTACACACAAAATAGCCAGGGAGGCTCGCGGGCCGCTTATTGCCGACCGCTGGTTTAAATGAAGAATTTGTTCCTACCAGAATCCTGTCGAAAGCCGAAGGCGAGCCTCCGCGCTGCACGTGACCCAGCACGGTGATGCGCGTGTCTTGCTGCAGGTTGTCCACAACCACTTTCTTCACGAGCTCGGCGGTGATGGGCTTGCCCTCGCGGTCGATGGCTCCCTCCGCCACTATGATGATGTTTAGCCGCTGGCCCGATTTCCTTTCCTATTTCACAGGCGTTGTGTTAGAGATTGAAATGGTGAAAGTAGGAGTGTCATTCGACCAATCATCTATAAATAAACAAAGTAATTTCAACTAAGAAGGTACCTACATAAATTCGGCTCAATCGTACTAAATTAGCTACACTTTAATTTAAGTATAAAATTCCTTGCATTTCTAAGCAGATCCATAGTTTATCAATTAGATTACGACACGCTAATTTTAGGGGAAAAAATGCAGCAGCTATAAGACATGCCATCCCAGTGGATAATATTAACCCACATCAGTAGGTACATCACATTAAATTTATACTAAGCGCATTCAATGCATTGGATACAAGACAAATGAAGGTCTTAGGAACTTTTTATGGCAAAGTCTGCATTCTAGGGAAATACATGGTAGAGGTCACGTAGCGCTAAGCGTACAAATCAATTCAACTATCTGACTCTTTCTGTATTCTTGCAATGCTATGAGGGCTGTAAAGGTTATCTAAATATATTATTAAGTATAGTTTTGTAAGTGAACATGCTATTTAAAGTCATTCCAGTATTTAGGGTGGATTGCAAATGCAAATGCCATTTCAAGTAGGACGACAATCGATCCTTTGTGATGCAAGGCAACATGTGAAAAATTACATAGGTGTGCCACTGTGAAATGTAATGGTAAGTAGTAAGTACCTACACCTTTCGATAAGACATGCTACAAGTGATTGAGACGTTAAGGAACTAACTAGGTTCACAAAAACATAAGAGGTTGACAAACAACACACAATCAAAACGGGGTAAAAGTCATCGAACTTTATTACTGGTCGCAGTCAAATTGCATAAACGAATTCAGCAAATTTGCAAGTCGTCGTAGCAAGACAGTCAAATGGGGCAACTGAAAATATCTCCTTTCAATTGGCTAAATTGGATCGATTAATAATGATATCACCGAGTCAAGTGAGTTGGTAGGTATTAAAATAACTGTACCTATTGAATTGCGTGATTCGCAGCGTCTTATAAAGCAAAAATAAGTAAAAATCCTAGTGCTTGAAAGCCTAATACCAACAGTTGACAGTCTGCGAAATGTTCTGTTAGGAGTTAAGATTGAAGATGCCAACTATTGGGGCAGCGTCAGACACTGGGACATTTACGTTATATTATTTGCATACCTACAGTCGCTACAGTGATTGCGTGTTATATGTGCACAGAGTCACTCAATTAAGCTGCGTACCTCAGACAATCGTTTGCAAAGCTTTTCAACCCAATTATTGGGAACAGGGTCCTCAGGAATGAATACTTGATCTGCCTCACTCGCCAGTGCGGCCACGAGGGCCAGGTAACTGTAACAAGCGGCCCGGGGGTTGGTCATGCAAGCGGTACCCATCTTGCACATAAAATGATCAGTATAGGTACAGTCAGAGTTACACACCACCATAGGTTGGGTCAAAACATAACGCCAGTGAAGCCTGCCAACTGAATTAAGACCTCTAGCACACTTACGCTACGGATCGTGAAGCCGTGGCCAAATTCTTTAAAAGAAATTAGCGTCGTTACGCCTGGTTTTCGCGGTCCGTAATGTCAGTATACTATGGTCTGTATCTTTAGGTATTTCAATAAAAGTAAACAAAATCTATCCTCAAATGGCTCCTTAAGCCAGTTGAGGGTAGATGAAAACATTACATGATCAAATAATGTAGGTTAAAGTCAGGTCGTTCAGTGACAGATCCAGGCGGTTTTGTATTTGGTTGGTTAACCAGTAAATGATATAACTACCCGAAAATGTACAAATTGTTTGTTTACTTTTATTTAAATACCTTAAGATACAGATAGCAGCCTCAATGAAGTGAATTAATAGAGGAAATGGATAGTGATCCTGCTCCCACATAAATAACAGATTAAATCCTTGCCTGGACAATCTTTTCACATAACTTTTTATGCCAATTGAGCGGCGCTGGTTCCTCGCATATAAAGGTATAAGTAGCGTCCGTACATAGGCTGGTGTAAACTGCAAGAAAACTAAACAAGTACCAGTTATGGAATGGCATTAATATGTTTCATCCATGAATGCTGATGGAAAAACAACGGGTGCAGGGGGCAAGGCGCATATAAATGTAGAAGCTTGCCTGTTCTAACTTATCACATAGTTTAGCGCTCCAGTCAACTGATGGAGGCGACTCGGGGATAAACACAAAGTCCGCTTCAGATGCTAATCCCGTTACCACAGCAAGATATCTGGACGAACAATTGTTTTTTTTGGTTCCATTTCCTTTTCTGATGCAAGCTTACTTAGCGTTGTGTGGTGATCTATGACTATTTATGGTTAATAAAGTAGAGTTAAGAAATCGTAAAAGTACATCCACATTATACGCAGCAAACTCTTGAATATTGAGTTGTACGGCAATATAGACTCGACGTGTCTACTACGTGGAGCAGTAAGAACTTGGAATCAGAGCATGGTATAATAATATACTCCGCCTGGTACTCTCTTCCCGTCTTTTCGTGGTCACGTGACTGACACAAGCCGTCATCATGCGACAGCGCTATATGATAATATGCGATAGCGCTATATAAAGCGGCAATGTTATTGTGACGTAGGCTTGTGTCACTCTGGGAAGAGAAGACCATGTTTTATTAGACTATGGCAGCGGTCGGCAACCTGCGGCCCGCGGGCCGCATGCGGCTCGCGAATCTGTCACTTGCGGCCCGAGAGGCGCCTTGGCTATTTTGTATGTAATAGTGACAAACGACAATGTCTCATAAAGTCATAAATATTAACAAAGTACGGCCCGCGTCACCTCCGTTAACTACTATGTGGCCCTCGGCTGCTAAAAGGTTGCCGACCATCAGAGGGCCTACCACGAACGACGTTCGACGTGTTGCGTCTCTGTCGCACTTGTAACTTCGTACGTAAGTGTGACAGGGAGGCAATACGTCGAACATGGTTCGTGATAGGCCCTCAGTGTTCGAAATGCCGAGCGCAACAGAGAAATCTCGGCAAGGCAATCTGGAACATCGTTCACGGCTGTCGCGTGAATTACTTTTTGACGCACTTAATGTGAATGTATCTTAATAGTTTTTTTATATAGTTTTTTAATTTAAAAATGAAGATAATATGTCTCCGTATTAGGAACACAACCTGTAATACATACAAAACAGATAACATAGACATCAATAAAATTACACATAAATATGTACAATGTACCTACAAATGAGCATTCAAATTAAAACTATTGTTACCTACCCGCAGTGTCTACCCATGACCTCCATGATGAAAGTTCTTTGATGGGAGTATGCCGTGCTCACGATGGCGTCAATGGCCTCGATGATTCGGTGCAGAGCTGAGTCCGTGCCTATTGTCATGTCCGTACCACAGAAATCATTGTCAATGGAACCAACCTAAAAAAGAATACCGGTATACATTCACACTTCTCTGTACAAATGATTTGGAATTTTCTCCTCATCTGGTAATAGTTTTGAACTCAAAGCTTTGGGAGCAATTTTTGTAAGGCTATCTGCTACACCCTTTAAATGACTTAATGTTTGTCAAATTACAAAAGTTTTACCCAAGCTTTAAATTTTTTTCAAAATTACAGATTGGTTGGAAGAATTAAGGCAAACAAACTGTCATTGGGATGTGTAATTGGGGCCATAAAACCAAGGATTACACAATAACTTACCATTCCCGCTATGTGCAAGAATTTGTATTTCTCTCTTTGATCTTTGGTGATCTTATTATTTTCCAGCAGTTCATCAAGAAGGCTCGACCACTCCTGGCGGAAGAGATTAGCTCCAGTCAGAGATCCGTCTCCTCCAATGACCACCACATTTGTAATGCCTCGAGTAACAAGGTTGTATGCCGCTTTCAGACGACCCTCTCTTTTGCTAAAATTAGATATCTTTATAAATTATTTTGCTGGAGGAGGCCTTTGCCAAGCGTCACAATGAGCTAAGAGACATACTCTAACTTAGAATAAAAGAATCAAATCTATTTAAGACATTAAATAGATTTGATAAGATGATGGTTACCAGGATAAATTGAATTAATTCCTTAAAATAATTATTGAATTTCTTAAATTTCATAGTCGAATTGAAAATGTATTACAACACGGTATTTTATAATAACAATTAAGTGCATATAACTATTTATGATTACATCTTCCTGAAATAAGATGTAATCATGATGAAACATACTGACATAATATAAAATTTATTAAGTATTGTGAAATAACAGTAACTAAAAAACTGCAATTAAGTATATTATCGGATTCATTAGTTGTTAGTAAATAAATAGGAATGATTCATCAATTTTTCTAACAATAACAACACTTACATGAAATCCATGCATCGGGCTGAACCAATAATGGTGCCTCCTTTATGAATAATGGAGCTCACAGAAGACCAGTTAGCTTCCTCAATGTTGTCTCCTCCGTCCACCATGCCCTGGTAACCTTCGCGAATGAAGTATACTTTGCATCCCAAGTAAATACCCATTCGAACCACTGAACGCACCGCAGCATTCATGCCCTGGGAGTCACCTCCGCTCGTAAATACTGCGAGCCCCTTCCCTTTATGGGACCCCCTCTCAATAAATCTTTGCGTTGCCGTCACATCCATCCTGAAGGGTTAAAATATCCCCCGACACCTAAAATACACACATACTCAATTATCACTGAAAATACACAAGTTAGTCTAAAATTTTCACTATATGAATTAAACAATGCACATGTCAATGTTCTCTAAAGTTTTAAGCTCTTATTTATTTGATAATTACGCACCAAACCTGAATTAAAAAATCTTTTTGAATTTGAATCTGTCAGAGATGAACTTCACCAAGGTGACCTTTGAATGACAATGACAAGTTTGAAGTTTGACAACTCAATGCTAGTGGTGCCACTCATGTGCCACTGTCGATATTATCGATAAGGTTTTTCAGAAACTCCTTACAACCAATTTCATTAGAAATACATCAACATCAACAAACATGTATATATTGCCAGGGGTGCGAAACTCCTGACTTCGGCCAAACTCGGCTCCGCTCGGCTCAGCATTGCTCCGAGCAATTATTAGGGTTGGCACCACTTGACTTCCTTTTGCGTGCACGACCACAGATAAGATAATCACTTGAATTTTGACAACCCTAAGTAGCCGAAAGGGATAGTGCCATATATTAGAAAGGGATAGCATGATTAGACCCTGAACCGCTGTCAAACTTCGGTTTTGTAGGAAGTTTCCTTTCTGTACGGCAGTACTATTATTTATTCTGTGATATTGTTCAAACATTAAGTAGCTAACACACTACCGCACCGCACCAAGGTCATTGTGGGATGCACCCATAAGTAAGAGGGAGAAAGCGATATCTCTTTCTCCCTCTTACTTATGGGTGCGTCTCACAATGACCTTGGTGCGGTGCGATAGTGTGTTAGCTACTTTACTTTGTACACCAAATTGATTTCAATGTTACGCCCGCTCCACACTCACGAGCACGAGTGTAGAGGGCTTTAAGTTGATACTACCGTTTACAAGCTCCGTTTAATCTAGTTCTGAATTTTACCCTGCAACAAGAACATTTTTTTAACTTAGTATCATTATTAGTGTCATAGATATAATATACTTAAAGATCGACGTCTAAGCGAGACCACTGTCACTGGGACCACTTTTGTTTAGGCCCCGTTCGCACGGCAGCTTTTTCAACGCGCGTTAAAAAAGCGTTTGAATGACACAAATGGATAACCATATATGTATTCACACGAAGGCGGTTTTTAAGCGCGGCGCTTTTTTATCGAGCACTGTTCGATTTTCGGCGTTGAGCGTTGTCGTCAAATTGAATAGATCATACGGAACTCCGTGTATCTGTAGGCCTACCGCGAACCACGTTCGACGTGTTACCTCACTGTCACACTTTCGTACGTATTTACAAGTGCGACAGAGAGGCAACACGTCGAACGTGGTTCGCGGTAAGCCCTCTGTTCTCACAAGCGTTAAAAAAGCGCCGGCGCTGCTGTCAGTTGGCTGTCAAGTGTCAATTTTTTCTGTCAATCGTCAAGTTTATTATTAGTTTCACCTTAAAAATGTCAACTTATGCTTACAAATTCCTGAAATATTCAAGTTATATTCAAATAATACGTCGTAATAGCAAATAAAGTATGGCTTTGCTGAGATGCGTACGTGGCAGTACGACTAACAAGTGATTTTTAAGCGTTCATATGAACACAAATATTGAAAACGGTAAAAAAGCGCCAACGTCGGGTTTTAACGCAACGCTTTTTAACCCTTAGAGGATATAACCAACGGAGACGCCATGTCTAAAATTTTCGGTACAAAATAGTCTGCCGTTTTTTGCGGGGGAGGGGCACATCAAATGTATAGGTACGTCATGTCAGATAAACGTCAGTCCATACATATGGTTGACATGTGGTTGACCATTGGCCGCTTATTTTCGACAGAGGGGAACGCCTGTTAATGGTGGCTCCATTGTTAATTACTCCGAGTTTTAACCTGTCGTGCTAATGGGGCCTTAGTGTACTAAAGTGGTAACAGACTATCGCACCGGACCGCGACCTTGGAGCGGTTCTAGGAATTGCTTTACTGGCGTGGGCTTCCACACTATCGCACCGGACCGTCAAAACGGTGCGATCCTAGCTTACAGACTGCCGCACACGTGCGCCAGTGTTGCCAAGTGTCCCATATTTCCGTGTTTTTCATCAAATTTTTGCAATGGAATCCTTTATAATTTTAAATTAAATCTTAAGGGCTTCAATGCGGCTTTGCTTTTTAGAGGTAGGTAGAGAGCCTAAGACAACACAATCCATAGTTTTGCATGAAAATCTTTGCAAATCAGTTTCTTTGAAGCATTGTACCTGCATATTTTTATTTCGTCAACTGGCTACATTGCCGTCCAGTTGCTATGACACCACGAAAATGTATGTTTTCAAAAAAGAATGCCTCCAGTGTTATCTAAACAAACTAAAATCGCCTTGGTAGTGGCTACAATCGCCACTAATTTTAGGCGACGTTAAAATATCTAGCGTCTGGCAGAGACCTAAGAGAACTGAAATTCTGCATGACCATATCGTCCCAACTGCTCTCAGAAATAATACCAGAGACCTGCCAAGCTATCTTTGAAGCTCTCAAAGACTATATAGAGGTGAAACAATTGTATCTTTTGTCATACCTATGTAGTTAACTTTGTGTATAACAAATGAAACAATTCATTTCCCTTGTCATCACCCAAGTAAATGGCGGTACCAGGATTTGAACCTGGTACCATCAGCTTAATATGCAGGGTCACTAACCACTAGGCCAGACAGATTGCTATATATTTAGGTAATGTGTACATATTTTCCCAGTACATGTCATCTTGAAACTTAAGTCATTGACTCATTGTCAATAGCGATGACAGCAAGGTGTCATCTATTGGGCAATAGCATGTGGAGTACTAGTATGTTTACCTTACTTTTACTTTAGAAAACCTTTTAGTATCTGGAATAAAAAAATAAAACAGCAACTTTTGTGTCAACAACAAACATGTGTAGGTACCTAATGTGAGAAATAAAACAATATGCTGTTAATAATCTAATTATTATTATTTATGAATCACAGCTTTTATGGCACCTAATTAGAATGATCATACTAAATACCTAATAATAATTAACAATAATTTTATTATCAGTCACCTCTCTGTCACACCAATTTTGGCAGTATTAAAGGGAAGAAATATATGTTACTTATACTTATTTATAACAATAATATTAGTGTCAGAAAAATACATACTCCCCATGACTCACTAAACTGGCTAACATTTGTAGGATCACTAGACCCTTTCCAAATAATAGTTACAAAATGTGAAAACTGTGCAGTCAACCAATTTGGTTTCGGGGCCACTTCATAACTTGCCACATTATGAAGGGGTACCGAAATCAAATAGGTTGACTGGACTTGAAAATTAAAAGTGTAAATAGTACAGTAAGCTGCAGAGAAAAGGTAGCCTCTGCAGCTTACTGTCCCATATACCTAATATAATATATCATCTCAAGGGGCTATTTTATAAAAAACAGATCTTTAATTGACTTTTTTTTTATTTGCCTCTGAATAGACTCTGACCACACTAACTATGCACAAACATTGCAATAAGAATGCATACACATCCCTATAAGCTATCCATACTTGATAAGTACTTGGAATGAAAACTTAGGATGGTCAGAATATACTCATACATTTAAATATGGGTAGTACCAGAGATTCGGTTGGTATATTTCCGTTGAGCCAGCTCCTGTAGTCTTGCTGGACTCCACCTGAAGTTAGCAAGATTTGTTTTTATTTGGTACATTATTGAATACAATTAAAAAAAAATCTTGATTTATTTACCAACCTTTTTTCGCTCCCGCCGGTAACATGATCTTAAGTATTCAATTTTTTTCCTGATATCCTGGTGACCGTTGCATTGGGAAAGTATTTTTGGTAGCACTCTAAAAGGACTTCGAATGATTGCGAGCGAGCGTCCTTATCAAAATATTTGGCGTGGATTAAGTCCCATAACCACGGGAAATCTTTATACAATTCCAAGATTACAATGATGGATTGTCTTTCCGCGTCACCTATGATCTCGGGCTCCATGTTGATCACATGATATATATATAGTATATTAGAGAAATGGCAGCCTTTAGGGCCTTTGCCAGAGTCAGTGAGAATGGTGACAGGTAGAGAATATCAACAAAATTAATTATAAACTTAGCAAGAAAAATCGCTGTACTCCCGTCATAGTAGTAATTGACGTTTAACATTCCACTGAAAATGAAAGCCGAGGGTCTACCGCGAACCACTTTCGACGTATTGTCTCTCTGTCACACTTACGTACGAATTTATAAGTGCGACAGAGAGGTTACACGTCGAATGTAGTTTGCGGTAGCCCCGCTGTCAAACGGTGCGACGCAGCTTACACACTATGGAAATTGGTGCGGAGCGCACCAGTATTATTATTACCTGTCAGTTGGTGCGACGTGCATGCCCACCGCACCGCTATTAATAATAATTATGTGCGATGGAAGCTTACAGACTATCGATAAATGCTCCGCACCGCACCAAGGTCGCGGTCCGGTGCGATAGTCTGTTACCACTCAATGTGGAACCACGTTGCTGTAGCCATGTCGATAAAGTCATATCGATAAACTATCGACATTTCTTGCAATTTTAATTTTACTTCAAAGGTTTAACGATACCTAAGGCCAAGCGCGCACCACAACTTTTTGTCGCGCGATAAAGTCGCAGAAATGTAACGTATGTGTTTATATGGCAGTGCGCGCATATGCGACAAAAAAATCGCAGCGATTTTAAAATTGTGATTTGTCACATTTTTCCGCGACTGCTCGCGACGCGATTGTCGCACAGTGAATTGCAGCATACGGAGCTGTATGGCCCCGCGCGCACTGCGATAATAAAATCGCACCCCGGACCTCAGTCGGCATTTGGCTCTCCAAGCGTCAACATATCGGAACCTGCTTCTCCAATGGAACCACAAGATGAGACGCTTGGTGTTGACCGTTTAATTATGGAAATAGAAGGAGATCACCTTTGTGTCTATAAGAAGACACGTTTCACGACAAGCGACTAGTACGAAATCCATGTTGAGAATGAACAAATCGTCGACTTTTTCATCGCAGTGCGCGCAGTGGATTTTCTGCGATATATTACAGCGCGATTCTAAAATCGTGTCGCAAAAATTAAAATCGTGGTGCGCGCTTGGCCTTATTGTGGTTATCAGATCACCATTGTATCATCACGCTCCAGCAGGGAACCAAGGGAAAGTTCAGATATTTAATTAAAATACATAAATACCTACTAAAATATGTGTTCCACAATAATTAAATTATTTTATTATATTATAATATATTCATTATCCATTAGCATTTCAATTATGTTTATGTTTAACGAAGATATTGAAGCTTCAATTAAATTTAATCACCATTTCGTTCAGCTGTGTAGCGTTTATCGATATATAACATGAATAAACTAGGTGAGAGTATACAAAAATTGCAAGCCGCGCTTGATATTTTTCATGATTTATTAACATGTATAGGGTTGGACATTTCGGCATCAAAGAGTAAAGTTTGTGTGTTTAAAAGAGGTTTCTTAAAGGATCCAATTCGTCTTAAAATAAATGTTACACTTTTAGAGCTTGTAGACGATATAAAATATTTGGGCCTTTGGCTAGACCGGAATTTAAATTGGAACAAACACATAAAGGTTATTGTAGAAAAAGCTTTCCGATATTTAAATGTTTTTAAAGTTTTAGCTGGTCCTGGATGGGGTATGCATCAGACTTATTTAAGGAGACTATATATCGCATCTATTCGTAGCCGAATGGACTATGCCAGTTTTTTATATGATACTAGTGCCAAAAAAAGTTTAAGCAAGTTAGATAAATTGCAGAATCAGTGCATGCGTACAATAGGGGGATTTATTAAGAGTACAGCAATACATGTTATGGAAAGTGAACTTCTCCTCCCACCGCTTTATATCCGTAGATTCTATTTGGCGAGTAAATACTGGCTCAAAACGAAATCATTCGATCCCACTGAAAATATTGGTATAGTAGACCACCTTGCCGCGAGCACTCAAAATCGGTTCTGGAGGCGGAAAAGGAAGCCATTATTAGTCGAAATTCATGAGTATCTCAAATCGGAACAAATGTATACAACTAGTCAATTGGAGATATTTTCCTTAAACACGTGGATCAGCGATGTGGATTTAACCGGGGTTTTAAAGTATAACATTAGTAACATGAATGTACCTAAACGCCAATGTAACCGAGTCAATTTACGAAAAACGTGTACTGACTTTATTACATCGACCTACTCAAATTACTATCACATTTATACGGACGGTTCTAGGGATACCAGTGACTCCGGTCTGGCTGTGTTTGATCCTCAGATAAATAGTAGTATTAAGTTACAGTTGAAGGTCACGACGTCGTCTATGAATATTGAATTGCTGGCAATCGCTGAAGCCCTGTCTTACATTGAATCGTTCAATACTGGTAGGTTTGTGGTGTTTACAGACTCAAGAAGCGGTTTACAACACCTGGCTCGTTGCACCTCGAACTATCGAGGCGCACCGATAGCCTATAGCATATTAAGGTCAATTCGTAACTTGCAAGCAAATAAAATTGCCATAGTTTTGCAGTGGGTACCATCACATATTGGGATACTGGGTAATGAGGAGGCAGACCGACTCGCTAAAGAGGCGGTAACGGACGGACTTGTTACTAAGTGGTTGCAATGCCATAGTGATTTTTTGTATGCAGTGAAACAGAGATGTTTTGATATGTGGAAAGAATATTTTAATGAAAGATCACTGAGCAAAGGTATCTGGTATCGGACTATACAGCCTAACCTGCTACGTATCCCATGGTTTGTGGGATTGAACATGGCCAGATCAAATATTGTTACTGCTCTCAGACTGCGAACCGGACACATTCCACTAAATAGTTTCGGATCCCTTATGGGTAAGGTCCTGTCCCCCAACTGTTCCGAATGTGGAGTACGGGAAGATGTGTTCCATATCTTGGTGGAATGTGTCCGTAACGAGCCTGAGAGGGTACAATTCATGCAGAAATACAATTGTAATTTTTATGACTTAGGCGAAGTCAACTCAATCTTAGCCTTCCCACATTCAAAAAAGGCAATGAAAATTTTCGAAATGGTCAATATAGGTATTGGACGTAGGTAAACATTTTATGTATGTTACTCTATGGTAGATAATAAGAGTTGATTTGTTTTGCTTTGTCACAATAAGGGTGACATTTTCACATGTGAAAAAACCCTTCTTTTTTCAATAAAGATTAAAAAAAAAAAAATGATTAAAATCGACTTTTGACATCCCTAAAAGAGCACACATATACGTTTTTACGCACACATACACAAGTTTGTTCCACCTAAAGGCCGTAATACACTATCGCACCGCACCAAGGTCATTGTTCGACGCACCGATAAGTAAGAGCGAGAAAGAGATATCGCTTTCTCGCTCTTACTTATAGGTGCGTCGCACAATGACCTTGGTGCGGTGCGATAGTGTGTTACCACTATAAAAAGGGTTCCTTGAGTTCCGTAAGTTCCTTGAAGTTCATCTTGTCAACAGTATGGTTGTCCGTTTTTGACAAACGGCATTTTTAAAAGAGCAAGGAGAGAGAAATGATACTAGTTGCTGCGCCGTCAAAGAGAACAGACAACGTTGGGGCCTTGATTAGTGTTGCATGTAATGAAGCTGTTACATTTTGGAAGTTTTCGGTATTTTTTTGTATTATTATTTAGTTTAGTAATTTACTTTTGTATTACATCCTGAAATATAAGAAAAACTAGCTCAGAGAATGTTTAGAAAAAGGAATAATCGGATTAATCGGAAGATTATTATGTGTAAAAAAATGCAGTTAAAGCATTATATTTTTTTATCGTAGATAGTTTCGTTTTGCTATGGAAACACTGCTTAAGTTTTTAGTAGAAAACAGTAGTAAATAAACGAAAGATTTTTCCCACTGAAATATGAAACCTATGGAAGTGAAACGTCAACGAATAATGCGTGCCACTGTGACGTCATCTTAGGACTAAACATGGCGGTTTTAGTGCTGCCCAGAAGATTTTTACTGTTACTAGGTTTTATCGATACATCGATACCTTTTTAACGTTCTCGGCTCATTTTATTTAAAATACTAAGTATGTATTATTTGTGCAGTTTATGTTTTAATAGGAAGTAAGTAAATAAATAAAAATTCTTTATTAGTATATTGTTATGTGAAACGATACTTTGATTGAGTAAGATGTGTGGAGTCTAGGACAATTTCGTGCTTCAAATTTGACAGGTAAACGAGTTGACGCTGTACTACTCAATACATATTGCGATTTTTGCGGTAACACTGATTTTCAAAAGTTGACGTTTGACAACTTAGTGACTGCAAAACACATGGCGCAGTACAGCGCCATCTGTTTTGGATGTCAGAATAAGTGTACGTGTTTTTCTTGGACTTTACCTCTCTATTACAATCAATTTTGTTGTGTTGCTAACCCTGAAGTCTGTAACACACTACCGCACTGCACCTCGACCTTGGTGCGCCGTATCTATAAGTGAGAGCGATACAAAATTCAAGCTTATTAAGCGACGGGTGAAAAAAAACAAAACACCTTCAGAACATTTTTTTATTACAAAAATAAGGAATGACTTCCGCTCTTCAACTTCTTCAACATTTATTCAGCAAATAGGCCACAAGGGCATTTTTATACGTCAACATTGAATTTACATACAAGCAAAAATAATAACAATACATTAACCATTTTATAAATTACAACTATATGTATATGGTCTCTTAATGTCGAATTATATAAAAAAACTTTAATAATGATATAAAAAAGCCCGCAGGGCAGCTTGTGGAGTAACGACCCCACGGACCCGAGTGCTCCTGAGAGTCGGTCAGGGTCTCCATCTCCAGCTCTTTCTTTTTATGTTCATTTCTTGGTAAGCTATAAAAATGATTTAATTATTAAATTAAGATAATTTAGTTGGTTTGAAGCGGGGTAGCATGATAAAATAAGAAAATATAAATAGGCAATCATAATATGTCGATATCAAAGTCGATAAATAAAGTACAACCCTAGCTGAAATGTTTACATTATTTAAGCGTAAAAATATAGTTAAATAAATCCAATCACTTCATGATCTATAACTGCACAGAAGAACCTTGCTATTTATAATGTGAAACATCCTTAAATTTCCCAGGAACATTAACAATAACCAATATTTTTCATGTAAATTATAGCGTACCTGTGTATGGTTAAAGATGGCTGATTTGGTGGTTTTCTTATGCCGCACCCTAATACACTACACACTGGCATATTCGCGACGTAATTATTCACATTTGGCTTCAATTATTTTCAATCACAAGCAAAATATTGAAAGATAATTAATAATTTTAATTTTCACCACGACTTTTTGACAGGACAAGTACCGGCTGAACTGACAGACAATGACATTTGCGTGACTAAACATGGCGGATTTTCGGCCGCATTAGGTATTTACGTATTTTCATGGAACACTTTATGTCCGTACTGAAATACTGTCACCTTTTTTTGCTATGGGTTACAGTACTGAGTAAAAACGAGATAGATATATATTTATGTGTGTGCCGTCAAAATGGGTGCTATTTCTATAAGCAATTGTACGTATAGAACAATATGTCTTGTCCCTATTATATAGGTCTATGATTTTTCCTGAAATAAACAAGTAAGGCCAACTTAAATGTCGCAATCTAGTCATTTACACTGACATAATTTGGTGTGTAGGATATAATTTATTTAAAATGTTAAAAATTTCAGTGTATCACAATATGTTAATATCGTCTTGATACCCACCCAACCTATTATCCATCCGTTTCGTCCCATCCTTTCTACATTTCTCCAAAATGTCTGCGGAATCTGACATGGAATACTCGGATAACGATGGGGACGACTACGATTACTACGGAGGACAAGATGATTGTGATATGGAAGCGGTGGACCGTAGTAAGGCTGATCCCGAATATTTTTTATACTCCTGTCACAAGGTAGAAGAAGTAGAAAAATTGTTAAACGAATCGATTGAATTGCTCAGCAACAGCCTACAAATAACACCTTCCCTGGCAAAGGTTTGTATCACTGTTTCCTATAAACTGCAACTTAAATTTTAAACCATTTACTAAAAAATTACAAAGTACAAACTTTCATAATCAAGTTCAAGTTTATGTGATTGTTTTTCAGGTTATGTTACATGCATATGAATGGAATGCTCAAGAGATTATAGCTAAGTATAAAAATAATGCGAATGAAGTGCTAGTATACAGCCGGGTGAAGCCTCGGGTCCCCTCCGCCCAAGCAGGCTCCAGCAGGATGTCCTGTGCAGTCTGTGCCAACACTCCAGCATTGACCAAGTACAGTGCTCTTGCTTGCGGACATTACTTCTGCAATGAATGCTGGGCTATGCACTTTGAAGTACAAATTATGCAAGGCAAGCCTATTTTTTTATACCTATATTCTTAGCTAAAACAGTTGTAATATTATCTATGAAAAACAACCTTATTGTCTTTATGATAGTAAATGATAGAGAGTAATAGTTTTTACGACACATTGTAACTGATAAGAGTGACAAGTATTATTAGCATTGTTTAGGTAGAGAGACCCCCCACCTTGAGCAAACTGTGTTGAAATCCGAGGGGGTTTTTTGGTCTATAAATAAAATACACAGGATGTTAATTTAACTATGACATCATCATGTCAAATTTATTTACATGTCATAGAGTAATATTAAATGCATCTTACATTATGGTTTAATCAGAGTGTAAGTAAACAGTGATAGAATGACACCTGTGACCTGGACATCGTCAGCAAACAATGACCCCTTGTTCAAAAATGAAGTGCATAATTTATTGTGAAGTGTAAGTAAGTAAGATGTCTAGGGTATACTTACATCAATTTAATAATTAGGTATATTATTTAATACTTAAATGTACAGTGATTATGTCCATGCAATTTTGCAGCTTGTTGTACATGTTCTATAAGGGGTAAGCAGTAATATGGAGCTGAGTTGTCCGATATTGTGATGTAATAAAACCAACAAGAACAAATTCTGGCATTGATCTAACACTTTCAATCACTAACTAATCTTCTTCTAACCAAGCTTTCCTAGATTAATTTGTTACTCTTCCACCAGATGCTATCCCAGGGGTTGGCAAACTTTTGAAGAGAAGAGCCAACCACAGTAAAAATAATAATTATCAGGAATCTCAAAAAGCCACATAAACTGATTTCAGAGGTCTATGTCCTCTAATAGTAGAAGAGCCGGCCGCAAATTTTCTAACCGACTTGATACCACGATGAAATGCACAATGGTTTCTCATAAAAGTGATGCTAAGTCCGAATTCGATAGTCTGCCACGGCGGAACTTGCCGAAAGTACGAAAAAAAAGGCCACTTCCGGTGCGAAAAAAGGGGGCTGATTTAACCCATCTGATACCGAAATAATAGTTATGGCAGCAGTTAGAAATTTACATGTAGACACAGAAAAACGAAGTCTGCCAGTATTTTTTTTGCCGTAAGTGCTTGGCAGACGCTCTCAAAGGTGGCCACCGGGACCCCTAATTTAACCCATCTGATACCACCATGAAACCAATTCCAGTCGGTAGGTATGAACCCTCATGTCAGGAATATATAAGTCTGCCAAGGCTTTTCCTGCCGAAACACCTTGGCAGACGAGATTATGTGAGCAAGGTAACCATCGGTTACCCTACACTAACCCATCTGATACCACCATGAAACCAATTCCAGTCGGTAGGTATGAACCCCCATTTTAGGAATATATAAGTCTGCCAAGGTTTCTCCTGCCGAAACACCTTGGCAGACGAGATTATAAGCAAGATGACCATCGGTTACCGCGCGTACACTAACCCATCTGATACCCCCATGAAACCAATTCCAGTCGGTAGGTATGAACCCTCATTTCAGGAATATATAAGTCTGCCAAGGCCTTTCCTGCCGAAACACCTTGGCAGACGAGATTATGTTAGTAAGATGTACATCAGTTACATGAAACCAATTCCAGTCAGTAGATATGAACCCTCATGTCAGGAATATATAAGTCTGCCAAGGCTTTTCCTGCCGAAACACCTTGGCAGACGAGATTATATTCCTGAAATGGGGGTTCATACCTACTGACTGGAATTGGTTTCATGGTGGTATCAGATGGGTTGAAGTAGGGTAACTGATATACACCTTGCTAACATAATCTCGTCTACCAAGGTGTTTCGGCAGGAAAAGCCCTGGCAGACATATATTCCTGAAATGAGGGTTCATACCTACCGACTGGAATTGGTTTCATCGTGGTATCAGATAGGTTAGTGTACGGTAACCGATGGTCGTCTTGCTTATAATCTCGTCTGCCAACGTGTTTCGGCAGGAGAAACCTTGGCAGACTTATATATTCCTAAAATGGGGGTTCATACCTACCGACTGGAATTGGTTTCATGGTGGTATCAGATGGGTTAGTGTAGGGTAACCGATGGTTACCTTGCTCACATAATCTCGTCTGCCAAGGTGTTTCGGCAGGAAAAGCCTTGGCAGACTTATATATTCCTGACATGAGGGTTCATACCTACCGACTGGAATTGGTTTCATGGTGGTATCAGATGGGTTAAATTAGGGGTCCCGGTGGCCAGCTTTGAGAGCGTCTGCCAAGCACTTTCGGCAAAAAAAAATCTGGCAGACTTCGCTTTTCTGTGTCTACATGACAATTTCTAACTGCTGCCATAACTATTATTTCGGTATCAGATGGGTTAAATCAGCCCCCTTTTTTCGCACCGGAAGTGGCCTTCTTTTTCGTACTTTCAGCAAGTTCCGCCGTGGCAGACTATCGAATTCGGACTTAGCATCACTTTTATGGGAAACCATTGTGCATTTCATCGTGGTATCAAGTCGGTTAGAAAATTTGCGGCCGGCTCTTCTACTATAAGTGTTATTTTTTAGGTTTCTTGAACCACAATTGCAGATTCTAAGACCCATTAGCCAATCCCTATGCAATACTATTATTGATCTTACCTATGCAATACTATTAATGTTAATGTTACAGGTGTGTCAAACACTATTCAGTGCATGGCCCAGGACTGTGAAGTGCGAGCTCCAGAGGACTTTGTGTTGTCGCATGTGGCTAAACCGGCGCTACGAGAACGCTACCAGCAGTTTATGTTCAAAGATCACGTTACATCACATCCACAACTTAGATTTTGCCCAGGTCCAAATTGTCAGGTAAGCACATCATGCAAATTGCTTCTGCGGTTCAATCTAATATCATATATAGGGTTTTGTTTTGACTAGAGCCCTGTTATTTTTAGCACATTTGACTTTAGCTTTTAATGTAAATACTATATTAAGTGCTATACAGAACTACATAGACAAAGGGTTGGAAAAATCCTGTTATTTCTTAGTTTTGTATATACTAATACAATAAAACTCTGTTTACCCAGTTAATACTATTGATCATCCCAAAGACGCGTTATAAACTTTAAACGCCTATTAAAAATGTACTTTAAAAAGTTGCAGAGACCAGAAGGGCGTATTACGTGAAAATTGCATTGAAATATGTTTGTAGTGGATATTCCAAGCGTGGGTGCGGACGGGCGCGCGCCGGGTGGAGTGCTCGGGCTGCGAGCTGCTCACGTGCTTCTCGTGCGGCGCGCCCCACCACGCGCCCACCGACTGCGCCACCATCCGCCGCTGGCTCACCAAGTGCGCGGACGACTCCGAGACGGCCAACTACATCAGTGCGCACACTAAGGTATTTATGCCAACATTGCTTATAGTTTCGGCTGTAACTTTTTTATTTTTGAAACACAGTCAAATACTTTACAGTAACAGTTTCTGAAACAAGTCATACTTATCTGCTTACAATATGTTTACAAGCCATGGCGCGTTTAGGTTAGGAGCGCCGAGCGTGCGCTGCGTTTGGCAGGGCGCAATGTATGAACGGCTTTGATTTTGCGCGATTGACGTGCGTCCAGTCCGCGTTCTTTCACTGGTTTACGGCATACGGCAGGCAAAAGCTCTAAACTGTCATTTAACAGGTACCAATGGGTCTATAGACCAAGAAATGTGATGCAGTAGTTTACTTCTAGCTAGAACCTTATATTTGGCCAAGTTTATGAAATGATTTTTTTTTTATTTCAGGCAACTAGTGGCCCATACATAAATACCTTAAAACTAGCAAACATATTATAAAAATATATTTTAAAACTAAACACTAGGGATGTACCGACTAGTCGCCGACTAGTCGGGAAAGCCGACTATCCGGCCACATTTGTAGTCGGCGATTAGTCGGCAAAAATGGCCGATTAGTCGGCACTTTATTAGTGAAAGAAAAACAGAAAAAAAAATAAATCAACTGTCAATATTTACCATATGTTTTATGTTTATTTTACTAAAATACCTATTCAGGGTGCATGCGAAAACTTTTGTTCATATAATTGACCGTTTGATCGTTATCGTATGTTGGTGGGCTGGTGTTTTCCTCTACAGGTCGATCTCAACTGATTCTCGTGTAATTTCATAATCAAGTTCGATAGTTTTTTTTATTATTATTCAGTTTTTGTTTTTTTTTTAATGGTGGAGCCATGAGGAACTACTAATGTTATTGCAAAATTTAGAGACTTAGTCAGGGCACGTTGCTCGTAAAGACGCTGACCACAGGGGATAGGTTCTTATCTGGCGACTACGTACGGGAAATAGAGCCTTGGAAATACCTCCTACAAGCTGTACTGGCGGTCTGCTCAGGATCGCAAAATAAAAGAATTAAAGACAGAAATTGAACGAGGATTCTTGTGATAGGTCTTTGAACCTGTAGAGAACACCTTTTAGCCAAGCTAAATTATGATGAATAGCGCAACCAAAGGAGCAAAACTATTGTTTTTCACCTGAACTTATACGAAACTAATGATCTGGCCGACTAGCCGACTAGTCGGCCGACTAATCGGCCATTCGAGCGCCGATTAGTCGGCTAGTCGGCCAAATCAATAGTCGGTACATCACTACTAAACACTACAAATCACATTATGGCTGCGATGCATTACGCAACCCCGCAGTGTCAGGGAGCCGGCCGCGGAACTACAACGCGGATACTAAATATGCATTATTAATTACTATAAACGACTAGATGTTGTATACTAAAGTAAAATTGACCAAGCCCTCCAGTAGCCAATGTTAAAATAACACAAATGAAAATATTTATTTATATATTGTAATTTGAATTATTGTAATTTTGACAAATTTAAGAATAAATTATAATTGAATATTTAGTAGAATAATTTTATTTATTTGTTGTGGCACAACTTATATTATAACGGCCATTGTTAAAACGTTATCTCTTGTTCCAGGATTGCCCTAAATGCCAAATATGCATAGAGAAAAACGGAGGTTGCAATCATATGCAGTGCGGAGCTTGTAGACACGATTTTTGTTGGGTGTGCCTGGGCGACTGGAAGACGCACGGCTCTGAATACTATGAGTGCAGTCGTTATAAGGAAGACCCTAATTTGACAAATGACAATCAACATGCACAGGTAAAAATACTAATAGTTAATATAGAAAAATCTATTGATGACTACTTCAAGGCTCGTCCACACAATTGGCCACGATGAGCGTCTGTGGTTGGCCATTGTCTCCTATAATCTCGAATAATCGATGAATCGTCGGTACATCAAAGGAATGCGTGCCGATGATCGTGATTGTGTCGACACATTCGCCAATATTCAGGCGAGGCGTTTTAATCGCCCATCATGGTCCATTTTTGTAGACGTCTATCAAATTTAGAGTGAGGCAAATAAAAGTAATGACGAATTAATAGAATCACACTCACATAAAACTAAACGAATACTAACAGCACGACGGAATGATGATTATATGAGTGATATAGAATAAAACATGATCATTCCTTCTGCATTTACGCCCTTTGCTTTATTGCACTAGTCTAGTGGCTAATGAAATAATATTGATATATTATCCATATTTTTAACACCAAAGAACTAAAAACATCACTTTTTTTGTCATTAATTTTTCTGCGGGTATAATAACTGCGGGTAGCAGTATTACTTATCTGATTTTATTTTCCTTATTTTAGGCACGCGAGGCTCTCAAAAAATATTTGCATTATTATGAAAGATGGGAAAATCACGCACGATCTCTGAAACTGGAGGAGCAGACCTTGGCAAGTCTCAAAAGCCGTATTAATCAAAAGGTAACGCTTAGAAAAAGAAAACCGTCTGTGTCCTTATCAAGTAATTGCGTACTGAACACGCGCTGAACAACGAAACTACCAAAAATTCATGGATTGTTTTAGATGTGTAAAGTAGAAGTAAATTTAAGTAAATTTGACACCTAATGTAGATGGTGCTGTAGGGCTCCGTACGTTATACGGCAACTCTGAGGACCTACCGTGAACACAGAAAAGCGAAATTTCGTTATCTTTCTCTCTATCGCTCGAATATTCGATAAGCGATTCGACAAATAGTCGAAGTGGTGTTCGCGGTAGGTCTTTTGTCGTCAAAAGTTGACGTTTGACAGACAACTAGTGTCCGACCGAAACATGTTTTTTTGCCGAAACCGAAACCGCTAGTTCGGCTTTGGTTCTAGTTTCGGCCGAAACCGAAACTTTTGTAGACTTGTTAAAATCGTTGAAAAAATGTCATAAAACCGCTTTTACACACATATTATGGGGCTGTCAACACCCAATGTCCTTGAAATTGATGTTACTTAAGCAGTTTTTTAAGAAAATTACTAGAGTTAGACCAAGATAATTCTGCAACGATTTTGATAACACATGCAGTGCAAGTGTTACTTTAAACGTCAAAACTTCTATGAAATTATGACGTATAAATAACATTTGCACTAGTAGCACTGCGTATATGCTATCAAAATCATTGCGGAATTTTCTTGGGCTAACTCTATTCATTCACCAGTCAAGCTAACATGTAGATACAGGGTCAAGCAAAAAACCAACCAAAAACGCGAGCGCAGCGAGCGCGAAATTTTTTGTTAACAATATCGCAAGGCCGGGTACCGGTCTTCACCTGGGCCTAAAAGTCCGAAGTGCCCCAGTGAAGCGAACTTTCATGTGAAGTCAAAGCCGTGCTTCAGGCTTCAGGATAAGTAGTTAAGCACAGACTCCAACCAATGTCCATTGTATTAAAAAGCGAGACCGCAGGCCGAGCATGGCGCAGCGAGGCCAAAGGTTAAGCTGAAGTAGAGGACATGTGGAACACAAACCAATGGTAAATTGAGGTAAAAAGTGAGGCTAAGGTCGAGCATTTGTATGAAAAACTGTACTGGGGACACTTTTAAGGGTTTTTTCTTCGTTTTAATCAATAGTCAGCTGTTCAGCTTCGCAAAATATTAACTATTGAGAAAATCAACTTTGCGGCACTAGTTGAGCATAGCCTTTAGCCTCGCTTAAAATTTGCCATTAGAGGTAGATAGAAAAATGAGTGAATAAGAGCGAAAAAGACATCGTTCGACTCGGGCCGAGCTGATACTCGGCCAACGGCTACGTGGGGCAGTGCTATCTCATTCACTCCGATACAATTAGAAAGTGTGCGCGTTATAGGTATTGACAGCCTCTTAAGACTGCGTCGACCGTCCAGTGGCGCTCTCATTAGTCGAATTGTGTTTTATAATAAACCAATTAATTTCTGTACCTATACATGAATCAGTATATGTAGGTATGTATTAATATTGTTGTCCTACTTATTCCCCAACTTTTGGTCTTTGTCCGAAGTGCCATTTCGTAAGTTTCGGCCCGGCCGAAAGGTTCGGCCGTATTTTGGCCGAAACCGAAACTACAGCCGAAACATGATTTTTTGGCCGAAACTGGCCGAAACCGAAACCGAACCTTCGGTCGGACACTACAGACAACCCCTTGACTAAAATGGCGCCATACAGCACCGTCTTCAGAGATGCTGTCGAAATCGTGGCTACGATTTTTCGTTGACCTTAGGGCCACCACACACTAGCGTCTCCCGAGCGTCGGCGTCAGCTATGGCTGCTGCTCGACGCAACGTTGGCGCGCCTGCACAGCGACGCCATTTTCCATACCATTGACTAGAAGCCGACGCTCAAAAGCCGCTATAGTGTGGGGTGGCCTTTTAAGGCTACACATGTTATACTAATTAATCAATGTTTGGTGCTATCAAATGCAAGCAATCGCGAAAGTCGCATTGGCGGCGCAAGCCTGACAGATTAGCCAGATCTAGACGCACCATAACTAGATTTTTAAGTACACAAATATTTTAATTTATTTAGGTGATGGCCGGGGAGGGTACTTGGATTGACTGGCAGTACCTGTGGGATTCTGCGAGACTACTGAAGCGCTGCCGATATACCTTGCAGTATACATACCCTTATGCTTATTATATGGAAGTTGGACCTCGAAAAGAACTATTTGAGTACCAGCAGGTAAGCTAAAGTTTGTTACATTCTTATCCCCTTATTCATAAACGTTTACTAAAGTTGACAAGCCGATAATAATCGTTTGTCCCTTTCCATCATACCAATACGTCGGTAAGGGACAAACGATTATTATCGGGTTGTCAACTTTAGTAAACGTTTATGAATAAGGGGGTAAGACTATTGACAAGGTGTAAAATTAATATATTTTGTTACAATTTGCTTGCAGTTTTACAATTCTTTAAGAAATGACGGCCTGTAGCGCCATATGAATGAATTGCAAAAAAATTGTACGTAATTAAGCGCAGTTAAGAAGCTGTGATTAGTCTTAACTTAATTGATTAATTTTTGTTACGAAAATTAACTATGTAAATTATATTGTATTTTATTTATTGTACTTAATTCGTACACAGTCGTATAAGTCTATAGCATATGCTAACACACTTTCATGCATCTAACTTAAATAGAAATGGCTTAACTGTGGTAACACAATGGAATCAATTAACAGACTAATTACAGGTGCTTAACTATGTACAATTTTTTTGCAAGTCACTCATATTTAAAGTTAACAACACACCCTAAAGCTCTTTACACACCTTGCTCAATTCAGTAACTGACGACAGGAATGAAGTAATACGTAGAAGTGAAGCGGAAACGCGCGCAATCCGCGTCGGTCCCGCTACCGCGTCAATGTGACGGAGCCTTTAGTCCCGCAAACGACGGTTTACGGGTTGATGTTGATGATGATTTGTTTGTTTCTTGCAGGCCCAGCTGGAAGCAGAGATTGAAAACCTATCATGGAAGGTAGAACGGGCAGAGACAACAGATCGCGGCGATTTAGAGAATCAAATGGACATAGCAGAGAAAAGGCGCACTACATTACTCAAAGATTTCCTAGAATTTAATACAAATAGTGCTTCCAGCAGTAAAGCATAACTAAACCTCAAGTATGAAGATACGCATTTTTTAAAAGTTAGTAGTTAACTATGTAACAGCACTTTTGTATATTAATTATGAGAGCTAGATTTTTTGTTCTGCCAAAGTATATTTATAAACAAGAATTGCAATAATATTTAAGTAATAATAAAAAATGGCAACATCTGTTTTTTTTATTGTTACTCCATCAATCATTCGACCTAGCCCCAACCAACCCCCCCTACACTAGCGTTTCCCGAGCGTCGGCGTCTAGTAAATTCTATGGCCGCTGCTGGACGCAACGTTGGCGCAAACTGCGCAGCGACGCCATTTTCCGTAGCGCTGACAAGACGTCGACGCTCAAAAGAACAAGCGTCTAGCCTTTATTTAAAGGCAGCAGTAACAGTGGTATTTCACCTTATTTTTCGGACGCGTTCGGCTCACTTCTGCTCCGAGCAGGTAGTCATTAAAGGCACTGCAGTCTAGTGAACCAGAAAGAGACTGGCAAAAAACCATGACCTTTCTATGAAAACTTCGACCACTGTGACTGTGACCTATCTATTAGTATCCAACCGGTTTGCTACAAACTACAGACACAGGTGTAATAAATATTGAACTCGTATACAAAAAATATTCCAAAATCCAGAGGAAACGACCGAACGAACGTTGAGGTTGAGAACGTTTGTATGGAAAAATGACCTATTATGTTTCGGAACTAAGTACGGAACACACATAATGGCTCCTCTTCACGTTGGGCCAACGCCAACGAGGGACGCAGCCATGCGGTAGAATGAGATAGCAATATCACTTGCTCCCTCTAACGCATAAATGCGGCCCAACGTGAAGAGGAGCCATAACAAGAATACAACCCTTGTGACCTCTACGTAGTGTACTCCGGTAGAAAGCAGGGTTTCGTATGTTTAAATGGAAACGTGAGGATAGTGAGTGACTGTGGTCCGAGGTAGTTCAAAAACCGGACAAGTACGAGTCAGACTCGCCCACGTTCCCGTACTTTTTAGTATTTGTTGTCATAGCGGCAACAGAAATACATTATCTGTGAAAATTTCAATTGCTATCATGGTTCATGAGATACAGCCTGGGGGCCGATTTTTTAATTTCGACCGCTCGATTTCGTGTATTTCGTTCAATAATATCTCCAGTACCCGGCATTTAAATTCTACTAATAGAATTGAAAACGAGTGGTCAATACCACTCGATTCCCAATTTCTATCGCTCGTATTTCAAAAATTTGCATTTCGCTGTTCTCCACCGATTTTCGAGTGACGAAATCGAACGCTCGAAATTCATAAATCGGCCCCCCGGTGACAGACGGACAGAGGAGTCTTAGTAATAGGGTCCCGTTTTTACCCTTTGGGTACGGAACCCTAAAAATAGAGTGTACAGGTTTTTGAATGGTCGGCACCACGGGCGTAGCCAGGTTTTAGTATCGGGGGGGGGGGGTTCAAGAAAATAAAACGACTAAAAGTACATAAAATAACCCTTACACAAGAAAAATATTAGAGACTAGCTGTGCCCGCGGTTCCGCCCGCGTGGAATTCTGTCTGTGTCAGTAAGCGGCTAATTTCTAATCCTAATTTCTCTCCCTCTCCCCTGGAGGCGGAACTTGAAGTAAAGTTGACAGATGGATATGCTAGAGGACAGTAGACCAGATAAAATATTTTAGGTACCACTAAATAAAACTACATTCCAAAATCAATAGTTTATTTACCCTTATTATAATTTTACACGTGATTTTAACGACAGAGTAGGTGTATATCGGACGATACAGTAAGGTATACGCACGCGAGCGAAAGCGAAGCGGCCTGCCTGGCTAGAGCGCCACTCACCGTGGTCTTCTTCAGACTCCTGAGGAAGAGCGCGTGCCGTTTGTAACCTCAATGCGTTGCGAGACTTTCGCGAATAATTCGATTTTTTTCGGGAAGGCATGGAAATGTGTATAAAATGCGAGTCCCAAATCGTTTGACTCCGCAAACGACCAGTGCCGGATTAAGATATTTTGATGCCCTAAGCATTTCTAGACCATGGTGCCCCCTCTCCCTAGGGTTATCAAGATTACATTGAATTTTTTTGGTAAATTGAGTGACGTTCATTGCCGCATTACAGCTGAGAATGGAAATCAGTCATATCATTTTATCACGAAAATTGACAGTGCCGTAGCAGTAACTTTGCAACAGAGTACCTAATGCTGCTGTAGTCGCCATATCTTAGAATGTAATTGAAAACGCGAGCGGAGCGAGCGCGAAAATTTTTCGATATAAAAACGCAATTTGATAGACAGTTGTACATTTTTACTTTTTAGTATGGAAATCAGTCACATAATTTTATCACGAAAATTGACAGTGCTGCAGCAGTAACGTAGCAACAGAGTAATGCTGCGGCAGTCGCCACCCGAAAGTCACCTTTGTTATATCCTAGAAAGTAATTGAAAACGCGAGCGAAGCGAGCGCGATAATTTATCGATATAAAAAACGCAATTTGATAGACAGTTGTACATTTTTAATTTTAGTATGGAAATCAGTCACATAATTTTATCACGAAAATTGACAGTGCTGCAGCAGTAACGTAGCAACAGAGTAATGCTGCTGCAGTCGCCACCCGAAAGTCACCTTTGTCATATCTTAGAAAGTAATTGAAAACACGAGCGAAGCGAGCGCGAATATCGATATAAAAAACGCAATTTGATAGACAGTTTTACATTTTTACTTTTAGTATGGAAATCAGACACATCATTTTATCACGAAAATTGACAGCGCTGCAGCAGTAACATTGCAACAGAATAATGCTGCTGCAGTCGCCACCCGAATGTCACCTTTATCATATCTTAGAAAGTAATTGATGCGATCCGATAATCGACGATGGCGGAGAAATCGAAAATCCAAACCACCGTATACTATAAGGTAATAGTTACTAATCAATGAAATATGCCGCACGCCTGTTCTTATTTTAATTCTATGAATGTTAATATTCTGAACTTTTCGGGGGGGTTTGAACCCCCCCCCCCCCCCCCCCCCCCCCCCGGCTACGCCCGTGCACCATGTACCCACCACACTCTTAACCAAAGAGCTTAGTATTAGTAGTATAATTTAACTACCAACTAATACCACCATACTGGGATATTTTTTTTTGACTGTGGCAACATCTGTGAAAATCGTACCAAAAAAACAAAATTGCCATAAGTCAGAGCCATTCAAAATGGCTACCACGAATGACTCTAAGGCGCCCGTGCGCCAAGTAAAAAGGGTACAGTTTGGTATAATTTCACCAGATGAAATAGTAAGTTATGAATACAGTGTTATTTTAAGTTCCCTTTCAAATAACAATAAAATAAAGTTACGGTGTAGTGGCTGGATTTGTATATTAGACACATGTCTTCACGGGTCACGCAGTTGTGCTTGTATTGTGGTGTTATCTGTTTTCCTTGTTCAAGACAAGTCTATTTGTTTATCACGGTCATAATTTTAGTGACCTTTCATTTTTGTGATATCTATTGTGAAATACGTGTAATGCTGTGCTATGTATATCAACTACACTGTAAACACTTTTTTAGCGACGTATGTCAGTCACGGAAGGGGGTATCCGCTTCCCCGAAACCATGGAAGGCGGAAGGCCCAAGCTTGGGGGCCTTATGGATCCTCGACAAGGGGTGATCGACAGAAGCTCTCGATGCCAGACGTGTGCTGGCAACATGACAGAATGCCCTGGACACTTTGGCCATATTGATCTAGCCAAACCAGTATTTCATATTGGATTCATAACAAAAACTATAAAAATATTAAGATGTGTTTGTTTTTATTGTTCAAAACTGCTTGTCAGTCCGGTAAGTTATCCATTTTATGTTGATTTAAACAACCACTATTTTCACTCATAATTTTCATTTCAATTTTATAAAAAAAATATACATTTTATGTAACTATGTAACATTTTGTAAGTTTAGTGCTAGGTATGAATAATCAAAGTTATTTTTTTATTCCAGACAAATCCAAAGATAAAAGAAGTTGTAATGAAGTCAAAAGGACAACCCCGTAAAAGATTAACATATGTGTACGACTTATGTAAGGGCAAAAATATTTGTGAGGGTGGAGAAGACATGGATTTGGGGAAAGAAGGAGAGGAGGCTAAAAAAGGCTCGGGCCACGGAGGTTGTGGTCATTACCAGCCTTCAATCAGGAGACAGGGACTTGACCTTTCTGCTGAATGGAAACATGTCAATGAAGACTCGCAAGAGAAAAAGATCATAATTACGGCAGAAAGAGTTTGGGAAATTTTAAAACACATTACTGGTGAGGATTGAGTTAGTTATGCCACTTGGTGGACAGTTTTTTTTTATAATTATACTCCATGCACTTTATTAATAATGAATGAGTAGATAAAAGGGTTTTGATCTTATCTTTGTCTACTAACTTTCATCATCAAGACTGATTTATTTTCCTGTTTGATCCTTTTGCAAGACAGAGAAGATAATATATGTTTGTCAGTTTTGCATTTTCACATTTCGCTACAATTTTCAATGTAATTTTTATTATATTTTGATATAATGGAAAATTTTAAAGCAATGAAATGTGATAAAAGATACCTTTACAGAAAACAAGTTATTGATCCATTTATACACAAACATAAGTACATTGTTTTGGTAATGACTGTTTTATTTCCAGACGAGGAGTCCTTTATTCTGGGAATGGATCCTAAATTCGCCAGACCAGATTGGATGATTGTCACAGTTCTACCTGTACCACCATTGTCAGTGCGGCCCGCTGTGGTCATGTTTGGGGCTGCCAAGAATCAGGATGATTTGACACACAAACTTGCTGACATCATCAAAGCAAACAATGAATTACAAAGGAATGAACAGTCGGGTGCTGCAGCTCATGTTCTCGCTGACAACATTAGAATGCTTCAGTTCCATGTAGCCACTTTTGTTGATAATGACATGCCTGGTATGCCAAAGTAAGTTAGTCATCTTGTTCAGTTTTGTAATTTTAGTGAACTGAGTGTTGACCCTCTTAAGTAAGGACTTAAATTATCTCTAATGCTATCAATACATTAATTGGTAATAAACATATGTATGAAGGCTGGAAGTTGTAGTGGTAAATTTAAACTCATTCATATGGTATAGTAAAATAAACTGGTCATTTCTTATTACATCATGAAAAGTTCTTGATGTTTTGTTACTTTCTCTATATTTCTGCATTTCTCTGACCTCATTAATATTTCATAGTATCTCTTATGTATTGGTTTGCTTCCTTTTCAGAGCCATGCAAAAATCGGGAAAACCACTCAAAGCAATCAAAGCGCGACTGAAGGGCAAAGAAGGAAGGATCCGAGGAAATCTCATGGGAAAACGTGTTGATTTCTCAGCACGTACTGTCATTACGCCAGATCCGAACTTGCGTATTGATCAAGTAGGAGTACCCAGATCTATTGCCCAAAACTTGACATTCCCAGAGTTAGTAACACCATTCAATATAGATAGAATGCAGGAGCTTGTACGGCGAGGCAATGCTCAATACCCAGGGGCTAAGTATATTGTTCGCGACAATGGAGAGAGGATAGACTTGAGATTCCACCCAAAACCATCAGATTTGCATTTACAATATGGATACAAAGTCGAACGCCATCTGAGAGATGATGACTTGGTTATCTTCAATCGTCAGCCAACACTACACAAAATGAGTATGATGGGTCACAGAGTAAAAGTACTGCCATGGTCAACATTTCGTATGAATTTGAGTTGTACTTCTCCTTACAACGCCGATTTTGACGGAGATGAAATGAACTTGCACGTGCCTCAGTCAATGGAGACTCGTGCCGAGGTAGAAAATATTCACATAACACCCCGACAAATTATTACTCCACAAGCTAACAAACCCGTCATGGGTATTGTGCAGGACACTCTTACTGCGGTTCGAAAAATGACTAAGAGAGATGTGTTCTTGACCAAAGAACAGGTCATGAACCTTCTGATGTTCTTGCCCACTTGGGATGGTAAAATTCCTCAGCCTTGCATTTTGAAACCCCAGCCACTGTGGACTGGAAAGCAAATATTTACCCTGATCATCCCAGGCAATGTAAACATGATTCGCACACATTCCACACATCCTGATGAAGAAGATGATGGGCCTTACAAATGGATTTCTCCCGGAGACACAAAAGTAGTAGTAGAGCATGGAGAGCTCCTCATGGGAATATTGTGTAAAAAGTCACTTGGTGCCTCTGCTGGTTCTCTTCTTCACATTTGCATGTTGGAGCTGGGCCATGAGACTGCTGGCCGATTTTATGGTAATATTCAAACTGTGATTAACAACTGGTTGTTGCTGGAAGGCCATTCCATTGGTATTGGAGACACTATTGCCGATCCGCAAACATATCAAGAAATTCAGAGAGCTATAGTTAAAGCCAAGGATGATGTCATAGAGGTCATACAAAAAGCTCACAATATGGAGTTGGAGCCTACGCCTGGTAATACTCTCAGGCAGACATTCGAAAATCAAGTGAATCGTATTCTTAACGATGCTCGTGACAAGACTGGTGGATCAGCTAAGAAATCACTGACTGAGTACAATAACCTCAAAGCTATGGTGGTATCAGGTTCCAAGGGTTCCAACATTAACATTTCCCAGGTTATTGCTTGCGTGGGGCAACAAAACGTTGAGGGTAAACGTATTCCATTCGGTTTTCGAAAGAGAACTCTACCACACTTCATCAAAGACGATTATGGTCCTGAGTCCAGAGGTTTTGTAGAAAATTCATACCTTGCCGGCCTGACTCCTTCAGAGTTCTACTTCCACGCCATGGGAGGTCGTGAAGGTCTTATCGATACTGCCGTAAAGACTGCTGAAACCGGCTATATCCAACGTCGTCTCATAAAGGCTATGGAGTCTGTAATGGTTCACTATGATGGAACCGTGCGTAACTCTGTCGGACAGCTTATCCAGTTGAGATACGGCGAGGACGGCCTGGCTGGAGAGACTGTAGAGTTCCAAAATCTACCAACTGTGAAACTGTCAAACAAGGCATTTGAAAAGAAATTCAAATTTGACCCTTCAAATGAACGTTACCTTAAGAGGATATTCAATGAAGAAATTATTAAAGAGCTCACGGAATCCGGTTATGTAATTGCCGATCTTGAAAGCGAATGGGAACAACTGAACAAGGACAGAGAAGTGTTGCGTCAAATCTTCCCCAGTGGAGAATCTAAAGTTGTACTCCCATGCAACTTTAAGAGAATGATCTGGAATGTTCAAAAGATTTTCCATATAAACAAACGAATGCCGACAGACCTAAGCCCCATCAAAGTTATACAGGGAGTCAAGGACCTTTTGAAAAAGTGTGTCATTGTAGCTGGCGATGATCGCTTATCCGTTCAAGCTAATGAAAATGCCACTTTGTTGTTCCAATGTCTAGTGAGATCTACACTTTGCACTAAGTTTGTTGCCGAAGAATACAGATTGTCAAGTGAAGCGTTCGAATGGTTGATTGGAGAAATTGAAACTCGCTTCCAACAGGCTCAAGTGAACCCTGGAGAAATGGTGGGCGCCCTGGCCGCGCAATCTCTCGGAGAACCTGCCACGCAGATGACACTGAACACTTTCCATTTTGCTGGTGTGTCGTCCAAAAACGTAACCCTTGGTGTGCCGCGTCTGAAGGAAATTATTAACATTTCAAAGAAACCAAAGGCGCCTTCTCTAACCGTGTTTCTAACAGGCGGTGCGGCTCGAGATGCTGAAAAAGCTAAGAATGTGCTTTGCAGGCTGGAACACACGACGTTGCGTAAAGTGACCGCTAATACAGCTATTTATTATGATCCTGATCCTCAAAATACAGTTATTGCTGAAGATCAAGAATTCGTAAACGTCTACTATGAAATGCCTGACTTCGATCCTACAAAGATTTCGCCCTGGCTTCTGCGTATAGAGTTGGATCGTAAGAGGATGACAGACAAGAAACTTACCATGGAACAAATCGCAGAGAAAATTAACGCCGGATTTGGAGATGACTTGAACTGTATCTTCAACGACGACAACGCGGAAAAACTTGTATTGCGTATCAGAATCATGAATAACGAAGAAAGCAAATTCCAAGACAATGACGAAGAGACGGTAGATAAAATGGAAGACGATATGTTCTTGCGCTGTATCGAAGCCAATATGTTGTCAGACATGACTCTACAGGGTATAGAAGCTATCGCTAAAGTATACATGCACTTGCCTCAAACGGAGGCGAAGAAACGGATCATTATCACTGAACAGGGAGAGTTCAAGGCTATTGCCGAATGGTTATTGGAAACTGACGGTACTTCTCTTATGAAAGTATTGTCCGAGAGAGACGTCGATCCGATCAGGACGTTCAGTAACGACATTTGTGAAATATTCCAAGTGTTGGGTATCGAGGCTGTGCGTAAATCAGTAGAAAAGGAAATGAACGCTGTGCTGCAGTTCTATGGTCTGTACGTGAACTACCGACATCTTGCGTTGCTTTGTGACGTGATGACGGCTAAAGGTCACCTTATGGCTATCACCCGTCACGGTATCAACAGACAGGACACTGGCGCGCTCATGAGATGCTCCTTCGAGGAAACAGTGGACGTGCTGCTGGACGCGGCCAGTCATGCTGAAGTGGATCCTATGAGAGGCGTGTCGGAAAATATTATCATGGGACAGTTGCCAAGAATGGGCACAGGTAAGTTTCAAATAACACATTGCTATTTCAATAACCACAGAGTTCAAATGAAAAGAAATTCATGAAAACATATTATAAATTACTACTGTTTTTCGTAAATTCTTGTTTGTAACTTGTATCTTCATTATAGTTTTTGCCTTTATTATTTTGTATCTCTTATATTTATAAACATAACAGTCTTGATTTTTTTTATACTGAAGATTAATGTGAAATAATTATTTCCAAACAGTCTTGATTTTTTTTATACTTAAGATTAATGTGAAATCATTATTTCCAGGTTGCTTCGATTTACTCCTCGACGCCGAAAAATGCAAGCACGGCATGGAAATGGGAGGTCTCGGCGTCGGCATGGGCGTCGGCGGCGGCATGTACTTCGGCGTGGGCACGCCGTCCATGACGCCGCTCATGACGCCTTGGTCCACACAGAACACGCCGGGCTATGGCAGCAGCGTCTGGTCTCCTGGTCAAGGTATGTGTTGTAGATAGAGAAAGTTGCTTCGATTTACTCCTTGACGTCGAGAAATGCAAGTACGGCGGCATCTGTGCGTTGGCATGGGCATAGGCGGCGCCATGTATTTCGGCGTAGGCCGCCCATGATGCTACTCATGGTGCCCTGGTCCACTCAGTCTGGTCTTCTGGTCAAAGTATGTGTTGTAGCTATGGAAAATATTTACACGGAATTTCGGGAGTGAAGGTAGATTTCAATCTCTCAGATCTCAATCTTTTTTAACGCAACGCAGAACGCAGAAGTTATATCAGAAACGCATTTAAAGCGGGTAAGTTTTTAACCATGATAAAATTGATGAAAACAACAGTTGCAGGGATAGGCGGGAAATTAGAATAAACGTGATCTTATTAGGCGGGCTCTACTGTATTTCAATATGATTTTTTCCATAATTATTTGAAACTATTTGCTTTAACCTTTTAGCCGTCATTGACTTGATATAAAGTCAGTACATTTCGTGTCTCACACGCCACGACTTCATATCAAGTCGTGGTCTTGGTCAGGTTTGTTTACATGCAATTTTTACATGGCGTTGTTGACACTTTATTACTTCATTGACGTGGCGGCGAAAAGGTTAAGTAAGATTTGAACCCGCAATCTTAACCACACTGCCACTGTATGTAGATATGAGTTAAATTACTTAAGTACAGACGATTCTTTTTGCTGATGTTTAACTTAAGTAGGATCATTAACTTACTGCGTGATTTTATTGATTATTGAAATTGTATTCCAGTTGGAAGCATCATGACCCCCGGCGGCCCATCGTTCTCACCGTCCGGCGCGTCGGACGCGTCCGGGCTGTCGCCCGCCTACAGCGCGTGGTCGCCGCAGCCCGGATCCCCCGGCTCGCCCGGCCCGCCGCTCTCCCCGTACGCGTCCCCGGCCGGCGCCTCCCCGTCCTACTCCCCCACCAGCCCCGTGTACGCTGCCGCTTCTCCGAGCCTCACCCCCGCGTCCCCGCACTACTCTCCCACCAGCCCGTCCTACTCGCCGACCTCACCCAATTACTCCCCCACGTCACCGATGTACTCGCCGGCCTCGCCGAGCTACTCCCCCACATCGCCTGGCTACTCGCCGACCTCGCCGTCGTATTCGCCCACGTCGCCCAGCTACTCGCCGACGTCGCCGAGCTATTCTCCGACCAGCCCGGCTTATTCTCCCACGTCCCCGAGTTACTCGCCCACTTCGCCCAGTTACTCGCCGACGAGTCCTTCCTATTCGCCTACGAGTCCGTCGTACTCGCCGACGAGTCCCGCGTATTCGCCCGCATCACCGGGATACTCGCCGTCGTCGCCGAGCTACTCGCCGACCAGCCCCGTTTACAGTCCCGCGTCACCGAGCTATTCTCCATCGTCGCCGAATTACACGCCGACTTCCCCCGCTTATTCTCCGACGAGTCCGTCGTACTCTCCCACGTCTCCGGCGTATTCACCTACTTCGCCCAGCTACTCGCCGTCGTCGCCAAAATATTCTCCGACTTCGCCAAATTACTCGCCGACATCCCCGTCGGTTGCGGGCGGCAGTCCGACATATTCGCCGACCAGCCCGCAATACTCGCCGACGAGTCCTCAGTACTCGCCGGCCAGCCCGGCTTACTCGCCTTCATCGCCCCAACACCCGGGCAGCACGCGTTACTCGCCGTCCTCCCCGAACTATTCCCCATCTTCACCGAACTACTCGCCGTCGTCGCCGGGCTACTCGCCCTCGTCGACCAAGTACTCGCCGACGTCGCCAACGTATACCCCTACGTCGCCGAATTACTCCCCCTCGTCCCCTGCCTACTCTCCTTCTTCCGCCGGTCCGACCTCCTACTCCCCGACTTCACCAAACTACTCGCCGACTTCACCGTCGTATAACGAAGATGACGATTAGGTTATAAGTACTCAAAATTATTGTTATTGATTTATAATTCATATTCGGTAAAACGAATTTCCTATCTTAAAAATACAAATTTTAATTCATACATTGTATTTGAAATCTGCATCGCTTAAAAGCTTTGCTGAAAAGTATTTAAGAAATATTAAATTAGGATAAGAAAGAATGACTGTTTTCGGTGTAAGGAATAATAAAGTTTGTGTTACATAATGTTAGTGTAAATAAAATGTCAAAAATGATACTGAGTTTTATTTGGGAGTGGAAAAGGAAGCAAAATAGTGTCAGTTTTTCGCACGTAAAAATTTATTAAAACGACATGGATATAAAAGTAATGAGTGGACAAGATATTTTACAGTAAATGCGTAAGTATAGTTAGTGCTATAGGCCGAGTTACAAATAACTTACTTATGCCATAGATTCCAACTAAAACCAGGATCTTTCAAGCCCATATAGAGATTTTGATTTAACGATGATACTTGCTCATTTCTCAGCTTTAACAGTATTCTAATTAAGTATCTCTAATGATAAAAACAAAAAACTTCTTCAGAAACATCTATTATAACGCTAATATGATTGTCTTACTCTATAGGAGACCCCAGTCGATATACATTTTTACTCAACTCGTCAACTACATTTACGTTTACTTGCTTGAACATTATTTCTAATATGATTTATAATTATATTCAGAAATTATAACCAGTGATCGTAAATTTTCCAGCATTTTTGGTGCAGCAGAGTGGTTTTAACGGAATTGGTATAGATAATTTCAACTGAAATGGTAAATTAAGGTTAATATTAACGTAATTAACGCTAATTTAATCATTAGGGTTGAAATTATTTATACCAATTCCGTTAACACCACTCCGCTGCACCAAAAATGCTGGAAAATGTACGATCACTGATTATAACAGTAAATACATGGCTTTTCATCTCGGGAAGCTCTTAACTAAATAGATTAGCAACAAAATATATCTTCGTTTTCAACAATATTTTTGTTAGCCTAATAAGTAGTAATAAATGTAATAATCTCCAGAATTAACTCGTAAAATAATGAGCATAGAAATTAACGAAAGGAAATAGAGTCAGACCAAGAAGAGTGCAGCGGATTTGATAGCCCACGCAGTGCAAGTATTATTATAAACGTCAAACTTCTATGAAATTATGACTTATAAATAACACTGGCACTGCGTGGGCTATCAAAATCGCTGCAGACTTTTCGTGACTTAACTCTAGTACATTTAATGATAAAATTTCTTAAGACTATGATTTAAATTACCGCGCTATTACCTCGTCCCTAATTACATGTCAAAATACAAACTTATGTCGAAACAGTATTGTGCTTTTACGCTAGGTAAACTTCGAACACAGCCATTTTAATTTCTATTAATTTATTGTAATACCCTATTATAATCTTATTTGAACTAATAACTAAGTCAATATGAACTAAGTGCTTTATTGTTTAATACCTAAACTTCCGGCTCCTAATTCGTTTTGAAGCTCTAGATTGACATTGCTGGACTAGCTCGCAAGTAGGTATAGTATAAAACCATGTGAGTTCAGTTATTAGTTGGTTATTAGATATACGCAGCGTAGGTAACGTGTCGCTGATTACCCACCTTTTCATACTAAGGCTTATCATTATCCACAGAAAAGCGCCTAGGGGTTAGGGGTTGGTCTGTGTCATTATCAAAGTCATGTAGCTACATGCCCATCATATGCCGCAGAGAGCTTTTGCGGCTTTAGGTCTCTACTCTTTCGCACATTGCGGCCAAGTAATTTTTCAAGCTTGTTTTTTCCATGGATACTTAAGTAGGCAGGACGAAAACTTACTCGTAAGAGAACGGGCAGTGTTGTCCACAACAATTATAATACATTGTTAAGAAATATTATGTAAGACATACTGTCAGAGCAATACATACACAATATTTAGCTTTCTGTCTAAGTGATTAAGCTTGCTAATTAATTAACCAAATTGTTTGACTGCCAATAACCGTGGCCAATTTAATGATAAGTAGTCGTTAGGTATGCAGATTACGTATTGGAAGCATGTGTAAGTACAAATATATATGTTTTATTACCTACTGTCAATTATAATATAAAGCTGGAGCGCCTTAAATATAATTAAGTATCTTTAGGCAATACTTAATAATTTATTTGAATAAAACTGAGCATTGTTTGGACTTAATTTGCAAATCAACAATATACTATACTGTTATAGATACTGGTATCATTACATTATTATTTTAAAGGAAGAAGTAAGTTGCTCTGGAAGTTTTTTAACTGGGTTGACTAATAAACAGTAAGCAACTCTAAAAAAGATTGTATAAATAGTTAGCTGTTTCTTGCAGTTTGCATTTACTTCCCCCGGTATATTTCGATAATACGGTCTTGGTCAACGTATTCAAAGATGTGTGGGGCATCCATCAAGATGCCGACAGTTCCAGCAGTGGTCACGATGAAGAAGATGTACAGCTGCAATCTATCGATCACCATGGCGACGTACTTCCAATCCTCGCGCGTCTGCAGAGATTTATAACATGATGTTACAAAAGATGTCTATAAACCGATTAGGTAGGTACCGAATATAATGGTAATTAGATAATGTAAGCGTGTATTCCCATTTGTCCCCGCCCCACGTGACCGCCGCTATACATGAGGCGGAGACAGATGGGAATGATTCATATGAATGCACCTATTCCAATTTGTACCCGGCCGGCACAAGCCGAGTGGGTATACACCATGTAAGATGGGCTTACCTGAATGTAAAGGTCTTCGTTTCTTAAATGCTCTGCGATGAATTCGACCGCTTCAGTTGCTTTGGCGGCTTCAGGAGACAGAAGAAGGGAGTCGGAGCTCTCTGACTCTCGTCTCTCGCCAAGGCCGAGCCCGCCGAGCGCGCCTAAACCGCCCAAAGCGCCCATTTCGCCACCGCCTCCAGCCGCCCGATTGATCTTGCAGTTAGGATGATGCAAGTCAGACAGCTCCATTGCCTCCATTTTGCTTTGGTTTGCACCGATAGCACTGAAAAGATAAATATAGGTTCATTCGTGAAGAGGTTAATGTTTTGATTAGCCCACAATATCGTGCATTACCTGATGTGCTTGGGCAGGTCGTGCGGGGCGGCGGCGTGCGGCGGTGCGCCCATGCCGGGCATCTCCATCATCCAACGTAGGCGGGTTTTGCGTGGACGCCGCATTAGCAGCGCGGCAGGCAGGTAGTGTAAGAACACACTTCGAATCCAAAGGGGCATGCTAAAAATAAAAGTTACAATTAAGCTTTCTATTTATATTTATATAAGGTCAATATGTCCAAGTACTGGGCAAGAAGCATAAGATGTACCGACGATCTCATAAATGATCTGGGTATAGACGAAGGCAGAGCACTACTGGTTATTATGGATATCTTTAGGAGAGACGTTTTTCAGCTGATATGATGACGATGACTTGGAAAGCGCGCGTAGCTTTGTGCCTAATTTATAATAAAGCTAATTGTGTCTAATTTATAGTATTAATGACACTCACCGATGAGTTCTAGGTCCTCTGAAGTTCCAGTTGATGATGATGACCGTGACGAGGATACTGACGGTGTTCATGATGAATGTGAACAGCAGGTACTTGGCGATGAGGGGCAGCACGAGCGAGGTCGGCGGGAGGATTTTCGATACCAAGAGTAGAAACACAACCAGTGACAGCAAAATGCTGATACCCAGTGTGACCTAAAATAATAATTACCATTTATTTATACTTTTAATCTTTTAATTTTAAGCACCACCTTAAATTCTTTTTAAATTTGAACTAAAAAAATAAAATTTGTTTTTATATTGTATATACTTATTGAAATTACACGAAGGTAATCTTGCTCGTAGGTGCTTATTTGGTGATACGAGCTAGATGCATTGCGACTATTGCGAGATACCTAAGGGAGGATCTTATCTCAAATACATTCATAGTTTGTCATATTTCCTACCTACATACGGCTCGATTCGGAAAATGAATTAGATTTCTACTAGACTTCAACAAGTTACGATACCGGATAATTTAAAGATATTTGTAAGATAGATATGTCAAATTTGACGTTTCCGCGATTCTGGAGGTTCTCTTGAACGATTTCGACAAGTTATGACATGACTTAGATATCCAAGTCATATCTAGTCGATATCGAATGTAGATCTAGTTGATCTCTAAATCGTCTCAAGATCTTGTGATTATCTCGAAATCCGAATAGGCCTGTTAGGTCTTTAGAAGTTTAAATATAAAAAGTACTTATGATTGCGTTACCTTTTCCCCAGCTTCCGCAGGCAGATAGAATACCAACACACAAAGGAACGAGATAAGCACGGTCGGCAGAATCAAGTTGACGGTATAGAACAAGGTCTTCCTTCTTATAATAATGTAAAACGTAATGTCCGTCTCAGTAGGATGGTTTCCTTCATAGATGTTCAAATACGCGGGCACTTCTATGATATCCCATGTTCCAGATTTCCAGTAATCAGACAGATCCACGAAATTCTTATTGTTGTATAATGCGAGAGATACTTGATCGCCGTTGAAAGTCCAAGATCCGAATTTCATGATACAGGTTTGTTGATCGAATGGGAAGTATGTTACATCGATAGTGCATGAACTCTGTAAAATTAAAACAAAATGTACTTAGGTTTTCACACTTCCTATTCGGCGGGATGGCTAGTGTCTGTACCACTACTTACGGAAGTAAGTATTAGAGAGTATTGGAAAAGATAATACCAATATGTCTATCATGGTAGAGGCAATTGCCCTTAGAAGGCCTTACCTCCCCCATCTGATCTTACAAATATTTTGGTTTGGTTACCTGGTATATGGCAGGGGGTACCCAAAGGACTTCGCCATTAGGGTAGATGAGAACGTTAGATTTATATCGCACTTCGTAGTTGCCGTCAGCGCTGTAACAATGTGTTTATTTATTATGATTATTATGAACAATGTCATTAAAAGCATCATTCAAGAACGACAACATTGTTGCATTGTCAAACTGGAAAATATTGTTAGAAATGAAATTAATAAATTTTATAGTCTTAAAGTAGACATTAGCAGCTTCCGTAATAATTTTGTCTATTTTAATGCTATTTTATAAATCAATGTTGAATTGCACTCCTGCACTATACAGCTGACCTCGTGTAATGTGTAATCGTGTGCGGTCAAAATTTAGTACATTAAAGCGGGTATCTTGTATGCATATTATGTACCTAGAGTCAGACCAAGAATAGTCTGCAGCGGATTTGGTAGCCCACGCAGTGAAAGTGTTATTTTAAACGTCAAACTTCTATGAAATTATGACGTATAAATGACACTGACAGTGGACTATCAAATCCGCTGCAGACTTTTTTTGGTCCGACTCTAACTATTACTTAAAACTTTGATACTAACTTGTTGAAGAGCACGATATCCGGTTTCCAGACTTTGTCAGGGGGTAGTCGCAGCACACCGATGCCTCCGTAGTCAGCTTCGTCCCACATCAGCTGATAATCCATCCATACTAAACGTAGCCACACATTCGATTTCATAATTTGATTCTTCTCGTTCTGAAATGTTATTTTTTCTAATATAATAAACAGAAATGTTCTTATTGGGTGTTTTAGTAATGATTGCTCAATCACGTCAGAACGGCTAAAAAGACTTAGATGTACGAGTAATTTAGCTCACTTAGAAGTTGTTTGATCTGATATCTACTGTTTATCTACAAGCCGTTTTCGATTTCGAAGTAAATAGAGCTTAATGCGTAGGGCGCCATTGATTACCAAAGTATTTATTAAATCTAAAGGACATTCTAACAGGTCACGGACATTAAGTAAAATGGACAATGTGACATACAACGTTGATAAGCTGGACGAAAGCTAGGCCAAACCGCACGTCGACCTTCTGTGTCATGTTTTGCACCGGCCGTATGAGTTTGTTGTATCCTCGGAATAGATCGCGCACTAGGCGCTCTTCGTCCTCTGAACACCATCCTGTTAAAACATCCACAATGTATATATCAGTATTTAAACGTTTTCTTTCGATTATAATAGCGGAATTCTTAGATTCGCACGTATCTGTCACCCGCTTGGTTCCGTGATGCTGCAGCGCTCGCAGATCAATAAGACACGACCGCGAGATGAATGTGCATATAACTACGTGAAAACTGAACAGGTATTAAAAATATTATGATATTCTTCAAAAAACACTTTAACTGTATTAGAATATATAATCAAATATATATTTGGAAATTGAATCGTTACCTAAGATTCTAGGTAGTTGTTGTGACACTGTTTAGTTTTTACTAATCGGTTCGTCGTTGGTTTGCTTTTGTTAATTATTAATGAGCTTTACACATAACTTGTTTAGTTAAAACTCGAGTCACACAAATAGTTTAATACACGAAAATGCATAAATAAAAATACATATATTAAGTAATTGTTTAGTAAATGTTTCTTAACAAACAATTCCTTTTCATAAACACCGCTGTTACTGTTTGATTAAGCATAGGTATATTTATTTTGTCAATGTTGTTTTGTTTTTTTTGTGTATCGTAACTGACCTGAGTAGAGCACGGCGAGCAGCCCCGCCAGCAGCAGGCAAGCGCGCGTCCCGCCCGACATGGCGGCTCTCTGCCGCGAGTACCGCCGCGCGCCGGGTCCCGACCCACTCCCTATCTATTCACAAACCATTCCTTACACGACCGGGAGCTGTTCTCTTCTTACCCTCTAAATTCAACAACTTAGCGCTAACCAGAGCTCAAATTTATACTGGTCCGCTTGTGGCGATGTCTATGGAAAGGGTTTTGAATAACAGCTCTGCCTTTTAAACAAAAAACGTTATAACGTAGCTCAAGTCAAGACATACATACTGCATTTGTCTTAGTACATCTTGACAGTAACAGAGGTTTTCAGGGAAGTCGCTCTCAGGGAATACACTCTACTTCTTGACGTTTATTGTCTTAGAGTCGATCCATGTTTTTAGATTTACCCTCATCAAAAGTTAAAGGGCAAAGATTGTTTAAAGGGATAAATCTTTCTATTTACTTAAAGCATCTTTTGGATAAGACATACAAGACATTATCAAATCAACTCGACACACTCTAATGTAGGTACACTTCTTGTATCAAGAACATAAGTATCAATATTAAACGAATTTTAAGGTTTAACTCTTGCGTGTTAGTTAGGTACTCACGCAGTGTGTTTCAGACTAAAAATACGTCAATTAAGAATAAAATTACTTTATTTTAGTATAATGACACGACAGTTTAAATTCGAAAATTACTTTCATAAGGTGTCAATCTGAGTGAGTACCTAATTACCTACCTCAGTTTTCTTTTTCATACCCTTAGCATTTGAATTAAATACTTAGCAGAGTACTTAAGCATTTAACGAATTGCTAAATGCAGCGGTTTACTTTGATAACGAGGCGAAGATAGAGCGAATACCGAGCAGTAGGTACCTATAAGAGCGGTTCCAGTGACCTGCAATAACCCTGCACTCTACTAAAGCCGCCCGCCCGCCCAACCACCACTTAGCGCTAAAATGTACAATACAGACAAAACATGCTCAGGAAAGCCTTACGATTTTTGCGATACATGGGTACCTACGATTTTTGCAACACCTGCCTAATGGTACTTTCGGCTTACGTAATACATTTGTACTCATCGTAAACGTCAGCAGTAAATTCGGGGTAGGTACCTATTTTCCGAGAGATAAAGAATAAAGAAAATATACGTCATCATTCCATAATATGCATGAGATTAAAATTTCGTGGATTTAACGAAATGATTACTTACTTTCCTTATCGAACGAGCGAGCGAAGCGAACGAAGTTCTTACATTCGACTTGGGACACGCGGCTGGCTAGGGGCACGTCCCGGCATTTCGATGTTTTTAAGCTGAACTATCAGAGGATAGTTTGATACTCAAGAACTTAAGTAAATTTGTTCTAATTTAAATGAAATTGGGTAAACGTGTAGTTGAGGGCATTATATTTTAGTCATTAAATTATGAGCAGGCTTGATCAAGGGGTTATTGAGCTAGAAGAGCTTAGAAGGCTTAAAAGCTATTTGTGAGGGGTCTTGCTATTCTGGTCATCGTTTTGCAAGAAAGTATGGTCGAGTTTGGTATCAAATGACAGTGCTTGGCTTGCACTTTTATAATAACGTTTTAAATTTACCATTTTGAAATAATTAGGAAGATAAAAATAAACATAATATAGGTATTTGACATTTGATAGGAAATATTTCGGCTTACCACAGATACAGTATCAGTTAAGGGCTCCACAGACCTTGTAATATGTCCACGCGATGTTTGATTCATTGCCGCCTATAGTGGGACATAAAATAGTAGAAATAAAATAAAATGGAACTCTAAAATTTCCGTACTATACTCGGTCAAACAAGTTTGTCAGTAGAAAAAGGCGCGATATTCAAATTTTCTATGGGACGATAACCCTTCGCGCCTACATATTTAGCCGCTTTTTTCTACTGACGGAAATGGCTTGACATTGACAGACTATAAATTGTTGCCATGTGTAAGCATTTTACGTCAAAAATTTGACAGCTACGTAGAAAGTGGCGCCCTCATTTATTAACCGACTTCCAAATCTCAAAAGGAGGAAATTCGATTGTGATTTTTTTATGTTTATTACTCCATATCTCCGTCATTACAGGACCGATTTTAAAAATTATTTTTGATTGTATGTACGAGTATATGCATACAGGTTCGTCCCGTTTTTGTCAAAACCCAGTTCTGATGATGGGATCTATGAGGAATCGAGGAAACTCCTCAAATCTTAAAGGCATACATATAGTGATTTATGTGTTTTATCAACAAATCAAGCATATACATTCAAAAAAGTGACATTTGATGAAGTGCAACTGCTGATGATGATCAGAACGCAACTCTTCAACGAAGCATAGTTCACGTTTGGCGATTTGTCCTCTTCGTTATGTTTGTTAAGCAAGTTAAGTTTTTAAGCCACATTTTTGTCAAGCTCGAGTTCTGATGATAGGATCCACGAGGAATCGAGGGAACTCCTCAAATCTTAAAGGCATGCCTATAGAGATTTTTGTATTTTCATCAGAAAATCAAGTATATTCATTAAAAACTGTCACATTTGATGAAGTGGAACTGCTGATGATGATCAGAACGGAATTCTTCAACGACGCATAGTTCACGTTTGGCGATTTGTCCTCTTCGTTATGTTTGTTAAGCAAGTTAAGTTTTTAAGCCACATTTTTGTCAAGCTCGAGGTCTGACAATGGTATCCATGAGGAATCGAGGGAACTCCTCAAATCTTAAAGGCATGTGTATGCAGGGTTGGGCAGTATTTCAATTACATGTATTTGAAATACGTATTTGAAATACATTTTAGTATTTTGTATTTGTATTTCAAATACTACCTGGAAAAGTATTTTGTATTTGGTATTTCAAATACTGCACTTACGTGTATTTTGTATTTCAAATACTTCAAGCTTCAAAATACATTTCTACAAAATACATTTTATTAAATTCTATGATCGTAAAATGGAACGTTTTTTTAAATATAATGTACGACTTGTACGCGGGCAAATAGTACAATGCGCGAGCTATTCTGCGCGGAACTTTTCGTCAACAGCCAGGGGATAGGGTCATTGCAGTAGTTTCCGTCCATGCTCTAGTTTTAGACCACTTGACAAATTAGCAAATAATATATTTCATTTTTAATTTACTATTTGCGAAATGAAATTTTTATATGTAGACAGATATATTGTTTAGCTAAGGATTGAAATCAGTCCAAATTTGTCCAGCAATGTAGGTTTATATTCAAATTTCATCAAGTGGACGAAAACTAGAGCTGGACGAAAACAAGCGCAATGACCCTATAAGTTTTTAGGAAAGGATATTCGTTAAAAAAACAAAATGATTAAACAAAAAAAATGAAAAGTATTTTGTATTTTGTATTTGAAATACATTATTTTAAACACTGTAATTTGTATTTTGTATTTCAAATACCAGTCACCAAAGTAGTTTGTATTTGGTATTTCAAATACTTTTAAAAATGTATTTTGTAATTTGTATTTGAAATACGTGGAAGCCAGTATTTTGCCCAACCCTGTGTGTATAGAGATTTGTGTATTTTCATCAGAAAATGAAGAATTTACATTAAAAACTGTCGCATTTGATGAAGTGGAACTGCTGATGATGATCAGAACAAAACTCTTCAATGACTACACGTTTGGCGATTTCGAATTTCGATTTTGACGGAGCTGGCCCTGGAGCCAGACCTGACCCGGATCCGGGCTCTTATCTGGACCTGAACCCGGACCTGGACCCGGACTTGGATCTGAACTTGGACCTGGACTTGGACCTAGACCTGGACCTCGATCTGGACCTGGTCCTGGACCCGGAACTGGAACCAGACCCGGACTCGGACCTTGACCCGGAAAACCACTGATACCTAAGCTAAATAAACCACTATGATTACCTACCATAACATGTAGGTATAAAGTATAATGATGCCAAACTTACTAGCCCCTCCCGCTCAAACCCCCGTACACGGCACCGCACGCGCCGTTAGGTGGGTTAGGTTAGGTTTGAACTGCGATCCTCACAGAACCGAACAAAAGTGGGTTAGGTTAGAACTGCGAGCCTTACAGAAACGAAATGTTTTACCTCCTTTTCTACATAGTGCACCATCTATGTAAGTACAATAATCTTTCACTGGCCCCCATAGAAGTCGGTTTTTTTTCTTGAAAATTATTTTCTACTATTTTATCGAACTATACGAGTAAGTAGGTGCAATGCAACAAAGTCTATCGCTCTATGTATATAATTTTTGGCAAACGGCGAGTTCTCAGTTCGGGGCGAACTACTAGTTCTATATTTATCTATGCTTACGTTGAATTACCATATTGTTTTATCGCATTCATGTACTGCCAGGGGGCGTGGCCTAGGAACAATTAACTTGTATCATACAATACTTGTATGACGACCGGTCTGGCCTAGTGGGTAGTGACCCGGCCTGTGAAGCCGACGGTCCTGGGTTCGAATCCCGGTAAGGGCATTTGTGTGATGAACACAATTATTTGTTCCTGAGTCATGGGTGTTTTCTATGTATATAAGTATGTATTTATCTATATAAGTATGTATATCGTCGCCTAGCAGCCATAGTACAAGCTTTGCTTATAGTTTGGGACTAGGTTGATCTGTGTAAGATGTCCTCAGATATTTATTTATATGACAGTGAACGCATATTATGCGTTGGTGGCAGTGAATGAGTTATACTGCCTCCATACCTACATGTACCTACGAGTACAAAATAGGTTTATCATAGCATAGTGACAACGGGAAGATTTTGTGCTCTATATTTAACCCAATGTCGTTGATATAGGTTCCATTATACTTAACTTTCGAAAAAAAAGAGTAAATTTTTTTGTGTGTACCTACGATCTAAATGTCCGTTTCGCATTGCCTCGCTAGCTTTTTTACTTAGGTTAGGTTTGCGTAATCAGTCAAATCGGCATCCAATTTAATTTTACAGAGTTTATTTTCTTCGAGTTTCTGGTTTATAGTAGGTATTTATTTATTTTAGGGCGTCCGCTACCTGACGTGGTTGCACGAAGCGGGTTAACGGGTTAACGAAAAATTGTATGAGCAACGCTAACTGGCGCATTATTTATTCTGTGTTGGGGCGGACGCGTGCGACGGATTTTACTCGTACATGATAATACTAATTACTTATTCTGTGCTCGTACTAGGGAATGCAAATCGGTTATTTTTTGTATGGAAATAATCGGTTTTTAACCGAAACCGCGGTTATTTCCATACAAAAAATAACCGATGTGCATGCCTTAGCTCGTACGGCTCGTACCTACATCTACAGTGGCACCCGCGTGCGTGCGTCCGCTCGGTGTAACCGCGTCAGCTAGCGGACATAGGTAATCGCTGAACAATCTCCAGTTCAAATCAGAGGTTTTTTACGGTTGCCATTAATAGTGATCATTAACTAGAACTATAGGTACCTAATATACATACCTTGTACTGAAAATATAGGTTCATTAATTTAAAGTTTTTGTGACTTCAACATACTACATAATTATATTGGCGTGTTATCCTTTTATGGCATCCTGCACACCTAGAGGCATTGAGACGGAACATTTAAATTGTAATCTATAAAATAGCTTGTTCTTGGAAACATCCATAGTATTTCTTTTACCAACTAGTTTCCCATTAAAAACAGAATTGAATTCGTTATCTGCATTGCGTTAATCAGGCTGAGCAGTCGAAGGCATGCACGGGAGCTCGCCCGGCGGTGCTGAGGCCCTCTGCGCATGTGCCAACATCCCACGGGATAGCATCGATTGTCTTCAACCACGGTGCTCAATGCGTTCCCTAACCGACTGCCAGGAATAAATAGGTCAGGGTTGCTCGGTCACACAATAAAATCTACGAGGTCATCTGATAGTAATAAAACTTCACGTTCTCATTCGTTTATATTTAATAAACAAAATGCAATTCAGATTATTAACCCTAACAATTGTACAAATCATTGGGACAGAGGTCGTCCGTCGCCGTCGGAGGCCGCGTACCGCGCTGGCACCAGCGGCCGCTGGCTAGTGGCCACAGGCGCCGTGGCCGCGCTACGCGGCAGCCACCACTCGGCTCGCTCTCGTCACGCAACCGACACAGAGTGGTCGATGATACGATATTTACAACAATAAGTAAACAAGGAAACTGCGTTCCCGAACGAAAACATTGGCTTCATAATCATAGACGGTCCGCAACTTCCAATGGGCCGTTTTAGATTATATACAAGCGCTGCCTTGCAGAAGAAAAACATGAAAAGCGATGCGAGGGTACATTGCTTTCCAAACGTGTATCCGCGCACTCGCTTTGTTATGCGATGTTTTCCTCCTAAAAGGGTAACAATGTTTTGTAGAACTAAACATTAAAGTATAAACTGTATCGTTATTAACATGCCTTTTAAGGATTTTATTACATAATTCATCGAACAAAATCGTTATTGCGTCGTATCTTAAGAATAATAATGTTACTTGATGAGGTATAGCCGGTGGCAGTGAAATGGGTAAGATGGTAATACTTATGCGTTGACTCATTGTACTATGTCGTCAGTAATAGGCACGTCAGTCGTACATTAGGTAATACGACAACATAAAATGGATGTGAGTAGACTGGTTGATTTTTGACTGATTCATATGAATAAATGTTCAAATTCGTTATGTTTACTTAATTCTTAGGATAGGTAGTTTGTTTATTAATTGTCAAAAATTTAATAATGGGGAGCGCAAAAGCTAAGATCCGCAGTTTACGAACTGCTCGTTATTAAGATACGGTAACGGTATTGAAAAGATGTATAAACGTGTTATCATGTATGTTAATTTATTATTTGTATAACTCGCTCCGAAAGACCAGGTACGATTTTAATAAAATAATACTTTGTTTAACTACAACTTTTAACGAATGTTTTATTAAGCTATAAGCCATGGATATTTTACCATTTATAACAATATCGACCCGTTCACAACGAGGCATATCACAACCTGTACCAATTGAATCAACATTGTTTGTAAAGTTCTATACTAGCTACGGACACAAATACATCCGAAAATAAATAAGGGTCGTAACCACGATTCACGGAATCGAACAAGAATAAGGAAACAAAGGGCCATTGCCTTACTGCCCAAATCCTAAACTGTACAATAGATTTCAAGAATCGAGAAAGTTTTAACAAAGTTTAAATTTTAAATGCGAACCAGGTCGTTCAACGGTATGAAGGAAGACGTTTTTGTGCTAACATTTTTATAATCGGCCGCCGTATCGGCTTGCAACCATTCTCAATTGTAAGTACTCTAGCGTGGACCTCTTGGCTGCCGCCATCGCCACGGTGTCTCGGACAGGATGGTGAACTTGGGACCACTTATGTAAGAAGGGCATCGCGCTGTCGCCGTGCTATGGCGTGCACGCGCACCAGTCAGTGAAACCTTCCCCTAGCGTGACAACGATTCATAGATTCTTCAGTTAACAAGAGCAAGAGCTGCTGGTGGAAGGAAGAAAACTTGAAGGGGATTAAGATGGGCAGTATTCGGTTGAGCGCAGGGGGATGGCAGTTCGATCAGCGTTAACTTATTACTATAGGGAGGCGCGGGGGCGGAGGCGAACGGCGGCAACTTCATCGCCGCAGCGGCCGCGCCCGCGCCGACTCGCACATCACAACTTAACAAGTATTCGCGGTATCACAGAACGTTACGCACGCGCAGCCGCAGCCGCAAGCGGGCGGGTCGCTACGACACCATGATGTGGGGCGCGGACAGCAGCACGGCTAGCGTGGCGATGATTGTGAACAGGGTAAAGATAATAAGGCACAGTCTGTCCACGACCATGGCGGCGAACTTCCAGTCGCGCGAAATGTCCGCGTCTTCGTCATCTTTGCGCATCTGGAACAAAGTAGCCAATAAGTATACACTCATATTGTCAAAATTAAAGTTCATCTATAACAGCATTAACATTTACCTGATCTGTGATGACTCGAATTTCTTTGAGAATGAGCGAAAGCTCATAGTCGACACCGAAGCAGCTGTGCGCAGCTATCCCCGCCCCGTTCTCCTCTCCGCCCCCCCTGCAACAGTTATGGCTCTGTAGACAATGCGGATGCCTGCGCTCTACACTACAGGTGGGACCGAGGATTCAAGGGAGCTACAGGAATTATGCTCAAAAATTTAATGAGACCCATGACCCACAAAAGCTGATAAATTACTGATTGATGACTGATTCGACTAATAGCTATTAGGGCCAGGTGACTGCGGAACGTTCAAGGCGGGGGTAAAATATCGAAACCGTGCTATTTACGGCGGCGAGTAGTGTTCGTGTAGATCGTCGAGGGACCTGTAGTATCGGCAGCAGGGGGGCTGCTGCGCGTGCCCGTGTCGGAAGTCGTCGTCGATATCGAGCACGTTGGCGAGCAGCGACTTGGAGGAGCGCTCGCGCAGCTCCAGGTCGGGCGGCGGCGGCGCGCGCGTCGGCGGCGGCGTCGCTGCCGAGCCCGGCCGCGACATGCGCAGGACCCAAGGCAGCCAGTACAGGAATACGCATCGGATCTGCGTAAAACCACACGTATAGTTAAATACTTATTCGAGCACGGTTTTCATAATTCGTTTAGTTATTTTATGAGAAAGGGACGACAAATACCGTAGGTAATACTTATTTAATATTTTGCCAGCCCTGGCTATCGGAGACCACATTGTGTTTTATTTACATTTATGACATTGTTTTCATTTTATAAAATATGTACCAGCATGAAGATTTCAAATTTAGTACCTATCGTATCGTGAAATATAAGTTGAATGTAGAGTTCTTCTTAGTTAATTGCACCGATTTGAATATAACAAAGTTAGGGTGTGTCCTTATAGACGTCATGTTTTCATAGGAATTTGATATTAATTATGACATGTCTACATTTTGAATGCCATACAGATTGAGCTTGGTCCGACTCTACCTATAACACAAAAAAAAAGCGCAATAAAACCAGATTTACCCAATCGCTCATTTCGTGTGTGTCCGCGTGCCGATGGTGGTAGTTGAGGATGAGGATGGTGGAGACGACCGAGGAGGCCACCATGAACATGATGCAATTGAAGTACGTGCCCAGCAGCGGCACCGCGTCCGACGTCGCCGGCATCGTCTCCGCCACCATGTTCAGGAACACCGTCAGCGACAGCAGAATCGTTACACCTGAGACGAGACACTGATGTACTTATAGGTACTAAGTAAGTACTTGTAGGTATTAAAAAGGGGTATTTACTATGTATTTGATTTCGAGAGTTTCTGATATGTCGGCACGGTTGCACATGCCATCTTCTCGGAGTAGCTGATTGTTATATACTGGTAATCTAAATCACTTAGCTTGAAATCGTATAAAGTGTTGTAAAGCGTTACCCTTTAAAACGTAGTGAATAGTTTAAACTGTCCTTATTTAGCACTGTAATTATTATGTATTAATAAGGTTGTAGTTATGCCTATTGCAATTCTAAATAAATTCATCCGTTTCTTTTGCTTTTCTAAAGGGATTTTAGATATTACAATTTGTAATTTATTTATTTACTTGTTAGAATCATGGTTAACACAGATGTTACATAGAAATATTAGTCCAGCACAATTCTGCCGACTTACGGCGTGCAAATTTTACTATAGGTACATACTTAATTACTAACATGTATTTATTCTATATTTACATTTCACGGATTAATTATTATTTAGAGTGTGGCTACTGAAATATTACACAAATGTTTGGCGGGAAATTCAAAAAATCTTGGACTGGTCACTCTTTGTGTAGTACGAATTATAGTTTTGATACTAGAAAATATTTATGATTTTCTGTGCACATGTAAGGTACCTAAGGATATGAGTTAAATATACGCTGACGTGCACTTAAAGTCAGCTCACATAATTTCTACGAGTATGTAAAGTACAGTCAACGATAATAGTTATTTGTACAACAAGAGATCAAAGTTTGATATTTCTTCGAGTGCTTATTTTGAGTCCCGTGCAAGCGAAAGATTCTATTAGAATCTTGAGCGTAGTAAGGGACTCAAAAGCGCACGAGATGTAAATAACTTTGATCTCGTGTAGTACACAAAATTTTTCACCTGAGCAGTGAGAACATACCTATTATAGACAACTTGAAAAATGTAATCCTTCTTCGTCACTTAATACCTATGCACTGATGTTTACCGCAGTCGAACACAAAAACAAAACGTAATAATAAATTTTAGTAAAATAATATGGAAATAAAGAACATTAACTGACACTTGAATTGGCAACTTTTTTTTGTAAAAAAAAAACTTCGTAAGATACAGTCCGAATTGCGGATGCGTACTATTTGTCAACTATAGTAAAAAGACTTAAAAGTAAAATAATTAATTTAGCTTGATAATCTGTGTATTTTTTGAGTTCATTATTTTAATTGTACAATACAATACCTAAAATATTGTGGTTTTATCAGAATTTATCAAATCTTAAACTTTATTTTTATTAATTTATTATTAAGAATTCATACTCGTACGTGGTTTGCAACGATGCGTTCTGACGTTTTTCGGGGGTCTATTATAAACCGTCAATATACCGTTGAATGTCGTTTGAACTTTTTTTGTCTATTTCTTTTTGCTAACAGTGTGAAAGGGACAGAGATAATAGAACCCAAGTATTTCGAACTTGTATTAGACCCCGCAAGTTGAAATGACATTTGACTATAAAGGTAACTTGAATGTCATTTTGTCTCACTCAGTGAGCAAAATGCGATTTTGCTCACGTATTTAAGAAGCAAAGTACCCTTGTTCGAGCTGCTGAGTTGAAAACACATAATATATGTTAACACTTTCTCACCGTATACCATTGTAACAAGGCGAAAAATGAAATGTAGTGTAAATAAGACCTAGCTCGATAATACCGTAATATTAATCCATCACCAAAAAAAATACATAAGTACTATGCCAAATATGCTTAATGCTAATGTATCAAAAATGTCAAAATATTTATAGAGCACCAACCTCCTAATTTGTTTACATTTGTTTAGGAGTTGTAAACATTGTAGTTTTTCGTTATACAACGCTACACGTCGACTTCGCACATTGTCGTAATTATTTACGAGCTTAAATAATAGTTTGCGAACCTCACTCAGTATAGACATTATTAATATTATTTAAAATATACCCCTTATAAACCGCAAACAATTTGAATGAATGACATAAATAAAATTGAGAACTGACTTTTAGTTTTTTTTTTGAAATCATAGACAATTGGTGATACAACAACGAAATATCTGTCAACAATTTTTGGCTAGCCAGACTAATAACAATGTCAATATTTATAAACTGTTAATTACCAAAGTGAGTATATTAACGGATATCCTTCAAACTTTAGTGCTTAAGCATTTTATTTCATTGATCGATAAAAAACCCTACCACTGCGCATGACGCATACGCTGCTACAAGCTACGGTGTAGCAGACAAACTTACCTAACGAAAGTTTCTCGCCAGAGTCCGGCGGCAGCGTGAACCCGAGCAGAGCCATGGAGGCGATGAGCACGCACGGCACGATCAGATTGAAGAAGTAGTACAGCGTCTTGCGCCGGATCACCACCGCGAACGTGATGTCGATGTACGGCTCCGGGCAGCAGTTGTAGTAGATTTCGTTGCGCTTGCCCGGCACACCTGCGTTATACACAGATTTTGGTTTCTAAATTTGTCTTTACAATTTCGTATCAATATAATTTTACTAATTAATACTTTCAAATAGGTGACTTTAAAGACAGGGGTATAAGGTTGTCTCGCTTTTACCCTCAAGCCCAATTTATTCAATGTTAACCACTCACTATGGAAAAGTCAAAAGGAATTGGAGCAAAAAAAAAATCTAATATACTTACTTATACGATATATTACGCTTGACACTCACCTATAAGCTCCCATTCACCGTTCGTGACAAAACTGCTTATGTCCCCACCCGCTTCGTCTTGAAGTTGAAGGTCCAACTGTTAAGAAATGACACAACGATCAGTAAGTATTAGCGTCACATTTTTTGCAGATTTGTACTGTATTAAATACTTATTTTAAGAAATATTTATATACTCCCAACAAAAATTAAAATTGTGTCTAATCTTTGTTGTGAGTAGGTACCTAACTAAGTACATAAGTTCAATGCCAACAAAAAAATCCGTTAGTATTCCAAATGACAATGTTCCTAGGAACAAAAATGTTGATAAATGATTTCTTAGAATAACAATTTCTCATATCTTATTATGCGGTCTTCTTCCTCAGCGAGTATGCGCCTACTGTTGGCCCAAATTATGCGGTAGCAGTTTGGTATTATGTAAGAAGAACTCACTTGATATCCATCGTAGGTCCAACTGCCGAACTTCATCTCGCAGCGCTGGTCGTCGAAGGGGAACCACGTGATGTCGATCTTGCAGGTGCTCTTGAAGATGCCGGGCGGCACGTACAAGCACGAGCCGTTGTTGCGCACCACTACGTTCGTCGGGTATGTGCTGTCGAAGCCTTCGTCGGCGCTATATCATACAAAATGTACCTGTTAATTAGGTTCTTTACGCCTTATTTAAGGAATCTATATCTATCTTTTCATCTGACACTTTCTGCTCATGCTGCTAAGAGCGACTCGTAAATTTATACCTAGTTCTTGTATTAATTATTATTATTTATAAAGTTAATTACAATGACTTAGTTATAAAAGTTTCGTTAAACCAGTAAGGTTCCATTCATCTGCAGTAGATTGTTTATGAGTATGTTATGAAAGGGAAAATAGGTTGATGAACAGCAATTTGTTAGTTTAGTAAGAAAAATATTTATACACTTTTCTGTCTTGTGGTTTAACTACATAAATCCGTATGGGAGTTCTGTCAAAGTTATCAGATTAACAAGCTTAGTGGCCGTAATTTGTCTGTTTCGTAACATAACTAAGCTGACGGTTTAGACAGTATTTAGAACGTTTTAATTAACTTCAAGCCAGACAAGATATGACGGAAATGCCCTACTTACTGGTACTAAGGTTTATTATTTGTTATTGCGGTTTAGAAACCATTTTTTTTTAATAAGGGACGATTTGATTAGTATAAACAAGGAGATTTATAAAAAAAATTGTAAATGTTGTTTACCTATTGTACATGAGGACATCTGGTTTCCATAGCCTGTGGGGTGGCACTCTTAAGTCTTTGACCCCGCCGAAATCAGAAGTGTTCCATCTCAAGTTCATATCATTCCATTCCTGTACGGACAAACATATACATGTAAATAAGAAAATTAATTATTTCCTCGGGTTGTAAGTAAATAGGTACGTTTTTAACTGAGTGTCTTTACATTAGATTAATCTCTAAACTCGTGCACATTAAAGATCATCGTTCATCGTTTATCAAAATAATTAATTTGATTCAATTAAATTTTATTATTTATTTTTTAATAAGTACATGGTGTTCTTATAAAACTCCGTTAACTTCGGCGTATGGCTAAGTACCTACATTTAAGGAAACTAAATGGCGTAATACTTTATAACAAAACTCCCGTGAGACACAGACATATTAAATATATTAACGCAAGCTCCTGATGATAATCCTCGGTACGGAGTGAAACATGTCGAGCATTTTTCGACTTAAAATACGTGAGTGACCCGTTGTTAATATATTTAATATGGCATAATACTTAGTTAATTTACGTAACATTTATTTTTTATTTAACTTAATTTACCTACCTACATTAAATTTTAATTATTATATAGCGTTGTTCTAACACGGGCATTATATTTAATCCATCATGACAATTGAAAATCGATCGTTTGAGATAGTAGTCGGTTGGGCAGGCTAACGCACCATCGCCCAATTAAGCACGGAATTTTGAAGTTTCTATAAGCTTAAAAGTTTGTTGACGATAGTGACCAACTGTAGTCTCGATCTCGCATTGTAATATGTTAAAGCAGTGAAGAACCTATTCTTGGCACTCAACTTTCCGTCAAGAGAGAGAACCTATAAATGTCCCGGAGCGGGACAGTGGCAGACGAGCCGATATTCCTTCCTGGCAGTAGCGGGAGTACGGCAGAATGCGAAGCGTTATACAAACTAATTAGTGCCTTGTTAAACAGAATTATGTATATTTACTTATTACGCTATTTCAGATGTATGTAGACCCGGTTAAAAGAGGGATTAGCGAGATGGTTTTTAGGCTTCCGTACCCGAAGGGAGACAAACCCTATTACAAAGTCTCCGCAGTCCGTCCGTCTGCCTATCCGTCTATTAGCGGGCTGTATCTTTAGAACTGTGACCTAGACCGAAAATCCTGTGATGGTATGGAATCCATGGGGCGCGAGTAAGACTCCTACTTGGCCGGTTACGTAAGTAAATATCCACGATTATATCATGAGTGTTTTATTTGTGTACATTTTAAAACTATCTACCTACAATAATTAAAGCATCAACATAAATGACATGAAGTTTAATTCGATCTGCAAACATGGATACAATAGGTAGTTTAATCGTGTAAAGTGAGGGCTAGTCGTATAGGTAACTAAGTAAATTACGGCTTTTATAAGGAATAGTAACAGCACTCCATATAAGCAAATATAAGTAAACATACAACAGTTAATGGACACAATAACTAATTGCGTAATTGCTGAACAAACAGAAAAACACATTAGGTCATGTCAGGTGAAATAAAGAGTACCTATAGCTACGTATGTATATAATTCACTCACCAGTTTGAGCCAGATGTTCGTTATTAATAGCTGGTTCTTTTCATCCTGCGAACGAAATTGAATTTGCTGAATATACATGCCAAAACATATGAGCGTTTTAACCGCTGACATTACGTTAAACGATATTAAATTGCAAGCAATTACGTATCACCCCACAAACCGATCCTTAACACCCATTTTAATCAAGGCTTAACACAATTCCAACAGATTACCACGAGATTTAAATGTCAGGTAATTCACACATTGTCAGTAAATCATGCGAGTTTATATTTGTTTACCATTTTTGTAAGTCGAATCGAAAAGTGGAGACACGTTTTAATTTAATCGATTGATATAAATAATTGGTGTATACAAAAACATTTGATCAAGACGGCTCTCTATCCCTTAAAATTCAGGCTACTGGCAAATAAGATACGCGGTGATTTTCAGCTTGAAGGAAAGATAATATTGAAAATAGGGATACTTAAAAGTAATTTTCAGAATTCAATTTTGAATTTCTTGACCCTTTATTTACATTTAGCCTTCACCAAGCTAAACATAACAATTCCTAACCTCTATTAAGTGGTAAATCCATTTGACTACACGCTATGCTAAACTCAAAAGCTCTTTTATTATTTAGGAAGAAAACGGTGTAACTCAAACATGTAAATAGTCAAGTACCTACCGTTGGCGTACATTTTCAACAACTAAAATTCATCTTTGCGCTGTTATAATAGCGTCCTTAATTAAGAAGCAGGGAATGGTAAGGTAATAAGTACAACTGCAACGTCTTTAGTGGACCACGGTTTCTCCCACACGTTCTAGTGGTCAGGTGATGATAGCAGCAGTTACAATGTTAGAGGGTAGTTGTACGTACCACGTCAATGATCTGCATGAGCGTGAGGCCGAAGGAGAGCTGCAGTGGGTCGCTCTCGTTGACCACGGGCCTCTCCAGCACGTTGTAGTGGTCGAGCAGGTGGTGGAGCAGCCGCTTCTCGTGATAGCCGCCGCGCACCCCTGTACAAACAACACCTGGCTTAGAGCTTACACAACTATGTATACACCTATATGTATTATTTGCTTTATATGTAGTGGACGGTCAAGTTACTTTTAACATCACCTATTCGAAAAAGGGCTTTTTCTTCTCCGCTAGGAGGGATCAAAGTGGCACTTTTCTTCCCTGCCAGGAGGGATCAAAGTTGGACTTTTCTGTTTTAGGACACGATTTTTTCTTTCTTGCATACTATTTTTTTGGTCAAATAATACATATTTTGGAACATAACAATTTCTTCATAGTTGATGTGAAAAGCAGTATGTGTCACACGGTATCAAAAATTTCGTCTTGGGCGTTAACACTTGAATCCCTTATTACGCTCAGGATTCTATTTTAGAATCCATCGCTTCATTCAGGATTCAATGTACGCCCTTGACGGAAATATATCATTTTGATCCCTTGTAACACAATAGTAGTTTGTGTTACAAGGGATCAAAATGATATATTTCCGTCAATAATAATAATGAAGCGATGGATTCTAGAATAGAATCCCGAACGTAGTGACACATACTGCTTTTCACATCAACTATGAGGAAAATAAAAAAATCTTAGTGTTGACACAATCTGATGTTAAACAGATTATTTACGCTAAAAAAATAATGTGAATCCTCTTTTCCGAACAGGTGGTGTGAAAACTACTATTAGTGCTTTATCATAGCATTCATTAGAGATGCCACGAATATTCGGCAACTATTCGGTATTCGGCCTATTCGGCCACTTTGCCGAATATTTGGTATTCGGCCGAATGTTGTCTACTATTCGGCCGAATGCCGAATATCTGATGCGCCTATCTAAAAAGAAAAATTACACAAAAAAAAAATACCAAAAACCAAAAACTAGGTATATTTAATATATATAATGTATTCTTGGAAAGCAGTTAAATACGAAGGCACGTTTTTGAGCATTTGTTGATTACAAAATATTATATTTTTATCATGGGTCTGATTTGATTGACTCTAACTACATTCATTAATTCTGTTCAACATAAAGTATATCTTAGCAAAGGTTGTGCTTTGTTGGCGAACAGTTTTCATAATAATTGTGACTCAAAACGTTCGCATGTTATGCCGAATATTCGGTATTCGGCCGAGAGAGGGGCCGAATATTCGGTATTCGGTATTCGGCCAAATTCACTATTCGGGGCATCTCTAGCATTCATACTCGTAGGCCTTGTAGCAAACTTTACGAATTCTTCTTTATTAGAAATTGTCGATTTATCATTATGTGAAAATCCAAATAGAAAAAGGAAATATAACACAACCACTTAATGAAAACATTTGCAGGTTCTTTAATTAAACACGTCGAAAACATAAAAGATGAATATGAGGCCAATTCGAACGTACATTTTGACATCAAATTGATATATAAATAATATCATTCCTGCGTCCATTTCCCTCGTACTTGTTCGTACAATGTATTGGCGAAAGCGAGACGCACGGGCGAATTATAACAAAGTGATATCATCTTAAATTGTTTATACGACAACGGTTTCACTCACTTGAATTTTTAGTCGCTATTGGCGACATGTTTCGGGCCCGCACATGTCTCACGAAAGTTTAATATCGATGATATCATCTTGATGTCAAAATGGAAGCGGCAGACATTTTAAAGGTTTCAGTGAAATATCAAAATTTTCTATTAAGTACTTGAAATGTCGCATAATTTTACCATATCTACCTACAACGAAATCAATCTTGATTTCATTACCTGCCTTACATCAATTGATTTACACTATAAAAGCGACTGGGGTGTACCCTGACACAACAGCTCCACCTGAGTATAGCTCTTTCGATTGTGGTTAAATGAAGAAAGTTTAAGTTGTTGTAATATTGTCATACCACAACAACCATGTCATAAATTTGCGATGTAACAGTCAAACTGTCAAAACGGAATGTCGAATTATGCGCCTGACTATTCAGACTATGGAATTTGATAGACAGCTATATAAAATGTGTCACTTCAGTGATAGTACTGACAAAAACGGCCAGAAAGTTTTGCAATTATTGTGCTGGTGAAGGTAATTCCGGAGGTGTGCTTACATGATGGTCTAGGCTAGGCATATAAGGACGAAAGACATACTAATATGCTCATGAGGTAAACAGGGTAAGATAAGAGAGATAAACTTTCAAACTATTTATCTCAAGGCCCTGGTACATTTAAAATATGATTTAAAAAAGTCTAAGCAATTGAGGGATATATTTATTAACTAAATATCTTAGGTTCCTTGTACCTACACGAACACAACACGATGTAAAAAACTATACGCCATAATTTATTACTATCAATACGAAACTGCTGTCGGGCTTGAAAGTCTCGAGGTAACCACTACCCATTTCGAGAAATAATTCTTGGGTAAAAACATCAAGAATTTTTGAACAACACGTACAATATTCCGAATATCGGATTTTAATGCTGCTTTCATCTACAGATAAAATGATTCAAGAGGTAAATTGGGTGAAATATTATGATGATTAAATATCTTTATTGTACTCGTACGAAACCGGGCCGGGTCGCTAATAATTACTGATGTAGCCAAATGTAGTAGTACTTAATAGTCCATTTGATAATAAAGTTAATAAGGAGATTAAAATACGAGTCTGCAGGTAGATACTTCAATAAGTACCTACTTATGAATTGATGTGTTGAGTTTCTACGAAAATGTATGGGCACCGTTCGTTCAAACAGATTAAGTTTAAGATTAATGAAAAAAAAAACAAGGCTGAATAGAAGAATAAATAAAAGTACATACCTAAATGCAGTCTTTGGCAGCTTCATAGTTTACAATTAACAAGCATTAAGAAATAACGTCGCGCTTTGACTGATCGGTAACATCCGGTCATCGGTCAAAGATTAGAATGATGAATGATTTTTCGCTTTTCTACCATGACATTTCTGGACTAAGCCCAACAAAAAAATAAAAGGCTTTTGTTCTAAAATCCGGCTGCGGCTACTAAAGCACTTTCAGCGTCCTGTTACCCCACTATAGGCCTCTTGGGGGCGGTTAAATGCTCGTTACGTACATTATCCGAAAGACTCTTGAGGTTATTTTCATCAAGTGGAACTCAAGGCAGTCTTTTGTGGAATTACAGCTCGTAGTCGGGGCGGGACGAAAATCTTTGATGTTCCGTGCGTGACTAAGCGTTTGTTTGAAAAAATGGCAGGACATGTTGACGCACATAATAAACGATGGGATCACGATGGAATAAAAATATATTAAATTAAGCTTCAAAGTGGTTACCTATCCTGTTAACTAACAACTATTCTTAAACATATAATATACTGGAAGATACCTAGGATAGGATATCCAGAAAGGCGATTGCTCGAATGGAAATAATGTTGTCTAAATTAGAAAACAAAGGTAAAAAAAGGGTAGGGGTAAGAGTTCAAATTTAAAGTAACGCAAATTTATAATCTTTTTTATACACTGCTGTTGATGTCTGACGTGTAATCAATCTCTGTCCAAGGAATAATACCAACTTACACCTATTTATGTAATAAATTGGATATTTCGTCCAAACGCGGAGATCTGAACTATTGTAGTGTGTAACAAAGGATAAATATTGTTACCGATGAAGAACACTGAGTACTTTATGGCCCCGAAGTGAAAATAATATTAAATAAAATATTCCAAGAATATTTTTAGCAAAATCTAAGCAAAATCCGTGGAATGGGAATATTTTCTTAAAGAAATCGATGTGTAGGTACTTAGGTAGCTGAGCTGGGCCAACCCAATGCGAAGTGCTGACAAATGTTGCACCACACTTAACATTATGGTTTAAGATGTCGCGAACTAGAATAGATTACGTACGGGAGGAACTGATGGTCTGATGGGTCACAACCCCCAACATTAGGGTATCGACGCAAGGAGGAGGAGGTGGTAATGTGTTTATACAACGAATTGGGATCCGAGAGCGCAATTAACGAAGGCCTGGAAGCTGAGAATTTTCAGGATGTTAACTATAGATACGATAAGTTTTAATTTCATAAATGCGTGTTTTAATGTTCGGATAAAATATTCACTGCTGAACTGTGCTACGAGCGCTACGCCGTAGCTCGTAGCAATGCATAGCAAAAATGGTACAAACTGTGACAAAAATGTACCAAGGCCTATACGCTTTATATTTAGCTTATTGATGTAACTGACCAGGAGGCCAATTCAAACTTACATATTGACATCTACAGGATGTCATTTTGTTGTCATACGCCCTTGCGTCTCGCTCGTGCCAAATGTACGGACATCTATTATGTTTATTATACACTACGAGCGAAATGCACGTGCGGATGATAACAAAATGATATCATTAAAGATATCAATATGTACGTTAGAATTGGCCTCGATAAGACCTTAAACTTGTTTCATCCCCAAATTTTCATGTAGGTATCGCTTTCAATGAGTCTGCAAATGTGCTTCAACCGTGATTTTAGGATGACCGCTTAGGTACGGAGGTGCGCTCGTGACTCACCCCGCGGCCACAGCAGGCCCAGCAGCAGCAGCAGGCCCGCGGGCGCCGCCAGCAGAGCGCGGCGCGCGCGCCCGCCCATGTCAGCGCCGCGCCGCCGCCGCGCCGCGCGCCGCCTCCCCGCCGCGCCGCGCCATCGCCCGCCCGCGCGCCCGCGCCCGCGCCCGCTTCCGCGCGACACCCACCCTCGCGCTACGACAACTACACTCCCGACCCTCTGTTAAACACGATCAGTTTAAAATTTAATTCTTTTGCCGTTAACATAAATTAGAATGATCACGACCGCTCGCCGACGGCCTCGCTCGCCGCCCAGATCTCGAGCATCGCCGACTGCGTGACGGTGAGGTTTGTAGTTACGGTGTGTTTTAAAGCATTGTTGTTTAGCGGAGTGCGGCCGACCGTGGGGCAGCGGAGCCGCCGGTGTGCGGACTGGCGGAGCGGCGGTGGGCGCGCAGCCGCGACCCCCGCGCCGACCCCGCGCCGCTGCCGCCCATTCAAGTCGCGCCGCCGCCAGCGAGCCGCACGCAGCCTCCGACCTTGCCATCTCCCGCCAACGACGGGGTTGCCCAATACAATTTTCGCTGAAACCGATATCAACAATATCCCGATGTATTACGAGAGTAGATCTAGGCCTTGATGCATTGGCAGAACGAATAAATATCTGAAAACTGTGGTCCCTTGTTTCCTGATTAGGCACACATCACACACAATGAGATACTTCAGTTAGCCGCATTTATTAGGTACAGTTTTAAGCTTTTGCCGTTGGGTTAATAATGTAGTCAATGTTAGGCGTATGGTCCCGTGGTAATGTCTAATAAATCAAGTTAAATAAATCTCTAAATTAAAGGGCAAAAAAGCGCGCGGAGCATGACATCCCCTCCTACTAAGCTTACGCTTCACCCGCACATTGTCGAAGACCTTCCGACACTCACCACCTAAATTATGCTAATTTGCTAATAGGTATTGCTTTTCAGAGAACATTTGATTATGCTTTGCACAGTGCCAAAATATCATTACTTCAGTACGTTCAAGAATAGTATTAAAGCATAAATCACGCATTACGACTGATAGTATCACTGACCTGCATCAAGTTTTCATAAAAGTAGAGAGCTTATGTGATGGATACGGTGTGCGAGTGTGCGTATCTATTTTTAATGAGGCGGATACAATTTTGATGGGGTATGGGACTATTGGGACTACTATTGCGATTCATGTCTATTTAACGTAAAGTAATATTTTACAGTAGTTCATATCTTTAAGGTGAGGTACGCCAAGGCGCACAGTTATCCCTCGTGTATCCAGTTTTCATATTGATTTCTAGATTTATAATTAATCTAGGACAACAATACATCCAAAAACTAAATAATAATACCTTAATAAATCGAACAACCTTGATTTAATTAATACACGTTGTACTCGTATTAATTGATTTTGAAAAGCTGTTACAAAATTTTATTGTTGCTAAACTAAGAGAAGCCTTTGAATTAAGAACGTGAATGTCGCCTAAAATATGCATGAAATACGTTTGATTTGTTAGTACTGTGCGCCATTAGGAGTATTCCTAATATCCAGCAGTTCTGTTGACGTTGAGCCGAGCGCGAGCGGGGCTGCGGCGTTGCAGGCATTGCTGGCACGGGCGCGGGGCCGGGGTGGCGGGGGATGCTGCGCGGGTGCGATCAATGAGGGCCCAGCCTCCGGCCCCGCGCCGCACCGCACTGCCTTAACCCCTGCGATTGGAGTTCTCCGCACTCGCAACATTTGCCGAGAAACTTGGAGTGCCACAGATTGCTACTTTATATGTGTATGTACTTTTCGACTGGGTAAAATATGCGGCAATCTGTACGGCGTTCATTATGTATAAAACGGTGCCGTAAAAAACAGAAGGAAATTTTCGGAGTTGTAGGTACTTTCTGTTAAAATTCATACACAAAATGTTTGTTCGCCTGTTTCAAATTTTGATCCAAGCCTAATTTAAATCATTTTCTAAGAATTTGGTCTACAGATCTACTGACAATTCAGTGGGTGAGTTAGGACACACCTACGCTGTTGGAGCGATAACCATACATCTTCGACTCTATTCACGTAGTAGTTAACTTCGATGTTATCAGCTGATAAGCGTATATCATCGCCTAATGAGGGGAGGTTAACGTGATCATCTAATTACGATAGCGCGAGCTGTAGTTCCAGTTGATTCACGTCTAATACATTGGTACACTGACCTTTCAATTTATCTTAACCGCTTTTTTGTTGCCTGTCGCAAACCAAGTTCACATGACAACATTATAAATTCCGTACCTGAGAGGCATAACACTGTAAATCCATTTGTGGTGATTTTCGATTTTTTACAGTATCGTACATAATTTTTGATTCTCCATCGATCCATAAAGATGGATTTTCTGAAAATACAACCAATTCCAAGTTTTTGAAATGCATTTTACTGTAAGTGACATACAGTAAAATGCTACTAGATGTTTAATAAAATCATTATACGGTATGTTCATAGTTCAATGTTCGAAGCGCACATACAGTATAATGCTAGTCATATTGTGAAGCACTTACGGACTTACAGTATTATGCCTAGTGATGGGCAGTTCTCGGGAAGTTTCGGAAACAAGAGAATATCGCGAGAAGTTTCTCGAGAAATTTCTCTCGAAAGGAAATTTCCGAGAAAGTACTTTAAATATAATAAAAATTAGATTATTTGTTTTTTGTATGTGTTTATATTAGTAATTTAAAGGTATTCGCAATACATTTTAGTTCTTCTAAAACCTTTAAAGGCAAAATTCTCTTCGTTCTGGAGAAATTTCCGCGAAATTTCTTGAAAATGTTCTCCGGAGCACTTTCTCGGGTTCATTCAGTACCGTTTAAATGGTAAATAGTTAATAAATAAAACACATTTTTGTTAAACAGGTAATTCGCAACTCGTGTCGATTTAAAACATTCCCTTCGGTCGTGTTTTAATTATTTATCACCACTCGTTCCGAATTTTCTAATATTGCACTTCGTACTACTTTTGTATCGTAATATACTATTATGTATTAGCTACTGGAAAAACACATTAAAGGTTACCTCATTAAATGTATTCCCTGTAATATGGGCTCATCCAAAACACTCCAAATTGATTAATCACTTCAGGTTCTTTCTTTCCTAATTCGTGTTTTACTTCAACCGGACTTTTTTCGCAATTTATCATATGCCGTACCAAATCTTGTGATATTTTTGCATCTATACACTGCATCACTAAATGAACACACGTCTTTGATACATCCATCGTCCGACAAAGTTCTAAAGTACCTACTCAAACAGTTTACCTTTTTAATTTTAATTTATTAACACGTTTGATTTGTCACAACCGTCCACTTTCTTAGCATTGATGCCACTGAGAGAAAAAAGCATTTGTACCCTTCCCTATTCAACGTTAAGTTTGCTAATAATTATAAACTACCGTCTAATTTAAGTTTATTCTTTGTTGTAGTTTCCCTCTTATTGTATGACTGTATTTTGTAATCTGTGTTGAAGTGCGTGTTGTCACTCGTTTAGTTTTAGTTTTTTTAGTTTTAGTTTAGGTGTAGATTATTAGTTTTAAGTCAGGTACCCACTAAAAATCAGGGTCATGGCTTGCCGTGGCATTATGCTGAGTGGGGATCCTGTTTAGCATCTAATTAGTTTATGTAACCTGTTTTGTGTGTTATTACCCAGATGTTAAATAAATGTATTTCTTTTTCTTCTTCTTCTTCTTCTTCCTATTCAAAAATTACCTAAAGAATAAAAAAAAATCACATGCAAATAAAACAATGGAGTATTATTGGCGATAAGCGTTATGTACAGGGTACAGGAAAGTTTGGCGGCTTTCTTTTGTTTTATAAACTAACTAGGTACTTGAGATAGTTCATGACATGACCATGATTCTCTGCCAAATATTTCAAATCTGTTTTATTAAATATTTACCGTTCATTTAATTATTGAGTTGAAATTAGTCATTTTGTATTAACTCCATAATATTATATTTTATTACAGTTTGTCAAAACAGTTTTCAAGTTCTTTAATATGAAACATTTTTTCTTTTATTATTGCACAACTAGCTTCTGCCCGCGACTTCGTCTGCGTGATGATGATGATTGATAAAAACTATCCTTTCTCGGGGCCCAATCTATCTCCATACCAAATTTTGTCCAAATCGGTCCAGCGGCTTAAGCGTGAAGAGGTAACAGACAGACACAATTTCGCATTTATTTATAATAATATCGGTATGGATTGGCTGTTTTACATGAACGCCAAATGTAGTCGAGAACAATTTCAAGAAATTTCTCGGGAACAAAATTAAATTATCGCTTAGAACGTTCATTTCATTTGGCAGAAACCAACTTATCAAGCCAACAGCTGTATATAACATAAATCCAGACTATTTGAGCTTCTAAACAATAATACTCGAAATAACCAGTATTTTTTCTTAAATATTCAATCCGGAAATTTTCTCCTGGAAAGCTTCTATGGAGAACGTTCCCGAGAAATTTCTCGAGAACAAAGAGAAGTTGGCCTTTAGTATCGTCTAATTGGTTCGAATACCTTACGCATAGTTATTAATCACTAACAGTTATTTTATTAAAAAAATATGAATTTGATATTGTTTTGATTATATGTACTTTCTCAGAAATTTCCGTCCAAGAGAAATTTCTCGAGAATCGCTGAGAATTTCCAGGGGAAAGAATTCTCGAGAACGAGAAATTTCTCGCCGGCACATCACTAATTATGCCTCACATATTTTAATATGCAGAGGAAACTGGAGGGTAGATTTTCCACCATAATTCGTGAATGTTACCTTAATTCTCATAACACAATAGCATGTTCACTACAAATACGCGTTTGTGATAAAATTAATTGATACAAAATCAGTGGTTTTTCAAAAATACCTCGAACAAATCGTATTGCATGATGTGGAATGAAGTTCTAGGTGGCAGAGGTGCTAATGAAGTTGGATCTTGTGTCATAGAATGGGCAATTAATTACTTGAATCCTTTAGTGGCAGAAGTCACAATTTGGTCTGATAACTGTTCGGGACAAAATCGTAATATCATCATGGTATACTGTTACTTCTGGATTTTGGCAAACTCAAGCGGTAATTTGACGACAATCAACCACAAATTCTTACTTCGAGGGCAAACACATTCTGAGGTAGACATGATTCATTATATTATTGAGCGGAAAAAGAAAGAATTTGACATAATTATGCCTCGTGATTGGGAGCAGTTTCGGAAAATTTGTAAACCGACAAACCCTGTGATAGTTCATAGAGTCTGTTTGGAAAGAGAAGAGTCGTGGAATGTATTGGGCCCCATACATTCCACGACTCTTCTCTTTCCGCACAGACTGTAGTATGAATTTAAACAACATAAAAAATATAAAAACTCTTTCGAAACTTCTCAGCTAAAGACGCAAAAATTGCAGTGACGAATTATTTTTAATTTCAAGATGCGTGTGGCTACAAGTGAGGAAGAGTCAGCTAGGAATGTTGTTTTATAAAACGTCTTTTGATGATACCGAATTTTCAAAAATTGATTTGCGGAAGAATGTGAGGCAACAGTTACAACTGCCACAATCGATACCACAAGTAAACAAAAAAGAACGTCCTATCAGTAATCCAAAATATAAGGACTAACACAATGGATGACTGATGAGACTGTCAAAAAATACTATACTGACTTACCTCATGGCAACGTACCTACCCGATATTGTCGAATCGGATAATGAAGACTGACGTAACTATTGATAAGTAAATATGTACTCGTATTATTTCATGTAGTTTTTGGTGAAATTAGAAATAACTCTCTATTTGTTCCTCGCAAGTTAAAATGTTAATTTATAATTAGTTAGAGTCAGTTAAAATAATCATATACATTAAAACTACTTACTATTCTTATCAAAAGCATGGTCAAATAGTATTTGTATATAATTTAATATTACTGTAACTCCTCAGATTTGAAATGAGTTTAGAAGCAGAACACTGTATGAGGGGTAGTTATTTTAGTTTTTCCTTAAAAATGTACCTTAAATAACTGAATAATATCTCATAAAGTAATAATTGATAATTTCAAATATATTTACTATTGATTAATAAAAAAATCTGTGACATAAACCTCTCGTGTATCATTTTATAGCCTTCGAAAAACCTTGCAAGACAATTTTTTACACAAAATCGACTCTCCTGTAAAATTACTAAAATGGCACTTACAGTGTTATGCCTCTCAGGTACGGAATTATATTTTTTTTATACGTTTTACTGCCTCCTTCATTAATAAATAAATATTTTGTCAATTAAAGTTCAGTTGTCCGTTATTAATTTCACTATAATGAAAAGACTACTGGCTACTGGACAATACCAGAGAAAAACAATGAGAATGAAAGTAGGCAAGTGTTGGACAAGAAGTGAGATAAATAGTTAGCTGCTAAGGACAATCGAGCATTCGACAGGCATACCCGTACCCAAGTAACGAAGGTCTCCGTAGAAGGTGTCAAGTGGGTCGTAAACCTCAGCCGTCAAAAGCAACCTCACCTCACCTTCGCTATATTACGTATTTTTGCTGCTCTGTCATGGATCTTGGACGTGGGTGTACTTATAGATACGTACAGAGAAATCTTTGCTAGGGCTGAAGCTTTCTCTCTGAAACATGTATTTTCACAATAACAGTAAAAAAAAAAACTTGATCCGAACACCTTGAAAATAAAACCAATGTTGTGTGATAAAAAAAAACAATTTAGGAAAAGTGAGCTAATGAGTTTTTTTGGAAATTATGTACGAAATATAATTTGATATAATTATTCAAGTCGCTTTTCGGTGAAGGAAATTAAGCATCGCGAGGGTAAAGGACTAACCTCAAGGCAGTTTCCTCTCTGGGTTGAACGGTCTGATGGCATATGCTTTTATAAAAACTAGTAGTTACTAGCTAGGCCAATTCCTTGGGAAGAGTGACCGAGCGGACGCGGACCCAAGGTTCCCATGAGCCGTGGCGAGAAGCCGTAAAAGTAGAAGTGAAATGTGCACTGTTTAAAGTTCGCTGAGCACTCTTATGAGTTCAAGGTACAAAAAGCTTGCTAGAAAATGCGTGCTTGTGTGCGTCGCAGTGGGTTGCTTGCGTACTGTAAGTAGGTACATAGTTACATACTTATGTATGTGTTTCATTTATACATAGCCTGGTAGTTTTCCAATGGGGCATAGGCAAAAATAATTATACTGTATTTTTCTTATGCTAATACCTATTATAACCCCAAAAAATGGTTGTCTGTAAAGTTGTTTTACGGACGATAATTTTGCGTGATAATGTCATAAGAAAACGTAACGTTACCATGGAGATCTGTCCACAACGTGACACTTTTTCGTGCATGCTACCGGTGTTCATCGATTTATAAGACGTTACCACCTCAAAAGATTGATGCTGTAGTTTTTTATTCTACTGTTACTGATAACTTGCTTGCTTATAGCTTAACACTTTGAGTGCCGGGAATTCGCTCGGCGGGTTCTCTGTTCGTAGTCGCCTTCCTCTACAAAGCGGGAAAACGCTGGGATCGGCCACGAGCCTAGCACTACGAAAACGTTGGCAGTGAATGCGTTAATAACTATCTGCCATTGCTAAGAAGAAAAATCGTACAATTAAAGTGTGCGGTATCGTGAAAGCGGTAAATGTCGGGCAGCGGGCGCGGCGCGCTCGTAACGAGCGAACACCCTTCATTATCAGTTTCCGCGACATTAGCCGCGCGACATTCCGCGACTCGCTGCACTCGATCTACTGTGACTCTGCGTTTTTTTTAAACTGAAAGTTCTGACGCTAATACTTTTTTTTGCTTGAATCACGAGATAAACGTTGGACTCAAATAAACATTGGAAGGGAAAATCTTACGCTATTAAAGCTTAATATCTGGGAGATCGAGCTTTGCTCGGAAAACATATATAAACTCAAAAATGCGCGTTTTCCCAGAGATAAGACCTAGCTAGATCGATTTATCGCCCCCGAAAACCCTCCATATAGCAAATTTCATCGAAATCGTTAGAGCCGTTTCCGAGATCCCCGAAATATAATATATATACAAATAAACAAGAATTGCTCCCGTGAGACACAGACATATTAAATATATTAAAAACGGGTCACTCACGTCAAGAATTGCTCGTTCAAAGGTATTACCTAGAGTCCTACGACGTGTTAAAATCGTAACGGGAAAGTGCACCCTAAAGCAAGGAAAAAGGGTATGGTTAAGTTAATTGCACAAAGAAAAAAAAAAGTCAGACAACCTTAAGGTAGCAGGATTAAAAAAAACAGAAAGTGAACGTTCTAGAGTCAATAATTGTATACTTACGACCAAAGTGACCCTTAAGTGTATTTTTTCAGTCAATATTATTTGTATAGGTACTTTTAATTGACCGGGTGCAGAGAGTTCTTGTAGAAAATACGAAAACGATCGCAGCGCTTGATGTGGCCAAAACTGTTCAACAGTTGACGGCTCTGTTTCTGTAAAACGGCATATGTGTCCGTTATTTTCATAGCCCAGACTGTGCAAGTGTTATTTTAACCCATATAAAATATCATAGTTTTAACCATCAAACTTCTATGAAATTATGATGTTTAAATAATACTTGCACGGTCTGGACTATCAAAATCGCTGCCAACTTTGCTTGGTCTAACTCTAGCCCATTATTAACTTCATTACAGTAAATATATTGAAATAGTTTTATTATATACGACTAGTTTGGCGCGATGACCCAAATGAGTTTTTTTTTATGTTGCGTTCATTATTTCTTAGCGCCGTCAAACCCGGCCACCATGACCGTAATGAAAAAGCTTCCACTTAAATAGACTATGTAAGGGGACAACTACAAAGTTCATATGCGCGTTATGAGGGTCGTAAGGGCCGGATGCGGTATTTTGACAGCTCAAGGGATAAATCTAGGGCACTATGTACTGCGGGCACAGAGCCTAGGGGCATAGCAGCGCAGGTGTGAAATTTTGCCACAACAAGGAGGGCAATTAACTGAATTAACTTACCAGTTTCTAGTAGGTACGAGTACCTAAAACGAGTATGCGCATGACGGGACCTTTATAAAAAATGTAATGTCTCCAAAGTGATAGTTAAGCAATCAACATTGATTGGATATTATGACATTGATAACTCGAATTTGCATTCCGGGAAATAATCAGAATACTTTTATTAGACAAACAGTATTAGTCCTGATACAGGTTTTATTACTTGATCAAACAAAAAAATATTTTTCTTAAACATGGGGAAATATAGTCTTTATGTTCGTGATAATAGGCTGCAAATACCAAGCTGTAGGCATTTTAATGGATCGCCGGAGAAAAACACTATACATATATACCTCGACATGAAAAGGATTGCCGGCCTCCTATTTCTAATTAGCCGACAATACTTGTTCCCCGGCCTCGGTAGTAATGTAGGTAATGTTTATTTAATATTGTAATCACAGCAGCCTTAAAATTAGAAAATAGTTTCAGGCTATGCATTTATAAACTACATATAAAAAGATAAGGCCGACAGGTACTTACCCAAAATGGGCACAATTTAAATAGCGAAACTGTTCGTAAATGTGAATTCGCAATCAAACATGCAATTGCATCGACTAGGAACAAAAAGTGAAGGTATTTAGGTAGTTGCTAAATTAACTGTCGATGGATTATAAGGAAATGGATGCAATTGTCGAACGCAATCTTGTTGGAAGTCTTTATTAGGCGAATTGAATCAAATGGTAAATGGCAAATGCGTTCTGTGCTAGGAAGTTTGCGAAACTTGGAGAAAGCGCCTAAGGAGTAGCTAGTGAATAGCCCGCTTCGAACAAAAGCGGTTCATTTGCTGGAAACTAGGCGCAATAATGACCGTCCCATAAGTGAAATGTCAAAAGTAAAGGTTAAATGTTACGAGTGCACGGCGTGGGCTATGGACTGCGGCCTGGGGTGATATGCCATGCGCTTGCCAATTTGATCGTTTAGGCGAATTAAGTTTAAAATCACTTTTCGATCTCGAATACTTGTTATGGAAATTGAGGTCAAGTGTCTATGGTTCGTTGAAGAACTCGACTCGCCTGGGCTCGCGCAAGCAATGCGAATAGACGGCTTGGAGGCTGCAGGGCTATTGCATAGCGGCGCCGGGTGCGGGCTAAGTATTGAATACCTATGGACGAAAGCTTGGCCGGAAACTTCAAGTTAACTTACTAAATTATTATAATTCAGTCGTACGTTCTTCAAGATTAGTTTAGATCTTTTCATCATCAGCGCATGCTTAAAGTATTGCCGACAGAAACAAAATGACGAGTTAAGAAACTACGACTTAAAAATCAATAATAGTAGTGTAGTAAATAAAGGTAGTGGACCCCGCAGTAATTCCTCAGCCAGAAAAAACTTTACAGTATGATAAAGTATCAATGAATAAAAATTATTGTATAAATTTCCAAAGAATAATAATAATAGAATTAAAGTAAATACCTAAAGTCTTAAATCGTTAATATCTTTTTTCGGAAAAATGCTCCGTTCAAACTTTCTTCACCAGACATATTCATGTAACGTATTGCAACAATATATGAAATATCAAAAAAATATCCCAGCAGAAATACCAGTATTAATAAAATAAAAATTTTTGGCGTGTCTTGGACCGGAAAATTGCTCAGTCTAATTTTTTCACTGGAATGCCATTTTATTGCCGTTTTATACCTACAAAATGAAAATCTAAAAATTTTCCACTCTCAGTTTTTAATAGTTCTATAATACATACATTTCGATACGCATTTTTTTTGGATTTTTTTACCCACTGCGCCAAATTATATTCTAAGATCATCATATAAGAAGAAAAAAATGACAGAGCAATTTTCCGATGAAAATGAGCGTCAAAAAAAGGAAGTATCATAAAAAAATATTCTCATTTGACATAACTTTTAGATTTTTTTCTAGTATCACATACTGATACAAATAACTTATTTTGTAAAAAAAATTTGGACTGAGGAATTACTCGGTTCAATATATAATCAGATTTGAGTTTTTACCTAACTTAGGAGTGTTTTTTTTTGGATATTTATAATGTTAGTCTCGGCTCATACTATACAATAACCAAGCTAAATTTCATCGACTGAGAAATTAATGCATGGGTCTCCATACAACAACTTGCTTCATTTACTACACTATAGGTAAATATGCGAGTTTCTATGCGCAATATTTAATAAATTAAGAAATACACAGTTTAATTATAAATACTTAATCTAGGTTTTAAGTAGGTTTAGTACACGTAGTATTATGATTGAATAGAGCTAACACAATAAATATTTTATAATGATGTTAATTTGCAGCTATTGTGTATGTGTATCTTGTAATTCGTGTAACACGAAACAGGGTCACAGCTTTATTTCCCAGATGGGTCAGGCACGGGCACGACGACAGTGCCCAAAAACTCGGGTTTACTTTCTGATTTATAGACGTTACATTTCTCATTAGGGGTCATCCATTAATTACGTCACACGAATTTCAAGGTTTTTTGACCCCTCCCCCCTCCTTGTCACACTTGGTCACATTTGGCAAACCCCTCCCCCCCTGGTGTGACGTCACATTTTTTCAACGAAATCGGCAAATCGAATTAAGTATTATTAATTTTTTGTCAAAATATTAGTAAATGTAGGTATAACCCAAAACTGATTATGAAGAAAAATTAAACTAATAAAAACGTTTATTGTTCCAAAAACTTGTTTTTGAACCCCCCCCCCCCCCCTAAACGTGTCATGTAATTAATGGATGACCCCTTACTTAAAGGATGAAGGGTTCATGTTTTATTTTACGTTGCACTATTAGGTACCTGCACACTAAACGGGACGAACTTCTAATCTAGGAAATGTAAAAAAGAAACTTAAGTACTTAAGTTTCTTTTTCCTACTGTACTTCGTGGAAACTTTTGTTTCTAGGTAAGTAGAATCAATTATTATTAAAATATTTTCAAAAATCAACAATTTAACCATCGAAACTGCTTACAAAATTTCACCAGAATCGGTTGAGTTGATTTATTTCCCAGATGGGTCAGGCACGGGCACGACGACAGTGACCAAAAACTCGGGCTTACTTTCTGATTTATAGACGTTACATTTCTCATTACTTAAAGGATGAAGGGTTCATGTTTTATTTTACGTTTCACTATTATGTACCTACACACTAAACGGGACGAAATTCTAATCTAGGAAATGTAAAAAAGAAACTTAAGTACTTAAGTTTCTTTTTCCTACTGTACTTCGTGGAAACTTTTGTTTCTAGGTAGGTAGAATCAATTATTATTAAAATATTTTCAAAAATCAACAAAAAACAACAATTTAATCATCGAAACTGCTCACAAAATTTCACCAGAATCGGTTGAGAATTGCGACCTGTAGAGGAGAACATCCGGACATACGAAAGCATTTTTGCTCAAGCTGAAACGGAGACGTCCTTTTTTGTGAAATCTGTACAAAGGTCATTTACTTAAACTTATCTTTCATATTTAACCAAGGATAAAAATAAATTTCCAAATTCTGAAAGAAGTAGGGCTCCGATTTTCAGAACGGCCGAACTTTGTTTACGCCAGGTGGATTGTACAACACCATAGTAATAGTTTACACCAATTTATTCTCTGCCGACCACCGCAGCCGGGATAGCTTTTATTTACTTTGTTTTGCCTAGTTTCTAGTTGTGTTACCATTTGGAGCGCTAACATATTGTGGAGCTTTCTATGTCGGTGCTGGCATCTCTAGACAGCCGCGCTAGAATGTAGCTTTTAATGGGTTTGAACGGTTAAGGCAAGTAGGCAAATGTCTTAATGAGATTTTGTTCAATTTTATCCATCTTTAATAAGACTTTTACAAAAAAGGACGTCCTTAATACTACTGCATATATTACAATAAGTAATTAACTTATAATGGACATTGTAAGACAGACAGACGGACAGATATGGCGAAACTATAAGGATTTCTAGTTAACTACAGAACCCTACACTGAGCGCCCGACATGCTCTTGGCCAGTTTTTACAAAGGGATGTTTTATTGCGATAACTTAAAATGGCTTTACTGATCATGATGACATTAATAGTGATGGTGCCACACTTTATCGAGGCTAACCCCCTTATTCATAAACACGCCACAAACCTCAATTAGCTAATAATCGTTGTCTTTATCTGTCATTTTGACTTATGTATTTGTAAGAAAGGGATAAAACATAATTTAACTAAATCAGGCCCGTAAAGTTTTATGAATAACGGGGGTAAGTCTGTACAAAGTTAGCTTGGAAATGAACTCTGTCTTACCTATGAATGTACATACATATATCAAATTATACTTAGGTTTTAGTTACATTTGTTAAAAATTAATTTACTAACCTTATTAATTCATCAACCAGCTTTTTCTGTTCTGTCAGTTCACATGTATGTCAATTGTCAGTAGGAGCATCTACTACCTCGAAATTTTGGCACACGTTTCAAGTGTCACAACTAAATTAAATCTATTACAAGCACTATCTGAGAATTTTTAAGTCTAAGATTTGGGGTGTAGACATAGTTGAGTGTGCTCAGAGCATAAAAAGGTCAATCACGGCGTTGCATGAACAAGAGATTTCCTTTGGCAGGATTGGTCCTTAGGACCCAAGGATGGATTTAAGAAGTGGAGCCACCTAGATTTTTGATGCAGGTGGGGGGTGGGGGGGTTTTAAGCGTCTGCGACGTCTGAGGTTAATAATTCTTTAAGTTTAGGTTCTAAGTCAAGTTCAGTATCATTTTCAACTAAATCAAAGATGTAGACATAGATGTCATCCAAATCGGTTCAGCGTTTATTGATTTCCCATACAATCCTACAACTTACCTTTCATTTTTAAGGGACTTTTTTTGGAATAAAAACTATCCTATGTTCTTCCCCGGGACTCAAACTATCTCTAAGTATAACAAATTTTATCTAAATCCCCATACAAATTTCTAGTATTTCCACCTCCCTTTTTACACCCTTTAGGGATTATTTTTGAGATTAAAAGTACCCTATGTGCTTCCCTGGGACTCAAACCATCTCTATACCAAATTTCAACTAAATTGTTTCAGCAGTTTAAGCGTGAAGAGTGGCATCCCCGATACGAAAACGATACCAAACTTGGCCTAGTAACTAAAATGATATATATATCAAGATAAAGTTGAAAGCCCCCCCCCCCCCCCCTAAAAATCTCGTTGGCTCCACTTCTTAAATCCATCCTTGGAAAGGAAATCTTTTGTTCGTGCAACACCGTCGTCTAGTTTATTGTTACCTCAAATACATATATACGTGAAATTCGAAAATACGGAACACTCAGTAATTCATAGTGTCCGACCGAAGGTTCGGTTTCGGTTTCGGCCAGTTTCGGCCAAAAAATCATGTTTCGGCTGTAGTTTCGGTTTCGGTCAAAAAACGGCCGAACCTTTCGACCGGGCCGAAACTTACGAAATGGTACTTCGTACTATGAAACTAAACTATGTGACAAAGACCAAAAGTTGAGGAATAAGTAGGACAACAATATTATTATGTACCTACATATATACTGATTCATGTATAGGTAGGTAGGTAGAAATTAATTGGTTTATTATAAAACACAATTCCACTAATGAGGCCGCCACTAGACGGTCGACGCAGTCTTAAGAGGCTGTCAATACCTATAACGCGCACACTGTCTAATTGTATCGGAGTAAATGAGATAGCACTGGCGCATATATGTTACTGGGCCCGTGCACAGGAATAATAAGAAAACTCAACATCTTCCTCGCGTAATCCCGGAATTTTGGTCACGGCTCATGGGAGCCTGGGGTCCAATTGACAACTAATCCCAAGAATTGGCGTAGGCACTAGTTTTTACGAAAGCGACTGCCATCAGACTGACCTTTGAACCGAGAGAGTAAACTAGGCCTTATCGGGACTAGTCCGGCTTCCTCACGATGTTTTTCCTTCACCGAAAAGCAAATAGTAAATATCAAATGATATTTCGTATATAAGTTCCGAAAAATTCATTGGTACGAGCCGGGGTTGTACCTGCGACCTTCGGATTGAAAGTCGCACGCTCTTACCGCTAGGCAACCAGCGCTCAAGGAAATATCTCGTTTTTTAATACAATGGACATTGGTTGGAGTCTGTGCTCAACTACTTATCCTGAAGCCTGAAGCACGGCTTTGACTTCGCATGAAAGTTCGCATGGGGCACTTCGGACGTTTAGGCCCAGGTAAAGATCGGTACCCGGCCTTGCGATATTGTCAACAAAAAATTCGCGCTTTTTGACCCTGTATCAGTGTATCTACATGTTAGTTTGACTGGTGAATGAATAGAGTTAGACTATAAGAAAATTCTGCAATGATTTTGATAGCATACGCAGTGCAACTAGTGCAAATGTTATTTATACGTCATAATTTCATAGAAGTTTTGACGTTTAAAATAACACTTGCACTGCGTGTGCTATCAAAATCGTTGCAGAATTATCTTGGTCTAACTCTAGTAATTTTCTTCAAAAACTGCTTAAGTAACATCAATTTCAAGGACATTGTGTGTTGACAGCCCCATAATATGTGTGTAAAAGCGGTTTTATGACATTTTTTCAACGATTTTAACAAGTCTACAAAAGTTTCGGTTTCGGTTTCGGTTTCGGCCGAAACTAGAGCCAAAGCCGAACATTCGGTTTCGGTTTTGGTTTCGGCAAAAAAACATGTTTCGGTCGGACACTCTGCTATCGCGGCAGGTGCTTAAAACCCCTCGGCCAGTCGGGTCACGCCGACATGGGTCGATTTTTTCCAAGTATGTACCTATATATGCATTTTCTGAGGGTTTATAATTTATATAGCAGTGTTTCTAGTTGAAATAACACAAACTAAAATATAAAAAAAATTGTTCTAATAGAATTTATTAGTCTTTATCAAAATCATGCAGTAGGTACTATACCGGGGTATTGCAGTTCATTGCTTTCCTAGCAAACATTTTTTTTACATGACGCGTGTAGTAAAGTGACTGCGCACGCGACACACACACGAGGCTTTTCAGCTAAAGCAATTTCAACTTTATTTCCTATTAAAAACAGTTCATTAATATTGTTTTGTGTGAGGTTGAAGTCGCGTGACCGCTGAATGGCTGCCCGCAAATTGCACATTACACGCATTCACCTCTGCAACCGGTCATTAGTGCATTCCCGCTGATTACTTCATAACTAAACTGACCATAGAAAATGTTACATTTTTTGCCCTAAAGCAATATTGATTTCTACCTATGAAACGGTAAGTTATTTAAAGGACACAAGTTTCGCAAATTTTAGTGGGCTCCGAGTTATTTCGGATACTGGGAATGGGAATAGATAATTAATGCGCTTTGAAGTTAGATATCGTAGGATGGCGTTGAAGTAGTTTTTTTGTCTATAATATGTATTTTCCAAACAAATTATAGTAAACAACTAATCCCTTATCTAGTTCTAGTCTTATATAGTTAAAATGTTGATGTTAACATCGTAGGTAAGGGAGTGACCAATTTATTTTTATCGACTATCGATAACTGACGCAACACGACAGTTAAGGATGGACTGATTGCCAGTTCGCCGGACGATATCAGCCTGTTAGTTAAACATAAAATTTTACAGCTCCGAACACCTGACAGGCTAATATCGTCCGGCGAACTGGTAATCTGTGGGCCCCTTTAGAGTACCTACCTAATGGCATTTTTTAAATGTATTTTATGTTTAATACCACATATGGGGGCCTCAAATATTTTAAAGACATTTATAAAAAAAAACTTTTAACTATTCTGTATCCAAAAAACGTCAATAAACTTAGAAAAAGTTTAAAACGTTTTGGCCACTAGGCATAATCCCAAAACGCAATTAATATTCAACAAAAAACCTCGATCACTGGAAAGTTCGATAAAATGTATTTTCTGAACAGTCTGAAGAAATGAAGAATGCCTTCTATCTCATTTATTTATATTATTTTATTAAAGGTATCTACAACTTGTTAGACGTGCTGCTTTAGTTATCGAGAGAGATACGTACCTGTTTTTTCCAAATCATATATTATAATGCTACGCACGGCTACGAGATTCTTTTCCGTTTCTCTCATCCCCACCATCTAAGTAACTTAACTGGTAGGTAAATGCAGAAAATTGTACGCGTGAAACCCTGTTGTGAAAGCAAAAGCTGTGTGTATAGGTAGTTAATAACCTAAGTTGCTACTTGTTCGTTGTTCGAAAATTTTACGAGACAAATTAAAAGCTACTTTGTTCGTTTCAATGAAGGTAGACATTCCATCAAAACTGATCGTATATCGTACCTAACGTACATTGGGCGAAACGAGGCAAGAGAAAAATGCGAAAAAAGGCATCTAGGGGGAGATGTTAAACATCAATCGAAGTTATGGCTAATTATCAATAAATACCTACTCGCAACTAGGTACCTAAATATACAAAATGTCCCAACCAGAATAACTCCCGGCTGACAACAGCAGGCCAGCAACCCAATTCCATTACGGCGATTATCTAAATCGGCTGATGTGGGCTGGAAGGGTTTCATCAATATTGCATAAGCTGTGAAACATTATACGGTTTTGTCGTTATTGGCTGGCGAGTGGTGCAGGTCCCGCTGATTACTTATTGACGACTGCGGTCCGCGGCGCCGCTGAGCAATGATAAATTTGGACCAACTCTGTCATTGATTAAAGAAGAAATTTTATCATACCGACAAACCGACCGCAGGAGACGCGCGCGTGGTTTACTGCCATCCATATTGCGGGCGGAGAATGTCTTGTTAACTGTAATAGGGTCACGATCTATAGGTAAAAAACTATAAAACATATTTGGAAATTATTGACTCATCTCATTCTGTAGGTACCTGAGCACTCTGTAATGAGCCGTCAAGTGTCGGGAAAGTTACAGTGGAATTTTCTTAACAAACTTTCGGCTTGTTAGCTTTAGGTGGGTAGGTTGTGAGAATGTTCTGGAATTTGTTTTGTTTCCTAGAATAACGCTCTTGCCGGTAACCGACTGAAAACAAAGTTAGCATAGTTCATATATTTTTTTTATATTATTTAATCACTACAGCACATTCCAAGAATTGCTCGTTTAAAGTATAAGATACATGGGCGTTGGGTAATTGGCATCTTTTAAGTAAGTAGGTATACAAATATAAATGGTAGCCGAAAAGGGAAACGAGGAGTAAGGATGAATTTAACGAGAAAAAATCCTACATATTCTTAAGTTTCTTTATTTAGAAACCCAACTACCACCACAACCTATATGGTCTGGACAAGATGCACCTACTGTTTGTGGACATGTTTATCAAAATATTGATCAATTCCTGATAACCCCGTCGTGCTTCATTTATATCTTGGCTGCATAATAGTTAGTATACTTAAATGTAAAAAATAATAATAGGGTATTCATTCAGTAATAAACTACCTATTGAACTCTCAACGCCCAATATAGCCGACGATAGCAGTTGGAGAAGGTAACTGGTCTACTGGCGCCTCGCTCGAAACCGCAGTCGCCCCAGCCTACTAGATGCCCATGTGCGAAGCCCTCGACGAATATCTTCAACCGCCTCGCGATAAAGAATAAACTACACGATTTAAAAAAAACTGACTTTTATTACGCGGTACAAATATAAAAATACTCCTACAACGATTAGGCGGTACAGCTTCGGATCCCTCAGGTCTTCCTTGGTTTTCTTCCTTTGGTTTTCTTCCTTTTGGTTTTTCCTTTTCGGCTGCTCCTGGTGTACTGTACGATCCGAAGCGGTTCCGTCTTACTTTTATACGAAAAATCAAGAAAGAGAGTCACCTACGATAGGGAGATAAAATCATGTCTTAATTCGCGGAATTAATCGGCCTGTGATTGGTCGCTTACGTCATACGGTCATTTTCGGGTGAATTTTCATTATCCCGCTATCGTTCTGCGACTCATATTACATACATCCGATTAATTACTGACTTAAAACTATTACAAATAGTTAACTACGTTCATTAGTTATAAAAACAAACGATAACAAGTTCACTAGTCCTTACGACTTGGCTTACAATAGATAGGAAAGCGGCCGAAATGAATACAATGGATGGTTTATGGCCCTTTTGCCGACTCGCAGGCCTTTGTCTACCTGTGACTGCCTTATGATTCTTATCTAACTAGGTGACTAGGCTAACGACCTATAATATCTACAAATATTGTTATGATGTAACTTTAACAGGTTACGAATTAATTAATGAAACGTGTATGTTTCTAAGTGAAAATTACGCTGTATCGGAGCGCTGAGCTCGAATTTGGCCGACCAATGAGAAGCGGTCATTCAGTCCCTTTCATATTGAGACTTCCTTGTCTTGATCCGCCTTTCTTTGGTTAACCAATGACAGAGCCTACATTATTTTACTAAGTTTATAGTGATTACTTGGGAATTGGGAAATAGGTTTAACCATGTTTTTTTCCTAACTTACTGGGTGACCTAAAACTTATTACGAACCTACGAGTTAAATAACGGATATTTTGAATACTTATGACTACTGACAATCTAATCGCGGTTTTCCCTACCTATCAAATAAATCTTTATTGAGAATACAGTCTTAATCGAATTTGATCTTAATCTAACTTATAATTATCCGCGTCTTGTCGTAGCGTCGCTAACATTTTGTCCCCGCAGTCGAAGACTCCTGGTGCATGGGTTGCGACGCGATGACCGCCAGCTTGCAGCTCGGCCTGCGTAGCGTCCCGTGCCTCGTTCTGACGTCTGCGGAGCGAACCCTCCCGTCGGGTCCATGATAGACGGTCTCGACGACTCCTTTAGGCCACACGCTGCGTGGTCCGTTGGGTTCAGAAATGATGACAACATCTCCCGGCTGGATCTGTCGCCCTCCGTCGTCGGATGATTTGCGTGGTGCCAGCAGTGGAAAGTACTCCTTGGTCCAGCGCCGCCAGAAGTGGTCTGCTAGCGCCTGGGCAGCCCTCCATTGTCGCTTGTCGTTTTCCTCGTAAGCGCCAATCATAGGTAAGTTAGCGTTATGAAGTAGAAGAAAGTGCGCAGGTGTGAGACTTTCTTCGCTCTCTGGGTCGACGTTCACGTGTGTTAACGGCCTTCTGTTAACGATATTCTCGATCTCTGCCAGTAGAGTCTCGAACACTTCGGTTTTCGGTGCTCTAGTGTTGAAGGTATAGAGCATCGCTGTCTTCACGGTGCGTACCATTCGCTCCCAAGCTCCGCCTGCAGATGGGTTGCCGGGGGGAATGAATTTCCAATCCATTCGTCGCTGCACGCCGTAGTGTTGCAATTGCGGAAGCCATTGCCTGTAGGCCTCGCGCAGCTCGTTCGATGCCGCCTTGAAGCAGGTTGCGTTATCGCTATACATAACGCTCGGCCATCCTCTTCGTGCGGCGAAGCGCCTTAGCGCCAGTAGAGCGCTATCCGTAGACAGGCTATGTACAGTTTCGAGGTGAATAGCCCGAGTTACTAGGCATGTGTACAGACACACCCAGCGTTTCTCTCGTCGTCGTCCTATGGTCACGTACATAGGCCCGAGGTAGTCTTGCGCGGTGTAGGTGAATGGCCTCTGGTAAGCCTGTAGCCGCTCGGGTGGTAGATCGCCAAGGGGCTGCGCTCGCGGTGAAGCTCGACGTAGCTTACACAGCGCGCAGTCTCGCGCTACAGCTTTCACAGTAGGTCGCAGTTGTAATATCCAGTAATGTTGTCGTAGCTGATTTACCACTGCCTCGTTATGAATGTGCGCCATTCGCCTGTGTGCGCGTTGGACCATTAGTCTGGTAAATGAGTCCTTGCCGTCCAATATTACGGGTCGTACCGATGTGTACAACACTGGAGCGTTTCCTAACCTCGTCTTCATTCGCAGCACGCCGTCGTCGCACAGCTCGGGTGCTAGATTGTATATTCGCGATTTCTTGTCCAAATCGCGTCCTGCGCTTAGAGTGCGCAGCTCGTCCGGGAAACTTCTTCGTTGGCTATTCTGTAGCCACATATGCTCGGCTCGCTTTATGTGGTTCACTTGCAGCTGCAGCGTCTTGTTCTTATTTTTCATCTTATCTATGAAAAGTAGAACGTAGGCCGTCGAATTCATTAGCCTATCGTAATTACTGAAGCGTCGTATGTCAGGTAGCACGCTCGACGGATCTGACTTTGACGTAGTAGTAGATAACGTAGTCTCTACTGTGACTCCGCTTTTCCTTTCAGGAAGGTCTTCAGTCGGTCTGCCTATTTCTTGACTCGGCCACTCCACTTCTGGTCGGTGAAGAAATGACGGTCCTTTGTACCATTCGTCGTGAGCGGTGATTTTCCTCGCCGGCTTCCCTCTCGTAGCGTGGTCTGCGGGGTTCACGTCGGTTGGCACGTACATCCACGCCCGCCGGTCCGATTTTTCAGCTATTTCAGCCAAACGGTGTGACACGAACGGCTTGTAGTTTCTTGCGTCGTCTTTGATCCATCCTAGCAATACTCGAGAGTCCGTCCAGTAGATAATTTTCTTGACGTTGTATCGTTGCTCCTTTTTAATCGTCTCGGCCAATCGAACTCCGATTACTGCGGCTGTAAGCTCTAGTCGTGGTACTGACAATACTTTCAGGGGGCAAACTCTGCTTTTGCCCGCTGCTAGGCTGACTCGTACATCTTCTTTGTTCTCGATACGCCAATACGCCACGGCGCAATAGGCTTCAGTTGACGCGTCGGTAAAAACGTGTAACGTGTATCTCGTAGCTCCGCCCGGTGACTCATACCTTCTAGGTATGCGTAGCGCCGCTACGTGTTTCAGTGCGTTCTGCCACTGAAAAAAGTCTTCAGCTTCTTTATCTGGTAGCGGTGCGTCCCACGTAGTGCCTTTTGTCCAAACTCGCTGAAATATCATTTTAGCGCTGATGACGTAGTGAGCGATAAGTCCCATGGGGTCGTATATGGACATTATCGCGCTGAGAAGTTCCCCTTTTGTCGGCGGCCGTTCTTGCGTCTTCACAGCCTCGGGAACTCGCAGCATTTTCGTGTTGTAGCCCAGAGTGTCCGTCCTAGGGTCCCACGTCATGCCTAGAACTGTGGGTTGACCTTCGCCCAGATGCGTCGGTCCTTGCGCTGCGTGTAGTTCGTGCTCGACGCTTGCCAGCATTCGCGTACTGTTGCTCGCGTAGCCTCGTAGATGAAAACTGCCCTCCGCGTGCGAGTCTCGCACTTGTTGTGATACTCGTAGCAGCTCATCCTCGGTCTCGTACGATGCCACGTAATCGTCCATATAATGATTATTGTGGATGTCGTAGACCGCGTCCGGATATTTGTCCTGGTTGTCGAGCGCGTTCCTATTACGCACCGAATGCGCGAGGAAAGGCGATGACACGTTGCCAAAACAAACTCTGTTTAGTTTGTACACCTGGGGCTCCATATCTCTTCTAGTGCCGCGCCACAGGAAGAGTTGGCTCTGTTGATCTTCTTCTCGCATTTGAATTTGCAGGAACATTTCTTGTATGTCCGCGACCACCGCGAAATTCCATTCGCGGAATCGTAGCAAAATTCCTAATAGGCTTCGTAGTAGGTCTGGCCCCGATAAAATATAGTCATTCAGACTATTTCCTTGACTTTTTGCCGCGCAGTCAAAAACGGCTCTTCCTTTGCCTTTATTTAAATTAAATACATTAAAGTGCGGCAAAAACCAGGTTCGGTCGGTCTGCGGCGGCTCCATGATACGTTCCGCGTATCCTTTCTGTAGTAACTTCTGAATTTGGGCTTCGTAGTCTTCAGCGAAGTCCTTGTTGCGCCGCATTTTCATCTCCAAGTTGTGTAGCCTCGACCGCGCCATTACGTAGCTCGGTGGTAGCTTCACGTTGTCCGACGCCCACAGTTGACCGACCTCGTACCGGCCCCCTGCAGTCTTGCGTACCGTAGCGTTGAAAATGTCGATGGCTCGCTGATCGCTCGGACTGACGTTTTCTTTATTCGTTACTCCTAACGCTTCGATCGACCAATGCTTCTTAACTTGATCGATTAATTCGTCGTCCTCTGTGCGGCAATGAAGTACGGTTTGCTCGATCGTGCGAATGATGCGCGGCATTCGCCCAAAAAATACCCAACCCAAGGGTGTCTTCATTGCGCAAGGCTCGTCCTCTCCGCCCTGCCTGATCTCGATGGGAGTCTTCAGGTGGCAGAAATCGCCTCCAATCAGCATCTGCGGTACTCCTGTACCCACGTAGCATTCGTCGCCCAAATCTTCTAAGTGTTTGTGCTTCATCAATTCGGCCTTGTTGAGTGATTGCGATCGTATGCCAAGTCCTTCTACGGTCTTCATGACGATCTCGTGCACGGTGCCTCCTCGCAGCGGTCCCACTTGCGCCTTTACAGTTTGCGTGATAGATGTGTGCTTCAGGTTTCTTATCCCACGTAGACAGAGAGGTTCGTCTTCGCCTACTGCTCCGATTTCATCTGCGACGTCTTGATCTATCATGGAAAGCGTTGACCCGTCGTCGAGGAAAGCGAATATTTGAGCCGTACCCTTCGGCCCCGTGACTGTTACAGGCAGCACCTTCAGTAGCACGTTGAAGTTTGGGGTTGACGACACGTAGACGCGCGGATCGTTGTCCTCTCGTTCTGTAGGCCGCGACTCCGTTTCGGCCGCTGCCGCAAACGATGACGTCACTCTCGGTGAGGCGACCGCTCGATGCGTCGACTGAGCTACCGCTATTGTAGCCCCACTGCTGTTGTTCGCCTGTGTAGGCTCGGTGTGCAGCAAACGGTGATGCGTGTGCGGGCAGCCTGTCACGCCGCACCCTTTCGCGTTGCATTGCGACTTCAAATGTTTCGCGTCCATACATCTGAAGCATATACGATTGAGTCTTGCCCATTCCCATCTAGCGCCTATACTCTGTGCGGCCAGCTTGCGACAATCTGTAGTAATGTGATTGCCACCGCAGTACAAACACGTGCTCTTCGCTGTGATTTGTCGAGCCGCATACGTCGCCTTCTGCCCTCCGCTGCATCGATTTGCGGCCGGAGCTGGAGTGGGGATGGGATAGCGCGGCGCGGGCGCGTTCAGTCTAGCGCCAGGCGCGCGCGCGTACGGTGCTGTCATCGGTCCCTGCGCGCGCTTCGCTGGTGCGCGCGCGTGACAGAATGACATCTCTAGCTCGCTCTCTTCCATCAGAAAATCAGCCAACTGCAGGATCTCGGGGTCGTCAGTATCGCGATGTCTGTTGGCGTAGTCGCACCATCTGCTTCGTAGATGAGGCGATAATCGATCGGTTACTTCCCGTATCAGCATCGGGTTGTCGGCGTAGTGTCTTCTATCTATGTCCATGATAGTAGATACGACGTTCATAATCTTGATCGCAAACGTATTGAGGTCGTTCGCGCTCGGCCCCAACGGTGGCAGTCTTCGTAGGTCCTCGATTGCTTTATCCAAAAGCACCTCGCTTCGGCCAAACTGCTTCTTCAAAATACGTATAACCATGTCTGGACGAGTAGCTGTAGACAGGACATGTGACACGCACATCTTAGCGTCCCCGCGTAACGCCATACGCAGTCTTGCAACGTTCTCGTAGTCGGTGAACTTGTAGCGCTTCGATGTCTCGATGTAGGTATTGTAAAAGCTTCGCCATTCGCTCACATCTCCATAGAAGTGAGGTAGCTCGAAGATATCTTTAGGTGCCGGACGAGCCGCCATCTGCATCTTCTCGAACAAATGCAGCATAGACTCCGCAACTGTGCCTTCTTGCGTGTGTTGCGTACGCGCCGTGTGCGGCGTACGGGGCTCCTCCGGTGGCGATTCCGATCGCCGTTGACGTTCCACGCGGCTCGGTGAGCGGCGTCGCATATGTCGCTCGTCCCGCAGAGGCCGTCTAGGAGTCTCGTAGTCCGGTGGTGGCTCGTTGGCTAACCCCTTCTTAACTGGTTCGGTTATAGTCTTGTCATCCTGAGAGTCGTCCATCCACTTCAGGATTCGTTTCTGTTGTGGCTCGATGTCACCCGCATCTGAGACTGCGCCCGTGCTTCCTTCCGCTATAATCTGTGATTTCTGCGCCTCTAGCCTCTTCTTTATTAAGTCGGCTTCGATCCGCAACTCTTTTCGCTGAATTTCTGCTAGACGTTCGCTCGCCTCAAGCTCCACTTGAGATAGCCTTGCCTCGATGACCGTACTAGCGCATGAGTGCACGGACTGAGCAGGGGCAGGTGCATACGGAGTGCTCGACTCCATAGTGCCTCCCTGCTGCGTAGCTGCGACGTCCTTAAGTTTCGTTCTCGCCCGTCGCAGTGGTAACGGTGTGGGCCTCGCAAGTCGTCGTAACCGCTTGCGGAGCTCTCTGCTCCACAGCAGTGTATTTACTTGCGAGGGAGACCCCGGTGGCCTCGTGAAGTCGTCCGCCCTGAGGGAGTGCTGTGGTGCGGCCGCTACGCCAAACGGCTCGGCGCTAGCCGCGCGCGGACGCTCGCTGAGCGCGTCGGACGACGTTACAGGGGTGAGGAGGGGGCGCGCCGCCTCGGCGCCCTCTGACCTCTCGGCGTCCGCGCGGGCAGCCCTCTGAGCCGCTGCCGCGCCCTCCGCTAGGTAACGCCGCCTATCTTCGTCGCTCTGCATCGACGCAGCCTTTCGCGAACGCGTACCGACCATTTTATCGGTCATTTGTGACGTTTCTTCGCAGCAAGTGTAGACTTGAGCACGACGTCCCGGTGCGCTGACAGTAGATCCGGCTCGAAGGACCAGAAAATATTGAACTCTCAACGCCCAATATAGCCGACGATAGCAGTTGGAGAAGGTAACTGGTCTACTGGCGCCTCGCTCGAAACCGCAGTCGCCCCAGCCTACTAGATGCCCATGTGCGAAGCCCTCGACGAATATCTTCAACCGCCTCGCGATAAAGAATAAACTACACGATTTAAAAAAAACTGACTTTTATTACGCGGTACAAATATAAAAATACTCCTACAACGATTAGGCGGTACAGCTTCGGATCCCTCAGGTCTTCCTTGGTTTTCTTCCTTTGGTTTTCTTCCTTTTGGTTTTTCCTTTTCGGCTGCTCCTGGTGTACTGTACGATCCGAAGCGGTTCCGTCTTACTTTTATACGAAAAATCAAGAAAGAGAGTCACCTACGATAGGGAGATAAAATCATGTCTTAATTCGCGGAATTAATCGGCCTGTGATTGGTCGCTTACGTCATACGGTCATTTTCGGGTGAATTTTCATTATCCCGCTATCGTTCTGCGACTCATATTACATACATCCGATTAATTACTGACTTAAAACTATTACAAATAGTTAACTACGTTCATTAGTTATAAAAACAAACGATAACAAGTTCACTAGTCCTTACGACTTGGCTTACAATAGATAGGAAAGCGGCCGAAATGAATACAATGGATGGTTTATGGCCCTTTTGCCGACTCGCAGGCCTTTGTCTACCTGTGACTGCCTTATGATTCTTATCTAACTAGGTGACTAGGCTAACGACCTATAATATCTACAAATATTGTTATGATGTAACTTTAACAGGTTACGAATTAATTAATGAAACGTGTATGTTTCTAAGTGAAAATTACGCTGTATCGGAGCGCTGAGCTCGAATTTGGCCGACCAATGAGAAGCGGTCATTCAGTCCCTTTCATATTGAGACTTCCTTGTCTTGATCCGCCTTTCTTTGGTTAACCAATGACAGAGCCTACATTATTTTACTAAGTTTATAGTGATTACTTGGGAATTGGGAAATAGGTTTAACCATGTTTTTTCCTAACTTACTGGGTGACCTAAAACTTATTACGAACCTACGAGTTAAATAACGGATATTTTGAATACTTATGACTACTGACAATCTAATCGCGGTTTTCCCTACCTATCAAATAAATCTTTATTGAGAATACAGTCTTAATCGAATTTGATCTTAATCTAACTTATAATTATCCGCGTCTTGTCGTAGCGTCGCTAACACTACCTTTACCTAATAAAATAAAATTGTAACATACCCAGGTTTTAGTTAACTATGTGCAATTAAAACAAATCTCCGATTTCACGAGAGGGGAACTTAACTAAAATCTATGAATATAGACAACACTACATCATGGTTAATTCAAATTTATACTCTTAGTTAATTAAACACTATGTTAACAACAAATTTCAAGAGAAATTGCGTTTTTAAATGCAATTCGCAAACATTAACAAGAGTTAATGTTTGTGAATTGCATTTAAAAACGCAATGCTTCGGTGTAGCGAGCTGTCCTCGGCAGATGCGTTACGACAGCGTCCTCGCACAGACTTTCCATCATTGTAATTATGTTGTATATTTATTGCAACTGTTCGTTTATCTTTATAATAAAGTTATAAATAAGAATCATGACTGGTTTCACCAGATGTCCTACTTCCCTTGGAGTCAGACTGTGAAAGGGCCTTTTTACAGGCACTTTCTTGAAGAATCCATTTTGACTTTTAACTGAAATTTACGTTTAATTTACGATTGAAATTTTGATTCTTCTTAACTTGACAATAAATGAAAAAAAAAAAAGACTTTTTAAAATTGATTCAAAGAATAAAGTGAATGTCTGATATAAAATGGTAAGAAGGAAATTTATTGATGATAAAGTAGCGCCTACGTTATGCAGATTTTACGAGAGTACAGTTAGGGCCGGTTTATGTGTAAACACACACACCTTCCGCAGACGGTCGCTTGAGTCTCATTGACTGCATTTGAGTAAATCTCACTCGCCCGGTACGGCAAGTCGACGATATTTATTAACCTGAAATGAGAAAAATGCCGATAGCCTCGTTCACTCCCCGTTTAGAAGGGGATTACTTGCTTACCAGTCGATAATGTAGGACGTTTGCGTATATGGCGCTGTAACATTCAAGTAGATTTCGTATGAGACATAAATGCCGGACTGCCTAAACTTTGCGTGTACACTGAGTTTACAAAAAAGTATTACCTTCCACAGTTTTTTCTTTAAAACTTCGTGCAATAAGGTAGTCGGTTGGAAAAAAATACTTATACCGGGTGTGGCCTGTAACATGAGCAAAAAATATATTAAACTGTAGGCTGTACTCCTCATACCGACCAACGTTTGTTCAGCGACTTTTAAAAATAACTTGTGGTTTGATTTTTAATACACTTTAAAGTTTATTCTAAGACGCAATGTATTGCGAATTTTGTTACGTTTGAGGCGTGACAAGTAATGTCAATCACAATGATATGGCGTGGCGATGGCGTCCATTAAAGATAATATTTATTTTGTATGAAAAATAGGGAGTCTAAATACTTCATAATTTTTAAAAGTTGTTGAACAAAAGTGTCACGGTTTGAGGAGTATCTATGTTTTAATTCTTTGCTCGTGTTACAGGCCACACCCGGTATACGTAATAAATAATCAATGTTACAAACGGGTCTAAATTAAATAATGCAATATAATCGCGTTAGACCCGTTAGTAACATTAATTATATGTACAAAGCGCGAGAGTTTAAAGTGTTAGGTAATAACTATTCTATCGGCCCATATAAATAAAGAGTAGGCATGCTGGTGCCTAATCCAATCTGAATTTTAACTGCGACCAACTTCTGTTTCCTGTATGTCAAAATCAGGCCTTAGCTGGCGTTTTCGTTACAAGTAATTCACAAGGTCATTCACCTTTAAAATAAATTGCTTACAATGATACCGAACAGCGGGCAGTGCTTTGTTACGGCCTGAGGACCTGTCGGCGTGACAGCCTGTGCCGATGCAGTCCCATTCACGGAACTGATTTGACTGACAGCTTTATATTATAATAATTGTATTAGATATCTAGTATTCAATATGTAGGTACGTCCAGCTGTAAAAGTGCATACCATCCACTTTTGATTTTTTAAGCTTATAGTACCTACTTGTGACAATAAAAACAAATATTTACCGCTTACATGAGTTACAAGGCAATAAGTACTTATACTACATACCTATATTCGGCAAATCGTGACAAAATATCAGTGTGACCGAGAAAACTCTGTACTTACCTAAGTATACAGGATTTTTCAAATAATGTATCCGTATTGTAAATTTCTTTATTAATACAAATATTGTTAATTGATAACTACTCATTGTAGGATGGAAATAACATTTTAGAAACTTTCTATACTTATGTATAACTATAATTAGTACCCAGGTGATCAACTTGATCAAGCCGTAAAATCTGAGGAATCGATGTAGACTATTTATTATTGTTAGAATCTTTAAATAATATGTAGGTACGTATGCGTGACAATGTCGAGATGAATTTTAAGCCCCGTGAGAATGACTCTTGATTTGAAAGCTAAATCTTTACCTAATTAAACACCTACCCATTACAAAAGATCCAAATTAACGCGTCATTATGATACGCCGAAGAGAAATTTAAAACAAAACTACGATGGTTTGTTACGTTAGGAACCCGTTACGTACGATTAGATTATGCTCGTAGTCAGGTAATGGAATCTACTATTCTGTTTATTTTTTGTTTTAGAGGTGTATTAGCACTTAGAGCGTTGAATGATTAAATTAGCAATTGATTGGTCGACACGACAAAAAGAAAGAGTGAATACAAAGTTATCTTTCATGTTATCTTTGCGAGAGAATGCTTTGTATTGTACTTGTACTATCTACTTTCACTGTTTCAGTTCCTCAACACCTCGGAGCACCTCGGTCTAAAGCCGCAGGACGGGAGCAATGCGGAATATTCTAGTCGTGGCGTACAGTTCGATGCATGTAAATATGCAATAGATGTATTTATACCAAGAACAGCGAAGCCAACCCAATAGGTAAGTGTTACGGAATTACCTAATTCAATTAGAGTTGTTGAGTCGGCTTCGAAACGAAGGTAAGTTACGCCTCGTTAGTCGGGTGAGCAAGATCGTGAGGAAAAAGTGTTGATTTACTGATATAGAAAAACGCCGGGTATATTGTTGCCCTACTTGAGCTAACTATATTAGAAGAAAACTTAGGTTTACCTCTGAAATCTCATCTCATCACAAGGGGATTATAGTGTACCAAAGAAAGATGAATAGAGAAAATGAAGTTAGTCAACCATCTCTCGTCGGGTCGGGTTAAAGTGACATAGAGAAATGCGAAACTTTCATTAAGATTGCGCGCTGCACGGTGTCAAGTGCGATTATAAGCAACTTTGTGGCAGGGCGCGCGGTGAGAGCGCGGCCCGGTTGCGACCGGTCGGCCCCTCCAGCGGCGTACGCGCACACGCCGCTCTGCGCCGCCGACGTCGCGACGCTCGCTCGCTGCGCACCCGTGTGCGCTACACACTTACCACCGCGATTCCCGGATTTTCTTCGCTAATGTGTGAAGTCTGACCGACAAGTGATTCGGAACGTTGTTGAGTGATATTCTGAAATTTACATTTGGAACAAGAAATAGGGTGAGTATTCGACACTTCCAGTAGTTGTTAAGGGAAGCAGAACGTAAACAAAACAGGTACGGGTTGCTGCGGCTCGGGAAGCGGGCTAAGGTCACCGAGGCGTGTACGGCTGTGCGGTAATGAGATTAGGGCGGGCGAGCGAGCCTGTGATCCCGCTCGAGCCCGCAGCGCCGGGCGCGCGAGGGCGACACGTCGCCCGGGTATCGTATACGCGGTATACGCCGTGCCCGTATCTCCCGACTCCTATAACTACACAAGTATATATATGGCCCAGCGACGCAGCCTCCGTTTTCTCTTCGAATTTTCCCTCGTCGCATTTTACGTGACTTATATTGGCGAAAAATGCCCTTAAATTAATTGTTTTCACTTAATGACATAACTCTTCTCGCAATATAAATTTGGTTCATAATATTATTTATATTTGTAAGTGACAATAATCTCTATGCACTAACTTTATAAGTCTAGGTTGGGTTCTGTAGTTGCCAGGTAAATAATGGTTTTTGAATGAAGACCGCTATTTACCAAAATATTTATATTTATCTACATATTTATTTCTATTACTTGTTATAACATTAATTTAATCAGTGAAGCATTGTTTCGGCATTGTTGTAAATGAGCATTGTTTATTTTGTTGATGTTTGCCTTACCAAGTATAGGTATGTTAGAAGGATTTTTCTTGTTGCACGCAAGAAGCAAAACAAGTAATTACCTTCTATGATACAAAAAAATATAAACAAAATGTTATATTGTAAATGTCTTATGCTGAGTCGCAAATAAACCGTGCCAAGGTAATAAATGCCGATGACATGTCTTTAAACACGCAATAAATGACATCATGTTCAAGATATTCACTGTATTTAGGCAAATATTCCACAATATCCGTCTGCGGCACTTCTCTCATATGCCACTGTCCAGTTGTTCGACGTTCTTGGCCTTTTATTCAATTGTCTAGATGACAAGTGATGTTTAATTCTTATTGCAATCCTCGCATAATGACAGAGGTTCTCACGGTATGTTATTATTAACTAGTCGTCGATCTACTAACTGCATATATGTATAGCAAAAACTGGTGCGATAACTACCAGTTTGGCAGACCTTTTTACAACAAAGCGTATAAATTAGTACTAACTATAATTAGTCAAAAGCATGGAAGTCCTGTTGCCATATTGTCTGTTTACAGTTTGTTTTGTACTCGTTGTATCGGTTACAGGTTTCCTCTTTAGGCAGCGAATCAGCTTTTTGTTTTGGAATAAGAGGTACTTTGCTAACAATGTACTTACCTACATAACTGTTTACAACAGCTATATTCACTGTATAAGTCATAGAAGTAATTCACAAAATATAAAAGTAGACTAATGAGTTGCTACCTACATTTCAAAACAAACTTTAAACACAGGTTCTTTCATCCGTTGTTATTTTTATTTATATGTTTATGTTCTTAAGCATACAACGCGAGATTCAATTATCAATCGCGATCCAACTACTTAGGAGGAAGAAAAGTTTCCTCGTTATATTACCAACACAAACTCGTTATCATGTTTCGAATAAAAAAAAATAAGTAAAAGAAATAGGTACCTAATAGTTCAGTCATTATAGATTTTGACCTGTGAATAATCAGTTCTTGGATTTTTTGAAGCGACAAATTCAAAATATTTTCATCATCTCGTTTATTTTCAACTTTACGGCATAAATGAAGAGGACTAAACTTGTAGAGAATTAAATTTTAATATAATAATATTTTGAATTTGTCGCTTTTTTCAAATTTAATTTCCAAAATATCGATCCTAGAAGAAAAATTGTAAGGACCAAACTTGTAGAGAATCAAATTTCCTACAATTTTTGTCCTCACGGTTTTACTGTAAAATCAAAAATGGCCGAGTTATTCAAGAAAAACCGGTTTTCGAATATACACAGGAGCCTGATTCAGTCTACTTTTTGAATTTACACTCCCAGTGACCCCCCCTGAGGGACCTACGAAAAAAAAATCCAAGAACTGATTATTCACGGGTAGGGTCGGTGTTTTGGATATAATGACTGGTCTATAAATGCACTTGTTTTTAAGTAGGTACGAAATACTGTTTTTCTTTTGAAATACATATATAATTACATTGTTTTGTATTCCGTCTGCTAATACATAACAATCAAGATGCCGCTATAAAAAATGTTAACAATTCATTCAAGTCGCCCGTCTAGTTCAGTTACAGACGGCGTGTTTTTTGCGAGTTTGTGAGAAAACTTGTTAGCTAAAAACGGGCTGTCGAAAGACAGGCTTTTTTGGTGTTTGCCTTTGATTCGAGCTCATTGGTCAAGCACGGATACTAGTAGGATGTTAACCCCTGGAGGATTCGCACAGCCGCCGCGAGCGTCTGATGTCATGCCAATACGCCCACTTTGGCAAACCATTCAGCTGTCACTTAATTGCCATTTACATTTTAGAATAATCCGTAAAAACTTTTTATTGATTGCACGGTGTGAATATAATTTTAGAACACACTAACGATCCTAGTCTACTTCCCTAATATGTACCGTTATTGTAAACACTGCCTAGAAAAATATACCTAGTAAATACATACTGAGGTAGGTCGAAGCCGATGTAAAATTTTCGATTCGTGTTTAACGAGTGAACTTTACAATCGTTCAACCGCATAATATCCTAATGGCCACACTACCTTAAAAAAATAACGATACCGGCTTTTCAGTTACAATTAGGTAGTGGATGAAATATATAAAACACAACACAAGCTATCTTAATTAAGATGATAGACAGGATAGAGGGCGACCGCTTCTCCATACAAACGTAGTCCCCGTTTTCCACCCTAGGATGTTGATATTATGGGCAATATTTTTATACAAATTTATTTTATACTAGTAGTTCGCCCCGAACTGAGAACTCGCGCTTAACCAAAAATTATATAGCGATTGACTTTGTTGCACCTACTTAGGTACTCGTATAGTGCGACATAAAATAATAGAAAATAAATGAGGGCGCCACTTTCTACGTAACTGTCACATTTTTGACGTAAAATGCTTACACATGGGAACAATTTAGTATGGACATTTTTGAGTTCCATTTTATTTAATTTCTACTATTTTATGTCGCTCTATAGGCGGCAATGGATCAAAGATCGCGTGGATTTATTGCAAGGTCTGTGGAACCCTTAACTGATAGATTTAAGCAAAGAGTAGTATGTATAATATAGTTGGCCAAGCAGATCTTGTCAGTAGAAAAAATATAGGCGCGAAGGGATATGGTCTCAAAGAAAATTTGAGTTTCGCGCCTTTTTCTACTGACAAGATTTGCTTTTTTGCATCAATTTTGAAGCGCCATTTACAAGTTTAGCGTTAAGTAATATAGATGGCGCTATTTTTTCGAATAACGGGCTTCGTATACGGCTGTCCCTCCCCTGGATTTAAGTCACCACCATAGAGATTAAAATAAGTTGTATCTGTGCTAAGCCGAAATATTTCCTGTCAAATGTCAAATACATATATTATGTTTATTCTATTTAATTTTTATCTTGCTAATTATTTTAAAATGGTAAATTTGAAAACGATATTATAAAAGTGTAAGTCGAGCACTTTCATTTGATACTAAACTCGACCATGTTTCTTGCAAAAAAATGACCAGAATAGCAAGACCTCTCACAAACAGCTTTTTGGCCTTCTAAGCTCTTCTAGCTCAATAACCCCTTGATCGGGCCTGCTCATAATTTAATGACTAAAATATAATGCCCTCGACTACACGTTTACCCAATTTCATTTAAATTAGAACAAATTTACTTAAGTTATTGAGTATCAAACTATCTTCTGACAGTTCAGCTTAAAAACATCGAAATACCGGGACGTGCCGCTAGCCAGCAGCGTGTTCAAAGTCGAATGTAAGAACTTCGCTTCGCTTCGCTTCGCTTCGCTCGCTCGTTCGATTAACCATTGTTATGCCCCTTCATTAGATTTTTTTTCGATTTTGATTATTACAAGAGTTAGGGGCGTGAAACTAAAAGAACTACGCGTTATTGTATAGTGAAGAAGTCGTCCCCTTTCGTCTTAAAGTCTTGTCGTTTCTCTAGTTAACATATGTATCGGCCCGATTCGAGCTTTAAGATACGTCAAATATTACGTCTAGATACGATATGGATTAGATATGCGAGTGTCAAAAGTGACGTTTCTTCAAACAAAAACATATCGTAACACTGACACATCTAGACGTAATATTTGACGTAAGTATCTTAAAGTTCGAATCGGGCAAAAAAAAGACTACATATTCCGTAATATAGGTATAACTATAATGATTTCTTTAATATGGGGTCCCTTTGTTTCCCTTAAAGTTTTAAATCATAATGTATTGTTTGTCATATTATCGTTAGTCATAAAACTGAAACCGTTAACTTTTCTGGATTTTCGTAAGGTTGTTCTATAGATAGGTTAGGTTAGGTTAGGTTAGGTTTGTTTTATGGCAATCCTGAAAAGTTACGCGTTTCAGAGAAAAACCAATTATGACTAACGAAAATTCGGACAAACAATACATTATGACTTAAAACTATTTGGGAAACAATAGAGACCCCTTTAATATGTGTATAACTTAGCATAGTACCTTATTGTTTTGACGAAAGGTTCCTTTTTTCAGTATAATAGGTATTATGTAGTAGGAAGTAGTCTAATCGCTCGATGATGTTTTTATGCTTATAATTTAGTTGGCAGTCTCGTGGGCGATATTGCGCCGCGGGATACCTGCTTATTAACTTTTTCGTTTTGTATTCGACCAAAACAGTAAACTCAACTTTTATATTAGTCTTGGCCTGATGCTCGTGTCCCACGTCTTACACGAAAGCCATTTTAAGGAGCTTGCTCTTCCTAATGTACGGCAGCGGTGACAAATGTTAGGCACTTTGAAACTTTTCCCGCCTTTCCTATGTAAAATTTATGGCGAAATTCAATCTCGCATTAAATGCACAATTCACCTCGAATTTTCAGACGAAAGGTTTAATGTTCAAGCCTTTGAGAAACGCGTTTTAAATTTAAGAAAGGCTCAAAAGGTTATCGTGGACGGGATCGGTTGTTATGCCTCTGAACTCGCTGTTTTTGGCGACACATCTCGATAACGTCTGGACCACTCGTCTCGAGGCGGGTTCTCACCGAGATATATTATCTAACTTATTTCAATTTCGTTGGAGATAAATGCGGGGGAGGGCGCTGCGTGATGAGATGAACTTAGAGACGCTGACATATTGCCGACTTGCGGCTTGTGACGCGCCGACTGGCCCCGCTGCTATGTAAATGTCGAATACCGATGGAGTCATAGGTTGTCTCAATATGAATAAAACGGCGAATTTGTATAGAAAATCTCGTTTTTACATAATTTTAACGGGTTTTTGAGATGCGGTTACGATTTCGCGCATCATACTTAAAAATAGATTTAAGCACTTTCTAAACAAGAGAAAATAAATAGCTATACGATTTTACACATAAGTAATTAACCATGAAACCTACACTGTACAAGTCTAAACTCTGTATAAATAGGACGGCCGTCATCGGTTAGTGCATTGCTATGAGTAGGTACTAAGACACGACCTACAGCGATAAATAAGCAGAGCAATCAGTTACCTAGCGAGCGAATTCCATGGGCTGTTACTGCATGTAGCTTGCACAAGCGAGGATCGCCTAATTAGATGTAGATAGCGATTGCCAACAGAAACAAGTCAGTAGCAACAAACTTGTAGGTATTGCATGTTTCGTTTTTTATGCACCCATCGTGGAAGGTGAAATAGCTAAACGCCAGCGCAATCGGCTGGCGCTGTGGCTAATCGTAGAAAGCGCATAAGTTTTCAAATAATTGGTTATTCAATATCCTAACAACGAATCTTTGTTTCGATGCTATTGCAGGTGAAAGTTCAATGACCTATCAATTGTTATGTTACATTGTGTGGGTAGTTTATGGTGGCAGATAAAAAGACAAATTGTGCTGTCGTGTCGGTATAGCCGTATAGATACATATTTATGAATGTAATACATAGTTAAATAAACATTATTAAAATTACACCGGCCTAATCTAAAGCTACTCAGTATCACTTAAATTAAGTATGTCTCATTTTATGATAATGACTTTTATTAAAGTGCCACAATGGGTAGGTATAGGTACTCAATTACTCATCTAAATATTGTCAAGAAAGCACCCAAGAATGAGGTAAGCCGCTATAATTAGATTCTTGGACAATTGTGATAATGAGAAAATTTCAAAGTCTGATAAAGTTTGTTTGCTGGATAAAGTGATAAAGTTAAGTGGAATGATAATGAAGCACAGGTACTTGATTCCATTGTTGATAAACAAGCGTAAGTCGCACGCGTGAGAACATAAAATGTTTAATGCAATTGCAACTGGTTAAAATTTTTGAAACAAATTAACATTACTGCTTTCTCAACACACTTTGAATCAAAACAAACATAGACAGTTATGTTTAAAATTTCAAACTTATCAGACCATAAAAGAGTAATGTATTAACCTCATTTTGCTCCATATATACAATACAATATTCTTACAATTTTGATAACCTGCCTGCCACCTAGATACGCAGGTGCTGTGTAATTGGCAATGTTTAAAATGATGCGCGTACACTCGACACTTGATGAATATTCATGCTGGCGCTAGCAGCGTCACCGCGCCCGTTGTATCGGTGCCGCTGCCGTCCGAAATAGGGTTAAATTAATGGCACGAATGCAGCTTTTTCAGATTTACTGTTGATGATGCTCAAAAAAAAAAGAATAGACAGGAATAAACAGGAGGACTGGTTTGATGAGAATGACGAGACGTTCACTGGGGCCTTTAACAAACACAGAGAGCTTCTCAAAAGGCAAAGTTTTGGTATCGGACAAGTAGGAGTTTCAGATAGCATTAAAGAGAGCAGCGCTAGAATTTACTACTATAACTACTATGAATACTTAAATATGGCATGGTAATCGAATTAAAAACAAATGTTACTAATATGAATTTAATCTCAATGCATTACTTTCGTAGTATAGAGGCATAGGTAGAGCGACGATTAGGTATCCGAATTTCGGAACTATGGAGTGTCGTTTTTGAAGCTTGCTTTACATATCCGCCTGTTTCATTTTAAATATTTTAAATTTACATTTTGTCCATTCTGATGCAAATTAAGCATCAATAAAATGGTTTCCGGACGTCGTATAATTTATGTTTGTAAAATATCGATATAGTTTTCTAGTGCTAGTTTGGATTTGTGGCGTGGGTGGGCGTAAATTTATAATAACCGATGGTATTATTCAGAGTTGCATAAAATACGTAGCAATAATAAATATGAATACTAGTGTCTATATCAAGGTTAATGGTTAAAGATTACACTGCCATCAACCCATCACGAACAATTTTCCATACACGGTCGAAAGTAGGCAACGGGTCTCAAATTGTAAAACACTTTATGCTGCGAGTAAAGATTCAATTATGAGATATCGGCAAACAATACCATGTATGATAGCGCAATGTTTCTTTGTATACGATAACAACAGAAGTGACGGTGCTGACTGTGCTGCTCTCTATTGGCAAATCGAATGCGAACCAAGATTAATCACGTACGAATTACATGAAACCATCAATTAGTAATTTTATACGTGAGAAATGTTTTTCGCACAGACTCACGAATTTTCTGCAATATGTGTATATTCAATTTCATCTTTTATTATCTGCTTTGTCTCTTGATAACTTAAGAAATATTGTTCAGATATCAGTGAATGGATGAATGAATGAATGAATCTTTATTTGCATCAAACAAGCGTTACCTATATATAGGTCGCAGTACGATAGATAAAGCCGTTATATAGTTATAACCCTAGGGATATAATTATATGTCGTAACATAGTTATACGAAAGCGATTCATTACTATCTTACTAGGAATATAACTATAATACGTCTTTAGTTTAGTGATATTGATATAGTTATATTACTGGATTAAGTTTAGTGAAATAATTGTAGGTAGGAGTGCGGCGGTGCGGCGGAGGTATAGTAATATCCCTAGGGATATAGTTATATGCCGTATAATACGTATTATAATCATATTCCTAGTAAGATAGTAATATCTTACTAGGAATATGATTATAATACGGTATTTGACTAAACTAATGTGGTTAAATGGTTATAAATCTGCCAGGGAATCAAAGGAAACAGTAAGTATATTTACCCCCCCGCCGCCGACTCCGCCGCACCCCCGCACTACATTGCTACAATTATAATACTCAACATAATCCAGTAATATAACTATATTACTAAACTAGAAACGAATTATAGTTATATTCCTAGTAAGATATTACTATCTTACTAGGAATATGATTTTAATACGTACTATACGGCATATAACTATATCCCTAGGGATATAACTAGACCTCCGCCGCACCGCTGGACTCCTACCTACAATTACTATCTTACTAGGAATATGATTATAATACGTACTATACGGCATATAACTATATCCCTAGGGATATAACTAGACCTCCGCCGCACCGCTGCACTCCTACCTACAATTACTATCTTACTAGGAATATGATTATAATACGTACTATACGGCATATAACTATATCCCTAGGGATATAACTATACCTCCGCCGCACCGCCGCACTCCTACCTACAATTATTTCACTAAACTTAATCCAGTAATATAACTATATCACTAAACTAAAGACGTATTATAGTTATATTCCTAGTAAGATAGTAATGAATCGCTTTCGTATAACTATGTTACGACATATAATTATATCCCTAGGGTTATAACTATATAACGGCTTTATCTATCGTACTGCGACATATACACAGCGTTTTGTGTTTTGAACGGTCCTTGTTTTGCCATGACTGGCAATTTGAATTTGGTAATACTTAGCATATTTAAATTGAAACAAATTTTCCTTTACTTAGCTTTTTAAGATATCTCTTTTTCTATAATAGGAGCTTCTTTTTTTATTTAAAATGTACCTATATCACATGTGGTAATTCTGTACCTCAGGCACATCATTAATATATTTTTAAAAATAACGTCACACAAAACATGAAATTCCCAAAATTTAAAACCTTTTTCCGGTAAACGATACCTAACTACTTGTTTACAGTATTTGTAACAAGAGAAATAAAATATGCCAACAACACGCAAACAAATGCAAATGTGGTACCAAAAGGCGAGTCAATTTCATGCAATTATGGGAAAGGCCAACACATTGCACAGGTCAAACTGGCAGCATTAGAGTTGCGTAGTCAAACTAGAGACAATAATACAAATAGGTATATATAAATGCGTTAGTAATTCTCTTGACTGATCCAGACTACTTAAATGTGGCACGTAGGAAGCTTAAATGGCATCCGAGGATAGAGTTAAGCTACTTAATTTTTAAACTTTTCCCCGGAGAAGTGGAAGGACGTCGGAAAAGGGCGAAATGCAAATTTTTAAAATACGAGCGATAGAAATTGGAAATCTAGTGGTATTGTATTGACCACTCGTTTTCAATTCTATTTGTAGAATTTAAATGGCTAGCAGTACACGAAATCGGGCGGTCGAATTTCAAAAATCGGCCCCCTGCTGTAAGATATTTTATATGTAACATCTGACAGTATCTTACCTACTTTATGGAGTTACCTACCAGTTATAGACGAATGTTAAAAAATGTTAAGTTACAAAAATAGACAAAACGAATTTACGCAATCTTTATTATTACATACCTATAGAAAGGATAGCCATCGCTTTTTTAAATGTTCTGTTACAATGTATGGTAATGGTGACATGAGAAGCAACAAGACCACGGAACCGTACATACATATTCCGAACTAGTACACTTATGTTTTTATATACCTGCCTTTCTTATTCTTATTACGCAATGTTTATATCTAAAATACCTGTCTGTAATATGTAGTTTCACTTTTGTATTCATATAGTGGTCAATCCCGAGTATTGTTGCAAGCCAATAGATGGAATATTTTCATTGTGGCTCAACATATGCCCATTAATCATCATTAGCTGCCATATTGTGGTATCTAGTACAGATTTGTTACTTATAGCCAAGAGGTTATTGACATCTTGGTGTCTGATACAGGGACTTAGTATCGTTGATTCATGTGTATACCATTTTACATACGTATTGCAATTTGATTGCGCAATACCTAAAAGTACAAATGGTCTACCGCTGATTAAGGTCACCATTTATAAATAATTATTTTTTCATCTCCACTAGTTAATTCATTCGGTCAAGTTAATTATGTTCTAATGTATGGGGAAGACAAATTATAGTCGGCATAATATGATATGAATGTATATGATACCTTGGGGTATCCTTAAAAAAAAACTGTAAACCGGGACATATTTCATGCTAAAGGGGAGGGGGGGTTGCGTGAGGGGGAGGGGATGGGACACTAGTGTGCGCAAAGCACCATACTCAAAGGTATCATACTACATTAATTTCAAGCTGGCTATAATTTGTTTTAAAAAAACACAATTTGACCGAATCAAAGACCGAAAATGGTTGGGTTACATAGAAATATTGTTTGGTGCATGCAGTATCTAAACATAAGCAACAATAAATCGAATCAAATAATTATGTATTTTAGAGAGAAAAAACCGTCCCTATTTATTGTTTCGGGTTAAGGTTAAAATGGAAGGATTTCAATTTTGATAGTTATCGCAAAATTGCCGAGAGCCGTGAGAATGAGCGGCCCTTCGGAACGGGACCCGGGATAACGGACCGGACCGGCCAGCCCCGGGCAATATGCTAATGCTGCTCCGCGAACAGCAGCGCGCGCGCCGCGCCGCCTCCGGTGCTACTAACCCACATCTCGCTATGATGAGACTGCTTGTGGTCAGCGCATTCCCAAATAAGCTCGTTATACTTTCGCATCGATCGACGAAAGTTTTAAACGATCGGACATGTGGGAAGTAGGTACCTAGTTACCTACATCATTATTTATTAACAAATCTCGTCATGACGCTATAATGTTACCAAATTGGTGATTGGAAGATTGTAGGAATATTTTATTCCCTCTCTTCTCCGGGCAATTTTTTTAAACATTACCACTTCTTATCTTATTGAGAAAAAATACATCAGCACTGTACAGGCTGGAGTTTTGAAATAACTGAGTAAGAGCAACTATAAGATTACGTTTCGCTATGAAATAAATATCTTAGAAGAACTTGAATGAGTTAAAAAATATGTAGATACAATCAGCCAATACATTTTATGTTCGTATAGCAACAAGAGATCTTAGTAAGATAGCTAATAGTGACATATTTAAACATCCATCCTGTATATGTAGGTAATAATTAGGTACTTGAATTATAATTAATAGATATTTATATTTTATCCCTCCGCGACACGGTACCGTAGATACCTTTCATATTTACGTCGCCATTGAGTATTCGGCAAAGTGCAGACGTTTAATGGAGTTTATTTCCGATCTTAGCTCATCTTGTACCTACCGTACCGTTCAAGTGCAGCAACAGTGAAAGAGAGAGGCCAGGCGTGCCAGTCCTCGCGTGCCATCCAATGCGAACGCAACTCCAACCATTCATGCATTTTTGTTACGCAAGTTCATGAATATTTTTTGCCTACAGATTCGAGTCTGAGAGCGGTGTTCGATAACAGCGCCGTCGCGCGTTGTACGCGGCATGGCAGCGGACGTGGTTGGCGAGGACTTTGTCACCATAGTTCCAGTGGGCGAGAGTCGGCCCGCTCCCAAGGAGTCTCCAGAGTCAAGAAGTACTTTTGTCACCGTGTTGACGGTGGGAGCAGCGGCGGGCGCGGCGGATGTGGTCGTGCGCCGGCCGCGAGGCGCGCGCCTTGGGCTAGGACTCAAGTTTGAAGGAGGATCTGCTGCAGCGGAAAAGGTCAGAAGACTTCTAGTTCAGTCATGCGCCGAAGACAGCCCAGCAGCTAACGCTATCGCACCATGGGGTAAACTAATACCGGGTGACGAAATACTTGCGATCGATGGCATCTCCGTCGCAGAATTGACTAGAATAGACTGTGTTCGCAGACTAAAAGATTCTGACGAAAAGCTGACCTTACTCGTACGACACTTTGAAACCACGAACGAATCTGAAAAAGATATGACAATGGTGGACTCGATAGCATCAGGCAAACAACCGATAGAAATAACAAGACCTACAACTTTGCCGCCACCAGTTCCACCAAGAAAATTGGGCAAGAAAAACTCATTTAAAGACAAACCAACTCTTCAAACTGTTGGTGAACAGAATGCAATTTTGTACACTGGGGGACATGACAAAGACAATATAATAAATGGACAACAGAATGGAGCTACTTCTAATTTCACAAAATTATCAAGAAAATCTTCTTTTGATAGCCATATACATCGGCAAGGCAAAGAGGGAATAGCTTACTTAAAAAAAGGTTCCCCGGAAGAAGCTAGACGCCTTGTGCGTCGTCTGTCCGACGGTAAAACAATGCCTCCAGATGCCGAGGTCTACATAGACTTACTTTCAACAGAATGGGAACGCTGTCTAGCACTCGCAGATGCAGAGTCAGATGATACAGGCAGTTCAATCTCAACGGTGGTAGACCGACTGGGATCTATGGCTAACTCTGTAGAAAACAGTATTCCGTCCACTCCTACTATGCAACCGAAGACCATAGATATACAAAAAGTCTTAAACTGCATTGAAAACATTGATTCTAATATTTTAAACGATATATCAAGTACGAGGTTCCTAGAAAAGGACAAATTCGATATTAAGGAAGAATCTAAATTCAACGATAAAAATGCAAATATCAAAAGTTTTAGTAACCACGAGACTTTGAGACAAATTACTCAGTTGTCAGATGATACGACTACACCGGTTAAAAAACTTGAGTCTAATGATAAAAATAACAACAACACTATTCTCCACAGTACTGTAGAACACAGTGAAACCTGTAAGACGACAGAAAAAATGGAAATCAAGACTGAAACCATAGTTGAAAAGCCTAAACCAATGCCAAGAAATACTAAAATTGAGCGTTCTGTGAGTGAAAAGAAGCCGAGACCTATTCCTATTCCAGAAATTCCTCCGCCGCCAGTACTGGAGCCACTTTTAACACCAACAAAGAAAAATTGTATCGAAACGTGGTTGCAACGATCCGAAGCCGAGATGAAAAATAAGCCACCTGTAAAAATGGAAGAGGCTCCACCGCCTGAAGCCTTACCTCGATTGATAGACTTTGTTCCCAAGACCCATTATAAAGAATGTGGCACCGACTCGGCGCCATCGCTGCCGAGACCGACCACGGCGCCGCCGCCGCCGCCTCCACCGGCGGACCCACGGGAGGACGGCTCCGGCGCTTCTCTCGACACCATTGGCGACTTCGACGAGAGCTGCGATGTCACTGATAATGCGTAAGTACAAATAGCTATTTTTAACCGATTTCCAATAAGGAGGAGGTTAACAATTCTATTGTATTCTTTTTTGTTAAATAACACAGTACCTAAAGTAATTTAACAAAAAATAATAATGTATTAATGCATGTGTATTTGCATTGTATCTATGAGCTTTATCAAACATGACTAAATTATTTTTAACACTTCTTTATGATTCCGTGGTAATGTAACCATTACATTACCTACATCACTTATTCAAAACTATAGCGAACATGATCAGTTAAGCCGTTTTTAAGTTATCGCAATGTAAGCCTTTCCCTCTTAGTGAAAGACGCATTAAGCGCTGTGAACTCCCTTTGGCTTATTATATGTAATCGTACATAGACATGATACCCACAAAATATTAGCCCCTGCTCAAGGTAGCCTCTTATGACGGACGGTTAACTACAGAACCCTACACTGAGCATGGCCCGACTTGCTCTTGGCCGTTATTTTAATACAGTGGACAACTGGACATCTTATATAATATGGTTCATTTAAGATATTTAGGTACTAAATTAGTCAACTCCTATTTCTCCTAGAAACAATGAATTCTTTCATGTACGATAAATGTAGCTACAAAATGTTTGCTCCGGCGTATCTGTCACCGGCTTCGCTTGCTTGTTAAATAAATACGAGCCATTCAGATATAAACCTGCCTATTCGTCCTCGCGAACCGCCGCTCGTCGTAAAACGTTCTTCGTTCAGGTTTAACTGTATTCGTACACAGAGGCACCTAACCCGTAGGGGAGAGGACCCTAAAACTGATACCCCGCCTAGTGCTTCACTGCTTTATTGCAAAATTAAGTGCGAATGTCAAATAATGCATATTATTATCTAATGATTGTTTGAACACTCCTTAGTTTTTGTAAGTTCCGATCGGGCACCAGAGTTAAGATATAATTGTATGATTTAAGGGAAATTGATCAGTTTGTTATAATAATGAAAGAAATGTGTCATCGATTAATTCTAAAACTAGTATATCTACCATAAAGCTCATAACTCCATAATATATTTGGTACTATTGAACTCCAAAAGATGATAACAGTTGGAGTTGTTCTTTGCGTTTTTAATTTTGTTGTTTTTTAACTAAAAAACGTGCTCGGGTAGGGTAAAACGGTTACTCGTCACTACTTGCTTGTTCTGCTTTAATACAATTCTACGCTTATTTTTTCATACCTATCATTCAACAAATGACAAAAAAAATGGAAATATAATCTTGAACGAGACGTTATTGCGAGTTTCCCTTAATTTGCTCCAAACTGATAAAATAGGTATAAAATTATTATTTGAATAAATATAAATAATTATTCGAATAAATATAAACACAACTAAAGTATCAAAATTTATAAAACATTTATTTACATACAATATATATGTAAATACAGTATCAAAATTAGTTTTGTGATTATATTCTTCTCGTTTGTGATTACCAGCTTTAGGCTAAGGGGTAGAGCAAAACGGGTTTTTGGGAGTCTATTTTTTTAAATAAATAATTATTAGATACTTACAACATGACAGTCTTTTTTTGTCTTATATATCGAAGTTCGATAATAATGTCGAATGGAATGAAAATTCATTTGTGAAAACTAATACTATAGGCGAGGGCCTATGGGTAAGCTAAGGGAGAGGTCCCTTAGCTTTCCCATAGGCCCATTTTAGGCCTCCCTCCCCTAACTACTTGTAATTTGTAATCATATCAACCATTACCGAAAATTGCTTCAATTTATTCATATTTACTTACCATCTGATACAGTTTGCCTTTCAAATAATTTGACTTGGTAATTCATTACTTAGAGTGGTTATGTTTAAACTGCTAGAGAAATCTTAATTATACTGGGCCGTTTAAAGGGCGACTCGAGATAAGTAGTTAGAGTTAGGTATTATAATTAGCAAGTCGTTGTTGTGGAAACAGTGCTTGCGGCTATAAACTAATCTCTACCCGCTGCCTGCGCCCCTCCACTTCCACTAATTATCCATACTGTTGTGAGCAAAGGGGTTTGCAGGTCGGTAGTTCTTCGATTCGATGGTCCTAATATTGATTTTCCTTGCACTTTCCTGTACTGAACACACATTTTACGTAGGTTTCAAATTTACAACACAAATCTTGTAAATATAGGAGAAGTTTCTTTTTAACTACTAGGTGCAAAGTAGTAAGCATAGGAAAGTCGCTTTTCACCTTGGGCGAAGTAATCGCTGGTGTGCAATTGAAACCGTCCGTTTACCGAGTAAAGCCAATTTCTAGAAATGTTAGGTACTTTCGCTACCAGTTATTAAAAATATAATACATGTACAATATTGTTTATTAATAAGGTAAAAATCCCAAATTTTATTTCAACAATTGGGTCTTCTTATGCATTACCTACTTGAATATTATGGGTAACGCAGAAATTTTATAGAGATTTAAGGTGACGTTCGGACATCCGGATGATACATTTAGGTTATAAAATATGCTTGGGTACCTACTCGTATAATTAGGTCAAAAGTCTAGTGTTCATAATCGAATAGATAAGTGACAAAGAAATGCAGTAAGCACCGGACTATAATTGATACCATGTGTTTATATTGGTTGTAAAAAAACAATAGTTGTTTTCACTAATTGTTTGTAGTGGCTGTTCATTGATTTGAAAGCGAACTCTTTGTAGAATTTCAGTAGGAATGTGACTCAGCCGATAGAACATAATTGTTAGTTATTATCGTGTTGGTTTCTAGCTCATAGCTACGAGTCATAACTAACGTTCAGTAGGTAATATGCGCCTCAGATTAAACCATCCTTATTTATGTCTTAGTTGCTAAATGGCGGCTTTCATTTATTTAATTTAAAAAATTGAATTATCTAATGAGAAAGTAAAAAAATATGGTTGTCTGTAAAGTCGGTTTACGGACGATAATTTTGAGTGATAACGTCATAAGAAAACATTAGCATTACAGTACGTAACGTTACCATGGAGATCTGTCCACAACGTGACACTTTTTCGTGCATGCTACCGGTGTTCAATTATTCATCGATTTATAAGACGTTATCACGTCAAAAAAACTTGCCGAACGGGCAGGCTTCAAAAAAGTTTTATTATTTAAACGCTAATCGCCAATGCAACAATATGTTCATTGTTTTTTTCCGCAAACAATACTTTTCCCAGTTGCACAGGAACAAAGCCTGAAAGAAAGACGTGTATATTTTATTCGGAACGGTTACACACATGGAAAGTTTTCTCTATTTTCATGCAAACTAGTGGCAACAATGGCGGTGGTGTGGCACGGCACGGGCGCACCCGGTGCGCCCTCGTAACTCACTCCGCAAATGCATTGCGAATACTGAATATTGCGTATATATGTATATACATCCTCGTACTTATACCATACCAATTTTAAACTAGCTCGCTCGCCTAAAATCGTCATGAAATTGAGCAAAAGAGTTCTTTACCTTTATGGTATCTAAGTATGATTGGTATTTTTAGTGATATTTAACGATTATTTTACTTTACTCATATTTTATACTTATTTCTGAAATTAAGTATAGGCACTTAAAAATAAAATCTAACCAGATGCAGACAATTTTAAGTAAGTACTCTGGAATTGAATAATTAGCAGAGACTTCAGATGAAGTGCCCAAATTATAAGCAAATTCGAAAATTTAGATTGAGTGGGTCAACGAGGGTTGTGAAATTTAGGTCAGCACAATGTAAATTGAGTCATGTTAGATTCGCTCGCGGACTTGATTGAAATACGGCTTGAAAACTTATTGCAGAAAAGATTTATTCTAAACCCTTAATTCTATAAACGCCTATTTATTGTAATAGGTGCAATATAATGAAATGATATGTATATAATATTACGGGTTGTCGAGTTAGACACAACTTTTCACTCCAATAAACCAACAGATTTACAAACAGGTCGCATTTGAATAATATTGCATTTTGGAGGGATAATAGAATATTAGGGACGAATTTATTATCGGAAGTATCTTGGTCGGGCACAGCAGTGCGCGAAGTCCTTTATATCAAATGTATTTTTGTTAGGTACAGATTTAATAAAATGCTAATATTGTGTCAAGTGGGAATGTTGCATAAGAAAGAACCCCTTGATTTGTTGTTTCGTACAAACATGCTGAGTAATATTGTTAAACACTGATTTAAACTTTCACGATTATTAAACATTATCAAACTGCACAACGGGACTTAATCGCGTATTTAAGTTTACCACCACCACCACCACGGGGACAACGCCGTCCTCGAAACGTCGGAGGTAAATCTTAAAACTTAAATACGCGATTAAGTACAGTTGTGCAGTTTGATAATGAGTAATATTGGTTATAATAACCAACTATAAAACAGAAATTAGACGCACCCTTATTATAATACCCACTCTATAATACCGAAATGTATGTTACAGACGTTACAGTTCATCTAAATATAAAAAAAAAAACACTTTAAGACTGGTTAGAGGTCTGCATTCTGAGAAAGTAAAACGTTTTTCACAAGCTCAAGAATTTAAACTCAGGAACGGTCACGGGTTTGGAGCAAGAAATAGAAAGTCAATTGTGATAATTCTCTGACCGCTCGCGTAGCTGATTCGTGATCACTTGTCAATCATTGGATTTTTATCAATTATTTTATGTTCATAATGATAAGAATCAAGAGTATATGTCGTTTGTTAATTTAAAAAAAACAAGCCTGGCGTACCTATACAATTTAATGTAGGTAGGTGCTTAATAGGTTGTTAATCTTTTACTTTGCATTCAAACGATTGAAATTAAATGTAACATTATTAGGGGTGTGCTCAAATGCTCACAATTCAAAATAATTGAAGGAAGCTTGAAATATGTATTTTGTGTTAAACCTGTGTAATAATTATATTTTATAGGTACACATTGAAAAAAAGTCGGTTTGATTAAGTCAGTGTTATTTTAACACCGGTCTGGTTTGATTAAGGCGGTATCTATTATTTTAACACCCGGTTGACCTAATCGCAATCATTATTTATACTTTGGCCCGAGGAACCTTATCGTAATTATAATCAGTCACAGTCATTCTTAGGCCGACTAGTAACATTTACAAATGACGAACAGTTACCTACCTAAATTAGTCATACTAACGTTTTTTTTAAACATTTTACAACAATTTTAGATTTGGCAAAAAATAATAATTTTATGTTAAGAAATGAAACGCTTTCTGGGTGTAATTTACAAATTCAATTAATTTAGCATTTGCTCTGATGACTGTAGTCATGAAAATTATAAGGAATCTCAAAATAATTCATTTTTAATAGTGAGTATCGTTAATCTAGGAAGTAATTATATTGTATTAAAATATAAAATAAATAAATATTATAGGACAATTTTACACAGATCGACCTAGTCCCACAGTAAGCTCAATAAGGCTTGTGTTGTGGGTACCTACTAGACGACGATATATATAAAATACACATTTATATAAATACTTATATATATAAAAAAACATCCATAACTCAGGAACATATATTTGTGATGAACACACAAATAAATGCCCTTACCAGGATTCGAACCCGGGACCTCCTGCTTCGTAGACAGGGTCACTACCGACTAGGCTAGGAGGCTGTTTAAAATATAATTATAATAACATCAACTCTAAAGCCATGATTCAAGACGCAGGTAAAATAATTTGAGACTAAGTTCCGCAAACAAGTGCTGAGGAGAAATTTCAGTTTGTTCACACCGCAGTGAATGGTAAATCAGTAGCCAAATACAGAATGCGGCACCGGCATTTATAATTGCCACTGTGTTACACCCACGGAGCAGCTGCATAACTGTACATTTATAACTACTTACGGTTTACTTCTAATAACTTTATACTTACCTATTTAAATTGTTTTTGAATACATTTTAATAATTTGTGCCAGTTAGGTTTTGGTATGAAATACCTACATTACTTAAATTGAATTTTCTGCAAAGTTTGATACAATTATGTATATAGAGTAAATATAATACCAATCCAGTATACGTTCGACTTTAATAAACGCTATTAGGTTTCTTGTAGGTTATAAGGATTATAAAAGTGGGCAATTAAATTAACTATCTTATGTTCAACAGTACACATCATAATTGAAATGACTAATAAAATAACAATTAAATACAAATAAAGATAATTAACCTGGCTATAATTTCACCTAAATTACACAGCTTCTTGACGACTAACCAGTACCTATCCTAGGCTACACGTAGTGCCTACTAACAACAGCACTCAAGTCTTACGTCCGTCGGTAGACCTTATGTTTTATGCAATAAGGTTTACGATTTGTCAATTTACAGCGTTGACGAGAGTACATAGGGCCTTATTAAGTTTCTCAATTTGACAGAGTTAAATCTGAAATGGCAAATTTACAACCTCTCTTCAAGGTTAAATATGAATAATTTAAATCAAAAACCGTTTCCATTGCCATCGCAATCCAGCGCGGGAATGCTGCCTGCGTGTTGGGCACCCTCCCGAAGGCACCAAATTTTGATAGGTATTTTTAATTTTTAGTTTTAGTTATTTTAATTGTAGTTAGTTTTAGTTTTATATTCCTGTTTATGTCTTTTAGTAATTTGAATGTATATTAATAAATTCTTACTTGTTTCCATTGGACTTGAATAAACTAAAAATTGTGTGTAGCGTGTTCGGTCCGATTCCATTGGGTACACATATATGATTAGCGTAGGTATTTGAAACAAGATTCACTGGGTCAAGTAAATATGCACAGATTACTCAGCAATAATTGCCGAGTAAATCGGCTAGCAGGCAACATTCCGCGATTAGCGCTACTACTGGGTCAAAACCATAAACCGAATGAGATGCAAATTTAAATTTGCTAATATATATAACTCTAAAGTGAGATGATCACATTTGAAAGCCGTTGCGAATCATAATGAATAAAGTGATAAATTCTTATCGCTGAAAAGAAGATCCGAAAGAGAAATTTAAATTCGTTTTCCCTATTTCGCAACAAGCATACTGACATACCTGTAAGACAGCTACGTTACGTAAAATATTCGTATTATTTGTAAGTAGATATTCATTGTTTACTTAACAAAGAAATTAATTGTTTACAGTTTAAAAGGTCAAGCGTAGGTACAAAGTCATGGCATTGCGTAAAACTGCGATCATTGTCTGATTAATGATGAATCCTTAGTTTTCAACTGTGAAAGTACGTATTACCTACATAAGTACAAGTACGAGTATGTGTATCATCAATATCATCATAATTAAGTGTTTTCGTCCTAATTCGGGCCTGACACAATATTGCAACAAACAATGCTCTCTTCGATTAAATCAAAGCAGTAACGTTCACGACTCGACCCACATATCCGAGAGAGAAAACATGACCAATAACGAATACGGGGCATTTTGATACGGACTTTCAGTGCTTTCGATTGATCTTCCGGTAATGGATAGGTACAGAATGTAATTGACAGTTAGTGTATACAATGTTGACTTGTCCTAGAATGCGACGGGGTGTGGTTGCATGTAATCTATTAGTGCGCTGTTTTGTTTCGTATTAATGTGCAAGTCACTGACAAGACGACAACATCACAATGTTCGAGTCGAGGTCATGCATGTTCTGTAACGGGCCATCTTCGGTATTAGCGGCATATTCTATGAGCGGATTGAGTGGCCGTAGAAAGGTGATTAGTCAGGCTCCTTTGACAAAGGCTTCGGCTAGCGTCAATCTAGTTGCATTTGCGTTTCGTAAAGTGCTGTCATATCCATGACTCGAATAGCCAGTACGCTGTCAGCTAGCTTATTGTCCGTATATGTTGGATTTGTTTTTGCTTTCGTACAATACTCCGTTTTATGAACTTATAATCTTCAATATATAGTGATTATCGAAGTATGTAAATATGATGGTAAAGTCATTAATTTCTATTTGGGTATGTGTAACAAAGGACCTAGGTGTTAAAACTACTCTACCAAAGTTGTTGTTGGATTGCAGAAATCAAGTAGTTTAAGATACAAGATCAATTCAATTAAGCAGACAATTCTACCCAGTTACATTTCGGGAATTACATATATAATTACTCAATAACGGTGGCATATTGTACAAATACACCTACATGAGATCCTAGAATAGAATGGTGTCTATTTAAAGATTATTAAAGATTCTAATCTACTTGACATTTAGCAGATGTTTACTTGCGTTTAATAGGCTGAGCTTTGATCTGATATGATTAGTGTAACATGTGGTGAGAAGTAGGTTAGGTCGTCTCTCGTGTCGACCGCCGCCGCTGAGCGGCCGTGGCGCCGTGAGTTCGCTGTGCCATGTACTTTACCATATAATAGACCACTTCGCCTCAAGCAGACCAGTGTACGTCTGATCTCCAACCGCTCATAGTCGTTGAAATACTTGAGATCAGGTTATACTAGAGATTACCCACAGTCGAGTGAAAACTGTCTATTGAATCGGTGGTGCGGCAGCCGGCGGCCACTCGCGCGGTAACGGTACTCTCGCCGCATCGGCCCTGCAACCCAGACGTTGCTCTCCGTCTCTGCAATCCAATACATCTAATACTGTTATTAAATTTATGTGTGTACCTTGTCGTACTTTCTCTCAGGTGTGATGGTAATCGCCAACATCGATCACGCCGATTTTACTACAGAGGTTCCCTTTCTGCTAGGCTCTGCACGGTTTAATAATTCAACACCCACATTTATAATGCTGCTTTTGATTGCCGTTTCGTTTACTAAGATAGAAATAATTAAACTGCGGAGTTTAAGAACCTCGGCAAACGCCAAGACAAAAGCCATTAATCGCCAATAACTATCGTCAACGTGTTATAGTTTTTTTATTTCCTGTTGGCATCGCAATATCACCAAGCAATTTTCTTAACTTCTTAGTCACCAGTACGGAGCTTTTCTCCCGCGTAATTAGCATTCATAGTTGGTTTCCACGTCAATTGCTTGGCCAAATTGAACTAGCTGAAAATATATTTTAAACAGAAAATTTACTCACGGTTTATAAACTGTATTGGAACGGATGAGCACTGAAAGGACGGGAAATGCGGGCATAGGCAAGGGGCATTCATTAAAGTAATTAAAGAATATCGAAGTAATTTTCATGAGAGTGTGGAATTCCTGGCACGAGAGGCGGAAGCGGCGACCGCGGCGAGCGCCTTGATCTTGCACATTGTGCTATGTGTCACATACACACACAGATCACCCATCCTCTAGAAAGAACACACTACATGTTATAACAACACATAGGTGCTCCCATACTAGTTTACGTTAGATAATGAGAACGATTGTGCTAGTGCGTAATTTTTTATACCTACCTACCTCTGAGTGTCTCAATTCATCATTCTTTGAAAAGTGAAAACCTATATAAAAAGCATTAAATCAAAGTATGTACCTACGTTTATTTTAGATAACCAGGATCCATACATGAAAAAAATAATTTAATGTAATTTTAAATTAATTAGAAATATTAAAACAAAAAAAGAAACATTAAAATTATAATCACAGTAATTAATTAAATGACACAGACACACACTGTTTTTATATATATTACAGCCGTTTTGGTTTTCTAAAAGCGTGTAAATAAGTGGTCCGTGTAAGTAAATAGTAAGAGAACATAATGATATTGTACTTAAGATGCTAAATGCGGTGCAATTACTGTACTCTACAAGTAGGTATTATGCGCCTGTATTGTGATCATGAGTCTTCCTATATCCTTCATATTATGTTATCTAAAGGAGGTAGTCTATGACCACATAATAGTGCACATACATGGAAACGTACTGGTGGTGCAGCGACAATACTACGTCGACCTTATTCACACGTTTCCCCTCGTTTCTCCCTTGATTGTAGGCAGTGAACTATTTACTCTTACCCAAATGAAAATGTTAGCACCTAAATTGCGAATGTTGAATATTGTAGCGCTGCTAAGTGCTGACCGAATTCTCAAGCCTAAAATGTCACTGTCAGTATTTTATTAATTGAAAACCATTAAAAGCTTTTAAAATGAAAACGAGGTTTTAGATAGTTATCATCACCGACGTGGCTATAATTTTCCTAACTCGTTATTTATTAACTTTCAGAGTCGCAGAACTAAAGTTATAAATAAAATATGGGTCGACGTGTAAAACAAATTGCTAATGCAACTGCGGTCAAAACTATTGATTGAACACCACCTTTTACCCTTATACTTTTCTATTTAAATTATTGACACAATTAAAAACAACTAGGTATATATTAACTACTTACATAAAAATTTCTATGTATATATAAGCGTCTTCATTTTCACTAGGTATGCGCTATCTGAGAAACATATTAAAACGTTCATATAACATTTCTAGTTTTGTTGAAAAAAAGGCGTAAAGGCGGAGTGTTTCATACTGTACCTACATGACATGTGTTTGTGTGGTGTTTCGGCGGTTCCGGGGCAACCTGCCGAATCCTACGCCGAGTCAGACCAATGTTTAATTTGTACCTATATAATTTTTGTATAGACACAATGTTATCTTTGTCTCCTTGTTTTTTTAATTTGTAGTTTCACAGTGCCTTGGTTTTACTGTAATGCTGTGTTACTTATTTGATCAATAAATAAATAAATAAATGCCTTCCGAACCTTGAGTACCTACCTTCTCCCATTTTCCAAGTCGGTTAAATATTGAACCACTTATATTGACGGACGTAGATTAGCCGTGTACCCTTGTGATCATAATATCGATTACGGTAGTAGATAGTAAGGCGTCCGTTAGAACACGTAAGTGCACATAATGTGTGGTATTTCAGTAAGGCTGCTCATGAGATGAGAGAGACTACTCCCAACATAACATTTAGCTATCTATCTAGGTAAAGTATTAACGGTTCATCGCATTTAGTTATTTTGCTGCCACTTAGAAGTCATATTTGAGAATCATTTTCATCACGTGTTGTGGGTCAAAATAGGCAACGTGAAAATACACGTTGTAATGAAGCGATGGACAATATTATGTCTCTTTTAAAGAGGTAGATATAATATTGAATTACCCTTTTAAATACCTATTAATGCCTGCATTACAATACATTAGGTGTCTAATTTCTACATTTAAACATTACAAGACATAAGTATTTGGAATCGGCAAAGCACGCTAAATTCTGCCATAAGGTGCATAGTTGCAATTTCGGGTTAGGAATTTGGGGTTGGGCTTGTCACTTCGATTTTGTATAAATTAAAAAAAAATACTATTATGAAACCGCGCCAATCATGAAACATTTAAAAGTCAATTTTTAGTTGGTAGGCATTTTTGATATTTCAACAAGGACAATTTTACGGTAGGTAATGTATTCGAAAAGAAACAAAATACGTAAGTATACCAAATGCAAGAGTGAATGATTTTTCGCATTTGATGGCCACTACCGAGAGTTTTGGTTATCATAGTCGTCACATGAATGTGTTAATAGTTAAAACAACTCGAATTGTGTCATACGTTTAATGTTACGGTCCATGTCACGAGGCAAACCTTCCTACTCCCCTTCACCACTCACCCTCCCGCACCCTCCACGTTTCGACAGCACCAATAACATTTTATTAATCTCGTTACTTTTTATTTTAACGAACCCATTTCGCTCTTTCTCTTTTTATTTAACGTAACTTTACATAAGGTTTTTAATTAGTATTATGAAAAAGTTCTGCTGCAGTATTTTGAACGGTTTTTCTACCGTTAATGAATGTCATAATTTTATTAAGTATATTCATACGATGTTGACAAAATGTATGCTCGTGTGGCATGGTCAAGTATTTACCCCTGTAGTGCATGCTATTACTTATTTTAAATATTATACACTTACGACTTGTCACCACGCCACGGAGCAATTTGCTAGTTAGATTAGTTACTTCTAAAATTACTCTACAGTAGGTGTACTTTTAATATATTTACCTCACTGTAACATTAGCTTTTTTTGTAATAAAAAATAGAGTCATTAAAATCTCCTTTTAAATATACGTGGAAGTACCATTCATTAATAAATAATTTTTCAACAGTCAGAGATAGGTACCTACTCGTGTAGACAGCAGCTGTGATCTTCACGGATGCAATATGTGTCCATCAAACTTTTGCAATATCTTTGTGATAGATAGCTCTTCTGGCAGCAATTTTGATTTGATTTGCCGTTTCGTATTCCCGGCGATTTTTCCAGTGAGCGATTCGGACAGATGGAACGGAGATAAAAACTTGAATGTTAAGTTTTGCTATTCGTTTTTGGATGCGATATCGAGAATGTTTTATTAACAATATCGAGAATGTTTTACTTATCTAGAAAAAAAAAAATACATATACTTATATACAATTGCCCTTCTATGAACACATGTCTCCAGTTGCGTCTACTTCTCACCGCTGTTTACCAATATTATGTACTTTAATTAACCCCTTATTTATAGAACTTAGCAGCCTCTTACATGCCTTTGTTAAATTTTGTCTCTTTTTAACAAACAGAAATGTTTAAATGACGCATAGGGACAAACTATTATCAACGGTTATTTATATTTGACAGACGATTGGGTATGAATAACGCAATTAAGTTTCACTGTCATTAGATTCTTCATCATTGCCTATTATGTAGGTACAGGAACGTTTTTACCCCTTTATAATGACAATAAATTTTATACTACGCGATGTTTTGCACTTTTTCTATGGAAAACAACGGCTCATCGTTTAGGTACTTATATGTAGTTTCGTATATGTTATACACTAGTTCTTGTACAATGCAAGTCTGTCTCGCAGTTAAGCAAAAAATAATTTCACGAAAGAAGGCTAACGTAACTCAATACTACTTAACTACCTATAGCATTAACATTCTTCTGTCGATCTGATCAGATTCCGCTCCAATAGGTTTGACCTTAGTACTAGTTTAATTGAATAAAGGGAAGGGAAGGTTCCTGAGCACTGGTTGACTAACCGGTTCAGCGAAGGAAGGTTTAAGTATGTAGTAATGAGACACGTACTTTCGATGTGTAACTGAATAGTGACGTGAAGGCTTAAAGAAGTCGGCGCGCGCGCCGCTTGGCGACTTGCAAGGCGATGCATTCACTAGCAACACAATATTTTTCGAAAGCATAGTTTTCCTAATTTTATTACGATTTAGGCTTTGAAGAGTCAAAGTTTAAAAAAATAATAATTATTATTATACTGTTTATTCCACACATTAACAATAAAGTTTACAAACAAAACTCTTAATCTATTATTATTTAGATTTTAATTGAGTTGAGTCCAAGTAGATCTCATGCATTCATTACATTTACATATATTTATGCTTAAATCTATTAATTAATTATGTCCATTGGAAGACTTAGATAAATTATTCAGTAACATTTATATGACTTTACTATTTGCTTATCCGATCTATTTTCTTTATTGATGCATATGGAAATCTATTCAAGGTGCGTGGTAGAGCACCTGTCCAAACTCTTTTGCCACATTCGTTAGTACAAGTCGGAAGTACAAAAGTTGAGAGATTAGTTAAGTTACGTAAATTCTCGTGTCTGCTTCTTTTTGATAATTCAGGAATTTTACAATTATATTGATTCACAATAGCTAGACTAACTTTGTCATAAACCGGCAGGCCATCAAAGCATTGAAGTCATCAAAGCAATATGTTCGTTATATCAGTTATCATCATAACTAGTTTACATAAATATTAACATTGATTGATTGACGAAGTTAATTGCAGAAAGTTGACGGTAGGAGTACCTACCCCATTTGATTGTTGTGGATCAGTATTGTGTTGTGGGCATAATATGTATCACCAATGTTCTTAACTTTCGGGTACAGAAACGGAACATGTGACACAATGTGAACACTATTCTATGTATGTAGGTATGCCTCTATGGACTTGGATCCTGGACTCATTTATTAATTATAAAACAGCAACATTAAAAAAAAATCTCACCGAGAGCGGGATGCCTATGTATGTACCGGTCTACCTATGATCATTTTTCCGTTTAATGCTTTCGAGGTCATTTAGTATAAGGCTTCGAAGCATAGTTGAATAACGTAACAACGATACTTCCACATCACCACTATCACTATGGTGCGAAAGTGCTGATGTTAATATGTATGTAGGAACTAATGTACATACAGTTTCCAGACTATTTCCGTACTTCGAGTCTTCCGTAAGTTCTAGTCTTCGAGTTGTTAGTCTGCAAGTATTCCATATTTTGTAGGTATACATATTTGTACTGGACATTGCATGGCAGGCCTCTCACAAAGGGCCGCGGGGCGAGGGGCGGGGTGGACGGTCACGACGCGGTTAGCCTAGGTTAGGCTTCGGCTCGCGTCCAGCGAGATGCTCTCAATTCTGCCTTTTGATTAAACACGGCGTGCCTCGTTGTTGGTGTATTGTGCATCGGAAATATGCTCCAAGGCACTTACAACCGTCATTAAAAGGCCGGTTGGCTTATTGGGTGTCTAAAACGCATGTTCTGCATACACAATATCATAGTTTTTACACTTTTTACAAGTAAAAAGAACAATAGCTTTAAGTTAGAATATATATCAGAGTATCGACGAACAATTACCTAACACAACAATCTGGCAAATGTATTTCGCCAGGGCACCTAGAACGCAGACGTTCAGGTTACACGTGTAAATAGGTATAAGGTAAATAAATACTAAATAGGTACCTTATTCGATGTCTGTCGGATAATCCGAACTTCGTTCAAACTTCATCCACTAAGGGCATGTTGTGTGTACTTGACATGCATTCATACAATCAATCAATCAATCATTTATTTGCAGATAAAACATAGTAGGTACAATGCATGCAAATACAATTATATTAACATTACACCACCGGTAATGTCAAAATTAATTACAAAAATCAAAAGAATAAAAATCCATTACAATTAAAACCATAGTAAGAAATAAATTATACGTAAGTATATTAAATGTCAGTTAATTCGTGATTACCAATAAAATTAAGAAAATAAGAAAATAAGTTAAAACAGAAGAAATACAAAAGAGAACACATAATCAGAGTTAAAATATAAATGTCAAATATTAATTTAATCTAAAGCTCTAGCAAAGTATTCTTTAATGGAATAATAGGGCTTACTAATAAAATATTGTTTCAGTTTTCTTTCAAATGTTTTTAAATCCTGGCATACCTTTATATCTTTATCTAATGCAGACAGATGCTAATGGAAAATGTTTTATCCTGAATTAGCCTTAAGGCTAATTCAGGCTGCCGCAAGCGAGGTACTAGAGAATTAGAGATTGTAACTCCTGGGTGCTTAATCAACGTGACAATCGTTAACGCTCCGTGGCGTAGCGTAGTCATCTCTCTCTCTATCGCTCTTCCATATTAGTGCGACAGACAGTTGCGTTTCATTCGCTACGGAGCGTTAACGATTGGCATGTTGGCTACGCAGCCTGTAGTGCAACATTTCCGAACCGAATGGTTGTTTACAAATACAGTCGCGGAAAAACACGGTACTAAATGGGAATTCGTACCCCGGTGTTGTTGGAATGTATTTAAGAGTATGTTTTAAAGGTATGTAGTAAAGATTGATATGAATGTTCTTCTTCCAGAAGATATTAATTAGTTTTAGCCGTAGTATCTACAATCTACATAATAGGTAGTAATATGAATATGTCAGCGAACGGTCTCATAGCGAAGAGTCTCGACCAACACCTAGAGAGACTCTCGCTGGGTGGTTGGATCAAGGGTCAGATGCAGAAGGCGGTAATTTTGGACACGGCGCGTATAGTACGTCGGTTCCTCACCCTGCGGCCCTGACCACCGGCAGCTTGGGCCAAGCCCCGCTGCCGGCGGCACCCTAGGTTAGGTTTTTTATAATATATGTATTTTTTATTGTTTTGTGTTTTTATATTTTACTTTTATGTTCATATTATAAATCACCTAGCCGAAGAGTTCACATAAATAAAGAAATATGAATATTAAAGGTCGTATAACTGTATCTAAAATTAAGGAATCATGCTAAAACAGAGTACAAAGACTCGGAGCTAATTATAGTCCTACCCAGCAGCAGTGTTTAGGTAAAGTATACACATTATGTTCGTTCCTATCCTACCTCAAAGCATAAAATTGCCTATAAAGTGCTTATTTCTCTCGGAGAGTAGCAGGCTGTAGCTTCCAAGAATAGGCACCTCTAACGTGCATCAACATAAACGAAGTAGAGCAGAACATGACGATACAACACAATCCTTTTGGCCTTCGTCCCAACGCGCGTATAAAATAACTTTGCAAGCAAAAACCTACACTCTGTAAAGTTGGTTCTAAATTAAAACATGAACAGAACATTTAACATGAATTAAAAATTAAAGTTTGTTTTTGTTGTGTTATGATTGTTAATAGGAAAGTGGCATCAATAAATGAACGATTAAGCGATTACACCAACTTAAGATTTTATTAAATATACCTAAGTATTTTAGAATGCGTTTCCAGTAACTTTAAAACTGACGCGCGTAATTCGGTACCTATATGATATTTAAGCTTAATGTGCACAAAATCATAAAAAAATGTTTTATGTAACAATAATTTACGGCTATATTTATACTACTACTACGGCTATATACTAGTCGTAATGGTTCACCCCTTGGGGTAACTACGAAAATATTTGGAATGATAAAAATATTTTAAATAGGCACTTACAGGAAGATGATATTTACCTACATTTATTTTATGTATTTAAAATAAATACAGACCTATTTACTGCCAACGTCTACCCGCCTTTATCACGCCAGTCGTGAAGCGGTAAGTCGGCGTCGGCACACAGTGTTGTGAGACAAGCAAGGTGAGCGACATTGGCCAGTGCGCTGTGTTCAGGCGAAGTCCGATGCCTTTCTGAAACTAGCCTAACAACGAGCAGGCGGTCCCTGACATTTCGAGCACTAGCAGTTTTGCTTGCATTTTACGTAATAGCCTGCTCTGTATGTTATTGTTTGGCGGAATTTTAGTTTGAAATAGATCTTGGAGGATAATTATATTCATGCCAGTACGTATGTCCGTAAACGTGACTCAAATGTTGTCAATTTGCATAAATTTACCTGCGCTTTTTAAGATTTCATGAAATGGCATGAGCGTCACGATTATCCTAGGTGGAGTCAAGCTGGCAGTTGACTTTATGTTATACACCATTACTATCTAAAACTGATTGTAGAAATTGTGGCTCAGGTATTTTATTACTTATCCTAGATTTAAGTGCAGTAGTAAACTATTCTGAGATCCATTATGCACGATCGATCGCACATAACTGGCAAACGGGGTTACGACTGAGCATAGCACTCACTCTCAAAACCTAAAACCTCAAACACGTTCTAGGCTTTAGGGAATTGGGACATAGTTGACTTAATACCTGCACAAAACCAAAACGTGAGCAATTCACCATCAATCCTCAGTTAGCCACTTTTTGTACAAGGCTTTAAAATTATTGAAGACAAGAATGCGGACGAATCGCATAAAACCGTCGATAATTTAAATCGACATCAATAAATAATCTTTTCGATTCGTGGGAAAGTCTACTTTAAGTATGTTTTCGTGACAAGTAGGTATAATTGCCAATGAAACTCCATTATTGCCATGTTCTTTCGCTATTAAGGTAGGAACCCAGGTTTAGTAACAATTCTGGTAAAGCGCGCAGCAACCACTAAAACCGGATTCTTTCTATAGGATCGAAAAGCTTGATCTTTCTTGTTGACTTGAAATAAATAATTCCGACATTTCCAACGAATATAAGAGGCAGGTGTCTTTAATAAGGAGTAGCCTGTCATTGTAATGAAGCTCTTAGCCTTGATGCGATGTAAATCGCCGTAAAGTATGGTTTTTGTGAAGCTCTAATAAATGTGTAAATAGTGGTGGTGAAGTGCAGATAATGGAAGGGCGGTGTGTCGACCGGCCGCAGGCTTGACAAAGCGGTACCTACAGTAGGCCAACTGCAACAACAACTGAGCATAGAGTTTCAAGACTAGCTAATAGCTACTGCCTGAGCAGAATGGTTAAGCAACGATTTTGATGACATGACAACAAAATTTTACAATATTTTTTTACAATGTTTTGAATATAAATATGTTTTTAGAGACCGCTAAATGCGAATTATAAGCTAGACAATTATCAATCAATCATGATGGCACTTTCGGTGGAAAGTCCGGGCCGAAACCCAAATTGGTTGTCATGCCATTATGACGTTATTCTTAAATGATCGGGAAAACTTAATATAAGGAGGAGGTCTAGATTGGAGAGAGAGAATTATCCAAACCCGAAAATATATGGAAGTTTTTAACTTTTACTCCTCGTAAAAAATACTGAATAGATGTAGGTAAGTGGAATTTAGCACACAGATCGGGTGATCTGTGTGCTAAATTCCACTTCGTCCCACGTCGTACCACGTACCTAATGGCTATTAGGTACGTGGTACTTGAATGCGGTTTGTCTCGAAAGCCTTTTTGTACAGGGTATAAATGGGGTGGAGTTTTTATTAGGAGCCCGGGAAGTGCAATTATTGACTGACTTCCGCACGTACGATATCAATGAAAATACAAAATAGGTACTTATATTATTTTTATCGAGGTAATTCTGTTATCGCAAAAAGTTAATTAATACGCCTTTATGGAGGTAGGCCTACTGTAGCAGAGTGCGCTCGCGCACTCGCAGCAGCGGCGCGCCACCGCCGCCCGCTAATTGTCGCTATTACAGAAATTGGACACTTACACACAATTGCTATAAATCACTGCAATGCAGGATTAAAAGCGCGCCTCCGTCGTTTTGCGCGACTAGGCGTCTAAATAACTATACTTTAAGTAACTTCGCTACTGTTAATAATGTCTCTTTACAAAATATCCGTGCCGAATACATTATAAAGTAGGTACCTAATTGACATGTGAAATAATGCACTCGTGATGACCAGGGTTTTAAATTGATTACTACTTTATAACATCATACAGTCAGTCTTAAAATAACCGTAATGTATTGCTACACGTTGTAACACACCTATTAATTATAGATAAAGACGAGTAAAAAAGTTGATAGATATGTATGTTTCTTATATATTATGTTATACAATACTATTATATCGTATAAGGTATGTGATATGTAAAATTTTACTAAAAATTTAGATAATTTAACCTTCGTTTATGAAGGTTCCAAAGTATATTTATATAAGTAGTAGTCTTCTTATTATACCTCGTCTGTTCATAAGCCATGAGACGAATGCAAACTCAAATAGTTCGATTATTGAAATGTGATACGATTAGGTACATTAATATTTTTATTTAACAACTACACTATAATATATTTAATTAAATTGAGATTATTTAAAATGGCGCTATGTTTACTGGCGGGAAAGTAAAAGAAAATTGTAATAGATGAAATATCAAATTATACATCGAAATATTGAAAAATGCTTCGACTATTATGCTGAATAAGCAATATTTAATTACCTATATAAGAAGGTAGTATTTTTCTTCTACGTGTTGGGTCTACCTATATATCACCACGCAAGCCATCAAAAGACCGCAAGCCTATCAAAAGACTGGAATTTCTAGACCCGTGGAATCCAAGGATATACAAATAATATGACACATTTCGTAAAATATTTAATCGACTATCGTTACGTTTATGAAATTTTGTGTCGTCTCAAAACTTATGAACAGACGAGGTACGATTTCCTGGAGTAGATAGGTCGAGCAACTCGGACAGGGTACAGTCATCAGTTATTAGCGGATAGAACAACGTGTCAAAATAATCTGTACCTATCCTATATAGTTTTGCACATAGATATACGGTTCGCGTTCTAAAACATCTGCCACACTCTTGACTGAAGTTGATTGTAGTCGTACGATTAGCTCCTGCTGGTAAAAAATTAACAATTAAATTAATCACTAAGTCGAGATGTGTAACATCTGATCTATGAACGTGCTTAGTAGCTAAGCGCAGTATCTAGTAGGTATTTATTAGTCACGTACCGATGTATGATGTAAGGTATCATTTTATATCATTAAAGTTTTATCGTTAGTAATAGTAGTAGTAATTTGATACAATAACACTGATTTTTTAGTAGGTACATATTTACATGCAATCGTCGTTTGCTCCTGTGCCTAAGTATGAGACTTTGAGCGAATATTGAATACACATTTAAATATTTTTTCTAGTTTTATCGTTTTTCAAAGCCATTTATTTTACAAAAAAATCATAGTTATTTTGCTTTTGTTCCAGAAAACCAGCCGTAATAGAAAACGAAACACGCGATCGAAAATCAACATTCGACAGCAGCTTTTGGGAAGGTATGTTAATTTAAATAGTAAATAAGGGTACAGAGACTACAGAGTATTAGTGTAGTGGGGCCACACAGCAGATCTGTAGTACGGCCACACAGTTGATCACAGCTGATCAGCTGTTATCCATAAAATATACATTTAATTTATAATTTGTGTGGCCCCATTACATTAGGTGTATCAAACGTAAAGCGGTGGTAGCCAAGTGGTTCAGGCGTGGGAGAGGAGATGACTTGAAGTAGAGGCAAGTTTTCAACCCAGTGGTTGTGGGTTTAAATCTTACTAATCGATATATTCTTCACAATTTGAGTATCTACAAATTATCGAGTCGAAACGTACATAATACGTCTGAAAATAAATTGGACGGTACCTATTATAGACTGGTCTTATTTTTGTAAAATTCGATTTCGACTGGCAAATCATATTACTTTTTGGCAACCGGGTTTTTTAACCTAATTAGACCCCGCTGAATCCGATTTTGGCACTTCTAAGGCCCCTTTTTTTAGTTTTTCGTAAATAACTCGTAAACGGTGGCTAATATCAAAAAATCTTGTTAAAGTTTAAGAGTTAAGTATTTAAGAAACCTAAAAAAAGAGACCTTTAATATCAAATATCTCACTTCCGGTCAAGAATTCGATCAAGCAACCGGCAAATTCGGATTCAGCTGGGTCTAATTAGGTTAAAAAACCCGGTTGCCAAAAAGTAATATGATTTGCCAGTCGAATCAAGAAGGAGAGCGATTTTGAATTTTTATGTCTAGTCTATTATGTAAAGTTTTCAGGTCACACTACACTAGGCTAGAGGACAGCCCAATACCTCTCGTTTAGAAGAGAAGGTTTGTCTAATAGAAGTGAAGTGGGATGAATGGAAAGATAGAATAAGCAGTTTTGGGTAGACAAAACCCATCCAACTTATACTTTCGGCTACACGCAAGGTCTCTTGCTAAAGACAACGATGCCATACCGCTAATTTGCCGCTTCCTCTTCATTTTGATAACGTTAAAATCCCGGATGCATCCCCAAAGGAATCCAGTTAGTGATTCAGTTTTTTCAGTTAGGGTATCATGTATACGGGTGTAATACATTCGCTACTACCTACTGGTAGAATAAAATTAGAGTGTACCTAAGTTATCCAGGAATACACTGTAAATGGCCTTACCTTACAAGCACTTATCGAACGCGATATACGAGGACCACCTATCTGACATACAATTTGTATAAAATTTGCATGTTAGATAGGGGGTTCGCCGCATATAGTCGTTATTCCAATACATGCACAGTGTCGTGTCCTCTCAACAAAACCCATCATTGATATAGGTACCAGTATTTTAGGTATTCTGATGTGTAACCCTTTTAAACACAACAAATAAAAAAATACCCTAATTTTTCCAATATTTTCTCTTAGCGTCGTAATACAATGTACTTATATACCTAAAGTGTAAAATTTTCTATTATGATCTAAAAAACTTGTAATTTTATGTAAAATATATGTAACATAATATACCGGAAGTCTAAATAAATATGAGTACAATTTTTAGGGCAGCTCAGCATTAAACCCATCTCAACCATCCATTGTTTCATTTGTTACACATTTGAAGGAAATTAATTGACGCTAACCGTTGCAAATGGAAGAAGACAAAGGATTGCCATGAGTAGATTTGTTTATATTATGAACGTTCGTTCGTTAGCGCTGTGAAAAGCGTGACTTGTTTTTGTCACTGCAGGGTAGAGTCCGGTATTCTTTACTGGTTCAACGTATCCTTCTTATCAAGTAGTAACTCCTGTTTAGTACTTTGTCATTAATATACTAATCGATTAAGGTTACCTCATAGATCAAGGAGTATGAGAGAATTGAGAGATTGCTTGTATTTTTTTTGTAATATAAACTTTTTGGTCCACTACCGTACAAAGGTTTTTATGGATTTGACTTGATTTGACTGGTCAAATCTACTGCCCATCTGGTTGGAGGCTTCTCATCCTGGTCTACCGGTTGCGACCGTCACTAATGTATTTTTCTGCCTAAAGGTTACAAGTAATTTGCCAACTACCACTTCTCTGTCGACTTTCCAAGCAAGTAGGAAAACCGTTTTATGCAGAACATTTTTTTATATTCTTTCAACGCCTACATATGTAGCATTCTTCTTAGCAGAGATATATATAACTCCGTATAAGATAAACAAAGTCTAAGAAAAAAACGTGCCTCGGAAATCAAGAAAAAGTCATTCTCGAATAGATGGCGCCATACCTTTGGCCTATTCTCGGCTAGATGGCGTTGACGACACCGTTAGATAACTATTTAACAATTTTAACACATATCAGTGAAAGAACATGGGTCAGTATGGAACAATAAAAATTAAAAATCATTTATCCGTAAACATATTTTGATTAATTTATACATTTTCAATTTTATTTTAAGTTTTAATAATGTGTCGATAGATGGCAGTAAATGTACCGTGACTACAAAATTTACTTTGGCAATAGCCCTCTCTATACTATCTATTCTCTTTGCTTCTTAGTAAATTAATTATAGTTTGTAAATGTCGATAAGAGTACACAGTGACGGTGTTTATGCGAGTTTGTCCGATTATCATTTATGTGTTCAAGTACCTATCACATTGTTTCTTGACAGAATAACACTAACTCGCCACGCCTATGCCTCGTGCTCCAAACGCCCATACAAATACCTACATAATCATTGCAAAATCGTGTTTATGTAAATTTCTTAATCGGTGATGCTGTTGAACCCATAGAGAAATTTTATATTTATTGTATTCCAGGCGGTTGTATAATATTCATTTTATAGCTGAGTAGGAATCCTTGCGTGTGCGGGGTCGTGAAAGTGCACCTTGCGAGGGGCCGCCCGCATTGTCGCACCTGTCCGCGTATTCTCATCGGTTGCGAATCACTGAAACGTGATCTTGAGCTCCGCTACATGCGTAATCGAAGAGTCGATTAATACTGGTTCTCTTGAGCTTTCGACACGCCCATGCTCGGTAGGCGTATTTAATGACACTCCTGCTCATTCTTTGCACATGCTGTAATGCAGTTTCGGTGCAAGGCTTGGACTGCATTGCGAGAATGCCGTAAACTTTCGAACCTTATAAGTACCGTGGCCAAACTGGATACTCGCACGAAAATATAATTAATATTGAGCTACATTTTAAATATTTCTCTTCCGTGAATGTACCTAGAAGGCGTTTACCCCTTCCATTTTAGGCTTTTGCTTACGTCCGTGTACCTACAATAAATAAGGTAAACGACCCAATTAGCACTGTAAAGTACCAACAGTCATTGGCACTTCTTTATGTAGGAATGTCACTGTCGTAGTCAGATCGTATAATCCGCCGTATTACATTACGGCTAGCCGTTTTCAAAAACAGGGGCGTTTTGAAATGCGGCGGTTCGACGATTAGCCGGCTTGTCATTGCGACACGTTCTTCAATAAGGCGGCCTACGTTTAGCCGCATCGTACTACTATTTTAGATTGTAGAGTGACCAGTTCTTTCGGTCGCCTACGTAACCGGAGTTTGACAAATGTTTGCAATTTAATTTATTTTTACCATGGTCCCACCGCACTACATGTGTTTCTTTTCCAAAACATTTCCTTCACAACTTAGCGGGGCTCCTATTTCTGGGCCGTTTGCCCCTCGGGCATCTGAAGCTACCTAACGAACCTAACCTACTTACCTACCTACGCTTTTTTCCCCAAAGTGTAATGTTTTCACGGACGTCTCACTAAATCAATAGGTAGGTAGGTTAGGTTCGTTAGGTAGCTTCAGATGCCCGAAGGGCAAACCGCTCAGAAATAGGAGCCCCGCGAAGCGGGGCTCCGTCTAGTTAAGTTGCGAAGGAAATGTTTTTTGTAAAGAAACAGTCCGACGAACTTCAGATTTGATGGACACCCCAGCGTTTGTCAGGCAGCGCCACGAGTGTTAAAAATGGGAACTAAAAACTGTCAAAGCGGCGGCTAATGACTCGCTGTATTACATTACGGCTAGCCGTGTTGAAGAACGTATGGCGTCGAATACATTCCGGCGGATTCTCATTCAGCCGCATTCAATCCGGCTAATCGTTAAACCGCCGCATTTCAAAACGCCCCTGTTTTTGAAAACGGCTAGCCGTAATGTAATACGGCGGATTATACGATCCGACTGCGACATCACCACTCCGTTCGTATGGTCGAAGGTGCCAATCGGTGTAGGCATTGCCCGTTTGGCAATATATATTGCGGATTTTTTTTTTAAATGTTTCGTTTTAAAATAAATATAAATAAATAAATAAATATTATAGGGCCATTCTTACACAAATTGACTAAGTCCCACGGTAATAAGCTCAAGAAGGCTTGTGTTGTGGGTACTCAGACAACGATATATATAATATACAAATACTTAAATACATAGAAAACATCCATGACTCAGGAACAAATATCTGTGTCCATCACACAAATAAATGCCCTTACTGGGATTCGAACCCAGGACCATCGGCTTCACAGGCAGGGTCACTACCCACTAGGCCAGACCGGTCGTCAAAACTAGTACATGTAAACCAGTATTGTAATGTATAGGTTTTATAAAAAATCTTTCTGTATTAGGTATTACGTAGTGAAATTACGTAAGGTGTCAAGTATGTATTTCAGCTGTCAGAGAAACATATTGAAGTGAAGGTAGGTATCCATAGCATACATAAAACAGTTAAGTAAGTTGATATTTATCGGTACCTGTATCTATAAGCGCAAATATAGCTCGACTTGGCCGTGCTTACTTTATAAGTATGCTTATAAGGAAAGTTGTGTTCTGATATCCCGCTGGCTGATCATTAAATTGACAACCACGATCCACCCGTCAACTTTCATTGTTAACCGGCACTTTTGCATCCCAGAAATTCGATTTCGAATGCTTATCGCTATGATTGATAGCCATTGTCGGTGGGTAGTTACGTTAAATCGATACGATCACAATAGGAAGAGATTAGCAGTTTTATAGTGCACCTGAGCCATGGATTACACTCGCACTACTTGAGTGTCTTGAAAACTTGTTCCTTGGGCTACTTATTAGTTATTATTTTTAAAAATTGGTCTCTCAATAACAAATTAAATTAAACGGCTATATACTACACATTGTCCTGCCAAGTCCCGACTTATCGATAAATAATGTCTTGTATACATTACAGGGTTGCAGTGTACTCTCCAACATTACTTACCTTTTAATGTTGAAATAACTTAACAATTTCACACTATATATTATGTAGTTACTTACCTGTATAATTGTATATGTTAAAGACTGAAACACACCAAACTAGTAAATAATTTTGTTCCTTTTCAACGTAGGTATTAAACTTTACATTTTCATTATTATATTATCAGGTAAATAGTGATTAAAAAGAAAGGATACATTTCATATTACATAATTACAAACGTAAATAGATATAACTTTTTAAGCGATGACTCCCGAAAGTTGTTTTATTGTGGTCGGAAACGCTGAGCCTCGGAATCCATTAATACCTTGAACCAAAAAACTTTGATGGGCTTAACTTATCCGGTTGCCATTTTAAATTGGAAGTCCTGGAATTTTCTCGAGTGAAGGCTTTAGCAAAAAGCGTTTATATTTTGTACGCAATGTATCAGATTCTAATGTAGTACATTTTAAGGTTGACTTTCGAAAAGCTAGCTAAGGTGCAGATGTTGTAACGTTTGGCGGATTCCTGGCGTGCCCGGTTTGATTCGCAGCAGTCAGCTCGCTCGGTCGTCGGTCGCATACCGCAATCGAAGCGATATTTATTCGACTGAAATGTCGTGAACGCCGCCCGCAAAATGTCGCATTAATTATCCTTTCTAATTAAATATCATTTCACAAATGCATTTTTATCATAGGTATGACAAAAAAGAAGTAGATACCTACCTAACGATAGTGTTAGCTTACATATTGTGTGTCGTGTACTCTAGCTTGCGAACGCTCTCCAATTCACCTTGCACACCACTAAGTATTATACAATAGTAAATTTCAACCAAGGGTGGAAAGTGAACCATTTCATCCGAGGGTTACATATCAGAATACCGAAATTTATTTTACCTAATGTCGAATCACCTATGCTCGATTCACCTATTTTTAAATTACCTAACGATCATTTTACCTAAATATTGAATGACCTAAGTTTATAATACCTAATCTCAATTAACCTAATGGATGAAACACCTAATGAACGTTTTACCTAATGCACATTTTACCCAACGCACGTTTTACCTAAAGCTATTATACCTAATGCATGAAACTCCTAAAGCTGACATACCTAATGGACGTTCCACCTAAAGCTGATATACCTAATGAATGATATACCTAAAGTCGATTTACCTAATGGATAAAATACCTAAAACTGTTATACCTAACAAACGAAATACCTAAAGTCGATATACCTAAGGGACGGAATACCTATAATCGATATACCTAATGCATGTTATACCGAAAGTCGATATACCTAATGGACGATATGCCTAAAGTTGATTTACCTATTGAACGAAATACCTAGAGCTAATATACCTAACGCACGTAACACCTAAAGTCGATATACCTAATGCACGAAATACCTAAGGCTGGTATATGTTTTAACGAACGAAATACCTATAGCTAATTTTTACCCGACTACGGCAACGCAAAAGGAGGGTTATGATTTTGACCGGTATGTATGTGGGTATGTATGTATGTATGTATGTATGTATGTATGTATGTTCATCTGTTTCCTCATAACTTCTAAAGTACTCATTATATCTATTAATATTATGCCTAACTACCTTCAAACAGGTAGGGTACCTACATTATTGCAGGTACCAAAAATCTAGGTACCTACATTCCAAATTTGGGCCATAATAAACTCGAATATCTTTAATCACGTGTGATTTCGACGTTACGGCGCCGCAACGTGACACGACGTCGTAAAATGTCCAGACACGACGTCGTACTGTGCCGCAACACGACGTCGTATCGCGACACGATACGACGTCGTAACGTTACACGACGTCGCAACGTGAGACGATGTCGCGTCGTCTCACGATACGGCGTCGTATCGTGGGTATGGGTGCCGGCCCTAAGTAGATAACTTATTCAAAAATATGTCCCATAGTTCTTAATTCGCTGACATAAGAGCTATGGGACATATTTTTGAGATGATTTGTGCACCCATATCTTTACAGTTGACTGTACCTAATAGGTATATCAACTTTATGTGTTATGTGCATTAGGTATATTAACTTTAAGTATTGCGTTCAATAGGTAGATCAACTTTAGGGATATCGTACATTAGGTATATCGACTTTCGGTATTACGTGGATTAGGTATATCGACTTTAGGTATTCCGTGCATTAGGTATATCGACATTAGGTGTTTGGTTCGTTAGGTGTAACAGCTTTAGGTAATTCATGCAGTCGGTATGTCAGCTTTAGGTAATTCGTGCATTAGGTATATCAAAATTAGGTGTTTCGTGTATTAGGTATATTAACTTTAGGTATTTCATGTATTAGGCAAATCGGTTTTAGGTGCTTCAAGCATTAGGTGTATCAAGTTTAGGTAGATCGACCATAGGTATTCTGAGCTTAGGTAAAACAATTATAGGTGAAACGTGCATTAGGTAATTCGTTCATTAGGTGTTATGAGCTTAGGTTAATAAACCATTAGGTGTTTAAAAAAATAGGTGAATCGAGAATAGGTGATTTGACATTAGGTTAATCAACTTTCGGTATTCTGATATGTAACCCACCCGAGATATTTTGGCGCTCGAACGAAGAGAGAGCGCCAATAGTTCGAGGGTGAGATGGTTACTTTTACCCGAGTTAAACACTCTACTTTTCATTTCGACTATGAGGAAAGTCAAACACAATGTTGGTTCATTATTTAATTGGTAAGTATATTTCTTTAGAACAAATTATTAACAGATACATAGGTAAACCACATAACTATAAGTCACTCGAATCACATGAAAAATCCATTTTGAACCATAGCAAGTAATATCTCAACAGTTTATTTAGTACCAATACCTATTCCCGCCTTTTCCTAATTATTCTTTTTTCTATTTTATTATTTTCATAAAAATAAAAATGTTGCTACTGCGAAAATATTGTTTATTGTGTGTAAAAATAATACTACTTGTATTTAATATTTAAATGTATAAAATAAACATGTATATTTGTTAATAAATTAATATAAATGACAATTAATGTTTATTAAAATATTATCATTACATTACATTCATATATTCAGTTTCACTTTTTTTAATTTAAGATCGGATTGTCTATGGTTTTAGATTTTTTTTCGATCACAATGTAAACGGCGCCAATTTCAGTCATGCGGAAGCTAATATGAGAGCTTTTAACTGAATAATATGGCATATATGGCTGTTAGCCGTTGCTCGAAGTAAAAAAAAAAAAAAAAACTTTCCACCTTAGGGTGGGAAATGCAATTTTCCACCCGGTTATCAGCCTATGAAAGGTGAACTTTCCGAACAGGAGAGATGAAAAGACATGTTTACCTACCAATCCTACATATAGGTTCTTGATGGAGAAACAAGACATTTGGAATTTAAATAGTTAACCTGTAGCAATGAAGAAGAGATAGAGCTCCATAGCTCCGTACAGTATTTACTATAAAGATGAAGGTAGTAAGGTAATGTGGTATAATCATATCTCATATTATTAGTGTACGCAGATAGGCACTCGCTTCTGAAAGACTGTCAGAAGTTTAACCATGAAACAAAAAAGAATTTCAATATAACTAAATGCATATTGCGAATACTAGAAGTAGCTAGCGCTCATGGAGTGAGTCCTGTAAAGCTTTTGTCCTCTGCTTGCCCTTTTTATAATAATTTGCAAAAGAGAATCATTATGCACTGTTAACCTGCAGTTCATACGTCAGCCCTGGTGCTGAATTTGTCCATCACTCACTGTTGTGTGTCGTTGCCATACCAGATCGTTATGTCAGATGGATCACTCGACTAATAAACACAAGTAAGCGTTTTGAATTAATAAAAGAGTCGCAAGACGACCTTTTTGAGATACAAATGTTGCGGTTATGACTCTTGTCTCGTTGAGATTACATAAGACATGTCATTGGAGAAAGTTAATTTAGTTTTGAAAGTGAAATCGATTACACTTTCATTCACTTACCTATCTTGTATTTTAAAGTTCGCTGCTGGAACCCATCAGTCATTCGAATTTTAAGCCGTTTTACTTGACTCTTTGTGACTTTGCCTATTGTCTCAGGAATCTCTCTCTTTTATGGCGAATTGGCGACGGACGGGCTTTCAAAAAAATACCTAAAGATTATTAACTAAATGAAATACCTACATACATTATTACCTGGTGGCTTCCCAACTCAAAAATATAATAAAATAAGCTTTACACATACATATAAGAGTAAATACGACATGCAGATATGGAAGTAGTCAATATGCCAACAGCTCGGTAACAGGTAGGTAATTCTGGTTGAGCTTTTAGCGCCATGTTTGTCGATATAAGTACATCAATGTTCTGATCTATATTGAGGCTATTATTATAAAAAGGTTTAATAAAAGGACGGGAATGTAAAAAAATGTGCAAACAACTCTGCAAACACGTCGGAGCGGTTTAAAGGCCGCGTCCGGATTGCGAGGGGCGGCGGCACGGCGGGCACAGGCGGCATTCCAACCTCCCGTGGCCATGGCGACGTCACCTCTATGTACCTAGATGGCATGGCGCATTCCGTGATGCCACACTTATTCCCTCCTCTCAGTACTGATAAAAAGAAAGTGCACTCGTGAGATCGGTCCGGCCGCATTTTCTAAGCCTAATCCAACTTGCAAGTTGCTGTAGAAGGCAAGTCATATAATCGGAAGTGGAGCGGCGCTCAGGGTGCGCGGCGGCGGTTGCGCGGGGCGCCTGCGCGACCCTGACATCTGTTGTGCGCGCGAGTGCCGTCTGCGCTCGCGCTCACGGTCGCCGCCCTCCAATGCCTCTCTTCGCTAAAAATAGCTCGGTTTTACAGATTCATGCTTACTTTAAAGTTAGAGCTCCGACTAGAGAGAGCGATTATAAGTTCTATGATATTAGGTGTGCTGTGTTTTTGTTTTGTGGATATTGCTGTAGGTTGTGTTGTGTTATCGAAAGTGCTGTCTTTTCAGTGACTAGTGTTTGTAGTGGTATGTGATGTGTGACGTTTTCAAGGCTTATACATTCGCGAGCGGGATGCGGGGGAGAGTCGCGTGCGCACTCAGTGTCCGTCCCTGGCTCGGAGCAACGCCCCCGTCAAGGGCGGCGACGCTGCAAATTTGTGCAAGCCCGCCGCGACTCAGTGCATCTCGCCCCGCCGCGGCGGCACAGCGCTCGCCGCCCGTGCTCGCCGCTCGCTCGTCCTGCGCCGACCGGCGCCCGCGCACCGGCCCGTGGGCACTCACTGCACGCACCGCCCTATGTTAAATAACTGTTATTTCGGTCGTCAATGAGCTGGTTCCGCATTCTTAACTCGATCCTCTTTCTTTGGACCGAGAGATTCGCGGCATTGATGTTTTAATGCCGAATAAATAAAGTGCACAGCTTTTTGTTCTCTGTGCGAAATTGGGTGTAATGTTTTTGTGGTTTTCCCCGTTCTCGCAACGAAAGCATGTTTTCTGAATGAACTGGAATATGAAACTGGTTTATTATTAAATGAAAGTGTGTGGTTATGAATTAGTTCACGTGAACATCCTTTAAGTGCGATAGTTCACGATGTTGGAGATGAGGAAGCTGCCGCGGCGGTCCATGTCCCTCTACGGTCAGTGTATATGATACTTTTCTGTATTGACAGCATGCTTGCAATATTTTATTAAGTTATTATTATTTGTATGTCTTTCCTATCACAACAATAGTGTTCCGGAAGTTATTATTATTATTTAACGGCCTGCCTACCTGCAATTAAAATATACTTACTCAAGTTCAAGACTGTTATTTACTGTATTTAATCTGTATTTACTGGTGAGAACCTGTAATTGGCTTTTTGTATCACATTTATAAAACCTATTAACATGTTAACAGCTGTTGGATCTCCGAATAATAATAAATAAATAAATAAAAATGAAATAAAAATAAATTAATTTATTACTGTAGGTTTCTCAGGAAATCCTCAACCTTTTTTTTAAATTTATTTTTTTATAGCAAATGAGCTTAATTGTGTCAATCAAATTACATCCATAAATAGCATTTTGAGGAATTAATTCCCAGCAAGCTTTAAATCGTTTAAATTTTTAATACTTTCATTTGGTCCTAAATGCGTGTAGGTAATCCGAGTTTGCTCCATCCCAGGAGGTGTGCATAATTTTTAGGAGCCTTAAGATGTATCTCTTAAGGCTTTTTCCTTAGATTGCCAAACCACTCGATGTAGAAGGAACCCACCATCAATTACAATGGCACTACCAGCAAGGATTGGTGGAACAGACACTGGTAAAAAGGCGCTTTCGGATTTTTAACATGATTATACCACAAAAAAAAGTGCTACGAGTTCATATTAAAGTACCTTTCGGATCCTCAGATATCAATTTTCATCATGAGTAGAACAAATTTTCCGCCGGACTAAGATGGAGCGAACTCGGATAACATATTTAGGACCAAATGAAGGTATTAAAACGATTTCTAGCTTGCTGGGAATTAATTATTAGAAAAATCTAAGTTGATTGTTCATAGTCTATATCGTGAATTGCTCAAAATATGCTAAAAGTGCTTTTTTTAAATCTAGTTGCACTGCATGCAGTATCTTTATTATACCTAGGTATGTATGTACTATCAGAGAACTTGATTCCTGACCTGACCCACTGTGAAACCTCTTCAGATTTACTGCACCATTCGGCATTACCTACATTAATTAATTTATTTAAAAAGTAAAATTATTATGATAGTGTGAAAACGTGGTCAGTGGTCAAAAATGAAAATGGTGATGGGTCACAATCAGTTTGTTTGATTGTACATTCAGCGTGCGGTACGCTTGTTTACAGCACACAGCAGTGTTGAAAAAATGTAATAATACAAAAAATGTCAGTTCGATAATATGAAATACCTACCTATGTACACCTAAACTTGGCAAATTTCTTACACATCTCTTTTGTTAACTAATTTTAGAAACAGGGCTATAACCGCGAAAACCGAAATTCGCAAATTGCGGGCATTTTTCTCTGTCACTCTTAGGTATTACGCCTTCATTGGAGTAAAAGAGAAAGATCCCCGCAATTTGCGAATTTCGGTTTTCGCGGTAGCCCCTCAGGTACGTATTGTATTGTAACTTTAACTCGCGCGTATTTAACGCAAAATACGCGCATTTCCGTTTTAGATTGAAATGCAAAACATTTCTTTTGATTTCTTTTAATCATTTAATTTTAGGGATAGTAAGTAAGTATTCCCAACAGAATATGAAAGCTAATTTTCAGTAACAATTTAAAGGCAAGTTTATCTTTGGTAGGTATTGGGACTATGGGGGTGACTTTATGCATTCCTTTTTTTGTATTATTATACAAAATATATGATTTTTGTACCTACTAGTGCCCTATAAATAGGTACAAAAAAATAAGAATGATATATACATATGTAGTCCACTGTAGTAAAGTAGCCTATATACCTACAGTGACGTACGTACGTAAGAGTACGTATATAAATATATGCCCATTTAATAAAAACGTTTAAATAAGTACTTTGACTGTGAAATGGTAACAGATAGATAGAGTTGGACCAAGAAAAGTCTGCAGAGATTTTGATAGCCCACGCAGTGCAAGTGTTATTGCAAACGTCAAACTTCTATGAAATTATGACGTATAAATAACACTTGCACTGCGTGGGCTATCAAAATCGCTGCAGACTTTTCTTGGTCTAACTCTAATAAACAACTCCGGAATCACTTGCTTTTTCATTTAACTACATAATATTAGTATAGATATGTATATCTAAGTAGGTGGGTGCATTTGGTCGGGTGCTACACATGTGCATCCGCTCGCGACTCCTTTGGTCACAGTAACCCTACACATTATTATTATAATTATGTACTAATTTTGCGCAACTGATTAAATTCGTCCAGTGAGTTTCTTTGTTCCGGTGTGATGACGAAAACATCGACTGCGCCGAACCCTTGAAGTGGTCCACAATGCTGAATTTCAGTGCGCACGAAACATTTGTTCAAACAAATTGAAGCGTGCCATGTCCGCAAAATAAATAAGACATGTAGATATTAATCGCGTTTACGTATGTAATGCTTTTACGTATTTATTGGAAAAAACATCAGTTGAAACGCGAACCTCATTATAAACGCACATATTTCAAATTTAATAAAATTTTACACGAGATGTATACACAAAGGGTTATAGTGTTAGATACTCAATCTTATAGTGTTGTTAAAATCAGACATTCGCGATGCTTGCATCCAATTCAAGAAGAAAGAGAAGGTAGATTTTGTACTTTAATGTTAACATGCTTACTGCGACTGTTTGGTACTGACTAATGACAATAATTATGGCATATCGGGGATTGGTTGTAATAGAAGTTATGACGTGACGCATCATCTGAGCTAATAGGTTGGTCAACTGTAAAGTGACACCACTGGTGATTCATCATATCGTCTCAGAATACTGGTTTTCCATTTTGCCTTAGTCTGTCCACACGTCGCATTCAAGGCCTTGTCTCAAATGTATAAATATTATCGCACCCGTATGACATACGGTCAGTGCTTCGAAACAAGTTAGTGCATAACAAATTTTACGATCAAAGAAGAGTGTTCAATAATAATAGATGCTTTTTGAACGGAGAGGTACGTGGTTGCATTGCAATAGTCTTCTTTGTAAATGGTAGTTTACTCCCTTTATTAAAAAAAAATCAAAGAATTTTATGACGCATGTCTCGCACACAAAATAGCTTCTTATCATTACTGGAACTAAGAGTTTTTTTTCTTCTTTACAGATCGGGTCAATAAAAGCGATGCCGAAGACAAAAGTCTCTCTAATGATGAGACTCCCCTGCCGACGTGCCCTCGGCAGCCACCCGATGGGGTAGAAACGCCAGCGGACGCCGTAGAGAATGCTCCCGAGCTTCCGTCACGGCTACCACCCCGACTACCCGCCGGCTGGCCAACCACGCGCACCCGCTACTCATACACTTCGAGGACGCAGGATGCGAGAAGTGAAGCCAGTGTGAAAGACAAGATAGCTATGTTTTCAAATGATCGTGCTCCTTCATCAGATCAATTGGATAGCTGTGGGACTTTACCAAAAAATTTAACAGTCCCCAGAAAAAGCACGACGTCGTACACAAACACCTACAACGAAGTCTCATCTCTGGATAGACGATTGACCAAGTCTCAAGATAATCTCGATGAAGTACCAAGGTCATATAAAAGACATTCGGAGCGTCCAGAGGTACTAGGAGCCATAGAAAGCAAGGTTAGGACGTCGAGTAAGGAAACTGCTCAAACCTTGAGTCCTCGACCAATGGACAATAAACCTCTGTTTTATGGCAGTACAACTACTTTACCATCGAATGTAGAAAAAACGTTTAGCCAGCCAGTGTATCATGCTCGCAGTATAAGTGATGACAATGGTGATAAAAGTGTACACAAATCCAATCTAGAATATTTAATTGAACAAAGAAAAAAATCTTTGTCTAAGCTCAGGGGGTTGGTAATACCTGAAGTGCAATCGCCAATAGTAGATTTACCTGAAATTAAAGTGCAGGATAATATATCGAAATCGTTTATATACAAGTCAAATCTGAATACGAGTATAAGCAATAAGGAGACCACAACAAGTCACAAGAAGATAATTGATTTAAATGAAAGTAATTGGAAAACGAATCTTTTACCAAATAATCTACCCAAGTATTCACCAGCTTTTAAAAGAAAGTCTTTACAGGTGTATACACCTTCTTCATTGTCGAAAGAGTCTACGCCTGAAAGGAAATTCAACGAAAAAGTCGATGCTCTTAATAAGCTTAATAGTAAAACTTTTGCACCAAGACCTGCTCGGACAACATCTGATGTAAAAAATGGAACGTTACCGGCTAAATTCTCTATGATCAATCTTAATAAGGGCTCCAGTACCGACTACAAATCCATTTTGAACAATAATCGGGATTACAAAAATGTCGAAATAAAAATATGTACTGCCACTGAAATCGTAGATAGTGATAATGATTCTGCCATGAGCTCAACACAATCTAGCTACCGGTCGTCAGCATCATCACCTTTACACAATTTAGACAGCATAGAGTCCGATAGCTCTCGCCTTTCACCTAGAATATCACATTATACGACATACTCACTAGTAAAAGCTGAAATTCCTGCAAAATCAGTAATTTCAGAAAAAACCTGCGAGGAATACGTTAAACGTAATGTATGTCGCTCGGTATCATCTGATACAAATGTTTCACTCAGTTCTTCAGCGGGATCGGCAGCTACTTCAGGGTCGCAAGCTAGTTGCAGCTCTTTAGAAAGTTCTGTTGCTGACTCAGATAAAAGAAAAGTTTCGAAATCCTGTAATATAGATACCATCAACAGGCGAAATATTTTGGCTTCGGCTAAATGTAGGAGCGGTCGCGATGCTACGCTGAAGTCACCCGTAGTGGAAACAAAGTTTTCGCACGAGTCGTACGAGAAATCACCCAGCCCAACGCGCAATGCGTCTGAGCGCCTTTCTACACTCACGTCTTCCGTGAGTGCTATTTCGAATAAAGGCGATACCAGACGTCGCAATAAGGTGATCGCTGAAACTGATTCTGACAGCGACCAAGAGGTGAACGTGCGACAAAGAAAAGCTGACTTTAAGAATTCCAGACTTAAGAGAAATTCGAGTTCAGCGAATAAGACCAAGCCGAGCGAAGTTGTCGTAGAAACAGCAAAAGTCGAAGATCCGCCTAAAGTGATTTCAGAAACCATAATTAAAGAAATAAAAAAATCGGGCCTTAACAGCTTTAATAATGATAATAATAAAGTTCTAAAACAAGTAGAAAAATCTAGTGTACAAGATAAGAAACATGATATAGTACCGACTTTGCGAGAAAAGACCATATTGAAATCAACAGTTTCACCTTGTTCACTCAATGTTCGAACAAATCTACCAATGAAAGAAAACATTACTTATAAAATCAGCAATGGGAATGGATGTTTGAGTGATAAGAGTGATCTAAGCTCTTTGGAGGAGAGTAAATTACCGACGCAATTAGTTCGGCTACAAAAAGGTGTCAGTTCCGGAGTGGGCCTCATTTTAGCCGGCGGCATTGACTGCGAAGCGAAAGATGTCACGGTAAGTAATACAAGTGTTTATGTAATTGTTTTGTTACAGATTGGTGTCCTTACATTTCGTAGACAAACGGTCGAAGGAATGTTTTTACTGAATTTAACTTTCATTTATTTATGGAATCTCAAATTTTTCTCATGTTTTTGGAGATGTAGTCTTCTGTTGTATTTTACTTAGTATTATAATATAAACAATCTTAGAGATTGGCCAAATTAGGTGCACAAAAAAATTATATGTTTTTTTCTACAACACAGTAGGGGTAAATGGTCGGTCAATAAAAGTGGAATTCGTAAAATAATGAAATCGATAGACATTTACGTTATAAATTGTCTTTAAATCAATTATTCTCTCGTTCCTTTTAAATGTAACCACTTTGTGTTTCTCAGGTACACAGAGTTTTAGCAGACAGCGTGGCAGCGAAAGCTGGATTAAAAAGAGGAGCGAAGATTCGCAGCATTAACAACTGTAGTATGGTGGGCTTGACCCACGCGCAAACTGTTGCTATCCTAAAGGTTATTTCCTATTCCTATTCACTTTTGCAATTATGCATATATTATCTTACCTTAAATACAATTATAATAATTAATAATGTTTGTAAACATTGAGCATGGATTCAATGAAATCAGTCAAAATGGTCATTTTATTTACCAAAATACTACTAGGCTACCTAGTTGGCGGTATTAGGAACTATTTCACACAAACTTTCTTTTTTACTAATTACGTTTTTTATATACTATTACTACTATTTGCGATGGCTCTTATGATCAAATAAATCCATTTCTTATAGTTCCTGATATTTCTTCACTGTCACATTTGTAGGAAACACCCCGTTTAAATAATAATTTGCTTCAGGTAATGTATGTAATGTAGGTAATGGTTTGTTTTCAGGAACAACGTGCGGAGGTTGTGATTGAAATTGAGAACGATATCCAAGATAACACGAGTAGCGTAACATGCGGCTCTGACAATGGTAAGATACTTGTTTTAATTATCACATCACAAATTTATTCATAATGTTGATATAGTTTATAAGAAAGACATACTTATTCATATTCGCATAATATGTACAAATAATAATGCAAATCCATTGGTGTGTAAATGTCGATAATATATTTAAGGCATCTAGGTCAATTAAATATTGCATATAATCGTGTCGCTATCGTAAAATAAATTATGTAGGTATTTTGTAAAATCACATGAAACCGGTGATTTTGTTTTGTTAATCACGCATGAATTATATATGAATTAACAATTATTACGCCAATAAATAAATAAATAAATAACGTTTGTTAACCAAATTATAAGTTTGAAGTAATATGTATATTTTCGCATTAGCGCTACCTTTTTTTTTCATAAAAGACCGTGTTGCGATTGCTTTGTTCTCATTTCTCATTCATCAATATTTGAATTTTCAGAAACTAAGTTTGTGATAGGTACCTAATAAATAATAAAGCCTGTGGTCCGATTAAAAATGGCTGCAATATATAGGGGTTTAATCGTATAGGCGCTACTTATATTGCACATACCTACATGATCAATGCGCCTTTAGATGCAAACATGTATGATGAACCAAAAGTTTATAATGATTGATACGTTGTTACTATCTAGCGGAGTCGAAGGCTCGTTATGAGGGCGAGACGGAGAGCGCAGAGCGAGGGTCCGTGGTGACCGTGCTGCTGGACAAGGCCGGCGGCGGCGCCGGGCTCGGCTTCGGCCTCGACGGCGGCCGGGACTCGCCGCAAGGCGACCGCCCATTAACAGTCAAGAAACTTTTTGCAGGTACCATTTTTATTACAAAAGTGGAGCATTCCACGGGCTGTCCCGTACAAACGCATTTTATTTCCTCTGTTCCGACTTTTTTTTCGGCATTTAAAGCAGGCAATTATTTTTCTGTGCCTATTTTTGACCATTTGTCATAGACAAGGAAACTCTTATACCTGCAAATCTTCAGAAAATTCGCGTTTGTACGGGACAAACGGTAGACAATTTCATGGAATGCTCCAAGTATATACATGTATATCAATATCCTAGCAGGCCAAAAAAGGGGTATGGGATTTCTATGCACACGGGAAAAATTTAAATTTGCTTTCGATAACATAATAGGGTTAACTGGTAGAAAATGCCTTCTGGCATTAAGTACAACGCCTTAAAGTACGCCTTTTATACAATTTTACTGTGCAATAAAGTTTACATAAATAAATAATTCTTATTTCAATTTTCCAGGCGGAGCGGCAGCACAAAGTGGACGTATTCTAGTCGGTGCTGAACTTCTTTCAGCTGGAGGAATGTCGATGGAGGGATTCACGCGTACTCAGGCCTGGGCAGCGCTCAAGGCGCTTCCAGCCGGTCCCGTCACTTTGGTGTTGAGAAACCCCGTAGGGAAATAACCTACATTTACTTAAACGCCTGATTAGGCGAATACGTAAGAAAATGAGACTTGTGTGGCCTATTTAAATTCATTATTGGAGTATTTTGCTGAAAATAGGCAGTGCGGGGAAATTGGAAGGCCTTGGGCTGAATTAATTAGGCGACGCTTGCGCGCGAGATCCGGTTAGCACTCAGCCTAACGAGAGCCGTTTATCTGAACGTTTACTGAACGGGAGAATAAAAAGATGCTAACTGACACCATTCAATTTAGCGAAGTGCGTCGGATGCGAGGGCCCGGCCCGCTCCTTGTACAAACACAATTTACTCCCTTCATTTAGTCAGTAGATTCGATGTACATAACGTTGTGCCAATTTGTCCCTAAACTAAATGGAAAGATTACTTTTTATCGTTTTAGGACCTCTTCGAAGACTGTTTCGTTATTTTAAAATATTTAAACTTTATTGGTTCAAGCTAATAGGAATGTATTTGCTAGTCTAGACAGTGGAATGGCAAGCGGAGATGCTCATTGCCTGCATTTTGGCGCAGTACTTAAAGGTATAAGTGTTTGCAGTTATCCGATCTTGTAGAGTGCCATGTTTGGATCTGAAATTTACCTAATCATCATCAGAATGATATCCACTTACAGTATGTATAGTCTGGACAAAAAATTGAGTCACTAAAATAACTCACATTCAGATTTTGAATTTCTCGCATTTCTTTAGTGAGTTACGTACTTGTATGGTTGAGCAGACTACAGATATGTATTTAATACTACTTTTTAATATATTCTTTCTGGCCAATCATTATTAAAATTAAAGTTAAATATAACTACCTAATATATACGTGTCCTTTCTATGCCTCCTATATGTATACTGTATATTTACTTATTATGACTTTAAAAGTCTTTGTTAGTAATATTCGTCCACTGAGTAGATTTACTTTAATACCTAGTAAAGAAATCCTCCTCAACATTTTTTACTATATTACCTATTCTACAATATATAGCGGTACTTGCCATCGTTTAGGCTATTTAAGTCTTACTTTACCACTAATTTGTAGCAATTAGTCTTAGAATATGTTGTACATAACTAAGAACATACTTAACTACTTGTTGTCATTAGTATTTTTCTAAATAAATATTATACAATTTATTCGCTATTGTTCATACTCCTATCTCTGTTAGCCCTTCGTCTATATTGTTAAAGCCTAAATTGCCTTATTTATTGATTTGATAAGCGTAAGGAAAATAATGTTGCAGACCGTTAATTTATATTTGTACCTAATTATGTTATTATTTTCTTGTAATGATAATAATAATAAACTACTTACTTTCGTCTACTGTCTACTTTATTATATTAGTCGCATGCATCGCAAAAACTTGTTAGACTTTACTTGTCATGGAATTCTATGCCTCATTAATGAATGTGCTGAATGTGAAAGTGAGGTAGGATTACTAGGATCTACACAGTCGCAGGTTTAATTTCATCGTTGTCTTATGAATTTTTAAAGATTTACTAGGAGGTAAGTATTTAGAAATACATGGCTAAAAAATTGGGTCTAAATTATTTCCACGATCTACAAGTAGACTTTACAAATACCTATTAGTCAAATTGATGTTGGGTACCTAACCTATTTTGTGGAGATGTTACTTTTTGCCCCAATTGACATGATTGGGGCTTCATTCTTCATTATAATATTTTCGTTTAAATGATACTTTCGATGGTAGTTACTGTCAGCTTTCATGATACGGGTTCCTGCTTTGAAGATTTTACACAGACCACACATTACGTGTAAGTATAGGTATTTACTTGTAAAATGCTACGCTTCCAGCAGTAATACGGTGTAGAACTAGAATTTGTTAGATATTCATAAAAATCATAAAAATGTATGCTTTTCGTACTTACGGTAGATTGATGGTGCCGGCGTAGAATGTCACCACCCCATATCCTCCAGTGGGTGTCGTAAGAGGCGACTAATGGATCTTACGTGATATGCCATAAGACACACGCTCACTTGAGCGTTGGCAAGTCACTGCATTCCCTGTCTGTCAGTCGTATCGGTTACACGGTCCACTGGCGCCAGGAGGCTGGGAACGAGAGAGTGGGCTTGTAGGAGCGCAACTATTTGCCCACTATAATCTAGTCACGCGCAGATGACCCTGGCAAAGTTCTATATATGATCTTTGATCTTTTCCATGCCCAGCACATACAAAAACTATTTAAAAAAAATTGTCACGTACACTGTTGAGCCAGAGCAAACAATTGGATTTAGCATTATTTATTAATATTATTAATTACATAATCATAACACCGATGTCAAAAGGATACCTATTTCTTGACTAGGTACTGAGAACGAGTGACAGGAAAAAGTCATTTTAGTGACATTTTAGTGATTTTGACATATTATTGAAAACACGAAGAAGTTTAGAATACTTATATAAAAAGGTTGTCTAAGTTTACTTTACAGAGACAAATTGTGGTTGTGCCATACAACGTCATATTTTTATAGGAGTTTGACGCTTAATGGTGGCACTTTGTACACTCTGCCCCTTGCCAAATTAGGAAAAGTGTGTTTTACCATTGGTTTTACCATAGAGAAATATAGTAAGACAAGAGTGCTTACTCCATACATCAGTTTTGGTACCAAAAAGACTAATATTTTCATAGTCGACATCTAGCATCAAGTAGCGAAATTATCAGTACTTTAAGTAGCAGTAGTAGTACTGTCAAGTGACAATATATGTAGCACCGACCGGAAAGTCTTATGTTGTTGAGCATTATCCTTTTGGTACCAAAACTGATGTATGGAGTGAGCAATCTATGTATTTTTTCTCTATGGTTTTACCTACATCAACTGTTAACAATATTTGTCTTATTTGTTCGAGTTAGACCAAGAAAAGCCTGCAGCTATTTTGATAGCACACGCAGTGTAAGTGTTATTTTAAACGTCAAACTTCTATGAAATGATGTGTAAATAACACTAAATCCTGTAATAAAACTACTTAGAAACTAACGACGTTATTGTGAGATTGTAATATTTTGCTGCGATAATTTTGCTAGGGGCTGAAACGGCGCCGTTGGTTCATACCTATTAGTCGGGACTGCACATTTCGAAAATCGAAATTACCTAAATGTATGATTATAATATTCTTTAAACTCGAAGGGTAGACACCAGGGCTGTAACCGCGAAAATCGAAGTTCGCAAATTGCGGGCATTTTTCTCTGTCACTCTTATTACGCCTTCATTGGAGTAAAAGAGAAAGATCCCCGCAATTTGCGAATATCGGTTTTCGCGGTAGCCCCTCTGTTCTCCATATAATTTATAACCTAAAAATGCCAAATCTCGCAAAATTGTATTGTAATGACAGGTGTCATCCTACCCTTCGAGTTTGAAAATATTATATATACCTACATGTTTTCTTCGGGGTTTTTATAGTACGGTAAGATTAAAGTGAGTTATGGAGTCGATATTAAATTCATACTCATCCTCATTCAGTAATTTCGCATTTTTATCGCTTGTCACCATGCCTGTCACGTTCTAACAAGTATGTAAGTGCGAAAGTGACAAGCATAGTGACAGGCGATAAAAATTGATCCATGCTGCGCCCGCTGAAAAGCTTTGGTAGACATAATATTTATATTTGCTAATAAATACCAAATGATGACTAACACGGGACTTAATCGCCCCGATTAAGACCCGTGTTATTTATTAAATTAGGTATGAGTGAAAATCGTGTTAGTTTAAAATTAAATCAATAAATAACAAATTATTCAAAGCTGTCACTTAATTCCAGTTTCAGATACTAATTACTAATTGAAGTATTTCACTTAGGGGAGAGGGGGTAGCCTGGTACACTTTTTACATTAATTGTCATAGTTCAAAATATTACCTATTGAAACCAGTTTTAAGCCTCTACACAACAACCTACGTTATTAACCTATGTAATTACTGCATTTGCACATATATAAAGCTAAAGATAACAGTACAAATTAGATTTTTGCAACTCAGGGAATAATGTTCGATACTGCCCCGATAGTGGGTAGCTTTGAACTTACATGGGGCAGATTTGAAAAATGGGCTGTAACGGCAATAATATCCAGATATACGCATTTTTTTTATCTGTACTTGGTACAATTTGCCACTAGAAATAATCGTGTTAACAGTTTACTCGTATAATTTGGAGTTACAACAAAGATGGGGTAGTTTTGTACATTCGTGTTTTTTGGAGTGTTCATAGGTGCCTCAGTGGGGGTACCTTTGAAAAGTATTGAAATCTTACTAAAGCTACCCCCTTGAGGCAGTTTTGCACATACCATTTTTCAAAACTACCCCAATAATGTTTTAACAGCGGATTATATGAGTATTTATTATATTTTGGTTCTCTGTGATTCTCTTTATTTTTATAATTCCTTACCATTTTTACCTCATTTATTTATAGAATACTAATTTAATATTTTTTAATATTGTACCTAAATACAAAATTCTAATAAATATTATATTAAACATGACTAAACATAATAAGTACTGGACCACTTAGTTCATGGAATTTAGGTAAATGCATTATGAGCATACTAAAATAACTAAAATATTATTACGATTTCAATTTACATACCTAAATGCCAGTCAATATCGGGGCAGATATGAACATTTCTTATGGCTGGGGTAGTTTTGAACAGACTGCTAATCAAAACTGCCTCCCATTTATTTTTCATAACTACCCCAACACCTACTTAAAAAAATAAACGTCGTTATTTTGTAGAAACATTGCAAATTTTGATTATTCATCCTTCGTCACTAAACATAATAGATGGTTCTATCTAATAAATTAAGTTTCAATAACCACTTCCTTCAAATACAGCCTGAGAAACCTTACAAATCTGCACAAATATCGCTAACGGGTAGCATCGAAAACAAACTAAGCCACTGGTTCGTTCATGTTCTGTCAAACTTCAAATATGTCAGGTGACAGTTGTGTGGGTCGATGTTGCAACCCCAAAATATGGATTTGGATTAACACATCAAAAATACATTTTTAATCGCATTTGTTCTAAGCTGCCTCCAGTGATAGCTACCCCCCTCTCCCCTACGCTCAAAATATGTCATACATAGGTATATATGTAAGTACTTAACAACAACAACAACAAAATATGTTAACAAGATTGCCACATCCTCCACCCAAGGCCCGGTGACGTCATCTTTTCAGACTCGTATTTTTATTCCACTTTAAGACGCGGGGCCTCAGGAGGTTATTCACCTCATAAAAAATGTTTAGAATCGGAGTATTTAGTTGGAAAGTACAACGCACCTACCTGCTTAATCTTCCATGGCAATTTCATTTCAAAGGATACTAATTGTAGCTCTAAATGTCAGTTATAAATTTATAATTTATAAAAAAAATCGATGATCGAGTACTTAATATTAATATTTTTAACACTGAATGGGTATTCTACATTACTACTAAATTCTTGTAAATGGCAAATACATGGGAATGATACACACAAGACATTATTTTATACTGTTTTATTTTGTATAAAGCACTACGCATGATCTATTTTAAAAATGTACAAAAATACGTTACATTATGATTATTGCAGTAATATATTTTTAACATATTTATCTCTACGTTTTAAAATCGTACATAAATAATTATTATAAGAATTATAAAACGCTACTGTTATATTTTATAAGCGCACCTAATGGACTTTTAAATAGTATCTATAAAAATAAGTTAGTACTTAGCCTATTTAAGTTTGTAATGAGCACTGTAAAGTGCAAATACATTTTTCAACTCGGTGTAGAGTCAATATCACAGACAATTTTAAAAATTGTGTCAATGTTTGGGCGTAATTCTTTGTTTAGCTTTTATCTTTAGTTTCATATACTAAAACCTTGCCTAACAAGGTCACTAATGTCACTATAGACTTAATCCAACACTAATATCTTTACAAACTTTGCTTAACTAATCTGTGAGCCATAAAATTATCCTTCAGGTTTTAGTAGATGTACCTAACATACAATATGCTACCAAAATACCTGCATACGTCAAAAAAGTGTTAATTTTGGTTCTACTTCATTTATAATAGACTCGGTAATAAGTTACTAAAGCAAAAGAGCGTTCTTCATAAATATATTATGGAAAGCACATCCTTGCCAATTCTTTAGAACCCTGCAGGGAGGACTTTTTACATATCAAGGACTATTTATTATCTTCTCAACCAAACGAATCAATAGCCAGGTAAATGTGTATATTTTAATGATTACAGGTATCACTATCATCTTTTTACGATGACCGATGACATAATCGTTAACTCAATAAAACAATTTATCTGAAATTTACCTACACATAAATTATTTCAAATAACTTGTTTGACATACCGTTGGTTTGATTTTACCAATGGGTCTAGATAACTCGATGCAATTTGCCACATAATATACATAGGAAGTTCTGTACTTATGTATTTCCAAATATGGTCCATTCTTACATCTAGAACATACGTCTGCAATTGTATAGGTATATTATAAAAAAAAATATACATAAAATTATAATTGTATAGGTACTTGCCGTTACATTAATATTTTAAAGCTTACTCAAAGCTGCATCCAAATTCTATCAATATATTAAATAACAAATAACTTATTCAATCCTAAAATATGCGTACAATTTGTCAATTTTATTGCCAGCTCATGTAAAAATTGAGCACTCCAAGAACCTTTTCTATTTGATTTAAGAACTCTACTTCGATGAATTAAATTGAGGTCAAGTTTGAGTAATAAGAACAAATTACTAAAATACTTATTTTGTCTATATCGAAGTACTTACACTAGGTACCTATGTGTAATTTGTATATACAGGGTGTAATCGTTAAGTGTAGCCAGGCGATAATTCCGTAAACATAACAGATATCAGAAAACTTCCAATTGATATCGAAAGTGCGTTACCCAATGAGTAAAATAACATTTATAACTTTTTTTTTTAATAAAAGCAGAAATATCCCAAACATTAACTTCAAACCCTCCCATACATTTAGTACGACGACTCACCCCTCAAAGAACGTCGGTGTCGTAAGACATAAAACTGCTTGAGATTCATTATTTGCGATAATAAACTGTAATAAAATACCGTGTATGAAATAATAAATCTAACATTTATTTTTTATGGGAGTAAATTTTTTGATTACAGTAGTTGCTCGAAGTGACGCCCTTCTTGTGCGATACATTGACGGGCCCTCTTAAATGTTTCTAAATGAAGTTTTCTTAAAATTTTCGGTGTAATTAAAAATAAATGTTACATTTATTATTTCATAAACGGTAGTTTTATAATTAGGGGTGAGTCAAGTTAATATTTGGAATATTACTGCTTTTATTTAAAAAAGTTATAAATGTAATTTTATTCATTGGGTAACGCACTTTCGATACGCAATTATCGCCTGGCTACACTTAACGATTATACCCTGTATAACTGTTCGTTCCATATTTAATTTAGAGGCTCTTTGATCTACACGTTACACTTTCAGTTTATTTTAAGCAACGCTTGCTTTTAGCGTAAGGCTTTTACTATTATTAGTAACTAACATTGCATTCTAACAAATCCTTCTTTAGGTGTACGGAAAATAGCCAGTAGCAGGACGCTTTTAGAAAGATTTAGGTATACCTACCTACTCAATTCTTAATAGCGGGAAAATTTATTTTTAGGATTGCCAACTTTTTATGTTATGTATAGTTTATGGCCATGATGGTTTAGTTAAGTAGATTCTAATCATCTAACACGAACAATTCTGTATTGATGATCAATGCCCAAACCAAAGCCGCAAACTAAATGTGTAAGACATTCTTGAGATGGCCAGCTCTACCATCGAATTATAGGGATGACTCATTGAAAACATTTTCCTCGAGTCATTCTCCTGACTTTAGTCAAGCTTAGGATAAAACAGAAAAATAATGTTTAAGAAGTTCTTTAATAGTGTACAGTACCTACATAAGAACTGCAGCAGTATCATGGTCGCATTTTTATCACCTGTCATGCCATGCGTCACTTTCGCACTTACATATTTATTAGAACGTGACAGGCATGGTGACAAATGATAAAGAGCCAACCATCTTAGCCCTACAGAACTGTTCAAGTATTTTTTTATATGGAATTTGAACCTATCATTAAGGCGTTTAATCTCATAAATATGTCACATAGTGCCTATTCTTTCATGATTTTCAATGTAGATTTAGGTACGCCAGATAGCTGACTAGTGTTAATTAAACAAGGGTGTGTAATTTACTGCTAGTTAGTTACTCAGCTAAGGTAAACGTACTAGTGCTCGACATGCTAATGCCCAATATATGACACCTTGATGTCACCTCTATTGACAATGACTTAAGTTTCAAGATGACATGTACTGGGACCGCGTCGAGCACCAGTACGTTTACCTTATTTCATCTCAGATTAATTTCATTTTTGTTTGGCGAAATCAAGCAGACCTTTTTAGGCCGAAAGTAGGTAAGTATTTACAAGGTAGAGTAAGAGTCAGTTTGCGCCTGGTGCGGTGGGCCGCAGCAGGCGCAGGGCAGTCAGCGCATTGGCGCCGGCGCACGCCGCGCGACGCGCAGCAGCACCGGGCCCGCGCGCACGTCCTTGAACAGTCGGATGGCCTCGCCGTGCGTCAGGCCCGCCGTGCCGCGCCCGTTTACTGATACGATCTCGTCTCCTGAAATTAAAATTATAAATTCAAATTCAAAATGTTTTATTTGCAAATATAGGTAGGTACAGTGATGGTAATCTTACAATGTGGTGTCGCTATATTTGACCAACAGACATGCAAAAAACATATGTACATATGTAGAAATGATTGCAATTTTAAACATATTGAATGTTTAAGATTAAAATCACTCCAAGATATAGGTTGACTTAAATCTAAATTAATATAATGTGCTGAAAATATGAATAGAAATCAATATCAAGGAATGATGAGTAATCCGTTCTGCGGTGTACCATCACACTATACCTCCACCATGTATGTTATATTATACGGGACAGCACTTCGTATAGGGTATGATTGGATTGCTGCCGTCAAACAGCGTCCTTTATTTCACAAAGAATACCTACCTACATTATGAGAGAAAGTAGAACATTTGTCGCTGATGCCAAATTTCTAGCACCTATGCAATAAATACATCATACAATGAATAAATAATTAATGAAATCTTATCTAGAATGTAACGTCATTTCAATCATTTGCGGTTGCTCTGGTTTAGACGAATACACACGAATTTGTAATGAAGGCAGAACTAGTTCCGCATTTTGATGAGGTAGTTTGAATGTTAATCGATTTATTTAGATCTGTTACAAATATGGAGCACAGCAAGTGGCTAGAGGTAGGTAGGTACACCCACATAATGAATATACAATATTAGTGTATAAAATTGCCATGTTGTGACTTAACATAACAGTAATACCAGGATTTACCACTGACATTTTCAGTATAAGCATTTTGTAAAAGTGAGCGACATTTGAAATAATCGAATAGATACGTTTCTGGAAAATTTTAATACATGTAAGGTGACTGCTATATAGTTAATGGCCACTACATAGTAATTGGCCATTCCTAACAATAAAACTTCTATTGACTTGTTTCTTTCTGATTTGTTTAGGAGTGGCCAATTACTATGCACCTAGTGGGCGATAACTATAGCAGTCACCCTAATACAGTTACCTCAGAATGATATTTTAAGTACACACGTATAAATAGTTATGTAGATTTTATGAATTAAATTGTAAATACCAGGTTAACGAGTTTTTAATACTAGTACTTATAAAGTATTCATATTACTTAATCGTAAGAATAGTTTCTCCTTATCTTAAACGTTGTTGCTGTTGGCCTTGGGCACGGGCCGTATGCGAGTGTCCGCTGTGCCCGAGTGGCCTCCAGTCCATCACGACTACACCTACACTGCATGCGTGTAAAAGGAAACACCTACTAGTTTTCCATTAGCCACCTTGTCACTGGCTACAAGTAATAATTACGCACACTGGTATCTAATTAGGTGCCGATAATTGAGATGGCTCGCTGACTATACATACAAGTACCTATACCTATACACATACATAATCACGTAAATACTGGCAGACCTTCGTTAAATTCTACTTAGTTTAAATCAAGATTTATCCTCCTTCACCTTTCCGATGACGTAACCTTTTATATCGACATTTATATCGCGTACAGGCAGGTGTATGTAGGACGAACCTCACTTAAGCGACTGTAACTCAGGGGCAAGAAATACCAATAAATTGCAGCTGTCGATTAACCGTTTCCAAGGAATGTGTACTGCAATGAAAGGTTCTTGCACCACGTTCAACGTACGTTACCATGTTGCTTCTTAATCTTAAAGTGATAAGAGCGTTGAGAGTGAAGCGATAAGAACTGTATCAAATAGGTTGTTCGTCAAGGAGATTACAATTTTAAATCAACGTTTTTCTTTAGCTTAAAGGAATTCTCTAAACGGTAACTAACCTTCGCGCAGTAAGCCCGATTCGGCAGCTTGTCCGTTATTGAAGATAGTCTTGACGAAGATGCCCATGTTGCCTCGCGGAGAATCCCGACCACCCACGATGCTGAACCCGAGGCCTTTCCCTCCTGCTGATTTGGTGAACCGAACCTGAAATATGTCAATTGATTTTTATATTTATTTTATGAGTATTTATTTATATATGTATATATAATTACATATATAAATAAATACAATTTACGTTATCAACGGTTTACCATTAACATACCTATATATTTTTACATGCTTTTATTTAACATGCAATGGGGCATAGTGAAATAAGTAACCTGACTTATTTATCTGTGGTTCGGGTCAAATCTTGCAAGCTTGACCCACTTGACCCACTTCCCATTATTCGATTGAACTGAACCTTCACATACCTACATACCTAATCTAAGTTGGGTAACAATGCAATATTATGGTGCCATCGAGCTGATTTGATGATTAACACAGGAGGTGGCTATTGGAAGTATGGAAACTCTCAATAAAACAACACAAACTTAATTGTGTTTGGGTTTGTTAGAATTGCCTCAATGAAAACTTATTAGTTGCCTGTTGAAAGAAAAGTACAGTCAACGATAAAAGCTTGTAACAAAACTGAATATTTTGCCAAAATATTTATTTGATACTGACCTCAAAGGAGTGTACCCCGTCGCGTGGTTCTGGCGGTGGCGGTCGTTTGGTCTGTTGTCCTGAAGTAGGAGGGGCAGGTGGCGGGCGCGCGCTTCTAGGCGTCGCACTCACGCGCAACTCGGCCACGCCGTTGCGCAGCGGTTGCATGGGGTCCTGTCGAGCCTGCACTCGCGGCAAGCGGTAAGGCTCTTCCCACAACCTTTGGGCGGGCTCTGGCGTTAAGCGACTGTACCCATTTCTATACACTGGAGCATCTAATTCAACGTTTTCACTGTAAGGCCTTCGCGTTCTTGATTCACTACTCTTTCTACGTTCAGGTATATAATTAAAGTCTACCACGTCCCGATTTTCGTCGTCCGGACAGATTAAGGGAGCACGATCGCGAGGAGCAGGCGAAGCTTTAGGGCGGTATACGTTTGGAGAGCTACATCGCCGACGCAGAGTACTTTGCCGCGGAGGAGAAGGCGATGGTGGTGATCTCACAGCAGTTGGGCTAGGAACGTAGAAGGTAGCAGGTTGTTGCTGCGGTTGCGGGGCAAGGACGTCATGTGCAGATAGAGCCCGTCGTCGAAGACCTCCACCGAGTTTGCCTAAGGCACGAAGGAGATCAGGCGCTCCATTAGTCACTCGTAGAGATGCCGTGGTGTAAACCTTGCCACGATGTCTGAAGGATAGCTTAGCCGGCGGCGCCGGCGAGCAGTGTGGAGGCGGGCGCGGCGGAGAAGGCGAGCATCGCACGGGGCTCGGCTCTCGGTTGCCAGATCCAGGTCGTAGCCGCGAGCAACGGCGGCGCAACTTTCTCCATCTTTGTGACAGGTTGGCGTTCCAACTTTCTTCTGAAAATTAATTTTATCGTTTAAAACAAGTGTTATTCACATATGCGATATTAGTCGAGCTACGAAAGGTCGGACTTTTACTAATGTAAAAGGTACACAATCTGTGTTAGAGTTTGTCTGGTTGCAATTGTAAAGTAGGAAGTTACCTTTCTTATTAGTATCGGCGTCGGAGGCGTAGTCGTGGGAGCGCGGGGGCGGTTGTGCGGGCGGCGAGGCGGGCGCCGCGAAGCTGTGCCGCAGCGGGGTCATGCGGAGCAGCCGCGGCCGGTCGCCGCCGCCGCGCGAGCCCCAAGCCGGCGCACCCATGGCTCACCAAGCCCTGGAACGGTTAAGTGTTCGTTGTGAACGAAGCCATGTGTGATTCGGATAGTGACGTCACTATAGTTCTTGATGCTATAATAATATGTACATACAAAATGTTTTTATAGAAGTTCGTTAATTTCGGGGTAGAAGCGAGAGGGCCCGCCTAGCTGGTGGCTGGCAGTGAATTTGTTAAGGAAACTGAGTAACATACTTAGATAGTTTTCGTAAATTCGGATGTGTGTTTTTATTTATTTATATTTAAAACAATAGTACATTGTAGGAGAGGATGGAAAACCGCTAAAAGATGGACGAGTCCGTTTGAGGGCCGACATGTTAGTGGAGGCCCTCAAATAATACGATCCATCTTTAGCGTTTACATAGTGATTTTCACGACTACTGCGAGGAAATAAGAAAACAAATTGCATAACTATTAGTAGCAAATTACTAGCCACTGCCTGTGCTGTCTCTTGAATTTCGGTAGGCGTAAGAATATCATTTTCTTCACTAAAAGAACTCATTTTTATAGCGAGCGTAGATACGTTTCTTGTATTTTTAGTCAAACACAATTTACACTATTCAATTCAGTAAGTATTTTCCGATCCCGCCTATTTACTTTTTTTATCACTTTTAAGAGGCGTTTTTCTGTTATTTGCTTCAAATGGACTCTAAACTTAGAAGCATTTTTGCTACAAAAAAACCACAAACAGCTACAAAAGTAAAAAACGCCTTAAGCGTGAACTGAATGGATAATTGTTAAAAAAAATAACTGAATGGTTTTGACATTTATTTTTTTTAAACAAGAAATTGGTCCTAATTTTTTTTATTTTATTTATAAAAAAAAAAATAACCTAAGTAATTTTATTTTTGAAGGAAAAAGTTGCGCCAAAAAAGACCTTTTATTGATTTTTATGTTTTAAATGATTCTCATTGCTGTAGCGAACTGTCACCAATGACAGAGTTGTTATCACAATGAAACATTGTAGTAGTGGTGGTTCAGGTGCGACAGCTATTGCCTACTTTCCAGCTTGGTATTAGACCATCTATTGCCACATTTCCGAACAGTGGCGTGAAAAATAATTAAATGCTGGTAGCATAAATCTACCGCTGTTGTAAAACAGGCCTTTTAATTAACTCAAACAAATAACTGAAAACTACGACATTGACATGTTATAAAACTTATAAATTAAGACATGTCATACGGTCTAATACAAGATATATGATGTCACTATAATTATGATTAGGACTCTTCGATCTTTTCCTGCTCTTTTTGTTAAAATATTTGCAAATATATATTTATTTTATTATTACTTTTTACAACATGCTCATTCAGACGGTCTAGCATGAGTTGCGTTCTCGCGCGCGACTCCATACATCAAGCGCGACTTCAAGTGTGGACTCGCGCGCGTGAACGCAACTTATGCTAGACCGCCAGAAGTTATTAAAACATCGTTACAGTATACAGTTCGTTATACTTAAATCTTCTGTACTACTAACTAATACCCTCGGCACTTATCAACGCATCGCTAAATATAGGAACAACTTGTACTCAAGTGGAGATTTTGGCCTTAGCTTAGCGGACCGATTCGAACAATCCTTATAAAATGTCACACCGATATGATACTTATCTGTCAGTGTCAAAGGTGACGTTTTTGGTTGAAGAATTGTCACCTTTGACACTGACACATCAGTATCATATCGGTGTGACATCTTATAAATATTGTTGGAATCGGGCCGTAAAGATAGTTGGTCTTAACAGCTCTCAGATAATGTTTTTGCCATAAGCGCTTTTGGGTAAATAGATTAAAGACTTTATCTACGCTGTGTTTATAAACATCGTTGGAATGAATCCGGATTTGAGTACCCCACAAGCCCACGGATTGACATTAACGCCCACACCGACCCATGGGTTTGAATCAGCAAACAACTGGCTTCCGCTGTGTGTTTGGGAAGCAGCGTTGACTTAGTTCTAGTAAATACTATGTTTGCAACCATCTATGTACAGTCGAGGTCAAAAATATGTTTACACTTTTGCACCTTACTCCTTTGTAATAAGGCAAAAAGTGTAAACATATCTTTGACGTCGACTGTACGTCTCACGGCCCAGCTGGTAAACAATACACGGAGTCATTGCTTTGTTTAGCGGTGACTTACTAGGACTGCTAGCTAAAGTGCCTGTAAGGGTGTAAGGTCATAAATATGTGTGAAACATTGGAATATACTTCAACACATGTAAAAAATCAAAGCGGAGAGGATAAAACCACAAATGGAATTTATTAATTAAATTAAATTAAATGAAATATAATTACTGTAACTTATTTTGTACTTAAATCAGTTGCGGTCTCAGTGGTGAAGGCTTGAATCGGAGTATAATTTCTTGAACACGTGATGACTTCATTAATCTTCACATTATACATAGATTTAATAATACCTACTAATATATTAATTACATGCGTGTACAGTGAGTGCCCATATAACCATTCCAGTCGCAGAATCACAAAGTGGTAACTAAATGTCAGATGTGTCGTAACAGAGTCCACACAATGTGTCTAGAATTGTTTCGAAACAAAGTGTCGTCGCCGTGTCTACACTTTTCCGTAACAAGGTGTCGACACATTTGTGTGCACTTTGCGTGCGGTTTGCGACTAAATCTGACAGCAAATTTGTGACAGCAAATGTCAATATAAAATACCTCTTGAAAACCAAGGTTTGTCAAACTACTATTAGTGTCTCGTGTGCTCGTAATTCTAGTAAGTCATCATGGGCAATGCAAATGATAATAATCGACCGAAACCATATAAACACCCAACACCCGTCAACCTTTTACAGAAAAGTTTTTAAAGAAATGCAATAAGCTACTTAGGTCAGGCAACGAATGCTCCAAAAGTTGTAGAGGGAAATGCTCGGAACACAATTTTTGACTCCGTAACTCGGTTTCACAAGTTAGGAGGTGAACATATCAAAAGTCCCCGGCCGTAGCCCTTGAGCGGGGGGGGAGAGAGGGGGCTTTGAAGGTCCCATTTTCCGGTTTTTCGATTATATCTCGGAAACTATGCATCTCAGCGACATGGCCACTTATACAAAATGAAAGTTAATTTAATTTGTTACAAGTTTATTCAGTCAATTTTTTCGATATGTTGAATAGTTTTTGAGATATCCGCTCTTGAAAGTTTATTTAGGGCTCTCAATTTTATCTTGATATATCTATATCAGTGAAGGTGCTAGGCCGTGTTTGGTATCGTTTTCGTATAAATCTGGGGTGCTGAATTCAATTAAGGTATCACATTGACACCATTCCACAAAATAAAAAAAAACCTTTTTAGGGTTCCGTACCTCAAAAGGAAAAAACGGAACCCTTATAGGATCACTCGTGCGTCTGTATGTATGTCCGTCTGAATACACAAAATAGTTCTTTACCTATAGATGACAGGAAAACCTATTAGAAATGTGCAGTCAAGCGCGAGTCGGACTTAATGTACGGAACCCTTAATACGCGAGTCCGACTCGCACTTGGCCGGTTTTTTTGAAACTCCTCTTGACGCTTAACCGCTGAACCGATTTCGTTGAAATTTGGTATAGAAATAGTTTGCGTCCCGGAACAGGACATAGGATAGATCTTATAACCAAAATCATCTTTTGAAGGTGTGAAAAGTGGCGTGGAAATTTGTACGGGAAATCAATAACCGCTGAACCGATTTATATGAAATTTGGGATGGTCTACATCTTTGATTTAGTTAAAAATGATAAAAAAAACATGACTTCAAACCTAAACTTAAACAGTATTAACTTCAAGAAGTCAATTCTGAATTCCCCCCCTACACCTCATTTCACACCTTTAAAGGATGATTTTTGAGATAACTTATTATGTCCTGTCTCGGGACTCAAAATATATGTGTACCAAATTTAAATTAAAACTGTTCAGCAGTTTAAGCGTGAAGAGAAGTTTAAAAGAAAGTATTTTAATAAGTTTATATGTTTTTACTTCGGAATGGTGTCGATGTGATACCTTAACTAAATTTGGTACTGCGAATTTATACGAAAACGATACCAAACATGGCCTCGTAGCTTTACTGTTGTAGAAGTCAAAATAAAATTGAGAGCCCTAAATTCTTATTACTTGGCCAAACCTGTGTAGAAGGAAAAGGTAAAATAAAAGTCTTCGGCAGGAATATAAGACACAAATATATATTTTTTTGCGTTACTATTTCAATCATCAAATATCAACATACCTTGATTATATTATTCTAGTGAGATCCTCATAGATAAACAAAAACATTGACTTTAAAAATTACAAGGTCGAAATGTCACGGAACTTGTGAGAGTAATATGTGAAAAATAAAAACTTTTATGACAAAAAAATCTGGACACAATTTAAGAATCACCCAATTGCGTCGAGGAATCATCTGTATTTTTGCTTGTTTCATTACCTCCTCGCTTCTTTTTTGTCCTTTGTATTCTGTAGCAATTTGTTAGATCTGAAAATAAAGATAACTTGCGTCGTCACGGATGTCGATTTATAGGTTTTAGGGAGTGCAGAATTCGAAAACGATGATCATTTTATAATCCAAGATGGCGGCTACGTATTTTGTCATAAAAGTCGTCATGAATATCGTTTTATAGGTTTTAGGAAGTGCCGATTTCGAAAATGCTGACCAGTTTGGAATCCAAGATAACTGCCGTGCACTTTGTCATAAAAGTCGTCATGGATATCGTTTTATAGATTTAAGGGAGTGCAGAATTCGAAAATGATGACCATTTTGGATTCCAAGATGTCTCCCGTGCACTTTTGTCATATGACCCGTCATGGATGTTGATTTATAGGTGTTAGGAAGAGTAGAATTCGAAAATGATGACCATGACCAACGTCGGCAGACATCTTAGATTCTAAAACGGTCATAATTTTCGAATTCTCCACTCCCTAATACCTATAAATCGAGATCCACGACGACTTTTATGACAAAGTGTACGGTAGACATCTTGGTTTCCAAAATGGTCATCATTTTCGAATTCTGCACACCCTAAAACCTATACATATAGTAGTTCGCCCCGAACTGTGAACTCGCGGTTCGCCAAACAGATCAATTGAATGCAGTGCTACTTAGTCTGAGATGGGCATTTCGTAATTGATTCCTGATTCCACGATTACTTGAAATTACTTTGTAATCTGATTACCGATTCCTAGATTACTTTGTAATCTAACAATACCGAATTACCAAGTACAATTCCATTTGAGGAATCAGGAATCAATTTTTCGAATACTACAATTACTAGTAATAGAAATCAATGTCGATTCTTCATTAGGTACAGGAATATATATTACTTGATTCCTTTCAGATTAAATTTCGTACCACTACATAAGTACTATCAAAAGTACATTTCGATAGTAGATATAGATGTTGTTGACTTAGGGTCGGTTGCACCAAACTGTTCTTATCGTTAAAGAGTTCGCTAAATTTTTATGTATGGAAAGTTTCATAGTAAAGTGCCGGGGCGCGCCGGCTGACGTTGATCAGTCTGTCAAATGTGGTTGGTGCAACTGGCCCTTACTAGGATGCATCTACCGATACCTTATTTGAAACAGGTGTGCAGATTTCGAAATTGATGACCATGACCAATAAAACGACATCCATGACGACTTTTAACATAGTGCATGGCGGCCATCTTGGATTCCAAAATAGTTATTATTTTCGAAATCTGCGCTCCCTAAAACCTATAAAACGACTTCCATGACGACTTTTATGACATACTGCATGGCCGCCATTTTGGATTTCAAAATGGTCATCATTTTCTAAATCGGGGCCCCCTAAAACCTATAAAACGACATCCATGACGACTTTTATGACATAGTGCATGGCCGCCATCTTGGAATCCAAAATGGTCATCATTTTCGAAATCTGCGCCCCCTAAAACCTATAAAACGACACCCATGACGACTTTTATGACATAGTGCATGGCCGCCATTTTGGATTCCAAAATGGTCATCATTTTCAAAATTGGGGCCCCCTAAAACGTATAAAACTGGTTTGGTGGCCAAGAACAAACCTAGGCAACGTACGAGACAAGCTACAAAGACTCCAGAGGCTCGCATGCTCGGCCACCACTGGCTGCACGAGGTCCACTCCGACTGCAGCCATGGAGGTCATGCTAAACCTTTCACCGCTGCACCTACACATACAACAAGAGGCCAGTCTCTCAGCGGTAAGGTTACGAACCCTCAATATATGGTCTAACACCACAGGAGCTCTTCACACAGCATGCCTGGAAAAAGTATACAGCGAATTTCCAGTGCTCATGGCGGGCACGGATCGAATTCACAAACAAGCCATCTTTGACAAAAGGTACAAAATACAATTATTTGAGGACGACAACTACGAAGGACTCAATCCCCGGGAGCTGAGAATCTTCACTGATGGGTCCAAAACAGACAGCGGATCAGGCTCTGGAACCTTTTCAGAAGACCTGAACATGTCAATCACCACTCCGCTAGGAGCCCATAACTCGGTATTCCAGGCTGAGTGCATGGGCATCATTAACGCGGCGGCTGCCATCACTGCAAGGAAGGTAGTAGGATCCTCCATCCGCATACTCTCTGACAGTAGAGCAGTCTTAATGGCCCTAAAAAGCCATATAGTCACATCCAAACTTATACACGAATGCCACGAACGACTAATGGAGGTATGTCAGAACAATAAGATCACCTTACAATGGATCAAAGGACACAGTGGATCCCGAGGTAACGACGCCGCGGACGAGCTCGCCAGACAAGGATCGGGTGCGGGGGCGATTGGCCCGGAACCGATCCTCCCGATACCGTTTAGTAAGGTACGCTCAATGCTGCTGGCACGTACAGGGAAACTACACACAGAACACTGGCTAAACCAAACTGGATGCAGACAGGCCAAGCAAGCCATGCCGAGCATGAACGGTAAGCTCACAAGGGCGCTCCTTCAACTAGGAAAGGTTCGACTGAGTATGGTAACCAGTGTCATAACAGGTCATGGACTTTTTAACAAACATCTTTTTATAACAGGTGTCACAGACAGTCCCCTATGCCGTGGATGCATGGAGGAAGAAGAAACAGCCTCTCACGTGGTGTTGGAATGCAGCGGATTGGCCCCATACAGGGCAAAACATCTCGGATCCCCGAGTGACCTCCCCGAGGTCCTACTCAACATCAAAGGTCTGATAGGATTCCTCGAGGAGCTGGGCTGGCAAGACTAGTCCACCCCCTATCACGCAAAATAGGCGCAAGACGTCGAGTTGCGGAAAATCGCCCGAACTACAATACAATACAAACGTATAAAACGACATCCATGACGACTTTTATGACACAGTGCATGGCCGCCATTTCGGATTCCAAAATGGTCATTATTTTCGAAATCGGCACTCCCTAAAACCTATCGACACCCATCTCGACTTTTATGACAAAGTGTTTTGCTACCATCTGCATGCAAGACATTTCTATTATTTTTACGTACAAAAATGGCCCCCTGTCAACTTTCAATCGAGATTTAATCGATAATTTATTCGATTAATATTCAGATTAATTCAATTTCAATCTATGTTAGGTCGACTAAACTAATCGCGATTAAAATTTGAGAGTTAACTTTTTTTATTCCATTAATTAGTCGAATAAACAGTTAATCGATTAATGCCCATCTCTGACCACGGCATTTTTACACTTTGAGAATATCTGAAAACAAATCAACACAAGGAGCCATTTTGCAAATCCAGTAACATACCAGTAACTTTGTTATTACTTTTGACAGCGCGTGTCATGTGTCAACACAGAGTCGACACAAAGTCGAAACATTGCAACTACTTTGTGACTGCAATATTTCTCAGCCTTAAACCATATTTATACATCATAATTAACAAGTTTCGTAGTATGTAAAGCGTTATTTCCGTTATTTAAGTATAGTATACGCATCGAAGTACTAAAAATGCTTCAAATAATATAGTTATGAACACAGGCACTGAGAAGTAAACAATTTCATTTCCGGCTAAACTAAAACAATGTGGTGGCGCGTTGATTATATTACACTTAGTTTATCAAATCACTCGAGCAGTTTAATTCCCCATAATAATTTAAGTCCTATTGTAATATAAATGCAAACAATATATAATTACGTCTTGTAATCCGTTTTAGAGATGGCGTATTAATGTCACTTATTTTTATGTAACTATTTTTCCATCTGACAGTTTCCATTTGACAGGAACAAAATGAACGAATGAACGAATGATTTTGGCATAAAGTAGTCGCAAAGTCGAAACAATGTGTGCACACGGCGACCACACTTTATGTCACTTTGTGTCATGTGTCGACCCTTCCCCATTTCTGGTAACTGTGTCGACACGGCGACGACTCTGCGACTGGAATTGTGACCGAAACAGAAGGTGTCGACACAAGATGTGTCAACACCGCGTCGTAACGGCGACTGGAAATGGTTGTATGGGATGAGGCGTATATCCGACACATAAAATCTAGTCCAGGAAGACGTATGTATGGGTGTAATGAATGCAGCCCTGTAATAAAGATAGCATGGTAATGCGGTGCATCTCGTTATAATTAGACGCAGACGGCGTGTCCGACCGGCGCGCGCGCCACTTTGCGGATATCCGCTCCTGCGATCGAATACTAAATAGGAACCTTAATTTTTTTAAATACAATTCATTTACTGCTAGATTTATCGACTGAAAAATTTGCCCACCGTTTTAGAAATTGTATGATAAACTCAGGTTCTGTTCTCTTGTTATTCTATGTAGAGATTACCTTACTTACTTTTCTGGTTTAATTGAAAACAAGAGTTGTGACATAGGTATGGTCACGATCACGACTTATGCTGGGTGGTAGATCTTTTGTGGTGTTTATTAGATAATTGTGGAATCTGTATCGTTAAAACAAACTTTAATCAGATTTACAAACATTAATCTTATTTGCAAGAAATTACCTATAGGCCACACATCGTAAGAAGAGGCTACGTTGAACGTCGTGTATAGGCATAAAACTGTCAAAGCAGTATGCATTAGGAAAGATTAAAGAAAACCATTTTGTGTAAAAGACATATTTTTATTTGTATGGTATATTGTTTTTTATTGTCTTCTTTGTATTGTTTTCTGTATTGAGGGTGTGCAATAAAGAGTATTTGTATTACATGATGGTGCGACTAAGATGTACAGACATCAAAACCATACATTATCAAAACTCGAATCGACCTTCTGAACTTATGAACACCAATGATTGTGCAGTAAAAATTCTACTATTTTTACACTGATCAATTAAACTAATACCTGTTAGTATTCTTTCGACCGTGAATTAATCACTCAATTAAGTGCAAGCATTCGCTTGCGTGCTGCAACTAATCTTACTAGTATGCTATAATGCACTAGTATTACGCTGCCCCACGCAAGACCGTTCTGCCCTCCTAAGCTAAAAAGCGGTATTTGCATTTAATCTACATTAAAAATACGTCCTTTTAGCTTAGGAGTGCAGCGTTCGTGCTCGTTCTTGACACAAATCGCTGGAAAGACCGTAAAACGTATTGGACGGGGATACCGTAAATTTGTTAACGACCAAAAGGCTGTTCGTGTAGGATATAAATGGTGGGTAATTTTATAGGGAGCGTTTTGGCGACCGCAGGACCAGCATTAATCTCGAGGGACCAAGTATAACATGTAAACACTAAACAGTAATCTATCTCCAGCCATAAGGAATTCCGGGACGACAAAACACAAGTATTAAGCAGTCGTACGTTATGTATGTCTTTGACAAACGCTACAGATACAATTGATGTGTCAATATTTTTGGGTTCTTCAAGCCTGTTGAATTAAGGAAAATAAAATAAAACAAAAAGAAGGGATTGTATTACATAGCGAACCGATCAAACGGCTGCTCTGATCATTCGCGATTGTCAATCTAACGTGCTTGACAGGGGTAGACGCACTAGTTGGATTTATTCGGAACCACTTTAGAAATTCGGATTGGACGAAATGACTCCTGTGGCCTATTTTATAAAGCTACAAATTACAATTTACAAGCGGAAGTCTCGTTCTAACACATAGGGTTAGAAAGAGACTTCCGCTTGTAAATTGTAACTTGTAGCTTTATAAAATAGGCCACTGGTTGTAGTCCCAACTAATCCAGTCTGTCGTTACCGGTGCCCACGTAGGGAATGTAGGGTCTACCATTGCATGTTTTATATATGCACAGGACTGTATGAAAATGGACTACTCTATTAATTTTACTCTGATGATGGCGACCACAGGACGAATATTAATCTCGAGGGAGCAAGTATTTCGGTGTGGACACTAGTGAGTAATTAAATTCCGGGTTGCTACGAGATGGGGCGATCTTTATTGCTGATAAACGACCTCGGGATAAAATAAAAACAAAGGGGAGTTTTATTTGGGAACAGCCAGAACTTAAGTTGAACGTCGATTGCCAGACGCATTTTTTACATAGCCCACTATAAACAATTATAAACATGTTTTTTACAAAGTCCATGATATTATGTGAACACAGCTATGTAATAAAATTAGTGAAGTTAAAATTTGCAAAAAAATCGTATTATTTGCGTCCTTGTTTATTTCTTTTTATTACAAATATAACTAAAATTGACTTCATTGTGGTTTCTCCAGAAGCATCTCCATTGTCTGCGGTTAGATGAAAACCTCTAAATAAGTATTATTAAAGAATTATAGGTCACTTTATTTGTTATTGGTAACCGCAAACTCTATTTTCATATTTCACTGTGACCAAATGACAATAGCGTGCAATTTATGACGGCTTCGTTTTGCTAACAATGAGCAAAACAGTTCATAGCTGTATGCGGATCGGAAGCTTGCATTAATTAACGCCAGGGCCGCATTTAGCGCTAGAACTACTGATCCAAAAGACTCGAGCCTTTGGAGCTCTTTTTTTAGGGCTCGCCTCATCTCTTGACGCCTAAAAGGCTAAAAGCTTATTTAGCTCTTTAGCCCCCGAGCCTAGTTCTATTTAAGAGCCTAGACTCTTGGGGCTAATAACCTTATTAAGCCCCTAAAAAAAGCCTATTTAGCTCTTTAGACCCCGAGCCTAGTTCTATTTAAGATCCTAGACTCTTGGGGCTAATAACCTTATTAAGCCCCAAGAGTCTCTACAACTCACTAGCTATTAGAACTCATGATTATTTTAAATTGATAACAGAGTAAAACATTGTTAAATATAGATACATTATTTTTATTTTACTTACGGTTAAAAACTTTATTGTAGATATTTCTGCATCATGGATTATACAAGTATTCAACTAAAATACTTTTATTTTGCGAGCCCTTAAATTCCTATCTCTGGCTAAGATATATGTTTTACGACTACCTATCATAAGCACCCTCTATATCAAAACAGCGCGTCGTATATTTTTTATATCCACAACTTTTGGGACTTAGAAAGGAAAATTCAAACTAAAGCTTACTATAATTCAACTGCAACCTATTATATTATAATAAATGTTATTTTAACTGCAACCTAAGCCTATGCTGGATACGGCTCTGGAGCCGTTAATTCGGCGGGTCCCGTTGCGCGCCGTATTCGGCGGCGCCGTGGTCACTGCTCTTCCGGCGCGCACTATTCGCAGATCGATGCAATTCGATAACAGGACGTAAAAACTCAATCTTTAAAAAAAAACCTTCAATTTTTACCTGTATGACGTGGAGGTAGTGTATTTCGAGTGTTGTCTACCTATGTTTTAATTATTTGGCACGACACAGCTCAAATGTCACAGCTTTAACGGCCTCCTAGCCTAGTCGGTAGTGACCCTGTGCCTACGAAGCAGGAGGTCCCGGGTTCGAATCCTGGTAAGGGCATTTATTTGTGTGTTCATCACAAATATTTGTTCCTGAGTTATGGATGTTTTCTATGTATATAAGTATTTATATATATTTGTATATTATATATATCGTCGTCTAGTACCCACAACACAAGCCTTATTGAGCTTACTGTGGGACTAGGTCGATTTGTGTAAAATTGTCCTATAATAAAAAAATAAAAAAAAGGATTATGATATCTATTTGGGTTGCGGTGTTTCTCTATGTAATTTCTCTATGTAAGCTTCCTCGGATACATTTTATCCTAAACTGCAAAACGTAATTCAAGACCAAAAAAAGTAAGAAAATGTTGCCACTTTTTACTAGCGCGTCTTGTATTTATGTAAAATTAAGTAGAGTCAAACTTCTATGAAATTATGACGTATAAATGACACTAGCACTGCGTGGGCTATCGAATCCGCTGCTACTTTTTTTGGTCCGACTCTAAATAAAAGTACTTTTTTAAATAGTAGGAGCAAAATTACCAAGAAATAAATTATCTTAGCGTGATTATTTATCAACAGGAATTTACTATTTTACAAACAAATTATTGCAGTGGCAACATTGTCTTACTTTTTTTGGTCTTGAATTACGTTTTGCAGTTTAGTTACGAGACAAATTTTGATCGTAGGTACTTATGTCACAGATGAATGCAATAATATCAGATAGACCCAGATAGGGCAACGAAGTGAAGTAAAAGCTTTTTTTGTGGTATTTAAGTACCTACTGAAAGTACACCAATCTCATTGACCGTATGTAAGAAATTAGAAAGAATAAAATATGTTCAATTCTTTTCAATGGCTTTCCGTTCCCAGCAAAGCAAAAGCTACTTAGCAGTCATGATTGTATGTAAATCGTGGAGATGGGCCGTAATTGAATACTCAGATCACAGACGCGCCGTCTAGATTGAAGCTACAGTACTATCTGGATCTGGAGCTAAGTAACATCAAACACTTAGGCATGCAGACGGGCAGGGCACACATTCAGCAACAAACAGTTCAATGAGATCGAATTCAGTCTCGGCCTGCATGCATTGTTAAAATTGTACGGAATTTACGCAAAAAATAATGTTGGAATCCACATATATGAACACACTAAATATATACTTCTAATAAAGTTAAAAGTATTTCTGGCACAATATAGAGCATCCGATCCCATTACAGATCCGTTCGCAGACATTTCGTTTTAGTAGAGCATAGAAAGCCCAACAACTAACATGGTTAAGTAATATGTATTAATATTTGTTTTGGTGATAGTATATATACGTAATTTACATTCAAAAGAGGTTGGCATTATAAATAATGCTACCTACTAACTGCTAAGTGGGTTAAAATAGCCGTTTTAGTGCATGACTACGAATAGGTATACCTATTATCATTACAATATTATTATACCTACTCGGCGGTGACAAATCCGCGACTCCTACGTTGTGTTGTGCAGTTCCATTTTGGGACAAGTTCTAGGGAACCGTGAAATCATTTGTCTAATTAAGGTAACCTAACACTTATAGGTATGTTTTACCAGGAAATTGATAAACTTTTATTTCGTAATCAACAACTTTCACATTCATGCAATGTGCATGTTTAAACATCTTTAAAAAAATGGACATCCATCATGAGAATCTGTACGTGAAAGCTGCATTATCATCAGGTTCGTATAATAAATGTACATTATGTAGCGTCAGTGAAGAGGTACTCCAAAGGTTCTCGCCCTGCGGCCCGCTTTGTAATCAAGTGGGGTAGCCATTATATCAGAAAGTTGTGGCTCATGCATGTTCTCAAGTGTTTGCTCCGATACAATGACACGTGAGAAACGACAAAAACCGTTCGCTATATCCGTTGCCGGCGGATCAATTAAAAGGTTCAAGTAGAGCGCCAATCACTGAGGAATTGCGAGAACTATACATAATTTGTTACACAAAGTATGTACTGTTATTTGTTAATGTTTGCTGTTGAAATTCAATTTAAAAAAAGACTAACAAGAATAGGGCGGAAATATCTAACAAATAAGTCGAAGTTTTGTTTCCCTCCATAAGTACATACATGTACCTACTCTATATATTTTATTATATCCTAAAGTTTAAATCGTATTTATAAATACTTTTTACTCTGGATAAAATACATCTTATTGAGTTAGGTATGGTTATCTTTCTGAACTATAACCCCGGTAAGTCAATTATTTTGCCGTATATATCTTCCGATACCAATTTAATATCAAAAAATTTAGAAGTTATAGCTATGATCGGTAACCATTGGTAATGTCTTCAATTTGTAAGTTGTACCTAAAGACGCATATTCCGTGGAAAATATCGTCCTTTGAAAATACCAAAGTTTAAATAGTTTTTATCTTTGCTTTCCTAGTAAAGTCCTTAAAATGTACAAGGCTATGGTATAGCTTAAGGAATTTATAGCGTGTAACGGTTTCGTGCCCATGTTGCGCCCACACTTATTAACGAAACTCAGATTTATGCGTCGCCGCGATAGCGATAGTGGCACAATGGGCCCTACGGAATGTGACCCAACACTCATTCGGTAGACTTATGTTTATCTAGCTGATATCTACGCTGTATAACCATATCGTTCCGCTCGCAATGACGCGGACCTTTGCTTTAAACTTAATTCACGAGTGTCAGTAGAGCAAATTTGATATAACATTTTAATGAATATGAATGGCCCCAGAACTGTCGTACTCAATTTACAGCAGGCTTATACCATTATATATTATTGGCGATAGCCGCCAATAAGTCGGTGGTATAATAATATATAAGTCGGTCGCCTTTCGGTTCATTACTGCAGTTGCAGCTCTCAGCTGTTGCCATTATATTGTTCACCGTCGAATTACGAACCTAACCATCAACGCTGCTCTAGATCCGAGCTCATCGAACGAATCTGGGAAATTACTTCTCGACACTGCTATTATGTTCAACCTCCTTTATTAGTTTTTTCTCAAGAGAAATCAGTTTGTGCTGGTTCCATTTAATGTTAAAGCATTATATCATTGTGATCTGTGTCCCAAGTAGATGGAGAGCACGAACCTATTATGTACGAACTTCTAACAAAATCGCTGACAAACGATGTTTTCTTTCCTCTGATAACTAATATGCCCACTCTAAGCTGGCCCCGCGTTGGATGGCTCATTGTAATTACCATATGCCCACCACCGGGGCTTGAACTTTCTGGGGCTTTAGGTAAGTCAAAATATCATTAATATCGATTCATTAGTTTAGTCAGTAAAGAGGTACAATAAGTTTCGCATTTATTGCGAAGTTGCCAGTTTGTCATTGTAGGTATGTCTACATGTCGACGCAAAGATTTAGGAACAATGGAAGTAGAAGTCCGTGTGAAAATATTTGCATCCTTTGGGTTAGCGATGATGTAATCAAAGAATTATTGTGTTTATGCGAGCAAGTAACTTAAATTATCATAATTTATTACTTAGCGACTAAATCCTTTTATTCGTTTCGCAAACGTTCGCATTGTTGGGAACACAAAATAGACAAGGTCAGATTCACAACAATTTACCTGCCCACTCTGTCCATAGTTATAACTAATCGTTCAAGAGTAAATGTGGACCGTGAATAAATGCTTTTCTGTTTAGGTCTGACTTCTCAAATGGAGATAAATTATTGACAGACAGAAAAACTTAACTACATGATTGCCTTTTCTCGATGCTGGTGGTCTCTGCAATTCGTATTCACTTTCTCTGCGAGTAATATTCAAGTGCTACGAAAAAGTTTAACATTTAACTCGGATTCAAACAGATATTTTATGTTGCACATTACGCCGTAAGTTATTATCGCTCGAAGATTCGCAACATCAGAAACGTGGAGGTACCGTGACTAACCACTTTTGTTATGGCGGTCTTTACGGCGGATGTCATTAAACGGTCGGCTGACTAGGAATGGTTGATCGTGCCAAAAGGTAAGCCCAAACTGCAAACATTGAAGAATCTTATAAGTAAGTATTTGGCTATCAACACTATCAATTAAAAATAGCTGATGTGATGATTATGAGCCTACTAACTATACGCGAGAGTTAAAGTTACTGATGTGTTTAAACTGATCAAGTATCATTTGCTCTTCATCGCTTTATTTAAGTGGTATAAGGAATAATGATTTAGTAGCACGCAACGCGTAGTTTGGTAGCGGGTTTCTAAATTTAATGAAAGACGTTTTATGTAGTGCAACAAAGGGTTCAGTGTGGGTTCTTGTGAAGTATTCCTCGTCTAGTAGCTTGTCTTTGAGCCCTGGCATGCCGATGCCGACCCGGTACAAGCCGCCATTGTCCAGCAGCTTCATTATCCCACGCGTGGGAGATCCGGAATATGTGGATTAGATCTAGTTCTACTTATGTTGCAGTACTTAAATTAAAAATAACTATACTGACACTACGATGTCATTCAAATGTTTTCGTTACCAAAGCCGCCGTTAAAAGCCGAAATATAGATCGTGTCTACCTTTGTTCGTATAGATCAAGGATTGTTTGAAACATCCGTGGCTTTGTACTGAATCATGTCTACAATAGAGCGAACTCTACATTACGAAACTTGCATGAACTTTAACGTTTCCTGCGTTGCGAATATTACGGTGGTAAAACATTAAATGCTCTTACGTCTCGTGAGAATTCTCCATTGGTGTTATAGACGGGTGAACAAAACTGTAAAAAGTATTAATGCGCTCATCTTCTGCTTTGTCGAAAACAACTTAATTATTACTCGTTCTCGTTGGTGGTCGCTCTTGATTACTAAGAGTAAGATTTTAATTACAGACTTGCGGGAAACGGTAAACGTTGGTTATTATAAAACTAAAATATGCAAACGTGTTGCGTAGTAGTCAGGCTTTAGTAGTCAAACAAAGGATTTGGTGCTAACCAACTAAACAAAGACGGTAGTTAGATAAGCTGTGAATCTTTCAAGTCCACACTTGTCCCTGCCCATAACTGGGGCATCTTGTTTAATGACACCAGTCGCCTTTTAAGGGGTCTCCGAGGCAAACGGACTCAGATTTTGGCGAAGATATTAACATACCAAGTAATATTTAAGCTTTTCATAAACACCGCCTCTTAATAAAGAGTCTTTAGAGATAAATTTAAAAGATATTTTTTGAACTTTACAAAAGTTCTTTTATATATTTGTAGATTGCACCGTTAAATCAGGGTCTATATTTATTAGCTGAATCTCGCCAGGGAAAGGTGAAGATAGGGCAGCCGAGCGGAGGGCGCGAAAATAACAAGTTAACGACTGACGATCTGTAAAATACCTGCCTACTTGTTGATGGGATCGTTTTATCACGTTTTCGGAGATTGGCTTCCCTGCTCTAGCATCGTGTGTAAACTATTTACTAAAAAAAAGCTAAACAAATTATTAACATATTTGAACGTTCACCATTTACACAACAATATCAACATTATCAAACTACACAACGGGACTTAATCGCGTATTTAAGTTTTAAGATACTTAAATACGCGATTAAGTCCCGTTGTGTAGTTTGATAATGTTTAATAATCGTGAAAGTTTAAATCAATATCAACATTACAATGCGATGGATTAATCGTCTAATGGATTGAGGTTCCACAATACCGCAATATGCATACGGTATAGGTAATAAGGGGAGGGTGGCTGGATGCATGACGGCGACGACGTCTGCATACTTCCAACCTTTGTATTCGAGAATCACCTTTATCGTCCCTGTTTTAGGGGTTAAATGCTATAGGTTTGGTATAATATATAGCAGACGGAGTGTGACGAGGGTTTAAGGTACGATGCGAGGGGAAATGCTGGGGACGAATTTAACAACAGCTATGCAATGCAATGCATCCGAGTGTTGATATTAGAGAGATTTATTTAATTAATGATCAATTAAGTCTGTTATTTCTATCATACTCTATATATTTCTTATTTATTGAATATGTACTTAAGTACCTAAGTATTAAAGTAATAACAATTTAGATACAATAGCTATGTACAGGGGTGAACTTATTCCTTTAAAATATCTCTTTCTCTGTTGTTGATGTTAATGTGATGACAATTACTAATCAAATTTTGAACAAATCAATAGGACAACGTCGTCGTTTCATCTATCGCTTATTAGAAAACTACCTATTCAATGTAAAAAATATAATTATTAGACCTATTTATAAATATGATGAAACTGAAGACCAATAATTAAACATTATCAAAATCTTAAACCTCTAAAATTTTCCAAGCGGCAGCTCACTTCTAACCGTTACGTTTAAAATTCATCATAAACACAAACCTTTTTTTTTAATTTATCCAAGTCATGCAAACATTGGCGATCGTTTGGCACTTTAGTTCAAAAGTCGCGATCATATTATTATTATTAGTCGTTAAGTTTCAAATCGATCATTCAAACTTTATATGCAGAAGTCGGCACAACACAAAACATATCGATCGACGCAGCTGATGCACAACACGATTGCAGCCGGCGACAAGCTGCCCGACGCGGCACGTTCGCCTAAGGCGAATGACGAATTAATACTAACATAACCTCAAACAAAATTACGCGCGCGCCGTCGAGAAAATGCTTTATGCTGTCCGTACTTTGTAATAGGGTTCAGTAAAGACGAGGAAGGAAATATTGATGGCATAGTGCATGACAAGGATAGAGGATTGTCAAAGGTGCACGCGCCGTAGTATGTTAAAAACGGTCTGCCGGTCATAGGGGCCATTACCTAACGAAAAAAAAAACAATATAAGGAATTTTCGTGTTTAATGTATGTTTGCATATCAGTTACTAACTACAACGGAAACAGACGGAGTTGTGTAAACCGTTAACGTTCACGGTAAACACTGTTAACATTTCTAATAACTGAAAAACACCGCACCTATTATGATAAGAAAATGTGCATACACGATATGGGGTTCAATTACTAGCAATGTGGTAATGCGTGAAGAATAATACAAACTATACTGGAAAAATTAATAGGTGATATTAATGCCATTAAGTACGTATATGTATTGTATGTTATATAACTCACAACTTATTTATTTTTATAGTTCTGTAGAGAAAGAACGCATCACATCAAACATCAAAACATTTTTTCACTCTCCACTTGAACATGTAGACAAGTTGAAGACCAAAAAAAATATCAAAGCGTCAACTGTTTGTGTACCTGCGCAACGTCTGCGTCTCTCGGCCCTTCCCAAAGCCATTGAAGCGTGAAGAATGAATGATTTTTAACAGCCGCTAACAAAAGTCGCAATAAATCCTGGCTACTCTTTGTATTCTAGTGGTTGTTAATGTTTAGAATTCCTTTTGTTGTGATCAAGACTGTTTGTATGGGTGAAGAAGTTATTTTGATCTAACCAAACTCTTTTACTCGTACTGTCCATTATTTAGATTACAATTGTTATGAACCAATGCTAGTTAATAGGATACCTAGATGTGAGAACAAAGCTGTTACCTCAAAAAGGTTTGAAGTTAATCTACTTAAAAGGAATACAAACAACATTGACTGATTATTCGTAAAGTCGGCTGACCGTATGATGAAATCAAAAATATATGTTGAACATGCTGGGTTATTAAAGAAAATATACGAAATATACAAAAAAAAATTAACCATGAAGGTCTATACGGCACAAACAAGGATGGCTCACGCTAGACCGGGCCGTGCCTGGGCCGAGGCGCTCCACATGTCATTTTCTATGACGGCTTATCAGTGATCACGTGGTCCTTTCCATAGAAATCGAAGCGCCGGAAGCTCCGGCCCGGCCCCGGCACGGTCCAGCGTGTCATCCTTTATTCGATGTTCCAAACGTCGTTGTTTCAAGCATAGTTATCTGGTACCTATACATTTAAGCAAAAATGATCTCTTGTATGTATTAGTAGTCAAAGCATTACTAAACTTAAATAGTTATAGGTAGTCATTATGCTATAGTAGCTTTTTAGGTGACTGTCATTTAGTATAATTTAGTGAGTACCTTAATGTTGTGTAGGACGATGCCCACATGCTCTCGCGCCAGAACGTCTGCAAGGCTGCGCTTACTAATGATTAACTCATGGTCACAAGGATTGAAGGAACACAAAAGGTGGATTATTAATAGTACTTAATTATACTTGTAATCCTTGCCAAATAACGTTGAAAGACAATCTCAAAAGTGTATGTAACTCTAACTATACTACCCCCATATTCATTTTTTTTGTAAGCATGTCATTGTTATGTTATTTTATCTCTGCTAGCGTGACGTAGGAGGTATGCTCATGTTTTAAATAATGACTTAATTACTGTGTTATTCATCAAACAAACGTACAAATAAGAAACACTTCAGAAATTACGTGAAGATAGATCTATTTATTTGATACACTTTTTTTTTTATAGTTACCCATAAAATCTGCTATACTAATTGAGTACTAGGTACGAAAGTTTCATTGAACATTTTTTCTTATATGTTCAAAAACTAACACAAAACCCTCGGCATTTGTATTCGGGTCGGACTCCTGCGGTTTTCTTTAATTCCACGTCAGACATGAATCCACGCACGCACCTTGTTTGTAAAGGCAAGGGATACAAACGTCCGCGGGTCGCCTAGCGGCGCGTGCTTCCTGCCAGCACGACCACGTCCTAGCTGCCCTAGCATACGCGACATTATAGCATTCTACCGCCAAACTAGTTTTAGTAACATTAATGAGAAACAGGCTATGCTTGGCCGTCTTGAGCACGCGCACGATTTACACAATGCGTGTCATGTTATAACTCCACCCTTCTAAAAGAATAATGTCATATGTGACTAAAAAATTCATAGTTATGTTTTATTTTTTCTAAAGGAGGCTGATAGTGGCGTTCCATACTTCGTGGTACACGTTTAGTCCGTGGGTCGTTTTCATCAATAAGTGGCAGCTGTTTGCGAAAGAACCAGACTGTAATCCTATGCAGAGGTCAGACTCTTATATCAAAACGGTAAAAACGGTTGATAATGAACTAACAAGGTTTTCGTTTGGTTTGTATGAAGTTCAACTTTTTTAATGAGGTGCTTCAGCCTATTTACGAGTAGGTAAGTATATCCTACTTAAGAATCATTTTTTAAAACTGACATGGCTCGAAATGGGTAATATGTAAGTACGATCAGATATTAGGTTTAGGTACACATCGATTTTGGATTTTAATGTTATTTCAGATGTTTTACGCTGCAATAAACCTAGTTTCGTAATAAGTTGGAAATATTTTTAGGGGAATCTCTACCCCATGTTTTACAGATGGGTTGATTATTTAAGCCAACACCCCAATGTTTCGGGTATCATCGTAGCGATTTATGAACTACCTCCGTATAACACTTTAAACTCTCGCGTTTTCTACACATATCTAATTACACAAACGGGTCTACCGCGATATAATTTCATTGTTTTTACCTTTAATTCCGACGTTTCAGCTGAGTTGCACCAGCTGTGGTCACGGAAAGACTGACGTCCCAATAAATGTCAACGGAGATAGTAATAAAACACCACCAAACTACCCGAAATTAGTTTATAAAAATGTTCGGGGTAGACAAAGAAATTGCAATTTTGCAATTTTTATAAATTAATTTCGGGTAGTTTGGAGGTGTTTTATTAATATCTCCGTTGACATTTGTTGGGACGTTAATAGTCTTTCCGTGACCACAGCTGGTGCAACTCAGCTGAAACGTCGGAATTAAAGGTAAAAACAATGAAATTATATCGCGGTAGACCCGTTTGTGATGTAATTAAATATACATATGTACCTCCGTATAGATGTATCAATCGTTTTTTTTTCGAACTGAATATATAGTTTTATTCTTTATCATGAGAATCATGAAAAAAGTTGGTTTCCTTTTTCGGAAATCTATTTTTTCCCTAAAATCAACTGAAAGCTTTGGAAGTTTTGACGTGAAAAAGTTATCGTATGTATAATCAATAATCAAATGATTAGCATTAGCAAAAATAGTTATACCTATCTACGAGGGTCAAGGTATTAAATATCAACACAGAAAAACTTCCAAATATATGTACACAACTACTCTAATGTAATGGGCAATAAGGTCGTGTATACATGCATACATATATTTGGCACTTTATCCGTGTCGATATTTAATACCTTGACTTACTGTAGGTACTTACATGCAGTGCTTCTATACTTATTTATGTAAAGTCGAGAACAATTGATTCTTAACAACAATGAGGCTGGGCTGGAGCCGTTTAGATTCTTATAAAATAAATATTTTGGTAGCAAAGGTTTTCTATTCTGTATTGTTTTGAATTAATTCTCGCTACGCAGTTTGATTTTCTTTTGCTCTAAATTGAAATATCCCAAGTTTATAAATATGTTTAAGTCTATTCAGGGCACAATCGCCTAGAAATTAGGCTTATAATGGCGTGTCAACGAAAATGAAGTTGGGTTGCGTCGGCTCTAAGGTTCAGATTTAGGGCGTTTACAATAAGAAGCTTTGTTTCTGTAATGTTATTCCTATTGCTTACCGAGTACGTTACATCATCATCAGGGACTCGATCCTATAGATAGACAGTCGCATAATATTGCTTTTCTATGTATAAGGTAAACGTGCTGGTGCTCGACGCGGTCCCCGTACATGTCATCTTGAAACTTAAGTCATTGTCAATAGAGGTGACAGCAAGGTGTCACCTATTGGGCATTAGCATGTCGAGCACTAGTACGTTTACCATACATCTCTGTCGCCAAGGATCTTTTATAGCTGAATTTAGTAACTACAAATAAATTTCGCCAATTTGACTGAGGAATTGTAAGACGAAAAACACTTAATCCAGTAGGATTTGGTTCAAGTTATGATACAATCCATCATGAAAACCAAGCCTTCATAATACGCAAAAAAATACGCAAGTAAGTATGTACCTATAACGGGTTAGCACTGATTGACGAGCACGTTATCTTTTCGCGGATTAGCAAATTAATATTTTGGTTTTACTTCATAATACGTACGGCAATAATTGTGGGCAGGTGTGCGTAAGATCACCGATAACGCACACTTCTACCAGATCGGGAAAACATATTTTTTTTATGCTGGTCGGGTAGAAGTCGGTGAACTATGGGAATCCATCCCTGCGCCGTGTTTTGGTTCCGGGCGCGTGCGCAACTGGTTGTAATCAGAACCGTAATCGTGGCTGGGCCGACGCGTGTGCGTGGTCACGTAACGGACGTTAAACTATAACAAATTATTTATTCCGTCAAAAATAGAACATTAACCTGTTATTTTAGGTACACATGGCCCAAAATTAAACAAATTTACTTTAACCCCTTCGCCTTCCAAGAGCTACATACCCCCCATGGTTATACTCGTACTATAGGTAGATAGATAGATAGATAGATAGATAACCATTTATTAGCTTGCCACAATACACACATTGACAGAAAAAAAACAGAAACAATAACAGTATCAAACTAAAGCTAAAATCAGGAACAAGATGTATCAATAAATGTGCTGTGTGCGTTGCAGCAAAACAAAAGGTAATAACAAGATCGGCTACGTCAACCACTTGCGAGCACACCAGAGACAGCAACGGAGTTGATAGCAGTCGCCGTGGCCGAATTGGCCGTGGAGTTATTATTATAGGTAATGTGTATATGTATACCTATGTATGTATATCGGGTGGAACAGAATTAGGGGGTTTTATGCAAACGGGGAACTGTTTAGGCTACATATTTTATTTTTCACTTATTAATCACGTTAATATTTGTAACCGTTTATGAGATCCAGTTTGTTAAGCATTAGTGCAAAAATCTGTAGGTATGTTTCAACCCTAATAGCAAGTAGATCCGATGAAAACTCTTAACAGCAACTTAAAAGATACCTCGTCCGTAGAAATAAGACAAGCAAGATTGTTCAGGGTCTTTGAAGTACTCGAACGAAACCAACGCCCACCGTCTCACAACTTCAACAAAAGATACGTCAAATAAACATCTCCCGCAGCTCGACGTTCCACGAACTCCGTGCCTTGGCCACTCCCGTGAAATGACATGCCTGTTTCGTATTATGATTGCGATGAAGCGGACTTGAAATACTCAAATACCTTTACTGATTAAATAGATAAAGTACCACGCAATATGTAGGTACCTGACATAGGTGTAGCTGTCGCTGTCGCGTGTATTTATTTTATTATTCATCACTTAAATCACTTATGATCACTTAAACGGTTAACTTTAAATAGCCATGTTAGTACGTGTGGGTCATGGTATAATAATATACTCCGCCTGGTACTCCATTCCCGTCTTTTCTAGGTCACCTAACTGACACGGGCCTACGTCATCATGCGACAGCGCTATATGATAATATGCGATAGCGCTATATATAGCGGCCATGTTGTTGTGACGTAGGCCCGTGTCACTCTGGGAATGGAAGACCATGTTTTATTAGACTATGGTGTGGGTTAAATATGTATTGCAAGCATGATATCCAATTTTTGATTTTGTGGAATGCGCCGAATTTAGGACACGTTAATTTGGTGACAATGCAATGTTTTGGCACCGTTAAGCTGATTTAATAATCTTATGATGGAAAGTTAATCTTGCACGTTTTTTTTTAGCTTTTATAGAGAATCTCAATAAGCGTAGCCCCAATTCTTCACTTGTCGTGAGAAAATTGCAATCGAACTGTAAATTACTCTGTCGGGCACTTCACTTACGTTGTGATTGAGTACTAAACAGTTTAATTCCTAACACCGAGAACGACGATGGAGAAACTTAGTTCACAGAATGAAAGCGGCAATCATTTATTACAATAAATATATCCAGAAGTAGATAAATTAGTCAGGAAATAATGTAATATTATTTATTAACAAATCTTGTTAAAAATTTCTTAAAATGCATTTTAATAGTCGCTTTAGTAGGCATAAACGCAATTCTATTTCAGCACAGAAAACGCTGGAATATTTTCAATTGTTCAGTATCAATTGAAAATAAAAATATTAATAATTTTCTTGTCCACGTAACTTTAATAAACATGTACTTACCGAGAGCACCAATTGCGTTATAAGTACATATATTTCAAATACCTATGTCAATAAAAACTGTGTTTGCTTCTACTACAGCACGTAAATAAATATATAATAAGATATAAGTAGATCTTGTAGCAATAGTTTTGGGAATTTGTATAAGGTACCTGCGCCTTGTAAGGCCCATTTTTTGCAATACCTAAATATAACAAAAATAAAAAAATATTTCTGAAATCAAATTTTATTGAAATATTCCTTATTTATTTGCGAATAAAATGAACATGAACAAAGCTGAAGAGGGTCGAAAGTCTGTACATGGAAGATATTCGAAAAAAAGTTGTCTGGGGATACTTAGAAGCGATAACAGAACACGTTCCAACAGTTTTTAGAATTTTTGTCTGTTTGTCTGTTTATCTGTTTGTCTGTTTATTTGAACGCGCATCACGTGAAAACGGCTGAACGGATATTGATGCAAACTTTACTAATCTGTCGAGAACATCCCCGGCCAGGTTATAGGCTATAAAAATTCAACCCCTAAAAGGGGGGGTAGCCACAACACTCGATTGACTTAAGTTAACAAATAAAATTAAATTTCTTAAAGAAAATAATCATTTTTAAACACCTCGAATGTGGGCCTTTTTAGGAACATAGGCACTTATCATGGCCCAATTTTAAGCAAGTAATTTTTAAACGCTATCAAAACAAAAAATATTTTTAAGCATTAAAATTAACGTATTAAATGCGTTTCTTAGGTAATCAGTTTCTTATAATATATTTTTTGGTCATAATTGGACGGTGGGCCATCTTGGGCTTAGCAAAACTTAATCTATCAAAAAAACAAATAAAAACTTTATAAAACATAAAAGTAACATTTTTCCTCTGCTTTTTCTAACATTTGTTTAAATCTAAACAACGAATAACCTTACAAATTGCAAACTTTTTTTTCAAACAATTTTAGTGGGCCTTATTAGGAGTACAGAAAAAAGTTTCCGATCCTTTTAGTATTTGGCGCCATGAAAAGTATTAAAAAAAATACATTGAACAAACCAAAGATCTGACAACTTTAAATTCAAACCAAAAATAGTAAAATAAAGTATATAGGTTAAACCTATAAAAAATTTAAATATTTTATTTTGCTACTATTTCTATTACGATAGTTATATTATATTTGAAAAAGAAATTAAAATTTCCCATTGTCATTTTATGGTCCAAAAAATTATCATATTCAATAGTCCTAATAAGGCCCATCCCATCGGGCTATCTTGGGAGCCCGTGTGGTGGGCCTTTATAGGCACTTCTCTCGGCAACGTGAATTATTTCTATTCAATGAAAATAAACAAAAAATATAAACAACGCTTACCTTCATAGGAATGTCCTTGAATCTTAGCAACTTTATATCAAAAAGGAATACTAAAACTGTTTGTTTTTTTTAAAGAGACAATAAAAAGTATGTGAGTGTGAGGGTATAAACAGCAAGCCATTTGCGACGTGACTGACAAAGTGTCAACCGCTACAAAGATGGCGGCATCTACCATTTGACATGAACTTGCAGTTATCTCTATGGCACTAACCGAACATGTGCGCGAAATTTAAAATCATTCGAACGGTTGTAAGTATAAAATTTTGAAAGTGGGCCATCTTAGGAACAGGGCCATCTTTGGCGGAGGTACCTTAGGTATATTTTTAGTCTGCTAGCTTTAATTTAAATTCATTTAGAAAACGTTAGAGAAGCATTGAATTCTGTCCCGAAACATAATATGTGCCAGTCTTAGTCTGTTACGAAATACTTTTTTTATTTGGTTCCGACCCGCAGTTGCAGCGTGTGGTCTGGCGCACAAAGCGACGTGTCTGTGTAGATGTAAAGGTTGTATAGCATTTGTACTGAAGAGGTGTGCCTTTATTCAAGGATGTCGTTGTCGTATGACCTTTGGCAACATTCCACGGGTAGTTTAGTGGGGATAGGGAGTCCGGCGGTCAGGTGTAAGGATGAATGGGAACTGTTTATATTTATATCTTCCTTAAGTATACACGCAAAAAGGTAAATATCGCATTGCAATACATATTTCTTTGTCCATGTCTTCTTCATTTTTATTTGAAATTTAGCTGTTTAGGTAATTGTGAATATTAAAGTATGCATGTAGGTACACACATCTGCAAAAGTGCATACCTACCTACACATTAAATGAATGAAATTCATTCATAGTGGTGCACTTTTGCAGCTCGCTGTATTCATAACCTCATCAACTTTTTGTATAAAAAATCTACCTTCAATTTCATTAATTAGTGTTTGACGTTTTACCACCAAACCAAATGGGACATTCTGTGGTCGTATCATATCTACATGTTTGCATACCTAAGTTTTCCCTCTTCATGGCGTCACAATTGCAAATGCCTTTCAACCGTTTAGTACATTCGTATAGGTACACAGGTGAAACAAGAGTTTTCCATTACCGGAGGCGAGTTCAGCGTCACGCTTAACGGTCCCGTGTGAAACAGAACACGCTCAATAGATGACATGAGAACATCTGTACATGTGCCTACAAAGCACATTGTGCTAAGTACAAAAGTATCGGTTTTCGAAAGTTAGCGAGAAGATACGTTTTGTTTTTCTTCATGACCGTGCGTTACTCATTTGTTTATATCGAAGCGTGACTAGTGCGTACGAATACCACTTACTTACTCACTTATTGTTCTTCTTACATAGTGAAGTAAGGTATGTAGGGCCTACATTCGACAAGGACAGGCCGTTTATCTCAAGTCCCATGTCATAAGACAAAAAAGACATTAATATTTGGTAATTAAGTTTGGTAGGAGTATGTGTTCATTGTGGTTAGAATTTTATAATTTAGCAAACAATAAAACTTATCAACTCTATCAAGATCCAAATTGGACTTTTTTTAATTGGGTATTTTAATCATAATAGAAGCTAAGCGTGGGAGCCACGGCGGCCTCGGCGGCGGTGTACTGTTTCAGCATGGGAGCCAGCCGCGGGTTCCAGTTCAACTGCCATCACGATCTGTCAGCAAGTGCCAGAGCACCGTTATACAAATGACAATTAAACGTGAATTACACCACCTTGCTATAGTCCTACAGTCGTGAACAACGGTATGCAACCAAATTTCATTTCATGGGTTTCTACACGTTAGAATAATGATATTTGTGAGTCATCGTAATATTCCCTAGCTATATAAGGTATGTTATAATCGTTGTTCGTAGGTATTCTTTTATTTTCTGTATTGATAATTATACGCTTATTATTTATATGCCTAATCTTTATTTTAAAAATATGTGTTAAGGTTTTTCAGTCATTGAGTTTAGTTATTGGGTTTTATTGGGTTTTTCAGTTTCTCTGATTTATTTACTGTTCGATGTATAAATACTACGAGTACATTATACGGTTTAAGATCAAGGAAAAGAAGAAAATCTTAATCCTGTAACAAAAAATAAGTTTGTCAAACCATGTTTGATGCCTTTAGTTTTAGCTTAGAAAAAAGCCACTCATGTGCAATCAACTACAATTCGCCATAAGAGTGATGAGTTAGTTTTATGAGACCTCAAAATTGTCATACAAAGATGAAACGTTGCATCATTGGATTGCAGCATTTAGTAGTATGTTACAGGTAAGACAATGGGCAGCTTTCACCCACGTTTGGACGTCGCGCATCTAGGCCGGACGAGGTTTCTGGACCAGAAAGGACTTATTGTTCCAACATTACATAGGTACTTTCGACACTTGCGTTTGGATAGATCTTACGTCAACGATAGACCATGCAATGGATTAAGGCTCCCTTATCGAATCTGGATTAAGAAATTATTACGGAAATTAACGTCAATATTTTACGAACTAACGAATTGACCATGTGGTCACTTAACTTACTTTTCATATGTATCACATAAAATGACATGAGCATTAAATGATAAATGTTATTGAATTTACCATTTCATGTTCAAAAGATGAATAAACAGATGAAGTCGTCAAATCCAACCGTCAACGTTTGTGGCTTGGTATTGGAAAATGATACAATAAACGGCTTTTTAAAAAGCAGTCAGGCTGAAATGACAGCAGTGTCAGGTTTTTAAATGGAGCATGATGCGATATAACCGTTACGATAACATTTAATTATAGTCAGATCTCTATTTTCCTCTAACTTCTATTGCAGTCAATTAATATTCACAGCAATGCTAATTTAAGATATAAGGACACTGACATCATGCTAACAAAGCCCTTTTCCAGACTACCTAATGCATTCAAGTGGTCTTAATAATGCTCGTAATGGAGACGCCTGCATGATTGCAGTTGACGACGACGATATTATCAACGCGAGAAGCTATGTGTCACAACTACTATTAAATTAAAGTTCAACGACATTCACATTTAAATTTGCTTTTATAAATTTTATATTTTCTATACATGCAGGTCATATTTGTAGTAGGTATCCTGTAATAATGTATAAGTAGGTGCCAAAAATATAAAACATCAAACCCAGAACTCGGTGAACATAATACTGCATAATAAGAAATAATACAATCCGGAAAAACGCGAGTTGCTTTTAAGGAAATAAAAAGGTGCAAGTAAAGAAAATGTGATGATGATGATATAAATTTTGTGAACAGAATCATATTCGCACTTGGCCCTTTTTGGGAGGTAGGTACATGAGCTTAATTAAATTAAAAGCTTCCAAAAAAGAGCAGATGGCTCTTTCACAAACCGGTTCGTTTATTCATGCTAGTCTATCCTTCCTTACTTATTAAATTACAGCGCTGTTATGAGTATTAACGATAGTTAATTATGAATCACACAATAACAAATCAATTAAATGTGTCATCGTTTGAATGGTGACCGTTCGTATATCATCTATAGGATAGTATTTATTTACCTTATAGTTCCAGGAGGACGTCAAGGCACATCAAGCGATGAAACATGAGTCACCTATAGCCATGGTGGTGGTTTAAATTTTGTCACGTCGTACTGACACAATCAATGAGTCATGAAATGCATGGTGTTCATACTCACAAGAATTCTTATTTAGTTAACTCTTTATAGGGCACATTTAGATATTATACGGAAAAAATTACCACCCCATAACAACAACTTTATGTATTTTTTTCTTATACGACTTTTTTAAACTTTTAATGAGGCGATGAAGCTTTAATTGTAATATTTTTTTTAATCTGGTCTGTTATAGGGCGACGAAATAAGGGCCGAGGTTCTTAAGTGGAGACCATGTATATACCGGAAAACGCATGGAAAGAACTCCAACAAGGTAGACTTTGATAAGATCTCAGGGAATTGTTGGATGAGGGCTGCTTACAGCCAGTCTAGATGAAGATCTTTCAGGCATTTATTGTGGAATAATGAATAGAATCAGGCGTTACTTTGCGGGAATCCATTTGCATTTTTGTGGATGGATGGGAACATTCATTGCATGTAAAAAAATACGCAAGTAAGTATAACGGGTTAGCACTGATTGACTAGCACATTATCTTTTCGTGGATTAGCAAAGTAATATTTTGGTTTTAATGCATATATTATTGTGATAAAGAAAATTGTTGATCAAAAATTAAGCGTCCCTTTTTAACACCGTGCGATTGAAAGAGATAGGCAATTCATTATTACGCTGTCAGGTAGACAAGGGCGCCAGTGCCATCATGTACGTAAGTGTACGTACATTATAATATATGTCGCAGACCGTCTATAATGAATGTATGACGGCTGCGTTTGATGGAATGTCAAGTATTGAAATAGTCTATGCTTGAGTGTGTTTGACTGCGATACAGTGACTTTTATTTGAATGACCCGAACAGCTTCTTTAATGGATTGGTTCCTGGCTGATTCTGAGGACAGCCCGAAATGAGATGACATCCTGAGTGGAACCGTCAGTCAGATTCGAATTGGAAAGAATCGCGGTCAACCTCACTACATTCCTATAATTAATATTTTATGAATTCTATCATTTTAGCTGTGCCGTTCATGGAGTATCTTTAATTTATGTACATCATCAGAAGTGGCTCCTTTTACCCTATTCCCACAGAAGAGTATAAGAAGAAGCAAATAATTTCAGGCACAAGCAATTATAATTATAGTGGTGGTAAGCCCAAAAGTAAGGTATACACGTAAAAATATGAAGATATTTTATTAAATACGTCTGGTGAGTTCAAACAGTTTTCGATGTTTAATATGGATAAGTAAATTGAGTGTAGGTACAGTCAACGGTAAAAATATGGTTGTACAAATCATCTCAAAAATATGTCCCATAACTCTTATGTCAGTCACTTAAGAACTATGGGACATATTTTTGAGTAAGTTGTCTACACCCATATTTTTACCGTTGACTGTACCAGTGGCGGCGCGTCAAACATATCCATAGGCAAGCCGGGGCTAATTTGGCTTAGCTACATATTTCCTTTACAATTCTGCTCAAACGTCCAAAAACAGGCAAGCCGGTGGGAATCGGCTTTTATGGACCCGCCGCCACTGGTAGGTACTTAATCCCATGGGTATTAAATATTGCCTATGCCAATGTTTGACACAAAATAATTTTGATTCCCGTTACTTTTGCGAACTGAAGTTTATTATTAAACTATATAAAAATAGTGGTGGTGCATAGTGGTGGTGTACCTATGCTGAGTGCCTCATTGTTCTGACAGTGCAACCAGTGCAACTAAAGTACAAGGACAGGTTTCGTTCCAATTTCATGAAATTTGACCCATATCGACTGCTAAACTTAACAAGGAATTGCGGCTACAATGTTTGATCTATTCCTATACATAATGAATTGACGTAGCTATGCCGATTGGTATTGCCTTAGTAAACTTATCAAGAAACTACGGCTACAACGCTTAACAATTTGTTCTCCTCCTATCCTGCTTTACAAAACAGAAGCCTGCCTAGCCTGCTGCTGCAGCCTTCTAATTTCGTGTCGGGCTGGTGTGGTGGAGACTGAGTTGAAGGATCGCTTTTGCTCTCGATGCACATATCGCAGCTGACATTGACAAACTTTGTTTATTTGGTGAGCAGTTCTCATTTTATTTCACCACAGCTAGAATGCTGTCAATATTTGGCAAGAGTCTGTTTAGTGATGATCTGTTATGTGAAATTAAATTACGAAACCACGAATAAAAGTTAATTCAAGTATTTCGCTATTTCAAGTTTAATCAAAAATATATGGCATCGATTGATATGTGGAGCAATGCACCAAAATAGCTACATAATATTTAAGATTGTTTTGTTTGGTTTCAAAGGGTACTTATACTTATCAGTTACTTATCTAATTAAATCGATTTGAAAGGGCTAAACTTATCGTGTAACAGTACTTGGGTTTTGTACTTAAGTTTTAAACAAATAAAACTGATCTTGTGTTCTCCTTGCCATTTGATACGAAACTATGAACTGAACTAGACGTCACATCCGAAAGCAAACGATTATCAAGGCCTCCGGTGCCCGGAGCTGGGAACGAATCTGCGTCTTCTGCATTTGCGGCGGAGGCCAAAGCAAAAACTGGTCTTCCCGGTCACGGTGATACCGGTCGAAATTTCTTGAGAATACATTATTATGTTTTCCTTTATTTAAAGGTCCTTTAGCCCACATTTGATACAGCCAAAATTAACACAAAAGCACTCAAACCAATGTTATATTACTAACCGTGCCGTAGGGACTCTTTAATGGAACGACGTACTAGCTTGGTTGTGTTTATGTTTGTTGGAGTTGTCTCGATGAGTATTGGTTGCCTCTTAGAGAGCAGGTACAGTCGGTGATAGAGGCTGTGACGAAAATGAAACCTAAAAAAAACACATACTTGTATCGTTCAGTAATCAAGCACACATTTTAAGATTGTGTTAATTAATTAATTTTTTTTTCCTTGAAACGACAACGACCGCTAGAATCCTTCCAACAAACTGTCACTGCGGTCCCCTGAGCAGCGGAACAAAGTGGCTACAAAATAGTTGAACCACCCCTAAACCGAAAAGCTATTACGCATGTAGAAATTAGAAGTAGAGGCTGTGACGAAAATGAAACTAAAAAAAAAACATACTTTAATCGTTCAGTAATCAAGCACACATTTTAAGATTGTGTTAATTAATTAAATTTTTTTTTCCTTGAAACGACAACGACCGCTAGAATCCTTCCAACAAACTGTCACTGCGGTCCCCTGAGCAGCGGAACAAAGTGGCTACAAAATAGTTGAACCACCCCTAAACCGAAAAGCTATTACGCATGTAGAAATTAGAAGTAGAGGCTGTGACGAAAACGAAACTAAAAAAAAAACACATACTTTAATCGTTCAGTAATCAAGCACACATTTTAAGATTGTGTTAATTAATTTTTTTTTTCCTTGAAACGACAACGACCGGTAGAATCCTTCCAACAAACTGTCACTGCGGTCCCCTGAGCAGCGGGACAAAGTGGCTACAAAATAGTTGAACCACCCCTAAACCGAAAAGCTATTACGCATGTAGAAATTAGAAGTTGTTATCAATACGACAAGTCATGTTGTTGACATAATGGGTAATGTTAATGTTACATACAGATTTGACATATTTGAATGATGATACAAATGGGCATTTTCATTTGAACATATACTTTAAAGAGCGACTTAAGTCGTGTTTCAGTAACGTCAACTCGTCGTCGTCTGCCCTATGGACTAGGTACTGAAATTTGCTTTCAATGAAATTAAGGCGTACCGATCGGGTAATTATTTTAATTTAATTTTAATTATGATATGGAGAGATTTTGGACACTGAGGGTGAGTGTAGGACTACTCACATTCCCGAAGTTATATTGCTTTGATGCAATTACTTATACAAAGCCCGCCTTTGTTTGATTTTTTTTCCCAGGGGTAGGATGGATCGATCAAGAAAGTAATACGTTTGTCAAGTTTGTAATAAGTTTGATTTGATTAAAATTTGAAATTTAATGTCTATTGGTGCACGGGTGAAACACGCTTCACGCTTTTCACTTTCATAAGACATTATGGCATAAGTTGCATGTTGTATATAAGTGACGATGAAACACCTACCTCCGTGCTTTGAAGTTGAAGTGGTGTTTCGATGATTAAGCATAACGATCTTGTTTTTAAAATCATACAAAGCCTAATTTTATTTATTTATGTTAGTTATTTATTTATGAATAATATTTTCATGACAGTATGCCAACATAAGTGTTTTGTATGATTGTTTTCTTTTCGTTAATGGTTATAAAAAAAAATAACGAACGGTGAGTGGAATGGTGAGGTGATGTAATAGTCGCTGCGAAACCGATTTTATTTTAAGGACCTAGGATGTAAGATAAGGACCGACTGAGCAATTAAATTCATTCCAATTTTGATCACCTGGAAGGTGGTGAAAGGTGATAGATACACATCGAAACAATTCATGCTTACCTACCTACAGTAGGTACCTACAAATATGCTCACGATTGGTTAGGGAAAATACGAAAGTGCCAAAACCTTTACATCCAACTAATCTAGACGATGATAATGCAGAGTCTTGGAGCAAGTTCGCAATGATGACTTCGAAGCATTAATAAATCATTAATTAATAAGTTGATAAAATGTTTAACATTCTCACGCGAATGATACCTATTAGTAATACATCTGTGGTTTTTCATTGGTGGTTTAGCCAATGATGCAGATTGCGGGTTACGCAATATGTTGTGGTTTTTCATTGGTGGTTTAGCCAATGATGCAGATTGCGGTTTACGCAATATGTTGTGGTTTTTCATTAGTGGTTTAGCCAATGATGCAGATTGCGGGTTACGCAATATGTTGTGGTTTTTCATTGGTGGTTTAGCCAATGATGCAGATTGCGGGTTACGCAATATGTTGTGGTTTTTCATTGGTGGTTTAGCCAATGATGCAGATTGCGGGTTACGCAATATGTTGTGGTTTTTCATTGGTGGTTAGCCAATGATGCAGATTGCGGGTTACGCAATATGTTGTGGTTTTTCATTGGTGGTTAGCCAATGATGCAGATTACGCAATAAGGACAGCGCCGGAAAAAAAAGAAGGAGTTTGGCCAATGATGTGGATTGCGGGTTACACAATAGCGGATGTACAGAATACTACTAGTCGAACAACCTGTTCCATTTTTGCGGATAATAAAGCCCTAAGCAAATAAGGTTATTGCGAACTTGCACTTGAACTTGTTTCGGCTTTGAAATTCTTATATTCATAAATAAAATTCGATTGAACTTGATCGAGCAAACTTATGTAAAGTCTGTTTGCACTTATGATTGTGATCAGGATAGCCGAGTGGACTTGTTGTTCCTGTGGAGTTTAGACTTGCATAGTACTCTTCTTACGAGGACGTGTGAAAGGTCAGAATGGCCGTGTCGCAGACCGTCTATAATGAATGTATGACGGCTGCGTTTGATGGAATGTCAAGTATTGAAATAGGCTATGCTTGAGTGTGTTTGACTGCGATACAGTGACTTTTATTTGAATGACCCGAACAGCTTCTTTAATGGATTGGTTCCTGGCTGATTCTGAGGACAGCCCAAAATGAGATGACATCCTGAGTGGAACCGTCAGTCAGATTCGAATTGGAAAGTATCGCGGTCAACCTCACTACATTCCTATAATTAATATTTTATGAATTCTATCGTTTTAGCTGTGCCGTTCATGGAGTATCTTTAATTTATGTACTCCCCGTCATATAGATACAGGAATACATAAGTATGTAGGTATCAATTTATCAAGCGTCATTTACTGTTAATAAACATAAATGTTTTAGTGCTTTAATTACCAGTTTAAGTACCTAAAGTTAGAGATCAGAGCATAGATTTGCAGTTGTTGATAAACTTTGATAGGTTTCACAACTACTTTAACTACAATCACAGGCAGTTTAAGCTGCGTCCTGCTATGAAGCCGGATTGTACATTATGCATAAAATGTTTAAGTGAAATTGTGAGAGAAATTGTTTGAGAGCTTTAGAACTGTATAGAATTAATAAATTGGTATTACAGATAATGTTGCTGTTGGTGGTATCTGTGACTAGCGACCCGCCCCGGCTTCACACGGGTGGTTCAACCAATTCACACAAAACTTTAACAAATTATACACCTAAACCTTTCTCAAGAAACACTCTACTCATAGGTGAAAACCGCATGAATATCCGTTCAGTAGTTTTTGAGTAAGTACTAATATATTAATTATATACCTACAGTTACTTTACGCTTACATTAAAAAAATTCTAGAATTATCTTCTCCGTATTTTGTTGTAGTTCCGTATGTAAAGTTGGCGAAGTATTACTACACCTTATAAAACAAAAAATACATTTTAAAACTGTTAATTGTGTCAATTGTGACGAACGGGCAGCTACGGAATCTTACCTACACTGAAAATGGCCCAACAGCACTTGGCCGGTTTATTACACCTTTTTTATTTCGTTTTTTTTTAACAGATAAGACATACTTAACTGATATATTATAGCAATTCGAACATAATGATTTTTTTGTGTTTAAATTGTGCGTTGCATTTAATGGTTATGTCTGAGGGTGGTGCGAGGTGTGAAGGGCAAGGTAGAGGAGTAATTGATATTTAAGGGATTTAAATTTACATAATTTACTACGAACCAGGTATAAGACCTCTTATTAAGATTAAAGGGGTCGCCGCACACCGCAGGGTGCGTACGAGGATAGGGGAAGCGTGATTACTTTTAGCAATATACTTAACTGTATGGATTTGTATAACCAAGACGTTGTAGAGCTAATAATACTTATGTCTGAATTAGATATTCAGAGAGACATTTATATCGGCACCAATTTTGATCCCACCAAAACCATTTTCATGTAAAATGTTGCCAAAACGAGACCATATGAGTCGCACTGTCAAAATATCAGATCCGCAGGTAGAGTCAAGCTTCCAGCATTAGACACCCTAACTCTACAAGCCCTAACTTCACTAACTCTACACCTCAGTCAAAATTAGATATCAGTCTAATATCAGTGTACGTTCGAATTAGCCTGTATAAAACTTTGACATTTATGATAGGTTAGTAGTACATATTATTAAATTGCACAACGGGACTTAATCGCGTATTTATGTTTTAAGATTTACCTCCGACGTTAAAATATAAATAGAGCGATTGTCCCGTTGTGCAATTTAATAATGTTTAATAATCGTGAAAGTTTAAATCAGTGTGTTGAGTAGTACATATGTCCTAAAATTTTGTCCCAGGTCCAGACGATTCACATTTTTGGGAAATACAATTTCGAATAGTGTTTACCGAGAGAACTAGTATTCCTATCTTAAGCTTACTATTTTATAATAAGCTAGCTTTACAATGATTTCGGGTTTTTAGTTTCGTCATATAAAGCCATCTACCGGATATCCATGAAACGCTAAAGTTTACCAATGAACATTTGTAAGTTACCTTAGCTTCAATCACAACTTAACGTACAGTTAAATAAGCCACTAACTGTAGTACGTGGTACCACTTGAGTTCTGTAGATGGCACTGTATAAATTGTTTGCATAGATGGCGCCGCTGTGGTAAGTTTAGTTTAAGTTTGCCTGGCGCCGAGCTCTACGTGTTTTCGAGAGCTTTACCACCCGACTTCGGTTTATCACGGACAACTTTTAGTAACGCTGTACATTGCGGCATCTATGATGTTACCGGCAGTATCGTTACATGCTGAGCGAGTAATGTAAGACGGTTGAGGGTTTTATAGTGTTGTACACAAGGTGTTTGTGTTTCGTAGTGAGCTGGTGGAGTTGTGAACGCGGGACCGACACCGGGCCGCCGGTGGCAGTAGATACGTGTTCCCCGCGGTGACAGGTGGCCCGCCGCCCTCACGCAAGTAACTCGCGCTCGCGAAACCGTCCCTTTTGTTTATAACACTTGTTGTGCTCCCGGTTCGATGACAACCAGCGGGGGAGTTTCCTAAAGTTCGTTTTGAAACTTGAAATGTGAACTTTCAGTGTCGTGAAGTGGTTGGGGAAAACTAAACGGCGTGATTAGTCATGTTAACAAGTACGATTAAAGTGAGATTATTAACATAACTTTGAAGATTTTGATTGACATAGTTCCAGCATGGACTTTGCTGGTGTGATCGAGTCAAGTTCTCAACAAATTTAGTCACCGTAAGTAAATTTAAAAGTTCGTTCCCACGTTTTTTGTAGGTAGTCAAGATGGAGCATAATTTGTGTGAGAACCGGAGCGTGATGAATAGGGAGTTCTCATGAAGTATACGATAGTGATAGAACTGTGTTGTAGAACATAAAGCACTAGTGTGAGGCCATGGTCGAGTTGAATGGCCGGCGCCGCGGGCCTCGGACGTTGCCGTGCATACCCAACCACCCGGCCGGCGGCTCGCGGTCGCGGTCGCAACGTTCTTACCGGGCCGTAATAATGTGATAGGTATTATTGTCCTTACGGATCTAGTCACAACTTAAACCATTTTATCACGACCATATAAATGCTTATCAGAATGAAATAAGAGTTTATTCTCGTCTAAATTATGGGCTTGATGTGCTGGCTGCATAAAGAGCTAAAAATGTTTGAGGACAAAAAACTTAACTGTTCATTTAAAATTAGGATTTCTACGGTTTAGTTCTGTAGCTGGCATATTCTGAAATGAAGGACGCCAAGTGTGATAGTTAGAATCTAAACATCTTAGATGCCTAGTAATTACTAGGGCTAAGTTAACAAACCCCCAGAATTACAAAAAAATGCTAAAAAATATAAGATAGCAATTCTTACATTGTTACTTGCTCTACGATGCTGATTACGGCTGTTGCCCAGGACTTGGTTTCCGTGGATTTTTATATTGGTTGCTCTACATATCTACATGAACATAAGTTGAAAACACGTGATACATACTTGTGTCACAATAAAGACACTGTGACACAAATGTCACGTGTTTTCAACTGCTGGACGAAGACTTCCAAAGTTTCAACTCCCTCAATCGGAAAAAAATATTTGTGCTCGACACAAACTGTCAATCTTCTCTCAACCCCATTGTAGAAAGTATTTTCCAAAACTCACTCATACTTGACACATTTTCGTTCTAGATACTATGTAGATACAAAGTTTTAACACCTTTTCTACCCCTTGAAAAGATGAATAAAAAAAATACTGATATTACATCTCTTGTTTTCTAACGGTTTACACCGTTTTCTCCGTAGTTTCACACGGGTCTACAGTATGGGGTTCTTCAAAAAAGGAGTGTACAGGTTTTTAAAAGGTCGGCAACGCGCATGTAACACCTCTGGAGTTGCAGGCGTCCATAGGCTACGGTGACTGCTTACCATCAGGCGGGCCGTATGCTTGTTTGCCACCGATGTGGTATAAAAGTTTCAAGAAGTGCCCCTCAAACAAATGTTTGACCCCAATTCAAACTTTCAACCCATTTTTTACCCAATATGGGTGATGATGAATACATCATCATCATCTGAGGCAATACAGCCGCGGGTGGGCCTTAGCCTAGTCAAACAAGTCTCTCCATTCCGATCTATTTGTGGCCTTCCTTCTTCAACTTCTCACTCCTAAGGTCCTGATGTCCTGGTATACGCCGTCCAACCATCTGAGCTTGGGCTTGCCTTTACCTTTACCTCTGCGGCCCTCCGGTCGGCCTTCTAGAAGGCGCTTGGGTACCTGGCCTCGTCCATTCGTATCACGTGCCCTGCCCATCGCAGGCGTCCGATCTTTATGGTCTTAATGACGTTAGGCTCATATTTTTAACCCTATTAGGGGCTGAATATTCAAAAACACTGCTGTACATGTCTTCTTACGGTCCCGTCCCGTACCTACCTACTCAAATCGTTCCCGTTACTAACTTTTAACCTCCTTAAGATTTTTTAAAAACGCTGAAATTACTTTTATTGTACCGTAATATTGTGTCTTCCTAGTTTCCTACCAAGTTTCAAATCCCTTACTCACAAAAGTTTTCGTTCCGGTAAGTAAGTAATCAAAGATTAATAATCGATGCACATAAGTAAACACATTTTTTACGGGACTGATCCATTAAACAAGTAGGTAGGTAAGTCAATGTTTCTCGAGAAGCGCTTTCTTATATCAAGATGGGGAAAAACCAATATGGTAACGCTTTCTTTTGCACTATGTGGGTAATGAAGCAGCAATTTCAACCAGTTCTGCAATAAGAACCCTGTTTAGCAAGGCAGGCTTTTCATTCAAGCGTAAATCATTTCTTGCTTAAACTTGTTGTGCTATCAAGTTTTTAAGATCAAAAATAAGGTGAAAAATCCGTATTAAGCAGTTAAGCACTTGTAATGTATTACTCAATTGCCGAGTGCCAAAATTCTATTCAATAAAATCTCCCAACGCCTGGTTGATGCGTCCGGTGATCAGAGGACGGGCAGCTACTTTGACCAAGCGGCTAAGCCTGGCCATTCAAAAAGAAAACGCTGCCAGCCTGCTGCCGGGCGCCTTCACCTACAAAGGAGACCCTAAACCAGCGGTCGGCATTGTCGGCAACCTTTTAGCAGCCAAGGGCCAAATAGTAGTTACCGAAGTTGACGCGGGCCGCACTTTGTTAATATTTATGACTTTATCAAACATTCTCGTTTGTCAATATTATGTACATACAAAATAGCCAGGGAGGCTCGCGGGCCGCTTGTTGCCGACCGCTGCCCTAAACTAAAGAATAGGTACAAATCATATAATATAATAAGTAAAGGGTCATTACAATTTTGAACCAAACTCTTAGTTTGACGTTCTTTGGGTTCCCAAATGGATCGTGAGAAATAAAAGTTCGTCATCTGCGCATGCAGTTGCGTTCAGGCCGAATGTTAACTAGACCTGAGACCCTCCTGGCTTTTTAAACTATAGCAGCTTTCTTATCGTTATTTCCTTATATCCAATCATGATCATAACTAACAGATCTGCCAGAATAAGATGATATCACAGTGTTCCGACATTTTCTCGTAACTGTCTATAAATAATAAGTTCCTACGCGGGTGAAGACGGTCTCCGGGGGGGCTGCCATCTTTCTTATTTTCGATCTGGAGCTGTCAGTGATAACGAGCTCCATTTCATTCATTAGCCAGCTTCCTTTGGAATTAATGTCTTTTACCATAATTATTTGCTATCACGATTTCCGGAGGCTGATTGATTCACGATGTGGTCTAATATTTTAAATGTTTAACCAACAGCACATACAGCTGAATAATTTGACTTATATCTGAGAACAATAACAGCAGATTAAAAATTAAATGAAAACAAACTAAATGATTTTGTTCAATAAAACAGTAAGTACTTAGGTAAACATGTTGCAAGATGTTTTAACTTGCCTGAAAGATTTAAAAGGATTATTCTTTGACAGCTATGAGGACCATATTTTGTGTAATGTTAAAATACTTTTAATCTACTTACTAGAGCTGCGTGGGAATTATTGTGGGTCTAAAAAGAGTGAGAATGAGTCACAGCTAGCACATGTTTTCATTTGAAAGTCGGCAGTCGGGATACGGCCGGCGGAGTCTTGGCGAAGGGGTCAAGTGCCCTCTTGTCCTCGATAGGGATTTGTAAAATCACGATCCGCCTTGGCACTACACTCTTCTGTGGTTCATTCCGTCAATAGGGTGTATTATATATATAGACTCGGTAGACAGATTGCACAGTACCTAATGATTAAAATGTACCAATGCATTAAGTAACATAAAACATAAGGTAAAAATCGGAACAGAAGGTTCACTCGTTAGCTCGCCTTATTAGCGGTGTGTAATGGAGCCCCCGAAAGAAAACTTGGAACTGTAAAATATTGTATCAGGACGACATATGCATGCATAAAATATTATTGTTAAAGTAAGAGTTACTTAGTTAGTTTCAAGAAATATTAATATGTAGATATAGATAACTGCACTGTTAAATCCTAATATTTATTAAGATCGAAAGGTTTTCAAGTTATAAGAAATATTTATCAATATAAATTAAAAATATATATAAATATTTTAAAATGGTTAGGTTATTATGCACATATTATTATTTCGGACGACCGCATGTAAAAAACGTGTACAATCAAAACAGACACATTCAACGCAAATCTAATTACAGAAGTGGGCACGTTTTTGCTCGTAAATTTTAGCACAAATTAATCGAATGACGGTTTCCGTGATCAAACGGAATCTATGTGATCCAAATCTGTATGCATGGAGTATTCAATATGAATGTGCGCGGACGACGGGCGCGCTGACCGGCAGGCGCGGGCAGCGGGCAGCGGGCAGTGGCCGGTTGACAATAGGAGGCTTTGTTGCACAATGCCCATTTCCGATTACCAGATTCACCAGATTGAATTGAACGCCGTCACTGCGGCTGTGCCACCGGCCGTTCAATTGAAATGATTTTCGCATCATATGGCTCACATGCTCCGATGCTTATAAGTGAAACAGCCAAATCTCAGAATCGTGGCTATCATGTCGTGGTACCTACTTCGTTCAACCCGGTTTATTGGGATTATACCGTTTTAACTCTTCAATATTTCGTGTTTTCTAATGAACTAATAGGTACTAATAGAGTTAAAAACGTCTAAATATCAGCGTCTTAGTAAGCTAAATACATACGTACGAAAAGTCCTTACATTTTTGGATTTACAGGGAGTATTATTAGATATAATGATGACGGTTCAGTATTTATATAAACAAATTCAGCCAACACTTGCTATTTTACAACGCTATCTCAGTGCTTTGAACTCGGAATTTATACAAGCATCAAACGCGTTTCCCATCAAAGCTGTTACCGTTTCAAGATTGTTTCTGTTCTCATTAAAGGCAGAACTATCGTCTGTCGCTATCGGAACATTGTTACGGTCGTGTGAGTCGTGTGACGCCGCATTTTTCTTCTGTTTATCTTCCTTTGTCGCGTCGCAACAATCTCACGTTACCGGCAATGGCTCTGACATCGTGTTTGCAATATGTTGCCTTCCTTTTACGATCGATTCTTCGTAATCAATTTCATCGGATGTTGAACATTGCTTTGAATCATGGTAAAATAAATTTAATGAGTTGGACACCATATCACTACTAAACTAATTGTATCAATACAGTATTATGTAACGATTGCCCCCAGCGATTAACTTGTAGCTGGTTATGTATTTGGCTGTGTGATATCATAACAAATGCTTAAATATACATATATACCAATGTATTGTTAAGATGCCGCAAATACTCATATCATTCAATACCCACTTTATAAGCTGACTAGGTCATTGAGCCCTCGGAACTGAACTCGAATTTGATGACTTGTGCATATGTGCATGTGTTTTAAATGCACAGCTTTCTCTTCAGTCGTACCCGTCTCCTTGAAGATCTTTCTGAACTTCATTGATCATGCCGCTCTGACCTCGAGAGTTAGTGTCCAATGACCAATGAAGACTTTTTGGCAGCATTGTTCAATTCTTTCCCTTCCTTCAACTTTACCACGCTGAATTAGCCGAGTCAGAGCAACAGATTGCACCAGATCTTCCACACTTCCCAAGTTCTATCTGCTTGCGGGTCCTAAAACCTTTCTAATGTATTGTAAGTACATTATGTAGGTTAAATGCTATTCAAAATAAAGGCTACATGTTCCTTTGTATCAATAGACTCATTCAATGTGATTTAAAGTTAAATAGATTTGCCAGAGATTTGCAGACAAACACTCAAATTGATGAAATAAGTTTTCTACTAATTCCTGTAAACGACTGGGCGAGGCATAATTGAATGGTGGCTAGCTGACACGCTCTGCAACTAAGTCCCAAAGCTTGACTACAGTTTTGCGGTTTCCAACTTCACCAACTTGTCATAGGACCTGATTAATTGCTATGTCTTGTAAAATGTCGTCATAATAACGAATATACATACCTATGTATAATGGTTCAGGTTTGGCTTGACACACATCTTATTTAGGTCGTAATAAAACTGTATTTTAAATTTCAATACACTTTTCAATAACGTGCTTCATTTTACTACGATTACCTATAATTAAAAAAAAATGTCTTTTATATCTCTTACTCGCCACAGTTTTCTAACTTCTATGTAATTCGAAAAGGGAGCCAAAGTCGCGCCTGAGGTTTTCTTGTTAAGTATTTCATTTAACCTTTTTGGTATGCGGGTGAGGGAGGACATTAATTAACAACTTCCATAATTGTTTCGAAATTAATATTTTCCAGTCGCCACTCAGGCATTATGATTAGCTTAGGTATTTTGTTACTTGTTTTGTTTGTTTACCTTTTTATCAATATTCTCTGATTAAGTATTAATATTACTCTAACGTATTATAATAGGTCACTTTTGGACAGTGTTATCTCGGGTCACATTAAACTGATCAATAAACAAATTTAAATAATGTCACTGTAATAAAATAACCAATTTTATGAAACTGCCTACGGCAAATTGAGCTGTCTGGCTTTATGTTTAAATGCTCCGGGCATTCAACACTACAAACGTTTACCGTTAAAAGATAATGAGCAAAAATTAATTCACTGCAAGCAAAATGTCGAATTCACTAAGTAGAATTAAATTTAGCGAGATCATGCTTGAGGGGCTCGGCGTGCTGAACACCGGCTCGTTGTAGCGAAAATTTAGACGAATTTGCGACGATTGCGTTTCATTAAGAGGCGTTTTAGTGCAGAGGCGCTTTGTAAGGCGGTACGAGTGCGGCGCAAAACAAAGTTTAGAGGGGTTCTTCGTTAGTTGCTCACTCGCAAGCACAGATTACCATGGTAAGACACCACATTATGAAGCGTTTACGAATACTTGAGCGGTTATCACACATATTATGCGCTCTTATTGTTGTCAAAACTCCGCATGTGATGATCCGCATATCCATGAAACGTCATATACATACAATTGAATTTCGTCGTTGTGCTTTCATACTCCATAAGTCAGGAAGCACTAATGCCTCGTCTCTACGACTGAGAATCCTGTACTCCGTCTTGCAGGTAAGTAATCTATGTTCACAGGTAGAGGCGCGGTGAATATATTAATCGCGAATGTACGAACTTTATTCTTACGCAAAGGTAACTTTATACTCCGCAATGCTTGTTACTGTGAGCTCCGCTGAGCTTAAAGTGCTGAATAGAATTGTGTGAATTTGTGTGTTAGGTAGCTACCCTTGTAACGCTAGGAAAGACTAGCATTCTTTGCGTAGACTGCTGACTTCGATGAAGGACGAATGGCCGAATAATTATACCTTAAATTACTTAGTGAAAAATATAACCGTTGACTTTGGCTTAGCAAAAACTACAAAAAAAAATTTGAAGTGAAAACTTCTTTGGCAGCGCTGTGCACTTTTTGTGATGGGGAAAAAATGTTAAATTCGCGACAGCGTAAGACGTAAGACGCTTCGTAAGACGGACACGTGACCTGATCGTAAAACTGTTACAATGTCATTGAGTTTTCACTTCTGCCGGCACTCCCGGAGTGCAACCCGTTGTTTTTTTTTTTTCTAAAAACCGTTATTGTAATTTAAGATACATATCTGTTATTGGCGTCTATTTTTATAATAATAATAATAATAAGCCCGCAGGGCAGCTTGTGGCGAGCTGTTGGGGAGTAACGACCCCACGGACCCGAGTGCTCCCGAGAGTCGGTCAGGGTCTCCGTCTCCGGCGTGTCTTCGTCGGTCGGAGTGGACCCCAAGGGGACCCGCAGGACTCAGCTCTGGCTTGCCTTTATTGGCCGTCCAGAGAGGAGTCGCTAGAGCTATATGCTCCAGGGGTGGAAGTGTTAAAGGGCATAACGCCGCGAGTAACTTCGGAGAAAGCGCAGCACCACCTCTCGACACCCCTGAGCCGCTCACGCCGGTGTTGCGCCTGGCCGTCTTTACGATGGCGCATCAGGTGCCCATCTAACGAGTGGCGAGTCACCGCCTGCCTCGATAACACTGTATAACACAATGTTATGGCAGGTTCCCGGAACTCTTAGCAATAGCCCAGACTTATTTTCCACCCAAATTTAAACCATAGACCAGGACTCTTTCCATTTTTCTATAATAGCTCCCAATGCCTGCTGAAACCGGTTTACGGGTATCTATTTATGTACCCGTGAATGGGTTCCAGCAGGCGTTCTACATGACATCAAAGCTCTCCAAACGGCCTCTACGTGTTGGATCTATATCCCCACGCACGCCTTATAAATGACCGGGCTTAAAAACCCGAGAGTTTGTAACGGAGATACAATAATAATAATAATAATAACGAGTTCGCAACGGCGCCTGACACAGACGGATCCAGTGACGAGGGCGGGCCGCCGCCGCCGCCGCCACGACCACCTGCGCGACGAGGGCGGCCACCGCTGCCGGCACGCTTGGGGCCTGCGGGACATCCTGCCCCGCCCACGGCTCCCGCTGCCGGTGGTATAGTGCGACGCATGAGATGGACTCGAGACATGAACGAGAATGTCATGCGCGCCTATTATGGGGCTACAGAGGGGGGAACACAGCTATCCGCCTATCGTTCGAGAATACTGCCTCTGTTTCAGGCTCTTGAACCTACCATCACCGTGTCGGAGCAGCGATTATCGGATCAGGTGCGCGTCATTCAGCGGCTAAAGCGCTTGGATGACGCGACACTTGATCGGCTTCGCCAGGAGGCTCTCTCTGCTCGCGCGGACTCCACCTCGGTGCGGGATCTGCCCGCCACGTCGCCGGATCCGGTGCCCGCACCCGACCTGGCACCGGCGGCGCCACGGGTTGATTTCTGTACCGACGAGGGGGACTTCGCGAGTCAGAATGTGAGTACAATTGCTAATGAGCAACTGAGGAGGACTTTGGAAGAGGCGATTACGCAGTATCGCGCCACAACCAACTCTAGGCCCCGATTACCACGTCTGCCTATGAATAGACGCAATCTAGCGCTGATGGGAGGCCTAAACGCTTTACTAGAACCACATCTGCGGACTAGTAAAGATTTAGATGATACGCACTCGATCATGTACTGCGGAGCCATCGCGGCGTGCCGTGTTGCTCGCGTCAAGTTCCCGGACGCTGAACGTGCACCTAGGACCGCCGGAGGTGTCCCTGCATGGCAAGTGCGGATCGAGCGACGTATCAGCTCGTTTAGGACTCTCATCGCAAAGCTGATCTGCTTCAGGGAGGGCAACAATCGCCCCCGAGTAATGCGCTTTGTGAACCAGGCGTTCGCGGGGACGGATATCAGGCCCCGCGACTACATGGCCAATGTCACAGAGCGCATCGACTTTCTAAAGCAGAAAGTCTATGCATGGGCAAACCGTATTCGCCGCTACAGAGAGCGTGTGGATCGATTTCAGCAGAATCGCCTTTTTCAAAGTGACCAAAGGAAGGTGTACCGAAAGTGGGAGGAAACCAACCTTCGTACGCCCGACACGCAGCCGCCGGATGTTACTGCCATGACCGACTTCTGGCGTAGCATCTGGTCGGTGCCTGTCGGACACACCGAGGGGAGTTGGATGAGTGTTGTCGAACGTGAGTGCGAGTCCATCGAACCTATGGGGGCAGTCACCATCAGCCCAGAACTGGAAAAGTCCTGGGCCGGATGGATTGCACAACTTCTGGCTAAAGTGGTTCCGATGCTCGCACTCGCGCTTGGCAGCACAATTTCAACAAGCCCTCGAGCTTGGTTCTCTCCCACCTTCCTTAACAACTGGTGTCACCTTTCTGCTCTATAAGTCCGGTAGTACCACGGAAGCGAAGAACTACAGACCCATTACATGCTTGCCTACACTCTACAAGCTCCTTACATCCATTTTGAGAGCAAAAATCAACGCGCACATTATCGCAAACAATATTCTGGCTTTCGCTCAAAATGGATGTCGGGTTGGGTCCCGTGGTACTAAAGAGCTCCTCCTCATAGACATGACCATTTGCCAACAAATCCGGCGGAACAAGGGGGCCCTCTCAGCCGCTTGGATTGACTACAAGAAGGCCTATGATTCGGTGCCTCATTCATGGTTGGGGAGGGTCTTAGAGCTGTATAAAGTTGATGCAGCTTTGAGAGCCTTCCTAAGCGCGTGTATGAGACAGTGGACCACAGTCCTTCGTCAACCAGGAGGCGGAGATGACCGCCCTGGCCCGCAGGATTTTATAAGGATTAAGCGAGGAATCTTTCAGGGCGACAGTCTGAGTCCCCTGTGGTTCTGCCTAGCTTTGAATCCCCTCAGCACCCTGCTGAAGGATTTGGGACTAGGTTGCCGGCTTCGGAGAGAGGGTGTAGTCATTTCTCACCTTCTGTACATGGATGACCTCAAATTATTTGCACCAAATAGCCAAGACTTGTTGGAGCTACTGAAAACCACGGAAGTCTTCAGTAGTGCCATCCACATGGAGTTTGGTGTCGATAAATGTGCGGTTATGCATGTACAGCGGGGGAAGGTTGTAAATTCAACAAATTTACAACTCTCTGAGACAATGTCTTTCAGATCTATCTCTGAATCAGAAACCTATAAATACCTTGGTATGTCACAGTCGTTGGGTATTGAGGACGAGGGTATTAGACGGTCGGTGAAGGAGCGCTTTTTCAGTCGGCTCACAAAAGTCCTTAACAGTCTTTTGTCAGGAGGCAACAAAGTGCGCGCCTTCAACGCCTGGGTAATGCCCCTACTCACATACTCCTTTGGCATACTAAGGTGGACTCAGACCGAGCTGGACGCCCTGGATCGGAGGGTCCGGTCACTGCTCACCACACATCGCATGCTACACCCACGCTCGTCAGTTATGAGATTGTACATCCCACGGAAGTGTGGAGGCCGAGGCTTCCTAAACGCCAAGGATCTCCACAACCGCGAGGTGTACAATCTCAGGAATTATTTCCTTAACAACGAGTGTGGGATGCATCGTGACGTGGTGGCAGTAGACAGGAACCTCACGCCGCTCTCCTTGGCAAACGAGAACTGGCGCAAACCTGTGGTACTAAGTACTGCGGATCGCAAGGCGGCATGGGAGAGTAAGGTGCTACACGGGCGGTTCTACAAGGCCCTCACGGGACCCGATGTGGACCTGCTCGCGTCGGTGAACTGGTTACGATTCGGGGACCTCTTCGGAGAAACCGAGGGTTTTGCCTGTGCAATTGCGGACGAAGTGATGATGACGAACAACTATCGGAAATATATCCTGAAGGACGGTACGGTCGACATTTGTCGGGCATGCCGCCGTCCCGGAGAGTCACTCAGGCATATCATTTCCGGTTGTTCTCATCTTGCTAACGGCGAGTACTTGCACAGACATAATCTCGTAGCCAGAATTATTCACCAGCAACTTGCTCTTCTATATGGCCTTGTGGACCGCGAAGTACCGTACTACAAGTACTTACCTGCGCCTGTTCTCGAGAATGGTCATGCCACGCTCTATTGGGATCGATCTATCATCACAGACAGGACTATTGTAGCCAATAAGCCTGACATTGTGATAATAGATCGATCGCAACGTCGGGCCGTGCTCGTTGACATCACCATCCCCCATGATGAGAATCTCGTGAAGGCCGAGAAGGACAAGTCCAGTAAGTACCTAGACTTGGCTCACGAGATAACCGCCATGTGGGATGTTGATTCGACGATCATTGTCCCGATAGTCGTTTCAGTGAACGGTCTAATAGCGAAGAGTCTCGACCAACATCTTGAGAGACTCTCGCTAGGTGGTTGGATCAAGGGTCAGATGCAGAAGGCGGTGATCTTGGACACGGCGCGGATAGTCCGCCGGTTCCTCTCTCTGCAGCCCTGACCACCGGTAGCTTGGGCCTTGCCCCGCTGCTGGCGGTACCCTAGGTTAGGTTTTTTATAATGTGCTTATATGTTTTTTTTTTATCGTTTTGTAAGTGTTTTTATATTTTACTTTTATATTCATATTATAAAAACCCTAACTTAAGACGGAAAATAAATAAAGAGAATAATAATAAAATGCTTTATTGCACACTACAAAAGAAATGGTACAAAAGTATGAACAGGTACAAATATGTAGGTAACAACAGGCGGACTTATCGCTAAACAGCGATCTCTTCCAGACAACCTTCAGATAGTGAGAAGGCGAAACAAATTCAGGTTAACGGGTGGTGCGAAAATAAAACAAATAATAAAAATAAAATACATATACTACAAATATAAGAAATAAAAATATACTACATTTATTACTATAATCAGATTTATAATCAGCTTTATTAAATAATTAATACAAGTATTTTATTAGAAGCTAAGGTGCAACTATCAAGCTACATAGATAGTTGGCTAAGGCACACTAATCTTCATACGAATTGACACAAAGGAAGGATGAAGAGACAGTGTTAGGGACGCTTCCATGCCTTCTCATCTTCATATTCACTAGCAAATGGTATTATAAAGGCGCCCCGGGTGAGGCCACAAGCATTATTAATATTCCATTTAGCCGCGCCGACTAAGCTCAGCAAAATCTGAGCACAGAGAATCCTTACGTGATAACTGCAACTTTTTAATTAACACTGATTTAAAGCCACAAAAACTTAACGAGCCGTCCCTTCCGCAAATCCGCATCCTTCCTTTGGCTTCCGAACGCCGAGCCAGCGAAAACTTGGAGAAAGCCACTGACACCCATTTTGAAGTCAGATTTCATAAAGCGTTTGTGAAACACTTAATACTTATCCCTATAGAATAGCCGTTGGCCTTTTTATTTGACAGACTGCCCAACAATACACCCACAAGAAATAAGCCCGGGCTCCAGCATAATGACAATATAATTATCGGGGTCCATAATGAATAATACGAATCTAGCATTATCCCAGGCGAGTTGAAAAATGTTAAACTGTGGGCGTGTCCGTAGGTGTATGGAGCTGAGCCGGTGAGTCCGACAGCGCGCTGCTGATTGCCGCGGAGCAGGACCGCCGCGGGCTACCTGATGTAATTTGTGAGCCAACAAATTACTCATAATAATAATGTGCCTACTAATTTTAAAAAGCAGACTTTAAATCCTTTATCTCGGTTTGAAAGCAAGCTACAAATTATGTGTGACTCAGCGCCGATCTTGCATAAGTAGTTTGCGTCTTTCGGTCCCGCTTGTAATTTAGTAGAGTCGTGTTCAAAGCTCCGCCTACTTTGGATAGAAAGTAATAAAAATATTATCCTTCATCGGGCGCCTACGTAATAAATAATTCACTTTTGTTAAGTGGCATGGCACAAACAAGATTTGTCAAATGATATATATATAATATTTACCCAAATATTTGTATTTTCCCCTACAATTCACATATTCAATCGTCGTCAAACCAATATGTCACTCGTAAGCCATTCGTGACTTGTTTTGGCTTCTTTCCACAGTGTTGCCAGGGCTCTGGAGTCCTAAGTTACGTTTCGTTTCCCTAAAAGTCACGTTTTTGCTGCTTAAGTCACATTTTTATATTATTGTTGTATGGGTAGGTATAGCTGGTCAAGCAAATCTTGTCAGTAGAAAAAGGTGCGAAATTCTGATTTTCTATGAGACGATATCCCTTCGCGCCTACATTTTTTAAAATTTGCCGCCTTTTTCTACTGACAAGATCTACTTGACCAACTTTTAAATCGATTTTGTTAGAAGAAATTCAGAAAATAATATATTTTCACAAAAAATCTATCATATAAGGTTAATATGATTTTTCTTATTGAAAGCACACACATTTTCATACTTAATGCTATTTGTGATCGATTTCATGAATTTTAAGGCGTATCCAGACTAGTAAATTTTTCGCCAATCTGATTAAATTGCCCGATCGAATCAGGACGTGCGGACGGAAACGCCAATTTGGCTCGCCGAATTAAACCGCCGATTATGACCGATATTACCGATAAAATGGAGTGCGGACGGAAAAAAAATCCGGGAAAAAAATCAAGAAATAATAAAAGGAACTTACAGGAGTGCCCAGACAGAGGTTATCAAATCGACCGATTGAAAAACTGCCCCAAAATGAAAATACTGGCGTCACAAATTGGTATTCTTGTGTCCGCACTTCATTTTATCGGTCATTATCGGCGGTTGAATTCGGCGATCCAAATTGGCGTTTGCTCCGCACGTCCTGATTCGATCGGGCAATTTAATCTTATTGGCGAAAAATTGACTAGTCTGGATACGCCTTTATTAGCTGGTGTGATGAAAATGAAATAACCGATCGCAGATTTTTTTTGCAGTCACCCAGACAAAGTAATATTGAATTGAACCTATGGTTGACGATATATTCCAAACATTTACGTTGATACGAAATCTTACTAAAAAACAATTATTAATCAAAGTTTACTTACCTATCTATCGAATCGTAAACAAATTCGGAAAAAACACTGTTATTTTCACAGGTAAATAAATAAAAGCGCGAAGCGTGAAATCACCGGACCTAGTCACATGAGTCACAGTCAGTCAGTGCGAAAGAATAGTTTTAAAAGTTTCCACTGTTTCCATTGTTCACCGCTCGCGCGACTGCAAGACCGTGCAAGTGCAACTAGTGCAAGCAACGGTTCATTTATTGGCGTCTGTACTCAACTTGCGGCATTCATTATTAATTAAACTTAATCAAAAGAAAATACAAAACCGAACAAGTGCGTGTCGGACTCGCCCACCGAGGGTTCCGTACTTTTTAGTATTTGTTGTTATAGCGGCAACAGAAATACATCATCTGTGAAAATTTCAACTGTCTAGCTATCACGGTTCGTGAGATACAGCGTGGTGACAGACGGACGGACGGACGGACAGCGGAGTCTTAGTAATAGGGTCCCGTTTTACCCTTTGGGTACGGAACCCTAAAAAAGTACCTATATGCGTAAATAATTTACCCCCGGATAAAAATGACACAGTAATGGTTTTTGAGCGCTCAATTATCTCAATATAACTGATGCAGTGCAATGAGTAGTATAGATAGGTACAGACTAAAAGAAATGAACTAAGAAATGAACTAAAAGAAATACACTAAAAAAATAACTACTAGGTATACTATCAAACTAAATAACACCGTCATTCCAAGGTAACAAGTCTCATTTTGCCACGACTATTATAATAAACATGATGGTGGATGTAACGTCAAAGTGTCAGTGCAAGTGTCAACTTGGGTTCGTTCACTGCGTTCCTAAATAATACGAATTGCATAACTAAACTTGTCCAAAATACGACTAGCTTAAAAAGTCACAAAAATTGCCTCATGATCGAAAGTCACGCACATGTCACACGAGAAGGCGAAAAGTCACGAAAAATGTGACTTTTGTGACCATCTGGCAACACTGCTTTCCAACAAACTACTTGTATCCAAACCGTAAGTTGAATGTATTAAAAATAAAAAAGGAATACGTTAAACTTCTCCACATGTCATCTGCCATAGAAGGGCAGTGTTGGTTATTTTAATTTGTGTAACTTCTCAGAAACCTTACATCTTTTATATTCAGTAAAAATAAAAGAAAGATAATTCCGAAGTAGGTACAGGATGTCATTACTGCTGCGGTCTACAAAGGTGTTATTTTTGTTGGGTAAAATTGTTGAAGTTTTTTTTTTAAAGTAGCGTGATCAGTAGATTGGGCCACTAGTTGGTGCGTCGAAGCTTGACGAGTGCCCGAGCCCGAGCCCACATCCCGCAGCCTCCGCGGCATGTTGTGCAAACTTTACGACGTCCGTCCGTCGAGATATGGCCTCTGTTATCAATTTATGCCCTATCGTTTTACATCACACACTGTACCTAAAAGGAAACACGCAACTTATTACGACTAAGTGTAGCGAACGGCCGTAAAAAATCGATCGGTCTCATTTGACTTAATAGGAATACTCGTACATGTAATTGGTAAAGTACTTTCAATTCGAGGTCAATTTTTTTAAAGGACAATCTGTTGCAGTATCAAACGAAAGGTAATTACATAGAGAGGACTTACATCCCATGTTCGACGAATCGATCGACATGCATCCAATTGGAATCCTCAAAATGCAGTTTGGGCTTTATTTAGTTCCGCTGCTACAAAGCTATTCATTCATTCATGCATTGAAACGAACGAAATATTCACGTCTCGTTAGTCAAACGCATTGACAGTGGCATATCTATCAATTTTCCAATACTTTTTAGTTTATAAATGTGTAGTTGAGTTTATTTAGGTTATTGTCCATTTGAAAATACCAAGGTAAAGTAGGTAGGTACCTACCTAACTAGGCGGGTGTAATATAACATAGAAATGAAATACCTATATATTCAATATAAGATAGTATCTTTAAACAATTAAGAACCAACACCAATGTTTTTATACTGACGGAATGTAGGTAGGTACCTACCTAACTAGGCGGGTGTAATATAACATAGAAATGAAATACCTATATATTCAATATGTAGTATCTTAAAGATACAATTAAGAACCAACGCTAATGTTTTTATACTGACGGAATGTTAATAGCTTTTAAAATATGTCTAAAAAGACAAGTTCTAAGAGTATGGGCACTTCTGGGTCATTCTCTGAGAATACATATGTCTGCGGTTGTGTCTAATTGCCACGACTCTTTACATACATTTTGTATGAAAACATATATGAATCGCGGCAATTAGACCGTAGACATATTTTTTTGAGAATGACCCTTCTTATCATATGACGTAATAAGTACCATTAATAAAAAAGGTTTTGTCAATGTTCAAAGCAATGTATGTAGTTAATTTGGTTTTCAAAGGACCTATTATCTTTCCCGGGCTCACTTGGGAGGGGGGGACACAAGGATGCGGGGGCTATGTCAATGTCGTATTACACACATGATGATTAAATGTGTCTTACTGTGCATGTCATTTATTTACAACATAATAAAAACACTGTGTCTTACTACATTATCAAACATTGCAAATATTTATTAGCTTTATTATAAAATCGGAAGGCGTATTCTGATTGTAATAACAGGTTATGAATTTGATCTGAATTTGTTGTGGATACGATCCATCTGTGTCAAAAGTCAAAAGTCTTTCCACAATAATTATAGCTTAAAGTTACCACAAAAGCAAATTATAACCTAAACAATGTAAATTTACTATAACAACATGGCAGATTTTGTAGAATCTTGTACTGAAGCCAGAACAAGGAAATAATATTCTTACATTGTATTTGGCTGAGAACTCTATGCAATATGCTAACTTCAATATTCGTATGCAAAATTAAAAAAATACTCTAGCATTTTTATGAGCATTTCTGTTACATAAAACGGGATTTTTATAAAATTGTCGTATCATATATTATAGCGTATATTACACATAATGAAGTATCAAATTAAAGCGTTAGGTACTACATATCATTTGATTACATATAATGGCTGACAGCTTTTGGGGTCCGATCCGTCCGATTACAAAGCAGTGCTTAGTAGGTAAGCACTAAAAGTTGTTGCTGGTTATATGACTTTAACCTTTAACCATTTGACATTTATTTCTAGTCATTCGATTTCGAACCGTAATTCTTAATGTAGAGATGCGTTTTTGTTTTAAGTATGATGGCAAGTACAGGTTACCGCTACGGACTAAAGGGTTAATTATGTTTACATTTTGTAGTCAACTAGTCACTCTTTCCACATACAGATGATGTGATAAAAACGAATTAATTGAAGTGTTTTGAACCACGCGAGAACCACGTTTTTTCTTATAATATCTGTCTGGTTTGATATTAAAGCAAAGCAATAAAGTTGTAGAAGTAGTGTCTAAGCGGCCAGCGCCATCAGTATGCGAGAGGTCTGCGCGTGTTGGTATGCATTGGTGTCCGCTCGCACCTCTTTGTTGGTGTTTAAAATGCATAGCAACCACTTGCCTCAATACAACCAGTGTACTTACAATCTCCGATTACCCATACCTGTTACAAATCTCGAGGTCACACTTATACTTGACGAGTGAACGATTTGTATGCAATGGTCAGAACAAGACTGTTTATATTATAACCATAACAAAGAGTTACGGCCACAAAGAGTTACAAGACTGTTTATATTATAACCATAACAAAAAGTGACATTTTTGTTTGAAGAAACGTCTCATTTGACACTGACACATCTAATCCATATCGTTTCTAGATCTGTTAATTGCCATATCTTAAAGTTCGAATCGGGCAGTTATTCTTACGGCTGCAAACGCCTTTCCAAATTGAAGGAGGTCTGACGTTAGATACATAGAACAGGAGTAAAAGTTTTACAGCGCTCGTAATTTGAAAGGTATTTTTTGGGTAATAAACGGAAATTAGGTTGTGAAAAATGGGGGGGAATGCTAGAATGCTATCATAAAAACGTGTCGATGTTATTTTGGTTTGTTCTAAGCGACTTTGTAGCCCTCTTAAATGCATTTGTTTTTTTATAATAACAATTTTCATATGTTGAAAGAAAAAAAATCCACACCATTTCAAAAACGAGTTACCTCTAACTGATTTTGAACAGTTTTAGTGCATTTCATTTTACATGCAAAAAAGGGGAAGCGGGAATTTTTTTTTTTATAGTTTACTTTAGGTATATCAGGTAGCTTTAGTTCGTAGAAAATTTTATTTGACCTGACTCGCTCGTATTAAAAAATACTACTTATAGAGTACTAGTTGACTCTGCATTGATCACTTCACTCTCTCACTCTGCAATAATAAAGTGTGGCAATGTCTTCATAAATGAAATGTCACTTCATTTTGTTCTGTCAAAACGGTGTATAGTTAGACAAACTAGTTCAATTTAAGCTAAGGCCTCGGCTTAAGACCAATCTGAAATTGTATGTAGATTGGTTTGTACCTTGGATAACAAACTTATTTAAAAAAATTGTGATATCCGTTATTGGAAACTCTAACTACATCAAACTTTTATTTAGTGGCGTGATAGTCACAACACCGCCAGCCAGCACATACCCATCGCCGTATTTTTTTATAGTTTCGCTACTCTCGCTGCATGTTGCAAAACGACAATTACTGACAATTTATATGTATAAAATGGTCACAACACCGTGGAAACAAAAGCGTATAAAGCTGGCCCCAGCGGCGTCGCTAACGCTTCGATAATTGGCCATATTGGCTTTTCCGTGCCTATACTTATACCTACGCTACGAACATGCAGTCATATACTAGCGTAGCGTTTACACTTTTCTCAAATATCGTTATGATAGTATAGAATTAAAATAATATATTGTTTCTTAATCTCTTTGGGCATAATGTTAAATCCATGCAAACTCAGCTTTGCATATCCGCAGTTACTATTCAAGACTAAAATGAAAGAAAAATGTAATCAATACCCAGGATTAACAATTACATAACTCCCCAAACAAAGAATACAGATACATATAAGAAAGAGCAGTAATTTTAGGCGCTGTAGAACTGTTAAGGAGCATAATTTTGCAGAAATAGTAAAAGTGACTTATGGTGATTGGAATAATATCAGTTTACCCGTTTCTTATTCAATTCACAAGCAATCGGTGTTCAAAAGTGCGACGCTGCACTATATTAGATTGTGGTTCTAATTATAGGAGCAGGCCCTAAAGGAATAGTTGTTATGTGACAGTAATCGCTTGTGGGAAAGAAAAAATAACGCGACCCCACGATCTCGGATAAGTGCAGCAAGCTGTCGACGACTTACGTTAATGTAATAACACCTAACGAGGTTAACTATGACTCGCTGTTACGTGACGGTGAAGTGATGAATACAATGAAAATAAAAGAAATTCGTCGCTTTCAAGAATTCTTTTAACTGTTTTATTTATTGTCTCTGGATCTGGATAGATGATGTGTTTTTGTATTTTGGAATTCACGGGCCTATAAATCCCGGTCTTTTGAAAGGCTTGCGTGGGGATATAGATCCAACACGTAGAGGCCCCTTGGAGAGCTTTAATGTCATGTAGAACGCCTGCTGGAACCCGTTCACAAGTGCAACAATAAACACCCATGAACCGGTCTCAGCAGGCATTGGGACTATTGTATAAAAAGTGAACAGTATACCGGTCTATGGATTGAAGTTTGGGTGGACAATGAGACTGGGCTATTGTAAAGAGTTCGGACACCTGCCATAACAATGTTAACACCGTCATCGAGGCAGGTGGTGACTTGCCGCTGACTAGATGGGCCCCTGAAACTGCCGTCGTGAAGACGACCAGGGGCAACATCGGCGTGAGCGGCTCAGGGGTGTCGAGAGGTGTGCGCCGCTCTCTACCCAGTGGTTGTTACTAGCCACTGTGCCAACTCGCGTCTTATGCATGTTTCACTTCCACCCCTGGAGCATATAGCTCTAGCGACTCCTCTCTGGACGGCCAGTGAAGGCAAGCCAGAGCTGAGAGTCCTGCGGGTCCCCTTGGGGTCCTCTCCGACCGACGAAGACACGCCGGAGACGGAGATCCTGACCGACTCTCGGGAGCACTCGGGTCCTTGGGGTCGTTACTCCTCAACAGCTCGCCACAAGCTGCCCTGCGTGTTTTTGTTATTTTTATAAGGTTAGGTAGACTAAGTACGTCGTTCGCTGTTCGACTCGATCTTGGTTGATTTTTTTAAAGCATACCTAGGCTACCTACGACGTACTGTAAACATTGTAAAAACTTCTTAATAAACGCAGCAGTTATTACAACAGTGAACCAAAAAAACCTCACAACAAGCAAACTGCTGTTCATTGTCTGTAATCTCGTTTGTGCACATGAGAAAAGGCACTCATGAGAACGGAGTGATGAATTGACGACTGCGTAACGATGTTATCATGGGTACGCAGTGAGAATATTGCCGTTTCTATATTAACGGGCCTAATGCGGTACCTCTGTATCGCGCGTGATTCTCGAACAAAGGGGAAAAAGAAAAACGCAGGGGTTGTTATTCTCGTTATTTACTGAGTAGTTACTTGCTTTAACAGACCAATGTAAGTGTGGTCTAGAGATCCGTAACAACTCTGCATTATCGAAGATTAGACATGGGGTATCTATAGCTGCGGAATGCGATGGGAAGAACTGCTCGGGCGGCAGGGGACACGTTAAGATAGACGAGAATCCCACCAGTAAATCTGCCGCGTTATCTGCTTAAGATGAAAATAAATTCCACAGCCTCATTATCTGACAAGTTTAATGACACTGTCTAAATAATGGGTGTTGTACATTAAAGTGACATCTGTGGATTTACAGGAAAAAACAAGAATAAATAACTTATATATACTTATAATGAATAACTTATATTTATTTTAAAAAAGTTATTATAAAATTCCAGATTGAATTTTTTCCACAATTAATCTTAATTATATTAAAATCGTGAAAACGAAAAGGAGTTAAGTTTAACACTACTTTGTTTTAGTAGATATTTATTGTTATGCATTTTATATGTCTCTTGCAGTGGCTAGTAATTTGCTACCAGAGAAATCGCGGGCAAGTACTTATAGTTATGCAAATGTTTACTTATTTCCTCGCAGTAGTAGTGAAAAGCACTATGTAATGCCTCGGCCGGAAACGCTAAAGATGGACTCGTATTATTTGAGGGCCTCCACTAACGTGTCGACCCTCAAACTCACTCGTCCATCTTTTAGCGGTTTTCCGTCCTCTCCTACAATGTACTATAGTTGACTAGTGCTATCGGCGTAGAAATTGTAACTTTGTAGCAAGGTAAGTACTGAATAATGAAGACCCTGTCAATTTGATTTTTTTTTGTTATTCCTGTGCCTCTCGCTGGTAGATATCATATTTGTGTGAGCGAGATGCGCTGTGAGTAATAACATAATACATAATAAATAACAGATTTTAAAAATCTGAATGCTGCTTTAAATCGCGCGCGGGACTTTGCTCGACCCGCACCGCGTCGCAGCGCCACGACGTCAATCGCGACTCCTCTTTTTGCTTCCGCCTAGACAATGGCGGGAAAATGTTTTCCACGTGTGGGGTGGGGTCAGGGGGCACTAATCTCTGTCGGGCTCGTTCGGATTAATGGCTCGTATTGCCATCTCTGTTCCGTTGTTTGCTGCCTCCAAGTTCTTGGCTTGTCTAGTTGTTGGAAGTTTTGCGATGAGCTCAACGTGTTGCGTTAATGTTTGGTTTTTCTTTTACCCGACGTTTAGCGCCAGGGATTTATTTGTTACGTCTACGGGAAATTTGTTGCAAAAGTGAAAATCCAAAAATCTGAGAGATACAACTAGGTACTAGTAGAATAAGTATGGTGCACTATTACAAGGTCATGTCATTGTAATGTAATGTAACATTATGGTACACAATTATTTATTGTAGGTATAAGTACCTACCAAACAATGACATTGCATTATACCTCACAATGACAAACTACGCCGCTCTATATTTGGTTTAGGTAACTTGTGTCTATTACGTATGTCAACTATTTACAGCTAATAGCTACAATTTAGGTAGATATTAAGGAACGCAATCTCGATCTCGCAATTTCGAGATCTCGCACTCATTTTCAAGATTAAATCTCGTTGACAGGAAATCTCGATTTTAGCAATCTCGGTCGAGATCTTGATTAATATTTTCGAGACCTCCAACGAGATTGAAAGAAGAAAGATCTAGGTACTTTTGGTTTTGTTAGGTAACAAAATGTTTTTCTGAAAACTTGTAAAATCCTCCAGATTAATATAAAACTTATTAATAAACAATCTCACAAGTAATAAATCTAATTGTTTGTGGCAGCTAATTATTTAACAACTGCAAAATTGAAATGGGAGTTCTAATAAATCTTAGTCGAGTCGAGCTCCGTAAATAATACGGCATCGGCTCATCACGTAAAATCTTAATTAATTGCGTGTCTACTTACCCATAAATAACACAAGATACATTTTATGGTTATGTATTAAGGTATTACTGTTTATACAGATACAGGTTTAAATTAGGTACCTAATCTATTTCATGTACCATTCGAACGTCACGTACAATATCGCGCTTAATATCCCCAACGGTAAACTTTCATTTAGATTCAAATATGTCATTTCACGTTCCTGTTCCTATTTTTCGTTTTCCAAATAGGCATTACGAACGTGGTCCTTACTGTTACTTTAACGTACGAAAAACCTTTTCGAGATCACAAAAAGTCCCGCCGAATCGAATACGCCTATTAGGGAGGGCGCTGCTACTAATTAAAACAAAATTGTTAAAACACACCCTCCCTGTGCGCTCGCTCTCCCCGACTAACTTTTAACGAGTATATATTTGGTTTCGACCAACCCTTTGGTGATTTTACTATTGAGTCTGAGTGCAAATTCAAATAACTCCGTAATTGACTGCAAACAACTTCTGGCTTTGCGGTTAGAATACTGGGATTTGTATTAGGCTACCTGCAAGGGTTTTAATATGCTCCAAAGCGCAAAACACAAATCCAAAATATGCAGTTTCATGTTATCTGGTAAATAGGTTGGCTTTATGCTTGAAACGTACTCTCGAACAGAAAGCACCTGATGAATTCATTGAATTATAACCCGGCTACACTGCACTGCACTTATTATATTTGTGTTTGATTTAGATGGATAGCAAATATATTTATCAAGCCCACAACCTGATAATTTATACACATTCTTAATAACCCTCATGCCCTAGGACTATTGATCTCGCCATACGAGAACATTAGTGCTACAGGCAACGGAGTAGCGCTCGTAAAACAGCTATATTAGCTGCTAAATCAAACAGATTTTAAAGTTAAAAGTGTGCTTATGGTACAACGTACACATTTTCTAACCCTCAAGCGAAAATAAGTAGCTAAATACTTTGAATCAGTCAAATCAGGGGAGGTATAAAAATATTTTTTATGGTGTTCGAATGTTACTAGGTTTCATAAACATAACATTGAGACATCTTAACTGTATTTTAGCATGTATCTTGATTCATATTAGCCACTTATTTGAACTTGTGATAATTGTTTGAACTGTGAGAGGGTCCATCCGGATTGTAGTGAAGTATGATTGTAGTGTATGTATGGTCAGCATGTTGCTAAAGTGTATTTTGTTGCAGGGCGCCAGGCGCACGCAGCACGATGATGGACTGCCTGTGCCCCGCGCCGCGCACGCTGGCCTGCCGCGTCGTGCTGCTGGATGAGCGAGAACTACTCCACGAAATACAGGTAGGTACTTAGGCCACTTAGGGCATACTGAAAATTCCTGGACTGGCCACTTAGAAAAAATAAGTCGTCTTATATATCAGAATCCAGAAACTTTCAGTATGGCCCACGTATAATACTGCCGAGCTTTTCTCGAGGGGATACAGCATGAGGTTTTTTGATACAGGAGTGTACAGGTTTTTAAAGGGTCGGCATCGCGCATGTAACACCCCTGTAGTTGCAGGCGTCCATAACTGCTTACTCAGGCGAGCCGTATACTTGTTTGCCACCGACGTGGCTTTAAAAAAAGTAATCATAGACATAATAATGTAAAAACACGCGACTGCTATGTCTAAGTCTACGGTTTACATTTTACAACTACAAGTTTCATATTAGGTATGTAACCGACCATCCAAAGCAGTTCTTTTTAGTTTTACCTTACCTCAGAGCTGCGTTATTCAAGTAATAGTCACACCGATTTGGATTATAGTTGGATGGTTTTTCGGTAAATACCATTAATAAAAAAAGGGGGTACCTACCTATTTACCTATTTATTATTTACCTACATCGTCACGGAGTGACTGGTGTGCTGCGAGTTAATTGTGATCTATCTACACACCATAGCGACGTACAATCGCTCTTTTGGATTCAATTTTTACGCACATTGTTACTGCTATGCTGCTACAATGTTCCTCATTTTTACAATGAAACACGATTACGTTTACGATACACAACACCTATGTAAAACGAGCTGTGTGCACACTATCTATTCGCGCGTAGAGTTTAGATGCCAACAAACTGTTCTGCAGTTTGGCAGATACATAAGTGCGATAATTAAAATGTAATTATTTTATGGATTAAAAAAATAAAAAAAAGATACCAATTCCGTGAAAATTGCTCTTATAATGGTGCCAAACATTATGTTCATGGTGAATGCCCCGTTTTATCTTATCTGTATCTTTTTTTTATTAACTAACTACTGTCTAAATGCAAAATTACTTAGTTACTGTTGACAGTTGTTGGATCATATGTGACGTCCTACGGGTAAAGGTACCTTATGGCGCTTGGCGCTTACGCTATTATTAACGCCGCTCCAATATTATTGCGGCGCTATGCGACGTAAGCGCCAGCCGCCATAAGGTACCTTTTGCCGTGGAACGTCACATATATCCATAACAAATCCAGATCAATTTCATAATCCGTTATTACAATTACAATAAGTCATGCCTAGGTTACATTGGAGGGCATTCAGTAAGGTCATACTTAACATATAAGTACTAAGTTGAAATTAAACACTATTGTTGACCGCCGCGCCGTCTACACATTAAATAGTCCAGACACTCCAGACTCGATAAGGTCACATTGGAGAAGCTAAAGAAATGTGAAGTATGTACACGGCATATTATTTATAAGTAGTTTTATTTTAGTTTGATAGATACCTACAGCCTTAAGGATGACTCACGTTAGACCGGGCCGTGTCCGGGCCGGAGCTTCCGGAGCTTACTTTTATATGACATGACAGGCGATCACGTGATGCTTTCCATAGAAAACGATGCACCGGAAGCTCCGGCCCGGACACGGCCCGGTCTAACGTGAGTCATCCTTAAACACAATTCGATCTGGTAGGTAGGTACCACAGTTAGCTGATATAAATAAATACTTATACTTACTTATACACATAGAAAACATCCAAAACTCAGGAACAAATATTTGTGATAAACACACAAATATAGATAATTGCCCTTTGCAGGGATTCGAACCCGGGGCCTAGCGACTAGTAGCCCGAATCTGATTTTAATTTCTTGTTCTGAAACAACTGTTATATGGTTATGGTTTTGAATTCATCTCACCTATCAACAGTGACATAGTTGGACTAGAAATGACAGTTTTTAGACAAGAAACTAAATTCGGAACCGGGCAAGAGGCCATTAAATATCAAAATATATCGACATATGAATTTTATTTTAATTTTATTTTTATAATGCAATCGTTTTATTTTATATTATATATTTTATGGACCGGTTGGTAACTCGTTTTTACTTCATTCCTATCCTATCCTATTTAATCCAACTACTGCGAAATTACATTCAGTGAAGATATTTAGGTACCTATTATTTCCTACCTACAAAGCCAAACCATCAAGCTCGGGCGATAATTCTAGTGTTCCGTTACAATTGAAAACAACTTCACTCTTCTCTATGATGACTTCGATTACCGTTCGTAGCTTCCTAGTCGGAACGTCGAAATTGGCTGGGGATTATTTCGAAATTCAACCTTTGCCACCTCGTCCCGGCGGACACTGGCGGTATTTTCAATTTCCCTTGTATGAAACAACGCGGGAATTTTTTCTCGGATTCCCTTCCCTTACTTTTGAAGTGCAGCAGCTATTCCGAGACGAATTATTTGAAGTACACCCAGGGGCTCGAGGAAGGTCTTTTATATGCGAAGCTCGGGTCCAAGGTGCGGACGATGAATTCACTGAATCGTACGTCGACTCTATGAATATTAAATTCTATTTGACTGGCATTGTCGCTGCGTAGTGAATGTGAGAGTGGCTGTGTCCCGCCGCGCGCCTGCCGCCGCGAGCCTCACTATCGGCCAATTATACTCTCCCAGCTGGCTCATCATCGCGCCCCAATAGCGATTATTCCTTCTACTTGTTGAATCGCGTCCCATATCTAAAGCTCCCGTAACACTTTCCGCTCCCACGTTGGAAACTTTGTTAAAACTTTTTCCAAAGCCGAGATAATTTATGGCTCCGAAAACACCCCCGTCCGCCGAGGAATAATGGCCGCCTCTGTCGACCTCACACACAATGTCTATTATCTCCAAAACTCCGACAAACTTGGAAATATAGAGCCTCCGACTTCGAATGAATACCGACCAGTTACTCTGTCATAACCGTAAACAAGGACGGAATTTGTCCTAGAAATGCTTTTGTTTGGCATGCATGGATCCTCAACTTACACGTCAAACAAATTCCCCAGAAAATATATTGAGGCCAGACTCATCCAATTTGGGTAAAGTGAAAGCGACGAGAATGCGACATTTTATCCTAAATTGTATGGGTATTTTAGATAAATCGCCTTTCTTCCCTCAGTTTTCCATCTACAAAGGGACATTTGTCTTAAATGGATCTAACAAAAACTTTTCTCTTTTCACACATCCAATATCCAATAAAATATCGTGATTTGTTATTCACAACCCTCGGCTAGTTAGTAAGTTTGTGGATTAAATTTGAGCCTCAAACTTCTATAAATTGATTTATGTTACATAAGTTATTATCTCGAAGCACTGGTGGCCTACCCGTAAGAGCGTACGACTTTCAATCCGGAGGTCGCGAGTTCAAACCCCGGCTTGTACCAATGAGTTTTTCGGAACTTAATAATAAGTACGAAATATCATTTGATATTTATTACTTGCTTTTCGGTGAAAGAAAACATCGTGAGGAAACTGGACTAATCCCAATAAAGCCCAGTTTCCCCTCTGGGTTGGAAGGTCAGGTGGCAGTCGCTTTCGTAAAAACTAGTGCCTACATCAATTCTTGGAATTAGTTGTCAAGCGGACCCCAGGCTCCCATGAGCCGTGGCAAAATGCCGGTATAACGCGAGGAAGAACATAAGTTATTATTTATAGTTATTTCGCTTACCTTATCAAACAGGTGAAAATAAATATATTTTTAAATGTTTAACAAAATAAGTATAAAGAGGTATTTTTTTTAATAATTTAAAATTTACCAAAACAGTGGAGCTTCATCGATTATCTATAGGTGATCGTCGAAGTCGAGGGATAGCGGAACGTAATGTAATTGGTTGCGCTTATGCTTTTATTAAGTTTATTACCGAAGATTACAGCCGCGGCAGACGATCGCTCTGAGCCGCGGCCGGCGCCGCCCAAGAACTAGGTTATTCCAATCACATGCCGACCTCAAGTTAATGCTAATCTGAGGACAACATTTATAAGTTTGAGCATATTTGTTACTCAAATTCACGGTTTGTCTGAGGTGAGAGTTCGGGGCGTTTGGAAAACATTGGGAATACATATACAGCATATATTATTTTTAAAAAATTGCGCGTCATAAGTGGGGCAGGCATAAGTGAACTAAGTTAACTATAGTCATCATAGAGTAGGCAATAGGTATGTATGGTTGTTATGGACACACCGGTTGGTCCACAAATGCTCGCTGCTCAGTAAACGAAAGGAATTACCTCCCAGGAGACTTTTGCTCTTCTTATAATGTCTACAATAGTCCTAAATATTTGTGATTTAGAAGTAATAACCAGATGTCTGAGGCGTGGCATCACATAACAATAGGCTGCTCAAACAGGATAGTAAATACAATTTGATTCTAGCTTTCTAATGTGAGTAAAATTTATGGAAATTTAATAAAACGGTCGCCAGGAAATGTAGAATTAATTAAGTTAATTAATTTTTTGTCATGTTTCGCCAAGTCACTTTGAGGAAAAAAATATTCCTATTTATCCTTCGTACCTTATGACTAGGTCAAAGATAATAAATGTGTACTTAAATAAAATTCATCATTATGGCAGGATTTACGGTTTTAAAATCTAAGTCGTTTTGATTTTGTTAATGAACTAGTTATGAATATTAGCTATAGTTTGTTTTTGAGTAGCTTATTGTCACAAGTTTTAATTGAAAATAGAAAGTTATTGGTTGATTAATTTTGCGTCATAATTCGCCAAGCTTTCTCTATAGGTATAGCTTTTATAGAGGTGACAGTCATCTATTGGGCATTAGCATGTCGAGCAGTAGTACCACCACCTTATTATGCCCACAAATTCTTGATCACTGTGTCTACTATAGGTACGATTGATTTGTACATTAAGAACTCTCTCGACGATTTTTAATGATTACCTATAAATTAAGAACTGAAAGTAGAATTTTCAGTAGTCGTAATTATTATGAAACGACCATCAATGTGAAGAAAGTACTTATATGTAACACAGAGGCTTAATTAGCTTGTAACGTGTCTCTAAGCGTTTGACTAAACGTATAAGAAAGTGGAAGTTATCTAGATGTCAGACATAAAAGCAAGGCAAATAAAGCTTTGTCGGACTTTTCTAGCAAAGCTGTTTTTATTTGACTCAAACACTAGACGGAAAGGGAAGATAAGAAATTGCGCAGCAATTTATGAAGCGAGCCTAGTGTCGGCGACAACGCGATGGCTCGCCATTGTGCTGTATTGTAGGAGTAAATTGACTCTGCAGAGTTTCACGGTCTGCTGCCTAGTGCTGCAGCTACAACTACTTGTGTTTCATTGATGCCTTCTTTTAACTTCCCTTCGCGTTCTAGTTTTTCTTTTAAATTACGAATTTTTCACGTCGCGCGTAGCGCTTGGTGCACGGGTTAAATACGCAAAAGCAATCACCATATTTGCAATTTCTACAGAGTTCTATACTTATTATATATTTATTCGTTCTCTCTTTGAGTATTGAAATACTTTTGCCAGAATAAAACAGCCTGTACGTCATCAAAAAAATTGATTTCGATGAAAACCAGTTTAATTGTAAGTATGGGGATCATATTAAGCTTGATGTTCGAATATTTTATGAAAAAAAATGTAATTAATATTAGGTATATTATATGATTGACACAAAAATAACAAACCGTTAAGGCTCATTTAGACGGTGCGAGAACTTGCATGCGAGTTTCATTACATTGCGGGTTTTGATCGGTCGGTTGAATTGGACGTAACCAACAGTCCGCAATGTAACTAAAATCGCATGCGAGTTCGCGCGCCGTCTAAATCAGCCCTTAGAAATAAATAATTACAAGAACTGTGACACTATGAATGAATGAATGAATGAATGAATGAATGTTTCTTTATTCAGGCAATAGACCCATTACATAATATTAAAATTAAAATAAAATACAATAAATTTAAAAATAAAAGGAAAGAAATGTAAAAATAAATAACTACTAAAAAATAGCTAAAAAAAACTAACTAACTACACTAACTAACTAACTAAAAAAAAACTATCAAATATCTGCCGTCATAGTCTAAAAGGCAGTTTTTCGACATTTTGCCAAAATTGACTTTTTGTGATATTCGTAATGTAGAGATCGAGATGCATCGACCACTTTGGCCCGTTTTCTGATAAGTGGCTTAGTTTTCGAGAAAAATATCGTAAAAAGACCGTATTTGCACTAATGTTCTAAGCGTTCCTAGTCTAAAAAGCGACTATTTGACAAAGCCAGGCTAAAACAACGTATATGCAGCTATACGTTTTTTTACGCTCTGGTTTGCGTAAAATCTTATCCACCATGTCTAGCCTAAAATAACGTATAAGCCAAAAACTAGACTAAAAATACGTAAAAGACGCTATACGCGCTTTAAGATTAGGATCTTTAGCAAAATTTTAGATTTGATACTAGTATAAAAAATCGTATAATATTTTTTTTTGTTTAAATGTCTCATACGTCATTTAAGCCTAGTATCACTTAACTTTTTTACGTCACCATATTAGTCTTTAGAAACGTATAAATGTTATACGTTCTTCTTATTTTGTATGGACGTCGTATTAAACGCAAACAAACTTTTAAAATGGTTGAAAGTGCGTCTAACTAGTCTATAACGCAGTATATGCTCCAACCTTCGTCATGCTCCCCGCGCGCCGAAAGACACCCTTATGCTAAGTAAAAGCCGTCAGCCGCAAGCGCAGGCTTGTGGCTGCCGGTATGCGAGCGGAGGTGGCATTTTGCGCGCGAAATATTGACCGAACGCCAAAGTAAGAAAAATACTTTATTATTGCATTACCATCATATGTTATCAATAATATGTAGTGTTTACAATTAGTACCTTCGAGTATTATCATTTTTATCAAGGTATATACTTTAAAATTGCCTCGCAAATGCTTACGCTCGACAGCAAATACGTCTTTCTAGCGTAGTTTGTGATGGTGAAATTGTTCATACGTACTTTTCTACAGCAAACGTTGTTTAAGTTTTATTTTTTCATTCGACGGTTTAACTGCTTTTATTTAAATAAAATCAATTTTATATTAGAGCTAATTGTATCGGGTTTAATTCCCTATAAGCCAAGTAGGTATTTGACATTACGAAGAGTTTAAATCTTAATGAAAAATGTTTTATGGGAAATTTAATGAGAATTGTTATGGACAGAATAACATTTTCCACCTAAGTATTTAGATAACCAGGACATAGCACCATGGGCATCTTTGTATGGAACCTGGGTCCATACAAAAACCAACATATATATATATATTAGGCCATTAAATACCTAAATGGGTTTTATCTAGTTCATATCGCACCATGGGCCCCAAGCAATGCCTCAAGCGGAATTGAATCATTTTTATTGTAGTTTGTCAATATCTAACCACTCACTTGCTTTTGGTAGCCTAGTAAGTCACCTGACGTCACTCTTATTATCTAGGCAATAGATTTCGATAAGAAATATCGTAAATTAATTACTGCAAATTATATTACGTTTTATTTATCATAGTATTTATATATTACAGTATTATCTATTACGTTTTATAAAAAAACAATATGGATCTTAAAATAAGTTGGTATGTTTGTGTATTAGGTAATAGTTGTATGTTAAAATAGTAAAAGCTATGAGTTAATCTAATAGAAAAATAATTTTATTAAAATTTGAATCAGATTTTTAATTACAACCGCTAAAAGGCGTTTTAGAATTAAATAAATGACAGAGTATCTGCAGGAATTAATACGAGTTTAATTTTATTGCTAATGTAGACTACATAGCTCGCTAACGTCTTACCGTGCGATGAAACTCTCGATGATTCGATGCCTATTGATAACAAACTAAAATAACTATTAGAGATGCCACGAATTCGGTAAAACATTATGTATTATTTTGAGTTACGTGTATGCGAAAACTGGTCACCTACAAATATAAATGGTTGCTAAGATTTAAGTCAGCAGCAAGCTGGGTTCTCCATACAAATGTAGTTACGCTCTCATTTTAAAACGATTAGCTAGATTGCTCTAAAACTTTGTACTCACTAAAGGATAAGGTATATCTATGCCCGTAATTAATGTGTAGCTTCAGATACCATAGTTAAAAAAATACAGCGAATATAAGTTTTTCATACAAAACCTATTTTTCCTCTATTTCATTCGTTTTGTTGGAATATAAACTAATTAGGTACTGGTATAGATATACCTCATGTTATTGTATGTGCAATTTATTACAATCCAACACGTTGTTTTAAAATGAGTACGAATCTCCGTTTTTATGGGAAGTAAAAATTCAGCTGAGCTTATTGCGGACTCTTTTAAGTTTCGTTGCTCATGCTCATTAGAAGTACATGTAATGTCATTAGTAGAGTCGAGTAAATCTAGCCTATGATACAAATAAAATCAGAAAGACCGTACACTTTAAAAATTTGTTACATATTATGGGGTTATTCCCACTAGTTAGGTATCTACCACCAAGTTGTTACCAGTGGTAACTACTGGGAATTTATTTCCCACCTTTCTTCCCAGTAGCTACCACCAACTCTGTTTTGTGGTAACTACTGGGAATTTTTTTTCCAGTAGTTACCACTGGTAAAAGGTGGGTTTTTTTCCTAGTAGTTACCACCAAAATTTTTTTACAGTATAGTTTAAATGTCTTTCATTATATGAACAAAAAACACTATACTACTATGTAGGCTATTATTAAAGAAAACGAGGTCCAGCGATTACTTTTTGGATTATAATCTTAATTACCATACAAAATTAACACATAAATCGGGTTATTCCCACTAGTTACCATCAAGTTGTTACAGTTCAATAGTAATAAAAACAGTATAAGTCGAATACTATTAAAATAGAGGCTTTATTGAACCCTAAAAAAATTGTAGTGGAAACTACTGGGAAAAATATCCCACCTTTTACCAGTGGCAACTACTGGGAAACAAATCCCATTAGTTACCACTGGTAACAACTTGATGGTAACTAGTGGGAATAACCCAATTTATGTGTTAATTTTGTATGGTAATTAAGATTATAATCCAAAAAGTAATCGCTGGACCTCGTTTTTTTAATAATAGCCTAGTAGTATGGCGTTTTTTGTTCGTATATATAAATAAACATTTAAACTAAGTGACTGTTTTTTATTCCCATTTCTTCCATAAATACTAATCTATAAAACCGTATATTCGGTGTTTTTGGTGGTATACGTTTTTTTACACTAGCACGCTAGTCGAAAATCTGGACAAAATCTTAATTTTTCCTAGTATACTAACCAAAAAGGCCGAATAGCTGCTATAAGGTCTTTTAACTTAGGATTTCAAGTGCGAATTATACTTTGTTACTAAGCAAAAAGGCAGCATGTGACATATACGGCGTTTTTACCTAGTTTCTACTTCGTAACTAAGTTAGAACGCCGCATAACGCATGTTTACCGCCTTCTTGACTAGTACGACCTACACATTTTTAAGCTTAATACTAATCTAAAGTGATTTTTATAAAATTAAAAAAAAAACTGAGCTGTTTAGAAACATACTATAAATACCTAAAATAAGTACATATATATACCTACCACATACAAAAAGAAAAAATGGAAAAAGTTTTTCCGTTTCGTAGAAATTCAAGAAAGATGTTTGGGTTGGTTTTTTGCGATTATCTCGAAACTAGCTTTTGTCGAAAAACTGCCTTTTAGACTAGGACGGCAGATATGTTCTCTTAAAGTTCATTGTTCAATTCCAAATAGCAACATCAATCTGCAACATTTATTAGTATAAAAATGTAAAAAATTACTAACTTGAAGCACCTACAAACTAGGTGCATTTAGGAGTATGAATTGAAGTTATCAATCACACCTACTTCATCAAGTAGGTACTGTTACTATACACATTTAATATTGAACCGTTTTAATACAGCTTTACTCTTGCTAAATTATGAAAATGTGAACCTCCTTGGTCGTCTTCGTCTACCAATTTATAAATTGACTAATTAATGAAGCGAAGCGAATAAAACATTTTATAAATTAACTGTATTAAATCCCAGCAAATTACATCTTTATCGCTCTCAATTCCCACGTTCAACTGAGAAAATTCAGAATTTATTTTATATTCAAATGTTTATTTACCTTTCAGCTTCAGACGCTATCTTTATAATTTTGCTTTCACAATTTTCCTGACATTAGAATTGGAAACATTGAGGGTGAATTTTTATGCAAATCCAAACATTTGCACAGATGCGGAAACAAAATTAGCCCGGCTTATCTCCGCGACACAGATGCCAGCGCACTCGTATACTGACCGAGACTACTTCTGGGAAACAACTAACTTGTTTAACGTTTCTCGTCATATGAGTTAAACTGATTTAATTGGTTCAATTTACTCTGATTATCTCAACTTGATTCCATGTTGAGAAAATGTTTGTAGAGGAAGGTATAAAGTAATAGGTGTATGTAGCATGTAATGTATGGAGCTGGCAGTAGGCGGCCGGAGGCCGAGTGCCTGCGGGAGGTGGATCGCGTGCACCGCCGCGCGCCGTAGATACCGCACTTTTTAAAATCGTTTGTTATTTTTCGGCCCGAACGTACGTTGGGAGCAAACGCGCTCTGTTATTAAATCATTTATTATTCAACCCAACGAACTGTTTCGCAATTTTCCCACAGACTCGGAGGCTTATGTACAAGCAAATACAGCTCTTCTGCGGATACCTACTTGTGCTGCATCTGTTATTGTTGCGTTTCCATATTGTGGATGTGAAGGAAGTGAGCTCGGCTTAATTACGTATTCCAGTATTTCCAGTACGCTTTGATAGGAACTTGTCGTAGCAAAAAAATCTCTGAATTGGTATTACGTGCACACTAAATTATCGTAGGTAGGTACGTGATAAGGATATAAAACTAGAAATTAATGAAGTTAGATAGTCAATAAAATACGTATTAATTTATACAACTTATATTTTTCTTTACTAGTTTATGATATTTCCATCCATTTCTTTTCCATCTGTTATCTCACCCAACTTGCAAAATACGCATGTAACAAATAAAAATAAAACGTACATGCAATGACTATACTTAGTACATTTTGTAACTTATTCATGTACCTATATTAGAATTACTTGATTGATATTAAATAGGAGCCTTAACGTAACTACCAGATTTCGGTTGAGCACAAATATCTACCATACATGAACTTATAAGATGGACTGCACTGTCACTTTTTTTGCCATACTAAATTGAACTTTATCACCGAGCCAGAAAGACGTTCGTACCAGACTAGAGAAAACGGTCCACTTGAGATAGCAAAGGTGGGTCGCGGTGTCTCACTCGCACATGTTGCCAATGTTAAAAATATACCATTGTGGTAGTATTTATATCAATATACTACTGAAATTAAATACCTTCTTATATTATTTAAGTGCTATATTCAGAGTAAGGTCCTGATATCTTTTAAGAAATTTGTAAATAAATATGATGTCAATATTATTAACTGATTTAACCAAGCATGTGCACAACAAAAAAAACATTAATTTTGGTATGGTAGACATTGTAGAAACTTTGAATGTTAATTGGTATCCCTAACGTGATGACATGTTATCAAAACACGTGAATGCAACATTTCTTAAAAATGGTGAATAAATGATGCGTTATAGGTTGTGGGAGTGAAGGAATTTCTAATTGTGGAATATTGTTTCACAAGGAAGTCACAATTATTACATTTTGCGATAAAAATACAAGACAACATTGTCAAACTCATTAGGGTGACTATGATTTCGGTACGATGAGAGTCAGTGTTACACAATTCTTATTACGTACTTAAGTAAGTTTATATAAATAGGTATGTATTTATTTCGGCATGTTTAAATTGGTGAAATGAGAGCCAATACAGAATAAATAATTGCCAAAATTGAAATCCAAAGTCCTTAAACATTACAGACACATTTATGCATTGTTATAATAATAAAAAAACACATTGATAATAAAAGAAAAATAGAACTTTATCGTAATTTACTGACTTTTGGGACGATACCAGAAACGTTACTGGGAATTTACCCTCTTTAGAAAATTTACTAGGAACGGCACATCACTAGTTTCTTACATTTCACGACTCTTCTCTTTTCGCACCGATGGCCTAGCACCTTGAACACCGAAGTTCGCAAATTACGGGCATCTTTCTCTTTTACTCCTATAAAGGAGTAATTACAGTGACAGAGAAAGATGCTCGCAATTTGCAAACTTCGGTGTCTATGCTCCAGTGACAAGCGTCCTAGTTAAAAACTATAGCAAACGGGCATAGCGGACCTACGCGACCCTGAGGCAGTTGCGAATTTGCCCTAAGCCCGAGTAGGCCCGGGCCTAGGGCGGCCAGATATTTTGGGCGGCAGTCTATATGATGGGTGCTGAGAAAGGGGCGGCTAGTGCTTGCTATGTAGGGCCTGGGGCCTAAGGCGGCAAAGACTGTAATTCCCCCACTGTCCTGAGAGCCTACCCCGAACCACTTTCGACATGTTGCCTCTTTGTCGCATTTGTAAATTCGTACGTAAGTGTGACAGAGAGGCAACACGTCGGACATGGTTCGCGGTAGACCCTCTGGTTCTGTCAGCATATCTGTCTCTCTATCTCTCTCACTCATACCTGTGTTCTTGACAGACGTTACGGCGGACCACCTTCCTGACGATCGACCATGTTCGTTGTCGAGACTTACGCGTCTTAGTAACAGCTTTTCTTCTTCTTCAGTCGGTCCCTCAATACTTTGGTTCGTGACATCATATTATCCTTCTGTTGTAGACCAGGTTCCTCCATAGGGTTCTGTTCCCCGCCAAGCGCATGGCCTTGTGCAGTTTTAATTGCATAGGTGCCGTAATTTGAGCACACCATTTAGAACAACTAAATTAAGTACCTAAGGTTGTGTGAAGCGTTTTACAGAAGAGAAATATATCCATCCCTCTTTAGGCCATAATACTAGTACAGCGAAAAGACAGTATGATTCTCTATAACTAATATAACTATAGTTCGTTTTTTTTAGCATTAGAAATAAGGTAAACAATCTTGATGTGTCTTTTAATTAAAAAACGCATTTTAAAAATAAGTTACGGCAAATATGTAACATTTATGAATCTAATGCGATCATTTATATTCTTCTGCTTTCATAAGTAATAGTTTTTGATTTTTAAAAAGCGTTTTTCAATTAATAGACATGTCAAGATCGCTTACCTTCTTGCAAGTTCTTTCTAATGCTAAAAAAACGAACTATATGCACGAATAAGAAAAGATCCTGGCCAAACTATATATTCAATGTTATCCTAATATCCCACATACATATGACGTATGGTCACCCTAATTAGAAAGAGATGCAACGGCCCACCTTGGCTTCTCATGTGGACACACTTTTTGGCCAATGTACTCCATCCAGTTTACTCTCTAGGTCCGTGCTACCATATCATTTTCCCACATCAGGTCATCGCCCTGATCTTTCAAAAAGCACGAACATTCATTTTAGAAGAAACAAAAGGCAGTTAGTAATTTCGCGGTTCGTTTTTTATAGTAATTCTAGAGTAGTTATCGCATCATGGGCACAGCTCGCCGAGCATTCCAACTGGTTTGTTGGCGAGCGAGTCGAATTCTTAGGTGGACCAATGTAACTTTCGGTGCTGATGCCCGTACCGTTAATATGCAATCGAAAAGGGCCCTTGTACTGGGCGTCCTAAGCTTTGCCCGTACCTGATTGGAATGACACAGTTGCGCGCGCACGCATCACACGCGAGCGCGCGCGTGAGACCAGCCCGCTCATTATAGTGGATATCACTACTGGTCTTACTGGTCCAGCCAATGGCATCGCGTGCGAATTACCCTAATTGTGGAAAGCCAGGCTTCGGAAATGCAAATTGGAGATAGTTACGTGCCAATACCGTGGGATATTAATATTCGGTTCTCGTGCGTCTTCGCTTTCTAATGTCTAACAAAATCGATGAGCTTTTGATCAACAATTTTTAATGTAAATTCAAATTGCTCTTGAAAGTCGTAGTAGTAGTCCTATTAATACCATTTGAGACCAGTTGCTCAGAATACTCTGTGATCGGAAACCCTTCACCATCTCTATTAAAAGTTTATCAGCATTGGATATATTGACAATAATTAATATGTTGCGATTATGATACATAACAGACACACTTTCGCATTTATAATATTAAGTATGGATTTACTTGTGTACATGGATACTAACTAGGAGGATTAGGTATTCGACTTGTGCCTACTATAGTTTTTTTTAATAATGTAGATTATAGTGATCAAGAAGTTTCTTTATTCTACTTTTCCAGTTATAGCCCTGAAATTTTACCCTTGCTATAATATTACTGTACTTTAAGAAATGATTATGTGGAACCCATAATCGGTATAATTTATACTAAGTAAATTATCCCCCATAAGCTAGTGTTCAAGGCAGGAGCTGCATATGTAAGCAGTTCTCGAGCTGTGCGAAAGAATAGTGAGGAAGATAAAAATAAGTAGTTCACCGTTATCATATTTTATTATATTATCCTGAAAGTTACATAACTAAGCTGTAATGAAAACAGAAAAGCCAGAGTTAACCCAAGAGTAACGAAGATTCCGTTCCAGACGTTTAAATTTATGACTTCAAATGTAAAGTTATTTCAAGAAACAACAGGGAAATGGAATTGCGAACAGTTAGTAGGTATTCAGTTGAGGGAACAGTTCCGAGACTTTTGTACCGCCCCGAGCAGATATAAATCTCTTGTTAGAAAATTACCCAAGAACAAACGACTTTTCTAGTACCTCATTACTCGGCTTTAAAACAGTTTAGTTACCATGGTATTCGTATTAATAATGTTCACAATTATTCATATGTTTACGTTCTGGAAAGAAAATAAACATCGTTTTCTTAAATGTCCCTAGTAAAAGTAGGTACAATCAGCAACACTCTTAACTGTCCATCGGCAGAGCTTATGCCTTTTGTAATATGGTTAATAGTGTGGGCGATGGTACTACTAAAGGTTATTTCATCTCATGAATTACAATAGGAGATATATATGTCGACGCGCAGGCGTTATAATTGGTAAATTCAAATAATGAGCGCTTACATGATATAATACTTACGATTTATCAAAAACACTTGTAAGCGACGTGGGTAATAAAGATGTCTCTTCAAGAGGCTTGAGAGCGTATTAAAGGCGTCAGGGGTTTTTGTAACGTCTGAATGTGTTCTCGGAAATTGCTCTGTTTGATAATTCATTAGCTCATGGTTTTTGTGGACTAGAGTAAGTGGGATCGCCAGGCTGGAGGCTGGCGTCACTCTGGGATTGAATCTCAATCTGGTCGGACAGTAGCAATAGAGACTGCATTACGCCTCGCGTACTTGTACTCGCGTTAAATATCTACGCCCTACGGATGTACCACCTAGTGCATCTAGCCATTCCTGAATACCTAAACCTACATTAAGCCCCGACATCAGATCGTGGGATCGTAACGCGAAAGTACTACGGGGTTTGTACCTAAAGAAAATTCGATGCATTGTGTATGTTGTGATTTGTGATATCGTGGAATTATGAACTAAAGAGTGAATATTTCAATTTGTGCAAAGACGTAAGGTGTAAAGTTAATATGCGGTGAAACTGGTGCTTTCCTGTAAATCCTCTTTGGAGTGTCCTGGACATGAAATCGGGTCAGTTCGTTCCATTATGATTTATGATTGTTACGTTGATGATTTATCATTCATGTCGTTAATTTGCGTGCATGAGGTTGGTCCTTAAAAGTGGATTGTTCCGTTTTACGTATAAGCGGAGATGTTATTCTTGGGTATTTATTATGAAATTGAATCGAGTACTTTATCTCTACTTAAAAACATTGTGGTATTTGTCCGACAGTATGTAGCCTGTTTGGAGAATTTGTAAATAATTTTCCAAGACAATAAGACGATGTTTTTATGGTGATTAATGGAGAAAAGATACGAGTGAACTTGAAATTAAATTTGAAATCATTTGCGATAGAGATTTAAGATAACGAACGAACGAACGAAGTGTGAGGAGTTTGGGCGTGTCCACGGTGGTTTTGGTTTCGGGAGCCGTAACCCCGAAGGGGAAGAAATTCTCCGGACGTGTACGGCTGCTGATCTAGCCGTCGTGAACACGTTTTTCAAAAAGAAATCCGAGCATCTGATCACCTACAGGAGCGGGAGGAGCGCCACTCAGATCGACTACTTTCTCACTCGGAGAGACTATATCGGCAAAGTAGCCACCTGTAAAGTCATACCGGGAGAGAGTCTCACTGCCCAACACCGAGTCCTTGTGATGGACCTGCTCGTCAAGCCCCGAGGCACATACCGGGAGCAGTGCCGCCCCCAAACCCGGTGGTGGCTGCTTGAAGGATCCAAGTCCCATGAGTTTGCTGCCGCTGTCAACGACCTCAGTGTTGTGACGGATGGCCATTCCGTACAGCAAATCTGGGATAGAACTCAGGCAGCCATCACACGGGCGGCGAAGGCGGTGCTGGGGGTGTCTAAAGGGGGTCGCAGGCTTGACAAGGAGACTTGGTGGTGGGACGCCACAGTCCAGAGGGAGACTAGGGAGAAAAAAGCCCTCTTTAAAAAGTGGCAAGCGTCCAGATCTCCTGAAGACCACGCGGCATACAGGGCTGCCAAACGTGCCACTAAACAAGCTGTAGCCAGAGCCAGACATAACCACTTGCGTCCTCTGTACGATAAGTTGGAGACGTCTGAGGGGCAGAAGTTCATTTATAAGTTGGCACGATCGAGGGTCAAAGCGGCGCAGGACATCTCCAAGTGCCGCTGCGTAAATGACCATCACGGTAACCTGCTATGCGAGGATCGCGCGGTAAAGGAGAGATGGCGCTCTTACTTCCACAACCTGCTGAATAACCAGCACAAAGAGGTGCAACCTCCGGATCTCCCTCCGAATCAAGGACTAGTGCCACCGATAACGCCGGAGGAAGTCGAGGCGGCTCTTCGCCGCATGAAGAATCGGAAAGCTGTCGGAGCCGACGGAATCGCTATAGAGGCGTGGAAGTCGATGGGCTCTCAGGGTGTGAGCATACTCACTGATATTTATAACCGCATACTCCTCACCGGGAAGATACCCAACCAGTGGAGGCTGAGTATCATTACTCCAGTATTCAAAGGTAAGGGCTCGGTGCGGGAGTGTAGCAAGTATCGCGGTATAAAGGTTATGTCTCACACCATGAAGCTCTTTGAGCGCATAATCGATGCTCGGCTCCGACAGGAGTGTACAGTCTCGGAGTGTCAATATGGGTTTCGGCCAGGGTGCGGAACGATGGACCCTGTATTTGCCCTGAGGACCCTCATGGAGGGATACAGAGCAAAGAACACGCCTCTACATTTCCTGTTTCTGGACATGGAAAAGGCCTTTGACTGTGTCCCTCGTGAGATGATCTGGTGGGCGCTGCGGTCCAAGGCTGTACCTGAGGCCTATATTGACACTATCCGGGACATGTACCACGATTCTGATTCAATAGTCAGGACCGCTGTTGGTGACACCAACCCCTTCTCTGTCACTGTTGGAGTACATCAGGGCTCTGTGCTTAGCCCGTTTCTGTTTAGCGTGATATTAGACGCCCTGTCAGCCAACATCCGAGACTACCATGAGCAGCCACCGTGGCTATTCATGTATGCTGATGATATCGCGCTGACAGACTCTGATAAGGGCCGACTTGTCCAGCGTGTGAACAGATGGAGGGGGTCGCTGGAGAACGGCGGTCTTAAACTAAATGTGGCGAAGACAGAGTACATGGCCTGCAATAGTACAGATCCTCTACCCGTCCGCATAGGCGTGGACATGGTCGAGCGCACGGATCAAGTTAAGTACCTAGGATCTGTACTTAGCACTACCGGGGACATCGACAGCGACGTCAAAGCCCGAATTTCCGCTGCTTGGGTCAAATGGCGGGAGATGACTGGGGTTATTTGTGACCCCAAAATGCCGATTAAGTTGAAGGGACAGGTCTATAAGACCATCATTAGACCTGCCCTTCTGTACGGCAGCGAGACTTGGCCTTTACTAGAGCGGCACAAGCAGGAACTGCGTGTCACGGAAATGAAGATGCTACGGTGGATGTGCGGAGTTTCACGCAAGGATCGCGTCCGAAACGCCCACATTCGGGGTAGTCTTGGCGTCCGTGACATTGCAGACAAACTGCAAGAGTGTCGCCTTCGTTGGTATGGCCACGTCTCGCGCAGACCGGCAAGTTACGTGGGTAACAAATGCCTGGCCATGCCGCCTCCTCCCGGTACGGGAAGAAGAGGCCGGCCCAAGAAGCGATGGCTTGATGTCGTCAACGAGGACATGCGTGCCAACGGACTCACTACCAGGGATGCCGAAGATCGGGCAAAGTGGTCACGAAGGAGTCGGAAGGCGGACCCCGGGTCCTCGCGCCCCGCGCGGGGGCACAGCCGGGATTGACGCCAGGATGATGATGATGATGATGATTTAAGATAACGATCGAAGAGTAATAATCTTCGTTAGCCATTTCCTTGTCTGAAGTTTGCCTGGAGGAGATCGCGGTTTCTATTTGTCCTCGATCCTGTACCATTTTTTGTAGTGAACGATGAAACATTTTTATTGTTTTTATTAGATACTAGTAGTTGGGCTAACACTATCGAGATAATATGAGATCCCTGATTACCTACTAATATTTTGTCTATTTCTAAACTAGAGTTTTGAATGAGGTATTTAAAAGCGAGTATTTTCAAATTACGAAATTGTTGCTGTTTATAGCCTGTTGTGGAAACCGTTTTTAGTATACCTACTTTAAAAACTAAAAGAAACATTAAAGTTAGTTTCTCGTTTAATCCGTTAATTCATAATGCAATGCTTAATTTTAAGCGAGTAATACCTAGTTAGTACGGTATAAAGAGACATTTCGTAGCAAACTAAATAATGATTTAGTTGTTGTTTAAATTAACGGATATTGGTTGAAAAATCAAAATTGATTTTTAAAGGAAATAGAGCTTACTTACTTTGATATTGTTTTGAATGTTTCGACTGAACAGTTGATTGTCCACCCATCCATCATTTTATGGACTTTAGCTTGCATAGTTATCGATAAAAAGAGTTTAGTCCATTCTTAAGTATCTGACTGGTATTTTGGTTTTGATAAACTCGAATAATACGGAAGCATGATGCAAGAGCAATGCGATCTTGTAATGTCAATGTATGGATTTAAGTTATTCGATTAGTAACCTTTTGTAAGGTAATTGTTTTTATGGCGACTGGAGAATTCATAAATAATAATCTGCTACTTAGTCACCTGGTTTTCAATGAAAGATGTAAGTACGTAAATTGAGATTGAAGCCTTCAATCTGATTATTTTGGTCTAGGCATGTCTTACAACAGTTACAACACATTACTTATCGACGTATAGTCAAAGTATTCAACCGATAAATTACGAGACGTAAGATTTACGCCCATTTCTGTGAAGAATACAAGTCTTATTATCGATTAAAATAAAGTCTAATGTATTTTGGCGATGAATCAGTGAAATACAGCGTTGAACTCCTAGTTAAATGGGTCCATTCCGGGTGCCTACCTGCTGATTTTTTTTGTTTATGGCCGAATGTTGCACAACTTGTACAAGTGTTGTTTGTCTTTTAAAGTACCCAATGATTTGGGTCGAGTTTTTTTTTGGTCGTCAAGATGACACCAATTGACGTTGTTTGATAACGTTGTTTGGCAACAAAAAAAAAATATTACAGAATACGCTTTTGGAGAGACGGCAAAAACATGAACAAAACATCGTTACTTTCAGATCATTAATCAATAACGTTGTTAGTATAAAAATGTTAAAAAACATTATAAGTGATAGGTACATTTAATCAATACCTAACTATAAAAAAAAAACTTTGTGAATTTTAACAACGAATGAAATGCCGTGATATTTCTTTATTTAGGTTCTAAAAACTTCTAAATCAGCACTTTCCAATAATATGAATAGCTGTTAATTTTTTTGAGAGAATGAACCTTTTGCGTTTTCTGGTTACATTTTTAATGGTGCGGAAATAAAGTTTTCGAGACATTGAAAATGCTAATCTAAAGTTAATATTACAGGTTCGATTCCTGGTTTGAGCTGCTAGTAAATGCTCTGTATTTTGTTTTTGCTGAGACCAAGTAACAAAGAATAGTCAGTTATAGCCGTTGTCGACGCATAAGAATGTATATTCTTTGAATAATTTGGATGGCTGAATATTGGAACTGAAATTCAGTTGGTTTATGTGACTTCAATGCAAAGTTATTTTAGAAAGTGACAACTAAGAGTAATTTGAGTATTGATGACTTTAGTGACTTATGTAGGTGCATCACTTTGTGTTTAGCTTGTCGGTCGATCGTAGGTCACATACCCGAATCAGATATATTCTCACGCATATTTAGTGAAAATGTGTTTGGTAAAGGAGGCTGCGCGGCGACCACAGGTGATGATACATAGTGTTAGGGATGATGATGACACCCGTGGTGGTGTTGATGCCTTGTGTGGCATGGTTTGGGTTCCTGTGTGGAACTGTTGGAGTGATCGGTGTATCACTTTGGAAGTGGCCTGAGTGCTGCTGTGGTCAGTGGACCATGTGTGTTGTGATGTGGCAATGTGTGTCACGTGTGTTGTGGCCGGTGTGCCACAGGTTTTTAGATCTGACAAGGTATGTCGCATGTATTGTGGCCGATGTGCTACAGGTATTAAGACTGTTGAGAGTTGATATGTGATAGTTGAGACATGACATCTTTGTGACTTGTGATGGGCGTGGTCGGTGTACCACACGTGTTGTGACGTGACAAGGTGTGTCACATATATTGTGGCCGTGGTGCCACAGGTATTGAGACAGTGAGACATGACAGCTTTGTGACGGACGTGGTCGGTGGACCATGTGGTTACGGCACTTGTGCCTTGTGACAATGACTATGAGAGACATTTGACATTTAGTGCAAGCCTTATTGCCTGTAGACTTGCAGTGGTGGTACCCGGATGTGGTGCGGGTCTTAGTGCTATTTGAGAAGTCACATAAATGTTGTAACAACGAGGTGTTGTTTTGATCAACGTAATTTAAATGATATTGATGATGTTCTTATCAGAAAATAAGTATACTCAAACTATTCTTTGTTGCTTGTTGCTTGTATGTGTAAAAGAGTTCATTCGATTCGAGCATTTTATTGATTATTTATGTTTGTACTCTTAACGATATTCGTGGCAGAATAACCTTCGTTAGTTAGGTCGAATCTTCGCCGATCGTTCGTCGAAAGTTAGGTCGGATCTGTAGCGATATTAATTGCCTAATGGATCTTAGTGACCTGTAGTGATGTTAATAGCCGAATGGATCTTAGTGATCTGTAGTGATATTAATAGCCGAATGGATCATAGTGATCTGTAGTGATATTAATAGCCGAATGGATCATAGTGATCTGTAGTGATATTAATAGCCGAATGGATCTTAGTGATCTGTAGTGATGTTAATAGCAGAATCGATCTTAGTGATGTGTAGTGATATTAGTGGCAGAATAGCCGAACGGTAAAGTTGGATTAAAATTTGCTGAGTTGTCATGATGACTATTAAATGGCTCATTGCACACGAGGACGTGTGACAGTTAGGATCGCCGTGTCGACGCGCAGGCGTTATAATTGGTAAATTCAAATAATGAGCGCTTACATGATATAATACTTACGATTTATCAAAAACACTTGTAAGCGACGTGGGTAATAAAGATGTCTCTTCAAGAGGCTTGAGAGCGTATTAAAGGCGTCAGGGGTTTTTGTAACGTCTGAATGTGTTCTCGGAAATTGCTCTGTTTGATAATTCATTAGCTCATGGTTTTTGTGGACTAGAGTAAGTGGGATCGCCAGGCTGGAGGCTGGCGTCACTCTGGGATTGAATCTCAATCTGGTCGGACAGTAGCAATAGAGACTGCATTACGCCTCGCGTACTTGTACTCGCGTTAAATATCTACGCCCTACGGATGTACCACCTAGTGCATCTAGCCATTCCTGAATACCTAAACCTACATTAAGCCCCGACATATATATATGAAAGTGTCAAAACGTTTCATCGTCAATGTAAACTGCTTTTATAGTAAAGTTAACAATAAAAGGTAGTGATTATATTCTCTTTGTTAACAATCCAATCTCCTATATCTGTCAACTTTATTTGACTGACGTCCAGGTGATACAGTGTTGTTTTTTATTACAGGATAACAGTACGGGGCAGGCACTCTTGGACGTGGTTTTCCGGCATCTAGACCTCCTGGAAACAGCCTACTTTGGGCTGCGATATGTTGACCAGGACAATCAAACTGTAAGTTGAAAGTACCTTTCGATATTGCACTAAATAATATACTTATTGATAATGAAACTTAATAAAAAACGACTTATTTTAAAATTAATAAGATCGTATAAGAAAAAGCGATGAAGAATCAGGGTGCATTGCATAGCCAACGTGAAATCGTTAACGCTCCGTAGCGAACGAAACGAAACTGTCACTGTCACACTAGTGGGGAAGAGTGATAGAGAGAGAGATGACTACAATACGCTACCAAGCGTTAACGATAGACACTTTAGCTACGCGTTCTGGCCTGTAAATGCACCAGTGAGAACTTGCGTTGCGAAATAAAAACTTGGTGCCTACCTACTTACTCGTTGAAAGTGGTCATCGCACCAATATTCAGGCATGCAAGAGAATGTCGAAATTTCTAATCCTAGCTTAAAAAAAGCAAAAAATATTGATTTTTATATAAAAAAAGAGGTAATTACGTAACAAAATCGGAGTAAACTAACGCATTGTGTTGTGCCCAGCACTGGTTGGACGCCGGGAAGCGCCTGCGTCGGCAGCTGCGCGGTTCTGACCCGCACACCTTCTACTTTGGAGTCAAGTTCTACGCCGCTGATCCTTGCAAACTACTGGAGGAAATTACGAGGTACCTCGAGGACTTTTGATATCATCATATATATATTAATAATTATATATTATAATAGATTAATAATTATTAATTAATTTTATAATGGTGGTCTTTACTTATAAGGTATATACATGCAGACACTAAACATCGTTTAAAAAAAGCTTTAAATATACGTCAGCCCTTTCAAATTTCCCGCCCAGGGTCTCGTTAAACCCCAAAAGCCTTACAGAACATAATATAAGATTTTATTTCAATGTTGACTTTTAGCTGCTAGTTTAAAAGTTTCATATTATTTTATTGCATAAATAAAATACTTTTGCACGTTATTAATTAATGAACGAGAACGCAACGAGTTTCATAACAAAAATATGGCATAATGGAATACCTAAATTTACGCATTTTTGACGTGGCTGTGGTAAAGCGCGTAAAGTTTTAACAGTTTAATTAAAAAATCTACATTGTTTTTATTCGTTTACGATTGTTTTATGTTTGCATAAAAATGCAATGTTTTGTTTTCTTATACTTAACTGTAAGCGTCGATGTAAAACCAGTTTGCGGAGGCGTCTTGTACCACTGACCTTATCCCGTATAGTGCGTATATATTTCGGTTATTATTATAAAACGGCCGGCCGAAACCGCTAACTGTGCTTTTGAATAATAAATGATCGGAGTACATTAATATTTAATGCGACAGCTATATTTATTTTACCTTTTGTAGCGTTTTCCATTTATGTATCAATATAATGTACACAGTTACACATGTAACCGGTTTATCACGTACCTACTTTAATAAAATGCACAAACATTTTATTTACTAGGTATGCCTAAACAATTGAACGAGATAAACTTAATTCACATTTTGTGACATCATGGGTGTGTAGTAGTAGTAGTAGTAATCACTTTATTGTACACAACACAGGTTTACTTTTAAAATAAATTACAATAATGGAAGTACAAAGGCGAACTTATCACTATAAGGGATCTCTTCCAGCTAACCTCACACACACATGAATACCTACATAAAAACAATTAAATTCTTATTCTGTCTTAACACCAGAAAATATAACGAGTTTTTACAAATGCCAATTTACCTAACATAAGCGTACGAGGAATTATTCGTAGGTACGCTGATAATAATATGTGGCAGACTGGCTGGGATCGAAACTATAAAAGACATCTGCGCTTCACGCTACTCAGCACTTTGCCATCACCTCGGACCCTCGGTTATTATTAAAACTATATACTTACTTCGTGTTATTCTGAAAGGTCACAACATGTAGGGATTTTACTGTGAACTCTGTCTTTAGGGACAGCTTTTATTTTGTCTCTAAATGTTAGTAGTTAGTTGATGGCTCTTAAACAAACTTTGTTTTAGTAGACTTAAATAAATAAATTAAAGCAAAAACAATATTATGCCTGATTATACATACAATAAATAACAGCGTACAAGTTAAAAGTAGCGTCTCTGTTTTAAAACGTGTAATATTATGTGAGGGAGAGTTTTCATTGAAAACAAATTGAAACTTACGAATACTCGTAATCAAGACTTAACTCTCGGACCATTAACTCTATCGGTAGAACAACCAAATGTAAGCAGACATTGAGTAGTGTGACGTGGGCTCACTGAATCCATAAACCAAACAGTTAGAGCCAGATAGATAGCGCACACGAAAGAGGGATCGCTCCCACGTCCACATGCGTAGCTCTGCTTAGGAATTACGTCATGGGAAAACCACGCATGACAACCGTTCCGCTTCGCAACAACCACGAGCCACATGTGTTGCTGAAAATAATAAATACTCACTAAAATGTGCGATAAATATACAAAATATACATTTGAAATGTATCCAAAAAACGTCTTGGTAACCAAGCAAAAACAATCTTTTGGAAGTACCGATTTTAAATTAATATGAATTAAGTACAGTATCAATTTTGATGAGTGATTATTTTTATTGTGGTCCAGCTCAGAAATAAAATTCGTTTCGATTTTTTTTATATACTTACGCACCCGATTAGTTTATAATAAAATAATGCCTACACTGCTTTTAACAATGGCAAGAAACATCTCATTAATATATAAAACTTATAAGTAAGTCGAGTTTAAGAGCGCTATTACATTTCGGCGTTGAGCGAGTTTAGGTATTTTACGCGCTGCGGCAGGCCGTGCGAGCTCAGTATGCCGATCCCTTCTACCACACTCGCACTACAATGATGGATTAAACATTCTTGATCCTTCGCGAAGCATATTGAAATCAACCATAACAACACTAACTGTGCTTAACTTTTAAAGTCCTAAAACTGTTATTTGGTAAGTACGAAAATACTAAATGCAGTGTAAATGTAAGTGTGTGCAGTGTTCATAAATTAATTTTTCATCTATTTTTGACGATTTTTGACCCCCCCACCGCTCAAATCATCCAAAAATCATGCTTCGGATGACTCTGTTTCCTCCTACGTCATACTACCATCATCCGATGTCCAGACCCCCCCCCCCTCCTTCCATTTGAAACGACGTAATTTATGAATAGCCCCATACTCGTACTTATGAAGGTATAAGTATTACTCGAAATAAATTATAGGTACTCGCTTATTTACATGTTTCGTCATAGCATTTGGTACCTATAGGTTGTAAAGTTTGTATCAACGAGGGTTTAAAAACGAACTAGTATTGAGGATCTGATGATAATGATGATGATTAAGGTGGTCACGGATACCAATCAACCATGTAGTAACATGATTAGGCTCGTTTGATTCGTCTCAACAAGATCTTTGACACTGAAGATACACAGGGTCTGATGATGGAGCTGGAAGGTGGCCACGGGTACCAGTCTATCATGTAACTAAACCACTTCGTGTTTGGGCTCGTTTGATTCGTCTCAACAAGATCTTTGACACTGAAGATACACAGGGTCTGATGATGGAGCTGGAAGGTGGCCACGGGTACCAGTCTATCGTGTAACTAAACAACTTCGTGTTTGGGCTCGTTTGATTCGTCTCAACAAGATCTTTGACACAAGACAGTACTCAGGGTCTGATGATGGAGCTGGAAGGTGGTCACCATTACCAATCAACCATGCAACTAAACCACATCGTGTTTAGGCTCGTTTGATTCGTCTCAACAAGATCTTTGATACTAGGTGATACACCAAACACGAAGCCCAAACACGATGCCCAAACACGAAGCCCAAACACGTAGCCCAAACACGAAGTGGTTCAGTTACGTGATAGACTGATACCCGTCGCCATAGCTGGGCATTAACTCGTTAATCCGTTAATCGTTAATTAACGAAGTTAAGTTTTCGAGTAACGGATTAAATTTTAAGTTAACTTTAAAAACCTGTAACGGACTTGTTTACTTCCGTTAACTTTTCTTAAGTCCGTTAATCGTTAATACCTGAGTACCTACTCACACCAAGGCCGCGCGCTGCCTCAAATATAACACTAGTATACCTTCAAGTGCTGCTGTGGAACGCCTGTTTTCGGCGGGAAAAGATATTTTTTCTCCAAAACGGGCGTCGCTATAAGACGACAATTTTAATATCACTCATGTTCATGAAGGGGAACATGCACCTTATGGCATATGCTAGCAAATGATATTTTTATTGGCTATGCTATTATTAATTAGTAATTATTACCATGTTAATTAGTAGATTAGTCTTTAATAAAAATCAAAATTTATGATTATTTCTTATTGCGTATATTTACGATTTCGAGTTAACGATTAACGATTAACTTTAACTTCCGTTAAAACTTTTGAAAAGTAACGTTTTAACGTTTAACGAAGTTAACTTTTTATTTAACGGATTAACGAAGTTAACTTTTTGATTAACGGTGCCCAGCTCTGCCCGTCGCCACCTTCGAGCTCCATCATCAGATCCTGAGTAGTATCTTGTGTCAAAGATCTTGTTGCGACGAATCAAACGAGCCCAAACACGAAGTGGTTCAGTTACATGGTAGACTGGTACCCGTGGCCACAGTCCAGCTCCATCATCAGACTCTGAGTACTAACTTTTGTCAAAGATCTTGTTGCGACGAATCGAACGAGCCCAAGCACGAAGTGGTTTAGTTGCATGGTTGATTGGTACCGGTGACCACTTTCCGGCTCCATCATTAGACCTTGAGTACTATCTTGTGTCAAAGATCTTGTTGAGACGAATCAAACGAGCCCAAACACGAAGTGGTTTAGTTGCATGGTTGATTGGTACCGGTGACCACCTTCCGGCTCCATCATCAGACCCTGAGTACTATCTTGTGTCAAAGATCTTGTTGAGATGAATAAAACGAGCCTAAACACGAAGTGGTTTAGTTGCATGGTTGATTGGTACCGGTGACCACCTTCCGGCTCCATCATCAGACCCTGAGTACTATCTTGTGTCAAAGATCTTGTTGAGACGAATCAAACGAGCCCAAACACGAAGTGGTTTAGTTGCATGGTTGATTGGTACCGGTGACCACCTTCCGGCTCCATCATCAGACCATGAGTACTATCTTGTGTCAAAGATCTTGTTAAGATGAATAAAACGAGCCTAAACACGAAGTGGTTTAGTTGCATGGTTGATTGGTACCCGTGACCACCTTCCGGCTCCATCATCAGACCCTGAGTACTATCTTGAGTCAAAATTAATACATATAGAATGTCAGGTCGTTTCAAATATTTTTAATCCTGTCCGGTAGTTTATTAAACTGTACCATTATAAATTATAATACTATAAAAACAGTGCTAGGATCAAAGTCTCTCGTTGCGGTTTACACGCACACAGTATAGCGTTTTACACGGCGCCCGCCGCACACAATGATAAAAAATCTCGTTGTCGCCGTTGAAAATGTGCGGAGCCGACCGACACACGTCCTGCCTCTACAAGCTCTGCCGCGGCACTGAGCTGGCGCAGCGCGCGTCATCGGTAATATAGAGTAGTTTTCAAAAAATTGCCAAAAAATTATAGTAGAATTTCATAAACACTAATGTATACCAACTGTATAAGCAAACGTTGCAGATTGCTTGAGTATGAAAATGACTTCGATATTAAGTAGATTTTCGTAGGAATTGACACTTGTTTCGGAGAGAAAATTGAGTTCGTTTTACTTTGATTTTCTCTTTCTCAAAGGTGTGTAGGAAAAATATCGTTTGATATGCCTAAAGTACAGGGTATTAGTAATACAAAATAGCCAGGTTTAGCAGAGTAAACTTCTCAACATTTCCAAATAAGAGCTTGCCATTCAGTGCTTCACGGGGTTTTTCGGAAACGACCATCAGAAAAAAAATCATTACTAATTTAATAAGTCCTTTTTCTAATATTTACAACGATATTTAAAAAGATAAGAAGACGCTTTTACTGGAACAAGTACTCATTGTTTCTAATAATGAGCACAAAGTCCTGAATTTCGTCGACTAGTATCATCAATTTTGCGTTATTTCGACTTTTCTTGTAAGAGCGCTCTTAAGTGCACACATGAAACACTAAATGCCACCTATTTTAACAACCGTAGTTTTATTGGCGACTGCAAAATTTTATGACATAAATTACAATGCGGGTGCGCAATAACTTGTGAGCCTCGTAAACCAACCCCCGCACAACACAGGCTTAATAGAAACGCTAAATTAAAAAAACCCTTCTAATTCAATTCTATAATAAGGCATAAAACGGAGTTTCCGTTTTAATTTGTCGTTAGAACGTGGACTGTTAATTTCCTTTTCTCATTTGTATTTTTTAAGGTAGGGTTCTAATTTTTGGTTTCCCTTTTACCTCGAAAGTTTTACTCTCAACAATGGCACAATTGAAGGCAGTTAAGTGGAATATTTGAAAGTATTCATTATACTTTATTTCAACGTAGGCTTGCAACGGGAATTGAAATGTTTTATTAAAATTTCGTTATTACGACGTCCGCCGCCTCCTGTTACGGCGGCGCTGCACGTGGAAACATCTTCCTGTAGATGCTCTAGATAAGAGCCACATTTAAAGCTCGAGCATTTTTACAGTAATGCTCTTTTAATATTTAATCTCGCATTAAGGGCTGTATTCCCTTAGATCTTTTTTTACTAAGCGCAATACCAGAAGGAGGAAAATGAGTTACAAATTAATTATATTTCTCATTTAATTATCTCAAGGCAACTTTAACAAGCATTCCAAGCGTAACTTTCTATGCATTTTTCTTTGAGAAAAATTGTAAATATTTAATTTTCTTATTAGTTCCACCCTTTCATTTATAAATGGTAAACGTATAGCTAGGTACTATTTACTGGACTACCGGAAACAATTGCCGGATGACAATTTTCTATTTTATTAATAGGTGAGCTCTCTTGGTGTGTTTTACGCATTTGATGACACTTTTGATGTGTCCTAAGTTATAAAGTGACAATAGGTTACAATTAAGTTTACTTAATATATGTGTTCGGTTAAAAGGTTTTTAAGTATTAGTAGTATTAGTACCAATGTCATGACAAACAAATAGCATTAGTTTTGTAATGTACGAGATATAGATGTGTGTAATGTGTGTGTTGTGCAGGTACCAGTTGTTCCTGCAAGTGAAACAAGACGTGCTCCGCGGCCGGTTGCCCGTCAACTTCGACCTCGCCTCCGAGCTGGCAGCCTTTGTGCTACAATGTGAGTACAAATACATTTATATCACTTATCATCCAATGCCCTAAGTAATATAAAATAAATGTTGTAACCTGCGGGACTAGCCAAGTGACAATGGTTTTATCAAAAAAAAAATCCATCGAAACTTAAATGGAAGAGCAAGTTTATTAAGTTTTACTATTTAAGCTTATTAAGTATATGAGGGTGATAAATACATACATACCTTTATCACTCCGATACATTCAAGAATTATATACTATTGGCTACGGTACCCGGACCACTATACCTATTATGTTGAAAATTAAAACGAAGAAATTATTATATATTTGGAATACTTATCAAATATTAATTAATATAGCAATATATCAATATTCCATAAATTGCTAACTACAATGAATTCAGTCTATTGACCAAATACGGCAATGTACTTAACGAAAGTCGCATGCAAGTTGGTTGTAACTTCTCACAAAAGTATTGTATGATGATCACGATATCGTTAGCTGTCATTGCCATTGTCATTAACACACATTGCCGATGAAAATTGTTCGGTACCTTGGTATTTTCATTTCATATATACTTTTCAATTACCCATTTGGCATTGTTACGTAATTTAACTCAGCAGAAAGTAGGTACCTACGAGATACACAAAACAAGATAGGAAACAACATTCAATTTCGCAATAACGTCAGAAACGGAAGCGAAAACACTGTTATTGACCAAACTCTCTCGAAAATCTACACGGCACATTCCCGACAATATCCATTTGTTCTTCACACAGGATAAGTAAAGCGCTGTTTCTCCTTTGAGACCAATAAGCGAAATGGACTAAAGTCATAATCCTAGTACCTACTCAAGGCGTGTAAAAATCCTGGTGCGAATTAGAGTTCCCTGGGCGCGAGTAGTAGCCGTATAAAGACGTGGGCCGTGCTCGGGTTACAAAGCGCGCTCGGTCAGTAACATGCCGATTCTTCGGGTAGGGTTAACAGGCACGAATTTGTAAAATACTGATAAAATTCAATAGTTTGTTATTTCTAGCACTTACGATCACGGAGCAAAGACGGATAGGAGGACATGGCGAAACTATAAGGGTTTCTAGGTAACTACGAAACCCTAAAAATGTTCTCAGTTGGTCCTTAAATAAATGAAAATTGAATTATAGGTTTTGTATGGAATCCTGTAAAGCTACTATAATTGCGCTTAGCCGAGTTGAATTGGTTTTACTTTTAGGGAGATACAATTAGTGAATTAGTGAAATAGACTCCGAGCACCTACATATTAGAGAATTGAAATGCTAATATTTTTGTACAGATGCATCATCATTCATCATCATTCATCATTCATCATTGAGTTGATCATTGAGTTAATTTCAATAAAATGGCATGTTTTTAAGAAAAACAAACGGTAATTCCATGTACCTACGTCATCATACGAATCGGAAAATGCCTTTTTGTTTTAACAGTTTAATTAAAAAGTCTACAGTGTTCTACTCGTAGAATCGGTGCGGAAAGAGAAGAGTCGTGGAATGTATGGGGCCCAATACATTCCACGACTCTTCTCTTTCCGCACAGACTATAATTCGTTTACGATTGTTTGTATAAAAAGTTTGACAACAGGTTAAGTAAAATACCATACTTGATCCAAACAAACACCATAAAGTACAGTACGTACAGTCAAAGAATTTAATTTCCGACTTATTTTGTATCTTGTCACAGCGACTTCTTAGGTACTTCTCCTCATAAAAAAAATACTCCTATTGTTTCTGTATTCGTACTGCTTCCATTACATTTTTGATACGTCGAGAATAATCCAGAACTCTGATAACCCTGACACCGAGCACCAGTGTCGACACCCGCCGTCGTTTACCATTTCACGTAAAAGCACAACTATTTTATTAACCCGATTGTGCAGCTCGCACTGTAAGTGGAAAACTACTCCATTTGCTTTGAGAAATGTGATCTATTGTTGTGGATTTTACGTGCTATGCTCACGGAGGAGTTAGCAGATTAATCGTGATTTATACTGAACCTACTTAATTTATGTTATTGGCACGCACGATACATGCTCGGAATTTCTATTTAATTTAGTAGTATTTAATATAATTAACATTTATTAATAATAATTCAGACTTTTATTGTGTAATAGATTTAGGCTATGTACTTATACAGCAAATTATAATAACTTATATGTATATATAAATCTTACCTAAATAAATTATTTTAATGGGGGGTTTCTACAATAATATTTCGGTATGTTTGGCATAGCCCAGGAGGTGTATTGTAATAACAGGTATGGATTTGAACTGGACTGGCCATGGATATAATATATCAGTGTGAAAAGTGACATATCTCATATCTTTAACCAGAAACGTTACTTTAGACATAACAATCATAACATTTATCTAGATCATAATGCATAACCTGTTACTACAATCAGAATGCGCCTCCGGGATGGATGATAGTTGAAAGCCATTCTTTGGGCGAGTGCTCTGGCGAGATAAGGCCAAGCCACAACAACGCTCGGGATCACCATCTATCTTGGGAATTTAAAACTATTTTACGCTGCTTTCGTTCTGATTTGTTTTATGTATTTATTCACCCCTACTCTTATTTATTTTGGTGCATTCAATTTAAATTCAACCTAATTTAACCAAAATGATTATTTGATTAATTTGTCTTTGATTTGACACAAAGCACAAACCTAAATAGAAAATTAATAAAATACTATGCATGATTTTCTTCCGTGTATTGTGAACGTGAAATTCTTGTCTTAAATTTTATCAAACTAGCCATGCCCTTAAGTCATCCTTTACAAAGTTTCAAGTCATAAATTTTGCACGGAGCCTGAACACTTGTATTATCTTTTGTAAACTTGAAAGTCTAACCTGAACTTATCGTGGTTAATATTAGGTTTAAAGGTTTATTTTATTTATTCATATTTTTTATCCATTCGTTCTTTAGACAGTGTTACCGTTTATCACAATGTCTTTGAAACGAGTAAAAAAATATTTAGACCTCAACAGCTCGAACGCTTCGCTTCGCTGTTTAAAAACAGTTTGCAAAGTTCAATTTGGTCACTGAGTAGTGTGAAATCCAGTAACAAATAAAACAAAATAGGGAATGGTTTGAGGTTAGGCAACGTAAAAAAAAACTGGGGTAGGTACCTGAATAGAAAAAGGTAACACCCTTTGGTAACAAACTGACTGAGTCTAAATCTGCGATTTATGTGTATACTAAAGAATCTATACCCCGCCATCTATAATATAGATGGTTGGGAGGGGTGGGTTAGTACTATTGTTTAGTGCTATTCAGTCTATACATATAAAGTTATTGTACAATTGAATTTAGAATAATAAGTAATCTCACTATAATACTCTCTCGATACAATTAATTATAGTGGCTTAACAAGCTGAAACTGCAAAAGGGTTCATGAGCCAATTTTAAACCGATATAAATAATTTTTTACCACACCAGCTCGGAAAGGCTTACTTTGCACTTCAAAAACTGATAGCAAAGTTGCATTTTATTTACATGTGAGGCAAAGTAATCATATGCAAATTTTGAGTTGTTTTCTTATGCTTTCTGGTAGAATTGACTTTCAAATGATGATTTTGGATGATAAATATTTAATAACATTTGTTTGGATTAGATTTGGTTTGATTTTGTTTGATATTTGCTTCGGGTTGGTGTGGTGAAAAATTTTGTGTTTCACTCGGGTGCAAATTTTGTTTAACCCTCATGCTTTGAAACCCTCGCAACGCTCAAGATTCCATTAATCGAATCACTCGCTACGCTCGTGGTTCAATTTTGGAATCTTTCGCTTGCTCGGGTATCAATATTAGCATGACCGGTTAAACAACAACTTTGCCCCCTTGTAAAACAAATAACTATTATACTTACCTACAAAGGGACCCACTGATTACCAGTTTGCCGGACAATATCAGCCTGTCAGTTAAACGCAAAATTTGACAGCTCCGAACAACTGACAGGCTGATATCGTCCGGCGAACTGGTAATCTGTGGGCCCCTTAAGGTTATTAGGGTAGCCTAGGAGATACATCTATTTTAACAGATCTGCCATACTCAAAGTCACATAAAATTATGAGTCAAACGGGCAAGGACGGCAAGTTTTGCTCCGTAATAATGGCAGGGCAGGACCAGAAATTCAGTAAATAATTTAGGGGTTGCGTAAATAAAATACAAAGCGGATCTCCGTCAAATAAGTAATGAAACCCTGCTTTATATGATCTATAGTAAAATAATCTATGTACCTAAATCTTTATATAAGTAGATTCACTTTGACAACCTATCGATGCGATACTTACCTACAACAATCTTGCAAATTGATGCGTGTTCTCTATTTGAGTATTCCAATTTCCTAATTACAATTACCATTACAATATCAAATTACAGAATGCAATTTACTGATTATACACAAACAAACATACTACCTACTCGTATTTAGATTTATTAATGAGGTTTGTTTAGTTACCTATTTTATTTTCCTTATTTTTTTGTTGTCAAGTACACTTATGGTTAAAACTGTTAAAAGACACGGTTTTAAGTTTTGACGATGTATACTTAATTATCGTCAAACCTAAGCACCATTTTCCCATGATTTCTAAATCCTCCTAAAGCTAACATCTAAGGTTTCCTCAAAATCATAAAGCGTTTAACCTTACCTGATATTAATAACAGCTCTGTAGCTCGTTCATCCTAAACCAATTTTTCAAAGGGCGCGTTTTTTACCTCGCCTCGTCCCATTTACGCGTAAGTGCCGTAAACAAGAGCGCGGGTAATATCGATGCGTTATTCAAGAGGTAAATGAGCCATCAGCAGTGGCGTCGTTTACATCTAATCTCGACCTTTATGCCACAGATTATATAATATCATAGCAGATCCGAAGGATCATAAAAATTAACAGCAAAATAATCTACTTTTCCCAAGCTTCATAGGCGCGAGGCCTAAATTTAGGCGCGAAATCGCCTTTTTATACCGTCCTCATTTTCCTCTCTGGATATTAACATAATTTAAAATATTTTGATAAAATTGGTTTTATTGATTATTATAAGAGTTAGGAGTATTTAAAATCTGTTTTTCCCTCCTCATTTTTTCAATAAAAAATCTCTTATGGAGTTGCCACGAGCTTTTCATAATCGCTTACCAAGGTGATTTTAGCGTACGATTGTTTGCCATAAGTATTACAAAATAAGAAAAAAACCTATATTAAGTTGTGGACCTGTAGATTTTTTAGCTTGGAAATATATTCGCATAAAATAAAAATATCCATTATAGAAATATTAACATCATAGAACTGTAATCATAACTAGATAACACTCAGGTTTATTGCAAGAGTGGTGTATCTGTAATATTTTTATGGTCTGTGCCTCGACCTTTGTGCCGCATCACCGGCCCTCGAGACACACCGGCGTCTCGTAATCGTGTGCAATTTGTACTAACTCCCAATTACAAGAAAGCGTTAAAGTTTACAAGACTTGAAATAACTTCATTAACAGAGCCACGTTGCCGTAACTACGCTGTAGCTGTATTAGATTGCTTAAAGTTCAGGATGGTCTTAGAATTTAAATGAAGCTGCAGGATGCTAACGATTTTTAAATTTTATACTTTGAGACTTTTTTAAATTTCTATCATTGAGTCCGATCTATTATAGAATAAATCTTACAGTCTTTTGAACTCTTAGATATCCTTTCTTAGTTGTAGAAAACCAAGAAAAGAACAGCGTTTCAAGCGCCCGTTTGTGTTTTTGACAAAGCGGTGTAACCTAGTCGTAAAGAGAAAAATGTTCTCATTTTCCGCCCTTTTTTACTCGAAATTATCCAAAACTGTGAGAATACCTTCTGGTGAGGGCGCCCGGTTTCTTTATGAGACATTCTTATACAGAAATAAGACGAATAAAAAGTCATATTTATAAATGTCCGTTCATTTTTCCAAGTCTCAAAGGTTACGGTTTCTCGGAGACAATAATTTATAGTAAAATGCTGAAGATACTGTTGTTCAAAAGTAAACAGAAGCGCATTTCAGGAAACGGCATCGAACTATTTATTACCGCAGTTGGATGCTATAGTCTATTCTTAGTTTAGTCCCATATTCACAGGCGAGAGTATTAGCTTCTGCTTGCGAGATGGTATCGGCTTGGGGACAATACAGTGTTCTTATTCTCGTAGCTCAACGATCATTAGACTCTGATATAGTTTTGGTCTCCAACTATACAAAGTTGGGACGGATATCAAGACAGCAGTAGCATTGGTCCGCAAGAGTCGAGTATTCGCTTATGGTAAGCTGAACACCGAGCCTAGTACTTCGAGCGGGCTCGTTCGCTCGCAACAAGTAGCGAAACACTCCTCGCATTAATCAACCGGGCGCTGTCTGCGCCAAATGAGACGCTGCACGATGACCACAATATGGATATTACCACTTTACTAGAATGTAATAAAGATGATAAGCACTTGAAATGCTACATTTGAAGCTTAACGACCCTCATAAATTTTAAACGTTGCCAAGAACTTGAAATCTACAGTTACATGTTCTTGGAAGGTTTTTATGAGTGAATTTAAATGTTTTATGAAATGTTTATTTAGGCTATCTTTTAACGCATGTGATAAAATCGTTATTTGTTTATAGAAGGACTTTAAAATGTGGCTACCGTGAGTGGATGCTGCATATTCTTAATATCCTACTAGTTACGCGACCGCGGGTGAGTCAGGTTCGGTGAAACCACTACAACGTAACCTCGAGTTTCATAACGATTTTGAGAGCACACTTACACTACTTTGAGCCTTTTATTCTGCCATTACTCGGCAAGCGTAGGAACCACATTCCTCGACGGATGGGCGGTCCGCCACTTGATCGATGTTCCTTCCACAGATCATTCACATCTAACGCAAAACAGATTCTTTGCTCTTGACTTATACTGATGGTACACACGATGGAAACCATCAGGCGCTGAAATTCTTTGATGTCGAAATTATATAAAACGAAACGCGTGGAGTGTTTGCGCTTATAGATTTACACAGATTTGATTGGATATTTTTGTTTAACGTGCCAACCAATATTCATATCGTTACCGGGGAAAATCTGTTTGATTTTAATGCGTAATCTCAATTCCATCATGAATAATTCGTTCAAACATCGGGTTTTCGATTTACATAAAGTAGGTATTTTGTGTACATTTATGAGAAAGGTATTATTCAATTATCGATTTGAGTGTTAAGCTCTTTACTCCACAGTGTACCTATCTTTTAAGAATTATTTTCGTGCGGTTTATACGGTACATGTCTTATTATCATTGCATTTTTAATTCCGGGACAATACTAATCCAAAACTTATAATAATCATGACGTGTTGAGTTCGTGTAAAAAATCTAACATAAATCTAATTTTGTTGAGTGGAACTTAGGGATACTTGCAAAGTGATTTGTCTAATTTTATTTCAACCGACATTAAATGTAAAAAAAGATACACATACGTATGTTTTCGTACTATGAACACTCGTACCAGATGTGACGTGGCGTGATGTCCGCAGCAAAAAAAAGATATACGGAGGGAAATGACACTCGGCTCGTCCATTCTACTTTTTCTGGAGTGTTCCTAACTTACTAAGTGCTGTCAAGTCAAACTAACTAAACCAGTATATTTAGGACACGACTGAGTAACGCGGCTTCTAGCGTAGTACTTTACGAATGTGTGGTGACCGCGGTACGGAGTCTTTGAGAGGTAATCCATAGGCCACAGATACTGGATGGTCTAAGAGTGTGATTTGTTTTCGCAATGGGAATAAGCAGCCAGGAAGATTATTTATTTTGCCGCAGTTCGCACGTTCGCTAAACGTGGTCAGTACAACGGAACGTGTCATTAATCTTTGGCTAGGACCCATGAGTATTATTCATGGGTCCTAGCCAAAGATGTTTGTTAGGTTAGGTCTTCAACCATAACGTGTCCGCAAATACATTTCGCTGAAACTATAAACAAATAGGTACTCGTAATAGTATGGCTGTTACCACTTTTAAAGATTTAGAAGAAGAGAGAAAGAAAGAAAGGTTAACATTAAATATTAACCCAAAGTTTATTTTATGTATTCTAGTTAGCGCAGTTAAATATAATGTAAAAGTATGGGAAATAAAGCAAAATCGTTTTGAAAAAGTAAAACTGTACCTATTAAAAAAATATAAGCAATACCGTAAGATTGACGATCACACGACCAATGGACAGATGTTCATTTCATCCTATGTATATCCTCGAGTGTTGACTGTGTGTGTTTTAATTTAACTAAGCATTAGCTTAGCCGTTGCAAAGAGTAGGTAATTAATAGGAGTGTTCAAGGAAAAAAATATTCTTTGAATTTGACAGCTGAAGTAAATGTCGCTATACGCGATTTACTTCGGCCCAAACTCGAGGGCTCTTTTTTGTACGACGTTACGTACGACTTTGTAGTCTTTTCTTTTTTCTACGACTTTGTAGTTATAATACTAATTAATACTTGGTTGTCAACCTATTCATCAGTGCAGTGAAAACAGACGGGGCCGGCGAGTTACTCTGCTAATTGTTATCTTGTTATCTATAACGTTGCTGTACTTAACATTTAATTGAATATAGCGTTATTATATGAGCATAAATTCGTTAATAAACCGCACATGCGATATTCCATGCGATAATGTCAGACAGATAATTCCAATCGTATAATCCTGGGCACACGTTCGAGCGGTAACTTATTAGGTACGTAGATATTGGTCTTTCGTATGATTAGTTTGATTAGTGGAAATAAGGGTTCTCTAAAAGTTAACTTTATTAATTAAGAAAATACACGATTGGTAGAATGGATCGCATTTGATATTTGATAATAAAACTGGCTAACGTACCTACTGACCTTGAGGTCACAGTTAGGACCAAAAAAATCACATCTGAGCTTCTGATCTAATTATGTCTAGTGACATTGATCACGAAAACCCGTCAATAAATTTCAGATGTGGACTTAACAATACTTCGTATTCTGTAAGGAACGGGAATAATTCAAGCAGGACAATAATAATCGTGTTAACGAGCGTATTACCTACTACTACATAATGTAAACATCGATATTTAGTTAGATATAGACCCCTTTGAATTGATTGGATTAATTGTTTCAGAAGACAGGGGCGGCAGGTCGACGTTGTAATAGTGTTACGGACGCGTCTCGTATACTTATTTGTAACACCAGGAACGTCGGTCGGTAAAAATCAAAACGCTTCTAAGTTCTAGGGAACTCAAAATATCCAAACATCCTTAATCACTCAGCTATTAGGTTTAAACAAAAACACAACAACGAATTCAACACAGAAAAAAAAATCTGTTCTGTTCCTGAAAGTTAAGAAACCTTTCTTGTTGAGATTTAGGTAGGTACAGTCACCTGCAATAAAATGTTACACAACGAAGGCCGCAAAAATATCTGACACGATCTTATATGTAGAGCCATAGGAGCGTGTCACATATTTTTGCGGCCTTCGAAGAGTAACATATTATTGCAGGTGACTGTACTTACTTATATCGGCCAGATTAGTGCCAAAAAAGAAGGCCTTTATAGAAATATAAGGCGTAGGGATGTGACGACCCCATCGCCCGCTGGTTTTACCAGTGCAATCAGTCAACGCAGGGCAGCTTGTGGCGAGCTGTTGGGGATTAGCGACCTCACGTACCCGAGTGCTCCTGGAGAGTTCTGTTACCCGCAAGGAGGGTGGGTGGGACAGGATTCTCTGCCTCTGGCTTGCCATAGCCGGCCGGCCAGAGTGGAGTCGTTAGAGCTATAAGCTCCAGGGGTGGAAGTGAAATATGCATAAGACGCGAGTTGGCACAGTGGCTGTTAACAGCCACTGGGTAGAAAGCGGCGCACACCTCTTGACACCCCTGAGCCGCTCACACCGGTGTTGCCCTTGAGCCATCCTAGATGTCGCTTTTTGTGGGGGCCCATCTTGTGAGGGCGAGTCACCGTCTGCCGGAAATAAAATTGCATACCGTTTTATTAGGCAGGCGTCAGGTTTTTTACCCCATAGCTCAGTTCTTAGTCCATCGCTTTCACCCAATAACCTAGTTCATTTTAGATTCCATCAACTCTCAATAGTCCTTACACCCTGGCGGGTGCTGCCTCTGCGTGCGTCCCATGACACGGGCAAGGGCAGCCTCCGCTCGGTGTACCCCTTATATTTCATTAAAGTGTCAAAAGGGCCTCTACGTGTTGGCTTCGCCTCCGCGCACGCCTCCCAAAGGTCCGGAACACCATTGTTCCGTGATGGGAAAGACATACAACTAAAATAAGAAAAATAAATGAAGAATACTAAAATAATAATAATAATTCAGCCTATATACGTCCCACTACTGGGCACATACCTCTCATGCGTGAGAGGGCTTATGAGGCCTGATAATTACATACTTTCATATAAATGACGGTGCTCCAAACAAGGCATTTGTTACTAAAACGGTCTGTCGCGCCCTGGGCTATTTCTATCCACTTGTTTGAAGTGCTTCATCTCCTATAAATAGACTTATTAGACTTAGGTACTTACATGATACCAAGAATTTATTTAGTTTTATTATCTTCAGCAGTGTCACATGTGTACAAAGTCGACAATATATTAGTTTTAGTGATTGCGGTGCCTAATTTTTTTATGGAAGGATATTATAAAAATAAATTTAGTTTTATTAATTGTTTATCAAGAAACTCTCCAAACTCTGACAGTCGTTCTTAATTGACTGCTTAGGTACTAGTTTAAATCTTGTCGCTTCTCGCATAGGTAGTGCTACGAGTATTAATATTAAGTATAAAGCGGGCCACTCACACACCTGCCGCAGGGGCAATACCGGTCGCACGGCGGTCGGAGCAATTTTAGGCTGTTTTCTACACACTAGCCTGCCACTCAGTGTGTAAGTGATAGTCCCGCTGAACGCACGTCGACGAGAATGGCTCCTGTGTTATCAAAGCACCAAAGGATAATAATTATGTATTTAGAATGTTGGCAATAACTATTGTAAATGGAAAATAATATATTATTACACTTAAATATAGGTATTTGCAAAGGAAATACTGACCTTTTTCAACTCACGCGAGTAAGACGTGCGCATGTTTTCAATTTTTTTTTTTATTTGTAATGTCTACACCGTTGGCGAGTTCGCGATATATTTCGAACATTAATTCGAAAGTTTGGTTTCGCATGTCGCGGTCAAAATATTATTTGTTTTTTTTTTATCCCACATGTGGGGCCGGCCTTTATATACATTTATTATCCGTGTCCAAATTTCACGTTCTTTATTCATTGTAACAAGTGACCTCCGTTTGGTTCGGTAGTCGCCAATGAACTGACTGGAATTGCCCCAATCGTACTACACATGTAACAACCTAGCAGGGCGGTAGATACAATCTAGGGAGCTAGGAAGGTCTTGCGCCCCTGCCGCCCTGCTGCAGGCCCAATCTAAAAATTGCCCCTGCTTCTCTCCGCACATCACAATTAAGGAGGCAATTAAGGGTCCAATTCCAATATTGCCCCTGCTGCAGGTGTGTGAGTGGCCCGCTTAAGAGCCAACTCTATACATGTAGGTAAATAATCTTTTGTAATACTTTACCTACCTAAATTTCTTCTTTTTAGGCCAAACTGCGGGTACGGGGTAATTATCGTTGGTTATATTGCTGATTTAAACTTGTAAATGAAAACGATTTCCATTAAGGATAAAATTTAAAACTACGTACATATTTTACGTTAGCCAACAGTGTTATAAATTTAAGCTTCTCTCAAAATGTACCTGTCTTGCAAATAGATTGATGTAACCAGCAAACCAAAGGGTACTTTAGGATATAGGTACTCGCTCGTGATTGATGTTAACTAAAATTTGAACTTACGTGTGAGAGGTTTGGTTAGAAACGTGTTTGGGAAACATAATGTACCCCTCGATCGCAATTGTGTATTGCTGCTTGTGGAAGTGGAACGAAGTATAATGTGTACATTGACATCTGTTGGAAGAATAAATAGAGGTCTGCGTTTAATGGCTGTTTCGAGTATCGCAGCAGTGTTCTTTATTTCATACTTTCCAGTAGAGTCGATCAATAAAGTAATCAAACTAATGTTTAAGTGTCTAGTGATAGGGGAATAGACAACAACCATACTATAGTATAGACAGTTCATGCGTTTTGAGTAGGTACATAAACCTTTTACAGTTTAAAAAATGATGGCCTGTGTGTGTAGTTTACACACACAGGTCATCATAGTTTATTTAGCGTTCATAAATTGTAGTGATATGATTTATTGATAATGAAATTTGTTTAAATAGCGGAGCTTGGTGACTACGATCCTCGTCGGCACGTGTCCGGCTACGTGTCGGAGTTTCGGTTCCTGGCTCACCAAACCCCTGAACTGGAGGCTCGCGCTGCCGACATCCACCGTACGCTCACGTGAGTACATCTAGTACATAACTACTAACGTATATAAATACGTGCACGCGCTTACATGAGACACTCCATCCGTTATTTCCTAACAGCGCATTTATTAACCTGCTAAATACAACTACTACTAGAACACAAGAAAGTAGGTAGGTATCTATGTTACCGTAAAAAATAGTTTTTAGTAAAAACGATTTTTCCCTAGTTAAAACTAGTTTTCCGTATTGTCTCAGTAAAAATAAGTTTTCACTAGTAACGCGTTTTTTATACTAATAACAGATTTTTCTCAAAAATGGATGGCAAAGTCGACTTTGCCGTATAAAAAATTGGTCGCGAAGTGCGGAGTTTATGGTCAGTCAAAAATTAAAAAGTTAAAAACATTGCAGTCTCGATTTTGGGACTGCAATGTTGCATACAAATTCCATTATTTGTCGAGTTCCAAACTTTTTAAAAGTTTAAATGGCCATATCAAATGAAGGCACAGGCCCATTAAACAGCCAAACAGATGATTAGTAATAACTATTATAATGTTGGTACCGCGACTATTTAGCTGCCTCAAATAGCTTGGCGTATTTTCGGCAGAAAAATACACTTCTATTTTAAACAACAAACTTTTTCAATTGTTATTTACTTTTTTCTGTGAAAATATATACGTAAGAACGTTGCTTCTGTAAAATATTCCTATCATATTTATATTTCTTGAACCATTTTTGAGAAAAGCACTATATATGACTCGGCTGGACGGCTACTTGCTGGCTTCGGATTCAATTAAACGGACTCCCAAGGTCGTCCGTTTAAAGCGAATCCTCAGCCCGCAAGTAGCTACTTCCGAGCCTCGACAATAATGTACTATTTACGGTACATACCTAACATCTAATAGTCATAGGTACCTACTCATAGTCATTTATTTTACCTTAAAGCCGTTTTACATCTTTATGCGTGATTGGTATGCCTGCCTGAGTATGTGAAACGCGGGCAAAACTAACAACAATAAGTTCTAGACAACTTTTAACTGAACTAGAATCCTGCAATTTCTTCTACGAGTAAAATATGCAAGTTAAGAGACAACAGAAAATCTTCACCTGCAGTTTTAGACATGTGTGCATCTCACAAACAATGGTAACTACAAAAGCAGCTTGGAACAAAAAGACGCGTACCTATACAGAAGCTTGTATACTATGATCACGGCAAAGAGAGTAGCAAGTTGGTTGCATCGTCAGAAGAAAGTAAGTTTCAAGGAATTAAGATTTCAGAGGGAGCAGTTTCACGCCGGAAGAGTCCCCGCCCGCGCCGGAAATTAAACTTCGTCGCGCTTCTCGCCTAATTGAATGAATTTTTAACCGTACAAAGATGCAGTCTGCGGCCGAGGGCGCGTCACAAAGCCGCAATTACATGCAAATTACGTGTACTTAGCACCAAGTGCGGCCGCGGCAGTGAACGCCGCGGGCGCCGTAGCCAACTGATTATTCATTGTTAGACTTTCCAGAATAATGACACAATTTGTAATAATTCACTTCAGCTATTCTTTATTATTGTCTTTTGTTTCAGTTACCCCTTTCGACTAAATTGCGTTATTTGTTACAGCGGCATTTCGCCAGCGCAAGCTGAACTGAGTTACTTGGATAAAGTGAAATGGCTCGACATGTATGGCGTCGATTTGCACCCCGTTCTGGTAAGATATTTGTCTGAATGCCTATTAATATTCATATGTGTACCTTCCAAAGTAAAATCTCGGTTTTAGATTGAATGGAAATTTTATAGTGCAAAAGGCGGTCTGAATGCATAGGTAAATTATGCGGGTCTCTATTGTTTCCCAAATAGTTTTAAGTCATAATGTATTGTTTGTCCGAATCTTCGTTAGTCATAATGGGTTTTTCTCAGAAACGCGTAACTTTTTAGGATTGCCATAAAACAAACCTAACCTAACCTAACCTATCTATAGAATAACCTTACGAAAGTCCTGAAAAGTTAACGGTTTCAGTTTTATGACTAACGATAATATGACAAACAATACATTATGACTTAAAACTTTATGGGAAACAAAGGGACCCCAAATTATGCAACAAAACAAAAACAACAAGCGATGCAGCAAAAATGCCGTACAAAATTTAATTTAATTTAAGTTGTTGTAAAATTTATTTTGTTTGGCAAAATGCATGCATATGAGATCCAATAAAAATATAAATGTTTTACCAATCTAGTTTTTAAGATTTATGGTACTAACAAGTGTATGGATATAATGTCTGAAATTAACGATTTAATTTCATTTCAAAATAATAAAATACTACCTATTTATAAAAAGCTTTATGGCACTAAAACACATATTAGAACCATAATTGTTGTAGGCAACATTGAAATAAATTCAAAATAGTTAAATATCATTCTATTTTGTCACGTGTTACTTACGTAGGTACCTAATTATGTCCAACAGGGTGAAGACAGCGTAGAATATTTCCTCGGCCTGGCGCCCAGCGGGCTACTACTGCTGAAAGGAAAACACACCGTCGCTAACTATTACTGGCCGCGCGTTTCCAAGTTGTATTACAAGGGGCGTTACTTCATGCTTCGCGTAGCGGACAAAAATGTAAGCACTCATCTTTAATTAACGACCACGAATATTTTCCTCCTGCGACAGCCGAAGCGAAAGATCCTGCGAAAAACTTCACTAATTGAGAGACGAACAAATAAACAAAATCCTGAGTCTTGACCCCGTTTCTGGTTGGCAGCTATCTCATAATCGCGCTGTGAATAGTGAAGTGGTGCAAGACGTCCACCTTCTGAGGCTTCCTTGAAAGACATTCGTAGGAAGGCAATTATAGATAAGTCAGAGGACTGAGCGGCGTATTTACTGCGCTGTGGGGCGGCTGGTAACCGCGCGCCCGCTCGCGTCCTACGTCTTGTAGCTGGGTATAATACCCACCTATTAGCCTATTTATGTTACGACGAAAATATTTATCTCTTCTATATTAAACGGGTAATGTATGTTCATAGGTAAGTTAAGTATCATATATAGTAACAGCACCAGTCATGGGACATTTAAGAGGAAATTTGGAGTATTTATGATATTTCCCTTGTACATGTAAATGGTCTTCCGCTTAGCGTGTTAAAAGATGAAAGTCCTATCCGCCTTTCATGTTTTAGGCGTGTTGTATCAAAGATACTGCAATGAGTTTCCACATAATTAACAAATTAAAACTATGCTTTTTTTCTCCAGTCATGGACACCAAAGCTCCAGTAATGGGCCCCCGGTAATGGACGTGGATCCAGTAATGGGCCCCCTATAATGGACATTGCTCTATCAGTATAAAATATTGAAATGGGGAATAAGTTATGGCAAAAAAAACAATTTTTGGTATAAGCTTTTATCGCTGAATGTATTTTTCTTTCCACAGCCAATTATTATTGTATTAGATTTATCGAGACAATTCTAATATACCCAAACACAATTAGTTAGGGTTTATTGCGATAAAGTTCCCATGGCCACCTCCTGTCTCCATCATCAGATCAAGTCCATGTTATCATAATATTGCATTATCATCCGATTTGCATACTTAATTACGTCCTTACACAAAATTTCAACTGAATCGGAAATCGAAAAGTGGGTCAAATTCAGCTACCAAGATTTGACCCACACTAACTAACAAGGCAAGTTAAATAAAAGTTTGGAAAAACGATATTAATTTATCCTAAGTCCGAGAATACCTCCTGGTTGACATATTTCGTAACTACATTTTACTTCTGTATTGTTTAAAACATGAAATTATGGCATGGCAAGCATCATTATGTCAATTGTCCCATCATAGGAGGTATGCAGTTTTACAGCTCCTATAATGGGATTGGGCCAAATACCAATATTTTTTTACATCTGTGGAGTCACAACATAGTGTGTTGTATACTTTATCTCATGGTAAATGCAATTAACAAAACACATTCTAGTTTTCATCAAGTATTAATTAATTAAAATTTAATAAATTAACTCACCTCTCTTAGCGAAGTTGTTAAGAATTTTTAGTGATATTTTTTTTCAGTGGCACGACAACTTTTGGGTTGACGCACATTTCTTAAAAAATAACCGAATTTAATAAAAAATTCAAACATAATCAGCTCTAGGACTCTTATTTATGATAAAAATATATCCAGTGTTTATAAACTAGTTTTATATACTTATTTTAGAGGAATTGTGTTTTTTTGTCCCATTACTGGTTCCGTGTCCATTATAGGGTATACTACTATATATAAAATTGAAAAACCAGAACGGGATAAAAAACGAGGGAAGAAGCGAGATGGCGCCTTACAAATTTCTAAAAAAGTTTTTGACACGTTTCTCAAATACGACGCACGTATGATAAGAAAAAACTGTTCTAATTATTATCTAAGTATGAGAATATAACTAGAGCATAAAAACTATCGCTTTCGATGCGTATTTAATTTACAATAAGCAAAAGAAATTTTCATAACATTCTTCATTTTACGACTATCGGCTATTTTCGGAAACTCTCGGTTGGTTTCGTTTCGAACTTCAAATAACCAAAATTATGTTTGTTATGTTGGTATGCAGTGATTTCGGCCTTTTTTACTCGAAGTAAAATAAAAAGTGCTGTCAACCTCAACCTTTTACCTTAGTTTATGCCCATACGAGTGACATGCCATATAATGACTGATAATGACTTATCAATATCAATAGTAATTTGTATTTTGTTGTTTTAAATTTCTTTTTGAGTTATGTTATTCAGATTTACTTTCACAGCTTCGGCAAACAAATTCGTCCGGGGACCGGGCTGCCGAGATGGGCCAAAAATACGAAGTTGATAGCAAGTTATAATGTAGGTAGATAAAATTAAAGTGCATGTTCAGATATTTTTGAGCGAAACGACCTGGTGAAAATAAGCAAACGTACAGTCAGCAGTCGGCCAAATATCGTAATATAACTATGTTGCTATAGAAATAAGGATGTGTTCCGATATACTGGCGGAATACTGAGAGACAAAAGTGGCTAAGCTTACATTGGCTCGGACATTTAGAGAGAATGGGAGAGGATCGTGCCGTGACGAGAGCGTACTTGGGACAACGAAATGGGAGACGCCCAATTGGACGTCATAGGTACCTACTGCTGGAACGACGTAGTTGCTCGAGATCTGCTTATCCTCGGCCATGGGGACTGGCGAGAACTATCGCAAGACCGAGAAACATGGTGTGTTTTGTTTTGTCTTTTCTCGGAGGCCAGGATTCACATAACCGTAGTAAGTAATGTTAGTATTCAGAAAGGGAAATGGGGAGTACGTACGTTTGTACCAAAAGGCGATTTATGGGCGGTGGTCGTCCATATTCGTCTTAAGGCGGATATTAATCTAATGAACGTTTTTGGAATTAAGCTTATAAAAATAAATAATAATTTTATGTTGAAACGACTTTTAAATAAATAACTACGTAGCTGAAAAAGTATAATTTTGCCTTTTATCAAATCACATAATTTTTTTCAGATATTTTGCGTATTAAGTTATCCAAATAACGGGTACAAACAAGAAATCCCTATCACCGTTATGAACCCTGGCAGGGTTGACACACTCTTTATTTCATTTACGCGAGCGGAGCTGCGGGCCCGTCTAGTTTACGATATAAAAATTCTTCATCATCTTTAAAATAGTTTTTACCAAATTCTAACAAGAAGATGCTGCAATAAAAAATATTTTCGTAAAAAGTTTGTTGATTGATTCTTTGTTGATATTTACTATTTCTACTTAGAATGGTGTGCCGTTTTTGGTCCTAACAGGAGAAAAAAATTACAATGAATTTTCATAGGTATACTTCCTACCTACCTGCCAGTAGGTACATTACATAGGATACAGCGTTTATGAAACACACCATTAAATAATAATTATCCTCGAAAATTATACCAAGTCTGGGTAATTATTTATATGAATAGTTGTCAAGTTTGTTTCTTATTTAAGGTGTTTCTTAATTAGTAAAAAATATATACAAATACATATTATAATTGTTTATCGTTCATCAGAATGAGACGTCAACATACGGCTTCGAGTCTCCAACGCGTTCGGCCTGCCGGCACCTGTGGCGATGCTGCTCCGATCACCACGCCTTCTTCCGCCTACAACAGACTTCGCCAGCCTCAGCCGACATCTTTGCGTTAGGAACTCGGCTGAGGAACAGGTTAGAAACAATAATAGCATTCACTATATAATGAGACATCAACATACGGTTCCGAATCTCGAACGCCTTCGGCCTGCTCCATTCACCACGACTTCGTCCGTCTATACTATACCTACAGCATATGTTGCCGACTTCTACCATTTCTTTTTGTTTTAAAATGAGAAACTTAACTGAGGAGTAGGTTAATAAGCGCAATGATAATTTCTTCAGTCGATTTACTTAGGCCTGAAAATATTTTCCTATCGGGTAGGTAGCAGTTTCTCTCCTTCCTATTAAAATATAATTATATATACATATTATGTTTATAACCAGTTTATAATTCCAAAATTATGAGTGACATATCCAACTCCTTATAAATAGACAGTGGTGGCGCATTAAATATCCCTTTGTAATCGACGATACTAAGAGGTAATTCAAAGTTTAGTAACTTTAGTATACCTACGTCTTTAATAAAGTAAATAAATATGTACATCCTGGAAATTTAACAAATTCAAATTCAAAATTATTTTTTAACAGACGTATAACTTTATAAAACCTGTTTCAGTTCAAGGAAAAGCTAAATTCCGTGCTAAAACTGTCTTTTAGATCAGTCTGATAGATGTTACAAATTCCTTATTGAACTTCCACGTCCCGTAATTTATACACTTCGCTCTCGTAGTTTTTACTTGTTGAACTTTTCAACAATCTTTTGTAGTCGTTTGGCACCTCTTGTTTTACATATAAGTTTATACTTATATCACTTATATGTATAGGAAGTAGTGCTGCGTACTTAATTATCATTTCGAACGACTGAATCGAATAGCAATAATTTCGTAGCGAATAAAAGCAGATCTATATTGAAACATTTTACTAGATTGGCGCTTACGAAAGCTATTAAGTAGTTACAGATACATCTGTAACTACCTAATAATTATACACCACAGTGCATATTCGCTTCCTATATAATAATGCACAGTGCATAACTGAGGTTGACTGAAGTAGCATGATAAATACGAAAGTTCCGAGAAACTGCGAAGGAAAACAATAATGCAGCTGGTACATTTGTACGCGAAGTCCTGTTTTGATATCACAGACCAAACATCAGCTTCTTAATATTTTCAAATTTTTTAAAAGAACATCGCAAGAGGCATTCTCGTGAAGACATATTATATAAATAACAACGAAATAAATAAACAATTTTAATAGTCCGTATACAAAAAAAAACTTATGGTTAAGTAGAAACGAAACTAGATTTACTTAGAAACAAAATTTTTATGTTTATTTTCTCTGTAGCTAACGTATTGTTTGTTTCGACAGCGGGAGAGGAGCCCGGCCGAGGCCGCCGCCAGCCTTCACGCGCACGCCATCGCGGCGTATCGCGCGGCCTCCACACGCCTCGATGCACGACGGTAAAACCAATTAAAACAAGCCAAAAAATTGATTGAAATTTCACTCATATTTCCTAGGAAATACTCGTAGTATTGCAACATACGTTGGGAACTATTTTCTCTTCGTAGTTGAAGGATATAATGTATGTAGGTATAGGTATGTACTTAAAACTTTATTGTAGCTAATATATGTATATTATATTCAAGGAAAAATAAATACCTGTTTTTTTTTCAGTGCACAAACTAGAAGACTTGAGAATAAAAGACTGTCCCCCGGAAATTAAACAACCTACCTCAATACACCGCCCCATTTCGTGAGTGTCAATTACCTACTTCAGATAGATTTCGAATGTATTGGTACGCGGCTTGATTGAACGTGATTTCGATAGGGCTTCGAAGACTTTTCCGGATGTCTTGATAATAAGGTTAGAATTTTGTAAAGATCATAAACACAGATCCGAGTCACTACATGGTTCCATATTAGACCTAGGTTCTACGAAATCGCGACAGTAGGTATTAGGTTTTTATTCAATGTAACTTAATTCTGTACTTAATTATCATGACAGTTGCTTTGAGAATTTCCACGCTTTGTAATTTTGTTGTCAATTCTTGCTGCAAGCTGCCAAAAATCACTTCGTTACTTAATTAAATGTATGTTAACACAATCAGAAGAATAATTAATTATATTTTAAATTGAAAACACTTTGTATAAATCGTTCCAACTGTTATCTTTTTCAACAAAACGGATTGTGGACTACTTTATACTTAAATATCTATCTATTGTGGACTACTTTATAGCTGGCTTAGCATTGCGAGGAAAGATTTAAAATTTAAACCTTCTTCGCAGCATGAGCGTCGAAGGGACGTTAGAGCCGGCGCCAGCACCAGGCTCGCCGCGGTCGACGCGCTCAGCCCCGGCACGACGAGGGCTGTACTCGGCGTCGCCCAGCGCAACGCGACCACCACCAGCACCCCGCCACCGCTCTGCATCCGTCGACTCGCAGAGCTCCAACGACTCACGATCCAACCGCAGGTAATAATGGGTGACCCCAGCTCTCTTTAGCTACTTGACTGTCATCGTCAGATATAAGACCCATAGCTCCAGGATATCTCGGGGATAATTGATCACGCAAAAGTCCCCAACGTTGATAACGTTGATAATCGAACTGGTTTGAATAGCAAAGTTTGAAGTCTAGTGTATACCCCAGTATCGTAAATTCTTGAACTTTCATTCTAACTCTGTTCACGCTAGCACAAAACATACATTCAAATGTTACTTACTAACTTGAATTAATTGTACCTATAGTATCTTTTGTTTATATAATGAATGTGTTTTATGACCAGGCATAAGCACCGGTCACGAAGACAGCAGTCGGACGCTGAGAGTGAAATGTCGCGTGGTTCAGGACGATCGGGGCGGCGGCACCGGCGGCACCGGTCGCGCCACAAGCACGAGTCCGGCTCCGAGCACGACTCGCAACCCGATACCAAGTAAGTATCCTCAACGTGTGCACTTGAGGCTTTATCTTTCTGTTAAAATACCACTCACGTTCTAAAATATCGCAAGAAAACGTAAAACATGGCATGTTTTGCAGAGAATACGAGCTGGTGGAATCTGAGTCCCAGTGGAAGGAGGTACTGAGACAGACGACCGCCGGCAGCGGCGTTCAAGTAAGTGCCGACCGTAAACATAACCATCAAACTGCAGACGCTGCGCTTGCATTATTCAAATCCTAAAGATTAAGAACGTCTAGAAACGGACATAGAAAGCTATAAGATGGAAATTTACATTTTAATTAAATCGTTCAATTTGTAGGTGGCCAACGTTCGTCGTTCACAAATGGAACCAGAAACAGGAACACACCGATCGTCCCACAAACACAGAAGGCACAGGAAACATCGGTAAACTTTATGCTTGCTCTCATACGAGTATACCTATTATTATCTTACATATCTGTATATTATACATATATCGTGTAGGTACTCTTTTGTAGTTATGGATAGTGACTTAGCCGAAAACTTTTATCGTAACCATTACACGAAATTGAGAAAGTTTTTCCTGCCAGTCACTTATTTTATAATACAAATAAGAAGGTAGATGGGTAATATATAAACGTAGGACTTATTCTGTATTTGATTACTTACCCCTCAGGCTGAGTTGGATTTATTAACCGAAGTCAAATTGAAATCTAGATCCCAGACGGTTATATTATTTACTCTGTCGAAATCTTACGTTTGACTTTTGAGAAGGCAGGCTTATATTCATTGTTTCATTTCACGAATTCTGCTTGCAATTTATTGAATCTGTATTTATAATTAGCCGATATAAAATATACATATAGGTAGGTACCTACCTAATGTCCAATTTGATATCAGCGCCGTCAGCCGATATACAGGGCGTCCCAAGACTATGGGACATCAAGGGAAAGTACCTTAAATATCGTAGGTAGGATATTTTGCTGAAAGAAGACATTATTTTAATTTAAAAAAACAATTTAAACTGCATTCATAGATTTTTAAATAATTACATGGTTGAACCAGGAATCGAACCCGCTACACGAGAAAAAAAATTACCCTGTAGCTTTATCATACCGATCGAAAGGCTTCATCATAAGGATTATTTTTTGCTAAATAACATAGTGTCAGAAATAAAAGGAAGACCATTGATGTCCCATAGTTTTGGGACGACCTGTATATTATATTTTATTTGCCGTACCATATATAACTTAGCCCGCAATTTTAAAAGCCATTGTTTCTATATGTTAGGTCTCGGTCTGGATCTCCAAACGATAAGAAATGGCTGCCTAGCGAGCTGAAGCAACACCTAGAATTTTCACTGGTCGATACGGCGGGCATGACGGAGGAACAACTCAAGGAGATCCCCTACACCGTGGTACAGACTAGCCACGCGCGGCAGGCCAAACTAAGGACCTCCTCTCGGCATAGACAGTAAGTAACAGATTATTTAGCTACATCAAATGGATATTATCATCATCTCTATGACAGAATAATAAATAGAGGTAGAGGCTGTGTAGAGGCTAATCCTGGTATATTTCTCGATCCGCGTTTAATATCAAACTTGACTTTACCATACATAGTACCTAGGTACCTAAGCGGTATTGAATTTACGCATCACTAAAATTATTTACATTTTAATCGTTATAAACATGCTGATACTATTAAGAATAGGCAATGCAAACGGGGCAGTGTAAAACTAACTTCAGTTTTATTGTCTTTGACTAAGGTTTGATTCTCGCCCTAGAATAAGGCTTATTTTTATTTTTCTTAAATCACATTTTCAATCAAATCTTTGTTAGGTAGGTACTCGAAATAAAAAAATACCGATCGTTACCGTACCTACCGACCGACCGTATATCTTAGGTATAGTTAATGATTATTTCTTAACGCCCCTTTAGAGTGGTCACTTTATAAATATATATTATGTATAATAATACCTAGGTATTTACCACAGAACAAAATAACAACACTAATTGTGTTCACTGAAATGACAAATTCGTCAATATCAAACTTATTTATAGGACGGAACACGGATCATTAGCGAGGCGAGAGAAGAGTTCCTTAACTCACAGCAAGAGCGCCCATGACAACCATAACCAAGGATCCCTCCGATCAAGCTCAAGCACCCTCAGCACGCACCGAACCGGCATCGAGAAATACGGAAGGTACGAACTCGGGAAACCGCAAAACAGATTTATTCGGTAAGCTTCGGGGTTATATAATATTACAAATGTTTTCAGGCGTGTATACCCGAGCTACGACGAGACCGTCGGCCGGAATGGAGATGACTTCTTAACAAACAACGGATATAAAGGCAACGTGACGCCTGTCTCGAACAACAACAACCCTTACAGCCCAGTGACAAATAGCAATAGCAACAGCTCAAGCGGAGAATTGATATCAGGGAGCGCGCGGGTCTCCCACGAACACACCGACTCGGGCCTGGGGGCCGATCAGGATTACGCCTATTCTTCCGAAAGGTGAACAAGCAATTTATTTAATCGTTTAATCACTTACCTACATACAAACGTCCTTAACTAGAGTACATAAAGTACGTATAGGTAGTTACTTTGGAAATGCGAATAAATTTGTCGCGTTGAAAGTTGAAAGGCGGTAAATGATGCGATCGACTGATCCGATCACGTGTCATTCAATGCGTTTTAAATACAGTACGAAACAAATAGCTTGTTGAACATCTGGAATTCAGTGCTGCGGGGATTTGGCAGATTTACAACGTTTTCATGTCGTTGTTCAGATTATTATACATTTGTTCGCAGGTGGATTGATATATGATTTAATAAACAGTGAGTATATACATACGAGTATATAGGAACTCCTCGTACTCGTGAATGTATCTAACAAGGAAAATATTTATTAGGAACAATTTTTTTTTGTGCAGTGTTCGACACTTAATCATTGTCCGAGTTCCGAGTGGTTGTAAATTGGAATTTAAACGTATTAAGGTGCACTAGGTATATACAATCTAGTTAATAATGTATACCTATAGAAAAAATAATTTTCGAACGAGCGTTAGACAAGTAAAAAATATATACAATAATTTTTAAATTCAACTACATAATATACGAGGATTCACAAGTGCTATATATCTAGAAGCAAGCAGCCCTTGCTTTCGCGGTGACACTTGATCCTGACTTCAATCCCTCTTTTGAGGGAAAGGGACTTCAAGCGCTTCGTTATTTCATAATATTTGAAACCAAAATGATTCGCCTTTTATAAAAGTTGGTGTTTTTACTAGCTGTAATTTGCAGTCGCAAATTTTATTTCGTAGGTCGAGCGACAGCGCGAAGTGCGGCGCACCGGTGTCGGCGGCGCCAGTGAGTAGGCAGTGGCGCGTGGCGGACGGGCCGGGCGGCGCGGCGGTGGCGCGGCGGCCGCCGACGGCGCCGCGCGCGCGCATCTCGGCGACGGGCTCGCAGCGCTCGCTGCTGTCCGTGGCTAGCGACAGCGCCACCTCGCGCCGCCCGCGCGAGCTCCTCCCTCGCTACTACCCCCATCCTGCGGACACGGGCTTTTCTCTCTTCGTGAGTGGGCGCTTCGCTTTCTAACCGAACTTCCGCGATCCGGCGGCCCTTGGCGAGCAGATATTAATTGAGTTCTGAAGGCTACCAAAATCGCATAGTCGCCGTTTAACTTTAGCGATTAGCACAAGGTTCAGCACCGACTACAGGTGATAAAACCCGCTGGAAATAAAGGGAATAAAAACAATTATGTATTCTATTGAGAAATCATTAATTTATAGAGTTTTCAATTGTACCCAATGAATTGCAAAATATTCTCACAAGTACCTAGTTTTAAATTGTGTTGATAAAATGGTATCTAATTGAAGACAGGGATTGAAAAGAAAAAAACATTTACAATGTACGGCAAATAAAAGGCGCTATTTATTAAATTGAAAACTGGTGAGCCTGAAAAACGCCTTGAACATTTCTATTTTAATTGCTTCGGCGGCGATATAAAAAGAAGCCCGTAAAGTACAATAAATTACAAAGAAGCTTACAAGGGCCGCCGGATTAATCCGCAGCTCCTGTTTCTTGGTCGCTGACGAAGCTAACCGTGTACAGGCTGCTGCCAACATCGAACCATTTACAGTTTTATAAAAAAAAATACTGGGAAACACTCTAAATATCCTTCTTTTCTAGTTTTGGTAACAATATTTAACTAATAATGTTTGTAGTTAGGCATAGTAACTTGACTGCATTATTTAACCGTTATCTGAACAAAGTTATAACGGAAGGATATTACTGGCGTTTCATAATTTACTTAAGTTCTATATAACGTGTGTACTTACTAGACTATGATATACGCATTTTATAGTAGACCTGAGTTGAATAGTCTAATTCACTGACGCATATATTATTAGATTTGGTATACATTAAAATATCATATACATAAACTATTCTATGCTACGGGGCTTTCAATTTTCAAAATAGCAGTACACTACGAATAATAAACAGCATACCCAATGAAAATTTAACGTTGTTTATACTTGTAGTGTGTTGCATCATTTATTGCCTCTCGCTATCTGGGGATATAGATAACTTTAATTACCTACCTATGTTATACTTACATGTATAATTTTATGCCACAAGTACTGTATAAAGCTATGGTGTGCACCGGTAGTCGTTGACGCTCGTGTGATTATGGGATACGCAGAGACATGCTAGCAACAACAACATATTGGTCGGCGAGCCGGGCGGGTCGCTGGCGCGGCGGCACGGGCCGCGGCCGCAACCGCGCGCTCCGCGGGACTCCCGCGAGGCACGCGACCACAACGCCAACCTGGCGCGCACGCACGCGCGCATCCACCGCCACGACAACACCCTCGACATTATCCTTAAGCCTCTCATAGAAAGCACGCAGTAAGTAAGGCTCGCGCCCGACCCACCTCTGTGTCGCAACACGTAGCGGAATGTCCTAGCTGCACGCAACCCCGGTTTGTTCATATGTCCGCCTCCCTGCCTGCGGAGGCCTCTGTGTTTTTTTTTGTGCATGCCGGTTGAGGGGTACATAGTGGTTAAGAATGTGGTATCAAAGTAGACTAACCCGATTTGACTAACATATTACTACAATTGTTAATTTTCGTGTTTTATCTTATTTTTATGCACTTGTGATTGTCATTAAAATTTTAAATTGTACGTAACTAAACGTGTGATTCACTGTTTTTATTATTTTCTAATTTTATTAATTTAGAATTTAACATCATTCCTACAATTTGACTATTCGTTCTGGTAATACGACTTTCCACGAAAACAGGCTGCAGAGCAACTGAATTCTTCGAGCGAGGCGCCCGGGGGCTCGGGCGCGGACGGGCCGCCGCCGGCCGGCGCCAAAACTTCGGCCACGGCTGAAATGAGCACCGAGCTGTGAACCGGCTTAATTCTATACTTAATATAATATATTGTGAATATTCAATTGTGTTTTTCCAAAATGTATGTTAACGTATGTTTATATTTTATTTTATTGTTTATAAGTAATTCTCATTATGGTAAAAATATTCTTATTAGGTAAAGCATGAAGCTCACATCAGTATTTATGTTTGTGTTGTGTACAGGATTTTGTTTTAATTAGTAATTAGACAGATTTATTTTATGTTCATATCTTGATTATGAAATAATTTTAAAACTATTCAATGATACCCATCCAAGATTGTGACAATTTAAGTATATAAAATATCAATTATATAAGATCTGTGCCAAAGACTTGTTCTTACTTTTTACTTCTGGTTACTAGACGTTGTTACTTGAAATGTTCAGATTAAATAAGGTGTAATTTATTCGTCTTTTCGGGATATATAATTAACTTCAATAACAGTTTTTACAAATATTTTCTTTACATTCAAACTTATATTATTTTTAAGTGAAATGATATTTTTTTCGTGAAAAAGACGGGTATTATTATGTACTAGGTACTTATTATCAGTTTCACTGAACAAGTTATTGAACCATGTACAGTTGTTATGTAGATTAGTATTTTTGGAATAACGAACAAATGTGTGAAGTGTGAACATGTTCACCAATATAATATAAAGTAACTATCAGTAACTTTTTCTAGTACTTAATTGATTTACATGTAAGTAATACCAATGGAGCGGTGAAGCATTAAGTTTGAAGTTCGTAAGCCAGTGTTTATTGACTACAAAACTCATTTCAACACGTTCACTGTCCCCATACAAAATGATATGATAAAGTCACAAGTCCAGAAAAAAACCCGGACAGGGAACGTGTTAAAGTACCTATCTCCACACAAGAAAATCTTAATACTTACCTAATTCTGGATGTTATAAAATAATTGGTAAGCGCAAGTCACAAGTAGGTAGAGTAAGAGGGTCAATTGGAAGGGGAAAGTGGTTAGACTGAAACCCACTAAACCCGAAAATTTGTATCCAATTACAGTTTTATATGTATTTTTTTAAAACTGTTCCGATTGTCCACAATAAACATTACTATTTGGAAGCATTTCTTTACTTATGTCTACAAAAAATACCTGCCTAACGCCGAATGCTATTCTCGTGGCGGTTTAAATTTTTGGCGCAGTATTCAAAATACTGAATAATATACAATGCTGTACAAAATACCGGATTTTAACGCATTCACTAATAACATTTTCTTAGCGCTACGTTCGTAGGCGATCTCAGCGTTTTCCCGCTTTGTAGAGGAAAGCGACTACGAAAAGAGAACCCGCCGAGCGGGTTCCCGACACTCAATGTGTTAACAGACAAGAGGGTAGGTAGGTGCTTTTGCTTTGTATCACTTTTGACACTGTTTGCGTCACTTTTGACACTGACATATCTAATCCATATAGTTGCTAGATCTATTAGGTCATTACCTATGAAATTGGCGTTTTGTACGGAGAATTTCAACGAAACACGAATTTCCATACAATTAATTTTGCGGATATTTTTTTGATGGCTAATTCAAACCAAACAAAATTTTTCCAGTAATTTTTGACACCTTTAAGGCATGTTTTCAATATCTCCATTTCTTGAAAATTGGTACCATTAGAAAAATATAAGTAATTTTAATACTCGAACCGACAGCACATGAAAAGACCTATTTTCAAGGCTTAATTCTGAACACTTAACAATAAAAAATAACAATTAATTGTATGTAAAATCGTTGTTTATTGAGTGCACTGTAGTTTTATTGTAATTGTGTATGTACTTTTGTAAAAAAAAAAAAACTAGGATCAGACTTATATCTATGAACAAAAACGCCAATTTCATAGGTAAGGACCTAATATTAATTGACATATCTTAAAGTTCGAATTGGGCTGCTATTAACTGACGTATCTTAACCCTTTACCAGGCTGACAGTTCAAAAATGGCAATCGAATGTCAGTCTTACTCATCGAAAATAGAACACATGTTTGAAGTGCCATACGTGGGAAATATATATCCCTTAGCCTGGTAAAGGGTTAAAGTTCTAATCGGGCCGACAGTCTATTTTGGGATACGTAGCTATTCCCTAGTACAGTAAGGTTAGTTGGCGTGACCACGTACCTACTACAAAATTCAGAAATGAACAAACAAGATTTGTCGACTATTTGGTCACGATCACAGGGTCAGGCTCAGCGAGGCTTTTGTCTAATAACATAATCCTCATATTTGGGTTAGATATAAATAGCAGTACCTACTAACCAAAGTAATAATATAATACATCAGACATAGGTAAATAAATAACAAATAGGAATAGCAATCCGACATTAATTATAGCTAAATCGTTATCAGAACTATTATAATAATTCGGTATGACAAAGGGCCCGTGGCTACGGCATTAATTAAACCGCCGTATCCGGAGTATCGTTCCGACCGCCATTACCGTTAATGAGGGCCGTTCGATTCGTCGCCGAGCTGCCTTTCATTACAGTGAGATTCGCTCGAAGCAATACACGTCATAAATAGTAACTGTCAATGGATGCTGAGCTGTCGTCGAAGAACGAACATGGGTAAGTATATGCAGAACTAAAAATTTAACGATTTAAGAGCCCATCAACGTGCACACTAGCGTCACTGCTAAATGATCGTGATTATTTAAATTTAACGAAAGATATTTAAAAAACCGGGCAAGTGCGAGTCGGACTCGTTGCTTAACTTCGGTCAAAAATCACGTTTGTTGTATGGGAGCCCCGCTTAAATCTTTATTTTATTCTGTTTTTAGTATTTGTTGTTATACCGGCAACAGAAATACATCATCTGTGAAAATTTCAACTGACTAGCTACCACGGTTCGTGAGATACAGACTGGTGACACACGGACGGACGGACGGACGGACAGCGGAGTATTAGTAATAGGGTCCCGGTTTACCCTTTGGGTACGGAACCCTAAAAAGGGGGCCGCTACGTACTGTATTTTGTATTTAAGTACCTTTTGAATACATCAGACTAGTTTTTACGTGGCTGGATTCGTCAATCTATGCGTCCAAAGTTAAAACGGCCGTTTTTGTTATGAGTTCATAGATCGACGAATCCAGCAACATAAAAATTAGTTTGATGTATTCAAAAGGTACTTAAATACAAAATACAGTAGGTACGTAGGGCCCCCTTTTTTCGAACGAGCGAGCGAAGCGAAGCGAAGTTCTTACATTCGACTTGGATCACGCGGCTGGCTAGCGGCACGTCCCGGCATTTCGATGTTTATAAGCTGAACTGTCAGAAGATAGTTTGATACTCAAGAACTTAAGTAAATTTGTTCTAATTTAAATTAAATTGGGTAAACGTGTAGTTGAGAGCATTATATTTTAGTCATTAAACTATGAGCAGGCTCGAGCAAGGGATTATTGAGGTAGAAGAGCTTAGAAGGCCAAAAAGCTGTTTGTGAGAGGTCTAGCTATTCTGGTCATTTTATTTGCAAAAAACATGGTCGAATTTAGTATCAAATGAAAGTGCTCGGTTTGCACTTTTATACATAATATCGTTTTTAAATTTACCATTTTGAAATAATTAGCAAGATAAAAATAAAATAATATAAACATAATATAGGTATTTGACATTTGACAGGAAATATTTCGGCTTAGCACAGATACAGTTTATTTTAATCTCTATGATTTCTATGATGACTTAAATCCAGGGGAGGAACAGTCTTATATAAAGCACTTTATTCGAAAAAATAGCGACATCTATATTACTTAACGCTAAACTTTTTTTAAATATGGCTTCACTTTATTTCGTCAGAACGTCTTAAAAGTCTTGTATCCAGGGCATGGATCAAACAAAAAAACATCTGTTAGAACAGATTATTTATGGCCATCGTTGCCATGGAGACGATTGTCACAAAATAACAACTTTGTCAAATAAACCTCAAAATATTATAACACCCCATTACTTGTCTGTACTACGACATAATTCAGATAAATAAAAATACTTTCAGTTTTACAATGTTAAAAGAAACAAAGTTTTCATACGCCATCACAGTTGCTGAGAACTTTATTACCAAAAAAATTTGAAAAAATATGGCGGGTAGATTGTGTTTCGTGGTCAATTGTGTGTTATTCCAGCCGTGAATGATAGGTAATTTATTTACATCAACAGTCAAGTTAAAAGTACCTAATCTGTTTTCGTGTATTAATAAATATCCTGAAGCCTTTCTTCAAAGTCAAAGTTTTTTACGTTCGCAACATACTTAGACGCTATTTATGCCCCTTATGGTTAAGAATTACAGATGGCACTTCAAAATGGATGCAAAAAAGTTCCACGAGAGGGCTCTCTTTGTCCTATATATTATACATACTACTCTTTGCTTAAATCTATCAGTCAAGGGCTCCACAGACCTTGCAATAAATACAGGCGATTTTTAATCCATTGCCGCCTATAGCGCGACATAAAATAGTAGAAATTAAATAAAATGGAACACAAAAATTTCCATACTAAATTGTTGCTATGTGTAAGCATTTTACGTCAAAAATGTGACAGTTACGTAGAAAGTGGTGCCCTCATTTATTTTCTACTATTTTATGTCGCACTATACGAGTACCTAAGTAGGTGCAACAAAGTCAATCGCTCTATAATAATTTTTGGTTAACTGCGAGTTCTCAGTTCGGGGCGAACTACTAGTAAATATCTTTCGTTAAATTTAAATAATCACGATTATTTAGCAGTGGCGCTAGTGTGCACGTTGATGGGCTCTTAAGTCGTATTTATAACAAATAGACTTGGTGAAAAAGAATCAGAGACCTGGCCCCTGTGACAATTGTCGCCACCAATGACAATTCACGGTACATTCAAGAAGTAAATATTAACGTTATATACCGTTGTTACTTATCGATCCGAAATGTACAAACATTTTTAGTGTCAAATGTTAATTGTCAGCATGTTAAAACAGGTGCCAGCTGGAAGAAAAGGATGCTTGGTAGGCTCTACTGATACTGTGCGTATGCAACTCAACAATTGTCTCACACTGTGAACGTTTATACGAGTAGATAAACAAATTGGTTTGAAATGTAGCTAGAGATGGGTCGCGGGTATTTACCCAATTTACCCACCCAGGTAAATACCCGGTAAATACCCATCTACCCGGTATTTACCCGTATCTACCCAAATGGACGGGTAGATTCATTTCTTGTTGCACATGTCGATTTGTGTTAAAGTGGAGATATAAACCGAGTTAATGGCTGTAATTATTGTGTGTCATTTAAAAAGAAATGGTTTAGTTGCAGTTGCAGTTGTAACTAAGGAATTTTTAGTACAATTTTAATAAATATTAAAAAAGGCCGTCATAAGAGTATTTTTATTAGACTTGAGTAAATTATCGTACTTATACGTTGATAATACACATTCCAACTTCGGTCGGCGGGGGGTGCGGTTGGGGGGAGGGGGGAAAAAGTGAACTTTTTCATATTTCTTGGAATCTGTCATTAATATCGAAAAGTGTTGTATGTACAAACTAAAGTAGACATAATTTTCTACAAAAAAGGTTATATACATTTTTGTCCTAAAACTAACTGTGTTTGACTTATAAGCTTCACAAGTTGGGATACTGCACAATTTTTTTTTATTATCATTCATAAGTATTCTTTATTTTCATCTTTCTAATGTATATTAAAAGCATTTTAAAACATTTCCGGAAGCCAGGGAATGATTTTACACGATTTTCATAATTGGACTGATATGTTAAATTCGAACTTCACCTCATAGCAACCTTTTCGTAATTAGTTTGAACATACATTTTATGTAACATTGTAAAAAAATACTTAAGAGCGCTATTACATTTCGGCGTTGAGCGAGTTTAGGTATTTTACGCGCTGCGGCAGGCCGTGCGAGCTCTGTATGCCGATCCCTTCTGCCACACTCGCACTACAATGATGGATTAAACATTCTTGATCCTTCGCGAAGCATATTGAAATCAACCATAACAACACTAACTGTACATAACTTTTAAAGTCCTAAAACTGTTATTTGGTAAGTACGAAAATACTAAATGCAGTGCAAATGTACATAGGGGCTGTTCATAAATTACGTCATCTATTTTTGACGATTTTTGACCCCCCCACCCCTCAAATCATCCAAAAATCATGCTTCGGATGACTCTGTTTCCTCCTACGTCATGCTACCATCATCCGATGTCCAGAGCCCCCCTCCCCCCTCCTCCCATTTGAAACGACGTAATTTATGAATAGCCCCATACTCGAACTTAGGAAGGTATATTACTCGAAAGAAATTATAGGTACCTACTCGCTTATTTACATGTTTCGTCATTGCATTTGGTACCTATAGGTTGTAAAGTTTGTATCAACGAGGGTTTAAAAACTAACTGGTACTGAGGATCTGATGATAATGATGATGATTAAGGTGGTCACGGATACCAACCAACCATGTAGTAACATGATTATGCTCGTTTGATTCGTCTCAACAAGATCTTTGACACTGAAGATACACAGGGTCTGATGATGGAGCTGGAAGGTGGCCACGGGTACCAGTCTATCATGTAACTAAACAACTTCGTGCTTGGGCTCGTTTGATTCTTGTGCCAGTCCAGCTCCATCATCAGAGCCTGAGTACTAACTTGTATCAAAGATCTTGTTGCGACGAATCGAACGAAGCGAAACACGAAGTGGTTTAGTTGCATGGTTGATTGGTACCGGTGACCACCTTCCGGCTCCATCATCAGACCCTCAGTACTACCTTGTGTCAAAGATCTTGTTGCGACAAATCAAACGAGCCCAAACACGAAGTGGTTCAGTTACATCCCAAGTAGCACAGATAGCTCTATAACTACTCACTTTTAGTTCTATCTAACGCTCTGTGCGTATTAAGACACTTATAAGAGCACACTTGTGGTCCTACAGCTGTATAATAGATCTCAGTGATATTTATATAGCTTAGGGCTGATTAAAAGCTACATTACGGCTCTGAAAACTACCATTAATACGCAAAGAGTGATATAAAGGTATATTTGCTACGACCCTATACAGCTTTAAGGGTTATCAAATGCTTTAACCGTTATAAGGTCTGTTTAGTGGATAAAATTACGCCATGTGCTGTATAAGGAGGTAAATGTGGACTTTTATTACGTTGACTTATTAAGGGAGCACAAGTGAACTATTATGAAGCTAATAGACGTATAATGGAACACATGTGGCACATAATACAGCTTGTTGCTTAACATGTTTACCGCTAAGCAGCTTTTATTACGCTGACTTTTTAGAAAGCACGAATGAACTATTATGAACCCAATAGACGTATAATGGAACACACGTGGCGCATAATACAGCTTATCGCTGAACATGTTTACCGCTAAGCAGCTTTTATTACGCTGACTTTTTGAAAAAGCACGAATGAACTATTATGAAGCCAATAGACGTATAATGGAACACATGGGGCGCATAATACAGCTTATCGCTGAACATGTTTACCGCTAAAGCAGCTTTTATTTCGCTGACTTATTATAAGGGAGAACGAGTGAACTATTATGAAACCAAATTAAAATTGCTTGTCCAACTTTTAAGGGTAACAATAAGGTTTTGTGCCTGAGTTCTTAACCTAAATCATTAGTTTAGTACTTCCTATAACGTATTATTAACTTTTTATCTCATAATTCTGTCCAAACCACTGAAATAGTTTTTACACATAGCTTATTTATATCATTAATTTGAATAAATGCTGATTATTTTCGTGGCGCACTAAAATTTTCTTAGATAATGTATATATATAATGTCAATAAACTTGCATTCCCAAACATCTTTCTCGCATTAATATATAAAAGATCATGTACAAACATTTAACTAAACACTTTAACAAAATGACTTATGGTGTCGTTGCGCTTAACGTTTTTGCTTCAATATAAATATGTTCACCTCTGCGTTCGTCGTCACTATACTAAATATAATAGCTGATTTTTAAGGCAGAGGTGTAAAAGTATGTTATTAATTATCTTTTATTCAGCCCAACGTCAATCTTTCCCGGTATTAGGGCGCACATGTGACATATTAGCTGAATAAAGGGTAACAGGTAGTCTCTTACCCGGTCAATATACACCTCTTATAACTCCTGTTACCCCTTATAATTCCGTTAAATTGCTGCTACAACGCTCTTAAGTAGCTATAGGAACTTAAGGCTGCCTAATTTGTGCCCACTTAAGAGTTACAAAAGCTGAAAAGACGCTTATACAGCTCTTATGTAGCTTTTATATTCCAGCTTCAAACGTATTCGTACTTCATTATGCGGCTGCTATACAGCTAATCTGTGCTACTTGGGATGGTAGACTGGTACCCGTGGCCACCTTCCAGCTCCATCATCAGATCCTGAGTACTATCTTGTGTCCAAGGTCTTGTTGAGACGAATCAAACGAGCCCTAACATGAAGTGGTTCAGTTACATGATAGACAGGTACCCGTCGCCACCTTCGCGCTCCATCATCACACCCTGAGTACTACCTTGTGTCAAAGATCTTGTTGAGATGAATAAAACGTGCCTAAACACGAAGTGGTTTAGTTGCATGGTTGATTGGTACCGGTGACCACCTTCCGGCTCCATCATCAGACCTTGAGTACTATCTTGTGTCAAAGATCTTGTTGAGACGAATCAAACGAGCCCAAACACGAAGTGGTTTAGTTGCATGGTTGATTGATACCGGTGACCACCTTCCGGCTCCATCATCAGACCCTGAGTACTATCTTGTGTCAAAGATCTTGTTGAGACGAATAAAACGAGCCTAAACACGAAGTGGTTTAGTTGCATGGTTGATTGGTACCGGTGACCACCTTCCAGCTCCATCATCAGACCCTGAGTACTATCTTAAGTCAAAGATCTTGTTGAGCCGAATCAAACGAGCCCAAACACGAAGTGGTTTAGTTGCATGGTTGATTGGTACCGGTGACCACCTTCCGGCTCCATCATCAGACCCTGAGTACTATCTTGTGTCAAAGATCTTGTTGAGATGAATAAAACGAGCCTAAACACGAAGTGGTTTAGTTACATGGTTGATTGGTACCGGTGACCACCTTTCGGCTCCATCATCAGACCCTGAGTACTATCTTGAGTCAAATAAATACATATAGAATGTCAGGTCGTTTCAAATATTTTTAATCCTGTGCGGTAGTTTATTAAACTGTAAGTACCATTATAAATTATAATACTATAAAAACAGTGCTAGGATCAAAGTCTCTCGTTGCGGTTTACACGCACACAGTATAGCGTTTTACACGGCGCCCGCCGCACACAATGATAAAAAACCTCGTCGTCGCCGTTGAAAATGTGCGGAGCCGACCGACACACGTCCTGCCTCTACAAGCTCTGCCGCGGCACTGAGCTGGCGCAGCGCGCGTCATCGGTAATATAGAGTAGTTTTCAAAAAATTGCCAAAAAATTATAGTAGAATTTCATAAACACTAATGTATACCAACAGTATAAGCAAACGTTGCAGATTGCTTGAGTATGAAAATGACTTCGATATTAAGTAGATTTTCGTAGGAATTGACACTTGTTTCGGAGAGAAAATTGAGTTCGTTTTATTTTGATTTTCTATTTCTGAGAGGTATATAGGAAAAATATCGTTTGATATGCCTAAAGTACAGGGTATTAGTAATACAAAATAGCCAGGTTTAGCATTGTAAACTTCTCAACATTTCCAAATAAGAGCTCGCCATTCAGTGCTTCACGGGGTTTTTCGGAAACGACCATCAGAAAAAAAATCATTACTAATTTAATAAGTCCTTTTTCTAATATTTACAACGATATTTCTAAAGATAAGAAGACGCTTTTACTGGAGCAAGTACTCATTGTTTCTAATAATGAGCGCAAAGTCCTGAATTTCGTCGACTAGTATCATCAATTTTGCAATATTTCGACTTTTCTTGTAAGAGCGCTCTTAAATTAATCTTATTTATACTCACATACCATTAAACACATCAAATTTAGAAGAAAAACGAAAATACCCGCGTATTTACCCGCGGGTAGGTAAATATCGGGTATTTACCGGGTAAATACCCGCTCTCGGGTATTTACCCGGGTAGTTACCCATCTCTAAATGTAGCCTATGTTGCCCGCGTTGCATTGACACCTTTTTGACCACTCTTTTTAATTATATACCTAAGATAAACTATGCAGATATAGACCAGCTATTAAGTAGCTATATTGTATGCTAACTAATCTTGACATATAACTATAGAATAGGTAAATCGAGTACTTACCTACGGCTAATTGGTGCAATTTCTCTGTTATCCCGGACCCAACGTTGTCCGATTGCAACCTCTAATTCGATTCAACCACTGGTTTTGGAATCGGAACCCCTTCGGTTTTGTCTTGCTAACCACATAGTGCTGGTAAGGGACATTCGATATTAGGTACTTTGCGTCTCTTGTGACCAATGAAACTAATCAAATCACGTGAACAAGACTACCCTTTTAGTACAGCTGCAATTGTAACGAAATATTGTAATTATCCTATTATGGATGCCATTAAACGCCTCAATATATTCAGGTACATAATAACACTTTTAGTACCTATTTATCAACGCTTGAAGCCATACATTCGTATTTGCAGATTATGTGACCCGGGTAATTATTCCAAAGCACGATGTAAGTACTGATAAACAAATTTAATTGTTGTCGCTAATTGAAAGCCAACATCAATGAAATCAATTTTTGCGTTAATTCTGCCTAACTAACCGAACGCCTCGCTCTTGCTCAATTTGTCAGCAAAACCAAAAGACAAAACACGACGCGGGTGGTCGTCAAAGCTCCGATGTCCATTCGTCGAAGGGTGAAAAGTCATTAACCGTATTTAATGAAAGGGCTTCTCGGGGCGTGTATGAATACTAGTTAATTGAAAGCCGGAAAATCAGAGAGCAAGACAAAGTTACTTGTAAATTGAAAATTTAACAGGTAGAAATTATGCTTCAGGTGTAGATATACCTACAGCTATGTTTGTCTACACATTTTTCACAATGATAATATTCAATAAAAAAATTGACTTTAATACATATACTTAGATAAGTAGACAGTAAAATTTTCAATTTCATTACAGCGTAATAACAAAAATACGTAAAACAATTGCGAGGGATTTTTTTGTGGTTGTATCTCTAGTTAATATAATATGTGGTTGTATCAACTAGGATTGGGTATTTTGATCCCATTAACGCAATTACTCTTTTATGAAAATGTACTTTATTACTAGAATAGAATAGAATAGAATAGTTTTTATTCGTAAACACAGACAATAGACATACATAGAAAAAACAGTGAAAAATAAAGTGTCAACAAATGGTCCCATCTCAGCATGTTGCTGGCGACTTCCAGTGCTGATCTTCCGATGAGACCATCAAGTGAGAAATAATCACGGAAGGTAACAGACAAAAAATAAAATAAAGAAAAGAATAAAGTAAAGGAAAGAAACATAAAATAAACCGAAAAATAGATTACACACATTTTACACAGCTAATACAAAAAAGAGATACAACATGACGACATAAGTAAATACATGTACTACGTTTATTAATATATTTTTAAAAGTCGCTGAATCTCACCATCATTAATTCCGTGTGAGTAATTGAATTAAAAGCAAATTATTATCGTTTAATTGAATTAACTATTTCGTCTCGTATTTAATCAAATAATCACTTACCCATGGAATGAAGGCGAATCGAAGGCTTAATCTCGTTCAAACGCCATGCATATTAAAGTAATCTTTGTAATGTATTAAACAGGGTGAAACGGAAGTAGTTGCCAACGAACAATTTAGAGGTTTTATTAAAGGTCCGAGATCGACTTTAAAGGTTTTCAATTCGATTATTTGTTTCTGTTCGTTTTATAAAGTATACACATGTTGTATATAAAGTTGAGTTAGGAGGTTTATTTAAACTTTATAAATAAAATGGTTTTAAGTATTGATCTGATTTTATTTCACAATACGTAGTCACAAGCGAGATGCACTGCGACTCCAAATCTCAAATCACTATCGCGCTACGAATATCGTAGCACATCGTAGCGCGTGAGATTCCTATGTCACAAGGAGTGAAAGTTCTGATGACCTTAAATGGCATACACTCAGCCGTATTCGAACAATGAGATACGTCAAATACTAGATATTGAAACGATATGGATCGGATATGTCAGTGTCAAACAAGTGTCAAAAGTGACGTTTTTGTTTGAAGAAACGTCAATTTTGACACTTGTTTGACACTGACATATCCAATCCATATCGTTTCAATATCTAGTATTTGACGTATCTCATTATTCAAATACGGCTGACTGTAAAATAATTACGGTAAAACCTTATAGTACATCGGAATCGTCATAATATATCGCAAAATACGATTATACTGTCTGATTGTTAATCGTTTTTGTAATCGAGCCTTACATACGTTACATGTAATTACGTAAAGTCATATTAAGAGCACTTATACCTACACGAAAACATGGGCAATATTTATACCTGTCGGAGATCACAGATTATTAAATAATTTGTAAGATATATATTACCCAACCCAACAGTCTAAGTTAATTAGGATTTTTATTTGAACCGAACAGAACCGCGTCCATATTTCATGAAATAATTCTTTTATTTGGACCCAAGCAGTGACCGAACAATCCGCTAGTCTCAAATATTTTCATCGTAATCACGCTGAGTGCTTGTCGCCATTTATTAAGTTCAGACGGGATTTACTAGTGTATTTAGAGAATTACGGATCCAATGTACCTACGCCTATATTATATCAAGAAAACATATGTCTTGTATATATTTATCAAGATGAAAAGTATGTAAGTGTACCTAAACTACTATAATATTATTCATTTTACAACAAATTCATTTAATTTTACGTTACGTCTAAAAAGATTTCACTCGATAAAATTCGATGCAATTTATTTAATTTATTAAATTGATACTTGTGGGATAGATGAATTTCTACGTTGTAGGTACTATTTTACGAACATAAATATTTTGTCAAATTTTATTTAAATTCAGGTAACTACTTAATTATTATTTTTGTCTGGTTTTTAACTTTTTAATTACTTTTTAGGCACATCTGCGTACATCATACAAAAACATCAAGATGAACCTCGACTTTATGGTTATTCAATAAATTATTTAAATTATGGCAACTTAAATTAACTGTGCTATAGTTTGAAAAAAATGCAATTTTATGTCGTCTACGCACGACATAAAGGTGCACTTTTTGAGCATGAGAAGTGAAAAATTACTTTTCCGCACGGAGTGTGCAGAAATTCCTCCACTACATACACATTTTTATTGCACTGTGGATGTGGAACCTGCAGCGTAATATCAAGACTACATTTCGAACTTATCGTGCACTTTTATTTTAAGAGCTCGCTTGCCACAGTCGTAAACAAACCTCCTTGCTAAATATTATAAGAGTTAAGAGTAGTAAACATGTAAAGTTTGCTTTTGAGTTCAGGCGACTCAAGCAGGAAGCGCATTCGAACTCAACTGCGTGGAAAAAATAATTCGAAGTCGCGGTGCCGAGGCCTCTTCCGCTCCCCCAGCCTACGTTTGCCACTTCTAACAGCTTACTCTTACTCAACGAAATAAAAATACTAAGTATAATTACTTCTGAGATCTTTTCACTTTAGGTATAAATATCGCCCACCAAATCTATGCTGGTATAACTGAAGAATGAAAAATCCATAACAAATAGGTAGGGAAGCCGGGGGCTTAATGTAACAGGCGTAAATAAAGTAGTAACTCTCAACTTTGACAGGGAATTAAAAACATTTTAATGTTTTTTTTGCCGAATGACTTTCTTATAACTCGAGGAATAACGTAAACACCGCCATTGCCCCGCCAGACATCGAAGCGAGTCGATGCGCACACGAGCTCTGTTTTGACCAGGGAGCCGATTTTTGAATTTCGACCACTCGATTTGGTGTATTTCGTTAAATAATATCTCCACTACTAGGCATTTCAATTCTACTAATAGGATTGAAATCGAGTAGTCAATACCAATAGATTCCAAATTTCCATCGCTCGTATTTCAAAAATTAGCATTTCGCCGTTTTCCACCGATTTTCGAGTGACGAAATCGAGCGATCGAAATTCAAAAATCGGCCCCCAGGTATTGAAAAAATATTTCTTACGAAAATGTTGATTTTGACAATTTAACTTAAATTAATCGTTCACTGTGTTTTCATTGCTACTATGTAAATTTAATTGGCTTTCATTTGCTTTTTTTAAATACTTCTATAGCTTATAGTTTTTGACATATTTAATTAAATAGACATTATGGGCCCACGGGGCAAGTAGTAACACAAAGCACCCCCACTTTGTAACATATTAGTGTGCGTGTTTTTTTTTGCCCTCTAAAATTGTGCATGTATTTATATATATATATATATATATATATATATATATATATATATATATATTATTATGACTCGTCGTATAGTGCGTCGTATTATGACGCGTCGTATTACAAATTACTTGCGGTTTTTTGTGCATTTTTTTATTCTATTTTACTCTCTAGCATTGCCCAAAAAAATATGCTAAGTTATTGTATTGTATTTTTAGGGTTCCGTACCTCGAAAGGAAAAAACGGAACCCTAATAGGATCACTCGTGCTTCTATCTGTCCGTCTGTCACAGCCTATTTTCTCGGAAACTACTGGACCAATTAAATTGAAATTTGGTACACATATGTAAATTAATGACCCAAAAACGGACATGTAACGTAAATAAATGAATTTTAAACATGGGGGCCACTTTAGGGGGGTAAATTAAAAAATTAAAAACAAAAATTTTTTCAAACTATGTATATCGTGTTATATGTCAAATGAAAGAAGTCATTTTGAGAAATTCAAATATACTTTGAGAGAGAGAGAGAGAAGAATGAGAGACTACAAGAAAAAATCTGAGAGAGGATTAAAAACTCAGGATGTATATGAGTCGCCAGCAAATGAAGTTTTGGAAAAAAGAGTCAGCATACGAAAAGCAGCCAAAAATTTCAACTTGTGCCATATCTCACTTTCCTGTTGATAATAATTGATTATTTAAAGTCAAAGATTATAACAGTCATAAGATGGAATCACAATGTATTACAAGACTGTTAACTGTTAACCAATAAAAACTTTTTTTTTCGTATAGATGTTGCCGTTCTTTTAGTTGTTACTACTCGCCCCGAGCCTGTTACAACTAGCACCAAATACGTGGTAAGTTGTAACAACTCCCATTTTTTCAAAAAGTGTCTGGTGTAAAAGATGCGTAAACATTTAAAATTATTTTGTAATCGGAATTAGTGCTTAGATAAATACTTTACAAACCCTCATACTCAGAATTATAAAATTATACATATTTTAGACAATACAGACCTTTTTCCTAAAACTGTTACAACAAGCCCCCCGCTCCCCTACCTACATTGTTAGTATGACAACTGGTCAGTATTTGAAAAGGACATTTTCCAATATGGTACTGGAATTTAAATAACTTCGCTTCAAAAAGCGATGGCAAGGGATGAAATTCAAAATTGCATATTTGGCGCATCACATAGGTGTTGTACAGAGGGAGCGATGACGCCAGTCCTCGGCAATTAGCAGTGTGACAATGACATTCAAAACGTGTGCAAATAGAGCAGCGGCGGCGGCCCCGTGCTCACGCCTTACCAACGTCTGGTCTGTGTTGCGAACGCAACCTTTATTTGTATAATACAGTAACTAAACGCAGCCGTCGGGCTCGGCTAGTATTTGGAAGTTTTTTCTAAAGCACCAATAGGAGCGCTCCACATATTATGTATCGCGGCCAATTAGAGGCACCCAAATCTTAACCACTATTTTCGGACATTCAAATTATGCAAATCACTCTTTCATCAGCCTCCATACGATTACCACACCACTTTTACATTTAACCGTTTTAGTCAAGGAACCCTTGTAAAACCAGTACCTATTGAAATTATAATAGTTTACTTCAAATCGAAGCTTTTTATTTGAGTCGTCGAGATCCTGACCTGCACGGCGGCTACAGTCTGTTATCAACATCGCTAACAAAGCAATCGGGGTAGGAACCAGTGTAAAACCATTTTTGACAATAAACAGTAACTACACGTTTGTATTCTAAATTGTACTATATATGTAACGTGTGTTTGTATTCCAAATTGGACTATATATATAACACGGCTTTATTTGGATCTCTAGATCTCTCTAGAAGTCTAGATTTATCGAACGAGCGAGCGAAGCGAAGCGAAGTTCTTACATTCGACTTTGAACACGCGGCTGGCTAGCGGCACGTCCCGGCATTACGATGTTAAGCTGAACTGTCAGAAGATAGTTTGATACTCAATAACTTAAGTAAATTTGTTCTAATTTAAATGAAATTGGGTAAACGAGTAGTCGAGGGCATTATATTTTAGTCATTAAATTATGAGCAGGCCCGATCAAGGGGCTATTGAGCTACAAGAGCTTAGAAGGCCAAAAAGCTGTTTGTGAGAGGTCTTGCTATTCTGGTCATTTTTTTGCAAGAAACATGGTCGAGTTTAGTATGAAATGAAAGTGCTCGACTCACACTTTTATAATATCATTTTTAAATTTACCATTTTTAAATAATTAGCAAGATAAAAATAAAATAGAATAAACATAATATATGTATTTGACATTTGACAGGAAATATTTCGGCTTAGCACAGATACAGTTTATTTTAATCTCTATGGTGGTGACTTAAATCCAGGGGAGGGGCAGCCGTATACGAAGCCGTTTATTCGAAAAAATAGCGCCATCTATATTACTTAACGCTAAACTTGTAAATGGCGCTTCAAAATTGATGCAAAAAAGCAAATCTTGTCAGTAGAAAAAGGCGCGAAACTCTTCTATTTTTTCTACTGACATGATCTGCTTGGCCAACTATATCATACATTTGCTTAAATCTATCAGTTAAGGGCTCCACAGACCTTGCAATAAATCCACGCGATCTTTGATCCATTGCCGCCTATAGAGGGACATAAAATAGTAGAAATTAAATAAAATAGAAACTCAAAAATGTCCATACTAAATTGTTGCCACGTGTAAGCATTTTACGTCAAAAATGTGACAGTTACGTAGAAAGTGGCGCCCTAATTTATTTTCTATTATTTTATGTCGCACTATACGAGTACCTAAGTAGGTGCAACAAAGTAGGTGCAACAACAATCGCTATATAATTTTTGGTTAACCGCGAGTTCTCAGTTCGGGGCGAACTACTAGTTAATAATAAGGTAAATGAAGGTATTAACGCACCCCTTAAGGCAGTTTTAAATTCGATCATAGTTTTTAAGTATACAGGTTGCCCTCAAATTCACTTTTCCATTTTTATATGCTAATATCGTGTTTGGAAAAGGTAATTACTAAGTAGCCTATACATATATAAAGGATTAAGATGTAAAAAATAATTTATAAAGTTACTGAGTCGATTGTTACTATTACCGACCCATAAAAATGGCTGTGAAGTTATTAACGATTTTTAAGCTGCTAATTCCGATCGTGTATAAGAGAAGGTATGTGCCCAGCAGTGAGACACATATACCTAGGCTGGTGTGTTGAAACAAAATAAAAATGCAAATGTTTGCTTCTATATATCATTCTATTTATTATTTAAAAAAATCAAAATAGTCTCAGTTCTTTGCTAAATTATTTTACTTTTAAGAAATAATCAACACGAATATATTATGATCTCAATAAATAATAAATGAATTTCCAGACTTACTTTACTATTTATAATTGGGTTCACCTCTTATAATTTATAAATTGCAACTTCCTCTCCGAATCTAAAACTAAAGTTACTTGAAAAATATATTCATCTTCAGATCTGCTACAAAAGGTTCGACGTTTAGCTATCAGTTTCTCTTGCAGAGTCTGAATTAAGTATAGTAATATCGATGATCGGTAATACCTACTTATAGTTGCTATTGCCGATTCCTATGAGTCGGTGATAAAATATATAAGTATGAATATAAAATGTATTACCGACCCAAAAAAAAAATTATATTTTTTATTTAATTGACCTTGTGACAACAAAACACTTTGTGATTATGTGACTTAAAAAATATAAGCTATTAATATAAAAAGTTATTAATGAATCTTTTTACTACACAACATCGGTTCTCCAAAAATATCATAACTTTGCGTAATTTTACAACATTGAAAGAAGAAAACTAGATAATAAAGCGTATGTCGGTAATAGAATTTTAAAAAGAATAATTATTTAGATTTAAACGGGTCAATTAAAATAATTGTTTTGTTGTGATATAATAATATAAAAGGAAGAAAATCTAAACCTTATGTTATGGTCATTACCGACTTACGGGTCGTTGATAGCTGCTACAACTAAAAGTAATGAAGCTATTACCGTCCAATTAAAATTTAATGTTTTATGGTTGTAAATGACTATTTTTAAATAAATTATTATACAAAATCAAGAATTTACAATAGATAGAACACATTTAGTAATAAAAGGTACATTACAGGAGTCAATTGTTAAAATAAATGTCTTAAACAGAAAAGTCACGTACTTACTTGAAGGTACAAGCGCCAGTATGACAAGACTTGCGTACACGCCTCCCGCGGCTTGATTGGCGTATTTTATCTTTTTTTCGGACTACCACTCAAACTAACGTAAATGCACCCGATACTCAAGGAACAAACGCTTGTGGAAGTTTACCTACCTACCTTTGAAATAGTTCAGGCAACGAAAACATATCTAATTAGTTCAATAGGTCGGCAATACCTGCAGATTTTTGGTGGGGCGTTGATAGCTGCGTTTACCTTAGGTAGGTATGCTTGAATTTCGAGAAGAACGTGCTGTGTCGCAGCCTACCTAGGGAATCCCGCAAATGAACCTCGACAATTGTAAAAAATAATTAACTATTGCCAGGCGTGGCTCACTCCGCGATTTCGTCGCTTTGCTACAGGTAGCTAAAAGTACATCCGTTCCGCCCCAATTTTGGGGAAAGCCATAAGCCGCGCGTGGCGCTGTCGCCACCTAGCGGCCATATCTGTGCTGATCGTAACAGACGCGTTTTGTTAGAGAGTGAGTCTTCTGTACCTAGTACTATTATTTCTTCTGTGCTATTGCTGGAATTCACAATAGGGATTAATAATCGACTCAATTAAGAGTCACGAGACCAGACTATCCACAATCTGTTACCAACGAGTCCTGGGCTATTTTGGACATATTGCTCGAAGGCAGCCAGATAACCTGGAGAAACTGGTTGTTTGTGGAAAAGTGGATGGCAAGAGGCCGAGAGGACGGTCACCCACCCGTTGGTCCGATCAAGTAAGGAACATTACAGGACTTACTGTCACTACTGCCCTTAGACAAGCCGAAGACAGAGTGAAATGGAAGCAGCTCGTCGAGGCCTCGGTGAAGGCATTTCAAGACAGGCACGACCTTCAGTAATGAAGAATACGAAGAAGAAGAAGAAGAGTCACGAGACCCTAGCCGCCGCCATACATTCGAAATTCTGCTCTCATTTTAAAACGAAATTCTGAAATAACATGAAATTTGTCATAAACCATGTAACATATATTTATGTATGGTATTCGTTTTCGTTGCTAAAAATTGTATAAGTACAAAAAATTTAGAGCGAATAGAAAATTTTCGCACAAAACTTCTACTAGCTCTATTTTCTTTGTATAACAATTTTTAGCAACGAAAACTAGTAACATAGACGTAAATGTTCATATAATTCCAAGTTTCATGTAATTTAAGCCTGTCGTTTAAAATGAGGGCGTAACTTGGATTGTATGGGAGCGTCTTTTTGGTGACGGGTTCGTGTAGTGTCTTAAGTAACAGAGAATTTCCAAACGACGGACGAACAAATTAATCAAGTAACTTAAATTCAACATGAAAGTTTTACAGCAAACAGGACGACGTAACATGAAAGTATGTATAGTTATAAACTTATCCAATTTGCGATCGTTAACAATAGCCATTGAAAATGTCCACTGACTCGTAACAATAGGGCCATAGTCCGGCACAGTGAGAACGTGCAGTCGCCGGGCGATGGTACTCACTCAAAAAAAAATAGCAGAAAACTTATTACATTTGAACTAAAATGTTTTATTCCCTTTCATTTGTATGGCGTAATTAGTGTAATAAATAGACATCAAAACTAGATTGTATTCCGCATGTACAACGTCAACATAAGTAAATGGAAATACCGTATTATTTGTGAAAGAGTAGCTAAATCAAAAATCAATACCGCGGAGGCCTCAAGGAGTGCTAAAATTTTAATCCAATTAGCGAGAGTTCCCCTTATATTTTAACGTCAAAATTAATTTAACAATAAATTTAGCTCCTAATTCGGCTTTGTCAGTGTACATTGCTCTGATGGTACATTTTTACTTGATTTTATTGTAGGTACTTATTACTGAAAAGGTTGTTTCTCCTTTCGAAAACGTCACGTTACTCCTTACATTTGTGGGACCATAATAAAATTAACATAAATTGCGACCACTTCAAAGCAATGATTAGTAACAAACCTTCGTCATCTGGCTAGATAGGGAGACAAAGAACGGGATGGGAATTAAATTACACAAAGGATGCTATGTTAAATTGAAACATGGCTTAGATTAACTTGTCAGACAGGTACCCACTTGTTTTAGTCGACGCGACGACGTCTGGCTATATAATTCCCTCTCACATGATTATTAGATCGGATGCAATGTCGAAACAGACTCCGCCGCGACGGAAATCACTCCCCGAACGTAATAAGCTCAAAGACACACCTGTACCTGTCTGATACACTTACGTAATATTGTGCCTTTAGATGTTAGGATCAATAAGAACACTCTTATATGTAAAATATGCGACCATTTGTAGAACTTCAAACGTGTTGATTGTTCCCACACAGATAAAAAGTAATACAGTAAATGTAATACAGTGATGTGTTGAGAAACACACAGAGTTCCAAATACCACTTTATATAGGATTTGTCGACTTTAAAAAAGCTTTCGACTCGATCACTCATACATCGATATGGCAGGCACTAGAGAATCAGGACATACCAGAAGTCTACATACATGTCATAAAAAAGATCTATGAAAAAAGTACAGCCAGAGTAAAAACAGACAAATTAGGAAGACAGATCCAGATCAACAGAGGGGTAAGACAGGGAGACCCAATGTCACCAAAGCTGTTCATAGCGGTCTTAGAAGAAATATTCAAAAATCTAAACTGGGAAGAAAGACAAAAAAGCATCAAGATAAACAACAAATATTTATCAAATCTTCGATTCGCAGATGACCTGGTAATATTAGCATACAGTGCAACTGAACTCAGTATATTACTGCAAGAACTAAATGCACAAAGTCAAAAAGTAGGTCTAGAAATGAATGAAGAAAAAACAAAAGTCATGACCAACTCAAAAAAAGTGACTATACAAATAGAGAATACATCACTGGAATATGTTGACGAGTATATATACCTTGGAAAACAGGTATCATTCACAGACTGCACAAACAAAGAAATAACAAGAAGAATCGGACAGACATGGAAGAAGTACTGGGCCATGAAGGATATATTTAGGAAGAAACTACCAATAAAACTAAAAAAACTAGCCTTCGACTCATGCATTCTGCCCTGTCTTACATATGGTAGTCAAACATGGTCACTCACAGGAGATATCATCAAATGAATTCAAGTATGTCAACGGTCAATAGAAAGAAGTGTCCTTAACATAAAGTTATCAAACAGAGTTAGAAACACAGAGATAAGAAGAAGAACAAGATTTATAGATGCAGCAATACATATATTGAAACAAAAATACAATTGGGCCGGGCACATAGCCAGGATGAAAAACAACAGATGGACAAAAATAGCAACAAATTGGAATCCAAAAATTGGTAAAAGAAAAAAGGGCAAACCAAAAACAAGATGGGAAAAAGACCTAATAGAAACAATAGGAATAGACTGGAAAGAAATGGCAATAGATAGAAAGAATGGAAGAAAATGTTGGACAAATACTTAAATATATTAGAAAAAGGCGATTCGGAAGAGGCCTAGGTCAAAAAGACCTTACGAACATGCATATAGAAATATACATACATAAAATTATAATTGCTAAATGAAATGTTAACAGTTCGTATAAGAAAGGCTTTAATAATAATAATAAACAGTAAATGTTGTTATTTACATTTAACGATTTAACTAATACCTATTTGAGAAAATTTATAAATCTTTGAGAGTTAATTTATTATAGGGAAGAAGGTGAAAATAGATAAACATTTCTTTACCTATTAAAGTGACGGATTTTTTTTCAATGTGTGATAACGAACTAATTGTAAGAAAAACAAAAAGGTTTAGCCAAAAATTCCAAGACATTAATCTCCAGAGTCCCAACTTCATGAAATTAGAAATAGAAATACATTATTTGGTGTAAAACATAAAACTTAACCTATAATACATCTTATTCTAAAATATTCTAACACCAAAATGGATTTAATAAATGGAAATTAGGTAGGTATATCTAAAATCTATGGGTTTTGCGATCTATGGATTACTGCTAAAACACAATTTTCTATTAAAAGACACTTTATGATGTGCCTTTATTACGTACTATTTATAATATATTTATTATTTACAGTAATGCTTACGATTGGAGAAACCTGTTAGGTGCTTACGAAGGCCTATTAACAATATGTCTGTTCATTGAACAAATTTGATCTAATTAATCACCTAGTTAATACATGGGCGTACCGTACATTTAGACATCCATTATATATATTAAATGTGCTCACCTCAGTAACAAGCTCAGTTTATCAAAGGCTGCGGGGTGATTAAAGGCTTCACTGCAATTGACGTTTGATTTAGCTTTGAGGGCAACACGTAAACCAGGGCATGTCGGCATGCCCGGCCGTATTGAGCAGGCCGAGTTCACCTGTAGCCGCTTCGCAAATTAATTTCTATTCCAGGACCTTCAAATTCATGAGCGGACCACAATCACAACCTGTGGGCTCTATTTTCCTTAACAATATTACAGGGCAACGGACGTATCCTGTAACTTTATTACAATTTCCTTGTTTGGAAATAACAAGCGGCAGGGATCCCGACCCCCGCCTCTAATATCTGTTTTGTTATTAATGTCCTTATCCGGATCTCCAATTATCTCGTAACAGCGAGCCTCGCGCTTCAATAAGCGACGCAACATGTACATGTATGTTTGCTATAATGCAAGATCGCTTAACAGGAAAGGGGGCGGCCGTTTCTCCATACAAACGTAGTTCCCATTTTCCTCTTTGGATATTGATATTATGAAATAGTAGTTTGTGTTACAAGGGATCAAAATGATATATTTCCGTCAAGGGCGTACATTGAATCCTGAGCGTAATGAGGGATTCAAGTGTTAACGCCCAAGACGAAATAATTTTGATACCGTGTGACACATACTGCTTTTCACATCAACTACGAGGAAAATAAAAAAATCTTAGTGTTGACACAATTATTATGTTACAAAATATTATTCAACCTAAAAAAAATAACAAAAACAGTGTCCAAGAACAGAAAAGTGCCACTTTGATCCCCCCTAGCAGGGAGGAAAAGTGCCACTTTGATCCCTCCTAGCGGGGAAGAAAAAGCCCTTTTCCGCATAGGTGAGTATAAATATGAACATATTACAGTGTATTAGCACCAATTCCAGAAATGTGTTTACGAACTAGACCAATTTAATATTATTGGCAAGAACATCTAGCGTGTAGACTGTAGACTGTAGTGCGATACGGCCACGTTACGTCGTCTGCAATTTGTCTAGCGCGCACAGCCTGCGGCGCCTGTGATTGAAATTCTTCCCGCTCCTTCTGCAACACGACTTCACAAACGCCAAAAGTCCTACAACATATTCTAGAATTTCTACACTTAAGTCTTTTGCGCAATCCACTTCAACGCAACCTGCTTCAAGTGTAGAGTGTTCTAGTCGTGCTCTTGTGTCGAATTTTTAGTCACAGAATATTGGCAACGATATAAAATCGCCCGCAATTACTAAAACAAGATACGCTATATAATTATTAGGTACTTTATACTGGTTGACTTTGGAAGTAGTTAAGGTTTCCTTCCGAGATAGTTTCGATACTACAACTCGGTACACTACTTGATTAATTTTGACGACGTCGTTTGACTGCAAAGTTTTCGTATGTAGTTTGCCCAACAACCACTATAAGTAAATGTGTAAAGCAAAACTGACCCGTGCACAAAGTCATAATTATACTGACTTATACTGAACCTTACAAAGTAGCAACTACTATACTTACTTCTATTCTTATAAAATAAAGTTTAATTCTTTGTTTTACCTAACACTTCCACTTTGTGATATGACATATAAAATATTAACAGTAAAAAGCCTTTCTTTCGTATACTTGTAAAGGATAAGCGTAAACATTGTACTTAGGATAAATATAAGGTTAAAAAATTATGAATATCTTTTCAACAAAATAAATTTTGTTATTCCAAAAATTGTATTGCTTCACCGCATTAACAGGATAGGAGAAAGGTGAAATAACGCGAAATGGGTCCTAAGAGTTATTTCCATTTGCGACGTCGTATTTCCTGGGAAACAAAGCGGGACTTTGAAACTGGCCAAACAGTAATAAATAATTTACAAAAGCGGTCATGTGAAAGAGAATCCCCTCTTCAGTGGGAGTAACCATGCGGTGGTTAGGTATTTGAATTGCTAATGACTTCCCGAACCGAATAACTTGGGGCACAGCGTTAACTGGTTTCGGAGACACGGGATACATCGCGCTCGTTGTTCTACGAGTTTGCGGGTTCCGAGGACCTCTTACCAAAAAAACTATATTTTTGGGTTGATGCTATGAAAATACACAATATAATTATTTTCCTGGCAGTCAATTAATAAATCGCTCGCTGGTAATTTCCGAAATTAGACTACACGCAGATTGGCACTACTTGAATATAAGTCTTTATCCAAAAATTCTAATGGTTATATAGGAAAGCTAGCTAACTATGTAAAACAAACCATATCAGACTGCCAGTGTCGAACTCTATTAGTTAATTACATCGCAAAGATTGGAGGCACAAAAAGTCCCGACGCAAAATAGAATAAACAATTTCACGCACCCTATCAAATTGGGTGTCGTTGGAAAAGCTCTTTTATACGCCATGTGGATTTTTGTTTCCACCCCTGCTCTTTGAAGAGCCTAGTATGTTTATAGTTATCTGCACACTGTTATTTGGGAATAATTAATTAAAGATTTTAATAGTTTATAATACGAGAATTTGTAATTTATCGATGTAAATTGAAATTTTGTATTTAGTTAAATCTGACCATGCTTTTCATAATGCGTGGTTAAATAACGCACGTGGGTTTGTAGTCGAGGTCTGTCGCGGTCGCCGCTGTGGAGTAATTAATTGCAAATTGTGGTAATTGCCCCTCGCTATATGTTTGTGTGTGTGAGAGCCTCCCGTCTGCGTCACTAGAATGCTACAATGCTGCAACACCCCGTGCTATTGTGGATGCCCGGCTTTCACCGGCCATCCGCCTATAAATAATACAACCTTAATTACTTGTTAACAGTCATATAAATCGGAGCTGCTATAATTCCGTAAATATTGTACAAAATACCTCTACTACGGCTTTCTGTCTACCTATCTGTCTTTTGCTTTGATAAAATATTTACTTTTGTTGTGTGTTGGAGGCTGCTCCACCACAGAACAAAAGTAAATATTACCACAAGTAAATAATACCACATAACAAAGCAATAACAACATTGAGAAATGAGGGACGAATATTCAAATATTGTGACCTTAAAGTAGAGATATTATTTTCCATAGTTACTCGTGTCCACTAATTTTAGGGGCAGGTGCCTGTTATCTGCGACGAAGCAAAACATTGTTATTTCCTTCGGGCTGCTACCCTACGCAAAGTAATGTTACGGGTTGGTTAGTAAATAACTTTGTGTACGAGTAAATTACAACAGAATACTCTACACTGTAAAATAGGATGCAAAACATTTTTCTTTTTAGGATGGAAAGCCTTAACATGTACTATACCTACACATTTTTAAATTTTGAAATTTAATGGAATTTAGTTACGATATGGATTCTATGGTCCGAAATAAATGAATTTTATTTATTTATAAATAGACTGAATCTATTTTGTGAAAGGTTTTATGATTTCATGAAACAGGAATAAAGTATAATATCACCAATAAAATGTTTTTAAGGACAGGATACTGATATAAACGCTTCTAGCAATTTAACGCCGAATATCAATGTTCTAACTTTAATCATTAGGACTTTAATAGCTATAAAGATTAAAGTAATGCTAGTTCTTTATTAACTCGTAACTTCAGCACTTAAGGGCAATTTGCACATCGATAAAACTATTAAGGAGCCCCTTAACGGTGATAAAGTATGGTTTAGAACGTCGAAAACAATGTAATTTGCACGAAACTGTCCTGCTTATGAGTCACGAAGCCATTCAAATAATATAACTATATCAGTACTGAAACTATCTAAATACCTACATATCAAGTACCTACGTACCTAAAATACATGTGTTTTGTCTGCCTATTTATTTTAAAGAGATAAATAATAAATGCTTCAGACGCTATCTAATTTAACAGATTTTTTTCTATTGTTAGCCTTAATTATCTTATCATAATTATTCAAATCCCGCTTGAACTGAACCGATACATTTCTCCAATATTCACATTTAAAATAATAATTTGACTCGGCAGACCGGCTGTGCTTTGTTAAAACATAAATTAAACAAGCAATTATTTAGTTATCCATAGTGACTTCTGCATACTTGGCTATAAGTTTAACAGGCTCCAATTCATTGGTCGCTGCAGTTTGGTTTCAATTAGACAGAGTCAACAGCCGTTGCGGAGTGGACTTAATTGATTTTCTTCCGGTCAGTCTGGGAAATTTGATCACCGGACATTAAAGAAATTCAGCTGAGCTTTCCCAACGAAGTGCTTTAATGGAATCATTATGAAAATTGTTTGACTTGAATAAATGAATGATAAAAAAGTCAAAAAATCTGTTATTGTTTTAAACGTTGTAAAACTAGTTACCATTGCACTAGTATATGTAGTAGCTATCGTTAAGTCACCATAATTTGTAAAATTAGCAGACTGTGGCAGTTATTAGGTATTAAACGAGCAATATTCATGTATATTTACAAGTAAGGTCAGTCTCTTTTTTTTAGAAAGCATGCTACGAAGACTTACATAGTTTCAGTTTGGTCTAGTGAAATTTTTGGAAAAAATCGTTTTCCTGTAATTTCTGTTTTCTTGTACTCGGATATTAAACATTGTGTGCGTAAAGTTGATCGAAATTAAAATATATCAAAATTTAAGCTTAATAAACAACAAACGTAGTCAACATAATGTTCCCCATAAGTGCAGGAGTTAGTACATTATTTAATACAGTTTTGACTTTATCACGATGGATTAAGGCACAAAAGTGTTAACATAATCTTTGTCGTCGACAGTACAAACAAGTGCGGTGATAAAGTGCGTGGCGATTCGTAATATTAGCGCAGAAGAGTTAAATCACCTGCCTGCGAAGCCATTTCACGAATTAACCCACTACATTACACTACCCACTTATCGCGCGTGTAATGGAGCTTTGTTTGTTTGTATCCGACAACATAGTTCCTTAATCCCATTTCACTGGCCATTTTCAGGAGGATTTCGAAATGCTGTATATTGTTGCGTAGGGAAAGTTTTACGTTTAGAGAAAATATAGAGTAGCATCAAATAAGTTGAGTCGCTTAAGTACAAGGACTTTTTTGAATCACACATGAATTAATCTTTTTTTCAAGAATACGAAGGTGGTAACAAAGGCTTTGTACTTGTTTGAATAGGAATGATGACAAATATTGAATTTTATAACAAAATCTAGATAGATAGCAAATACTAACAGTCACAATATATTGAACCCTAAAAATTATATGGGAACTATGGGAATTATGAAAAAATACAATAAGTACCTCAAAGCATCAAAATTAAAGTTTTTTTGTAACTACCCAAACGCAGATGACTATTTAAATAAAGAATCGAAAACAATTTTCAAAGTAATACCTACGGGTAAAACTGCGTATTGTATGTGACTTGGTTTTTTTTTACAAAAAGCTAGAAGTCTAAAGAGAAATCGCTTAGCAGTTTACTAAAATGTACCCCGTATTCCACAACTGGTAGCCAAGGGGTCATTCCGAGAGTGAAACCCTTTCGCGGGCGCTGCGGGTCTAGCGGAAAATTGAATTGTAACCTTCGCCGGACTTATCTGCGCGCAACGTGTCGACTTGTGCTCCGCTGCAGCCGACGTTGCTACAAAATGCTCGCTCTCGTAGCCCATACGTGTTAAAGATTTATGTATTTTCAATTATGGTAGCGCTTCTGTAATTTTAAGAACGGAGAGTTCGCAGTGTAAATATATAAGCTCACGCACCAACGATATAAAGTCGTCTGACCAAGGAGTGCTTTATTATTCCTCGAAAAGAAAATATTTTTACGTAATGTATCTATGAAATTTTATTATTTTATTATTGCATTCTATGAAAGATATTAGTGTTTCCAAGCAACGAAATTTCACAAAAACATGATAGATAATGACGGGTAAGAATTACATAAAACAGTTACAGCTGAAACGCATATAAATAATAAAAGCGACGCACTGATCAATATTAATTTTAATTCAAAATATAAATATTAACCTAAAATTGTGTCTATATAAATTTTATCATTCCCGATACCTCTCATATTTATATCAGAATCAATAACGCAAATTATTTGACAAACGCACTATAGCTCAAGCAAAGGAAGAGAGAATATTCGGGAATTCCTTTGAGAGCGGAATTTTGATGTTCAAAGAATTTTAGCTTATGGTTGCGGGCGAAATCCAAACTTTGTCTTGGCTCATATTATTTTAAAACAATCATGAAAGGAGGATGATAAAACGCTTTGTTCATTTCTCGACAAACCGACTAAAGCACAATATCTTGAACATTATTTCCATACTTGCATTTGAAATTAAAAATATCAGCAGAATTTAAATTTAAATTAATGCAATTTTACTCATCAGCTGAGATTTTAATTAAAACAACGAACATTTCTCGTTTTTCCTATTTCCAAAGTTTATTAACTGATTTATAAAAAATAAGGCGTAAAAAATAAGCTTTGGTTTTATTTCACAAAAACTCGCAAAACGCAATAAAAGGTAACAGTTTTTAAATTTAAACTAGAGACCTCACAAATGTTATGTCAGTGTGTAGGTATGTATATTATTTTACTACAAAATTACCAGTGTTTGGCCCTCGCTTCAAAATCTATTGGATCCGTTTTCAAGTGGTAATAGGCCTAATGCACAGATATATGAGTATGAGTATTCTATGTATGCTCTGAGGTTAAAGTAAGTCTATAAATCCTTTTAACTACTTATTACATTCCCGGTGGTTCGGTGTAAAATACACGGAGAGATTTAACGCTACTTTAACTATGCAGGTACCTATAAAATATTTATTATTTATAATTATTGTTTTTAATTCATTATTATTGTTTTAATTTTAATTTATTGTAATTTTTATTGTAAGGTAAGTCCTTACAATAAAATTTACTATTGTATTATTATATTCCCGTATTTTTTTCTCCTCTTAAGTTAGGTTATTTATAATATGAATATAAAAGTAAAATATAAAAACACTTACAAAACAATAAAAAATACATATAAACACTAGTGTCCGACCGAAACATGTTTTTTTGCCGAAACCGAAACCGAATGTTCGGCTTTGGCTCTAGTTTCGGCCGAAACCGAAACCGAAACCGAAACTGAAACTTTTGTAGACTTGTTAAAATCGTTGAAAAAATGTCATACAACCGCTTATACACACATATTATGGGGCTGTCAACACCCAAATGTCCTTGAAATTGATGTTATTTAAGCAGTTTTTTAAGAAAATTACTAGAGTTTGTGACGTTTAGCGTCGCATGAAGTAGGTAGATTGCAAAATGAGACGAAAGAAAACTAACCAGAGTAAATTTTACGAAATATAATTTTAAAAAAATAAAAAAAACTAAAGGAAAGACAAGGTCGTGGATCTTTTCTGAGCTGGCAATTAACAGTGGTGAAACGAGTCCTTGATAGGGGTCACTTCCCTGCACTACGTCGCAGAACGTCGAACTTGGAGGTGGCCGTCTTCAAAAAAAAGGGTTCCGGATCCAGCACGGGAACCTTCCGGAACGAAGCGGAGCATGCGAATTCAGGTTGGTAGGTTCCGACTCCAACCCCAGACTTGGTCCCTGGAATTCCGGTAAAAATGGCCATTTCAAGAAAAGTCCAATTTTGTACAAGTGACTGCGACATCCGGATTTTAGGCCAAATTAATGCGCTAATGAGAAAGTAGGCTGGTGTAGTGAACCCCAAAGAATTAAAAGGTGATCAATGATGTGGCAGTCACAAGTAGAATCATCATTTTAAATTTAAAACAAAGAAGAAAGTGAAGTTAAATTTACTAAATGTACTTCTACAACTAAAAGCTTTATTAATGCATGTCAACTACAATTTGGCATGTAATTTTATACATTTAAATTAGAATTAAGCCTAACTTTGATTATAATCTACAAGATTTTTATAAAGTGGGTAGACTCATATTTCCAGAAGGTTCGAGAAGCTTGTTATTTCCAGCGTTATTTTTATAGGAAAATTACAGTTAATAAGCAGATAGTGATAGCCAAATGTACCCAGAAAGAACTAAATGAAAATGTGATGGCAAGAAGAAAATGATTCCTTAATTTACTACTATGAAAGTTACCTTTCTCTTAAAACTACAAAATATTCAAAACACTCACCCTATTTGGGGAAATACTGGAACTTAACACATTTAATATTAGAATAAATTTTACACCATATTAAAAATTTGTCACATCATGACTGTAAAATTGTATCTTTGAATTTAGTCGATTTGACCTCTCGCTGTCAAAGCCGTGGTAGCAATGTCTCGGACGCGTATGTGTCTCATTAGCTGGCCGGTTCACATCGCTTATCGCGAGCCGGGTGACGTAGTCCTTTGTATTCGCATCTAGTTTTACCTAATAGCAAATGCAGTCGTCAATTCTGTTTGTTCGTAGATTTATTTTGTATATATTAGTTTTCAAGGTTTTTGTGTATATTTTTTTAGATAATAAGTATGAAATGTGTATTATAGTAGTTTATAGTTATATTTAGGTTTAAGTTTATTTCTTATTTTGTAGAATTTTAATTGGAAATAACGGTAAACCGTTACATACCCCTCTTTTTAGGTTAGGGTTTTTGCTAGGAAAACCCGCTATTTCTGTTGTCTACTCAATAGATACACTAGTCATCATTCAGGCTTCAATCTCAACATACACCTCCTCTTCATACATGCATCACACAGCCAAATAAGCAATAAACATTTCTATATATGTTTTTGCGTCCTAGCAGATTGAGTATTATACTTACGATTGTATAAATACTCTCATGTATTTATTAATGGTTCTTAAATATATTAATCACTAACCTCAGTGGTCTAGATCATACTACAGGCTGTTTAGAAGACCTGATAGCCTACTGATAGGCCTGAAATTCACAAACCGGTAGAGGTTTACAAAGTATAAATAATCTAATCTAACAGTTAGTGTATTTAGAGTATGTGCCAGCGCTTATACGTCAGTTTCATGAGGCTAGTGAATAAATTTAGACAGTTAATGTATAAATCGTACATAGGGGACTACTTAATCATATTAAACTTTGTAGTTGGTGATCTTAAAATCTTTAACATGCCAGTTACCTATATTCCTCCCTTGCATGTCTTCTAGTTCGTATACTAAATTAGACTTTTTAGCAACGATCTTACATGGACAATACTTCGGTGCAAGTTTCTTCGCAAACATGTTGTTTTTGTCGCTAAGGTAGAACGTTTTTTTCCAAATAGTATCGCCAACTTTAAAATCATGATCTTTACGGCGTAGGTTATAGTGTTCGCTATTCCTAGTATGGGCTTGCACTAGAGAAGATTGAACCTTATCAAAAAAATTCCGCAAATGACCTAGATTCTCTGCATATTCATCTCTAGGAGTAAATATTATGTCGTCATCTAGTTCTGGGTCAATATAGTGTAAACCGCTAGTGACCAATTCCCGTCCATGAACGAGAAACGCGGGGGTGTATTTTGTTACCTCATTACTGGATGTGTTCATAGCGAATTGAATTTTAGGTAGATTGCAGTCCCAGAACCTATGGTCGTTTTCAATGTAGGATGATACTGCTGTAATAATCACTTTGTTGTATCGTTCTACTGTGTTCACTTGCGGAGTATATTTAGGCGTAAATCTTACGTTAGGGACATTGTAGTCATTAAACAATTTCTTTAACACGTTACTTGTGAACTGCTTTCCATTGTCCATAAGAACAGTACTAGGCACGCCGTGAACTAGGAAAACTTTTTCCTCGATTAACTTAGCTATTATCTCGGAGGTTGCGCGACGAATGGGAAATAATAAACAGTACTTCGAGAAACAGCATGTCACAACAAATATAAAAGTGTTCTGTTTTCTCGATGGGGGTAGGGGACCTATGAGATCCATACTTAACATTTGAAAAGGGCGTGAGCAGTCTTTAGGACGGCCCATAATGCCTAGAGTAGCATGAGTAGCATGCTTGTGAGCACAGCAAATATCACAATTAGAAACAAATTTAACTACATCGCGATGCATGTCCTGCCAGAAGTAGTTTAAAGAAAGCCGTTTATGTGTTTTATATATGCCAAAGTGGCCAGCGGTAGGTTCTGAATGATTTTTACTAATAATGTCGAGTCTAAATTCGAGGGGAATGACTTCTTTCCACTCGAACTCTCGAGTTAAAGGATTTAGACTTTTTTTAAACCTAAATAGTCTGCCGTTAGTTACTTTGTAATTTAAAAATGAAGTAGGAGTGTTTTGGCAACCGTTGTAAATATTTAGATACCACGAGTCGCTTGTAGAATAAAACATGTCAGGACTAGTTGGGATCTCATCAATCTCGGCAATAGCAACAGAACGGGAGAGACTGTCTGGTACTACATTTTCTGAGCCACGACGATGCTTGATCTCAAAGTTGAATGAGGACATACGAACTCCCCAACGGGCTAAACGACCCGTGGGATTATTTAGATTTAGAAACCACTTAAGTGACGAGTGATCGGTATACACGACGAACTTTTTGCCGTTCTCCAAGTAGCACCTCCAGTGTTCAATCGCTGTAAGTACTGCAAGTGCCTCTCGTTCTGTTGCGCTGTAGTTACGCTCTTGGTTAGAGAGAGACTTACTCATGTACGCTATAACCTTCTCTTGATTGTCTATGACCTGTGTCAGGACCGCACCCACGCCGTAATCGCTCGCATCTGTATGCACTTGGAACGGCTGCGTATAATCCGGGCACGACAATATAGGAGAAGATACTAAGGCTTCCTTTAGCGTACGGAAGGCGACTTCAGCATCGGTAGACCAGTTAAAAGGGGGTGAGTTTTTAGCTTGTGAAGTAAGTTTATTTAGAGGTGCAGCTATAGAACTGAAATTTGGAATAAAACGGCGATACCATGATGTCGTTCCAATAAACCGACGAACTTCCTTGCGATTAGTAGGAGTTGGATAGTTAATGATTGCCTCAATCTTTTCTGGGTTCGGTTGCAGTCCATTTCCATCTACTACATATCCTAAATAACTCAGTCTATTTCTGAAGAATTGACACTTTTGGTAACCAATGGTTAAGTTTGCCATTTTAAGTTTCTCTAGAACTCTAACTAATAGGGAGATATGTTCTTCAAAGGTCGATGAGACAATGATAATGTCGTCGATGTAGACAAAGACTTTATGCTCAAAATCAGGCCCATAGAACAACATATCAACCAGTCGTTGTTGCGTCGCTGGGGCATTGGTTAAGCCAAAGGGCATAGAAACAAACTGAAAGGTACCACGCGAAGGAATATAAAACGCCGTTTTACACCGGTCTTCTTCCTTAATAGGAATTTGCCAAAAACTCTTTGACAAGTCTAAACTAGAGAGATATTTAGCGTCACGCAGATTGTCGAGTATCTCAGAAATGTATGGAATACTGTAAGCATCCTTGATGGTAACTGCATTCAATTTACGGCTATCTAAGCAGAATCTCATTTCGCCATTTTTTTTAGGTGTCAACAGAACAGGGGACGACCAAGGGCTCTCGCAAGGTTCTACCACGTTTTCACGCAACATTTCATCAAGCTGAGTGTTTAGTATTCTTTGTTTTTCAGGAGACATTCTGTAGTATCTTTGTCGAACAGGAACAGCATTACCGGTATCTATATTGTGAGCAATTAGAGAAGTGCGGCCTAGACCACGTTCTTCATATGAAATGTTACGAAACTGCGCAGTGATATGATCAGCCGTAACTTTTTGCTCAGGCGAAAGATGATCATAGTCACATAAGTGTGTAGGTTGAGGGTCTAGTGATAGAGAGGCTAATTTATCAACATCCCTAGGTAAAATTACGGAATCTAGTTTTTTAGGAAACAATTCGAAAATTCTCCAGAAGTCCATGCCTAATATCAAGGAGTTTTCGACTTCTGGTACGACGTAGGCCTTCAAGATGTGGGTTTGATCTAAGAACGAGACAGGCAGATTGATCATACCAATATTGTTTAGTCTATGCCTGCCAGCTGCGAATAAATTTATCGTATCCGTACTGTTGAGCTTGAAACCCGCATCCAAGAAAACTTTATGATAGTTATTACCTAGAATTGTATAACCACTACCCGTATCTAACAAACCATGGATAGTTTTACCATTAATCTGAACTGAGACATACGGTCTGTTATGTATATTATCTGAATCGTGGATTGCAGTGACTGAATAGCAAGTGAAAAATTTAGATATGAAGTTGAGCCAAGATTTCCACTCTGAATCACTAAAGTTTTCACTAGATTTTTTAGAAAGATTATGTACACTACAATCCACTGAATTTAGTTTTTTGCATCTTTAGGATTACAGGATTTACAATCAGGATAGCGTACACCTTTATTACCACATTTAAAACAGATAGGGAAGTGTGGCTGTTTGCATTCTTTCAAAGAGTGTGTATCAGTGCGACACCTAGGACAGTACTTACGCGAGTTACTAGCAGTGTTGACATTTTTTGTACTGTTTGCTGTCGCTTGTACAGCATTAGTAGTAGTAGGCTTTTCCTCTGTAGTTTTAGATTTGTTGTAGTTGTAAGAGCTCGAGTAGTTAGGATATTTGTTTTGATTATAGTAGTTTTTCTGTTTTTCATTTGAATTTGTATTTTGGTAGTTCTTATTTGTGTAGTAGATATTATTTTTATGATATTTAGTGTAGGCAAATTCTGGGGCTAGAGTCTCAGAAGTCACCCTAGGCGGTTCATGAAACAAGGATAAGCGTGACTGAATGTCCTCATAGTTTGTGCAAAGGGTTTTTAATGTCTTTAGGTCCTTGATCTCAGGTGAAGCGGCTAGGGTGCTGGCATAACATGGCCGGATGTTATGTAAGATAATTTCGAGTTTTTCTTCCTCAGACAACGGTTTAACCAATCGCGAAAACATGCCATGCATAATAGACAAGTAAATAGAAATGTTTTCTTGTTCCCCTTGCGTACGATATTTTATTTCATTAGTCAGGCGATAGTCGTAATTCTTTGGACTAAAGTCTTTTTTTAATAGGACGACGACATCGTCCCAGCTTTGAAAACTTTCTTTATTGCAACGGAACCAGTGTAATGCGTCATCAGTGAAAATCTCGTAGGCAAACTTCAATACACGATCCTTTGATATATTCCTAACCTCTACGAATTCTTCAACTCTTTGAATGAAAGAAAAAACGCAGGCTTTTCCAGAGTACTTTAGTTTTGCCAAGTCAGAAGTCAGGTTACGATCACAGTGGAGTACCGCCGTAGCTTCAGGTTCCAAAACTGAGACTGCATTTGCATTTGAGGTTGATGCCGGCCTCAACGTCGTAATTTCTTTGTATTGGTTGTTAAAGGTAGTGCAATAATTTTTGTGCTGGTCAACTAACGTGGCACTAACGTTTGAGATACGCCTTAATCTGTGATATATGTGGTGTAGTAGATTTTCGGTACGCAAGAACAGGGTCTTATCAAATTTAGATTTGAGGGATGCTAGCATCGTTTGGGATTTTGTTAGACTGTCTTTAACAGCATCAAGGTCGTTGGCAGGCTCTAAATGTGATTCCAAAATGTCCTCAGGAGGTATGGCCAATTTTACTATCTGGCTTCGGAGGTCCTGCACCGAACCAGTTGAACCACCTCTAAGGATCACCTCATATTCAAGCTCAGCTTTTTGTAGTGACAAATATTTAATTGGGTACGACATGTTTAAATCTTAACGTAAAAAGTGTGTGTTTTGATTACAATTGATTAAAAAGCAGTTAGGTTTAGTTGCTAAGTAAGTGGAATGTGAGATACGATACAATTTTAAAATTATTTTAAATCGGAATAAGTGAAGTGTAGTGTTTTTTTTTTTTTTTTTTAAACAAGAATTTTGCTATAACTATATGAAGTGAGAAACTGACAACCACGTACCAAACAACTGCTCAAATCAGACTTAAAAACTAGATGAATTACAAGTGCTAATATTAGAAAGCCACCAACACCAATGAAAACCAAGAGGAGAAAAAGGCCAAGGACTTGCTTCAATAATGCACAGCTCAGAAATAACCAGTATGGGCGCCAATGTGACGTTTAGCGTCGCATGAAGTAGGTAGATTGCAAAATGAGACGAAAGAAAACTAACCAGAGTAAATTTTACGAAATATAATTTTAAAAAAATAAAAAAAACTAAAGGAAAGACAAGGTCGTGGATCTTTTCTGAGCTGGCAATTAACAGTGGTGAAACGAGTCCTTGATAGGGGTCACTTCCCTGCACTACGTCGCAGAACGTCGAACTTGGAGGTGGCCGTCTTCAAAAAAAAGGGTTCCGGATCCAGCACGGGAACCTTCCGGAACGAAGCGGAGCATGCGAATTCAGGTTGGTAGGTTCCGACTCCAACCCCAGACTTGGTCCCTGGAATTCCGGTAAAAATGGCCATTTCAAGAAAAGTCCAATTTTGTACAAGTGACTGCGACATCCGGATTTTAGGCCAAATTAATGCGCTAATGAGAAAGTAGGCTGGTGTAGTGAACCCCAAAGAATTAAAAGGTGATCAATGATGTGGCAGTCACAAGTAGAATCATCATTTTAAATTTAAAACAAAGAAGAAAGTGAAGTTAAATTTACTAAATGTACTTCTACAACTAAAAGCTTTATTAATGCATGTCAACTACAATTTGGCATGTAATTTTATACATTTAAATTAGAATTAAGCCTAACTTTGATTATAATCTACAAGATTTTTATAAAGTGGGTAGACTCATATTTCCAGAAGGTTCGAGAAGCTTGTTATTTCCAGCGTTATTTTTATAGGAAAATTACAGTTAATAAGCAGATAGTGATAGCCAAATGTACCCAGAAAGAACTAAATGAAAATGTGATGGCAAGAAGAAAATGATTCCTTAATTTACTACTATGAAAGTTACCTTTCTCTTAAAACTACAAAATATTCAAAACACTCACCCTATTTGGGGAAATACTGGAACTTAACACATTTAATATTAGAATAAATTTTACACCATATTAAAAATTTGTCACATCATGACTGTAAAATTGTATCTTTGAATTTAGTCGATTTGACCTCTCGCTGTCAAAGCCGTGGTAGCAATGTCTCGGACGCGTATGTGTCTCATTAGCTGGCCGGTTCACATCGCTTATCGCGAGCCGGGTGACGTAGTCCTTTGTATTCGCATCTAGTTTTACCTAATAGCAAATGCAGTCGTCAATTCTGTTTGTTCGTAGATTTATTTTGTATATATTAGTTTTCAAGGTTTTTGTGTATATTTTTTTAGATAATAAGTATGAAATGTGTATTATAGTAGTTTATAGTTATATTTAGGTTTAAGTTTATTTCTTATTTTGTAGAATTTTAATTGGAAATAACGGTAAACCGTTACAAGTTAGACCAAGATAATTCTGCAACGATTTTGATAACACACGCAGTGCAAGTGTTATTTTAAACGTCAAATCTTCTATGAAATTAAATGACGTATAAATAACATTTGCACTAGTTGCACTGCGTATGCTATTAAAATAATTGTAGAATTTTCTTGATCTAACTCTATTCATTCACCAGTCAAGCTAACATGTACAAACAGGGTCAACCAAAACCGCGAGCGCAGCGAGCATGAATTTTTTGTTGACAATATCGCAGGGCCAGGTACCGATCTTCACCTGGGCCTAAACGTCCGAAGTGCCCCAGTGAGGCGAACTTTCATGCGAAGTCAAAGCCGTGCTTCAGGCTTCAGGATAAGTAGTTGAGCACAGACTCCAACCAATGTCCATTGTATGGAAAAGCGAGATATTTTCTTGAGTGCTGGTGGCCTAGCGGTATGAGCGTGCGACTTTCAATCCGAAGGTCGCAGGTACCAACCTCGGCTCTTACCAATGAATATTTTCGGAACTTATATACGAAATATCATTTAATATTTACTATTTGCTTTTCGGTGAAGGAAAAACATCGTGAGGAAGCCGGACTAGTCCCGATAAGGCCTAGTTTACACTCTGGGTTCGAAGGTCAGTCTGATGGCAGTCCCTTTCGTAAAAACTAGTACCTACGCCAATTCTTGGGATTAGTTGTCAATTGGACCCCAGGCTCCCATGAGCCGTGGCAAAAATTCCGGGATTACGCGAGGAAGATGATGAGTTTTCTTATTATTCCCTTGCCCAGGCCCAATAACATGCGACATTGCTATCTCATTTACTCCGATACAATTAGACAGTGTGCGCGTTATAGGTATTAACAGCCTCTAAAGACTGAGTCGACCGTCTAGTGGCGCCCTCATTAGTGGAATTGTGTTTTATAATAAACCAATTTATTTCTGTACCTATACATGAATCAGAATATGTAGGTACATATTAATATTGTTGTCCTACTTATTCCCCAACGTTTGGTCTTTGTCACATAGTTTAGTTTCATAGTACGAAGTACCATTTCCTAAGTTTCGGCCCGGCCGAAAGGCCGAAACGGAAACTACAGCCGAAACATGATTTCTTGGCCGAAACTGGCCGAAACCGAACCTTCGGTCGGACACTAATAAACACATTATAAAAAACCTAACCTTTTTTTTTTTTTTTTTTGACGGAGTGGGAATGCGTTTATGCACGGTGTGTGGGACTCGCCGTTCCTTTCCCCTCTCCTGGCAAGAGAGGGGGAGAATTTGGCCCTACCCACTAAACCCACTCCGGCGTTTCACCCTCTCTGCCGTTCGTGAGGGCGCACTGGGATCGACTAGGATGACATTCCACCACGGCGCCCTCCGGCAGCCCCGGCTTATCGCCAGGGCCCCCTCACAATGGGGGAGGATCAGAAACGCTTGATCCCCCCCTCCTCCGACGACGTGTATGGGGCCGTGCAATGCGGGTTCGGTACCCGCTGGCCCTACTGGGGCTCGAGGCGAGCATATGCTCTTCGCCCTCGACCCTGCCGTCTACGTCGGAGAGGAAGCGCGTCAGCAGCCGCTTCTCGCACCCTCTCCGCCGCCTCCTTCTGTGACATGATTTCTTCGCAGAAGGAGGTCACCGCTTCCCATTTCCTCTCGCTACCCAGCATCGCCGCTATTATGCTGCGTAGCGAGAGGTCCGCTACCCCCGTGGTCGCCCTGAGGGCAGCTCTTTCCACGGCCCAGCGATTGCACTCTTCTAGAGTGTGCTGGGCCGTGTCGTCCGCCGCTCCACATTCGTGGCACTGGGGCCCCGGCTCCCTCTGTATCTTTTGTAGGTAGTGTCCGAAGCAGCCGTGTCCGGACACCACCTGCGTCACCCTATATGTCAGGGCCCCCTTGCTCCGATCCACCCATTCGTCCATTACCGGGAGAATAGCCCCTATGGTTCGGGTTTCATAGTGGCTATCCTCCAAGGCATCCCTCCATCGCTCTCGTAGGCGCTCCGCAGCTGCCCGCGACACCCTCTCGGCATCTTCCGCGTCTGGGGGCTCCCCACGCCCCCTTGCTTCCGCCCTCCACCAGTACCTCTCCGCTAGTACCCCCGCGTCCAGCTCCCAAGGCGGGGTGCCGGCAAGAAGGCATGTCGCTGCGTGAGAAGTCGTGCGGTAGGCCCTCACCATCCTCTGGGCCACCACCCTCTGTGGCCGACGGAGCAATGCCTTCGTGCATCTCGTCAGCCGTCCGGCCCAAATTGGCGCCCCGTAGAGCGCCATGCTCCGGACGACCCCCGCATACAGCCGCCTACACGGCGCATTCGGCTCCCCCAAATTTGGCAGTAGGCGGCCCAGAGCCGAGGCAGCACCCACGAGCCGAGGAGCCAGTCGTGCAAAGTGCTCCTCGAATGTCCACTTTCTGTCCAGGACAAGGCCCAAGTACTTGATGTGGGCCTTGACCTGGACAGATTCACCCCCCACCCTCACTGCAGTGCCCGCCGGCAGCCGCCCCCAACCCCTCGTTCGCCCGAGGACCATGGCCTCGGTCTTTGGCAGGGCGACCCGTAGGCCCAGGAGTTCTATGCGCTGTATTGTGAGCTCTGTCGCCACTGCCGCCCTCCTGAGCACCTCTTCTAGCTCCTTTCCCCGCACAGCCACTAGTGTGTCGTCCGCATAACACACGGTGACCATGCGGGGAAACTGCACCCCCCGGATCGCCCAGTCGTAACCGATGTTCCACAGGAGTGGACCCAAGACTGACCCCTGTGGAACCCCGCACATCATGGCCCTCACGCTTCGGACACCCTTCTGCTCATAGAGCACTACCCGCACCGTCAAGTAGTGCTCTATAACACGCCTCAGATAATGAGGCACTCCATGGTAACGGAGTGCCTCCCCAATGACCGTGTAGGGGAGGGACCCGAACGCGTTGGCGATGTCCAGTGACACCGCCACCACTCCCTCCTTCTGACCTGCCGCAAGTACTCCGAAATCCCTCAACGCGGCCACTGCGTCTATAGTAGACCGCCCCCTTCGGAACCCGAACTGGCTGTCATGTAAGTTCGGACCCGTCTCTACTAGATGCCGCTGGATACGGGAGACCAGGATTCGCTCGAAGAAAAAACCTAACCTAGGTTGCCGCCGGCAGCGGGGCCTGGCCCAAGCTGCCGGTGGTCAGGGCTGCAGAGTGAGGAACCGACGTACTATACGCGCCGTGTCCAAAATTACCGCCTTCTGCATCTGACCCTTGATCCAACCACCCAGCGAGAGTCTCTCTAGGTGTTGGTCGAGACTCTTCGTATTATTATTATTATTTTTAATTGATATTTAATTGAAGTTTTATATACCTACTATTAAATCATTAATTGGAATTCACTTGAATCTCATTGTAAATTGTAAATATTAACCCATGTTAACAGTGTATGATCAGTACCAATAAATAAATCTATCTATCTATTTATCTATAAGCACTTATTCAAATTATCAACATATTCACATGCACGAGACTGGATTGAAAATCATGACCCTCTTTGTTTGAAAATTATGAGTTGCTTTTATATTAATTTATTTTACACTAAAAACCCTAACATTGTTTCACCAGTCACCCTAATGGCGGCAAAAAACTAATTATGTTAAGAATCTTTTGCGAGTTATAATAACTTTTGTCAAAAGAAACATTAAATACAGTCTGACCAGGCTAACTGAAAAGCCGCGGTCGACGAGGGGGAAAATTTATACTAGGCCAAGAATTTGTGCTCGGAAAACTTATCCCAAAGAATTTTTTTAAAGGAAAACACAAGCGTGTTAGAACTTTAGAACTATAAATTATTTCTGCAGGCACTCCAACAAGTTGAATTTTCAGTTTTGAAATATCAACGTGCCCTTTATAAAATACAGAGAATTATATTTTTAATTTCATCGTAAAGTCTGTTCGCTACTTTTATCGAATTAAAACCTCATCTGTGTTGAAAGTGAGGGGTAGAGCGTAATAACAGCATTTAGAGCGAGGAGCAAGGAGCAAGGGTACGTTAGAATCGCCCCGTCGGAAAACTTATTGCAAGTTGTTTACCTCGCTGTCTTCGCTGCCCTTTGTTCTAGGGATGTTATACCAATCGCTTACCAAATGGAAGGGAGTCGAATACTTTGACAAGCACGTTTAACAGTTACCTCAAGATACGTAAAAACTATGTGTAATCTGAGGTAAACACTTAAACTGGTTTTTCTACGTTTGACTCACTTGCACACGACAAGCGATAGGAACACGTAGCATGGCAGAACTTCCCAGGCGCCCGCGGACACTTACTTCACTCCCTATAAATATAATTTACATTTATTACGCGCTCTCTCTCAAAACTCACGAAATAAGCACAATAATAGGTAGTTGACGGCAAATAGAAGCAAATGATTCATTTTCTTCAGTCTATGTTAGTTAAAAACAAAACGCAGTCAAGTTCGGCTGTAAGCAGTCAACAATCTGAAGGTAATAGTTATTTGTTTTACAAGGGGCAAAGTTGTTGTTTAACCGCTCGTGCTAATATTGATACCCGAGCAAGCGAAAGATTCCAAAATTGAACCACGAGCGTAGCGAGTGGTTCGAAAAATGGAATCTTGAGCGTTGCGAGGGTTTCAAAGCACGAGGGTTAAACAAAATTTGCCCCCGAGTGAAACACAAAATTTTTCACCACACCAACCCGAAGCAAATATTAAATGTAAAATATCAAACAAAATCAAACCAAATCAAATTCAAATGAATGTTATTAAATATTTATCATCCAAAATCATCATTTAAAAGTCAATTCTACCAGCAAACATAAGAAAACAACTCAATATTTGCATTTGATTACTTTGCCTCACATCTGAATTACTGATAGCAAAGTTGCACTTTGCTATCCGTTTTTGAAGTGCAAAGTAAGCCTTTCCGAGTTGGTGTGGTGAAAATAAATATACCTACAGTAATAAGAGTTGATCAAGGGTTATTTCTACATAATTAGGTAGGTACCTACTTGGCAGTATAAGCTTAATAAAGATTATGTTATGGGTACTAGATGACGATATAAATGATGATTTATTTTTCTACAAAATACAGGATGACTTATGTCTGAAAATACTAGGTGAATATGTAGATTATATTAAACAACTTTTACTATGGACCAGGGGGCCGATTTTTGAATTACGATCGCTCGATTTCGTCACTCGAAAATCGGTGGAAAACGGCGAAATGCAAATTTTCGAAATACGAGCGATGGAAATTTGGAATCTATTGGTATTGACCACTCGATTTCAATTCTACTAGTAGAATTTAAATGCGTAGCAGTGGAGATATTATTTAACGAAATACACGAAATCGAGTGGTCGAAATTCAAAAATCGGCCCCCAGCCCCTAGAACGTAAAAAAATCTGCTGTTAAAATGTATGAAACAGATGCTTATTTTCTCGCGGCGTTGTAAAAGTTATATAAATAGTAAGACCAACAAATTCACCGCTTAGACTATGGTCATACCTATATAACTAAATCTACCAGTATAACTATAAACTAAACCACTATGATTTCACTACTTCACCAGTCATATATTAGAATTATCCAGTCACATGTTTTGTTTCTTAACTTTGTCTTAAATACCTACTTAAAGGAACAAGCTAAAGACAAACAACGGGTTGCACTCCGGGAGTGCCGGCAGAAGTGAAAACACAATGACATTGTAACAGTTTTTCGATCAGATCACGTGTCCGTCTTACGAAGAGTCTTAGGTCTTACGTCTTACGCTGTCGCGAGTTAAACATTTTTTCCCCATCACAAAAAGTGCACAGCGCCGCTAAAGAAGTGTTCACTTCAAAAAGAAGTAAATACAGAGAGAGTTTTAGTTACTAAAGTAACTATTAGCATCTACACATACTTACACATATAGCTAAGTGTAACGGGATGTAGCAGGAAATTGTCCGCTCTTAAAAGTTATTTACTTTTAGGTAATTCTATTGGCAATAAAGGCACGGCTCAGCAGAGAACGAAGTGGTCGTAAAAGTCACTTTTCGAGACAATGTCTGAAAATAACAGTCAGGGGTGGCAACAAACCGCTTACGGTGAGGCTGGGCCTAATGCATTTACACTATATCGTGCCCGAGGAAGCGTTTACGTTGTGTTGAGAACTCGTTTTTTATAGAAATCTCTTAATGCATGTACTTATTGGTTTAAATATAAAGGGATCCACGCAAAGAAAATAATAAAACGGCTGGCAAACCAGGGGTAAATTTATTAGCAGCAATAAAGTTAAATCAATCGCATTGAGGAAGAGGGATCTCAATCGGACCCTATCGGTCAGATCTCTTAGCAGTGCCGGTCCCTTGACTGCCCTAATTCCTATTTACAATGGAGAGTGGTCGAGGCGCAAAGCTGGCGGCGTGCACCGCCGTGTGTGGTTACGCAACGCTATTGAAGAGAATAGGGGAAAACTTATGGGGATCAGAATTTATAATATACTATCTTTCGATATACTGAAATTTTATTCACTAATTTTTTCTCGTAAGTTATTACTAATATACCTATACCTTTATTACTAATTATTTTTTATTTACTTATCAAGTCTTTTTAATAATGTTTTTTGAAGTTCGGAAAGAATACTTTCGGACAAGGTTGTATACATATCTGACCCACAGGTATCAACCTTTTATATGTAGATTATTTACAAACATAGCTAAATCTCATGAATCAAATAATTTAACTCAGGCCTTATAAAATATTTCTCGACGACGTCCTTTTAAATCACATCGTGCATATTTCCGGCACGCCTGAGACTGTGAGACATCGATGTTTGCTCTTTAAGTCAACAAAGTAATATCTCTTTGCTAAGATAAATGTAATATTTGAACTGCAGCTGAAAAATGCGTCAAAGACAGAAAAGAATCTCGAAAAAGTAAATCTTAGAATGAGCACATTTCGCGGCTGAGTGCTCGCCGGATATCGACTTAATGAAGAACACTCCCCGGCATCAGCCGAGGCTCCACTATTTAACAGGACTGTTGCCTATTCTCGCTCCACCCTGGGGACCAAGAGGATCTCACGCTTTAATGAGCCACATTTTGATTAAAAGTCGGCAGACATCTGCGGCGAAGAGGTTCGCGCTATTACTATAATTTTTTTAATGGCGTAATCCGAGCATTTCATTAGAATGTCACCGCGCCGTAAAAAATATGCACACCGTTTTTATCACCCGGGAAATTCAAGAGGTAAGTATCCGCTTATATTATACTAGCTTCTGCACGCTACTTCGTCTGTGTGGAATAATGATGATGATAATGATCGATAAAAAATATCCTATGTCCTTCCTCGGGCTCCAAAGTAACTCCATAACGCAATTTCATCTAAATTGATTCAGTGGTTTAAGCGTGAAGAGGAAACAGACAGACCGACAAACTGGGTTATAGTAGGAATTTCACTTCGCGATCACTTTTATGCCATATATTAGGAAGAGAAAAACAGAAGGATTTTATGTGATTTTATTATAATCTTCACCGCTACATACATGAAGCGGTACCTAAAGAAGGGACGAGGGTTAGTTTTATGACCATCTTTAACGGTTATGTCCGTAAATGGATGAGCATACGTCATAAGCTATAAAAGGTGAAGAGGAAGAAAAGAGGTTTATTATAGCTGTCGACGGCACATCATGGAAGTTAACAGCATTATTAAATACAAGACTTTATAACAGACCCTTCAAAATATTCTCCGATAAGGTATTTCTTGTTTATTTTGATTAGGTAAGCCAAAATCGAAAGTGGCCAACGATGGATGATCCCCGCTCGTGATTCCCTTAATCAAGTGCACACGAAAGGGCGCTCCGGTACCTTAACATATCGCCGATTCGCCGTCCGCCCTCCCTCGTCAATCTTCTCTAATAACCTTTATATGGTACATACTCAAGCGTACGTGATACGTTAGGAAAACTGATTGGAAAGCGCTTGGTTTCCGAGAAACTCTTTATGGTTGTTTTCCAGTTGTAAGTGTTGTAAGCCGGACCGTAGATTGTATTCCAAGCATTATTTGTAAAGAATGGAGGATTAAAATTTAATTTGTGAAATACGAGGCCGCGTTGATTTATGTTTATTTTTAACTTAGATTTTCCAAGACGCTTAAATATCAAATCATTTATCATTTTATAATTTGTATATGACGATGTTTTTGGTATGCTTAACATATTAAATTATCAACGTACCATGATAAATTGCGTTGTGTAGCTGAGTTTAAACGTTATATTACCATTGGTATATAAAATATGTTATTCACGTAGCTCTTTCTTGTCATAATTAAATTGACGAGAGCCTATTTTCATGTTAATATTCAGTGTAGCGTGTTTTACGCTAATTATAAACGGTTCAGTACGCTAACGACATAATGAAAGCCGTTTTGATACAAACATATTCAAAGAAATATTGAAGTTATGATTGCATTAAAATATTTAAAAAGATAATTATACTTTATGCCGCCGATTGGTCGATTTGCGTAGAGTTTTCCTTGATCTTTTATTATCTATGCACTCATCCGTAACACTTAGTACAATTGATTGTGCAACGAGAAGGGTAAGTGAAATACTGGAAACTAGGTCATTAAATTCACTACAGCCGCAGGCTGGAGTGAATTAAAGACTCGAGTTCCCCGGAGTTACCAAAGATGGGTTTTTAAAGAAAAAAATCAATATTAAACGTCTGATGACAATACAGGCCTTTGTCCTTCAGAACACCTGCATGAAATAAGATCTTTTTCGAGCAAGTGTGATGAAAAATATAATTGACCGAAGCGAAGCGAAGGTCTACGTTTTGACTCGGGCATTTTGCTTTCGTATGTCCGGATGTTCTCCTCTACAGGTCGCAATTCTTAACCGATTCTCGTGAAATTTTGTGACCGAATTTTATGACTAAATAAATTTTTTTTGCCAATCCGGTTTTTGGAAATTTTTAAAAATGGCGGAGTCGTGATACCTGGCGCCTAAACAAATAGTCGTATCGATATCATAAGAGTTTTTTCTTTTTGAGACATGTTTACAGAGTTAATAGCAAAAAATGCAGAAAAAAATTATCGCTGGTTTAGGCGGTATTTAGATATTTAGTTTTGTATTTCCGGATGTTCTCCTCTACAGGTCGCAATTCTTAACCGATTCTCATGAAATTTTGTGACCAGATTCTATGACTAAATAATTTTTTTTTGTCAATCCGGTTTTTGGAAATTTAAAAAAATGGCGGAGTCGTGATACCTGTCGCCTAAACAAATAGTCGTATCGATATCATAAGAGTTTTTTCTTTTTGATATATGTTTATAGATTAAATGGCCAAAAATTCAGAAAATTTGTATCGCTGGTTTCGGCGGTATTTAGATATTTAGTTTTTACTTGAGAATGAGTAGCTAAATTTCGTCAGCTTTAGTAAGAACTATCATGGCGCATTTTGCAAACGTTCGCTTTTTTGTTTGCATAGGGAGGTCCCTGGTTCCATCCCCAGTAATTGTATGCTGCTACATAACTTTTTGTATTTTTTTATACTTAAATTTCGTATCAATTGTTGTTTTTTATTTTGAAAAAATGAAAAAAATCGTATTTTTTATTTATCAAGCGCGGGCTAAGCGCATTCGTTTATTTTTTGCAAGAGATGATGGCTTTTTGCGCTTTAAAGAAAATTTGATTCTTGAATATACGGCGCCATACCTTTGTCCTATGCTCGTCTAGATGGCGACACCATTTTATATTTAACAATTTTTGTGGCCTGAATCGGAAACATGTACATTGCAAAAACAAGTTCTACCATCTACCGTTCTTGTAGGTACGTTTCCTTATGCATAGTAGGTTCTGTCATCTTGTGGGCTACATCGGAATCATAAACTACACATCTACGCTTCGCGCCAAAGATCTGACGGCTCCTGTGCTGCCCCCTATAGTTCATGCACGTCCCCTATACACTTTATTCTCTTTAGATTAGATATTTAAATTCTTACTCGAGAATAAGTAACCAAATTTCGTCAGCTCATCTAAATGCTATCATAGCGCAGTTGGAAAGACGCTTACAAGCAAGGATATGGGATAGGTACCCGGTTCGATCCCCAGTAAATGCAAAATCTTTTTCATATCTCATGCTCTGAAAGTGGGTCGTTGTTGTTCTAAAAGGTGCGCAGAAAGTGATACGTTTATGCTCTAGCGCAGAAAAGTGGTGTACTCCTCTGCGTCCCCGTCCCACGAACAACTGGGTGGAAACAAAATGGAAAAATAGTGTCTTTATTTCCTCGCCTGTAACAATTGGTAATTGTTTAATTTTACTAATCCCACGTTGATCCTTTTTTTTATAAAAAATGATGAAAGTAAATTGTTAAAAACAAATTATTCTTAATTTCTTTCGTTGAATTCTATTTACTCGATTTCATAAGACTCGAACCAAAAGGAATACACCAAAAATATTTTTTTAAACCTTACACTTGCGTAAATGAGCAAAGGCAGAATCTTATACAGCCACAGTTAAACGTTTGTACGATATTAAATTGGTTTTTAAAGTTATTTAGCACTATATTCATAAAAATAAAATAAAATACAAGATAAAAATTTCTTATATTATTAATTACATTGTTATTTAATATTTAAAATACTTTTATTATGTTATTGCGTGGTGCGGCGTACCAAGGTCGCGGTGCGGTCCGGTAGTCTGTGGCGGCTTTTAGAACGAAAAAGTATAAAATTAAAAAGTATGAGGCAATCCCGCTGATTTTCACACTATAATGAACAAATCATTTTAAAATTACTGCAGTTTGTTAAAAAATGTGCGTTTTCGTAAATATTGCAATCTGAATGATTTTCGCTAGGGTTTATTAATCTTCACACATGTAAAGTCTCCGATTGCAAGTAAGTCCTAAGGAAAAAAATCATGGCCGTAGGTATATTGGGTACTTCAATTACTGATTTTGCGAAATTGCCTTGTCTTGTTTGGTTTCCTCGCATTCGATATGAAAAGTAGAGTGTTTAACTCGGGTGAAAGGCACCATTTCCGTCTCGGACTATTGGCGCTCTCACTGCGTTCGAGCGCCAAACTACCTCGACAGAAATGGGTGCCTTTCAACCCTTGGTTAACAATCTACTATTATTTATCTTTTGCACTTAAACATCGTATTGCTGATTGATCAAGCGAGCGCGAAGCGCGAGGTAAGCGTATTCGTTTGAGTTTTTGTATGAACATTTTTTTAGCGGTTTTAGTTCAAGGGCATGGCTGTTCCAGGAGTCAATTTCCACTTACGTTTATAGCATGGGCGGTCACCATCCATAAATCGCAGGGGTTAACATTGCCTAGGGTAGTGGTCGACCTTGGGCTCAGGGAACTAGCTGTAGGTTGCTCGTACGTTGCGCTTTCCCGGGCTCAAAGTCTAACTAACAATAATGTTAGTTAGACTTTGAGCCTTTTAATTTGGATCGCCTCGCTTAAATGGTCCATAATTTCCGCAAATATTTTTTTCTTCGAGGCAATTACTCCGTTCTCATTTTTTCCCAGTGGAATTTCTTCGCTTTATTTAATTTTTCGTGTACATTTTTTCATAAATTAAATTTTCCTTTTCTCAATTTATTCCCTTTTCTTTTTAATCCTAGTAGTTAAAATAACCAGTAGGTTTTTTTTTCACTAACTAAATATTCTCTATCTCCATATTTTCTCTTTTTTTAAATGCTAGTGGTAAAAATAACCAGGTTTTTTTCAAATAGGTAGGTTAGGGTTATTTTTTTTGATGACCCTAAAAACGAAACTGCTCCCAGAGATAGGTAGGTTAGGGTTATTTTTTTTTGATGACCCTAAAAACGAAACTGCTCCCAGAGATAGGTAGGTTAGAGTTATTGGCTGACAGCGTTTGGTTTTTTACTTGTAGTTTTTTAGATTATGTTTTAATTTTAGTGTTTTTGATATTTGTTGTATGTGAAATACCTACAAGTAACAAATATAATTACTACACTATTAACATACAGTAACAAGAAAACATTATCCTAGATATTTAAAAGAACGAAAACTATAAGGAAAAGATTAATTTAAAAATATTAAAAATAGGCGATTGCGGAAGAAAACCATTGGGAAAATATGGGAACGGAGTAATTGGGTTATTTTTTTTTGATGACCCTAAAAACGAATCTGCTCCCAGAGATAGGTAGGTTAGAGTTATTGGCTGACAGCGTTTGGTTTTTTACTTGTAGTTTTTAGATTATGTTTTAATTTTAGTGTTTTTGATATTTGTTGTATGTGAAATACCTACAAGTTGCAAATATAATTACTACACTATTAACATACAGTAACAAGAAAATATTATCCTAGATATTTAAAAGAACGAAAACTATAAGGAAAAGATTAATTTAAAAATATTAAAAATAGGCGATTGCGGAAGAAAACCATTGGGAAAATATGGGAACGGAGTATTTGCTACCGAGAATGAATGATTTCGGGAAATTATGGGCAACGCAAAATATGAGAACGGAGTAATTGCCTCGAAGAAAAATGATTTTCGGAAATTATGGGCCACACTCGCGCACGAAGTATCTTAGTTGCAGTTTACAGGTTAATTCAAAGGTAATGTTGGTTTCCTAACATAAGTCGAGTTAGACCAAGAAAAGTCTGCAGAGATTTTGACACTGGCACAAATAACATTGGAACTGCGTGTGCTGTCAAAATCTCTGCAGACTTTTCTTGGTCTAACTCTATCCACTTTTCTATACAATTAGTATGGCGACGTGTATACTTAAGGGGCATCGACCGTACACTGACATCGGGATGATATTTTTATCATGTTATTTAGTAGTCATCGTGCGTCTCGCTTGCGCCAATACATGTACGGACAAGAACGAGTGAAATGCACGATAACTAAATGACATCAGTTAGATGTCTTTCTGATATCAGTGTAAGTTTGAATTGGCCTGTTAGCCAAAAATTGTTTCGTATGTCCATATGTTCTACTCTACAGGTCGCATATCTAAACCAATTCCAGAATTTTGTAAGCAATTGATAGTTAAGTTTTTATGGTCTAATTAGATTCTCTAAATTCTTCATAACAACGGAACCATACATTTATTCAGTTTTAAACTCTGCTCGCGAGGTCTACAGCTCACAGAGCCACTAGTATAAGTATTTTCATTTTCTAATTTAATTAATCGACTTTGTTACGTACATCGAAAGAAATAGGTAAGCAAATACCTCGTATTATTCAGTATTCTGTAGCTGTTATACCAAGTCGTATTTATTTGTGGCTTTTTTTGGTATTTGAGTGTTCTACCTAATTCTTTAATGCCTAATATAGAATAAACAGCATTGATCTGTCAGGCTGCGAAACTTGTGATGTATGCAATATGCATTATTATTCATAAACAAAATACTGCACTGCCAATGACATTATTTAGTTATCATCCGACAAGTGAAACAAACAAGCTATCAAAAATGCGAAATAGCCTATCCCGGTTAAAACTCGCTTAATTGAAGCAAACATGCACTATCGTGTATGTATTTATGTTTCATTAAAATACTATTTGTGTTTAAATATTTAATAAGTTAAAATTCAACTGCACAAAATACATATAAATATATATTTCGCTCACGCATATACTTTATTATCTGCCCTATTTAACATCAAAGGCATTTTAATGGATATAAGTACCGTGTCAAAAATGGAAAATATTTTCACGAGGTTTGTCCTGGTGCTGGCGGGTTGGTGCGGGGGTGAGAGAAAGCGTTCGCAAATTAATTCCGGTACCGTTCTTTGATCTCGGCAGTAGGTATTGTTGGCTTGCAGTACAAATAAGCACAGAGGCGCGCCGCGCCGCGCCGGCCCGTCTGTGATGTCTCCATAATTGCTCTCTCCCAGGTGACTCGTGTCGACGGTGAACTCATATCACGGGACTGTCAATTTATACAAGCGACTTAGCTCGGTACATTTGCCACTCCGGATATAAATTCTAGGAACCAGGACTGTATATGCCTATTAGGATTGTTTCAGGCTGAATGTATGCTGGCTAGGTGGGTATGTATGTATGTGTGGTGGTATCACACTTTTGCATGTAAGTAAACAAGTTAACTTGTTTTCATTATTAGGTACATAGGTAATACCTACTCTAGTTTTCGATTCGTTCTCATATGGGCAGGTAGGTAGGTCACCGACGTAATCAAGTTTCGTATATCTGGTTCTCAATATTTATTTTGAGATGGTTTGTGCGATTGTAAGTCGTATTTACGAATGGGGAAATGTATTTTAAAAGGTCTCTCGCGTCCTGCTTGCAGACCGTCAATGAAAAGTGTGAAAGAAAAACATTTGTGCCCGTAATAGGATTCGTTCATTAAAAGTCTCTTCACATCTCATCAGTTCTAGTGTTCTTTCATTGGTTCATTTGAATATGCTTCAGTACCTATATTTTTTAAACGTGCGAAGACTAGGTAGACTAGATAGTCAATGTGATAAAATTGTACTACCTAAGGTACCTAAGGTAGTACAATTTTATCACATTATGTTTTGGATATGTTATAGTTTATTGATAAATGATAACCTCTTTTTAGCGTTCCATACAAAACTTTGTTCACGGAACACTTATGGAATCACTTCGGTCTTGCAAATCAGTTAAATGCGTTTTTCTCAGAGACCGTTTGACGTAGATACCTAATTTTTTTTAAGTTTTCTGGTTCTATACATTGTTTTCTCAATGTCTTAGTTTTTTATTAAAAAAAACGTCACATTGAGAAAACAATCCAAAAGTATAGCAGTAACTCTGTAAGATATAACTAAGATCACTGATGTCAAAAATAGATATTATGTTACCCTTTATACGAGTATGCTTCTTTTATAGTTAATACGTTCTGTTGTGTCGTCATGAAAAAAATATACACAAAAATAATGTGATTTATCAAGTGTCATTGTGAACTGTATCAGAGGGTTGTATTAAGGAAAATAGCCTTATCAGTGGCCCAGTGCCTCGGGAGCGGGAATAAAAAATAACAAAGTATCTGTTACACGGGGATAAGCCAGCAAAGGGGCAGCTTTCAATTCGCCGGCGCTATCTCGACGAGCCACAAAAACATCGCCCTAAGCCTAAGATCCTTGTGTTGCGACTCGTGGGGAAAACGACCACTACACCGCATACACGCCGCCGCGATTTATACGCTAGATATTCTTAAGCGCCCCATTATTTGCAAGGAAATTCTAATGCTGTGAAGTTCTATGCGGTGTTCACTTAAAATCTGGAGATAAACGTGCACGGCCTGCCTTTCACTTCTAACCAGCGACAGAAAAAATTGGCCTGCAACGATTAGACATTTCTTTCAAGATATTTGTTTCTTTCGTGATGTTACCGAATAAATCCATTTTAGTGAAAATCCGTTTTCCATAGTTAAAACTAGTCTTCCGTGTCGCCTCAGTGAAAACGCGTTTTCACTAGTTAAAGCTAGTTTTCCGTAAGGCCTCGGTGAAAACTAGTTTCAACCGCGTTGTCAACCTCCAATGAGTTTAAAAACATTGAGTGAGAACCATAATCAATATATTAATGTAGATGGAAATAGACGTTAGGTAGAAATTCGTTTTATATTAGCTAGCTTCAGTCACATCACTGTACTATCCCATATTAAATGTATTTCTGTTAAGGCATACGCATTTTTTATTGTTTTTTGTGTATTTATTAACACAATATTCCGTTGTTTTATACTTTCTCTATGCATAGGTACAGCGCAAAAGACTTAAAATGAGTTTTCTAGCTAAACTCGGGCCTTAATAAATTCTAATTAAAACTTCGTCGAGATACAGATAGCCCAGAGTTTTACAAGATGCACGGAACTTTTGACTTGCAACATGCTCCCAGTTCCGAGCTTGAAGGTGACGTTTCCATCAGCGTTGGAGCTGGAAATTCGGATTTAAAGTCTAGTAACAGGAACACGGCGCCGTGTGAGCGCCAAATGCGAAACACTTATCGCCCTCTCCGACTGCATATTACTAAGATTTTCACGAATATAAGTGAGGCATAAAAATTTAAAACGAAATTACACTACGCTGTACTTGTATGTAATAACTACGCGAGTTGGTTATGGTTCCTAAGAAGTATTTATAAGCATGCATTATCGTATGAAGAAATTAAATGTAATACTGTAGGCCATAATGAAACTGGGTAGGTGGATGGTGCAAATGCGTCCGGTCAAACCAACGACCGACCTCTGGTTAGGAAGCTTTACCGATCAGTTTCCAGCACTTCAACTTTTTTTTTAATTTAGGTATTTAAATGTTTTATTTTTAATTTTAATTAAAGTGTAATAATGTGCCAATTGTTATAAAAAACCACGAAACTGATGAAACTAAACCAATAAATGTCAATTTTCTGAACCAATCTATGGTGCTCTGTCGGTGGTTTGAAGCCTTTTGAAGCTTATCAATTATTTACAGGGTATAAAGAGTATTTTTTCAACCCTTGTTAGCCACATTCTGCACGGGTCACACTAAAAAAATATCACTATGAATCTAACTTCGATATCGCAAATACATTTTAATGCCCCATAGAAAACATCGACATTTGATCTACTAGATTTTTAAAACGAAATTCTTTTGGTATTTCGCGTTTGGTCTAATAGTACCTGCCTACCTAAAAGTAGTTCAGTTTTGACTTATACCTTTTCACGCACACTAAAGGTTCAAAAAGCATCCTGTATAAAAATATTACCTAGTTACGTGCGTATAAGAAACACAATTTTCTTGCAAATCTCAGAACTTATAGTATCACAATGATAACCGAAGCGATCCTATTTGGGGAATGGGCAATAGGATGTTGGCCGCCAGGCAGTCGCGCCTTGGCCACGCGTGCTCACTCCGACCTATTTGCCGGAATAGCACCGATATCCTGCCATTGAGTAGCAAATTGCTCTCCATGAGCGTGATCCCGCATTTCATTAAGTGTTTGTTAGCAAAGGAAATGGATACAAATTTCTTGCTTTCTAGACAATACTCGTATATTTGCATGTGCAGATAAGAGATAAATTGATGCAGAAGCGATCAAATCGATGCAGTAACTGTTTACCTGCTACTTTCAGAATATAATTCTGGTAACCTTTGTATTAATGCAATTATACCTGTACTAATATTACTGACTGATACTCTGATAGTAGAGTAAACATATTTATTTGCTTTATTTCATCTTCTATGTCGAAAATCCCATCCAGAGGGTCTGGCAACGTTCTCTATTTATTCGAATTCTCCTGAATTTGATCTAATCTAGAATAGATAGATCGATGCGTCCACGATATTCCTAGTATTTTACACTGAAACTACGCAGATATCAGATAGATAGAGATTTTACGTTTATAAAGCTAAGTAAAGTATTACTTATTGCATAATATAAACCTGTCCTCATTGAGCTTATTGGTATGTTGAAACTCACATTTTCGGTATCTTAGCCTAGCTAGTCGATAGTAACCCTATACACGAAACTGCACATGCCTTATTGAAAGTACTGTTGGATTAAATCAAGTTGTGTTAAGAATGCCATATAATATTTATATAGACAGGCAATCTAATGTATTTTGACTGACTCTATACGTACAGGAACCTTGCTAGATTGCAAGCACTTCTCTTCCCCGTCGCTATGAGAGGCTGGAGGTGCTTTGTAACTTACCGATGTATTTGCATAGGAAACACATAAACAAACACGTTAAGCCATATCAAACCTCATACCTAAGCCATTAAGCGCATATTTCCATAATCCAACCTTGTGACACGAGTGATCTGACCGAGTATGTATGCGAGGTTTACGCAGCAGCAACATCTAATACGTAAATAAGGAATGATTTCGTTCGAGCGTGAAAAGTGCAGTATCAAACGTATAGTATAGTAAAACTCTTACACAAATATATAAATAGGTACTTTTGTCGACAATGAAACGACTGCTTCGGAAAAGAAGTGGATAAAAGTAGGAGCGATAATATATGAGCAATATACAAAAAGTATTGTCTATAGGAAAGACGGCACTTTTCCGGGAAGTATGTGACCCTAAAATCTAATTCAATAGGTATGATTTCGGAATCACTATAAGTTTCCTTAGTACAATTTCCACCGATCGGGCGGCGTCGGAGCGCATTTCACATTTGTAGGGCCGCAAGCCGATCGGCTCCTCACGGACGCGGACTGCTCCGGACGGACTTCATCGCGTCTGCCATATATAGAGTTTAAGTTTTATGTAAGTGTATATGGAATAATTTAATTCTGAAATAAATTAAATATTATTATTATTATAATGTATAGACAGTGTGGAAGCGGATCAGCGTCAGCTTAAAGCCGATAATTGGCAGGAAACGGCGCAGGATCGGGAAAAGATGCGTGTTCTCGTTTCGGAGGCCAAGATCCTCTTTGGATCGCTGAGCCATATTAGTTAGTTAGTTAGTTAATGTATAGGCGCGGCGTGACTCCAGCCAACCGGTGAAAATAGTAGGTACATCGAGTACATACGGAATGACTAAGAAATCTTATAGTGATTCCGAAAAACATATTTAATTAGATTTTAGGGTCAAAGTAGTTGTCTGGTATTGTTAAAGTAACTGTTGCAGTGAAAACCAATTTTCATTGTGTTACTTTTGGTAGGAAAAGGTCTTAACTTTTTGAATTTGAAAAGACGATAATCAGGCACTTCGCATGTTTCCAATGCGAATGTTTTCGAGCACGTTGGAGAAAACTCAATGTTTGTTTATGTTCCCAAAATTACGTAAAATTTTCCGCACAGTGGATTCAGAACCGATTTGACTCCGCGCAAACAAGGAAACTTTGGCTATTTAGTGTGGTTGGTGGGACATTTTATACGAGGGACATTAATTCGAGACAAGGCACTATGGAGCGGCCGGAAACTATGTAGTTGCATCTTCCCCGGAAACGGAAATACTCCAAATGTGACTTTGATGGAGAACAATGCCCTTCGATGTTTATTTAAACTCTTTTTTTTTTCTTAAAAAATAAGCAACAAAACTTAAAAATAAACCCTCATACAGAATGAAATCAACCGGGATAATTTAAACCTTGATTCGAAAATACAAGTAGAAAAGGCAGCGCAGTCGCCTTGAATTTCGAAAATAAACGAATTATTTGGTTTATGGTTACAATTGCCTACGCAAACATTACCATAATTACCCAACAGATAGATATATAAGTAACTATCTAACTATGCTTCCTGCTGAGGTATTTTCGATGGACTTACAATGGGGTTATTAAAAAAGAAGTGCATAGGTTCAAGGATGGACAGCGTACGTACATGTCTGTCAACAACAGGCTGTAACTGCTTATTATCAGGTGAGCTGTATACTTGTTTGCCACTGAATTGGTACAGCCAACTGTAGAAATATGAGTGTAGCCAACTTATTCAAAAATATGTCCCATAGTTCTTAATTCGCTGACATAAGAGCTATGGGACATATTTTTGATATGATTTGTGCACCCATATTTTTACAGTTGACTGTACCTATATAAGTTATTTTTTTTATTTTGAGAATTTAGAGAATGAGAATATTTTGTGAATTATTGAGTATATAAATTTGAGAATATAAACCGGTTTCTTCAAAGTTAATTAGATGATAATTACAAAGCCTTTTAATTACGCAACATAATACAAACACTTAAATATGACCCATTCCACTTATTAGAATCAGAATGAGAATCAGAAATTTATTTGTATAACATAGGTTTGTATAATAATACGGGTGGTTCTTTTAATACATTTCGATCACTAGTTTTATCCACAAATGCGGATGTACAAATTTAATGTAATGCCTAACTTAAATAATAACATGCTGCATGCATACTTTGACATTAATAATATTCTTACAAATATCACAATCAAACTTGCAAACTCAGGATACTCTAGCTGTCATCTGCTCTCAACATACGTTTTGAAGAAAGGTCCCGGACCCAGGCCTCTTTGCCTATTCGGCACGGTGGCCTGGGTATCCGCAAAATTTCCAGTGTGTCGCTGCCTGCCTTCTTGTCCTCGGTGCATATTAGTGCTCAAAACCTGATTGGAGGTATTTTAACTCGCTCCCTCGGGGCCATAGAGGCAGCACATTGCACCGAGGCCAAGAATGTTTGGTCACTAACCTGTAGCAACACGGACCCGCCTGCCAATCCTTGCTCGCAGGGGCAATGGGACGAGCCGCTCTGTCGTCTAGTACGGAATAATCTTGTTGATACGTCAACTAGTACGGCGGATCGAGCTCGTCTTCTTGCCACTGCGGAGTGGGAGTCGGGTCTGTGGCTACAAGCCCTACCCTCTCCATCCGTAGGGACCGTATTGGACAACAACACCTTCAGACTGGCGACTTGGTTGCGCATAGGGACTGTAACAAACGTCCCCCATCACTGCCGTTGTGCTGCCATGGTGGACAAATTTGGACATCATGGGCTTTCCTGCGGCAGAAGCGCCGGATGCATACCCAGACACGCCAGCATCAACGATGTCATCCGAAGGGCCTTTGTCAGCGTCAAAGTCCCGGCTATACTCGAGCCCGTCGGTTTAGCTAGGGACGATGGCAAGAGGCCCGACGGTATGGCGTTGGTGCCTTGGAAGATGGGAGGGCCTCTAGTCTGGGACGCCACATGTGTTGACACCCTCGCGCCGTCCCACCTTCCGGGCACCAGCAGAGATGCTAGTCATGCCGCGTCCATGGGAGAAGACCTCAAACGCCGCAAATATGCCACCCTTGGCAGTAGTTATATTTTTGAGGCGTTTTGTGGTCGAAACGCTGGGGCCGTGGGGGCCAAGCGCGCGCCGTATATACAGGGCCTTAGCGGAGCGCCTATAGATGCCGCAGGGGACCAGAGGGCTGGCCAGTATTTTGCTCAACGCATTAGTACACATTGCCATACAACGTTGCAATGCGGCCAGCCTTCTGGGCACACTGCCCATCGGCAGTGACTTGGGGGACGTTTTTTATTTATAGGCTCTTTATTTTAAGTTTATTTAGTTTAGATATAGTTTGTATTATTATTTTTAAGCTAATTTAAGTATAAGAATTTATTAATATACATTTAAATGACTAAAAGACATAAACAGGAATATAAAACTAAAACTAACTACAATTAAAATAACTAAAACTCCAAGCTAATTTAATGTTTTATATTTATTTAATAGTGTTGTAATAAAGCTTTTACTTATGAACTTGCAAAACAATACAAAATACTAGTTATTGAAAAAAATATACATCGTGTGATGTCATAACATATGCATAGAATATTGGTATATTGCTTCAAGTATTCAGTAAGTACTTAAATGGATATTAACTGTTAATAATGCCCTCAGCACCGGTCAACCGTAGCTCGTTTACCAGGTGTTATTCATAAACGAAATTTTACAATTTCTATTGAGTGTGTCACACTCACACATGTGTACCAGTCTTCTAGTGCGAGCAAGCGAATATAGTGATTACGTTTTTGGTTTCATGTTCATGGGTTCAATGCACGTTCTAGAATAGGGGCCCAGTCAGCTCGTATTACTCAGACGCAAGATTTTCCAGTAGGTATTCCATTAACTAAGCTTGTGACGGGACGCGGTAAGCGGATCAGAGGTAGGTTTACGAATTAGATAAACGTTAAACGCAGTACTAGTTTACCAGACATATTTACATGGATATTTGGTATACAAATGTAATGGCCCCCATAAGACTAAAACCATTGTTATGAGTAGGTATATAAATAAAATATTTTTTTCGATTTTTACATAATACGGATGACTTACAAAACTTTAATAGGTATCTATCAGGGAGACCGAGCTTATTTATATGTAGTTTACTCGTAACATAAACAAACTCAAATATGCGCGTTTTCCCAGACATAAGACCTAGCTACAATACATTATTGCCTTAAAATGTCGTGAGTCATAGGTACGAACTGCCGGATTCAAACTTTCAGATACGTCAATTAATAGATCTAGAAACGATATGGATTAGACATGTCAGTGTCAAATGTGACGTTCCTTCAAACAAAAATGTCACTTTTGACACTGACATGTGTAATCCATATCGTTCTAGAACTATTAATTGACGCATCTTAAAGTTCAAATCTGGCCGATATAGATCGATTTTTCGTCCCCGGAGGTCCATATAGCAAATTTAATCGAAATCGTTAGAGCCGTTTCCGAGATCCCCGAAATACATATATAAATAAATATACAAGAATTGCTCGTTTAAAGGTAAGACTTTTATCTCCACAGTATTTAGACATTAAATTTTATGAAATTCTAAGCGCCATGGTCATTAAATTTACAACCGAATACCAACTGAAGTTAGAAATTTGGTGACTAGTTTCATATTTGAGGTTTAGTCCTAGCGTAGGACTCCTAGCGTCGACGCTCAGTGGATATTTGAGGTTTCAGCTTGTCAGTGGTTGGAGAATTATTTTACATTTATCTCAGAAAAGCTCCACATTTATATTATCCCTTCGAGTGGCATTGTCCTCCTTGAGGTCTCTACGGTAAGTGGCGGTGGCCGCGAGACGGACAGACATAACAAGCCGGTTGAGTGGCGCAGCCATTTTGGAAAAATATACGTCAAGTGGCGGGGCCTCAATGGGTGATTATCGCGAATTTGGCGCGTGTTAGAAATATGACCGTTTTCCAAAAAAAATGTATGAATGATATATATAAACTATATATCACTGAATTCGGCATAAAATGGGTTATTTGATTGTATACCAATGAATTCTATTCTATTTATGTGAATTATGTTAGACTTGTTCTAATCTCATATTACCAATTTTTTTCTACTTTCATGTAAAAATACGTATAATTACGAAATAAAACAATTGATTGTAGAAAAAGCAGTCTTTATGACAAAAAAATACATTTAACATGATTCACACAGTTTATTTCACTTTTTATCAGTGCGTATTCCGTTTGAATGTTCGCGGCTCGACGACGGTCGGCGCGTAATGGGCGAGGCGGGGCAGGAACATCACGTCATTTCTAACAAACTTTGTTTTACGCGGGAATTCGACCGTTAGGGAATACCATCCTTGTTTATTGACGAATGCATCTTGCAAGAGTGAGCAAGCAAGGCACAGTTTTAACGGTTTTATTTTAGGCGCGAAATTCAGCGTCGCACAAATGCCGCGAGACGGTCTCTGCCAATTACGGGCTTGTTATGACCGAACCTTCTCGCGGCCTCTGCCACGCAGAGGCATATTTAAAAAAATGGCCGCGCCATTTGTCCTACCGTTCAACCGGAGGTGCTGCCACCCGAAGGGTTATATAGGCTAGATAAACCATAGATATCCAAAGTATAATGCGCAAACTGCAATATTCATAAGTTTGTTTTTAGCGATCCATGATCACAATCAGTACCTATGATACGAGTATACCTACACCTACAAGGTAACTATTTCCTCTTTTCGTGAAATAGACCAGATGACAGAATAAATATAGTAAACTCAGCTACTTATAGAAACGATGATAAAACTTAAGAAATACGCAATGTTTTTGTTGTATCCATAAACGAGATTTCCTTTTATGATTTCCCATGAGTCCTTGCAGAAAATGTTTAGGTCTGATATTATTTTATTTGTGATTATTATCCATTCATGTAATATAGAAACCTTACATAGCTACTAGTAGTATACCTAGTATATATTGTTCACACAAAATACTGGGAATTTTGGTGTTCGCTGCTTCGCTGTAGCATCGAACATGTTATAATTAAGCACATAGGTAGAATTAGAGTTATATTATTAATACAACTCAAATTCTTCTTTACTTAAGTATAATTGCTTTTTAGTGCACCGCACAAAACTTTTTCGCGGTACACTTATTTTCTCCTGACTGCGTTCTTCGGGGTAGGCTATATTCTTCCAAAATATATAAGCCCGCTACAAAACAACTCAAAGAAATTCTACGCTACGTTATATGAATTATATTATAAAAGCATGCAAAATGAAATGTTTGTCATAAAAATGACGTTTTGGTGCCTACTTAGGTATCTAAAAATTTAGTTGGTGAATTGTTATTAAGGTCGGTACACACAAGATGTAACGATGCCTCGCCAGGTGAACTTTTAACAAATATCGGTCGGTAAAAATATCGAAATAAAAAAAATACGTTAAAATATCAATACTAATGAGATTTATGGTATGCTGGTCTATTTTCGCGCACTAAATATTGTCCCAATTACAGGTTGCTTGGATTTTGCTTCTACATTATACCTATCGATAATATATGTATTTCCGCGAAACAATCTTGATGTGCACACATATAGTGTGAAAAGAGTGGTCTACTATTTCATTCTAGTTGATCTTTTTAAAAGTCTGTTTCCTTACATATGCTTAAAGATAAAACCAGAGCATCTTAAATATGTAACTATCAACAATACCGTCTCAAAACATCTCTTCGTAAAGCAATACAAATGTAGATTTACTCTACGCAAAAGCTCACCGGTTTCAAAGAAACTCGGAGCTAATGAAGACGCCACGCAATAAAGTTTTAAGGACGACAGGTGTGACGGGAAGTAATACGAGTTCTGTTTGCAATTTCGCAATCCGCAGAGATGTACGCGGTGTGGAAGGGCTTAGCGTATTCTCACGGTGCTGCTGGGTTGAAACATTGGTAGTACTACAGAGAAACAAAAAATATACGCAGTGTTTTGTTGGATAAAATACCTCTATACATATACTTGACTAGTTTCTAGTTTGGTCGGAGTTATTTTAAGTGTTATAACTATCCAAAACTTGTATAAAAGTTACGTTTAGTTACTTTGCAAACTATTTTTTCTAAATATGTTAAATTCGTAAAAATGAGCCAACATTATTAGATAATACCTAATATACAAACAATGGAATAATAATAATAATAGGCCTTTTCATCTCTGTCAGATGTTTTAAGCAGCATCCCGGTAACGACACTTGCGTTCGTGGCTGTATAGCCCTATGCGGGAGAGGATCCCTCGTCCACACACGCGGCAGGTTTATGCTCCCCCAGGTGGGTGGGGGTTGGAGGCCTGCTCGTGGCGCCTCAAGCGTTTTTCTTTTAAAGAGGAAAACCAGACATCGTCGTGGTTGGATTGGCCATCATGAACAACACGTCGCCACGTGGGTCGATCTTCGGCCAGTTTCTGCCATTGGTTGCATGAGATATTAAAGGCAACCATATCACGCTTGGCGCAATCTTTGTAGCGCAGCATTGGTCGCCCGACCGGTCTTTTTGCATTTGCAATCTCTCCTAGTAGGATTTGACGTGGTAAACGAGTCCGTTCCATTCGGTACACATGCCCAAGCCACCTCAGTCGTCTCTTCTTTAGTATGGCTGTGGTACTAGGAAGCTGTGCATCGCTTAGAACAGACTCGTTTGTCACGCGATCCTTCCATGTGATGCCAAGTATGCTCCGCAGACAGCGCATGTGGAAGGTGTTAAGCCGGCGTTCTTGTTTTGCGTAAGTAGTCCAGGATTCCGCTCCGTACAGAAGTGTGCTTAGGACACATGCTTGGTAAATAAGCATTTTCGTTTTTATCGTGAGATGTTTGTTGTCCCAAGCCCTTGTACGGAGCCTCCCGAACGTACTGGCTGCTCTGCCGATGCGGGAGTCGATCTCCGCGTCAAGCGAGAGATTGCTCGACACAAGCGAGCCAAGGTAACAAAACTTGCTGACCACCTCGAGAGGTGCGCCGTTAAGTATGATCTTTGGCTGGGCTGGACATCCTTGCGCTAGTATGACGGTTTTCTTGGCGTTAATGGACATGGAAAAGAGGTTGCAGGCTCTTGAAAATTGGTCCATGATTGTCTGCAGCTGAGACTGACTGTGAGCGACGAACGCGGCATCGTCAGCAAAGAGAAGGCTGTCTACAAATAAGTCCTCTCTATGGCGTTTGGACTTGAGTCTCATTAAGTTGTACATCATCTATTCCCTGTAGGTCGTCTCCAAAAGCATCCTTCAAAATCCTAACAAGAGTTGAAAAAGAGATGTCAACTGTACTTGTATATCTTAGTATTTTATTAGAAAGACCATCAGAGATCTATCTGCTTTAACGGATTATTTGCAAAATAAACCTAAAAGTAAATAAACTACATAATACGTGCACGGTTCCTACTAACTAAAAACTTTAAAATGAAGATACTGTAAGTACTAGTATTAGTATTATTAGTTAGACCATGCCAAGTTGACAGCGATTATGATAGCCCAGACTGTGAAAATGTTATTTTAAACATCATAATTATATGAAATTGTGACGTGACTCTGTAGTAATTTTTAATTTATTATGAGTATTGGCAGTGACTCTGTTGTGATACTCTGCCACAGATAACAGAATCCGTAGGTATGCTGTGTAAGCCAATGGTTGGCATTAAGGGCGGTGTGCGTGGGTGACGATCAGTAAGTTTGTCACCCAGCCCGCGCCGCCCGCGACAATTTAAGCGCTCAGGCCTTTGTTGCCTCGCAATACTTCCAGTTATGTTGCATTGATGGAAATTTAAATGAAGAGCTTTGTTTTTAATTCGTCCTTTGAAATTTTAACAATAGAGGAGTACTTAAGTACCTATTAATTATTTTAGAACATAGTCATTATTTTTCATTGTACTTACCTCCGTCAGAACACACTTTTTTTATTTACGTATCTCATAAAAAATTGCAGTGAAATTGTATTAGCTCATTACAAATTTGATATGTTCAATCCATATGTGCAAACCATGGTATCGCCGTTATTATAATAACAGCCGCGGGTGAATTGTACAGGTCCCCAGGCACAATGACGGGTGCATCACGCAAATTGTGTTCCCTCACACACATGCGTAATAACTCCACACACACAAACACTTACTGTAAATAGAAGATGCGCCGCTCATTGTATCTACATAAATCGCATTTGCATTTCATTCATTTGTTGACGATGCGCTACACGAACGAAATAACGTGCGACACACATAAAGCCTAATACACACAGGGTGTATTTGTCCCGTGATAGGTGTGTTTGCGTATGCTTAGCAGCAATATCAGAGACTTCTGTTTACACATGCCCTGTGTGCTTCAAGCTTAAATGCTCCGCTAACAATAGCCACAAAATATTTCGGTTTGCAACTGCAAGCTGGAAAATTGTAGCATTAATGCTAGCAATAAAATTTGGCTGCAGGTGGCCATTAGTGTACGTATTCGCTAATAAATTGTAATCACCAATAAACCGGAGAAATCCCTATTTCTGTGATGCATTTATATTTATTATATTTATTTATTTATTTACCTATGTACGAAGATGTGTAGTGAAAAACATGTTTTAAGATAGCTGCCAAAAAAAGAACGCCTTTAAAGACCGTAATAAGGACCGTATCGTATCGTTAATTATGGATACAGATAAAACCTGGCGGCTTAGCACGGTCGCGTTTTTATCCCTTGTCACCATGCCTGTCACGTTCTAACAAGTATGTAAGTGCGAAAGGGACGCGCATAGTGATAGTCGATAAAAATGGAACCGTGCTGAGCCCGCTCTAACTGTTGACGTGTGTATTATTTTGCATTACTATGTTCTTAAGGTATAATCTGGGGGTATTTTAAGCCATATCTGATATAAGAAGGTTTCACATTTATTTTATTTTAGGGATTTTATGATGATTTTAATTACCGTCTATCAAATATAATGTGGACAAGCCTATCGAGCTTAATTTGAGACTATTTCACCGATTCCTTGGTACGATTTAAAGAAACAAAAGGTTAATATGCTGCTAAAATATGCCATCTAAGTGTCCTTTTCATGATTGCTCAATTGAACATCCACAGAATAAATGTGGTGAATTTTTATTTTTACATGATAACGACTTATTATGCAACATTTTGGATTCCCGTCAATTTCTGACGCCAGCGAATGAGGGATACAGCTAAAAGAATCTACCGAAATCCAAAGCCTAACGGACATTTATGGCGTTGAACCATGGCTAGAGCAGGTCGATAGAAACGCTCCATGTTGGTTATATTGTATACCAAAGTCGGGGTCGTCGTAAGTAACATGCCATATTCTCTAAAAGGCCACCATGCACAGATCCAATACTTTTTTTCCAACTAAAAGAAATGATTAGACTATGCCCATGTTTCGCTTTACGAATCATATGTAATTGCTGTTTACATAGTACGATTTTTTTTGTGTTATAATATCTCGTCTTGTTCGCAAACCGCAAATTTTCTTGTAGTATTTGTCCACAATCGTTGTAGTTACTCGGGAGGATTAGGTAAATATTGTACAAACCATATACTTTACGTGACGAAATGTTACTTATTATTAAAGCACTAATTAAACTATATGTGTAATTTTGAAATAAAAATATAATACCGGAAAAAACGGCTAAGTAAAGTTGTATCCATAATTAACGATACGGTCCTTATGTAGGTATGCAGATACCTAAGTCATAGACGTCATAGTGTATTTTAGTAGAGTTTGTTTTATTTTAGTAGAGTTTCAGCTCTCTTCGTTGGGGAAGAGAGCTGAAACTCTATGGAAAATTGGCGAATTAATCACGAAATTGATCGGTTCGGGACCTTACTTGCTTACGAAGGATTTGCATCGTGAATCGCGCCCCATAAATGCGGAGAGGCCTTATGGCACTGGCAATAAAGGCAAATAAAGCAAATTTGATGTTTATGATGAAACCAAAATGTAATTGGAGTTAATATGGCGTAAAGCACAAAGGGCCGCGGTTAATTGTTCCTGGGTATAATTGGGAAACTCATACCCTAACGTACCGATACCGACCCAAAAGGCTTTCCCTAAATCTATATAAGTGGTTAATGATTACGATTAGTATAGGGCGGCCATTCTCAATAAATGCGTGTATGTTTTATTTCATTGCCGTGACCCTATATACAATGTACCGTAAACCGGGGTTTGATCAATTTTACATTTGGCACAATTTTTTCACGATCTTAATATACCTAAAAATATGAAATAAAAATATAATAATCGGTTTGTTCTCTTCTTTCCGCCTGCCAAATAAAAAAAAATTAGGACTTATAATTTTTTCAGAAATAAATAAAAACAACGCGATCAAAGTTATATTGAGAATGGGGTTACTTTGAAACCACTATTTTTTTGCTGACAATTTAAAGTAGACCCGCTAAAAAGCTTGTAAAAAATAAAAAAATTAAATCCGTTAAGTACTTTTTAAGGTATTTATATTTTTAACGTGTTTTTAACTTTGATACCATACCAATAGATACAAATTAAAAATTTTAAGCGCTTATTAGATTATATACTATAATTAACGTAGGAATTTAACTTCCTTTATTTATTTTTCGTCTTAAGTTAGGTTTGTTATAATATGAATATAAAAGTAGAATATAAAAACACTTACAAAACAATAAAAAATACATATAAACACATTATAATAAACCTAACCTAGGGTGCCGCCGGCAGCGGGGCTTGGCCCAAGCTGCCGGTGGTCAGGGCCGCAGAGTGAGGAACCGACGTACTATACGCGCCGTGTCCAATATTACCGCCTTCTGCATCTGACCCTTGATCCAACCACCCAGCGAGAGTCTCTCTAGGTGTTGGTCGAGACTCTTCGCTATGAGACCGTTCGCTGACACAACTATCGGAACAATGATCGTCGAGTCAACATCCCACATGGCGGTAATCTCGTGAGCTAAGTCTAGGTACTTGCTGGACTTGTCCTTCTCGGCCTTCACGAGATTCTCATCATGGGGGATGGTGACGTCGGCGAGCACGGCCCGGCGCTGCGATCGGTCTATCAGCACGATGTCAGGCTTATTGGCGACAATAGTCCTGTCAGTGATGATAGATCGATCCCAATAGAGCGTGGCACGACCATTCTCGAGAACAGGCGCAGGTAAGTACTTGTAGTACGGTACTTCGCGGTCCACAAGGCCGTATAGAAGAGCAAGTTGCTGGTGAATAATCCTGGCTACGAGATTATGTCTGTGCAAGTATTCACCGTTAGCAAGATGAGAACAACCGGAAATGATATGCCTGAGTGACTCTCCGGGACGGCGGCATGCCCGACAAATGTCGACCGTACCGTCCTTCAGGATATATTTCCGATAGTTGTTCGTCATCATCACTTCGTCCGCAATTGCACAGGCAAAACCCTCGGTTTCTCCGAAGAGGTCCCCGAATCGTAACCAGTTCACCGACGCGAGCAGGTCCACATCGGGTCCCGTGAGGGCCTTGTAGAACCGCCCGTGTAGCGCCTTACTCTCCCATGCCGCCTTGCGATCCGCAGTACTTAGTACCACAGGTTTGCGCCAGTTCTCGTTTGCCAAGGAGAGCGGCGTGAGGTTCCTGTCTACTGCCACCACATCACGATGCATCCCACACTCGTTGTTAAGGAAATAATTCCTGAGATTGTACACCTCGCGGTTGTGGAGATCCTTGGCGTTTAGGAAGCCTCGGCCTCCACACTTCCGAGGGATGTACAATCTCATAACTGACGAGCGTGGGTGTAGCATGCGATGTGTGGTGAGCAGTGACCGGACCCTCCGATCCAGGGCGTCCAGCTCGGTCTGAGTCCACCTTAGTATGCCAAAGGAGTATGTGAGAAGAGGCATTACCCAGGCGTTGAAGGCGCGCACTTTGTTGCCTCCTGACAAAAGACTGTTAAGGACTTTTGTGAGCCGACTGAAAAAGCGCTCCTTCACCGACCGTCTAATACCCTCGTCCTCAATACCCAACGACTGTGACATACCAAGGTATTTATAGGTCTCTGATTCAGAGATAGACCTGAAAGACATTGTGTCAGAAAGTTGTAAATTTGTTGAATTTACAACCTTCCCCCGCTGTACATGCATAACCGCACATTTATCGACACCAAACTCCATGTTGATGGCACTATTGAAGACTTCGGTGGTTTTCAGTAGCTCCAACAAGCCTTGGGTATTTGGTGCAAATAATTTGAGGTCATCCATGTACAGAAGGTGAGAAATAACTTCACCCTCTCTCCGAAGCCGGCAACCTAGTCCCAAATCCTTCAGCAAGGTGCTGACGGGATTCAGAGCTAGGCAGAACCATAGCGGACTCAGACTGTCGCCCTGAAATATTCCTCGCTCAATCCTTATAAAATCCTGTGGGCCAGGTCGGTCATCCCCGCCTCCTGGTTGACGAAGGACTGTGGTCCACTGCCCCATACACGCGCTTAGGAAGGCTCTCAAAGCTGCATCAACTTTGTACAGCTCTAAGACCCTCCCCAGCCATGAATGAGGCACCGAATCATAGGCCTTCTTGTAGTCAATCCAAGCGGCTGAGAGGGCCCCCTTGGTCCGCCGGATTTGTTGGCAGATGGTCATGTCTATGAGGAGGAGCTCTTTAGTACCACGGGACCCAACCCTACATCCATTTTGAGCAGAGGCCAAAATATTGTTTGCGACAATGTGCGCGTTGATTTTTGCTCTCAAAATGGATGTAAGGAGCTTGTAGAGTGTAGGCAAGCATGTGATGGGTCTGTAGTTCTTCGCTTCCGTGGTACTACCGGACTTATAGAGCAGGAAGGTGACACCAGTTGTTAAGGAAGGTGGGAGAGAACCAAGTTCGAGGGCTTGTTGAAATTGTGCTGCTAAGTAGGAGTGCGAGCATCGGAACCATTTTAGCCAGAAGTTGTGCAATCCATCCGGCCCAGGACTTTTCCAGTTCTGGGCCGTGCGGATGGCACAACTTACGTCATCGGGGCTGATGGTGACTGCCCCCATAGGTTCAATGGACTCGCACTCACGCTCGACAACACTCATCCAACTCCCCTCGGTGTGTCCGACAGGCACCGACCAGATGCTACGCCAGAAGTCATTCATGACAGTAGCATCCGGTGGCCGCGAGTCGGATGCACGAAGGTTGGTTTCCTCCCACTTTCGGTACATCTTCCTTTGGTCACTCTGGAAAAGTCGATTCTGCTGGAATCGGTCCACACGCTCTCTGTAGCGGCGAATACGGTTTGCCCATGCATAGACTTTCTGCTTTAGAAAGTCGATGCGCTCCGTAACGTTGGCCATGTAGTCGCGGGGCCTGATATCCGTCCCCACGAATGCCTGGTTTACAAAGCGCATTACTCGGGGGCGATTGTTGCCCCCCCTGAAGCAGATCAGCTTTGCGATAAGAGTCCTAAAAGAGCTGATACGTCGCTCGATCCGTATTTGCCATGCGGGGGCACCTCCGGCGGTCCTAGGTGCACGTTCAGAGTCCGGAAACTTGACTCGTGCAACACGGCACGCCGCGATGGCTCCGCAATACATGATCGCGTGCGTATCATCTAAATCTTTACTAGTCCGCAAATATGGCTCTAGTAAAGCGTTTAGGGCTCCCATTAGCGCTAGATTGTGTCTATTCATAGGCAAACGTAGTAATCGTGGCCTAGTATCGGGTGTGGAGCGGTACCGCGTAATCGCCTCGTCCAGAGTCCTCCTCAGTTGCTCATTGGCTGTACTACCCACACTCTGCGCGAAGTCCTCCTCGTCGGCACTGAGATCTACCCGCGGCGCCCCCGGTGCCTGGTCGGGTGCCGGCACCGGATCCGGCGACGTGGCGGGCGGATCCCGCGCCGAGGTAGAAGCTGCGCGAGCAGAGAGAGCCTCCAGGCGAAGCCGATCAAGTGTCGAGTCATCCAACCGCTTTTGCCGCTGGATGACTCGCACCTGATCCGATAGTCGTTGCGCAGTCACGTCAATGGTCGGTTCGAGGGCCTGAAACAGTGGAAGCATTCGGACACGGTACGCGCATAAGTTGGTTCCCCCCTCTGTAGCCCCATAGTAGGCGCGCATGACGTTCTCATTAATGGTTTGAGACCATCGCATGCGACGCACTACACCACCGGCAGCGGGAGCCGTGGGCGGGGCAGGATGTCCCGCAGGCCCCAAGCGTGCCGACAGCGGTGGCCGCCCGCGCCGCGCAGGTGGTCGTGACGGTGGTGGCGGCGGCCCGCACTCATCGCTCGACTCGCTGGTGTCGGGCGCGGTGGCGAATTTATCGCCCGACGACGATTGCGAGGAGACGGATGATGCGGACGGGGGTGGTGGGCGTGCGTTTCGTGGAGACGCTAGTTGAGCTCGTGTTTTGCTTCTCGTTTGCATTTTCTTTCACAGGGAGTTTTGTCGTACATGTTAGGACATCATATTCTATGGCCAATTATAACCCTTATATATATGTAATAGTACGCAGCAGTCTTGGGTTATATTTTTCATAAAAATAATGTAGAAAGCAACATGTAAATACAAAATCTAGAAAATAATTTGAGAAAATTTATAAAAACACGACTGACGTTGACAGCGTCATTTTTTTTTTTTTTTTTTTTTTTTTTTAACTTATCATTACACTTAGCAACAGATTTTTGAATTGCAAGCTTTTCCGTTTCAGTAAATTTGGTCTGAGCACCCGGGTTTTTGATATGTTGCCTTTATAGGTACTTATTGTATGTATAAAGTTCTATAAAAAATATTGTATGCTTTCGATGCGGCATGAATAGATTTTGTGCCCATGTTTGCGAGTGCATCATTAAGTTGTTCTTCTTGGTATTTTTTGTAGTCTCATTACCCGATATTTTTTTGTAATCTCTGGCATTATTTCTATAAAAAAAAAACAATGCATATTTATTTATTGTAGAATTAATACCCTGGTGGCCTTACGCACGTATAATAAAACACCTAAAGCAAAGCCGCAGGATAAAATAAAGCCAAACTTAATTCCATACAATAGAAACGAGTAAAATAATGTTTAAAATCAGATGAGCAGTTCCGGAGATCAACTCCTACATACAATTACAAACTTATAATTTTACAACCTTTACCTCTTCCACTGACTCAAACGATACCTATTTATCATATAACTACTGAAAAAATATACATAAAAATATCGTAAGCTGCCAAAATAATTCATGGTGTTACTTTAATCTTTTGATCAATTTCACCACGTGTAAGTGATCAAAGACACCCCGACCCATGGATTCCCCGGTTATGTGCGCATGTGGAGGTTGTCGAATTCAGATATTTTTTTATAAACTCGCGAATAAACACTGATTAACCTAAGACACTATAAAATTTACATGTATTAATTATTGACACAAATACAGTCAAAGTTTTTCAACCAATAAAACCAGCAAGAAAAGCGTACTCGCCATTAATATTTTTTTTCTAGACGACATAATAATATTACACTCGCATCCGCTTACTGCGCGGTGAAACAACTATCAGTGTTGCCAAAAAAGAAAAAATAACTGCGAAATTATTTTTGAACTGGTTAAAACAAGGACTTTAGTAGCGGAGATTGCTATCAAAGTCGACCCGCAAATCAAAGTAACCCCGGTTTACGGTATGTAAAATATGGTAACAGTAACTTACACTCATATTGTTAATGTGATGGGTGCTTTTCATCATAGGTACACCCGCTGGACTACATGTAAGGTATAATAATATCTTATCACTTAAAGTGTCAAAACCACCGGACATTTCAGCATCTGGATTCCAAAGTAGCAACATAAAAGACACCTCGCACCATTTCACGTCGACACTGACAGGACAATTAAACTAAAGCAAACATTCTACTCAAGCGACGGCAAGTCGGCGAGAGTTGTGCTGATTACTAACTTGCTAGTCTGCCGTAGTTTCATTCTGTGTTGTCATATGTACAAATTTATCTGCATTTATACAAATCCTAAGCTACCTATATAGATAACAGATTAATACGTATAAATGACGACGACGTTTTCAGTACGAATCCATTGAAATGCAATGATAAACCTTAAGAGCTACGATTTGACCCCCGTGTACGTATGTATGTATGTAAACACTTTATTGTACATAAGACAGGTTAAGATACAATTAAAAGAAAGTATACAATGTACAAAGGCGAACTTATCCCTATAAGGGATCTCTTCCAGCAACAATTACGTACAACAATTATGTACGTTCAGCAAAAATTTATAAAATAAAATAGTTTAGCAGAAATTCTCGATTTCGTGTTTCAGAGTGTGTTGGACTTTTTATCTCTCCCATTCTCCGTAGTTTAATTTTACCTTTGAACTATTTATAAATAAAAATATCGCGGGATGTAACGACTAATGGGTCACTTGCAAGTCTTGCAACCCTTGATTATCAATCGACTATTTTTGGTTTTATTTATTTGAATTGAAAGCGCATGGTAACACTGCTCTAAGTTGGTATACTAGCAAATTATAATACCAGAACCATTGTGCTTGCTGCGAAATTATGTCTCGCCTTGTTGCTTGACACCAATATGTCATTCACAGGTGCGAGTTAGATAATTATATTTGCTGAAACAATTTTGATTTTGTATTCCTAATACATGGGCTCGAAGTAAAGACTGTTTATCACTAAAGATTTGGCTGTATCATAGTTGTGTGGGATCCGGATTACAAATAATTAGTACATATAAAGACACAAATTTAAGCTCTAAGTGTTACAATGTTTTAGTTAATCAATTACAATTTTATAATTCATGGTGGAGGCACAGATGGTTCATGCACTTCTCATAACGCTACTCTAAATAAGTAGGTACGCAATATAAATCTGTTACTCTAATTTAAAGCCTAACTCCTAAGCGATATTTCATGGTTTGTTGATTTCCATTGAAAAGGTATACTAACATCCAATTATGTGAGTGAATAGTAGGATAAATAAGTTTTCCACGAAAATATCCTAATAATATTCGGGAAGCGGGTGGATAAAGCCGGGCAATTGTCGAAGGCCGCATTGAATGTGAGGATTCAATTTTCTTGGACGCCGAGGTTGCCAGTGCCACCCACGGATTCAATCAACCGCAAAGGAAATTAAACTGTTGAATTATTAACGGATTCGAAGATATAATAATCCGTTATAACTGCCTCAAATACCTACTAAATTATTCCCTTACATATTTATACAAAGGATCTATTCAGGCTGATTATGAAGAGAATATTTAATAGAAATAGAAGATCAAACGTCTACGTTAGTTAGTTATTTCTAGTTATTTCTTTGTAAGCCATAGGAAGAGCTAAAGAGCAGCAATGTTGAACCCTCTTCAACTATATACCTAAAAAAGAATTATTGAATTTTAATAAAATATATAAATAAGTACCTTAGTAGGGAGGTAAGTAGGTATATCAATTAGCTTAGCTTAAACAAACGTGCTATTACATATTATTATGTAAGTACCTAACATAATTACATATTAATACAACTCAGTTAATAGATGTGGGTAAATATTTGCTGGCTTTACAAAATCTATACCTATAGTTGAACTTGTAAGCTTAAAGTAAGCACAGTCCCGACCGCAAGAAGTCATAAAACTGGAATTTGTTTTAAGCTTATGTATTTAGGTAAGAAAAAAATAGAAGTAGGAGCAACTTGTCAAGTGGATGCTCCCTAGGGCTGCCAATACCGGGATCCCGGGATCCCGAAATACCGGGATCCCGTCTTTTTAAACGTATTTTTCAATGCCGGTATTTTTAAATGCAATACCGGGATCCCAATATTTTCAAAAACAAGGAAAATTTGCAGTATAAACCATTTATATCAATTAGAATGGTCATATTCGGTTGTATTAAGAAGCTTACTACACGTTAGACTCATCTAACTTGCATCTAGCCCTTATTGTATTATTGAAATAAGATCGTTGTCTGAACGTCAGATAAATATTTGGTGGTTGGTGGTGGATGAATCCTGACTAGGGAATGCAAATCGGTTATTTTCGGTTATTTTTTGTATGGAAATAATCGGTTATTAACCGAAACCGCGGTTATTTCCATACAAAAAATAACCGATTTGCATTCCCTAATCCTGACAGTGAGATTAATATAGTTAGTTCTTAAAATTTTATACAAAATTTTAAAGAAAAGAGCAAGGAACAAGAAACTGTAGTATGGCAAACTAATTTGGGCGGAAATTTGAAAAAAAGTTGGCTGGTGGGTTGTTGGACTAAAAATGTGACTGGTGAAGTCAACAAGTTGGATAAAATTATTGCCAACCTGGAGTGTGAAAAAAAATTAATGCAGCTAGCGACATTGATGTTTATTGTTCTAAAAGCTTTTAGGACATGTATCTGGTGTTACAGTAACCCTTTTTAATTCCCCTTTTTAATATAACTATAATTTTTTAAGCGTTCATATTCAATACTGTAGTATTGATGAAGACAGTTTCGGAATTAATACCCGTATTGTGAGAAGTCCGGTATTTGGAATGCTAATGCTCCCCCATTCTTCCACATTTACTCGTATGTCCCATTTTGCAGAAAAACTGTTGAAGTTACAAGAGCACCGCCAATAAACAATATACATACTATACTTTTAGAATTTGTGGAAATGATCCGGACTAATAAGATTATCCCTACCAAAACTTTGCTCAACGGGACAGGTACTATAGTGAGGAAGTCGGTAAGTATTTTTTCATATCTCATGCTCTGAAAGTGGGTCGTTGTTGTTCTAAAAGGTGCGCAGAAAGTGATACGTTTATGCTCTAGTGCAGAAAAATGGTGTACTCCTCTGCGTCCCCGTCCCACAAACAACTGGGTAGAAACAAATTGGAAAAATAGAGTCTTTATTTCCTCGCCTGGAACAATTGGTAATTGTTTAATTTTACTAATCCCACGTTGATCCTTTTTTATACAAAATGATGTAAGTAAATTGTTAAAAACAATTTATTCTTGATTTCTTTCGTTGAATTATATTTACTCGATTTCATAAGACGGGAACCAAAAGGAATACACCAAAAATATTTTTTTAAACCTTACACTTGCGTAAATAAGCAAAGGCAGAATCTTATACAGCCACAGTTAAACGTTTGTACGATATTAAATTGGTTTAAAAGTTATTTAGCACTATATTCATGAAAATAAAATAAAATACAAGATAAAAAATTCTTATATTATTAATTAAATTGTTATTTAATATTTAAAATACTTTTATTATGTTATTACATGGTGCGGCGCACCAAGGTCGCGGTGCGGTCCGGTAGTCTGTTGCGGCTTTTAGAACGAAAAAGTATAAAATTAAAAAGTAAGAGGCAATCCCGCTGATTTTCATACTATAATGAACAAATCATTTTAAAAATACTGCAGTTTGTTAAAAAATGTGTGTTTTCGTAAATATTGCAATCTAAATGATTTTCGCTAGGGGTTATTAATCTTCATACATGTAAAGTCTCCGATTGCAAGTAAGTCTTAAGGAAAAAAAATCATGGCCGTAGGTCTATTAGGTATACTTCAATTACTGATTTTGCGAAATTGCCTTGTCTTGTTTGGTTTCCTCGCATTCGATATGAAAAGTAGAGTGTTTAACTCGGGTGAAAGGCACCATTTCCGTCTCGGACTATTGGCGCTCTCACTGCGTTCGAGCGCCAAACTACCTCGACAGAAATGGGTGCCTTTCAACCCTTGGTTAACAATCTACTATTCTAAAATTATTATAAAACACGTTTTGCTAAAATTTACAACAGGTTTTATTTTGTTACCGCTGGCTTATTAATTAACAAAGCTTTAATAAAGTCTGCACTCAAATAACCTTCCAGACCATTTGTCACAGTAAGGTTGGTAAAGTTTAGGCGGCCGTAGAAAGAGTTCAGGAAGTGGATGGACCCCGGTGTCGGCCCTCAAGATTGATGGCTTCCCCTGCCACGTTGTTTGGGTGTCCACTCTTCACAAATGTACCCTTTATTTTCATTAGCATATACGCTAACAATCCTCATTAATGACCGACTCGATTTCTGTAGGTACTTTGTTCTTTCCCTAATCTACTACCTTTTTATTATTACTGCGAAGAAAATAAACCTAATGCCTTTATGAAACTAGAGAAATGAACTCTTTAGAAAACACAACCCAAGGTATTGGTTTTTTCTCGTCTAAATAAAACATTTTTTTTACATTTTTGCTAATAAATACGAAAGCTTTATCGTCCAGCGGACTTTGTTTTCCCGGTTTAATTATTACAAATCTCTTAATAAAAGCCTCGACGCTCAGTAAGATAAATTAAAGCCGTAGAATTTAAATTTCATAAACCGAGGAAGGTGTTTAACGTCGATTCTCTATATCAATAACGGTATGAATTTAATTTGGCCGAGTCCCTTTCACCTACGATATTTCATAGATATTTGCCGACAATATGAATAATTCAAAAGGAGAGTGTGGCGTGAAAGAGTCTCAAAGGGAAGACGAGCTCCTATCAGAGTTTAAAATTGACGGTTCTATCGCGTCTGCTTGCTCGCTACCCACTTTGCATAGACATCAGACATTTAAATGCAGTTACGATCTTGAAACACATCTAAATCTTCATTATTTACCAATAATTCCACTTATTATTTGTCTATAGTTGAATACCTCCCTACTTACCTAAATGAAATGGACAGTCAAAATTACACATAACTCAAGCATAATATAAAATTCAAAAGCATTCTTACTTTAATCCGCACCTTAATTATTAACACAGGCGCTTTTAATCATTGCCTAAAATCTACCTTTCTACGTCTTGACACAAATAAGAACAAAATTACGAATCCGTTCGTTACCTTTTTTGTTCGTGACAGCATGCCGCAGCGCATTGCATCAAATTACCAAGATCAGAGCAAGTCACGACCTCCAAATTTTATGATGTATCGACACATGCTGAATTTATGAGCGTACATTGGCACTGATACTAAAGCGTGCGGCCTAGCGGTAAGAGCGTGCCTTTCAATCCGGAGGTCGTGGGTTCAAACCCCGGCTCGTACCAATGAGTTTTGCGGAACTTATGTAAGAAATATCATTTGATATTTACCAGTCGTTTTTCGGTGAAGGAAAACATCGTGAGGAAACCGGACTAATCCCAAGGCCTAATTTCCCCTCTGGGTTGGAAGGTCAGATGGCAGTCGCTTTCGTAAAAATAGTGCCTACGCCAATTCTCGGGATTAGTTGCCGAGCAGACCCCAGGCTCCCATGAGCAGTGGCAAAAAGCCGGGATAACGCGAGGAAGATGATGAGGCAATAAGCACTCAAAGGGACATGCACTAATAGCAAATTTTTTTCCTATACTACTTATATATACGTATACGTTCATAGTAGGGTGTTATCAACCTTGTTTAATTTATCTTGTCACTTATTTGTTTATACTTTGTTTTAAGAATACATAGGTACTGGCATGAACGAGGTATCATGTAATATCTACATAAGTACAAGAAGTGTGTTCTTTGTAGGTTTATCGGAACTTTAAGTACCTCATTGATAAAACCGCGATGAAATCCGCTCATTAGGTACGCGTTTCATCAGGCAGGACCGTCAGTTTTAGAAGTGCAAAAACAGATTAAATTATATTTTGCAGACACTTACACGTACATTACACAAGTCTAAAATTAGGAGATTAGGTACAAGCGTCGTGTCGTTCAAAACGACAGTATCAATCTTTCTGTGCCTGACTGAATATGCAATTACCAGTACAAAACTATAATACCGCGCTAAGATTAATTTTCGTTCTTATTCAATTGATCGGATCTTTTTGTTTGCACCCCGCTTAGCGCCTATTTGTCTCGTCTCACGCTTATCTATGTGAGATTTAACTGATTTACTGTCATTTTTGGATGCCGGGGACAGTTTTATATGTATCTGTGCCAACGACTCCACCTTTTCATATTCCCTCTGTCCTCCCAAAAGGTGAGATTCCCATTCCTAAACGTCTTCATTGATCCCAAGGGCTTAAACTGTGTATACCGATGCCAAATTTCATCAAATTCTCAGTAGTTTAGTGTTGAAAAGGAGACGGACAGATACCTAATTGTAGTTACATAATTTCCATCAATGTGGATTAACGACAACAATGCATTCTGTTTGTGTATGAGAGTAGCGTCTCTGGTTTAAATTACGCAATGCTCGAAACGTAATCTATGATGGCAGCTCCCGAGTGCCACATTCCCGACACGTCCTTTTCATTCAAATCAGTGTCGAGCTTCCGAGGCAAAGCGAACACTTTATCACTGTATGCGAATAAAACATATCTGAAACGGATTGAAAATGTACGATTGTGAAACGAATGGGCTCAAGTTTATTTTAAAACAGTTTAAGTACAGGGAACTCGCTTCGCGAGTCAGTTTCGAACAGAAAATTGAAAGGCTGCCAGAAGAAGTATTAAATAAAATTGTGCACTGTATTGCAGTTTTTATTAGACTGACGATAGAGAGAGGGAACTGTTTTAGAGTGCATACGTGTAACTCCACGTTATAAACACGAAGGTTACTACGTAAACAGTTTGGCGGCTTGGTTTTATTTTGGAAAAGTCTTCATTAAATTTGTTTCAATTTGGGAGTGAAATAAGATAAAGCTTTTGACTGACTTGTGATGTGACTTTCCCTGCCAATGCTCAACAATTGCTCATCCATTACGCTGTTTCACGTGCATTTATGTATTTATATTTGTTTTAAGGCTCGGAATCGAATGATTATTATTTATGTATATTGTTACGAGAAATAACTCAAAGCACAGATTAAGAAGGTAACCAAAGAAATACATAATCTCCCGAAAGTAAAACATGTAATAATATAATCTTTTTTATTTTCCTATTGAACCCCGCTAGAGTCGGGAAAACCTCCACCATCCACTTTCCGTTAACAAGTTTATCACACACGTGGCTATTTCAGCTAAAATCAAATAAGCTGTATTTTAATGTCATTCCAGCTACCGATATCCTATAGGTAGGTAAGAAATTTTGTCAAATGAAATAATATATGAGATACATTTTTATGAAGTTATTTTTCTTTAAAGAAAGAACAGCTGTAAATAATAGAATTTTCTTTATTTTCCTATTAAACCCGCTAGAGTCGGATAAAACCTCTTAAACAATAACTTTCCGATCTCCACCATCCACTCTTTGTTGAGAGGTTTATCACACACGTGGCTATTTTAGATAAAATGAAAATGGAATACGAGACAAACTCATCCAAATCCCTTCAGAGACGAGTGTAGACGCGCGAGAACTTAGGGTTCCACGTAACGGATATAGATGGCACGTATTTAACCGGGCATCTTAATAGGTAATAAAAAGTAAAAAAAAAAAACAGAAATTGATACTAGTGGCTTCATAATATCTTCATATAAGTTTGTATTTTAATGTAATTCTAGCTACCGATATCCAAATAGGGTCGAAGTAACTATACATATTGTCAACTGAAATAATATATGGGGGCCCGTTTTTAAAAATAACTTCTTCTTTAAAGAATAAGCAGTTGTAAATTTTAAAAATTAAGATGTTTTATGTTCTGATAGCAAATAATACATTCAACAACACATACATTCAAGTTTTTGTCACGTTTACAAATACAATTTGCCTTATGTCCTTTTGCCGGGCACCTTCCAAGTCAGAGCCACTTTGCCACGCTTCAGTTTATATTATTAGATGCCAAGTCGTTATTTTAGAAGACAACGTATAAACAAAGAGAATAGATAGTATGTATATGTAGAGGGGTCCTGTCATAGTAAATTTTGTAGTCACAGTAAATTTACTGCCATCTATCGACACACGACTAAAACTCAAAATGAAAACGTATAAAATTATCAAAAAAAATGTATATACATGGATAAATGATTTTATTATTTTTATATCATTTTGACCCATGTTCATTCACTGATATCTATGTGTTAAAATTGTTAAATATGAAACGGTATCGTCGCGCCATCTAGCCGAGCATAGGCTAAAGGTGTGTGCGCCATCTATCCGAGAATGACTTTTTCTTGATTTCCGAGGCACGTTTTTTCCTTAGACTTTATTCATCTTATACGAAATTACATATGTCTTTGGTATAAATAAACCATAGACTAGGAATCCTCTAGACCGAGTTTAGAGCAATTATTTCATGCAACCGATGATGCCAAAAATGCGGGGGTGCGCGGGACGAGGTGAGCGAATCCCGTGCCGTGATTGGTCCGTTCAAAGACACGGACGTCACACAGTTTCGACTCGAACATGGAGTAAAATTACCGTATGCGTGGCAGAGGGGGTAGCGCGACTATGCTCAGTCTGGAGGATGTTTTGTCTGTGAAATAAACTCAAGTTCTTTGTAAATTTTTGAAAAAAAAAACAGAACCCTCGGTGGACGAGTCCGACTCGCACTTCTCCGTTTTTTAATAATATGATGGGCGATATACGAGTATGGTGCCTGTCTACATAAATTAATTGCCGCTAAAATATTAACGTGCAGTTAAATTATTATATTTAAATAGTCCACTAGATGCTGCTGTAGGTAGATGGACGAAAAATAACAACCGAAATCGCAAATAATACTTAAATGCTAGACTTATGGAAATTCGAACTTGAAAAGGTACCTATTTTATCTAATTTCTGAAACTCAGTAACCTGTAATGTAAGGAAAAAGTATAATGAATTAATGGCAACACTTCAAGTAAAACATCTGCTCACCAAAACCTGTGTCTATATAAGTATCCTAGTTTTCGTTTGATTAAATGCGTATTCGAGTTTTTTTTTTATTAAATTAGGAAATGTGCTGAAATCATGAAGGTAGCCCTAATAAGAGCTAGCTGTTTTTTTTTATGTAGCTTTGTGTTATGGAATAGTAAAAATTTGGTTATCAGCTGGACCTAAGCAGTAGCTTTTCACTATGTTTCCACCGTAAAGGAACGGTATAATGAAGGCTGATTGAAGGGTTTTGTCGAGGAAAAGGGGTACCTCTGGCAGTAACACATTTTAACTCGTCAATAAAAGATCCATGTGTCGACGCCTTAAGTACCTCCACGCGTGCCACGCGCTCTTCGATTACTATAACATATCGACAATACGTGTTTACTTTTGACACTCATACATAATGTTCCACATTCAAGTTTCAAAGATATTGGAAATAATGTTTCACGCTAAAGAACTTTCCGATAAAAGGTTTATGATACATACTGCTCGTACGTAGCATAACTACGGATTTGCTACGAGATCGAGAGTTACGTAGTAGATCCTACGCGTAATCGGTTTAAATTATTACAGGCCTATTCGGATTTCGAGATAATCACAAGATCTTGAGACGATATAGAGATCAACTAGATCTACATTAGATATCGACTAGATGTGACTTGGATATCTAAGTCATAACTTGTCGAAATCGTTCAAGAGGACCTCCAGAATCGCGGAAACGTCAAATTTGACAAATCTATCTTACAAATATCTTTAAATTATCCGTATCGTAACTTGTTGAAGTCTAGTAGAAATCTAATTCATTTTCCGAATCGAGCCGTTAGTATAGGTACGCTGGTACGCGTTCTGGAACAGGGGGCCTATTCTGTTTTAACAGTGTGATATTGTTTTTATCTTATTTTGATACGACCTTGAGTTGAAAGCTTAGAGTTTAATTGCTCGACCATTTAGGACTACTTCATTGATACTTTACAGCTAATTACATCATCATCATGTTTGAGCGACACATCCCACTCGGCACTGCGAATCGGATGCAGTGTGCCATGCGCCATAGTTTAATAAACGCTGAATGGCGAATTCACATGGGTCATTCTTTGATTTGGTGTAAATGCATGTCGCCCGCGTTTTTCGGTACTAAACGAAGTTGGATCTTTACCGTGTCTTATACTTATAAGTACTAAATACAAAAATATTAGTACAGGCCGTTTTCTATTTCACGATATCTTAAGAAGATCTATATTTTTTAAGGCTCCAAAGGGTCAAAATGTCACTACCAACGCGTGTCGCCTGACCAGATTTCATCAACACATGAGCTAAAAGTCAATTTAAATGTAACTTTATGGCTAGTATTTACTAAGTGCCTAAAACTATATTAGTTAGTACATTCATTATTGATTGCACAAATTAAATTGTGTCGTACAGAACTACATGGCAGCATCCAACTTTTCCGGCCTCGCGGTACCGTCATTTCCGTGGATGCTACTTGTACATCATATAGCTCTCCAATAGAAGGCTGTGCTGAGATCCTGCCACTGCCACCGCGCGCCTTTCGTCGCCTATTAATCGACAGTGAGAACACACTTCAACATTTGTGCCCGTATATATTTTATTTTTAAATAATAACTCGATTACCGTGGTTTCGTCCAAAAAAAATTGTCAGTTCCGTGTGTCTTATTTCTCGGTAAGTGGAAATCATTTTAATACGAATTCTATTTGATATGATAACTTATTCGAATTGTTATGATGTAATTGGAAGAATGTTCTGGAACATTAACTATGTTTAGGGTTATGAGACAAAATGATAGTTTTTATCATTACCGTGGTAGTCATTGCCACGGAAACACGGTATTTTTCGACCACGGTAATGACTATTAATCCACGGTAAGAACATGAAACGCTTTTTTTATTGTTTATGTTTTCTTTTTTTACAAAATTTGCCGAAGGAAGGTTTTCTTTGTTGTATTTTATTCATATACTATAATATTTCACTTAAAGTGAGAAAAATATATAATTATTTATATGGTGAAAATGATAATTTGTCATTACCATGTATTAACGCCATACAAAGTCATCACCATGACACTTAAAAATTGCGAGGTCCATATCTTCGCAGATAAGTTTCACAGAAAGGGACCAAAACTTTTTTCAACATCCTTGCATCCTAAACATTTGATTACGGTCAAACAAATACCCAAAATAAAGATTATTTAATTTTTTACCGTGGACCCGCCGATTTACACCAAATCAAAGAATGACCCACATACAAAATAACGTAATATTTGGAATTGGATTTTACATCTCTATATAAAATACAAAATAAATTCCAACATTAAGTCCTATTATGTTTGTGGAATGTGCTTGCTTATGCCTGCTTACGTATCCATAAATACACCCACGTAATCCGGTACTCCGTGCGTAATGCTACGGAATAAATGGTTACGGTATAAAATACATTAAACAGTACGGCATAGGTTTTTCATTTCCGTCAGAGTAATGACGTAAAGTATCTGGAGTAATTCCAAATGCTGTGTAGGCCTATGACCATATTCGGAATCTAAAACTCTATGCCAATTTCAATCAATTCAATATGAACATTATGGTTGTAGGGTATTCTAAGGACAACGCACACCACACGTAAAACGAAATGTATTACTGGACATAGTGGACATAGGTGATTTCATTGTGACGTCAGATATTATATTTCTCATCTTAATTTTATATTAAAGCGTTTTTGCGTTTCAAAAAGAGTAGATGATTTGACTGATTAGAAAACTACTATTCTAGTTGTTTCGATTTTGATTTACTAGAATGCGCTGCAACTTTCAGCTCACGCTCTTTTACGTTGTGTACCCAAAATGACACAACGAAACGAAGCCCATTTGTCGATCTGTCTGTCACAAGAATTTTATTCAGAATGTATGAAATATATTATATTCATATATATTGAATATTAAAGAACCGACTTCACAAAAAGCAGTCCCACTTAACTATTTGGTACTTAAATACAATATTAGAAAAAAAATACGTATTACTTTAACAAATTAAACCACTGTAAGTGTTATTCTCTCGGTTTCTCCAGAATCACATTATCAGATACTGACGTAGTTACAATAAGATCAACTTGAAAACAAAACAAGAATTCTTCAAATTGGTCCAGCCACCGTCTCCGAGAAATCGGAGAAAATACACAGTGCATACGGTGGTGTGGTTGTTTCTAAATATAAAATATATGTTAAACTGTTTTGACCCATTAAAATTTAATTCGCGAATATGGCCCCTAATTTACGGAATGACATAAAGCCCTACACGCATTCGTCACTCGAACGGGCCAGTAAATCGTTAAACAAAGTCGTTGGCGAAACAAAAGAAACGAGCTTAACGAATTGGGCTATTAGAATCGAATTGGCTTGTTGGACTATCAATAAAGATCAATTGCCTAGTGCGGACATTTTTGTTGACAAATATATTGATTATGTGAATACGGATACTCGTAGCTCTGTGAGCTGTAGATCTGGCGACCACATGGCTCCGTCATTTTGAAAAACTTCGAAATAGTGAAGCGAACATATTTCCATATAATTATCGAACCCGTTTCCAAAATTTTACGAGAATCGGTTAAGAATTGCGGCCTATAGAAGATAACAGCCGAAGATACGCCAAGCTTGTCCAGTCCAAGATCTGCTTTGCAGTCGAAAAGATTCTGATATTTGTATGGATATACAGGTCTGTAGAGTCAGATAAAGTATTTGAAAAATCGTTATTTATATTTAAAGAACACACCTCAAACTTACTAAATGAAAAATGAAGTAAGTAAGTAATCTAACAGAAAATATTCCTCGAAGACAGCATAAATTCCTGGTGCATTATCGCGAAAGCTCGACTTCAATTTTCTACGTCAAGTAATACTCGAGTGAGCAAAAATGTGAAATGTGTTATTGCTCGTCTTATAACCCTAAAATGCAAATCGAATCTGTTTTCGTATAGGATATGTTTGCGTGTGGGAAGTATGAAATAAGCTTAGCGGAAAGTACGAAATTGGCTTGGATATGTCGATATTATTTAATGTAGCGCACCCCCGGGCTTGTTTGTCGACTGGAAAATATTTATTACGCTTTTCCTCTATTAGAATATTTTCATACGTTTCCATACTCGTACTCGGTGGATTGGAGGTGCGTATTAGATGCTTAGATTACTTTGAAAAATAAACTTTTGTCTTGTTTCAAAGGATGTAAATTATTTGCTTATGTTGCATAAATATAGGTAAATGGATTAGGTATGCATTAAATGCCATAGTCGGTATTCCATAGTAAGTTGGCCCTTAAACCAATTTGATTCGGTTTTTTTTTGTGAGTACCTCTTATGGTGAAGGATATTTTTGCTGAGTATCAACATCCTACTAGTGACAGTTTATGACTTATGATTTTTTTTTAATTTTTCTTTAATGTATTGTTTATCGGGATGTATTCAAGCGATTTGCTTAATTTTTTTAAATAGTGTTCTTTACTTAGGTATGCATCTAAACTCAAAAAACGAATACCAGTTGTCATATAAAAAAAAGAAAAAAAAAAGATTAAAAAAATTTAAAAAAAAATTATGTCGTGGTGAAGTAGTGACACCTCTATTTTTTTTTTCTAGTTGTAGGCCAGACATTGACCTACTACTTGCCTAAATATCAAAATTTTCCAAATGGTACTTCCTTTCAAAAATTAGCAATGTGTGTGGTAAGTTCTGTACTCAGTCGGTGTTTTTCAAAGTAGTATACAAACTCTTCGATTATGTTTCTTATCAGGTTGTCGTATTTATGAGTAAAATGCTAATGACAACTTAATGTTTGTATACTACATTGAAAAGACCGATTGAGTACAGAACGTGACCACACACATTCACACGTTGCTAATTTTTGACAGGAAGTACCATTTGGACAATTTTGATATTTAAGCAAGTAGTAGGCCAATGTCTGTCCTACGACTAGAAAAAAAAATTAGAGGTGTCACTACTTCACCACGACATAAAAGAATGATTTATTTTTTTAAACTTTTTTTTTTCTTTGTTTTTATATGACAACTGGTATTCGTTTTTTGAGTACAGATGCATACCTAAGTAAAGAACACTATTTAGAAAAATTAAGCAAATCGCTTGAATACATCCCGATAAACAATACATTAAAGAAAAAAAATTAAAAAATCATAAGTCAAAAACTGTCACTAGTAGGATGTTGATACTCAGCAAAAATATCCTTCACCATAAGAGGTACTCACAAAAAAAAACCGAATCAAATTGGTTTAAGGGCCAACTTACTATGGAAAACCGACTATGGCCTTTATATGCAGACGATTTTATTGCACGAAAATATGTATTACGTGTGTAACAAATTATTTATCTGCTATTTATTATCTATCCCACGGCACCACGCTCTAAAAGGCATTATAAGAAGTTTAGTTTATTTGTCTGTTCAATATATATTTTATTTAAACAAATGGTACCTAAATGAATGTGGTAAATGAAGATTTATTTTAAATATCACCACTAGGATTGGCTGAATACCTTTTTTGTATGTTTAGCATAACATAATCAAGACATTACAATATGCTGCAAAATTGACGATTACTTTAGGTATTTTTGTAACCAAATTTAGCTTGTTTCCATTTTCCGAGATATTTGACAGGTAAAGCGTAGGAGTTTCAGAACTTCTTTGTTTATAACGAAGACTCGCCGTGTCAACTCGGCGCATTTGCATAAAAGGCCGAAGAAACGAATAATATCGCTGATATTGGGAAACTTGGTGACTTGGTTTGAGCTACGTAGGTACATAGCCAATAACTTTCTCCGAGACGTTCCATATTTGCACGGTTTTGTAGGGCTGCCAAAATAATTAACTTCTATCCAGGTAAGTAAAACCATCAAAACACATGGAAAATAAATAAGAGAGCGATGGTATAATGTACCTATTTAGCGCTAAGTCTTAGTGATATTAGTGCCTACACTAATATCACTGTTCGGACTAGAATTATGGCTGCCAGAAATAAAATTAGTCCTTCAAAAGCAAACACTCAAAAAATTTTTTTAATGTTCTTGGTCCCATAAAGGCATTATTGATCATCGCACAAAACCAGACCGATTAACAATGATCAAGAATTATTTGCAGTACTAGCACGTCTTGCCGCCGCTCGCGCGAGGAGGAAAGATCGGCGCGACTCGATAGATGAAGTAGCGCGAATGACAGCAAAGCAAGACGTGCTAGCCGTACTAAACTAGTATTTCTTCACTCTATCAGTCAGCAGGTACTACGTGTACGTGGTATGTATATTGGCATTAAAACAATGATGTGGCAACCCTAAGACGAAATGCGTCTTCTAAAGCAACCAGCGCTTGCTATTTGTACGGAGGCGGAGGCTCCAATGCTTGCGCGCATCGTTTACCTAATACAAACTTCTCAACCGCGGCGCAACTGATGATAAGCCGCTTTGGGCCATTCCATTATATACCTGGGACCTATTTGATTACGGTGACAATTGACACCTGACACTGACAATTATCTGTCCATTTCTGAGTCGATATGTAACAACGGTACTTAGCGTCAATATTTACTTGTTGAACCTGTAATGTGCGGTCCAACAATGTGCGGCGAATTGACTCTCAGGTGACAATTGTTTCCACTTTTAACGATGAGACACTAATCTAACATAATTTATTAGGCACTTGAGCATGAGGCTGCCAATTTGTATAGTTTTAGAACTTATTTTCTACCTCCATGCTCATGCATGCATGGTATATTTATAAAAGTACCGAGTAGGTAAATGTAGTTTAACGCTACCAATAGTTAAAGCCTTTGAGTCGCCTGACACAAAGGGAATACCGTTGCAGTGTAGAATTCTGAGACTGAGCCATGACGCTTGACGTTGGGAGACGCATTCCCGACCATGCACGTAATTCATAAAACATTTTGTCTCGATATTGAGGCAGTTCCTATTCCTTTCATGTATACTCGAACCGGTTGAACGTTTGAGTGAAGGTGGCTGGTCGGCTTAGGACGATAAGTGTGTTAGGCGATGGAAACAAGAGTCCTGTGAAAATCGTTTAATCATGATGTTGCCTAACACAGGTTTATGTAGCCAAATCACCCAGCCTTTAAACAACGAAAAGTACCTTAGATGTAACGAATTATTTATTAGAATTATGTATGTACAAAAGGTAAAAACGTAAGTACCTATATAATTATATAATTACTTACTGTTTCCCATCACTTTGTTCGCCTGGATTTTTATATTGAATGTTTTAATTCTACTTATTGAACATTGAGCAGCAAAAAATGGTAGGGTAGTTCTCACAAATTCACAAAGTCTTTTTACGAAGTATCAAATCCCTCACTTAAAGATATTTGGTCTCAATGCGTTGTTTTGTAATATTGTATCTTTCTACGAACTTTCAAATCTCTCACTCAAAAATATACTCAAGCCCGATACAAACTATCAAGCCCTTTTTAAACCTTCTATAATACTTCTAACAACGGGTCCTTTAAGTGTGGGTTACAAAGAAAAATAACTGTTTATTTTTAAAATAGAATTAACATACAATTTACTTAGAACTAATCTTCCATTTTTAAGATTATTAGAACTAAGGGACATGGGGAGCAACCCCTATCAAAATTAATGAACATTACCATTAAGTTACATTAATACAGGATGCTTTACAGTGTCTGGCAATATTTTGCAAAATTATATGTAGTAGGTAGGTACTTACCTACATATATATTAAGAAGGTAAAGGGCTAGAAGCGCTGGCGCTAGTAGTCTAGCGTGCAACTTTCAATCCGGAGGTCGCAGGTTCAGAATCCGACTGTTACCAATGAGTTTTAGTTAAGTTTTAGTTAATTTGTAAACTTTTTCAAATGGTTATTACAGAGATATTCGATCATATGAGTAGGTTAATATCAAGAGGCCACACACACTTCCGTAACGTTGTCTAATTTCAGTCCACTACACTTTGTTCGCAACACCCCAATAATTCCACTGAATATAAATGAAGGTTTACTACTTCTATGAATAACATTTTACCTAACAACACAATTTACATTCATTTGCCGCCATTGTCGTGTATTTATAGGCATTCTAACAGTAAACATGATTAGTGTGAATTAGAGATGCACCAGATATTCGGTTACTATCCGGTATCCGGCCTATCCGGCCATTATTTTAATATTCTGCAGGATACCGGATAGTGACCTACTATCCGGCCGGATACCGGATAGTAACATTGCTAGATTTCGGAGTAAACAAATTGGATCTAAGAAACAGTCATGGTCATAATTGTACCCGTTTATTATTTGAAAACAAGTTAAACATTCCACTCACTTGCACGCGCACTAATTTCGAACCCAGAAATAAGTCCGCGCAAACGTTAACTACGAAACAGGTCAAAGTTTGCACAATACGCACCTGAAAAACCGAAATGTAGGTATAATTCCGCCGGCCGAATATTCGGCCGATGGTCAACCCGACTATCCGGTATCCGGCCAAACACTATCCGTTGCATCTCTAGTGTGAATTATACATAATCTGGAATTCGCTTGTAGGTACCTAAAGTTATTTAAAAGCATTACTTATTGTCTATCGTAGTGTTCTAAGCGTATCAATTTTTAAATAAGTAAAGGCTGGATATATATAGTTGTAACCTTACGAAAATCCGGAAAAGTTAACGGCGAAAGCTGGCGGGATACCGCTCTGGACCGATCAAAGTGGCGTGTTCTTGTGTTGGAGGCCAAGACTCATTTTGGGTCACCGCGCCAACCAAGTAAGTAAGTAAGTAAAAATTTGGTATGTACGAGTAAATCCAAAAGTACTCTATCAAAAATTATTTTATAGCTACGTTTTCGAGACCAACCATCCCGTAATATAGGAAAAACATAATCCACCTACTAAAAAAAAGAAGTTCACTGTACCTACGCTTTTTTAGGGATGTACCTACGACTGTACATGCTTAAGAGCGTACCTACTCCCATGTCCACGGGTAACGGTAATTGCTTACCATTAGGTGATTTTTCTACTCGTTTACCTCTTTGCTTATACAGTGGATTCTCTTGGCCAAGGTAACGATTTTCCCAAAAAATAGGAATTGTACAAATGTTCACCACAGTGGCAGTGGGGTAGCTTCGTACTCCATTGGATTCTTCCCGGGATTCATTTTCTCAGCTATTTCACCTGTTCTTGTCAACTTTTAGGTATATCTTACTGACCTAATCTCATTCTTGATTTTAATTTTTAACCAGTTCCATGACCGTGCATTCGTACTGTTTAAATTACATAAAATTGGAGTTTACGAGGGCACCCCGATCAATCGGAACACAAAAAATCTAAATATTTTTCTTATATATTATCTTATTATACCTACGTATTTACGAGTAGGTACCTAACGCGTTCGCGTCGGCGAGCGCAAAAATTACTCGTCTTGAGTAATGTTCTCCTTTTATTAACATCTGAAAATATTACCACGTAAGAAGAAAACACCCGTGACACGGCCAACGAGATTACCTGAGACGTTTTTCAAGGAAGATAAAATCCATTTATCTTGGTTGTGAAGAGGATGGCTTTTGTCAAATCAAAGTACTTTTGCGGCGCTTTGCCTATAAAATCAAGGGGACTGAAGTAAACTGAAACGTAATTCCATTGTTATTTTTCTACAGCTCGTGATATCTTAGTATCTTGTAAAATTACAAAGATTTCACAAAGAAAAATAACTGTCACAGAATCAATTTAACAGTTCGCCGATGATACCCACACTTGTAACGAAGCTAGCCAAATAATCATAATAATAATTGAATTATGATATGACAAGTCGTATAATAATTGAATTGAAATAACAGAAATGACAATAAAAGGTAAAAAATAATTCATAGCAAACAGACAGGTACTTGAGACGGTCCTTAATAATTGGCATTGATAACATAAAACATGATACATAGTTAAAATACCGATGGCTCACTGGGCTCTGATGGCTCTGATGACAAATAAAGAATATTGTATGAAGCAACAGTTTATGCTTTTTATTTGAGTACTTACATTTGAAATAAAATGCATCTTGTAGTGTATGAACTCAAGAAATGAGCATTATACTACGCAAATATCCCGTGATTAACTGTAGTTTTAAGTAAATTACCAGTTCCTCTTTAGCTTAAAATCGTATAATATTAAATGAACCTCATTATATAAAATTAAAAATATACATTTTTAATGAACTGGTGTTATGAAAAGCACGTAGACCTTGGACCCTCGCGACGTGATTTAAATTAAAATGTCTCCGTTTGCCCTTACTTCGTTGAAGAAATATTTAACTTGGAAAGAGGTACACCCTGTTTTCGTCACGGAGCTAGAATCTTTGCACATTATAAGTTTTAATGACGTCCGAAGTTTTTCGGCGGATGATCGCCGTCATACAAATTATGGAGCGTCGTTACTAAGTAACTGAATTTTTATGCTGAAATATTTTCTTAGAAATTTTCTTTTGGAGTTTGAATTTGAATTTTCAACTGAAGAAATTCATAAAGAAAATGTAATTGAATTAAAAATAATTTGCTTGTTGAGAGTTAATATATGTAGGTAGTTAGGTACATGAATAGATAGGTACGCGTATTTAATATTTTAAATTTTTACTCAACTAAGCACTTACTAAGTAACGATTATTGAATGCACGATTACCTATTAGCTGTGCGCACTTCGCTGAATACTTTATAATATAATTTATTGATAATATTTATTCAAATAGGTACTTAGTTACAGTAATAATATTCTTAGCTTTTAGGTTTATACCTAGACAAATACCTAGTACAGTTGAAGTGGAGATGGGCAGGTCACTGGACGAGAAGGAACGATAGAAGATTGACAAGAAAGGTTAGAATGGTAACTAAGGTGTGCAAAAAGATTAGCGTGGAGGCCACTATACTATCAACTAGATGGTCAGACGACCGCAAACGATTGGCATCTTGGCTAGCCCCCCAAATGCTATCTGCTGAAAGATAAATCTGGGTACACTGGATGACTTTAGCACAGGATCGAGGAGAGTGTCGTAATAAAGAAGAGGCCTAGTCAGTAGTCAGCAGTGGGTGGATGCAGGCTGAATAGTTCAATACGTATAAACTTTGGGTTAAATAGGTATAATAGAAGTTTACATAATCTGTAAATATTTATTACAAGTTTTATTTTATGATTTACATAATAAGTAATTTCATGAGTGATTTTATAGTTACTTTAAATGAAGTATCAAATAAAAATATTCATTTCATATCCGAAGATTCCGAAGTGCGAACGAAGTTCCAGTGAATAAGAGCCCTGTGTTGCAACAATACCTACTGACATTATTGGCCCGAAAAGTATCTCTATCCGTCTTCAGAGTTCGAAAACCGATTTCTCATTTAAAATGGAAATCCATGGCTCTTGTAGAATAATAGCCGCTGTCTATGGCGGACTAAACTTGTTGACAAATAACTTTCAGCATTGTTCGATTACGGGTCACGCATAAACCATAAACAAAGATTCACTGAGAGTAAAGTATCGAGATGTATTAGGCAATTTCAATACAATTTAGCAAAACGCTACCCCTCGTGGTGTGAAATATTTAGTGTTTTCCTCAACCAGTGTTTTCCTCATATTTAATAAATCAAGTAGTAAACGAGTCGCCAACTATGTAAGTCAGTGGGTGGTAAGTTTTAAGCTACTCGTAGCGTTCCTTAATGGAAAAGTGGGAACTACTAGTGAGGTGTTTATCGGGTAATAAACATTTGTGACCTCGTCCTCAGAATAATTTTGTGTCCGAAAAAACTCTTCCACTTTTTCTCGTTACTTCTGATTTGGATTCAAGTAGCTCGTCATTTTTATAGATATGGTATTTCCAATTCCCGCCAGTCCTCGATGGGCACTTGCTTCAAACGGGGTAAACACTCCTAAAATTTGATGTTCGGGTCTCAGCAATGTACTTGAATTACTCGAATAAGTCTTGATAAGTATCTGAAGGGGACTCAGTGGCTCAAGTTTGGGGATTTCCTTTTCGGTCAACGATATTAACTTTCTCAAGTAATTTTTGGTCTTACCTAATTGTTGTATTTTCGGGGTTCTTATTAATAATGCTACATCTTCCTACTGTTTGCGTAAACAAAGATAAAGTTTCTCTTAGACCCCTTGTTTTTAGGGTTCCGTAGTCAACGATGAACCCTCATCCGTCTGTTTGTCCGTCTGTCCGTCCGTGGTTTTGCTCCGAAATCGTTGTTTCGTTAATACTAAGCAGCAATTGTTTTTGTAATTGTTATTATATCTGCGTATTGTGTCTGTTTCGTTAATGCTCCGTAATTGCTAGAAAGCTGCAATTTGCAATTCGATATATAAATCAATCACGCCGACAAAGTGGTAAAATAAATAAATATGGGGTAAGTACGTAAGTCTATCAAGTACTTAACCAAAAAATATGCATCCTATACTTTTCCTTACCGCAAAGTAAAACTTCGTAACCAGTAATTCGTAAAATTAGACAGTATGGGCCATTACAGGTCTTTTATCCTAATTTTTAGTTTAACCTCCATACAAATGAATGTTATTGTAATGTTCCTATCGATCCATGAATTATTCACGTGGGAACGCTTGCCGACAACGAACAACAGCTGTAATAACCCAACAACTCGCAACTCCCAAACAAAAACTTGTTTCTTTTCGCTATGAAACAATAACGACAACATTCAACAGATCCAACCACAATCACGTGTTCGAATATCAATTTGAATTGTTTGATATAATACGTAAAAAAAACCGGCCAAGTGCGAGTAGGACTCGCGCACAAAAGGTTCCGTACCATGCAAAAAACGGCCATAAAATCACGTTTGTTGTATGGGGGCCCCACTTAAATATTTATGTTATTCCGTTTTTATTAGTGTTCCGTACAAAACTTTGTTCACGGAACACTTATTTAGTATTTGATGTCATAGCGGCAACAGAAATACACCATGGTTCATGAGATACAGCCTGGACAAACAGACAGACAGACGAACAGTGCAGGCTTAAGTAATAGGGTCCCGTTTTTACCCTTTGGGTACGGAACCCTAAAAACCAACTTTCTGACTTTACCCAATTAATATCTACATATTCCCGTTACCGGTTTATGAATTATTCGTTTCAATATAGATACCAAAAGTAAGTACAATGTTTTCGTTCACATTTTTTTCGTATAACTGTGTAGTTTCATGTTATTTCGTTTATTCATTTTCTTTCTTAGGCTAGGTTTTTTTACAACATTTTATTTCGTTATTATTATAGAGCCAACAACCCACTGCAAAAAAACATTACGTGAGATTTTAAATGTTCGATTCATACATTACTTAAATAAAAAATCGTCCCGCCGAATGTTAAATAGCAGAATGTGTTTTATAAAATTGTCTTGGTTTTCCTTCTATATGATGGTACTGTATGCATGCTGAAATCCGTGCTAACAGTAACACATTCAGTGCCAGCTATGCGCTACGAGTGTAGCCGATAACAGGGGAAAAACCGTATGTAGCGGAAAGCGCCTACGAACAGAGAACGCACGATCTACGAGCGAGTCGCTGGCAGTGAATGTGTTAATAAAGGCAGAAACTCACCCCGCACCGGAGCGGCTTCGGCTTCTAGCACGAAGTCGGGGAACCGCACTCGCACCGCGAAGTTGGTCTCCTTCTTCTGCGTAGCTTTGCATTCGCTGCCAAATCAAAGAGAACATTTAAAAACATGTTACGTCACCTACAACTTAATAAATGGATAATAAAGTTACTAGATTCAGAAACTATAGTAAGACAAAAGTTTTTGATATGTTTATATGACTGTTGGGTTATATAAATGAATTAATAAAAAAGTAATGCTTTGTTGTTTGTTTTAATAATGATTGAATTCCATTAAAATAGAGTGTATTACGTACATCATAATATACATTGGGCACGAATATGCTATAAACGGAGGTGGTTTATATTTGAACATGTACTTAACACGTTATTCAATTCAAAGCGTAAAAGTCACAATTGGCGTAAATAATGACATTAAGTAGGATTATAAGAAAATTTAAGCCGTATTTCAGAGACTCCCCCATACAGCGACGAGCAAACGTATTCATTTGTAAAGCGCCCAACACAATGATGCGAGTATGAAGCGATCTGTCGCTATGATAAGCCTTTGTTCTCCGCGCGACGAGTTTTTAGAATTGTTATCAAGTCTATTGTGGGCGTTAATGAACGACGTTTCGCGGAAAGTGGTGCCTGGGGTGCTACTTCCAACGTTTACCAAGCGCAAGAGAGTCGAGCGACGAGATCAACTTATAAAACGTACCCTTACGGCCCGGCCACGACATTGCGCGACCGGCGACGGCGGCGGTGACAACCATAGGCTGGAGCGAGACACAGCGATCGGACATTTCGTTCCCAACTACGGTTGCCGCCGCCGCCGTCGCCGGTCGCACAATGTCGTGGCCGGGCCGTTATATGCCTATAGATGTTTCTCCGTACAAACGTAGTTCCCATTTTCCTCTCTAGTATTTTCGGCATGGCCCCTAAACTCTATAACAAACTGCCAGATGATATCACTAAATTAGATGACATAAGTATTTTCAAAAAGAGTCTGTTTAAATTTTTAGTTAGGAAAGCATACTACTCGATCGGAGAATATTTGTCTGATACAGAATATTAATTATATAGGTATATGTAGGAATGTAAATTACTAAATTATATTTTATTTTTATAGATTAAGTTTGTAAATATGCATGCACCATCTGGAAAATATTTGTATGCCTAATGGCTAAACATAGTGATACCCTTTTTAAGTGTAGAATTATATCTGTAAAAACCTATGTTTACAAATAAATATATGATTTATTAGATATTGACATTATGGAAAATATTTTCACATAATTGGATGTATATTTAACCATAGCTAATAGCTATCTATGCCCCTATGTTTGACTTTTATTAGATTTTTTCATTATGGTAATAATTAGGAACGAAAAAACAGATTTCATACACTAAATACTCCTAACCGTTATACAACAAATTGTGTTAAAATATTTTCCAGTAATTTTAATATCCGGAGAGGAAAATGAGGACTACGTTTCTATGAAAAGATGAATTCACGCGGGTCCTCCACTTTCGTCTTAAGGATCCTGAGGTCACAACTACTCTGGCAAGCCTTTGTGTTCGACTCGCTTTGCACATTGGAAGACTCAGCTTGAAGGAAGATAAATAGAGGGTGAGTGGGTGTGGAGCTTACGAGCTACGACTCCCGGAGTCATTCCAGTTTATACATCATCGATAGGTACCTGTACCTTTGAAGTCTTACTTTACAATGAAATAATTTACTTATTGTAAATAATGTACTTCAAAAATCATTAAAACTACCAGTAACGTCAATGTGGAGCAGATCGGCATATAAAATGTATTGCAGGGAAGACTGTCATAGGGTATGAACTCTCGTATTTTATATAAGTACTTAAGTATAAGTACGTCGCTCAGATACATTCAGAAAGGAATTTAGTTGAGAGGATGATGTTGGAAATAAATTCGATTGTAATTAAATTAAATTAAAACCAAGTCAAGACCATACCACTAAGTTGACTTTCCAGTAGATGATATTGCCTAGTATATTAGGTAGGTACTCGTACATTTCGTAAATAGTGCAGTATTCACGAAAATAGCTTTTATTATATTACAGTAACTAACTCCATCCAAGTGTATTAAATTGGCCAACTCCCTATCTGCCGAATAGGAATGAGACATCGTGAGCACTAATTGCCATGCAATGAGGATTACTATTACTAAAGACACTAACTAGTATCTAGCCACCATAATACCTACCTACTCGTAATTTGAGTAGGTAAGCAGAAACACTTTAACAGATTGCGACAGAGACAGATGATTTGCTAAATCCGTTTTTGTACAAAACATCGAGTTTATTCGATTTCGGCTTTAAGATTCTACTTCTTTTTAGGGTTCCGTACCTCAAAAGGAAAAAACGGAACCCTTATATACTAACATAAATACTAGCCAAAAACTTATTTAAAAAATCGAATTAATTTCTCGCCTTGCGTGACCTTTTCACCCTGCATTTTTATTTGCTTAATTATGTAAATTCGGAGAACGGCTTCCAGCTTTTTTACATAACGGCACTATTTTATTTTAATACATCTACAACATGAATATTGGTAAAGCAACGGTTTTGATTGGTGCACAATACACCGGTAACATTAATTAACCTCGCCAAAGCAAGTAACAAATTGTAATAGTTTCCACCACGCACTGAGATTGTGCAATCTACCGAACCATAGCTCACTGGAGGGGTGGATAAGTTCCAACGGTAAATACGCAGAAGCGTTGGAAGAGCTTCCTTTCCTCTCTGTACACTGAGAAAATAAACCAAGGTAATTAGACAGTTTCCCTTACTTTGTTCTAAGAGCACCGTCTTTATTTTGTTGTAAAAAAGCTTTTATAGTAGTTTGCGTAACGAAGTTAAATACAGCATTGTTTATTACATTAGCAGTACCCAATGGAATAAATTTAAACAATATATACCTGTATTATAAATTACTATTGATTGATCAAATCATCCCGATATATTGCTATTAACAAAATAGCACGATTACAACATCTTCGTTGTTACGTTGAGTAAATAATTAAAACTTCTGTAAGTGTTGTACGTCGAGTTAAATTAATTGACTTGAAGAATTCTTGCCCAAAAAAATACCTAGGTAATTGTGGTTCGTTTACATTCTTTTAAATAGGTACCTAAAGATACAGACTATTGAAAAAATAGTAGTATTTTTTTATTAGGTAGACTTATTGTTGTGTTGAATGTTATGTGCTGATTCGAGAACAGTTTCGCCGTTGTTATTTTTATTCTAAAATGAGACTAATCGAAACAATAACAAATTCAATAGAAGATAACTCATACCCAACTTAAAGTTGCATTGATAACAAATAGACTATAGGTATATGTAGGTACTTAACAGACTACTAAGATCCCCGTGCAATCTCCTGTTAAAGGTTCTCATTGTTACTTATGATTATCACCAGATAAATATTAAAAATGAAAATATTTATCTCACCTTCATTCAACTTTATCCTACAACAAACTTTATAAATAAATAAAAATCCAAATGCACAGATGTCCCTTGTTGACTAAAGGCCCTCGCTACGCTCGGTCATTCGATGGGCTCAGATACTAGATGGGCAACACCGACCGCGAGCCATGGCTACTACGCCACCCTCCTCTTAGAGGAGATTAGTGTCTGAGCGCGATGAAAAGCCAAACGGCAACCCGGCCGTTTCAGCTGCACAAGTATCGGCGGCCACTGAACGTACTCCTACTCCGCGGTCGTTGAAGAATGAGCAATCCCATTAGCAAGACGACCGACGAATTCCCGAGTCTCCGCAAATTTAATTAGACTTGAGCTTAAGAGACTCCTCAAAAACCAGCTAGTTTCTTAATGCCATTCATTACAGCGCTATAAAAATGTTACAGTATTCACAGGTCGTAATTATGGAGCCGCATTATGTTCATTATGAATTCGACAAGCGTAAACTTACAGCAACCCCACGCGGGAGGTAAACTAATTAAATTTTCATAATGCCTCAAGCATTCAACTCGAGAAAGCCAAATAACCTCGCAGGTTGACAACTTGACAACCTGACTAGCTCTAAATTATAATTTTATAATTAACCATACAAACCGCTAACTTTAATTGAAAATTACGTAAGTATTTCACAGGAATTGAATTTTGCGGGAAACGAAATGTTCTGCAAAGTACCTACCTCTACCTATAATAATAAATAATAGTGAAAACACTTACAAAACTATTAATTATATCCAGTAACGGGAATCTGGGCAAGTATCTGACCTATATACTGTAACGTAGATACGTTACGTAACCTAGGTTACATTTATAAAATTAAATTAGATTGATAAATAACTTGTAACACTTTAATATTATTTTTACAAAACTGTTCCTTCTTATTACGACTCACTGTACTTCGTGCAACACTCTTTTGTTCGAAGTAAACCGGCTAGCGGCGTCCCCGTCCCGCGGACCCTCTCTCCGCGCGGGCCCGCGCGCGAGTCGATCATAGTCAGGACAGATCTAGCTTTCGTCGCCGGCGCACGCTCGCTTGCCTTCGCGCAGCGACGTCTGTCGTGCCCGGCGAGAATTAATTTGTTCGATTGTATTTATTCATTCCGTTCCTGCACTCATTTAGTGCAAATGGAATCATTTTTTAGTGTTTTAAATCCCCTTTGGGTAAGTGTTGAACATTTCTTACGCTTATTCTAAGCAGGTAGATTTAAATGTTATTTCTAACGGCTATTTCGCTATGCTACTTCTTTGTGTGATTTTGCTTGCCGCTTAATTCAAGTACTCTTGCATTCATTCCACTCTTATTACATCTCGTTTTAATTGCTAAATTGTGTTTCTTTAAAGTCTATGAGTTAATTTATTTTCCAGTAATTTATAATTCAAAATTTGACCGTTACATTCTATACTCAGTTTTGTTTTAAAGCTTGTTCATTTAAACTTAGCATCAGTGAAAAGTGTAAACTCCGTCTGACTGTACCATTCCGCACATCACCAAACTTTCACCATCATCATCACGCAGTACTGCTTCTTGCTTTGCTTTTTGCCGTGCCGGGTACAGTCAGCGGAGACTTATTAAGAACTTTTCCTCACACAATGGAAATAAATTCCAGGGAGCCTAGTTACGGCTAGAACCGTAGCCGTGAAGACAGCCCGGCAGTTCCTGAGCGGCCCCAGCTGACGTCCCTCAGCTCGTCCGTCTCCCAACCCGCAGTGGCACCGGCAGCTTCAGGGGAGTACTTGCGTGGTGGAACTGTCCTCGGAGCAAAATCAGTACCGGCCTAGAACGTACCCTACCCTACGACGTAATCGTGTGCTTGCGGCGGAAGTTAAGGGAGAATAAATTTAGTTCGTTATTTTAAAAACTACAGTTTTATTTATTCTCACCGCCTACCCGTAGCAATACCTACATAATTCGAATGACAATAACAAATTGTCTTCCGAGATGAGTCGAATCCGACTCTCCTAAACGACATAGGTATATATATATGTATTTTGTTACCAAATTTTGTACCTATATATGAAATGGATTACTTAATAGTTAAAGTTCAGCTTCAGTTGTAAGCGCTACAAACAACTAACAGGTAAAAAAACAACGGGTTGCACTCCGGGAGTGCCGACAGAAGTGAAAACTCAATGACTAGTCCAAAATGTCTGTAGCACTATGTATAATTGACCCATCCTCCTTTCTATTGAAAAACTTTAGTTCCGAAATTGCTGGTCAGTGAGCTTGTTTAAAATTCGAAATTCAAAGTAGCGTTCATTGTTTAAAATTTGAATAGAAATTGTAAAGTTACCTTGCAGACCTCGCATCTAAATATATTTGGTCATGATATTATGAGTTTTATTCACCAGTACTAGAGTTCACTTTTATTAGCGATTTCATCAAGATGTAGCTTTATTGAATTATATTTGAGTGATATAAAGTTAGAATGTAACTGTGAGATCCTCGTATTTCAACCCGTACAAGATTAGAACCTTTTTCATGTAATGTCATTGAGTTTTTCTTTATTGATTTAAATGCCATCTAAATGAGTGGCCATCTAAACGTTACGGTCACGCGATACGCTGTCTCGAGTTTATCATTTTTTCCCCACCTCAAAAAGTGCTCAGCGCCGCTAAAGAAGTTTTCACTTCAAAAATATACTATAATAGTATACCTACTGTAATAAATTAATAATTAGGTACTAATACCTATTCTAACCGGATTGCCTTATTCTGTAGCCAATTACCCCCGGTAACCTGTGAACGAGTTTCTCCGAAGCCGGTGTACTTCTCAACTAGCCATCGATCGAGCTCCAACAACCACCACTTCTAGTTACTTAACTTGAGTTTGGGAGATTAAGCGCTGAGGAATACTTCATTATTTTCAGCTTAACGATCAGGATAATACTGGTTCTTGTTAGTCAATAAAACAAATGAATATATATTCGGTAAAAACTAATAAAACTGGCTACAACTTCCGTTTTTATTCATTTTCATAGATTATTGGTTATGTAACAAGAATTTACCAATCCTATCGTGAAATACTCCTAAAGAATTTACATCCTACCTAGTAATGATTTTTTCTGCCCATAACAGGACCATATTTATTCGATTTATTTTCACTCTACCAGCTTTACCAGCTTTTTTTGTCTTTTTCTTTGATGGATTGATTTGTAATTTTATATACAGTTGTAGGTAAATATTTTACGTGCCTATGCCCTTTTTATATCTATATACATTGATGCAATAGAGAGAAGGTAGATTATGTACCAACTTAAATATTATACTTGTTGTACCTACTTGTTAGATGATTTCACGAAATTGGGGAGTCAAATGACATGAGGGAATCAGTGAAGTTATTGTATAAAAATATCGTTTCCCTTCGGGATAAGCTTATTTCATGGGCGCACCGTATCCCTCGCAAATACATGATTTTTGCATGCATAAACTTTGGAATAAAACGCGTAAGATTACCTGCCTACGACTACGAAAGAAAAATATCTTTACATCGCAATGATTTCAGCGTATTTCATCGAAGCGATACCAACAACTTACGCCAACTCATCATTATAGTATGTACTTCTAAAGAAATAAAATAAAAATAGGTTCATCAATTAGGGCAATCCATAAAAAATATAATATATCGTCGGGTGACAAGCAAAAGTCACTAACTAACACCATTGAAATTATTGGACAATAAACCGTGTTACAAGTGTGATAAAGTGCATTGTTACTTTAATTTTTTGATAGTACTTAGTGACTTTTGCTTGTCACCCGACGATATTTTCAAAGTCTATTCTAAATCTTATATGTTCATTTTAAAACCTTAAGGTTTTAAACTTTAAAACTTAATGTACCTAAGTACCGTTTTTAGGGTTCCGTACCCAAGGGTAAAAACCCTACCCTAATACTAAGACTCAGCTGTCCGTCAGTCTGTCTGTCTGTCTGTCTGTCCGTCTGTCTGTCTGTCACCAGGCTGTATCTCATGAACCGTGATAGCTAGGCAGTTGAAATTTTCACAGATGATATATTTCTGTTGCCGCTATAACAACAAATACTAAACTTAGAATATAATAAATATTTAAGTGGGGCTCCCTTCGAGCAACACCGGCTTCCGACACGGGGCTCCCATACAATAAGCGTGATTTTTTGCCGTTTTTTGCGTAATGGTACGGAACCCTTCGTGCGCGAGTCCGACTCGTACTTGGCCGGTTTTATTTTTTATTTATAAGTAGCCACTTCATTATTAAACAATCTGTTCTTATCGTAGGTACTTATGTTTGACGCGGCAGTTTTTCAGCCACTTTTATTGCTTTTATACGCAGAACCGCTGGCTCAGCTTTTTTTGTTTTCGCTTGACCGACCTACGGTTTTCGCAAATTGGAAGACTGAATGCTGCGAATGCTTACACCACCTCATTAGTAACAATTAGAAGTAATCTTATAAGAATAAATTTTCTTTTCGTCACTTGAAATTTCTCAAGCTCTGTAAATTATATTCACAACACAATGCAAAAAATTACGATCGGATTTGCGACGAATCCATTCGAGGATATTCATGACACTTTTAGATCAATTCTTATAACGAAGCATATGACTTATTCATGGTTTCGAAGGTAGACGCAATAAGTCCGATGCCTTCAGATGGAATACCGTATTTTAAACGAGACGATAACGAACGAAAACAAATTTATGGCACAACCACCTTCCTCTAAGTTTTTTCATTGTATCTAATGTAGGTATTTAATTGGTTACATTATATCTGTTATACCTAGCATTACCCAAGCCTTTTGGGTAAAGCCCAAATTTAAGTAGGTAAACTTGTGTTTACCTGGGTGTACCTAGTATTACCCAAGCCTTTTGGGTAAAGCCCTAAAATTAAAACATCTTTAACTTTGTTTTCGGCCTTTACCCGTATATGTCTAGGTCTACCTAGTACTGGGAGGGTAATATCACTTAACAGATGATGCAACACCTAACATTACCCAGCCAGTGTTGGGTAAACCGAGATGTGTACGTGTAAACGCCGAATACAGATTATGTTGTATAAATTTACGGACTTTATCCAAAATGCTCGTATAATACTAGTTATACCAGGGTAAACATGAGTTTAATTATCCTTCGAACATTACCCGTAACACATACAAAAAATAATGATACGGTCGAATTGATAACCTCTTTTATTGAGGCAGTTAAAAGTAAAAATAACGATAACACAAAGTAATAAAAAAAGAAATTAAAAAATTATATAAAACTAAAAGTGACCGTTCAATCCGTTCATAATACAACAGGGACATGAATATGCGACACAACTGAAAACCGCCGTGTCGCCGAAATAATTTTTAGCTTGTAAGATTTTACTATTGTATGTATGTTAGTTTGTAAGGTATGTATCTATGGGCCTTAGTTGCCTGATAATAAATGATATTTGATTTGATTTGATATGCCAAACATTATATGCGGTAGTTCGCGCCCGTACAGGTCTAAGCAATTTCATTAGAGGTGGTCAAATCTGTAAATAATATTAATTTTGTTATTAAATTTACAAAACATCCATGAGACACAGACATTTTTAAATATATTAAGAACGGGTCACTCACGTACCTATCAATCACGTATCACGGGTCGGTACGAAGGGAAAAATGTCGAGCGTTTTTCGACTTAAAATACGTGAGTGACCCGTTCTTAATATATTTAATATAATGCAAAAGTAAGTTCATAGCGTTTTGGAAAATATATTTTTAGGGTTCCGTACCCAAAGGGAAACCTATTACTAAAACTCTACTGTCCGTCTATCTTTCACCGGGCTGTATCTCATGAACCGTGGTAGCTAGACAGTTGAAATTTGACAGATTTCACAGATGAAGTATAGTCTGTCAAGCAAAGTATATTAGTAGCAATGTACAGCAAAGTGAAGTAGGGCAACACTCATAGAGCAGTATTGCGCTAAGAAAAGCAGCAATGTACATCGAACCAAAACATGTAATTACCTATCATAACCTCAAATTTTACAAATATTTACGATCAACGAGCATGTAGCATTGTAGGCACCTTGACTTTGCTTAATTTCATGCACAATCTTATTTATATTGGTATTTAATGGTGACAGCAGAAATTTCTTTTGAAATAGCAACGATTCAGAATGTAAACAAACAAGATGGCTGTCATTCACGATCCACATTCCACAGATAAAACACAGATGATACTCGATTTTGGAATTATTCGAAAACAGTGTTGCTAACCCGCGATTTTTCAAATTTGCCGCCTTTTGCTACTGACAAGATTTGCTTGACCAAGTATATTTTTGTTGCCGCTATAACAACAAATACTAAAATTTACTTTATCGGGTAATTTACTTTATCGGGTTCCTCGTGGCGTGGGCATGTTGTACATGTGTTTGTCTTATTTCTAATAATGGTAGCGATTCTTTTAATATTAGTAATTCTAATTAGAATTAGACAGCCGTTTTGTAAAGAATCCCCGTTAAGCCAGGCGATGTTGAGCATGATGGGCAATGTTGAGCAAGTTATCGGTATGTACATACTTCATTTGGTATGCATATTACTTGTACGCTGCAAAAAACTGAAAAGTCAGTCAATCGGTGGGGATGGGATTGTGAATATGCCAAATGTTATTCGGCAATTCGCGCCCAAATACGTCTAAGCAGGTTTTCATCGTGGGAGCGTAAATCTGTAACAAAACATGACGCACTTAATTAATTTCTGGCATTTATTTAAATAGGACTAATCAAATCTTAATTTAATTCCTCGACTTTGATAACTTACTTTCCCGTAGAATCCCGATTCCCCCTTCCCGGTGTCCACGCCTAAATTAATATTGGTGGCGCAATGATTTATTATAATGTCTTCATTTACCTAAAAATTAAATATTTTATATGATTTGAATTTAAGCAGATGCGTCTACAAAAATGTTCCTGACATCTTGTCGACAATATTTTTCGGCTTTTATATATACATACATGGAATGCTGTGTAAGCCGATACTGCGGGCTCAGCAGGGTTCCATTTTTATCGCCTATCATTATGCGCGTCCCTTTCGCACTCACATACTTGTTAGAACGTGACAGGCATGGTGACAAGCGATAAAAACGCGACCGTGCTACAGGCTACGGGGGCTGGAGCCCATAGTCGTCACATGCGCATTGCCAAATTTTTATACTTGTATGTATATATTTTACCCAAATAATAATAAATAGAGTAAATAGAGATTTAAATAAAGATAATAATAATATATAGAGTAAATAGTAGCCCAATAATGGTCGCCCCTAGGTTGGAGCCATTGGAGCTAATTCCCTAGTTAAACTTCCTTTTAAATTCGATCTTTCCAGCCGTGTGTTTGGTATTCGGAACATATTTTTTTTTTATAAAAAGACTAATCAATAGGCTTACAGGGACTGGTTTCCCTTCCTGTTCAAAGCGAGAGATGTTAGGCCTCTGGACCGGCAGGATTCGCCAGCGCGTGCTTGACACCGCATGCTCGCTCAGGAACAACGGGAACTTTCCGCACAAACCTGGGATTGGGTTCGGGTCGAACCTCACGTAAAGGGGCTAAAAATAATGTAGTAGGCAGTTGGTAATCGTTTTTCATAATAATTTCCAGAAGTCGGTACTTATATGAAACTATCAACCTGCCCCGGCTTCGCACGGGTTACACAAAGACGCTTAGCACACAGGGTACGATTCGCACGTCGTTCCGATGTTTGAGCGAAATCCTCCTCCTCCTCCTCGCACCTCCTCCCACTCGCACATCGGAACAACGTACGAATCCTATCCAGTGTGCTAAGCGCCAAAACCTCAACAAATTGTACTTTTAAACTTTTCTCAAGAATCAATATCAATAGAGATAGGTAAAACCGCATTAAAAATCTGTTCAGTACTTATTGTAGCATCCAAAGTATTCAAATAGTTCGGTACGCCATACAAATTATATAGTGTACCTACCGAACTATTTGAATAAAGGTTTGCATCAAATTACTTTTCTTCTCCTAGAATTAATTAATAAAATGCAACTTTCAGCCACTGATTGCAAGGTTTAAAGAGAGCCTTTCCGAACGAGTGTGGTGAACAATGTTTTTTTTTTACTTTTTGTGGATAATAAAGACCTTGGCAACGAATCGCAACCGATTATCGATACAATGCGGCATAATCTATCGATTGAATTCGTTGCAGCTATAGTCGGGCGATGTAAAAAAGTTTTTTAAAATACCTATATTATAGGCACATTTTAAATTATAATCACCTTTTTCTTCACTGTTTTAGAGAGAGTTAGAAGAAATTCCTGATTATACTTCAAAATTTCGTGTTCCCGATTGCAGTAATCGGCACTGGTTATCACGAAGGTGTGTTTTTCTTGTGGCACCACATCCTGGTGAGCTACCACCGAGCATCCATCGCGGAGCTCTTGTGAGTACATTATTTCATCAGGCGAAATGCGACCACCTAAGAAGATACCCATATATTCCGCACTGGGATTGTTTGAAACTGCAAGAATATAGTTCCAATATTGTTACTCTGCATTGAAAATTTAAAAACCTGAGTTAAAATGTCAACATTTAAGAGTCTGATACAATGTGAAACTGCTTAAATCTGCCAACAACCCGTTTACAAATTAGGCGTCTTTCTAATTGAAGCATCAGCAAGCAAGCAGCATCTGGTTAAGATTACAAAATGTTATTGTAACGTTATAGGTGTGTTTTTTTTTTCGCTTCAATCCTTTAGTTTTGGGATGTCGTTGAATAGGTCGTTTAAAACTTCTAGGTTGAATGTTACATTAAATATTTTCGTAAATAATCGCTCCGAAAAAAAAATGCGTAGCCAAAATTTTAGACCGTGAGACCCTGGCTAACTCTCAGTAAAGGACCAAAAATTAAATATTAAGCCAATTCATCCAAAATCCTATTGCTATTAATATGAAATACTACGTACATAGCGATCGATCATAAGCGCGGATATCCACAATATACAGTGTGTTTTTTTTAAGTGGGACAGTATGGGGAAATCCCAAAGTATAAGAGATACAGGGAAACTGTCTTAGGAAACATTAGGTACTTTTTTGTGAAAAAAAAATGGTATAGTCAAAATTTTGGTCAAGTGTGAGTTGTCCCTAAAAATGATTAATTTTGATGAAATTTTTTTTTGACACACATCTACTCAGTTTCATGAGGGGATCATTTTATTGTATGAGAAGAAAAAAATCGGGACAGCAGAAGTTAGTCAAATTTAAGAAAATCGTTTTCATTTTTACAACCCGTGTAAATTGAAAACCACTGCCCACTGCAAGGTTTTTATTTAAAAAATATTGCCTATTCCAGTTTTACATTTGAATTTGGAACACTTTATTTGGTTTAAAAAGGATTAAAATACTTTAAGATATTCTTACGCGAGCCTTACCTTACAAATCTAATTTAAAAAAAAAACAAATTTTAAATTTGGAACTTCTTGAAACAAACAGTATTTTACTTGATATTTCATTGTTTAAAGTTAACATTATGTTAAGTTTTCGTCATGGAATTACCAAACTCGCATAAAGTAGATTTAATTGAAGCGTATTTTGTAAATTATCGTAGCTCTGTGAATGCGTTACAGTGGTATCGGGAACGTTATCCGGACCGCGATCAACCGGACCGCAAAATTTTTGACAAACTGGTGAAAAATTTAAGAAAGGGAGGCTGTTTTAAATTAAAACGGAAGAGACGAGCCACAGTAATAAATGAATTTACAACTATCGCAATCTTAGGATATTTTGAAGCCTACCCAAAAGCCTCATTGAGGGAAGCTGCTAACACTATCGGTGTGCATAAATCTACAGTACGAAAGGTATTGAAGGCTTACAAGTACAAGTGTTACATAGAAGGTCATCTTGTACAAGCATTGCTTCCAGGAGACACTGACCGGAGATTAGCATTTTGCCAGTGGTTTGTAGCATGCTCGATTAGAAACCCGTCTTTTCCAAGCCGGATTATTTGGACAGATGAATGCAATTTTTCAAACAATGGCATGTACAATAGAAAAAATAATCATTTTTGGGCACGTACAAACCCCTTCCGAACTACGGCAACCCATAACCAGGTCCGCTTTTCCTTTAATTGTTGGTGTGCAATATTAGATAATAAAATCTTTGCCATTAAAATTTACCATGGAACATTGAATAGTCAAAAATATCAGGAAATATTAAACATGGCTGTGGATTTAGTAGATATGGCAATTCCATTAAATAATTTGAATAATATCATCTACCAACAAGACGGCGCCCCTGCCCACAATAGTATCGCTACGAAACAGTTTTTAAATGAACATTTTCTTGATCGCTGGATGGGCACAAATGGCCCTATTAAATGGCCACCACGTTCACCCGATTTAACACCGTTGGATTTTTTCATTTGGGGGTACCTTAAAGGTCGAATTTATGCAGATACTTACAACTCGGTACAAGAGTTAAAAGACGCAGTGCATTATCATTTGAACAACATACATCACAACGCCTTGTCTAAAGCTACCAGAGGTGTTCTGAAACGCGCTCGTGCCTGCATTCGACAAGAGGGAGGCCACTTTGAACATTTACTTTAATGTAAAATTATTTTATTAAATTTACCTAACTTCTGCTGTCCCGATTTTTTTCTTCCCATACAATAAAATGATCCCCTCATGAAACTGAGTAGATGTGCGTCAAAAAAAAATTTCATCAAAATTAATCATTTTTAGGGACAACTCACACTTGACCAAAATTTTGACTATACCAATTTTTTTTTCACAAAAAAGTACCTAATGTTTCCTAAGACAGTTTCCCTGTATCTCTTATACTTTAGGATTTCCCCATACTGTCCCACTTAAAAAAAACACACTGTATACCAAATATAATAAATAATCTACATCCGTCTAGCATACCTATACTTTTGAAAGTTTCTAACCTGATACGTGAGGTGCAAGCAATGAAATCTTGGCACCAAAATTAATTGTTCCCGTAGACTGAGTCAAGACGGTGGGTTTATTAAGGTTTTCAGTCATCTTCCGGTATCTCGCAAGTATCATGTCACCATTTTCCATTTGATTCCGAAATGCCTCCAATTTGCACTAAAAATGGATTGATCAAATTAAATGACGGTCGTCTTTACGAGGGCAGTTTCAGGGGCACATTAGTCAGTGGCGAGTCACTGCCTGCATCGATAACGTGTATAAACATTGTTATGGCAGGTGTCCGGAATTCTCAGCAATAGTCCAATCTTATGACCAGCCAAACTTCAACACCATAACCGGCACTCTTCTCCACTGTATTTACAATAAGCCCCTACGCCAGCTGGCACCGATTTACATGTATCTATTTGCGCTATAATGGGTTCTAGCTGGTGTATTACATAAAATCAAATTTGTCTTGAAGGGCCTCTGCGCTGTTGGGTTCGGCCCCACGCCTACTACTTTTGACCAACATGCTCAGTCAAAAGCAGTTTTGCCTGTTTTTGTCGGTTAAAAGTTCTTTTGACCAGTTCACACTTTTGACTGCAAGATATATAGTAGTATACCCTATAATGGACACGGAACCAGTAATGGGACAAAAAAACACAATTCCTCTAAAATAAGTATATAAAAGTAGTTTATAAACACTGGATATATTTTTATCATAAATAAGAGTCCTAGAGCTGATTATGTTTGAATTTTTATTAAATTCGGTTATTTTTTAAGAAATGTGCGTCAACCCAAAAGTTGTCGTGCCACTGAAAAAAAATATCACTAAAAATTCTTAACAACTTCGCTAAGAGAGGTGAGTTAATTTATTAAATTTTAATTAATTAATACTTGATGGCAGATGGCAGTCGCTTTCGTAAAAGCTAGTGCCTACGTCAAATCATGGGATTAGTTGTCAAGCGGACCCCAGGCTCCCATGAGCCGTGGCAAAATGCCGGGATAACGCGAGGAAGAAGAAGAAGAAATAATTAATACTTGATGAAAACTAGAATGTGTTTTGTTAATTGCATTTACCATGAGATAAGGTATACAACACACTATGTTGTGACTCCACAGATGTAAAAAAATAGTGGTATTTGGCCCAATCCCATTATAGGAGCTGTAAAACTGCATACCTCCTATGATGGGACAATTGACATAATGATGCTTGCCATGCCATAATTTCATGTTTTAAACAATACAGAAGTAAAATGTAGTTACGAAATATGTCAACCAGGAGGTATTCTCGGACTTAGGATAAATTAATATCGTTTTTCAAAATTTTTATTTAACTTGCCTTGTTAGTTAGTGTGGGTCAAATCTTGGTAGCTGAATTTGACCCACTTTTCGATTTCCGATTCAGTTGAAATTTTGTGTAAGTACGTAATTAAGTATGCAAATCGGATGATAATGCAATATTATGATAACATGGACTTGATCTGATGATGGAGACAGGAGGTGGCCATGGGAACTTTATCGCAATAAACCCTAACTAATTGTGTTTGGGTATATTAGAATTGTCTCGATGAATCTAATACAATAATAATTGGCTGTGGAAAGAAAAATACATTCAGCGATAAAAGCTTATACCAAAAATTTATTTTTTTGCCATAACTTATTCCCCATTTCAAAATTTTATACTGATAGAGCAATGTCCATTATAGGGGGCCCATTACTGGATCCACGTCCATTACCGGGGGCCCATTACTGGAGCTTTGGTGTCCATGACTGGAGAAAAAAGCATAGTTTTAATTTGTTAATTATGTGGAAACTCATTGCAGTATCTTTGATACAACACGCCTAAAATATGAAAGGCGGATAGGACTTTCATCTTTTAACACGCTAAGCGGACGACCATTTACAAGGGAAATATCATAAATACTCCAAATTTCCTCTTAAATGTCCCATGACTGGTGCTGTTACTATATATATATATATATTTTTATTATATCGACTGATTAGTGATACTGATAAATCAAACCTTCCTGAGCACCAGGAAAGTTTCGTGGAACAGAACGGAATAATAGCAATGCGAAGCGGCTATCGTTTTACTAACGAACAGAATAACCTCACCTCCTCCAAGTTGGAAGCTAACTATAAATAAAATATAACTACTAACTTTACCTCCTCCAATACTTTCTCTTCATACCAATTACCAATACGTACGCGGCTACAGTAATCTGTGCCCTTGTCTTCATTTAGTTTCGAATTAAACATTTTGGAAAAAAGTAAAAATAAAAAATCTTTATAAAGATCTGCGGTAAAAAACGATAGAAAACTAAAATGACACGATGTTCACGTCATGGTTACGTCAGTTGTTGACCAAAGAGTATAATAATTATATGTATAGTGTTGTTGACTATCACAAGACAACCATTTGTAATAATACTAATAATAGTAATTTATACAATCGTGATATAATAGAGAGTTTTTCAGTCGAGTACCGTGTTTAGGCAACGAAGCTTGCTGAGTTGACTAAGTATGGTACCAGATTGAAAAGCTTGATTATATCACTATTGTATACAATATTTTTTCTACGAGTCAACAAAAATAATACTTTAAACTAGTAGAATCATACAAACAAACCAAACCAAAAGTATACAGCTAAGATACGCGAGCAGCCGCGATACCTTCATACTGGAGTACTCGTTATTATACTGTGATACTGGTACGCGCCCCGGCCGCCGCGTTGGTCAACGACACCTTCTCGTAACTCATGAGGCCCTGGTACTTGCTCCGCGCTAAATTCAATTTTTAGACAGTTGTTTTCTCGATTTTGGCCACCGTAGACTATGGAGACTAACAAGCAACTACTTAAGTGGTTTTCGTAGTCTATGGATGTTGCTATATGAAGGGTGTCACATGCGCGTTTCTGACTTATGAACCAATTGTTTATACTATACAACCTAAAATAAATAATTAATTTGAGCTATGGTTTTGTTTCGTCGTCTTGATGGCGGCGAGCTTGTAACTTCCCCCCCTTAATATTATCTAAACTAAAGCTTAACCCCTCCTTACTGAAAATTATCCCCTGAAATTTAGCCACGTGATCGTCTAGTCTAGAGTTAGGACCCCTCGAAATGTACCGCAGAAACCTAAGTTCTTTAATGAATACTAGCTAAATTTTGGACTCTGTTTTATTTTATTACTAGCTGAGGTACCCGGCTTCGCTCAGGGAGCTGAAATGAGAATTGTGTGGTGGTTGTAATAAAAGGATACTCTTGAAAATATATTTAGGTTTTTTTTTCTAAGTACAATACCTATACCTACTTCTTACATTAACAGCAACCTACGCATAGTTGACCATGAGAAAAGCATAGGGCAATATATAATATAGTTGAATTATCGAGAAGATGGAATTGCATTTGTAGTGGTTGTATGCTGATAGTACAAGAAAATAGAAAATTCAAATATAGAATGCCTGTAAACAAACAATACTACTACATATGCAATTCCACGCTCTCGATGATTCAACTATAACTGGAAGTATTTGTCGAAAATCTCCTGAGAGTATGAAGGCTTCGAATAGTCCACAATGTTCTAGAATATTCCACAACATTTGAGTGTGTTCTGGAACACTCCACAATGATCTGGGATCCTGGATTCTAGGCTATATTTACGAATATTTGATAACATTCCAGAATATTCCGGAATGTTCTCGAACATTCGAACCTCACAACTGTCTTACTTTAAATATATACCCCTACCAATAGATAGCTCCAACCCTATAAAAAAGGCTTCGAATGGTCCAGAATATTCCACATTTGAAAGTGTCCCGGAATGTTCCACAATGATCTAGAAAGTTCTCGAATACTCGAAAACATTCCAGAATGTTCTGTAGCTTCACCCATACAAAAAAGGCTTCGAATGGGCCACAATGTTCCAGAATATTCCATAACATTCGAGAGTGTTCTTGAATATTCCACAATGATCTGGGATGTTCTCAAACATTCGACAACATTCCAGAAAGTTCTGAAATGTTGTAGAATGATCTCGAATACTCTCGAATGCTCTTGACTGTTCTAGAAATGTCTAGAGGGTAAAATTATCTTCAAATGCACGCCTTTCAGGAAAAAACGGGAATCTTCTGCGTGGAAAGACAAAAAAGGCTTCAAATAGGCCACAATGTTCTAGAACATTCCACATTTGAGTGTGTTCTGGAACGTTCCACAATGATCTGGTATCCTGGATTCTAAGCTATTTCCGAATATTTGACATCATTCCAGAATATTCCGGAATGTTCTTGATCATTCGAACCTTACGACGTTACCACAATAGGTAGCTATGATCCTACAAAAAACCTTCGAATGGTCCAGAATATTCCATAACATTCCAAAGTATTCTGGAATATTCCACAATGATCTGGAATGTTCTCAAATATTCGACAACATTCTAGAATGTTCTGAAATACTGTAGGATGCTCTCGAATATTTTCGAATGTTCTGGACTGTTTTAGAAATGTCTAGCCTCCGAGACCCGAGACGGCTTCGAATGTTCCAGAATATTCCACAATGATGTAGAATGTTCTCGAATATTCGACAACATTCCAGAATGCTGTGGACTGCTCTCGAATACTCTCGAATGGTCTGGAATGTTCCAGAAATGTCTAGCCTCCGAGACGGCTTCGGATGTTTCAGAATATTCCACAATATTCGAAAGTGTTCTGGAATGTTCACATTGATCTAGAATGTTCTCGAATATTCACCAACATTCCAGAATGTTCTGATATGCTGTGGAATGCTCTCGAATACTCTCGAATGTTCTAGAAATATCTAGCCTCCGAGACCCGAGACACCTCACCAGGTACAAATTTTAGTAGGTATATATTTCACGATCTATTCTGAACTTTCCTTCATTAAATTAAGGTTCAAAATTCAAAAACAAAAACAACTGCTTCTGGGTCTCAGAGGGCGAAACTTTCAGCCCTTATATCTTCAAAAGCACACCCTTCAGGTAAAAACGGAAAACTTCTTCATGGACGGGAGATAGAGGGCTACCACCCCATATAGCTTCCTTGATCGTATCGGGACTCATTTCTGAGTTTTAGCGGCACGCACATTGTACACTTTCTTTTATTATATATATTGATTACCTAGTTCATAAAATAGAGATTTTATTACTGAGAATATTTTTTATTATGTTATTAAAGAAAATTTTCAGGAATATTTTATTAAGTTATTGTCGCAGCATATTCAACGTGTTCTAAGGTAAAGTATAAATGGTATTGCTAAAAATATTAGAATGGTATGGTAATGCAGTATATAAAATATTAAGAAGGTTATATATTCTTGATAAAATGAGTTAAAAAAAATTGTTGGTAAAAACCTGCCACACCTATTAAGCCTCTGGGATAACATATAAGTAGCATTCCTGGGATAAGCCCATTTACACCCTAACTTTTCAAGATTATAATTAACTACCAGCTTCTTGCGAAGATGCTACTCATACGCTCGATGCAGGATAGGAGGCTCCTAGTCCAATCAACAAGGTTAGTCGGAACACCTACCCTATCTTGGTAGCCAGACGGGCTTTGACCAACACTTCGGAACTTATGCGTATCTAGATGACTATGAAGAGAAGTGCCAAATATTCATCAGTCATCAAAATTACTTATCTTTTATTTCAAAAGCTAAGGGATATTAATCCCATTTCCATTCCCCAAACCTAAAATATAAGCTGCATTTCTGGTCTCTTAGTAGTATAAACGAAGTACTAAATTTACTATGAAACTGAAAACGAACTATGAATATCAAAATGAGCATTATTTCACTCAAAGTATCCTTTGGTTTACTCTTGCCTGCCAAAGGTTCCCTAAAAACAGCTATTCTTTGATATTCCATCTCAGGATAGACTGCATTTCCTAGCAACTCAATTTGATATTTAGGAATTTGTTTTATAAATACCTTGGAAACCTGATTATGTTACTCAGTACTTCATCTCTACTCCAGACGACCAGAATTTTAATAGATAAAATTAGAATAAGATAGAAAATACCCTTTTACCCAGATAAATTATAAGTTCTTAAGCAGTAACATTTAACTCCACATAATTTTATAATGAAGAAACCATATTTGAAGTCTTTAAACGAGGAAAAATATCAACCGTTTCAATTTTAGACCCTAAATCTCTAAAGAAACCCTAATTCCCTAGTAATAGTGTGCGATTTTACCCTATTAACCCTATCCTCTGTCTCTACTCTAGTATAACCAAAGCACAGTTCGTACTTACCATCGACCCTGGTACTTTGGAATATACGCAAGTGTGTCCTTATTAGTTACAAGCTAAGCATTCGGCGAGTGACTCCGAGATTGCAACCTATCAACTCGTGTTATTGCCCCCCTCCATGGCATTTTGCACAAAGGCAGGGATGCAACATGGATAGGACAGGTCCCTATTGTGTATATAATTGGTATAAATAAATATATTTAATTACAAAGCCTTCGAATACTGTAGATTTCAAGCAAGCCCACGTTACCCCGGATGACGCGCACGTGACGTCCTTGCTATTCATCTAACAGCTGGACATCGAAAAAGCTAGGGAGGGAGACGTTTTAAGTCTGCTGTGTTGATATAAAGCAGACCCCAAGACAACCCTCATCTTGGAACGAGATAGACCTCCTTCCATCCGCTGTTTGTCACCGTTAGGATAGCAGATGAAAGGCTAGACTAAACTATATGTCTAGGCACTGATTTGGTTTTGAATCATATGAAAAAATAAAAATTAGGAGTTTTCAGATATAGGTCAAGTAAACACTTTCCAAACAACTACATTTCTATTGAGAACTCCTATAGAAAACTATTAGCAAAGTGGACACACTCTATCCAATGATATCTAAGCTTAAATATAACGGAAACACATATTTCCGCCATGCCAAACAAAGACACAATTCCAAGTTCTACTCTATGAGAATTGGGACATACGTCTTATTCTCGATAAAGCTAAGCACTTAGAAAAATGGACAGAGTTTCCCCACTCTCACCAATAATCTCCGCGTACTATAGAAAAACCAAGGTCAGTTGTCGGTCCCGACGCTAGTAAAAGACTAACTCGCGTCGTCCCCCATCAGTCCTTTTATACTATTATTCATGTCGTCAGTGACGACACAAATGTCGTCAGTGAAGACACCCGATGTCGTCAGTGACGACACAAATGACCTTGGCGAGTGCAAAACAGCGTCAGTGAAGACAACCCACCGTCCCATAATATACCCACTTACCTTACCGAAATATAAGTCTTACATACTTTACTTAAAGCTTATTTTTGGTTTGATAATTTAATAGAAACGTTTAATGAATGAATGAATAATATTTATTTCAGGACTAGTCCCATATTATGTTAGTAACAAGTTTATACTACTTAAATTTAGTGTTAGTGCAAAACAACATAAATATAATTTAACAAATAAAACTTATAACCTACCTACGTGGAGCGCGATACATGGAGCTGTGTCCATCTCCGCATCAGCGCGGAATCCCAGCGGTCCGCGAACGCGCTCAGGAGCCCGTTGGTGCTGCAGCGAATTCGGGCTAGCAGGGAGGCGCACCGCTTGCGCATTATGGCAGCAAAATCGTCGGTCCGCATGCCGACTCTTGACATGTTTCGCATGTAGTCCCTATGCCTCATACTTTAAGATTTACTCTTGATTAACCATGATGATCTTAATCTGAGCCATCTATGAATCTCTTACGCAACTACTTAAACCTTATGTCCTACATGTTAAGGTCCATATTCTAATAACTAAAACAAAATGCTGATGAGGGTAGTTTTAAATCGTATTTATGCACGCGCATGCACAAATAAAGCAACCAAATGTACGTTTGAGTTAACATTTTTCCCTTTATGATTCCAAATATTGCGTTCATACTGAAGTATTTCATGTTTACCTTTATAATAATGTTTTTTAAACATATAAAAGAAATTAATTATTTAATTATTGTAACCTTTTATCTACCTCACGCTTTTTGAATTTTACGGTTTTAAAACGATACCTAGATGGCTCCTTGCACACAACTGTCAATAATGTCAATGTCAACCTTATGTCAACAAAAAATATGTTGTTTATTTTCTCAAATAGATTCTTGTTGTTATTTTGTCTTTCTATTAAGTTATTTAGTAATTAATTTAATCGTGGATACATGTGATAAAGACTAGACCGTGAAACCAAGTGATTTAAGCTACCATTGACTAGAATATTCAACAAAATCATGAGCAAAATACACAATTACCTAGGAACTACCTGGAAAGCTTTCTTTCATCGCTGAAAATGTAAGTTTTATATTGAGAAATGAGCTTAATACTGTGTTATAGGCATAGGGCCAGTCACAAGTTGTGATTGATCAATTTCATTATAGTTGACTAAACTGTATCGAAATGAATATTATAGTTGAGTTGAGAGCCCATACATTAAAAATACCCGATTGCAGTTTGGTATAAGAAATCTTAATTCAAGAATTACAGTCGTTGAGTAGAAAAAGCTTTTTTTAATACTTTTTTTAATAGGGAGTATTACTGCAATGTTCTGCCGCCAGAGTGCAGCACTAATTTGTTTAGAGTCTGGCTACTGAAATATTACACAAAGTTTTGGCGGGAAATTCAAAAAATCTTGGGCTGGTCACATTTTGTGTAGTAGGAATTATAGTTTTGATACTAGAAAATATTTTTCTTTTTTTCTGTGCACACGTAAGGTACCTAAGGAAATAAATTAAATATACGTTGACGTGCACTCAAAGTCAGCGCACATAATTTCTACCACTAGGCATAGTCTAATAAAACATGGTCTTCTATTCCCAGAGTGACACAGGCCTACGTCACAATAACATGGCCGCTATATATATAGCGCTATCGCATATTATCATATAGCGCTGTCGCATGATGACGTAGGCTTGTGTCAGTTAGGTGACCTAGAAAAGACGGGAATGGAGTACCAGGCGGAGTATATTATTATACCATGCCACTAGGTAAAGTACAGTCAACGACATACACACATGTTTACGTTCCAATGTTTTGATTTTATTGATATTTTTCAGAACTTCTAGTTTATCCGTTTTTTTACACACTTGTCCTGTTTATGAGATTCATGTATTAATAAATTCACGTACTTAATCAACGTTATGGGCAAATGTTAGAACTAGTACTTAAAGTATCGAAATATATAGAGCACCAACCTACTAAATTGTTTACAACTTTACAGTTTTACATTGCCAGTAAACATTGCAGTTTTTCGTTATACCACGCTTCACGTCGACTTCGCACATCGTCGTAATTTTACCACCTTAAATAGTAGTTTGCGTACCTCACTTAGCATGGTCACTATTAATATTATTTAAAATAAACCCATTATAACCCGCAAACAATCTGAATGAATGACATAAATTGACAACTGACTTTTAGCTTTTTTTTAAATCATAGACAATTGGTGATACAACAAGGAAATATCTGTCAACAAAATTTGGCTAGCCAGACTCTAGTAAACCATAGAGTAACTTATACATACTACGCCTTAAACAGTTTTTTGACAAGTTTTTACCATGACATTGATTCATCAAGGCGGTTTGTTTACAGGTGGCCTACCGCGAAACGCGAAAATCGAAATTTCGTTATCTGCCTCTCTATCGATCGAATAAGCAAGAGTAATAGAGAGGCAGAGACCGAACTTTCGATTGTCGTGTTTCACGGTAGGCCATGTGATTGAGTTAGTGATGCCCTCTTCGCAGAGTTTTGCGTAATATTCCCTACATAGTTTTATAAGGCATAGATCGAGTGTTCGTACATCCCTAGTGAAGCCATTTCAAGTGCGACGTCACGTCGCACTCGCGTCACCGTATTCGATCGGCCCTCGCAGTACCCAAGGTCACGTCGGTTTGTGTACACCTCCCGTTTAAAAATCAAAAACACAGGAAAAATGGTTGTTTGTGCATTGAATGGGTGTCACAACGCATCATATCATAAAAACAAACCGACTTACATTACATTTCACGCGTAAGTATAGAGTTTAATGTGATATTTTTACGTAATCGTAACTACAAAAATCCAATGTTTCGTCAGGCGCCATTTCTTATAAATGTTGCCAGTGTAGTGAATATTTTTTCCTCAAAATGGGGCATGACGTTTACATTCTAAAATGAATACGCTTAATTGAAGTTCCTTGTATAAGTAATTATTTAAAAATTATATATTTTTAAATATTTCATTATTTTATTTCAAATTATATAGTAATTTTATGCACATTTTAAATAAAAAATTGTAAAAATGTATCATTTTTTTTATTTAAACCTTATTTCACAAAGGACAGAAATGCAAAATTCCTTAAATAAACATAAAAAGCTTTTGCTATTAAATCTACACACAAATTATTAATAACCAAGTGTTAAGGATGTTGTTAAATCCCCCCTTTTGAGGGAAATATCTATATACTGGCAACACGTTTTTGTATATGTGTGTGTTGCTGAGCGTAAAACACGAGCCTCCCACGCACACATCGATCGTGTTTCGGCTTCACTTTTGGCAGGTTAGCCGTATGAGGACTATCTGTCTATGTGTTATTAGTCTGAGATTCCCTATTTAACTTTTATAAAAGATATTGTAATAATCCTAATATAAATTACAAACTGATTAAAGAGTATAAAATATCCATAGAATGTAAAAAGGTTTGAAATAGGTATAGTTTGGCAAACCAAATTTGTCTGTAGAAAAGGCGGCGTACATTTTATTGCGTGTCATTATGTCATTATGCAGTTTATGCACGGGTCCCGAGAGACGTTTTTTAATAACTATATTTGCGAAAAAATTTACAATAAAACAAATATTGATTACATAACTTTGTATTTTGCATATTTTTACTAAGTCTCCCGTTGACCACGAACACTGCCAAGCCAAGAGTATAATCCGTTTAACATATTATAGAATAGATAGTTTTATATTATGATATTGTTTATGAACAAACATACAGGGTGGACCAAAAAAATTGCACTTTTGAAACATTGTCAGAAATAAAACTATACAAGATTTTCTTAATGTCATGTAATCTTTCTAGCAACAATTTGATGCATTTTTTTGCACATGCATATTTAATGCAGAATTGCAGATGGATCGAATTACATCATATCCGTCTCGTCGTTGTGTGACTAGTCGTATGCCTATTGCCTAGTATTAACCACATTTTTCATTACCGAACACAGAAAATGGAAAGAAATACCGTGTAATACTAAAGACCTATTCAGCCGCATATTTCATTCATAATTCCATCTAATATTCTAACAACTGAAACTTGAAGCACTTAATTCCATGGATTATTACCTATCGCCTGTCTTTGTTTTTCTTTTTTTTTATCTTTATGTTAACTTAGAAATAAACAGAATAAAACCTCGGGAAATAATCAACACCAAATTGGTATTGACGTAGACAATAAAACTGATGAAGGCAGCTCGACGTTCCGTTACGCTGATGCTCTAGTACAATTTCGAAACATAAAATCTAAAAATTCATAAGATAAATAAAAATATTAAAATAATTAATTCTCTAAATTCCGGATGTCTTAAGTAATATATTTGATACTAATAAACATAAAAAAACTTCAATACAGGAACGTTTTTCAGAAGTATACTAAAAATATCTCAAAGTAAAATAATGCTTACAAATTCGTACGTGATGAGTTTTCGAACGTTCCCTTTTTATTATTGTCTACTCGGCTACTGTCTATGTATGCATAGATTTCATTGAAGATAGTTCTGTCTACCTCTAAACTGTGTGAGAGAAAGGGACATGATTTTTGATCTGAAGTAAGCAATAGTGAACCTTAATATTTAGGACATATGGTTTAGTAAAACAACCTGGAACTTATGATCTTTCTTCTTGAATCGAATCTTGTTACCCGCCTGAGGCAAAAGACCTCTTCCTTAGTTCTGGTAGCCTGGTACTTTTGGTAAACGTTTGTCTTGATAAGTCAGCTGTCGTCAGTTGTGTGTCGATAGTAGGTCACAAGACGAAAACAACCTCTTCTTCAATTCTGGTATCCTGGTATTTTTGGAACAATGTTTATCTTGTTATGTCGCCGTTATGTCGCTGTTATGTCGCTATTATGTCGCCGTTATGTCGCCAATATGTCGCCGTTATGTCGCCAATATGTTGCCGTTATGTCGCCAATATGTCGCCGTTATGTCGCCAATATGTCGCCGTTATGTCGCCGTCATGTCGCCGTTATGTCGCCGTCATGTCGCCGTTATGTCGCCGTTATGTCGCTGTTATGTCGCCGTTATGTCGCTACTATGTCGCCGTTATGTCGCTGTTATGTCGCCGTCATGTCACTGATATGTCGCCGTCATGTCACTGTTATGTCGCTGTTATGTCGCCGTTATGTAGCCGTTATGTCGCCGTTATGTAGCCAATATGTCGCTGTTATGTCGCCGTTATGTCGCTGTTATGTCGCTATTATGTCGTCAATATGTCGCCGTTATGCCGCCGTTATGTCGCCGTTATGCCGCCGTTATGTCGCCGTTATGTCGCCGTTATGCCGCCGTTATGTCGCCAATATGTCACTGTTATGTCGCTAGTATATCGCTGTTATGTGGCCAGTTGTCTTTGTTTTGATTCATGTCGCCAATATGGCGCCGTTATGCCGCTATTAAGTCTTTCTAGCTAATGTCGCCAATATGTCGCCGTTATGTCGCCAATATGTCGCTGTTATGTCACCAGTGTCGCTGTTATGTCGCCAGTTGTTCTTTGTTTTGATTCATGTCGCCAATATGTTGCCGTTATGTCGCCATTAAGTCTTTCTAGCTAATGTCGCCAATATGTCGCCGTTATGACGCCAATATGTCGCCGTTATGTCGCCAGTATGTCGCTGTTATGTCGCCAGTTGTCTTTGTTTTGATTCATGACGCCAATATGTCGCCGTTATGTCGCCATTAAGTCTTTCTAGCTAATGTCGCCAATATGTCGCCGTTTTGTTGCCAATATATCGCTGTTATGTCGCCGTTATGTCGCCATTATGTCGCTAGTATGTCGTTATTATGTCGCCGTTATGTCGCCAATATGTCGCTGTTATGTCGCCGTTATGTCGCTATTATGTCGCCGTTATGTCGCCAATATGTCGCTGTTATGTCGCCGTTATGTCGCTATTATGTCGCCGTTATGTCGCCAATATGTCGCTGTTATGTCGCTATTATGTCGCCGTTATGTCGCCGTTATGTCGCCAATATGTCGTTATTACAAAAAAAAAAAAAATATTTGTCCAACATAGGTTATAGGGTGTTACAGTTCAGTCAGTTTCACTATGTGGCGCCTTACGGCATACAAATGTTGAGAGCATGCATGTCAAAATATAATAGGTATTTAGAAGTCCTTATCATCTAAAAAATCTTTTATTGAGTAGTAACTCTTTCGAATCAGTAACAGTTTCAAGGCTTTTTTAAACTGGTTGAGCTCTAGCAATTGAATGTCTTGTGGTATTTTATTAAATATTCTTGGGGCCATTCCGACCACATTTTTTTGGAATAGCATCGTTTTGGGTATGACAGAATGTAATATTTTACCCCGTAATCGTGAGCTTCTAAAGTTTAAGAATAGATGGGAGTTACATTTTACAAAAACACACATTTCAAATATATATAGGCTAGGAAGAGTTAGAATCTTGAGATTTTGAAAATAATGCTTACAGGATTCTTCAAAGCTAATACCGCACAAGGATCTTACACACTTTTTCTGAGCTAGAAATGCCATTTCTCGGTCTGTAGAGTTGCCCCAAAAAATTATGCCGTATCTTAGAGTGGATGTTACAAAGGCATGGTAAGCGGTAAGCACTGCAGATGGGTTCACCCTTTTTCTTAAATTATACAATGCATATGAATGTTGGCTTAGTTTCTTACATATAGAGTCAATTTGATATTTCCACGTCAGCTTATCTTCTACATTCAATCCTAGAAATTTGGTCATGTCAGTCTCATCAATTCTTTGTCCCTTATAAGCTACATTTAGATTAGGTGTATAATTAGTCCGTTGTTTAAATGTCATAAGTTTTGTTTTGTCCAAATTAATTTTCAAGTTATTATTCGTTAGCCAATCTATAATTTTACTTAATGTTTTGTTTATGTCAGCCTCATAAGCATTCAAAATGTTCCCAGAGAATATAATGGTGCTGTCGTCAGCAAAAAGAACCATTGGATGATCAATAGCATTTGGCATATCATTGATGTAAATGAGAAACAACAGGGGACCTAGAACGCTCCCCTGTGGCACACCATAAGAAACTTCCTTTACATCTGATGAGTATGTTAGTTCCATTTTCGACTTAGGACACAGTTTATTAATTTGAGTGATTTGTTTCCTACCGCTTAAATAAGATTTTATTAAAGAATGGACATTGCCACGTATTCCGTAGCGAAAAAGTTTGTCCAAAAGTATTTGATGGTCAACATAATCGAACGCTTTCGACATATCCATGTATAACGCAGAGACTGGACGTTTTTTATCCAAACTCTTTAGGACCGTTTGAATTAAGTCGTAGATAGCCATATTAATCGACATACTTTTGCGGAAACCTTTTTGCTCATTAGCAAATAGATTATTGCTTTCAAAGTAGTTTGATACACTGCTATAAATACATTTTTCTATAATTTTTGAGAATATAGGAATAAGTGCTATTGGTCTATAATTGCTGATATTTTCTTTGCTATCTTTTTTATATAGAGGTTTTACGATGCTTATTTTTAATTTGTCTGGAAATTGACCACACGTAATGCATAAGTTAATAATATGACTGAGGATGGGTGAAATTATATCAGAAACTTTCTTTATTATAATAGTACTAACGCCGTCATAGCCAGTACTGTTTGTGTTTTTTTAGAGAGCCTATTATTTTATGAATGTCATCGGGAATGGTCGGTTTCATAAATAAAGAATTAAGTGAATTGAATGTCAAAGTGTTATTAGAATTATTAATGTTAACGTCGTTACTTACTGTACTAATTGGTTGAATTTGGTCGATAAAATGATTGTTAAATTCCTGTGCGATATGTTTCGGATTCACTATAACATTGCTATTCGTAACTATTTGTGAACTATATTGGCTCGGTTGATTTAGTTTTGAGTTATTGATTATTTTCCATGTAGCTTTGGATTTGTTTTGTGCAACATTAATGAAATTATTATTTTGCGATTTTTGTGTCAAATGTATAATTTTTTTAAGCCGTTTAGAATAGTTTATAAAATATTCTTTGTCGCCTTTTTCACAAGAGAATCGATATTTCCAAAGCAGCAGTCTCTTTGTTTTGCAGCAATTTTTTATTCCCTTTGAGATCCATGTAGGTTTCTTTGTGGATGATATTTTTATTCTTTGAAAAGGGAAACACAAATTATAAAGTAGGCCGAATAAGTCCGAAAAAGCGTCGAATGCTGTATTAGGATCAACGGATGAATAAACTTTATGGAAAGTTAGATTTTGCAAGCATTCAGTAAACTTATCAATGTTATCCTGACTTAAGTCTCTCCTTTTAATGTACCAGTGGGTCAACAGATTTGTTCTCTTCACTGGACATTTTATAATTTGAGCTGTATGGTCAGAAAGTGCTAATTCAACAACTTCCGCTTTACTACCCCGTATATTATGAATTATATTATCTATGCAAGTGTTGCTACATAGTCTAGTCGGCTCCAAAATAGCTAATCTTAAATTATAACTATATAATATATTCTTAAATTCTACTGATGTCGAGGTTCTTTTAAGCATGTTAATATTAAAGTCACCACATATTAATACTTTCTTACTTCTACTACATATGTTATTTAAAATGTTATACAATTTATCAAAAAATATTCTTACACAATTGCTATCATTCTTAGGTACTCTATAGATAGTAACAATAATGATTTTGTGATCTGTCAACTCAACAGCACAACATTCAATTATGTTAGGAATAGAAAAGCCAGCCATCTCTGGTAAAATATTATATTTATGAATGTTCCTGACTAGTATGCACGACCCGCCATTTCTATTATTCCTTGAAAAGTGAGCAGCTAGATTGTAATTTGCTATCGCCAAATGAATGTCGTCGTCTAATTTCATGTTATGTTCTGTAATACAAAGGACGTCTATTGGCTTGCCAGATTCGAGTAAATTCTCTAAATGGACGCTTAATGCGTCAGCTTTATTAATTATGCCATTTATGTTCTGATGTAACACATGTATATGTTTATAAGTTACAAGGTCTTCACTAATATGTAGTTTTACCCGGCTTGGGTTGGCTAGCCCTGCAGCTAGTTACGTTATCTATAAAAAAGAACCCTTATTATAAAATGCTTCATTTACGCTCTTTAACACGTTATTTATACATTGCGCTAGTTTATATTTGCCTCTAAAATTAAGTTCGTTACCATTAAATTTATAATCAGTGGTTCCTAGATAAATACTGTTTGGTTGAAGCCAAACATTAGAGTCGGCATTAGCAAATTTCTTATGTAGAGCAAAATTAATTTTACCTATATAACTATTGTAATTGTCTGCATACTTATTAATACTACAAGGTATGTCACAAATCATTACATTGGTGTGACTGGCAACATTAACCGTATCTTCCAGGATTCTGACAACCTTATTTACGGAGTTAATATTGTGATCACTTCCTCCACACATAATGACCAGACAATCACTTTTTGTAAAGTTGGCAATTTTTTCTTTTACACCTTGTAAGACACGTTCAGTTGTTCCGTACTTTATGATGTCCGCTGTAAAATCATAATCATTACGTCTGATCCTTGATAAGGGTAACAATAAATCAGCACCATGAAAATCGGATAGTAGAAGTAATTTCGGCTTGTGAATATTTTGTTCTATGCGATCTTCTGCCACGCTTTTCTCAGTAGTCTTCTGTCCAAGAGGTACAGATAGATTTATGGATGAATTTAAATCTTTGTGTTCTGTTGAAATATTCTTGCTGAGGTGTTCTTGTATTTGGTAGGCAGACCTTTGCAAAATTTTCGTGGATTGTTCTATACGTGTTAGAGTTAAATTTTTACTATCGAGAAAAGCTGATTTCCGCTTCATTTGAACATTGGTTTTAAGAGCATCACTAAGCTTAGCTTGCAACTGTTTGTGTTTTTTTTCCATTTTTTTAATTTCATTTTCTAATATTTGTATTTTCTCTAGTGTCTCCGATAGCTTATGTTCTAAATTGGAATTAGGTAATGGTGAATTCAAACCACAGGCAACCTTAACGGGTGAATTTCTTTTAGAACTATCTTCATTTAGTAATTTAGTCAAAATATTATTTTTCTTTTTAAGGTCCTCTACCTCTTTTTTTAAGTCATTATTCTCAGTATTTAGTTTAATTATTTCGTCATGAGCACTAGATAGCTCAGTATGAAGTCCCTCTACTTGTGTCTTTAAGTCAAACACTTCAGAGTTTTCATCGTGCGATACATTTGGCAGGCTTCTTCTTGTGCTATTTTCGTCAATCAGTGTGGAGCTTAGAATATCTATATTACTTGGTGAGCTGGATAAACTCTCACACGATGGGTTCTTGCGTAAAATATGCTTCCTCTGAGTTATATTATCTGGAGTAGAGTTTTGAGCTTCGCTCGTGATTTCTTTTGATGTTTTTCTTGACTTTCTTTAGGTCCTTTGCAGTTTTCACATTTCCAGGTTTTCTTCAATTCGTTAGTCAAGGCATTAAATTTTTTTATTGTTATTTTTAAACATATCAAATCATAAGCATGCAGGCATTCCGAACACTTTAAGTAGTCTGCAGTTTTTATGGCCTTTTTACATAGGTAGCAACTATGATTTTTTGTGGACTTCGTCGACACCGTGGGAGTCATTTTAACCAAATTAAACTCTATTGTTTATTTCTTAAACGATTTTTTAGTATTGGAACGCACCCGTTCACGATATTTCTGAACACAGCTTTTCTGTCAGTGTCAATGTCAAATCAAACCAGTCAAACGTTAGTTCGTTGTTGTGACTTATAAAATGACCAGTTGGTGCGGTAGATTTCATTTATTTTCAAAATTTTTATCGTTATTTTGACTTGTGTATGTGTGCGTTATTAAATAGTGATAATATGTGAAATCAGTTTTCAATTTAAGTCAAGTAACTCACGGTTCTCGACGAATATAACGTTGGTGCTCGACGATAAGGTTATGTTCTACACTTATTACTACATTTGGTGCTGTATATCGAGGTTTGTCTCGAAGTATTAATATAATTAGTGCTGCGATTATTTATGCGACTTGTTCCTTTGACAGCTGTCAAGGCTCCTCCTCCTATTATGTCGCTATTCTGTCGCCAGTATGTCGCCATTATGTCGCCATTATGTCTCCAGTATGTCGCCGTTATGTCGCCGTTATGTCGCCGGTATGTCACCAGTATATCGCCGTTATGTCGCCGGTATGTCGCCGTTATGTCGCCATAGTAAAAGGTATAAAAGGCCGGTGCGGAGCGTTGGCTGAGCATTCATTCTTCGACCGGGCTAGCAGTGACTCTGGTTTTCGGGTGTAAAGTAGTGCAGGGAGGTCAAGTTTCTCCGCGACTTTTACTTGGAATTATCCCGGTAAATTTTAAACTTGGAATTTGTGTCTGTGCTTGGTTTTGCGGGGATTTTGATCGTCGTAACGCTAAGTTTAGACTCTTGTGGAGATTCTTTACTGCCATGTGTGGGCTATTAGTTATTGTGAAGTTTTCTCTACACTGTGTGTTCTAAGTGCTGTCATGCTATGCAGGGACAATGTCGTTGCATGGCCGGGGCTTGGAATTGTGTCTGTGTTTGGTTTTACGGGAAGAAATTCTCGTAACGTTAAATATAGATGACAGTGTTTTGGGGAATTTCACTCTTCTGTTGAGTTAGTTTAATTTTGTGATAACTTAGCTATTTTAGTGTTTTTCTATGGGGTATTTTTGCTATTTTAAAAGCCAGATCATTGTTTGGACTGACAGTTTGTCCAGCTAAGCATTCACTCCGCCTAACGGTGCCAAAGGATTGGATGGCTAGGAGTCTTTTGCTCCAAGTTTGAGAGAACTTGGCATCTCTTCTTTATCGACATAAGAGATGAATTATCTCACTAGTCTCAACGCCCAGCTGTTTAGATGGATGTGGGGACGTCACGTGCGCGTCATTGGGAGTAATCCCTGCCCACTGAAGTCGGCAGTAATTGAGATTAGGTCTCCTATTAAATTTATTTATATATTTCGGTGCTCCGGTTCATGCTAGTGCTGGTTGCAGGGAAGGGCTTCTGTCGTGACTGATATTACACTTATAGTCTTTGTCTCGGCAGAGTTTTCCATGTGATCAGTATGTGTGTGTGCTAGGGTACTGATCCACTTAGGGGCTGTCCATAAATTACGTCATCGATTTTTGACGATTTTTGACGATTTTTGACCCCCCCCCCCCCCCTATAATCATCCAAAAATCATGCTTCAAATGACCCCATTTCCTCCTACTTCATGCTACCGTCATCCGATGTCCAGACCCCCCCCCCCCCTAATTTGAAATGACGTAATTTATGAATAGCCCCTTATATATGTTGCAGTCAAAAGTGTGAACTGGTCAAAAGAACTTTTAACCGACAAAAACAGGCAAAACTGCTTTTGACTGAGCATGTTGGTCAAAAGTAGTTTTACCTGAAAATCATACCTATTTCTGGCAGCAATTTCGTTTTTAGGGCGTAGCAAAAAAAATAACCCTAACCTACCTATCTCTGGGAACAGTTTCGTTTTTTGGGCGTAGCAAAAAAAAAACCCTAACCTACCTATCTCTGCGAGTACTTTTGACTGATAGTAACAAACACAATTACTATTAACCAATGATTTTCAGGTAAAACTACTTTTGACCAACATGCTCAGTCAAAAACAGTTTTGCCTGTTTTTGTCGGTTAAAAGTTCTTTTGACCAGTTCACATTTTGACTGCGACATATACACGGAATAGGGCCGGCTTACTTTCTGCATCCTAGCTTGCGAGCGCAGAAGGGGGAGCTACACAAAACACTGGCCTGTAGGTGGCCTTATCGGTCTCGCCTGCCGAACTTTACAGCTTCTCGTAGGGACAACACTTGAGTATATTACAAAGCATTAGGTCGATGGTAGTTAAGAACGAACTATGCTTTGAATATACTAGATTAGGGACAAAAGGTAGGATTAGGGTAGAATCACATACTTGTTTGATGTCTATTAACGTTATTTTTTAGTTAGGGTCTATAAATTTGAAATGGTTGATATAAATTTATCTTTAAGGGTTTTAAAATATGGTTTCCTAATCCTAAAATATGTGTGTTTAAAAGGTAAAGAGTTTAATTACCTAAATCTTTCTAATTTCTAATTTATATGGGGAAAGAATTAATGCTTCTACAAAATTTTATTTCTAATTTTCATTTCTGGTTGTCTGGTGCAGGAACGAGGTACTGAGTAATAAAATCAGGTATTTACAACATAAACTCTTAATTATCAAGCTAGATTTAGGAACGCAGACTATTCTGGGATTGAAGAACGGTTTGTTTTAGGGAACCTTTGTCAGGCAAGAGCAGTACAAAGGATATTTTGAGTGAATACTCAATTTCAGCCTCGATTAAACATAATAGTTAGCAAATAAACTCGGTGCTTCGTTTATACATCTAGACTACTAGGAATTCTGTCTAGATTATCAGCTTTGGGGAATGGGACTAAGGGATTAGCATCCCTAGCTTTTGAATATAAAAAAGATAAGTAATTATGATGATTGATGGATACTTTGACACTTCTTTTCATCATCATCTAGGTGCGCTTAGGTTACGAAGTGTTGGTCATAGCCCTTCCGGCTAAACTGGTAGGGTAGGTGTTCCGATTGATACTTGCAAATCGGACTAAGAGCTTCCAGACCTGCATCGGGCGTATGGAGCAGCACGTGTGATTAAATCACACATCGTTTAGAAGATGATAGTTAATTATAATTCACCTTGAAATGCTAGGGTGTAAAAGAGCTTATCTCAGGAGTGCTGCTTCTATGTTATCCCGGAAGCTTAATAGGTGTGGCAGGATTTTACCAACAACATTTTTATATATTTATATCATCATATATGCTGTAATACTTAAATACATTATAGTAAATTTTACACCATCATTTACGTTGCACTAATAAATTCTGAACAATTTTCTATTTCTCTGAATAATTTTCTTTAGATTATTTCTTACTTCCATAAATAATTATTTTATTACCATAAATATGTTCTCAAAATCTAGGTAATAATAAATAAAGTCAGAGTCCAAAATTTAGCTGATACTCATTAAAGAATTTGAGGTTGCTGCGGTTCACTTCAAGGGGTCCTAACCACTAGCTAGACGATCACATGGCCATATTTTAGGGTAAATCTAAAGGGTGTTTATATTATGGTAAGTTAAGAAAGTAAGGGGTGGGAGTTACAGTTGGCACTCCTGAAATCGACTAGGTATATATCTTTAAAAACTTGCTGACACATGCTGCGGGGGATCGTGGCTAGTCTCATCGTCAATATTTTGCTTTAATTGGGGTATTGTTATCAGTTTACTAAAGTACACTTGACTCTTCAGACATCACAGAAAACATCACAAGGTGTAAGGTCTGGGCCTAATTTTAAAATAATCAAAGAAATAAGGTAAAGGGCCCCTGTTTCGGCAGGTTAAGGCTCTTGAGAATTTGTATATTTTTTTTTAATATTACTAAGCATATCAATACCTTGAAACCTTTTGAGTAAGTTATATTAGTTCTTTGTTAATAATTTAATGTATAAACTATAGGGTTTTACTTGAAACTTTTTTTATATGAATTTTTTCGTGGACCTCTTATTTGGCTCCCATTTCGTGATACAAATTTAGCTCAGCTCCTAAGTTCGTGAATTCGTGTCCCCTGTTTCGGAATAAAGTTTTCTTAGAGTAATTGGTGATAATTTGCTGATAATCATTTTAAATATTTAACGGTCTTACCTACTTACGAGTAACTGTATGGTCAAATTAAAAATATTAAAAAAAATGTTAAATTGAGAGCTAGCTTAAAGTTTTTTGTACTCGTCGACTTTAATGGTTGCATTAAGACTTCGTAAACCATATGGGTACTTTAATACTTGATTAAAAGCCGAAACTATATAAATAAAAAATAAATATTTAAAAAAATACAAAGATTTTTTTTTTGCCAAATAAATAATATTAACTATCTTATACGTTAAATATAAACATACACAAAAATAAATCAAATAAATTGAATTATAAAAAGCACTCAAAATGTATCTAGAAACTCCTTGATTCGTTAGTGGCACGAAATAGGAGACACACGAAAAATAAAATGACCGCTATTTCGTGAGTCGAGTTATTGCAATTTTAAGGTATTTCTATGCATATATTCAATCTTTTTTCTTATCTTATCAATTACTAAGGAACCCACAGAAACACTCCCAAAAACTTTTATTCGAATGGGTTTAGCTTTCCCTTCCTATAAGCTTAACACGTGAGAGCGCGCATCTTACGCCTAAAAAAAGTGCACGCATACAACACAGCTGTTCGCGGCCGTCGGACAGTTTCGACCGTCGTATTACTCTCAGTTTAATCACTAAAATATTGGTCATTATTTTATTAAAGAGATTAAATAATACAGATATTTTTCATATGTATAATTTAAATAAAAAATATTTGAATTCCTTATTATTTGCGCCAGAAACAAAACTAACGAAATAACGTACTAACACGAACTTGGGGCCCTTTACCTTAACTTAACGTTATTGCAAGTTCAGTGGAATACGTGAAGATGACGTGAGAGTTTTGGTTCCACAGTTGCATGAATTTGAAGGATTAGTCCGTGGAGCTCACGACAAAAAAGTGTATTATACGGCAAATGATGATGATGGAATTTCCTTTTGCAGAGTTGCTCGTTTTGACTCACAGATTGATTTAGGAAGGGGAGCCAACCGGATTTTTGATGCAAAATTTTGACTTAAGGGGGGGTGCCCTCCGAAATTTGTAAAAAAATTTGTTTGGCTATGTGCGCAAGTTTGGTATCATTTTCGGGTAAATCAAGGATGCTAAATTCATTTCTGATATTTAATTTATACGGTTTCATATAAATAATTTGAAAATAAATGAAAAATAAAATTTTCTATTTTTTTTTCGAATAAATGCCAAAATTTTTCTTATTTTTCTATATACACAAAAAATAAAAATTTCATGAATAAGCCCTACTATTCCTCGTTTTAAAAAGTATACACATGGCATATTTATGTCTAAAAATATAGAGAAAATAAAATGAAATGTAGACCTACTTTCGACCACCAGCTCACTGAATAGTATACAAAGATATGAGTTACAGCTATGAGAATTACGGCGTTTGATGATGATGAGATACCCTTTAGCATAGTGAGTCCTTGGATTCCTTAGAACCCTTAGATCATTTTAGGAACGAGAGCCACCTTGATTTTTGGTGCGGTGTGCTTGAAAGGGTAGGGATGATTTGTCCCATACAATCATAAATTTACGCAAGCATCTGTTTAGGTTTCTGCATTAAGTTTGGTGTCATTATCGAGTAAATTAAAAGAAAAAAAAGAGAAATGGACTAATAGTTACATTATTTCGTATTTAAAAGATGTTACTGCTTTTATTTGTAAATACTCTTTAACATTGCTTATGCTTGGTGCACAACGTAATCGGATTTAAGGGACGTAGCTATACGGAGGAAAATAATTTAAATATTAGTCAATATTTACATTATTAATTTGTATTTTGAATATTTAATTACCTAAATTATTTCTGTCTTTTGATTTACTCGAAAATGTCATCAAACTTATTGCAGAAACCTAAACAGGTGCTTGCGTAAATTTATGATTGTATGGGACAAATCACCCCACCTTTCATCCCGACTGTATCAAAAATCAAGGTGGATCTCCTTCCTAAAATGATGTAAGGGTTCTAAGGACTCACTATGTATAATAAAAAGGGATCTCATCATCGTAAATTGATAAGCTGTAGCTCACATCGTTGTATCTTGTTCAATGAGTAGTCGAAAGTAGGTCTACATTTAATTTTTTTTGGTCACATTAATGTTAAATAAATATGCCATATGTATACTTTTTATAACGAGAAATAGTAGGGCTTTTTCATGAAATTTTTTGTGTGCATATTAAAATAAGAAAAATATCGGCTTTTATTTGGAAAAAAGTAAAATAGAAATTTTTAAAATTCATGTTTTTCAAATTATTTATGTGAAACCGTATAAATTAAATATTAGAAACGAATTTAGCATCCTTGAGTTACACGAAAATGATACCAAACTTCACCACATAGCAAAACATTATTTTTTACAAATTTCGGGGGGCACGCCTTAAGTCAAAACTTTGCATCAAAAATTCGATTGGCTCCCCTTCGTAAATCAATCTGTGAGTCAAAAGGAGCAACTCTGCAATAGGAAATTCCATCATCATCATTTGCCGTATAATTAAGTGAACACCAGGGGCTAGATAGAAAAGCAGGCCATGGATGCAACAAGATGGCGCACCATAAGTAGGTAATATCAAAAGTTATGAAAAGCAAATAAAACGTTTTTTGCGCCATCTGTTGCCATTGATTTTCGTCACGTACGAGTATGTAGGTCAGTGGTGGGCAAGTACGGCCCGCGGGCCAAGTCCGGCTCGCGAATGGATTTTATCTGGCCCGCCGCCGGTCATTTAAAAAAATGTATAATATGGCCAGCAATATAATAAAAATACAATTTTGCTGTAAATCTGGCCCTCCTCTGAAATTCCTTCAAGTTTTGGCCCCTCATGAATAAAGTTTGCCCACCACTGATGTAGGTACTGTGCCAGACGACCGTGAATCAAGCAACACGTTTTTAAGTAGGAATTAAATCCCAGCAAGCTGGAAATCGTCTTAATACCTTCAGTTGGTTCTAAATTAGCGTAATCCGAGTTTGCTCCATCCCAGGAGTTGTGGAAAAAATATTGCTCTTTTTCAGTTTTTGCTTGTACTTCAAAAACTGTACGTCCGATGGAAAATTTGCTCTAATCATGATAAAAATTCACATCTGAGGATCCGAAAGATACCTTATTGAATTTCTTTTTGTTTGTAAAATCGTGTCAAAATACGATTTTTTTTTACCAGTGTCTGACCTACAACAACCTTGCTGGTAGTAACATTGATTTTGACGATGGGTTCCTTCTACATCGAGTGATTTTGTCAATCCAAGGTAAAATGTATTTCCCAAGGCCCTCAAAATTTATCCTCATTTCCTGGGATGGAGCAAACTCGGATTATACTAATTTAGGACCTAATGAAGGTATTAAAATGGTTTCTAGCTTGCTGAGAATTAATTCCTCAAAACGCTTTTTTTTATCTAATTTGATTGGCCTATTGTCTCTAGTATTTTACGTTTATCGGAAGAATTAATTCTTTTTTAAAAGATTTTTATTTTACACCTAGTAAGTACAGATGTGGTGCATAATTAATTATTTATCATCGTATTTTCACGGAAACTTACGAACATGTCTTGCTATTGCAGTCTCGGTAAAGAAAGTACCTACTGACATTGATTGAACCAGCATAATAAATACGAACGTTTCCGAGAAAATACAATTTAAAACAATTATGCACTGCATCAGATAAGTACGGGAATTATGCCCGAATTTGTAACACTTTATACTTAAGAACTTTTGTTCGATTTCTTTCTACACTTCCTTCGTCAAGGTAAACCTAGGTACTTATTTCCTTGCATCATTAAATTAAACAAACGTAAAATGTAATTAAATAATACAACTTTATTAATAATTAAATAAATTAAAGTTAAAAATATAAACAAACTACATAAAAATACAAGTAAAGACTTAAATAATAAAATGTAACATCCTCATGATTTTTGTGTCTTATGTAGATAACATTTAGAAAGTGGTTAAAATTGTGCGTTGTTTGTTGAATTTTTCCATCGTTGGTTGGTTATCCCTGCCGAAATAGTAATTACTCTTTTAGTGCGCATGAGTTGATGGCAAGTCAAGGTGCTACGCTAATCTTTTTTACATCATAAGCAAGCTGCACGCTACATCGTAGCCGGTAGCGAAATATGCTACGTATGTGCGCTGAAAGGGCTCTCTACAAATATATCTCTCTAACAACCTATTTGGTATACCTACTAGGCATAATATTATGTATTATATTGTATTTTCTTCAGTTTAAGCAATTCTGAACAAAGTAAGTACCGTAAATTTGCTCAACATAGCCTATCATGCCCAAAAGTGCCTGGCTTAAAAAACGGTGATTTTTTTTATCGGGTTTCTCGTGGCGTGGGTAGGTTGTCCATGTTTTGTCTTACCTATTCATAATAATGGTAGCGATTCTTTCACAATTAGTAGTTCTAATTAGATATAGACAGCCGTTTTGTAAAGAATCCCCGTTAAGCCAGGCGATTTTGGGCATGATGGGCAATGTTGAGCAAGTTATAGGTATGTACATACTTCATTTGGTACATTGCATATTACGCTGCAAACAACTGAAAAGTCAGTCAGTCTTTGGCGACGGGAATGTGAATATGCCAAATGTTATTCGGCAATTCGCGCCCAAATACGTCTAAGCAAGTTTTCATCGTGGGAGCGTAAATCTGTAACAAAACATGACGCACTTAATTAATTTCTGGCATATATTTAAATAGGACTAATCAAATCTTAATTAAATTCCTCGACTTTGATGACTTACTTTCCCGTAGAATCCCAATTCCCACTTCCCGGTGTCCACGCCTAAATTAATATTGGTGGCGCAATGATTTATTATAATGTCTTCATTTACCTAAAAATTTAATATTTTATATGATTTGAATTTAAGCAGATGCGTCTACAAAAATGTTCCTGACATATTGTCGACAAAATTCTCGGTATTTATATATACCTACATGGAATGCTGAGTAAGCCGATACTGGAACCCATAGACGTCACATGTGCGTTGCCAAATTTTTTTACTTGTACTTATATATTTTACCCATCGAGTAAAGTACGTATGACATATGTATAAAAATCTACTGCTTTGGCAACTTACTAAAGCCAGATCTTTGACAAACGGTACTTGTTCGGGTGCTCTGTCGACCTCACTTACCGACAGAGAAATAACTTATATATGTGTCGGACCCTGACACCAGAAAGACTTATTGCAGCGTTATAGTTCATTATTTTAGACGCCTGTATAAAATCGATTAGCAATGTTGAGCTACGTATTATTTGGTTGTAACAAAATAAATAAAGTTGTGTAGAGAGTAACTCCGTCTATTGGCGCATTGTTGAAATAAAGTTGCGTAGAGAGTAACGCCATCTATTGGCGTGTTGTTGAACTGAGATGACAGGTAGAAGGCTTTGGAACGTCGAGTGAGCGTAGGCACGAGTTGGCGTTTTTGTCGGTATGTTGGTAGACTGGTCGAGCAGGTTTGCCAACTTGACTGAGGCGGGAGCGGAGAGGCTCCGCCGCTGGTAGTTCTTCTTGATCGGACCGCGCTAGAGATCGGACGTACTCGTTAGCCAACCTCGTGCCTAACTCGCCGCGTTCCTGAAGGCTTATACCTGAAGGATTATTGTGATAGCTTATAGAATCCCGCGTTCTTTAACAATTTAGCTAAGTGTTTTATTTCAAGTGTTATTTTGATTTCTTATGTTTCATTAGAAGCTTACTTTTGTGAAATAAAGAAAGGATGTGTTATGTGTTGTTTTGAAAAGATATGTCCCTCTTGAGTTTGTTGCCGGTCCCATATTGGGCTAAATCTTCTCAGGTCAGGGGTTAGGGTTTGAGCCGGCCTAGTTTGACTTAAATAAAGATTTGAACGGTTTCATGTGATCTTTTTATTTTCAATTTTACCAGTCAACATCTTAATATCAATTAGTTCTTTTTATCATTTAGTTCTGAAATATAGTAGGCACTAGTATGGTTAACGAGTCAGTATGTTAATTTCATGCACTGGTAGCAATGGTAGCATACTGGTTTAGCTGTGAAGTAATACATCTAGGTACTACCCCCACGCGCCCACCGCCTTTAGGACCATCGGTACTCGACATATGTATAGAGTATAATAATAAGCTTGGGCCTTGCCCCGCTGCCAGCGGCACCCTAGGTTAGGTTTTGTATAGTTAATGTATTTTTTGTAATGTTTTGCAAGTGTTTTTATATTGTACTTTTATACTTCACATTGTAAAACCCTAACCTAAGAGCCAAGTTAAATAAAAATAATAAAATATATAGAGTAAATAGTAGCCCAATAATGGTCGCCCGTAGGTTGGAGCCGTTGGAGCTAATTCCCTAGTTAAACTTCCTTTTAAATTCGATCTTTCCTGCCGTGTGTCCCGAATACCAATTAATTAAAAAATATTTTATAATAAAAAGACAAATCAAAAGTAGGTAGGCTTACAGGGACTGGTTTCCCTTCCTGTTCAAAGCGAGAGATGTTAGGCCTCTGGACCGGCAGGATTCGCCAGCGCGTGCTTGACACCGGATGCTCGCTCAGGAACAACGGGAACTTTCCGCACAAACCTGGGATTGGGTTCGGGTCGAACCTCACGTAAAGGGGCTAAAAATAATGTAGTATTTAGTCAGTTGGTAATCGATTTTCATAATAATTTCCAGAAGTCGGTACTTATACATACATACATACATCCTGTCCTAGCCGGTTTCGGCCTCGGCGACTGGATATTCACTGGCTAGTGAGAGCGACGATCGTGAGGTCTCAGGTGACTGACGTAGCCTATTTTTACGGTACGGTACTTATATGAAACTAGCGACCTGCCCCGGCTACGCACGGGTTACACAAAGGCGCTTAACACACAGGATACGATTCGCACGTCGTTCCGATGTTTGATTGAGATAATACGTGCATAGCGACTCGCACATCGGAACAACGTACGAATCCTATCCAGTGTGCTAAGCGCCAAAACCTTAACAAATTGTACCTACTTAGAAACTTTTCTCAAGAATCACTCTATTGATATGTAAAAACCGCATTAAAAATCTGATCAGTGCTTATCGAGTTATAATACACACCTACATTACATACAGTTAGCAGCAGAAATTGCTAAGCGAGCGAGGTGTTCAAAATAACCTTGACACACTCTTATTCTCTTAACAATGAAGTCGCGTCAAGATCATTTTGAACACCTGGCCCGCGTACGTAGCAACTTCTGCTGCCGACTGTACAGACAGGCGCGGCGGGGGACTTTGTTTTGTAAGGTGGAGTGATAGTGAAATATTTTGTATAAGTAATAATAATTTGCTCCCTATGTTTTTGTTGCTAATTTCAAGACCCCAAGCAAGTGTAACCCGCCAAAAGGTGAATCTTAAGCGTACGAGAGTTTCAAGGCATGAAAGGTGGACCACTTTTGCTGTCAAGTAAAACAAAAAAAAAACACCACACCAACGAGAGCAAAATTGCAGTTGTAAAACATTACAAAATTAATATTATTCAATATTTATCATGAAAAATCATCACTTAAAAAGATCATCTTACCTACTCTAGACCTAATTCAAGGTTTGCAACAAATTACTTAGATAATTAATAAAATGCAAGTTTCAGCCACTGATTGCAAGGAGTAAAGAGAGCCTTTCCGAACGAGTGTGGTGAAATATGGTTTTTTACTTTTTGTGGATAATAAAGACCTTGGCAACGAATCGCATGCGATTATCGATACAATGCGGCATAATCTATCGATTGAAATCGTTGCACCTATTTAGTCGGGCGGTAATGTCGGCAAAAAAGTTTCTTAAAATACCTGTACATATATACATTTTTAATTATAATCACCTTTGTCTTCACTGTTTTAGAGAGAGTTAGAAGAAATTCCTGATTATACTTCAAAACTTCGTGTTCCCGATTGCAGTAATCGGCACTGGTTATCACGAAGGTGTGTTTTTCTTGTGGCACCACATCCTGGTGAGCTACCACCGAGCATCCATCGCGGAGCTCTTGTGAGTACATTATTTCATCAGCCGAAATGCGACCACCCAAGAAGAGACCCTTATATTCCGCACTGGGATTGTTTAAAACTGCAAGAATATAGTTGCAATATTGTTACTCTGCATTGAAAATTTAAAACCCCAAGTTAAAATGTCAACATTTAAGAGTCTGATACAATGTGAACCTGCTTAAATCTGCCAATCAGTATTCAAATTAGGCGTCTTTCTAATTGAAGCATCAGCAAGCAAGCTGCATCAGGTTAAATCTGATTAAATTGTCCGATCAAATTGGCGTTTGCGTCCGCCAATTAAAATACGCCAATTTGACTCTCCGAGTTCGACCGCCGATGATTACCAATATTACCTACCGATAAAATGGGGTGCGGACGCAAGAATACCAATTCGCGTTTGGGGGCATTTTTTAATGTAGAGCGCTCAAATATCACCATAAATCTAAAATTGGTGAAAGTAGGCCGATGATTTGATCGGACAATTTAATCAATCAGATTGGCGAAAAATGGTTCCCGTCTGGACAGGCCTTTAGGTTACAAACGTTATTTTATGGTACATGGAAATCGAAACAAAAAGAGGTGTTGCCTTACATCAAATGAGGTAGATCTGTTTTTTTTTTTTATATTTTGGTAGTGACGAAATAGATATGACAAATCCAAGTTTTCCACCTCAAAAGCCCTTCGGATCATTGTATGTATATTATACAGTACAGTGAGGGAAATTGTTATAACTCGTATCTCTTGTATCGTGTCTCGTATATCTTTGACGGATCATGCGGGTCCTCTGAATCCACAGCACTCCTTTTGGAGGCAGCTTGAAAAAACATGCTATTAATTTCATCGTCGACCTGATCAGGCAGGTTATAATTGTCATATGATGGTGGATCATCAATGAACGATTTATCAACGTCGACACACATCAGCTGGCGTGTTATGGATGGCTTTATCCATCTTTATCCACGTGATAAAACAACTGTCACTTTTTAACACCATGGGATAGAAAGTGACGGACACCGTTTTATCACGCTGTCACGTAGACAAGAACGACCATCATATCCGTACTGTAGGCCAAGCACATGATTGGCGCGACAGTATCTCGCCGCGAGATAGACTACCCGTCTTTTTCTAACTGTATTAATTAAAGAGGGACGGGTAGTCTATCTCGCGGCGAGATACTGTCGCGCCAATCATGTGCTAGCCCGGCTGTACTGGTCTATTTTCACAGCATTGGCCATTGCAGTAGTTGCAAACAGCTGAGCATTTGAGTCCTACTTTCGTGCAACCACAACTGCTGGTAAAACCTTTTTTGCAGTTACAGTTAGTTAACCTTTTCGACGCCGTGTCAAACACAAAAGCAGTCACCCGGACGCCACGTCACCGAAGTGTCAAAACTGAAATTGAACTTTATGCATATGCACGTAGGTCTATGTTGCTCCGTGGTCGTGACCGATTAATCAGTCTTTGGCGTCCAAAAGGTTAATAAATTGGCAACCTTTGAGAAGCCGTATCTTAGAAACTATGTGGCTTACTAAGAATAAATTATTGTCATTTAATTCTGTCTACTTAAAAGTGTGCATAGTGACTATTGCCGTAACACGGGTTCTTGGTGGAAAAAATTACAAAAACAGAAAAAAGTCTTAAAATTTAATGGATTTCCATGTACTTTACAATGATCCGAAGAGCTTTCGAGGTGGAAAACTTGAATTTGTTATTACCATTTCATCACTACCAACATAAAAAAACAGAACTGCCTCATTTGATTTAAGGTTAAATGTACCAATTCCATGTACATAAATTGTAAGTATTATGTAACGTCATAGGTGTGTTTTTAGGGTTCCGTACCCAAAGGATAAACGGGACCCTATTACTAAGACTCCGCTGTCCGTCCGTCCGTCCGTCCGTCCGTCCGTCCGTCCGTCCGTCCGTCCGTCTGTCTGTCACCAGGCTGTATCTCACGAACCGTGATATTAGCTAGACAGTTGAAATTTTCACAGATGTTGTATTTCTGTTGCCGATATAACAACAAATACTAAAAACAGAATAAAATAAAAATTTAAGTGGGAGCCCCCATACAACAAACGTGATTTTTGACCGAAGTTAAGCAACGTCGTCGGGCGGGTTCAGTACTTGGATGGGTGACCGTTTTTTTTTTTTGCCGTTTTTTGCATTATGGTACGGAACCCTTCGTGCGCGAGTCCGACTCGCACTTGCCCGGTTTTTTTCTTTCGCTTCAACCTTTTAGTGTAGGGTCTCATTGGATAGGTCTTTTAAGACGTAGGTTGAATGATAAAGTTTTTTTGTCCGAAATAATCACTCTGGAAAAAAAAATGCGTAAACAAAAAATTTGACCAGTCATTCAGTGAAGGACCAAAAATTCAATTCTAAGCCAATTCATCCAAAATCCTGTTGCTATTAATATGAAATACTACGTACAGTCGCCATCAGATATATCGGAGCGGCCAAGGTGTTCACAATATCTGAACACGCGCTCTAACGCCCTGATAATAGAGGCGTGTTCCGATATTTGTGAGCACCTTGGCCGCTCCGATATATCTGATGGCGACTGTACACAGCGATCGATCATCGCGTATATCCACAATATAAGTAGGTATACCAAATAACAAAGAATCTACATACATCCGTCTAGCATATATTATACTTTTGAAAGTTTCTAACCTGATACGTGAGGTGCAAGCAATGAAATCTTGGCACCAAAAGAAGTGCTACCCGTAGACTGGGTCAAGACGGTGGGTTTATTAAGGTTTTCAGTCATCTTCCGGTATCTGGCAAGTATCATGTCACCATTTTCCATTTGATTCCGAAATGTCTCCAATTTGTACTAAAAATGGAGTGATCAAATTAAATGCTGATGGGTACCTACTTGTAATGTCACGAAACCCCTTGATATATACAGGGTGGAAAGGCACGACGATCCTTCCCGGAAGTATTAGGTCGTTTAAGTGATACAGAGACTATTGGTAATGGTAAGAATCGTTAATTGAGTAAAAAATAAAAATTGCAAAAATACTACTTTTTAACTGTGGTGATAACCCTATAGCATGTGCACATGACGGCTAGATTAAGGATCTCCGTCGGGAAAGCTCGGGACTTTACACTTTTTTCCGATCGTTGACAGTATCGCAATGATGTATGAATGACGCATAAATGTCAAATAAATCAAATGCATGCAAAAATATTACAAACAATTTTATTACTTTCTTAGATAATTACTTTTTTCCAATATTTAATACTATCTTCTTTTCACATACGGTGTTCAAATGTACCTCCGTGTATTACAACGCCGCCGCAGCCCGTACCCGAGTATGTCGATGCACATGCGATATAGTGTATGCTCTTCGTCATTTATCCTCCCCAGAAAGCACCAATTAGCCTTTGTCTCATTTCGTCCGCAGTTTCACATTCCGTTTGGTTTGGTACACCATATCTTTTACACAGCCCCACAAATTTAAATAGCCACGAGCATCTAACATTTTTATTTGAAGAATATGACATTCAATAAGTATAGTTCAATGAAAATTTAATTTCAAACATCAGACGTCTTGTCTATTTCCTACCACGCCAGAAGGTTTGTTAGTTTGGTATTGAAGAAATATTTATTCTTGATTTATTCTTAGTATTTAATTTTTGCAAGTTCATTTGGTGCAACTAACACAACCTACTTGTTATTTTTAATTATTTTAGATAGTTTCCAATTATTCGAAAATAATTTTGTGAAACGTGTTAAGAAACTAAAACCTTTTTATCAGTCAAGGAAACCAGAGATATTTATAAGACGATTGCGTACTTTTGAGTGGTTGTCAATGTCACCATTTGAACTGTCGTTGTAAACAATGTTGTGGTTAGTATTATTAATATTAAGGAATAACATAACTATTTCATTCAAGTATTGAACAAGTGGAACCACTAAGAAAGCGAAAATCCTGCAATGATTCTTACCGTGCTGTAAGCAGACCTAAAAATGGTTAGATGGCAACAAATTAGCATAATTTCCTGTCGAATACTGATTGTTTACAAGTAAGTTCATTGACCCTGTCACCTGTTAGGGTTAGAACAAAGTAGTTTTTTGCGTGGATGTTTAAAAGGTCATAATTTAGAAACGGTTGCCCGTATTAACATAGTTTCTATGGAGAAAATATAGAGCTTAGGCTAAACTATCTCCCATTTCCGGGAAGGATCGTCGTGCCTTACCACCCTGTATATGTAAGTAGGTACGTAACTAACGTAATTTTTTGTAGATTATAATTTTCCTCTTAAAATATTAATTGGCCTAAATATAAAGAGCTATTTCTCAGGGTAATTTTTGTAACCTTACAGCAAAGATAGAGCCGACATTTAGCACTGGTGCAATCTGCTGTCGCCCGAAACAGCTAAGACTCGTCTACACGGGGTTCAGTTCAGCGATGCAGTAGTTGTGTTTTGAATAATTGTACCTAACTATAAAGCGCGTTAACCAGCGCGTCAATATGTATATGTTTGATACCCGATCAAGCGAAATATTCTAAAATTGTGTGTAAATAAAAAATAAACTAACTAAAAAAATAAACTTCGCTACCGAGAGAAACATAAATTTTCACCACACCAATGCGAGGAAAATACAAATTGTAAGGCATTATAAATAAAATTTAGGTAAATCAACGCTGCTAAATTACTATTTATTATCTATATAATATTTATCATTGAAAATCATCACTTTAGTCAATTCTACTAGCCAACAAAAGAAAATAACTTAAAATTTACATAAAATTATCTACTTTGCCACTCTTGTGGGTACAATAATAATTATGCTACATTTGTCATCAGTTTGAAAGAATAAAGAGAGGCTTTACGAGCTGGTGTGGTGGAAACATTAATCTATCGTCGATCATAGCCTTACTTTAATAATCTTCATTATTCTAAAAATCTTACTCGTAGATATCGACTGATTAGTGAGAAATCAAATCTTCCTGAGCACCAGGAAAGGCCCTTTTGTGAAACAGGGCTATTACCGCTAAAATCGAAGTTCGCAAATTGCGGGCTTCTTTCTTTGTCACTCTAATTATGCCTTCATTGGAGTAAAAGAGAAAGATCCCCGCAATTTGCGATTTCGATTTTTCGCGGTAGGCCCCCGGAACGGAATAATAGCAACGCGCGAAGCGGCTATCGTTTTACTAACGAACAGAATAACCTCACCTCCTCCAATTTGGCAGATTCATACCAATTACCGAGAAGCACGCGGTTACAGTAAACAATGCCTTTGTCTTCGTCCAATTTCGACAGCTTCAACATTTTGTAGTGAACTAATATACAATACAATTCTCGTGACCTGGTTTTTACACAAAGTGTTTGCGAGCGCGGATTTTTGTACAGTACATATACCTCCTTGGCTACCAGGAAAGAATGACCAAGTGACACTACATGTCAAACATCATTAGCAATCGTCGATCGTTTTTATTAGATTCTCTCCAGAGGCTGCATTAATTGATTATTAAAGAGGTTAAATATATTTCAATATTATAAAAAAACTTTTTTATTAGGTACCTACGTCTTCGAGCAACACGGAAGGGAGGCGGTATTCGCACTATTTCCCCTCTGCCGAGGTACAAGATTAGCGCGTCAATCTAATCTAGCGCGGGTAATAAAACTAGTTGCACTTGGATTTTTCACTAGACCGAGTCCAGACGCGCGCGTGAACACTGCTGCACAAAAATGCCTGTTTGCTCGGTTTTTTGTTATAAAAAGAGGTCGTGGACATCAAATTTACAAAAAGAAAGTGTTACATTTCACATGTAATATTTTTTTTTACATATCATACGTTTAATTACATTCAAACACAATTATTATATTTTAGTCTCATGTAATTGTTGGATTTATCGATTTTGCTCGCTCAGTACAAATTGCGGATCGGTCGAGCGACAAATCCGACTTCTCATCTCTCAGAATACAATAACATACTTCAACGAAAATGTGTTAGTGTGCGTGTTGTGACACTTGTCACTCGTCCGTACACAAAAAGAGATCGAGGTTTGCAAGATTTGTCTTTGACGTGTGTCATTTTCTATGTATTTGTGTCGTCATTACATATTGGATTTTGTATGTAAGTGTGTGAGAAGTGCGACTGTGTGCACCTTTCCCCCCGCGAAAAATGGCAGAAAGATTTGTACGGTGAGGTATCGCTTGGGCCCCTCCCTTCCGATGTGTCGGAAGCCGGTGTTGCTCGAAGACCTACGTCGTTAGTAAGTATTAATATGTTGAAATGTCATTTGAATATAAATAGTCCTGTAGCGCTGGCTATATTTTGAGCCCTAACTTAAAGTAATATTAAAGTCAATTATTTTTTCGCTTACGAATACTGTTTTAAGATGTTAATCTTACATTTTGTTTTGTGTCACAGATATTATTTGCTTTTTAAGTAATTTAATAATTTGTGGTAATTATTTTTATTTTGAATTATTTTGGAAAAAAGAATATTCGAGAGAAAACATGTAACTGTGTCGCATTTAGGATAGTTTTTTTAATGTGAAAACATAGTTTGTGTCAATTACGTCCATTGCAATTGGATACTATGTCATACTATTCAAAATGACTCAAAAAATAATTAAAGTTCAAAAAAATTGCTGACGTCGCATTTAATCGTGTCAATATGTACAGTCACCAGCAATAATATGTTACACAAGGAAGGCCGCAAAAATATCTGACACGGTCTTATTTGTAGTACAATAAGAGCGCGTCACATATTTTTGCGGCCTTCATTGTGTAACATATTATTGCTGGTGACTGTACATTACATGTTTTTGTGTCTTATTAAGGCATAGCTTCATAAGATTTTTGATAATTTTGTTCTAACAGGCTATTACCATAACAAAAGAATATTAAAGTTACTAGAGTTCACATCTTATTAATATAAAAGGCGGGATAAATAAGAAAAATTAATTTGTGTTAGTTTCATCCATTGCATAAACAAATAATACAAAAATAATGTTTGCGTTCATATACGATGCTAACGGGTGGCTCTTAACGGGCAACGCGGGCCGTGCAGGGGGGGGGGCGGTCGGGCGCGGCGCGACCTTGGCGTGGCGGTGGGTAAGGGCCTCTCTCTAAAAACCACACGTTGCGTACTGTTATAGGGCAGCCTCCGTTGGAATTTCGAAGAAAACTCTTGAATACAACCCAAACAGTTTATTGAACCCAAAATACACTGCACAAACTTACACACTAAAAGATTTAGGATATTACTAGATCTATGTTAAAGAGTAAATTACGAGTGACAATGTTTTTACTATTATTCGAATTTTTATACAGTAATATTGCTGTCAATGCTTCACCTACATTTTAGTTTTACCTGGTAAGAAATAGTTATTTGTTTTACAAGGGGGCAAAGTTGTTGTTTAAGCGCTCGTGCTAATATTGATACCCGAGCAAGCGAAAGATTCCAAAATTGAACCACGAACGTAGCGAGTGGTTAGAAAAATGGAATCTTGAGCGTTGCGAGGGTTTCAAAGCACGAGGGTTAAACAAAATTTGCCCCCGAATGAAACACAAAAATTTTCACCACACCAACGAACGAAGCAAATATTAAATACAAAATATCAAACAAAATCAAATCCAAATGAATGTTATTGAATATTTATCATCCAAAATCATCATTTAAAAGTCAATTCTACCAGCAAACATAAGAAACCAACTCAAAATTTGCATTTGATTACTTTGCCTCACATGTGAATAAAATGCAACTTTGCTATCAGTTTTTGAAGTGCAAAGTAAGCCTTTCCGAGCTGGTGTGGTGAAAAATAATTATACATGTATATAACAGGCCCCCCGATAAGACGAGGCTTTATCTTGAATAGATGAAGCTGAGTGAGAAAATTACATATAAAAGACTTAATGGAAAATGGTTAATTACTATACATTTCAAAAACTTTTATAAGTACTTATAATTAATCTTATTCTATACTAAAGCTAGTTATGTTCAGCAGAAGTGCTTGATTGACAACTAAGTAAATTATATTAAAAGCAATACTAAGTTAAGTGTTACACTTGAGTAGCTAGTAAGTTTAGGAATTTCTATAGCCGACACATAATAGTCTTTGATATCGTCATTACATTTTACAGTTAAATGACAGGGTTTTGATTAAACAAAAATCCATTTAATATTATTTAGTAAGTACATGCCAAATATCGACATCACAAGAAATACATTTGGGGTTACACTCTTTTGGTACAGATTTGAGAATTTCGGTGAAAAAACGAGTTTCGCAACATGGGTTAATGATACTGGAATAAATAGGTAGTTAAAAGAGGACAGATGGAATATTCACTATTCACTGTAGTGCAAATGTTTAGGTTATTTAATAAAGTAGGTATAATGTAGTTAATTCGTTATATAACGTTAAAGGATGGTTTTAGTAAATAAAATAGCATTTAAAATATAATCTAAGTAATTGGAGATCGTGAGTAATGATGAGCTCTCAATTACATTTACAAGGTGATTGTCACGCGACATGTAAGTTGTTAATTTACTTTTGTAACTTGAGATAAGGCCTGAGTCATGTGTTCTAGTTGTGAGTTTATTTTTATTCCATTAGAATTAATATAGAAATGGTTGAGTTGAAAACATCTATGCAGGAGGGTTTTGAAAGAGAATTAGGTTGTATTTAGGGATGGGCAGGCTTTATCTCATTTACGTGATATTTAGTATGGCGGCGATGAATGCAGAGAGTAACGTTATTTTTATTATGAACTTTAGCTATTTTGTACGGCCCTTTCCAAATAGGAGATAAGGCTTTTCGAAGCCTGTGGTGTTGTTTTAGATATACAAGATCGCCAACCTTGTATGAAATTACACGAGAGGGCGAGTCGTAGTATTGCTTAGAGGTTTCTTTACTTTTAATAATATATTTGAGGGCCTTTTCTCGACTACATCGCATACGGTACTGTAGGGCTCGGACATATTCGTCGTAAGTGAGACTGTCACTGGTTTCGTATAGGGAATTAGGAATATGGGGTTTGTGGCCATACAGCAGTTCATATGGAGTGTATTGAGTGGTACTGTGTGGGGTAGTATTATAACAGAGGATAGCCGTAAATAGATAGCTGTGCCAATCGGAATGGTTTTCATTCACAAATGATTTTAAATATTCCTTCAAGGTCGAATGGCTGCGTTCAAGCGCACCATTCGTCATTGGGTGATAAGGGGTGGAAAATAAGGGCTTTATTTTAAAAATATTGGTTATTTGTTTAAATAATTCTGAGGTAAAACACGTGCCAAGATCAGTAAGGATCATTTTTGGGAATCCAAATAGAGCCATGAAGTGAGCTAAATTACGAGCAACTTCCTCGCTCGTGGCGGTGACCTGTGGGTATGCGCATGAGAATTTGGTAAGGTCATCTTGGAGAGTCAGGATATACCTAAATTTTTGAACACCAGCTTCTGGAAGGGTGCCGACTATATCTAGAGCTAGTCGTTCAAATGGTTTAGTGCTAGAGGATGTTATTACCATTGGAGCTACATTACATTTCCTTAAGGGTTTATTGATTTGGCATAGCTTGCATGACTTAACATAGTTTTCGATATCTTTGCGCATTGTTTTCCAATAGTAAGAAGCTTTAATCCGATTAAACATTCTATTGATTCCGGGGTGTCCAGCGATTGTGGAGTTGTGGTTTTCTTTAAGGATTTGAGGAATTTCTGCAGGTGTAGGATAGATTATTTTGTTTCTGTAAATGTGTATAGTTATGTTAGTATTGTGAAAAACATATGCAATCATATTATAGATTTTAGCATAAGAAATGTTTGTAAATGGCTCCGTAAAGTCCGACACCGCCAAGTCTGTGAGTGTCGGGTTGTTTTGTAATATGATATGTCGTAGTCATCATCATCATCATTTCAGCCTATATACGTCCCACTGCTGGGCACAGGCCTCCTCTCATACGCGAAAGGGCTTGGGCTATAGTCCCCACGCTAGCCCAATGCGGATTGGGGACTTCACATACACCTTTGAATTTCTTCGCAGATGTATGCAGGTTTCCTCACGATGTTTTCCTTCACCGAAAAGCTAGTGGTAAATATCAAATGATATTTCGTACATAAGTTCCGAAAAACTCATTGGTACGAGCCAGGATTTGAACCCGCGACCTCCGGATTGAAAGTCGGACGTCATATCCACTCGGCTACCACCGCTCGTCGTCGTCGTCGTCGATATGTCGTAGTGATTGTAGCAAATTAAAAATAGTTTTATAATTTGTCTCGTCATAGTGATGGACTTTAGTGAATAGGAAGTAATACATTTTATTACTACTGGGGAATGGTAGGACGGAGTCAGGTTGACGTTCAGTATTTTGGAGGTCTTCTTGATTTGGGATTTCAGATAATATTTCGTCGATATAAGGCATAGAAGAGTCAAAATCAAGAGAAGTAGGGCATGCGATTGAGTTCAATTTAGTTTTGACTAAGGTTTCGGAATGTTCTATTATGTTTGTATTATACCTTTCAGTGGATTTGTTAGACTGGGATTTCATGAATTGTTCATAAGGACATTGGACTGTAGTATTAGGAATTAGACTTTGATTTCTACTCTGGCTGCGAGTTAGGGCATGAATTGGGATTCTGGAAAGAGCGTCGGCATTAGAATTAAGTTTCCCTGGTTTATAAACGACTTCATAGTCGTATTCCTCCAATTTTAATCTCCATCGGATAAGTCTACTGCCAGGGTCCTTTACATTGAAAAGCCAAGTTAGTGGGCGATGATCGGTGACAATTTGGAACTTATTACCATACAAATAAGGACGGAAACATTTTACAGCGAAGATAATGCCTAAAAGCTCTTTTTCTGTGGTGGAGTAGTTACATTCGGCTTTATTCATAGTACGAGACGCGTAGGCGATTGGGAGATCTCGTCCTATGGGACCTTGATAGAGTACAGCCCCAAGGGCACTGTTACTAGCATCTGAAGTCACAACGAAAGATTTGGAGAAATCGGGGTACTGAAGTAGAGGTGCCGAGGTAAGTTTTTCTTTCAGGTTGTTGAAAGCCAAATCTTGTTCAGAGGACCAATTGAATACGGCGTCTTTCTTTAAGAGAGAGGTAAGGGGTTTTGTTATTTTGGAAAAGCCATCTATGAATCTGCGGTAGTAACCTGCTAGGCCAAGAAATGATTTGATTTCTTTAGAATTACGTGGGACTGGGAACTCAGTGACGGCTTTTACTTTGTCGGGATTAGGATGCACGCCTTTGTCAGTGATTACGTGACCTAAATAAGTCACTTCGCGACGTAGAAATTCACATTTGTCAGGTTGGAGCTTTAAATTAAATTCACGAAATCTATCAAATATAAGTTGCAATTTTTTGACGTGACTTTCAAGATCATGGGAGTATATTATGCAGTCATCTAAGTATATATAACAATGTAGGCCTTGTAGACCTGAAAGGGCTAGATTCATGAGACGCTGGAAAGTGGAAGGTGCATTTTTCAGGCCAAACGGCATTCTTAAAAACTCGAAGTGGCCTGAAATTCCATCAGGATTAAGAACAGTAAAACCAGTTTTAGCCGAGTCAGAGGGGTCCATTTTAATTTGATGAAATCCAGACACCAGGTCCAAAGTTGAGAAATATTTAGAATTGCCTAGTTGATCTAAGATGTCGGTTATGAGGGGTATTGGATAGATTTCAGTTATTGTGTTGTGACGTCATTAAGGCGCCTGTAATTGATAACCAAACGCCATTTTTTTTGGCCTGATGCATCAGCCTTTTTTGGTACAATCCAGACTGGTGCACTCCAGGGGGATATGGAAGGTTGGTTTATATTTTGGTCAAGCATTTTCTTGATTTGTTTATCAACTTCTTGACGGTGACATTCGGGGAATCTGTAAGACTTAGCATTAATTGGCGGGGCGTTGCCTGTATTTATTGAGTGTTGTAGGGCGTTAGTATGAGTCAAAGGGTCTCCTTCGAGATAAAAAATGTCAGCGTATCTACTGCAGCAATCAAGCAAAGATTTCTTTTCTTCAGAATTTAGATGTGTGTGACGAATGAGATCTAATACACGTTGGACGCAGTTAGTTGACGTTGACGGTGCATGATTTAGGTTCATGACAGATTCAGCGGAGTTTTCTACAAAGACGGAGTAGTCGATTGGAGTAATCTTTACCTTAAGGTCCTTTATCTCGACCGGAGAATCAGTGTTATTTAAAATAGATACATTAACACGTTTATTCTGTTTTATGGCGACTACGCAGTTGGCTAAATACACCCCCTCACAAAACATATGGTCTAATACTAATCCTTCATTTTTCCCATTTAATTCTGAGACGGAGTTGGAAATACCGCATTCAATTACACTCTCCGATCTAGCAGGAATTATGTAAGAAGGCTGACTAAAATAAATGTGTAATTGCTGACCATTTAATGAAATAGAATCGGTTTTGTAATCTATATTTGCGTCGTAGATTTTGAAAAAATCGTTACCTATGATACCGTCGTATTTGAGATTGACCTCGTCTTTAATAGCGTGAAATTCGTAGCGAATTGTTTGATTTGTTAGACAGAGTCCTAATTGTAGGGAACCTAGAGTCTCACAGTATGAGTCAGAGTCGTTAATACCTTTCAGTTTAATAATTTTAGACGAGAGTGGGGGTTTCTGTTCCAAACTGGAGTATTTAACAATACTTACACTAGATCCTGTGTCCAACAGGAAGCAGAGAGGTTTATTGGAGTAGGGAGTATTTAAATAAGAATGTGGTAGTGATATTTTTTCCTTTAATGACTTAATTTCATAGCAGGGAATAGAACGGCTACTACTATTTGTTTCTAATTTATTTTCAGACGATGGCAAGGGTTGAGGAGGAATAGATTTCGCTGTAAGCTCTTCTTTACAGGATTTGGAATTAGAGACAACATCAGCGTATGCCCTGGTAACCGTTTCTGCACACGGATCAGTGAAAGAATTGGTAGGGTAGGGGGTGTTCCTGATTAACTGGATCATGGGGTGCATTAAATTCTTGATAAGAATGAGAGTCCGTTTTGACCACTTTATGGCAAGGTTCAGTGCTCTTCTTTATTGTTTATCTTATTAGAAAAAGGGCGTAATGTACTAAAAATTAAACTGTTTTAGTACCATTTGGCGTAAATCCAACAATTTCTTTGCAATATTGGCAACTTGCATTTAGGGAACACTATACTTCTAAGTACTATAATTTACATTTTTTTTTTCGAAAAATTATAGAGATGTATTCACTATTAAGTTTTTCCCCATTTTTGTTATTTTGGATACTTAAACGTGGAAAAGGTCATTTTCTTAGCCACAAAAACAATGTTTTTTTTTATTGGTTTATATTACTTCAACAGAATCACTGCTGTCCTACCATTTATGTATATTGATATACAACAATTTGTAACAAATTAATTTTACTGTAGAAAGTATTATGCGTTATTTTTGTTTGTAATGTTAATTGGATTATAAATTTTACTTTTACATACTAAAATACTATTAGATACAATAGTAGTTTTGAAATTTCGTATGTCTATTCAGTAATACTTAATGAATATGCTCGCATATTTATGACATTACATTAGAGTAGAAAAAGGCATACGGTCAGGCTTACGTACTTCTATGGATTTAAATGCAAACGTTATACCTAGACAGTAACTTTCATAAGGTTAATCTTGTAAATTAGGGTTTAAACAAAAAAGTATTAATATTACGTCTTACTTAATATTACCAATGACCCAGTCACAAACAAAACTAATAGTTATCAGTCTAACCTTAATTAAACGCCATAATTATCATTTGAATATAGTCATGTTTTATTATTTTCATAAAACTGATGATAAAGTACCCACTAGATCAGTTTAAATTGTCAAAATTTAGTAACCCTATAAATAAAGCAATGAGCACATGAGCAGGTAATGCAAGTACCTACTTAATAAAAAAATTGACAAGGAAAGTATAACTAGGTCATCCCACTTAAACACAAAAAAGCAACAATTATAAACCCGAAATTATACATAGTACGGAGGCGTATCTCTTACATTGAATTATCAAACACTCGTATAACTGCATTTTCGCAACAAATATCCATTAGTTGTGGGCGTAACGTACATTTAGCACTCAAAAAGCTACTGTAAAGAGGCGTAACGGACAAAAAATTACCACATATTTAATAAAATTCCGATGCAAAAGGGCGTATCGTACACAATGTTGGGAGTTACGCCAAAATGTCTTACAACATTTTTTTGAAACTGGCAGATACGGCCAAATGCGTTGGAAAATTGTGTTCAAGCATTGATTTTTCATAGGGCTTAACGGACATTTTTTTCAAGTTATCGAGACGTTAAATATACTATTCGATAGAGAAAAAAATACTGAGTATAACTGCATTTTCGCAATTTTGTCCCTTACGCCCTTTCAGCCTACGGTAGTCGTTATATACAGTTTTGTTCAGAATTCCAAGCGCTTTCGTTCTGTATAGTGAAAATTTCGATATCTCTTAAAAAGTTGCCTTTACGACCCAATTTTTGCACTATGAGCTTGCAAAAACAGCTTATTTCAAGGGGCGTAAATTACCAGTTATAAATTAGAAATTTATAGATATTATCGTAAAGGTTACCGCTAAATATAAATATTGTTGTAAATGACTTACATGTCTTTTGTCGTCCTTTAAGCCCTTCATTTGTCTTGATTATTTTTCATATCGTATCTCGTATGGTCAATATGGTCGTAAAGGACATATTTTACTATTGATATTATTTTACTTGCCCTTTATGACCCGCCCTAAAATGATTTTACCATAAGTATATGAAGCGAACAAGGTGGTAAAGGACTTTTCTAATATTTGTATCGTTTACTACCACGAATTAGTTTCTAAACTCTAAATTTAAAACAAATAACATTGACGTAGCGGTGTATAATAACAAATAAATCGTTTTCTGGGACCTATATTACTACACTGTAATGTTTGCCCTTAAATTAGAAAGCATTTACGCTAAGAGTTTTTTCGGCAGTTATCTTTGTTCATGGGCGTAAAGGTCTAGAATGCCTAATAAATAAATAGTTTTATGGATCCTTTATTACTAAAATGTAGAATAGAATAGAATAGAATAGAATAGTTTTTTATTCGTAAACACACAGACAACAGACGTACATTAAAAAAACATAGTGAAAAATAAAGTGTCACGAAATGGTCCCATCTCAGCATGTTGCTGGCGACTTCCAGCGCTGATCTTCCGATTAGACCATCAAGTGAGAAATAATCACGGAAGGTAACAGACAAAAAAATAAGTAAAGAAACATAAAATAAACCGAAAAATTGATTACACACATTTTACACAGCTAATACAAAAAAGAGATGAATTAAGTACACGGATTAACCGATCGAACTTGTACCATCCGGTCGGGTCACATCGTGGCGCGGCATTAGGCGCGCATAACTAGCGCCAGCGGTAGCTACACGAAATTAAATTCGATGACAGATTTGACAAACAATAAAGTGAGTGAATCTAATATAATATTATGTAAAATCTCAATCAGTTTTAACTTTTTAGTCATGAAAACAATGTTACAAAGTTGGCTAAAATACATAAACAAAAACAACACCAAAGTTAAACAAATAGAAACATAATGAAATTACACAGATAAAAAGGATGGCGTGTCGGGAATGGTGTCGACTCCTATGCGGAAGGAACAAGAACATTGTGGTAAGTAACAAAATTTACAATATAATACAACAATAGCAAGAGTCTTGACTACAGGCAGCTGGTTTCCAATCTGCAGGTTTCCTGGTTAAGCTGGTGATTGAGCATATACTGTTTGAGCTTTGTTTTAAAACTATATATACTTTGCAGGTTTCTCACTGGGGGCGGAATGTTGTTCCAACAGCGGGACGCAGAATATTTAAAGCTTCCTCGGAAAGCGGCTGAGGCATGACGCGGCGTCAACAGATGAATCCCACAATCACGGCGTTCGCGGAGCTTGATGCAAGATAGCTTGTTGAAGAGATATGAAGGAGTTTTATAGTTCAGTACGCCAAAGAGCAAACAAGCCAAGTGTAGTTTACGGCGGTGTTGCATTTTGAGGATGCTATGGCTATTCAGATATGGGGTCACGTGAGCTCTCAACGGAATATCGAAACAGAAGCGAGCACAGGCATTTTGAACACGCTGTATGAGTCGTTTAGTTTTTGCAAGAAGTCTTGGCCCAAACACAACATCCACGTAGTTCAGCTTTGATAGGACGAGTGATTCAATTAATTGAATGCGCAGGTTTTCACTTAAATATGGCCGAATTTTATATAGTACCTTAAGTTTATAAAAGCAACTCCTAATGGCCTCAGCGGTATGTTTCTCATATCGTAGTCCGCAGTCCATTATGAGACCTAAGTTACGCGCCTCATACACCCTCTCAACTGGTTTGTTCATTAGCAGAACATCCACTGAAATGCTGGCACCGGCCAGTTGCTGCTTGCTGCCAAACACAAGGTATTTTGTTTTGCTAGGGTTAAGTAGTAGGCAGTTTTGTGTAGCCCATCCAGCAATTCTGGTGAGATCTTCATTTAGTTTCCCTATGGTACTGTTGATATCGGCGGGCTTACATGATATATATACTTGTATGTCATCTGCGTAGATGTGGTATTTGCAATGCGTGATGTGAGATGTAATATCTGCAGAATATAATATAAACAGGAGCGGGCCAATCACGGATCCTTGCGGAACTCCTCTAGTTAGCTCGGCTTTCTCAGAAAAAAGTGAAGAACCATCACTGAGATGCACCGTTACAATTTGCGATCGGTTAGACAGATAGCTTGCAAACCACATTACAGTTTTATGGTCAAAACCATAGTAGCTCAACTTCGATAATAGCAGGTTAATATTCAAACAATCGAATGCCCTCGAAAAGTCGAGGAGTACTAAAAGTGTGCACATTCCCTTGTCTTGAGCATCCAAAATGTTATCAGTGACATCCAATAGAGCAGTCATTGTACTACGTCCTTTGCGGAAACCTGATTGGACATCTGGCAAAATATTGTTTTTTTCTAGGTAGGTGGTTAACTGTGAGCAGACAACTTTTTCCAATATTTTAGATAGGCAGGGTAGTATGCTTATGGGCCTAAGGTCTTTAGGCATGGTTGGGTTTGATACTTTAGGCAAGGGGTTTACTAATGCTAACTTCCAGATATCTGGAAAGGTGGATGTAACAATAGAGGTATTAATTAGGCTTGTAATGATGTCAATTGTGTATGGGAAAGTTAAGATAAGCATATTCAAATTTATCCCGTCAAAACCCTCGGCGTTAGATTTTAGACATTTAATTATTTTGATAATCTGGCTAGAATTAATAGTGTCTAAGTGGAAAACAGAGTCACTGTGCTTATGGAACTCAAAATAAGTTAGCTGTGATATAGTGACACCTGTAGTTCCCGGCAGCTCTAGAAAATGTTTATTTAAGATATCGGGGTTATTGAAAAAAGTAGGTAATTCTTTATCCTTTTTAGGCAAGACTGCTGACTTTAAGTTTTTCCATAAAGTTTTAGGTTCTTTTATTTTATTATTTATATTTTGTTTGAAATATGCAACTTTTTCAAAATATAAAGCTTTATTTACAACAGATTTAAGATCTTTGTAGTATTTCTTTTTAACATCACTCTGGTTTTTGTGGAAGTCTGCCGCAGCACTGTCACGCAGCCTCATCATATGTTTGATGGTGTCAGTAATCCAGGGGTAGGATTGTGTTGTAACTAGGGACGTCTTTACAGGGGCATGTACATTAAATAGACTAAGTACTTGTTGATTAAAAACATTAATCATGTCATTTACATTTTCAAGATTTGATATTAAGTCCCATCTCACGCACTGCAAGTCCACATCTAAATCTTTGTCGCAGATATTTTTAAAAGGCCTGTAGGTAATGTGGTAAGGTTTTAGTTTCTCGCGCTTAATATTAAAATTACAGACAACAAGACAATGACCATACAGTGAACCCACATGATCCATGTGAGTGCTAGCAGCCCGCAAGTCAGAGCAGACAACGTCGATCAGCGTCTGGCTGGTGTCAGTGAAATGCGTAGGCTGAGACACCAATTGAGTTAATCCAGTACTTGTTATGAAGTTATTGAACTGAGTGGTTTTTGTGTCGGTGCCATTCAATAAGTTAACATTGAAGTCACCAAGTATAATTAGATTATCGTAGCCACGGATTGCACTAACTGAGTCAGTTAAGGCATCAAAAAATAATTGCAGATCCATCCAAGGTGGTCGGTATGCCGTTCCGATTACCAGCTTCTTTCCGTTGAGAGTAAATGTGATCCACATCTGCTCCACCAGCTTATGCAACGGGTCAACGGGATGAGGCCAGGTCCGAGCTTTGAGATTACGCTTAATATAAAAGCCTACGCCTCCACCGCGCGACCGGTCGCCCTGCGGTCTAGGAATATGCCGGAAACTATATCCAGAAAGTGTCGGCGCCCGCCCTTCTTCACCCGCCCTTAACCATGATTCGTTGATCGCCAACACATCAACATCCTGCCGAGTAGCAGCCGCTATGAAATTGTCATGATTTGTGCCAAGAGAACCTGCATTGTACAAACCTATTTTAAGTGTTTTATTTACTATTATAGTTATATAGATATACCTCAGACCAGACATACCACCAGACAGATGACGTAACTTTAACAAAATGTATAACAGTAACAGAACCAGTGTCGCATAGATACCAGAGCCTGCAGATTATAAACAACTTTATAATTATATAAATGCTAAAAATGAGTGAAATAAACAAACAGAAAATGTAATGTTTGCTCTTCAAATTAAATATTAATTATAACTCTAATCGGGATATACCTGGCATAATCAACTACCGTTTGATACATTTTTAAGCTTCGTAACAGTAAATTATGCTGAGAAAAGTTAACATGTGGACCGTGACTGGTAACTAATACATCCCGAATTTGGTATAAAATAGTCTGATAACGTCACTTACGACCCCCTAATAAACAAGATTCACTAAATTATCAAACATTTCATGGGCGTAAAGGACATTCATAGTGTTTTTGACCAATTTTAAAGGACATTAACTTCTTTGGTATTTAATTTATAGATATGATTGCTAATTCAGGTTAAAGAGACTAACATTTTGAGTACTTTTCCAATACACATCAAAAACATAGCTCGATAAACAACAAAAATATATTATAAACATTTAAAAAAAATGCAGTTTTTCGCGTCTCCTGAAAAGTAGCATTTTGTCCTTTACGCCAATTGAACCAAAAGGTATCGTAATAATATATATTACTAAAATTAATAAAATCAGTCTTTATATTGTGTATCAACTAGGTACATATTATAGTTGCACATGCAAGTGCAAATATTTTCATTGCATTCAATTCATGGTATGTTGTGGGGGGCGTGGCTAACGATAATCGCAAGCCAAAAATTTTTCTCATGATTATACCAACCCGATGGAGCCCGTAATATCACCAAAATAATTAAAACAATTATATTCTGCTCCTCAAACGAACATATTTTTTTTTTCAATCACTTTTAAAATTTATGAAGTCTTGTATTCAATGTACACCATCATCATTGTAATTGACGTTGCTTGCCACGCTTTATGCATCACAAAATTAGCAATACATTGCGTCTTAAAATAATCTTAAAAAGTGTACTAAATAACGAATAAAATTTATTTTAAAAGTCGCTGATGTGACATTCTCATTCAAAAGGTAGGGACCACTTTGTCGTTTACCATAAAGACGAAATTTTATTGTATCTTTATACAAATCACCTGTCAGAGAGTCCTTATGGCAAGGATAAAGTGGTACCTTTTGATTGCGAACGTCACGAATGTTGGTCAGTATGAGGAGCGTACATTTTATTTTTAAATCTACTTACAACATACCTACTCCCACACTATGAAAAGACTTAATGTAATTATGCCTCCGAATGAAATAAATAAATACACTGTAATGGCTCCTCTACACGATGGGCCAACGCCGGCCACTCCATGGGACGCATTTATGCGTTAGAGGGAGCAAGTGATATTGCTATCTCGTTCTACCGCATGGCTGCGTCCCTTGGAGTGGCCGGCGTTGGCCCATCGTGTAGAGGAGCCATAATGTTCATCTAACAAGCACTTCGTAGCCTTCCCCGCGTACGCCGTTCATGCAAAGATTTATTTTGCCAAATAGTAAAAAACCGTTGTTGAAAATGACCCAAATTATGAATGTTGTCTCGATGTGGCATTATAATAATGTAGACGTAAACTTAATAACATGTTTTTTTTTGTGGCAGATACATGATGTTTATAAGAAAAAAAAAATATTAAAAATAAAAGCGGTTAATGAATTTGACACACATTTGTTTGAATAACATATTATAATATCCTGTGAAGTACAACACTTCACTTACCGACTATAATTTTATTTTAGGCATTTTAGGTTCACTATTAGGTATTTATTAAATGTAATTATACCCGTCGATGAAAATGACACAAAATGCGTGTGTACGTCGGAAGCCACTTTGCTTTTACAGGGAAACAAAGAATTTCATCTCGAATATTTTTTTTACCGAATGCTGTTTAAAAAAGGAAATACCTAAATTTCTACCTAAGCAAATACCTAGGATGACACAAATTATTATTATTAGGTTTAGTATGTGGTCTGAAAACTATATGTAAAAACTAAGCAACATTAATAATCTTATAACTTCAAAAGTTATTGCTACCGGACTAAAAGGTCACTTGTGTTCCCCACCGTAAATTTAGTATGTATTATGGTGGGTAACAAATAAATTCGACCAATCATAGTGTCGCATTGCGTATGTTTCGTCCCTCACGGAGGCACGCGTATAGGATCTTACCTTCTATGTTTTCAGTGAATTATACACAAAAATGAAAGTTCCAAAAGCGTTTATTAAAAGTAGGTATATAAAAGTAACGGATCCAAATGAACATTGACACCTATTCCTTCTTCTTGGTCGCAACGTCGCTCACTAGCGAGAATATGTTTTCGGCCGTGGACCGTTTGTGCACGTCGACGAAGTCCCGGCACGTCACACCGCACTCCTAGCGAACGAGTATCATATGTTAATTAATAATATACTTAATATGTTGATGTTGATTCGACGATCATTGTCCGATAGTTGTTTCAGCGAACGGTCTAATAGTGAAGAGTCTCGACCAACATCTTGAGAGACTCTCGCTAGGTGGTTGGATCAAGGGCCAGATGCAGAAAGCGGTGATCTTGGACACGGCGCGGATAGTCCACCGGTTCCTCTCTCTGCAACCCTGACCACCGACAACTTGGGCCTTGCCTCGCTGCGGCGGCACCCTCTAGTCTGTATCTTTAGCTGTTGAAATAAAAGTAAACAAACAATTTGTACATTTTCGGGTAATTATAACATAATATGGTTAACCAACCAAATACAAAACAGCCTGGATCAGTCACTGAACGACCTGACCTTAACCTACATTATTTGATCATGTAATGTTTTCATCTACCCTCAACTGGCTTAAGTTAAGGGTAGATTTTGTTTACTTTTATTTAAATACCTAAAGATACAGAGTAGGGAGTAGGTTTTTTATAATGTTTATATGCATATTGTAAAAAACCTAAACTGAGAGTTGAAATGAATAAAGGAGAATAATAATCACACCATTTGTAACTGTGATATTGTTAATAGTGACACCATAATTATGGGTGAGTCCCAAGATACAGGCTCAGCCTATTTTGGAGCTTACCGGACACCATTTGTGCATGCTACTGTATTCTTAGTTATTCTCAATAAATGTATTCTTATTCTTATCTTCTATGATTATTGGTTAGGTGACGTTACAGACCATAAAAATAATGCCAGCAGCGGCCGCATCAAGCGATTAGCTCAGGTTTCTAAACTATAGCCTGCGGGCCGAATCATTTTAGTAATTTTATCTAGGCACCATACAATTAATACATTTTAGTATCACCAATAATTTTAAGTATATGAAATGAAATGAAATGAAATGAAATGAAATGAAATGAAATGAAAGTTTATTCACGAGAACATATGGTACAGTAGATATTATTAAGTGTACATATTGACCCATGATATGTTCGGCCTTATGGCATGTGAAAATTATTTGTATTGACATAGTTCATGCATGTCAAAGGAAAATACGTTACAAAAATGTGGCGTTTATTAAAATATTATCAAAATTTAAATTATTAAATACAAACACCAAGTTCTACAGTCACAGTTAGTCATTCAAATTCAGCGCCTAAGTTCATCAATCTATTATAGTTAAATCTAATTGTCTTACTTACCTATGTAAAAAGATTACATGTTAAAATGAAGTAAAAATTAAAATTTATAATGTCAAAAGTTTACATGTCAAAATTAGGTAAGAATTAGAATTTATAATGTCAAAGTTTACATGTCATAATTAAGTAATAGTTAGAATTTATAATTAAATTAGGATTTATGATGTCAAAAGTTTACATGTCACAATGAAGTAAAAATTAGAATTTATAGTATCAAACGTTAACATGTCACAATGAAGTAAGTAATAGTTAGAATTTATAATTAAAATATTCATCAATGTTATAAAAACTTGCATTACACAATATATTTTTCAATTTAAATTTGAACTCGTTAAATGGTAGCGTCTTTATGTTTGCAGGAATTTTGTTAAAAATTTGTATACACATGTGATATGCGCCTTTTTTTCTTATTTTAAGGTTATAGGGCGGTAGTGTCATTTGGTACTGTCGAAGAGGTCTATTATTTATATTATTAAATGGCGGGAAGAGTTCTAGATTCTTCTTCACAAAGACAGCTGCTTCGTAAATGTATAGGCTTGTCAGTGTTAATAAGTTAAGCTTTGCAAAATCAAGTCGGCACGATTCTCTGCGACCTTCACCACAAATAGTTTTAATGCACTTTCTTTGGGCTACAGATGCACGTTCTATTTCAACTGAGTTTCCCCATAAGAGGATCCCATATCTAAAAATGGACTCGATATAAGCATGATATGTTACAAGAGCTGTTTTTTGCGAAACCGTTTCTTTGAGTCTCCATAATACATATATAAATTTATTAACTTTCTTACATACATTTTCTACATGTCGTTTCCAGTTACAGTGAGTGTCTAAAGTTATGCCTAAGAATACAGAGTCTTCTACTTCTTCTATTTCGGTGTTGTCATGTAAAATTTTTATTGTCTGTGGCGCTGCTTTGTATGATCTAAACTGGATAAATTTTGTTTTGCTAAGATTTACCTTTAAATGATTTTCGCTAAGCCAACCGATGACATCGTTCAATGCAGTATTTACCTCGCGTTCATATGAGTCTGTATTGGTACCTTTGATTAATATCGTGGTATCGTCAGCAAATAGGACGCAATCATGTCGGATACATTCAGGTAAGTCATTGATATATATTAAAAACAATAACGGGCCTAAAATACTGCCTTGTGGCACTCCGTATGTATTAACTTTATACTGGGACTTGTACGATTTCAGCTTATTGTTTTGAACCCTCTCAATTTGAGTACACTGCTTTCTTTCAGACAAGTAACTTTGAATCCAGGAATATGCGGGTCCTCTAATTCCATAGCGTTGGAGTTTGTCTAAAAGTCGGCGGTGACAGACGGTATCAAAAGCTTTGGACATATCCAAAAGTAATACCCCAACTGGAATGCCTTTGTCTATACAGTCCGTAATTAAGTTATTTAACTTAAAGCACGCTAATGTTGTAGACTTTTTTTTCCCAAAACCGTTTTGCTCGTCCTTTAAGATGTTAAATTTGTCTAAGAAACGTTCGATTCTGTTGTACATGGCTCGTTCATAAATTTTTGCCACGACTGGGATTAATGTAATAGGACGGTAATTTCCTAATTCCGACTTGTTACCTTTTTTAAATATTGGTTTGACAACAGATTTTTTTAATATCGTAGGGAATGTGCCTTGTTCGAAGGATTTGTTAATCAAATACGATAGATGGAATGCCAGTATTGGTGAAATACTCTTTATGATTTTGGTCGGTATTTCGTCAAATCCAGTAGATCCAGTATTTTTAAGAGAGCATATGATTTTATATATTTCACTCGGTTCAGTAGGGGTTAGAAACATACTGTTTTGTTGAGATTTAAAGGTTATTGGCTTTGGGAATTGTTGGCTGTTATTAGATGATTGGTTTATATTAATATAATAATCATTAAATTCCTCTGCAATGTCTTGAGGCCTATGTAATTGGATGTCATGCCTGTCTATAATACTAGTTATTTCTTTTTTAGATGTTTGATTGTAACTACCTTTGATTACGTTCCACGCAGCTTTGCATTTATTTGATGAGTTTGATATGAATTTAGTATTTTGTATTTTTTTCGAGTGAGAGATACATTTTTTAAGTATTCGTGTATAGTTATGCAGCTGTTCTTTATTCAGGTCTTTATTTTGTGTACTTTTTTGATATTTAAGGAACAGTTTTCTTTTCGTAACACAACATCGCTTAAGTGATTTCGTAATCCATTTCAGCTTTCTGTTTGCGTTAGATATTTTTATTTTTATTACAGGAAAGCAAAGATTGTGGAATAGTACTATAAGATCATGAAATACGGTAAATGCTTTATTTGAACAGTTTTCATCATAAATTTCAGAGAATGAGAGCTGACTGACATGATTTTTAAATATGAGGATATTTTCTTCGCTATAGTCTCGTTTCGTAGAGTACCACTCGCGTATGTAATTATTTATTTTAGTGGGAAAAGTTACGATTTGAGCTGTGTTATGGTCTGAGAGGCCTAATTGCACAGTTGTCCCTTCCGCCGTTTTTATGTTGCTAATTATATGGTCTATGCAATTATTTTTGCGAGTAGGTTCATTTATATGACTAAACATATTATAATTATCCAGAAGAGAAAAATAGTCCTTTTTTGTGTTATTTTTAATTAACGTATTAATGTTGAGATCGCCACATATAATAATTTTTTTAGATCGGAGAAACTTTAGCATTTTCTCAAATTGTTTAAAAAATGAATTGATGTTCGAATCAGGAGTTCTGTATAGGCACACTACTATCAAATTACAGTTATGTATTTCGATACCACAACATTCAAATTCTCGTTGGATTGAAAATGTTTGTATGATAGGTAGGTCATCTACATCAAGAGTTTTATTAGCCACTATGGCGACACCGCCTCGCTTCTTAGGTCTAGAGTAAAAGGAGACTAATTCATAGTCTTTGAGAACAAGATTGTTTTCGATACCAGAGGACAGGAACGTTTCTGAGAGGCAGATTACATGAGGAGCAGTTCCTTCATTTTTAAAACTATCTAGGATTAATTCCAATTCGTCTACTTTTGATAAAATGCCAGCTATATTTTGGTGGAATAAGCAAAAAGTATCATGTTGAGACACGAAAAGTCCGATTTTGTGAGACGCTTGCGTTTATATCGTGTAGGTGGCTACTGTCGGTAGAGACGCGTAGTTGTGTATGTTCAGGGTGTGCAGGCTCATGAGACTGTAGAGCCTTTTCAGTTCGGGAAGGTTCGGGGCGCGGCGACTGAGTACACGTAGGCTGCTGAGGTTGTAAGGCCTCCTGAGGTTGATTAGGGAGCTGAAGCTGTTTGAACTGTTGGTCTCCAGTATTCGAAGGCTGCTGCGATTGTAGGGGTTGCTGTGTCTTATCGTCGTTGATTACCCATTCTTGGCCATTTATGTATAATCGTCCATTCCGTATGACAGCGTGTTTGCCGTTCTTTCGGGCGTTTTGAAGGCAGTCTCTCATTTGATGTCTTTTTTTTAATGCTGTGCTGTCCAGTAGTTCTGCAACGGCGTACCCAGTATTATAAAAACAGGACGCATTATTAAGTACATATTTCTTCATACGTTGACTGATCAGTTCGATTACAAGCGGGCGGCGAGCACCTTTTTTTCCAATTCGTGCTATAGTTTCGATGTAAGGATTTATGTTTATTTGCAGTAGGTCGTAAAACATAGAGCTAATCCGCAGAAAAAGATCCTCTTCAGTCTCTCCAAAATACTCATCTAGTCCATACAAAATAAACTTTTTTTCGTTTTGTTTAGTGGAAGATACCAAGCTCGCACTGGCTTGTAAATCGGCTATTTCTCTTTTTATTCTATTATTTTCATTCTGTAGGGTCCTTATTATTATGTTAGCGTCTTGTAATTGTTTTGTTAAATTTTGTTGCTGAGTGTCAAGCATATTATTTCTCTGTATGAAGTCATTTTTGACCTTATCAATAGCCGCAGTTATTTCTGAATGGATTAATTGTTTTATGTCTTTTTTAATGGCTTCATTGTGCTGAGTTAATTTAAGATCCAACAGGGTGCTGATCTGGTCGATTGTTATAGGTGGCTGACAGGATTGACTGGGTTGGACTATGCTACAATTGTGTATATTTATCTGCGATTCGTCTGGAGTGATTTCATTCATCGATACATCTTGTGGTGGGGTTACGTCATAAAATTTTCGTACGGGCGTATTATCATTTCTATTCCTCTTCGTGATATTCGAGCATGACGAGCAATTCCAACTACGCTCAAGATCTTGTTTGCTTAATAAATAATTTGATAGTGTCATGCCAAGACAATCATAATGGTAAGCATCGTTACATGCGACGCATCTTACTGTTACTGAGGGATCGGTTATTGGGTCATCACATCCAATGCACTTCATTTTACTTAATTCTTTTACTGTTATAATTGTAAATCAAAGATAGTCACTTTTGTTTTGCAGTCACAACTTTTGTATGTAGTTACAATAAAAATAAAAAATATAAAAAATAAGAAAGCCAAAAAATAAATAAACAAAAAGCAAAAAATCGAGAGAAAAAGAAAAATGCAAAAAGTTTTTCAGTTCATTGGGATCGAACTCGGTCACTTTGCGTCACAGGCGCTATATGTACCGCACAGCCATGGATGCATAGGTGCTTTGGACGAATTTAAGGATCGCTAGATGTTTTGACAAGAGACACGAGTGATAAGCAAGATCCTATGGCAGCGGTCAAAGTCCAAGTAATTTTAAACGTAGAAACGGTCACTTTATATTTACAATGTTCACATTTCTATTCACTTGCCAGTTTTTATTGTTTATGTCACTGTATTTATGTATTTTAAAACGGTAGGTTTTCACTTAAAACATTTTTTTGTTAGAATTCAGTCTAAAAATAAACATTAACAAGTCCGTAGTCTTTTGCATATTTACAACACTTCTTGGTCATACTGCACTTAGATAACACTTCCACAGTTTTCACGTATAGTTCTTCTTATCGTGTGAAGGGATCATAACTAAATTGTATTTTGCCAATATTTTGCAAAGTATAGTTATTAACACGTCAGTCTTATTTTTATTTCATTTTGGCAGAATTTACTATTTTTAGCAATAAAAGATCGCGGAGCACTTGTTTCCGTGACAGCCAGCGCCATCTATCCTATATCTACTTATCAGGGGTTATAAATTTGTAATAAATGACCACATACCATGCCAAAGAACGTTTGCATCCAGTTTTGATACATGACGCTCAAACTCTTATCAGCAACGCAATTCTTTATGATAAGCTTTTTGCCAGTCTGAAAAAGTCACCACAAAATTGGATATAAAAATAATTATGTAAAGTTACATTGAGTTACATACGTTTGTACGCCAGTAGTGCCCTAATCTTCGAACAGCTTAACAGAAGAAAATTTCTATATTAAGAGGAATGGGGACGACCGCTGCTCCATACAAACGTGTAGACTCCATTTTCCTTTCTAGACATTGTAGAAAGTATTTTTAGACAATTTGATTTATATTGAGTAAAAGTCAAATGAAGCTATTCCCCTTCGTTTGACTTTATTCGATTTTTTAATTATTATAAAAGTTAAGTACGAAAAACTAATTCCATACAAATTTTGAAATGCTCCCTAACTCTTAAATAAGTAATAAAAAAATTGAAAAAACAAAATATATTTCTACTATCCTACCGACTGCGCCATGTTTTAATTCAATAATACACTTTATAATTATAAGAGTAACTGTTTATTAAAAACTTGTGAGTGTAACACAGGACCACAGATAGCATAGTCCACTTAACCACAGATACACAACACCCATAGCTGTTGTTGGTAGGTACACATCCAATTGTATCAAAATATTTTCAATAATGTTTATGTCCAGAGAGAAAAATGGAGGCTACGTTTGTATATACAGGCGGTTTCCGGGCGGTCGTCCACTTTCGCCTTAGGAAACAAAGCTGGATAACCTCAATAGGTTTGCCTATGCCTTCAAGGCGGTCGCACGGCAGCAACGGCACGGTGGTCCAGCGGCAGTTGGTGTCCCGCTTGGCGCTGAGTCGGATGGGGATCCGGTTTGACGGCTCCGGCACCACGGAGTTCTGGTACCGGACGTAAAGCGGCGGCGCCTGAGCATAACAGAACTTTGTATTTTTAGTGTTTCGTACATAACTTTGTTCACGTAACACTTATGGGATCACTTCGGTCTTGCAAATCAGTTATTTATTCTACAGTAATTGTCACTTGTTTGTATTTGCATTTGTCAAACTAAATGTGTTGTGGTTGTTGGCGTGTGGTCGCGTCACGTTGTCGCATGCCGCCCTATATTTACTTTCATTTAAATGTCTAAGTGTTCAATTCAATTTATAGTTACATCTGGGTCTCCGTAATTTTCTGCCTTCAAAAAAAATTGGTCCCCGTAATTAACTTTCTTGCCACGTATGGATTCGTCTTCAATGCTGTGAAGAAAATGAATATGAGGACCCAGTGAACATTTTAGTGGAATTCGTGTTCTATAGTTACATTTATATAGATAATATACAATACAGTCAGCATCAAATAGATAGTGAATCCCTAAATAGTCAATTAAGTATATCGTGATACAACTGTGTTACCAGAGAAAACAGGATGTGGTGAAAGGACGTAGGTATATGGCCGCTTTTGCTGTCACTACCTATTTAATGCTGACTACACTTCCGTGTACCAATTCGAAGCATGACTAATTATTGCTTCGGTAAGTACGGCTACTTACGCCTCAAGAAAAGGTTAAGCGTCACAAGACAGACTTATATATTTTATATATTCTGAGGCAGCCGTCGTATACCTAGGTACCTTATGTTTCCTACCTAGCCCACTATAAAAATGACGCATGGTGTCATACATGCATGGAAGTCTCAAACAACCCTGGCGGTGCACGGTTATAAAGCGATGAGATCGGCATTAAGTATAAGTTACTGAGTACGGCCCATCTAAGCCCATGTACCTGAGTATAACGAAGGTGTTCCGACAACATGGCGTCATGAGCGGGCTGAGCGTCATAAGGCAGCCGTCGTGTATGTTCTGTTCACAGTCCACTTCTCTTGCGCCGACTTGGCTGGACAGAGCCAGCCCGTAGTTCTGCACGCCGCCTGCACCTTTGACTACGTGTGAAGTGTAAGATTTGAAATATTTAAGCAGTGGCGAATTTGCCCTAAGGCCCAGTAGGCCCGGGCCTAGGGCAGCAAGATATTAGGGGCGGCAAATTGTGATCATAACAGATCGCTGATCGATAAAGCAAAAAATCGCTGATGATAACAAGAAATTATAACTCAAAATGTAGTCAATATGATGGGTGCTAAGAAAGGGGCGGCTACAGGGCCTGGGGCCTAGGGCGGAAAAGACTGCAAATCTTCCACTGTATTTAAGATTTAGCAAATATGTCAGCAAATATAAGCTTCACTTTTTATGCTGGGACTTCACATGGCGTTGCGTACATTCGACGTGTTTGTATCTTCTTTGAGCATAAGTGAATAGTAAGGGATACATTGACACACAAATACAGAAATTGATACCGGTTATTACCTGGTATATCCGGAGCAACTAATTGGACATTATATCCAAACATTGCATAATTTCCACTGATGGCTAGTGGCCTCTGGAAATCGTAGTAAATAGTTCATGTAATTATTTTACAGAAGTATGTAGGTAGTCACCAACAAAATGTTCCATGCAACAGAACAGAACAGAACTTACAAAATATTTTTACGTAGGTATTGATATAGGTAACTAGGTACATGTATGTACTTAGGTACTTTCATCATTAAATTTAGTTATGTCACGTAGGTGGTTCGCTTTCCATGCAAAAAAGAATTGCGTTATACATATACCTAAGTAATTACACACTATTACTACATAAATATGCATATGCGCATCTATCTACCCATGGTATAATAATATACTCCGCCTGGTACTCTATTCCCGTCTTTTCTAGGTCACCTAACTGACACAAGCCTACGTCATCACGCGACAGCGCTATATGATAATATGCGATAGCGCTATATATAGCGGCCATGTTATTGTGACGTAGGCCTGTGTCACTCTGGGAATAGAAGACCATGTTTTATTAGACCATGTATCTACCTACTTTCAAATGTTTATTTGCGCTAAATTGATAGTAAAACTTTGTTTTATACATGGTCTAATAAAACATGGTCTTCCATTCCCAGAGTGACACGGGCCTACGTCACAATAACATTGCCACTTTATTTCAACATAACATGTTACATGGGTACATTATACCTATGGTTAATAAGTTAAAATATTTCTTTATAATTTTATAATTTTCATTTATATGTATTTTAGCTTAAATTTTACAATAACACGTCATTTTTAATTACTCGTTAGCAATATCTTCCGATTCACGAAAGAAATTTCAGACTTTCGGGTAATTCTGTTTATACTACTGGCAACACAGGATAGCGCTGTGCACATTTGACAATTCGGATCTAGATAACTTCATGCCCTGACCGTCATCCTTGTCGAACGCGTGTTAATTGTTATTTCCTTCTCGCTCAGTGTCAGCAGTCGAAGTGTTTTCCAAACTTTTCACGTCGTAAGCTTGGTAATTAATGTGTAACTGTGAATTAGTTTTTTAAACGTTTGTCTTGTATAGATAAATAAAGTTTAATTTAATACATTAGATTTGTTTTATTTTACTATGTTTCTACATGAATAACTTAAAATTAATGCCGTTAAAATAATTTTCACCGTTGGTTAAAATTCTCCCACATTTCAAAGTTTGAGAACCTGTAAACAGCATGATGACGTAGGCGCGTGTCAGTTAGGTCATACGCGAATCTCGGAATGGAGTACCAGGCGGAGTATATTATTATACCATGGTTTTATACAGAAATCACGCAAAAAAACGTTATTATTACGGTATTGCATTGAAAAAAAAAACGGGAATAACGGATATAGGAAGCGAACCACCTTAAACAGTTATTTAACATAACATAAGAATGAGGATATACTAATTTACGAATATTAAAGAATGTACCTACTTAAGGGGCCGGTATATGACGTTTTCGATTTAGACCTCACTTTGTAACCATAATTTGTTCAATAAATGTTTGATAATTGCATTAAATTACACGTAAATTTATTCACGAAGAAACCGTGTACCGACTCTTTATGCCATTATATTTTTAATTTGCTGTTATTCTCTACAAATCGACACTAAAAGTATCAAAAAATCAAAATATGGAGTTCCGTTTGAGACAGAAGCAAAACAATTTTTTCTTTGACAGTAATTGAATTATTGTATGATTTTGGAAGCTAGATAATTCAGCTACCAATTTATTATCGATTTATATTTTTACTCACAAAGACAACACAGAAATTCAATCTCAAATGTAAACTTTCGAACAATTTCCATACATTGACGACATCACTCAAAATTCTTCTTCAAGTCAGATGCCCGTTGGGGCTACACCGGAGCACACGTGTACTTCTTCAAATGAAAATGACAGCTTGATTTTCTTGCTTTTGACAATTATATTGACATTAAATCATATACGCACACGAGAAAGCATACCAGTAGATAAAATGTATTTCAAAAAATAGGGTACATAAATATCGGCTCGCGTCGCATTTAAATTTCATTTGCTGTTATTTACGGGTCATTATTGTTGAAAACCGCAGTAAACTATCTTAAAATAATACGATTACAGTCGAATTTAAGTATTATCTTCCTTCAAAACTCGCTTAAAATGAAAAAAGTTTAAAGACTCATCTTTACTGATTGGGATCAATTTTTATTATGCTGGTATCATTTTGCGTCATTTTAAAAACGTATTTGACTTCTGTATGTCAATGAATTTTGATGACAACTGTAATCTTGTATTATATTATAGAACTTTTATATTAAAATATTGCCTATTAACAGTCTTGTAACTAGATCTGTAATACCATGGATTGCGACGAATAAATTATTATGATTATGCCGTTCGTTCCGTCTATAATAATGCGTGTACGTGCTGTTCTCTGAAAATCTTCAAGAAAAAATAAAGGCTAGACCAGCACTAAGTACTAGCAAGTTTTTGCGGCTTTGGAGACCGAGATGAAGCTTACAGGCCAATAGCGTTGTGTCCTGGTTATTGTTATGTATACCTATGTATCGAATGTTTTATAAATTTACTATAAAAAGTAATGTTTTATTTCGATTAGGTCTACATTTTGTGCATATTGCATATCTGAAGTATTTTCGTACTAAACTTGAAACTTTCGTTGAAACTAAATAAAATAATTATTCCAAATGTACAGTCACCTGCAATTTATGTTACACAACGAAGGCCGCAAAAATATCTGACACGATCTTATTTGTAGAACCATAAGAGCATGTCACATATTTTTGCGACCTTCGAAGAGTAGGTACCGTCATTACTCATTATCATCAACTTTGCCCGCTTTTTTTTTTAAACACGAATTTCTCAAAAAATATCACATCATATGACTTTTTTTGCTCAGCACGTCCATTGTGATCAAACGCATCAGTTTATGTGAAGAAAACATTTTTTTATTGTGTTTTTACCCATTTTTTTGCGTTTTAGAGGGCGGGTAAATAAAAAAATATCCGGGGTTTTCGCCAACATTGCCCACGTCAATTTGGTATTCAAATACAGCTCGTATATATGATGATGATGTCTAAGGATCACTTAAAGGTTTTGGGCAATCCTACCATCCCCTGTTAATAACTTAGCGATAAGTGTAAAAACTTTTAAATAAATTTGCTGGGCAATGTTGCCTACCCGTTTTTGCCCATTTCCAAATAAGGCTCCCCTAAGCATTTTACAAAGGCTAGGGTTGTCACTTTTGAGAAAATCTGTTACAATAGTTTAATGACTAAAAATATGATTTTTGTTGTGTTTTCATTCATTAACGGGATAAAACATCTAAATAAAGGATAATAAGACAATTAATTTGTCTACAAATACAGTATATATTTATAAACTTATTTTAGTGTACAAACATAACCTTCTTTTACTTGCGAAGTTGGGTAAATTAGATGAAAGTGACAACCCTAATCCGTTTTTGGTGGTGGGCAATGTTGGTACGGATGGCAAATTACCGGATTACTTTGCCCACCGCTAAAACTTTTGTGTATTTTATAGGCCTTATTCGTTTAAATCTCAATAGACATAATCTATGCTTCATGTGTTATAACTGAAACCCGGAAATATTTGTCAAAGGGTTCTCAATTTTTTCTACTTGCATTCATTATTTATCAATTTTTTGCCCGACGAAATATACCCTATATTAGACAACTCGCTCAAACTCAAAATTCCCAAGTCAAGTTATGCACAAGTTTGGCATATACTTTGTCAGAAATATAACCAATTTTCTACTAAAAACAGCAGGGTGGCCATAACTATTATCAATTTTTCTACATTAACGAATTTGTTTAAAATTGTCGTTTTGGGCAAAGTTTCCCTGGAGGCAAAGTTGGCGCTAATGACGTAACATATTATTGCAGGTGACTGTACATAAATGTTTCGGTGATTTTGAGATTATTTTCCAGGTTAGTTTACTAACAATCAAGTTATGCAGATACCGATTTCGTGAACGTATAAGTAAGGTACCGCTATTGTTTAGCGATACCGATTATTTTTGAAGGTAAAACTATACCGGTTGAAATATAAAGATATTAAAATTACAGCAGGGACAATCATTTTTTATAGGTGTACCTAAACCATCATTGGCCGAGCGTTAGCAAAGGTCTCCGTTTCAGCTTGGGCAAAAATGCTTTTGTATGTTCTCCTTTGCAGATCACATTTCTCAACTGATTCTCGTGAAAATTTGTAAGCAGGTTCGATAGAACTATTCTGTTTCGCTTTATCCGCCAAAATGGAATTGCCACCCTGCTGAAACTTTATTTATTTAAATTCCTATTGAATGGATTTTGCACCTTATGAAAAACCGTATAGAGTAGTAAATAACATTTTACATCTGACTTAATGACATCTTGTTTTATTCGCTTTAATTGTACAAAACGCGTATCTCGACAAAGCAATAGTAGGTAGTAAAACAGTCAACAATCAAATGAATTAAATAGGTACGTCACGTGTGACATGAACAGACAAGGAAAGCAAGATTAAATGCATTGTTTCTCTTTCATCTTTAAATGGAATGCTTTTACCCTCAAAGGAGGCTAGTGGTCAATACTAAACTAAAAGTCCAATCTTAAAAAAACATGATGGGTCACTGACCTGTCCCACTAAAGTGAGGTAGTGTGCGTGAAGTGCGCTTGTGTGTGAAATGGGGTAAATTGACAGAATCTGATATTTTACCCACCGCTACCGTCGCCTTAAGTAAGTACCTAATTAAATTTGAGCTTCATTTACCTCTTTCAGCAAATTGCTATACAAAGTCCTCGCTTTTTGTACCAGAAGTTCACGCCTGTCTCGTTTCCGCAAAAAGAATTTGAAGTCATCCTGGTGATTTGGAAAAAAAATCTATACTAGATATAAATTCTCAAAATCTATGTATACCTACATCCAAATGCTGGGCATTGGGCATGATGATACCGCGACTTCCTATTATACTTCCTAACTCGTAAAATTCAGTCATCCTTACACGGGTCCTAACTACTCTAACTAGCATACTAAAACTTAGTGCAATCAAATCAGGTTACTTTTTAGGAAGCTTACTTGCTAAACGCGGTTACACCAAGTGACTAGGTCATTTAGGATTAGGTCATTTAGAGTTCTGAATTAAATGGACAATATCGCGTCCGCGGAAGCCAAGGGGTTAATATTACGTACTTCATTTTTAAGACGTTCTTCGACCCAATTACCAACAAGCACACCATTGTTATACATCCCTACTGCATGTATGTATAATTTAGTACCTAAATAGAAAATTGAACTCAATTAATGCTAATATAAACTAAAGTAAGTATAAATAATCAGTAGCTAATAAAACTTTGGAAAAAGGAATGAATGACATTTGTCATGTAAATTTCACTCATGTTTCAATCAAAGAGTATGCAGGTAATTTTTAAAAACTCCTAAAGTTTAATTTTGATTATGAATTCGGTTTCCAGGTTGTTTTACTTTATAAATAAATATTGTAGTTTCTCGAACGAAATTTGTATTTTCTATGGGTGAACAAAATTCTCGGCTACTATTTTTTAAATTTCAAAAAAAAAATTACAGGGAATATTAGGCAAAGCTCTGCGTAGATGGCACCTTTGTGGCACATACAGTAAACAAACCACATTGACACATGGCCTACCGCGAAACAAGAAAAACGAAATTTCGTTATCTAATCTCTCTACTACTCTTGCATATTCGAGCGATAAAGAGGCAGATAACTAAATATCGATTTTCGCGTTTACCGGTAGGCCCTTGTTAACAAACCGCCTTGATGCATCAATGTCATATTTTATTGTCTGTGAAAACTTGTCAAAAAACAGTTTAAGGCACAGTCTGTATAAGTTAGTCTATGAATTTACTGAGTCGGTAGTGCTGCACTCTGGCGGCAGAACATTGCAGTAATATCCCCTGAGGAAATGTTTTGTCAGCCTCAAGAAAAAAATAATAGATAAAGTGTATTCTGTTTCTATGACACTAAAGTTTATTTTCGCTTGCAAAAAGGAAACAGGAAACATGCCGAGAGAGAGGCACGAGCTCTGTCCCTTTCTAAATGTTGCCAATCAGAAAACCTTCGTTTGACTATGACACCTCTCTATGCTCTCTATGATTATAAGCGACGGATGCATCCGGTACGACAGTCTGTGTCGTACTAAACAGTGTCGATTGGATACGAAATCGTGTATACAAAACTTAATCATGCTAAAAATACTAGATTCTACGTTCAGGCGTTCAATCACTGTGTTAAAAACAAGATCATCATCTGTCATGGCTGTCATCTAATTATTGTCATTTGTCAAATCGAATGAATGAAATACAAGCGGTCGGCCTTTGCGGTCGACGTTTAGTTTTTTATATTGCTTTCATTGTTTACAATAATATTTCTGTTATATTACCACTGAGGATACCTGTTTCTTAAAATGACTGAAGTCGATCTGCAGGGTGATGATTGGGACTTACCGTGTTCGGATGACGAACTTTCAAAACATGGCACTAATATTGGAAAAAGCTGGGTGGTAGAAGCAAACGAATTAGAAGAACTTTACAATACTATTGATAAAGGCGGAAGTTTGTCGCTGGAATGGAAATGTTCAGGTCGTCGAGCGCCTTCACCAATACCTGTGACGAAAGAAAGTAAGCCTGAAGTGCTTGTCTCGCCGGTAAGAGAAGAAAAGTCTGATTTCGATTTTATGGATGAAGTAAGTTCGCTGCGATTGCGAGTGCGACGGGAGGGCGAAGACACGCTCCGCGGTTCTGCCAAGAAGAAAACGACGTCGTTTGATGGCATTCTATCAAACCTGATTCGTCACAAGCGCATTGAGCAAATGGAAATGCAAGCAAACACACCCACTTCATCATCCCCAAGCACCTCTTGACCCTGTGAAAGTGTGAAGCCTGACACTAAAATTTAAACGGTCTGGTACATGAAATTTGTGATTAAAATATCCACATGATTTCTATGTGCTCAGAATTAAGGATATGGGAATGGAATATGGGCTTAAAATCTGACTTTTTTACTAGGGCAGGTGTTTCCAAACTGTGCATTGTAGTACATATGCCTATGCTAGCTGGTTTAAGGAGTTGAAAATTGGTAAGCCCATTTTGCCAAAAAGCTGAAGATTTTAGATAGAATTTTGAGCAGGATAATTTCCAAGGGAACCCCAAAAAAAATTGAACATTAACACTTTCGCAACCAGGCAAAATTTCAAACAATACCCCAGAAACCGACAGTACTCGCTAGTCGGGCAACGATGTGCAACTCAATGCCGCACGCCGCGAACCCGCTAGTCGGGCAAGCGGTGGACGCTCAGGGCTGTGCCAAGTAACTTTTGTATAAGTACGTGGATAAAATTAAATCTGCTGTCTCATCTGTTTAGGCTCCCCGTTTTATCAATTATCACAATGCATTCAGTGGGGCAGTAGGAAATGAATAAAATCACACAAAGCCAAATCATCAACAGGCTAAACCACAAAGTCCAGTAAGAAAGCAGAAATCACAGTTGTCCAAAAAACAAGCCGAGTCGTCAAAATGAAAATTAACACAACACAACAACGTCTGAAGCACATCACAAACCATTACGGAATGGCTCCGATTGCAATTTTACACCGAGACCGGGTTGAAAAAAAACCCCGGGTCGCAAACTTCAAATAGATAAGGGATGGTAAACAACATCTCCAGGGTTAAGTGTATGATCACAGTAACTACATTCTTTTGTCAAAGAAGTTGCGACTTTATTGTATGTGTACGAACATACTAATTATCGTAACTATTCAAAGCTACTTGTTACGTTTTGCTTCCATGCAGTTGCAGTGCAGTGCTATTTTATGATGACTGACCTATTGTCTTTTTCTGAGAACTGCCGCTTAGAAGTTAGAATGTTGTTAGGTACTTAGTGGAATTTCTTAGTTTATTTTTCTCCGAATTTTGTTTCACAAAAATCATCCTATGAGTACTCATGAAATAGATGTATACCTATACTTACTAAATATTTGTAAACACAAATTAGGTTGTACGATTTACGAAAATTCTAACTCCTATTGATACATACCCGTGTATGCAATTTCACGTAACCAACTAATAAGAATTTTTATTATGTAATCGCATTAGGTAAAGTAAATAAAAATACAAAGTGAAGTAATAAAATATAATAATCAACTGTAAGTACCAACTTTTCGACCACATAATAATCAGAAGACTTACAATTTTTTCTGTTGGTGGCAGTGGCAGCCCTGAGGTAGTGAAGATGCAATGCTTGCCCGCCTGTCGGGCACTTCGGCGTCGCGTGTAGGTTTATAGCTCTTGCCCGACTAGCGGGTATGCCGGCATCTGAGTAAAGTTTACGAGTGCCCGAGAGTCGGGTACGCGGCGTCGAATGTGTTAATTTTATATATGTTGCAGTCAAAAGTGTGAACTGGTCAAAAGAACTTTTAACCGACAAAAACAGGCAAAACTGCTTTTGACTGAGCATGTTGGTCAAAAGTAGTTTTACCTGAAAATCATACTTATTTCTGGCAGCAGTTTCGTTTTTTGGGCGTAGCAAAAAAAAAAATAACCCTAACCTACCTATCTCTGCGAGTACTATTAACTAATGATTTTCAGGTAAAACTACTTTTGACCAACATGCTCAGTCAAAAGCAGTTTTGCCTGTTTTTGTCGGTTAAAAGTTCTTTTGACCAGTTCACACTTTTGACTGCGACATATACACTACAAAAAAAAGATTTATAATCCTTGGAACTACGGGGAAGAAGCTGTGCATAAATAAAACATTTATGTTTAAAGCAGCAGGCTAAAATAAATTATGAGTTAACCCGCTACTCCTCAGATTACATGATCGATACCATTCAGTTTAAGCTAAAGCTGTTACTTTTTGGGCAAGTTAAGATTTTAGCTATAAGAATAAACCTCAACACCAGAGGCGTATTTTAGAGATTTGGCACCCCAGGCAAGTAAGATTTGCCGCCCCATTATGTGATGATAATGTATCTCATACAAAGAATAATAAACCCCCTGCTCACATATACATAATATGTGCACTTACTGCTGAATCTGCCTTAGGATATAACTGATATAAGACAGTTCTCCCTACTTTGCTTTGCTTTGTTATAAGTAGTTGTTATCATAATAATATAAGATTGTATAGTAATTAGAGCTCATAGCTTTGTAATAACTAAACTAAATACCTAAATAAATAATCTTAAAATGTTTTTTTTAATTTGTAAAAGAAAACAAGTCCCTAGTTTTCTATACATTTTTTTTGAGTTGGTCTGAGTTTTGTGATGATTATACAACTGTATTTATATGAAATTGTGCCACAAAACTATGTTTCTGAGTAGAAATAACCAAAAAGTTTTCAGGTTTCAAAAAGTTAAAAGGAAATGCCCAAGAATGTTCATAACTATGGCCGGACACTTTCTGCTATCTTACTTCAGAGGAAACAACATCTCTATTTGGCAAACCAATGTTTGTCAGTAGAAAATTACGTAAAATCCAAAATCTTTTTAGAAGACTGACCCTTCATACAATATCTCCCAAATTTCCCGCTTTATTACTGATCATGATCAAATTGGCTTGCCAGACTATCTCTCTTAGCAGTGACCTGTAAAGGATAGAATCAATAAGACAATAACACTTGAACATACTTTGAACCCTTACAAACGCGCCATAATCAACCATTGGCATACTATTTTTAGGTGATGCGTGCACAAATGCTGAAACCGGTGTGGTGACCAAGAATATTTATGGAAGGAACAAGTAGCGTCAAAGAAGTCATAACTCTATCTACTTGTGACATTTAAAGTTTAATTTTGCTTGGTATGGACGAAAGACCACGGAACAAGGATGGTCCCAAGGAAAGACCTCTGTCTATAGATGGTACTGATGGTAGGATCCAGGGATGTTACGGAGCTCCGGTTCCGTTTCCGTTAAGGCGGAACTTCCGTTTGGTATTACACATCCGTTTCTGTTCCGGTTCCGTTATGTTTGAAACGGAAGTTATAACGGATGTCAATGCTTCGCACGGCGGCGGCGTACATCAAATATGTACAAGTATCATACCAGTCATTCGCTCATCGCCCCGCTTGCCACGTGCTACGCTAATTTGTTGTTTGTTTGTATACTTTGTTTTATTCGTGTTATTAAAATCGTATGTGTTCTGTTGTGTACTGACTACTGACTGTGTGTAGTGTGTGTGGTGAATGTTAGTGTGTAAAAAAACGCACAATGAAGCCGAAATCAAGTTGGATTTGGAACTATTTTGATGAAGTTAGTGGGACACGGCTAAGTGTAAACTTTGTCTGAAGGTTTATTCTAGAAAGGGGAAAACGACTACATCGTTAAAAAGTCAGGCTCCGATTCTGGTTCCGGTTCCGTTTTCGGTTCCGTTTGCGGTTCCGTTTCCGTTTTCGGTTCCGTTAAACTAAATTGAAAACATCTGTTTCCGTTTTCGGTTCCGATAAAACCACATCCGTTACATCCCTGGTAGGATCCTATAGAAGTGCTTTACGCGTGCGTCCGTGCGGGACAAACATACGCAATGCGACGCTATGATTGGTCGAATTTATTTGTTGCCCACCATAATCCATACTAAATTTACGGTGGGGAATAAAAAAAATGTTAAGACTGACAAGGACAGACAATAATAGCGCTTTCGCTGCTACTCCTACTGAAAGATACATAAGACTATCCCGTTCGGCCATTTGCCCCCCTTCCCCTCATGCCTGATCCAGTTATATCTAAGAGTTATATACTAGATTCATCTTTACATTTGTATAATCTTCATAGAAGTGGTATACGCGTGCCTCTGTGAGGGACAAAACATACGCAATGCGACACTATGATTGGTCGAATTGATTTGTTGCTAACCATAATCCATACTAAATTTACAGTGGGGAATTAAAAAAATGTGAGACTGTGACAAGGACAAACAATAATAGCTCTTTCGCTGCTACTCCTACTCAAATATTGAAAGATACATAAGACTATCCAGGGCTATAACCGCGAAAATCGAAGTTCGCAAATTGCGGGCATTTTTCTCTGTCACTCTAATTACGCCTTCATTGGAGTAAAAGAGAAAGATCCCCGCAATTTGCGAATTTCGGTTTTCGCGGTAGCCCCTCTGTTCGGTCACTTCCCCCCTCCCCCTTTCATGCCAGATCCAGTAATATACTAGATTCATGATTCATCCCTTTCTAAATGTTGCCATTCAGGAAAAATAAAGCGAAATGTCATTCTTGTCGATGAGATTGAAAGCGATGAAAATGAAGTTCGCCGATAGCGTGCCGATAGCTGACGAACAAACTTTTAATTGGAGTAAAGTTAAAACTAAATAGATTAGATTACGTAGACCGAAGACCGAACTAAAAATAAATATTGTGTCGTGTAGATATTTCGTGTAAAATGTCTCCTATTTTAAAATATTTGAGTATTTTGGTATTGTTTAATTCGTGCAATGGTAAATCACTATTATCAATTGAGAAAATTTATTTAAAAGGTGTACAAGCGTACACTGGCGAGAGATGGAGTGAGTGCATATCGAAGTTTGAAGAATCTTTACATTTGTATAAACTTTACAATTCTATCTTTATAAACTGTGGAGTAAAATGCAAAACTCAAGCAAAACAGTCACAAATTGAACCAAACTTTAATGAATTACAAGTTTTCGAATCATATTTAAATGAAAGATATTGTTTAATAAACTGCAGAGATAAAGAACTTGAAGCAGTTCGCATTAACAGTAATGTAAAGGATACAATATTACAAGATTTTCAATCACGAAAGCCTTACGGATACTTACATGTGTGTTACTTCCAAATGAATGCACTGCAGAAAGCAGCATCAGCCGCCTATACTTATTTCCAAGCTCATAAGACGGATGATGTGATGAAGAATAATGTCAAATTTTACATTGGACTGCCTGAAGTGAGCCTAAATGAAATGGTTGACTTGGAAAGTGAAGATTTTGAGGTCTTGCACAAAGTTGGGTTGGAGTCTTATGAACAGAAAAAATGGGGGGAAACAATTATGGCCATGGAAGAAGTCATAGCAGATTATTTGGCCTGGGAAATGGGTTGCCGTGTGGCCTGTGAGCACCTACCGGAGCAAGAGTGGTCTCCAGAATTCGTCATCTCTGTGTCAAACAACATGCTATCCCTGTTACAATGCAGACAGCAATGTCAAAACAAACTCTCAATACTGGGTTTTAAATCTGGTATTGAATTCCTAGCCGATACCTTGAATTTTTTGCAAATATCTTATTATCATTCTGATAAATTTGAAGAAGCAGCAATGGCTGTAGCTAGTTATTTAACCTTAATGCCTAATGATGAAGATATGCTTCATAACAGGGCACTTTATGGTTCCTTTATTGATAAAAATGCATTCAATGCAAGGCCTGATATTGTGCATTATTTAAAAAATGACTTTTATGAAAAGGAGATTTTGTCCCACTTTCATCAAACAAATACTATTGATACCAATGCACATTCTGAAGAGTTCTAGTTTTAAATTAATGTGAACATATATTTTATAACATTAAGATCAATATTTAAATGTCTCAATGAGGTTAAAAAAATTGTAACTACAGAAAAAAAACATCTTCAATTCTAAATTTGCTGTCTGTCTTTTTCCAGTTTCATTATGTGTAGTATAAATTAGACTTATCAGACCCAGTGCCATATTAGGTCATTATACTTTTATATAAGTAACTGTTGTTCCTACTTGTACTGATAATAAAAGTAGTTAGGTACAGTCGCCATCAGATATATCGGAGCGGCCAAGGTGTTCACAATATCTGAACACGCGCTCTAACGCCCTGACAATAGAGGCGTGTTCCGATATTTGTGAGCACCTTGGCCGCTCCGATATATCTGATGGCGACTGTACTATTATTGTGATCTACATACTGTTGGTCAAATTATGAGATAACAGTTTTAATTCAATTTACATATCTAATCATAAGTCATGTCAATGTGCCTTTAACATAAGTGTAATACATATTATGAATGTACCTAGACTAAAGTAGGTAATAATTTTGTAGCATTTCATTTTATAATACACTTAAGTATACATTTTTATACCCATTTTTATACTAGCTTTTGTACAAATGATGAATTTTAATATTAGTAATAATAATTACAGTGCCATTTTTGTAATATATGCCAAAGAAATTTAGTAACAGTTGTTTTCTTTATTTTTATTACTTGTAATAATTTTAATTGCTACTGTGAACTAATTGGGAATTATACTATGGTACTATAACCAGAAATACATCAGGAGCAGTAATAAGGATGTAATTCACTATCTTTAGGGCCTCGGAATTTGCTAAATAAAAGGCCCCTAACCTGGAGAGAGAGGGGCGAATAGAGAATGGAGGACTTAGAACCGTACTTATATACCAAACCTGACCCTGAAATCTGTGATAAAAGCCTTAGTTAAGTCTTCCTAACAAATTAAAGTAAGCTGAATGTAAGAAATAGTTGTATTACGAGGGTTTATGATATGGCCCTTAAGATTATAATTCTTGGGGTTTAATACCGCAAACATCCAAATTTAAAAACTTTCCGCATCCCTGTCATTTGAATAAACAATAGCAATAAAAGAGGCATATAGATACGTAGGTGGATGTTCTCTGCTAAAGCTTCGATATGATCCGATTTTTTTTAACTACGAGGCTATCGTTTTCAACACCAGCAGTGTAAAATAAATCATTAGCAGTTTTGTGGTTCGTCATCACTTGTGAAACCGCCCTAACCTAAAGTATTGAAGTCGCCTACTTACTTCATATTAAAAAGTAATTAATTAATATAGTCTTTATTAAGTAAATTTAGCACCCCATTACAGTAACTCATAAAAGTTTTATTATATTACAGTAATTCATATGTTACGCATTACGCACAAATATATGTTTCTTACTAAATTGGTAACACTTTTATAATATTTCAGTATGGCAATACTATAGTGAAATTTGGAGTTTGCTAGATGGCGAAATTTTTCATCCAATCACAGAGCAATACTCAATATACTCATTCACACGACTGTCAAACTTGAGACACGGAAGGTCTGTGAATATCGATGTAATACAACTAAAATATCAACATTTTCAACTTGTACCATGGGATATTATAAGGTAAGTGCTATTTACTGTGCTGCTATTAATAGCCAGAATAGCCTTACATTCATCTCCAATTGTAGAGCAATTCCAAAGTAGCACGAATGATTACAACATTTCCAGCATATCACGGTGTTGCCATCCCTGCAAAATATATAAGGAAATTTGAGTACATACATTTAGGTATTATAACAAATTCATTATTTTATTTTAATATTACTGTTGCATTTATTTGATGAAAAGAGAATATTAATGTTCATAGGTATGTATATATCTGTATTTAGGTATGCCTGAATTAAAAGATATATATATGGACTAATTTGACATTCAATTTTGCGATGAAATGTTATGTTATGATTTTAAAATTCATGAATAAGCAAAGGCCAACTATAAGTAATAAATATATTTTTTTCTTATCTACCTACACACAATTTTATGCTCCTTAAATATATTTTTTACTGTTGCAGCGTTAAGACATCATGGCTTCTGATACAATAAATGACAGACTGAGCATAAAGAATCTTCTATTTACAAAGGCTCTACCAAACTATGTCATTCCTGTACCTACAGCAGGGTATAAAACATATCCCTGCATTGACTGTGGTGACAGGTAAAACCCTTTCCGCTATGATTTTGATTAAGTTCCATGAAATTGAATAGGTTATGAATGAAGTGTTAAGAAATGGAATCATTCTTAAAACCGTACCTATAAGTTTGTGGGTGACAGGACAAAGGGCGTTCAGTGATGAAACCTCTTAACTTTGGTAAACTGATATTGAAATTGTAAACCTAACTTAGTAATTATTTTAAGTCCCCAAATTGTCCACTCTAGCCATCTCTGATATTTCTCCTATTGTTCATCTTGGCATGTATGCACCTGCTGTAATTAGGAATTTGTAATGGATTTTAATTCACTTGCATTCTATTATGAATTTAAGTTTTATTAAATTAACAAAGTAGGTATTTATTCAAAATATTTCATTTTAAAAGTACTACTAAGTCCATGAGGTTCAACTTTTTGCTTTACACCATCTTTGTAGACACAAAGAAGAAATTTTGTCTTAACATTTGTCTAGGAAAGATTAAAGCCGGGTATTCATTAGGCAACTTTTGTTAATAAACACTGTTTAGTGACTGTTTATAAACAGTGTTGCTCAATGTTTCATCACCTCTGTAAACATGTTTATAAACAAGGATGAAAGGAATTTGATATGTATAATAATCCAATTTTATTATGGAATAATATTAACATCAATAAATTGCTCTGATAATTAGATTAAGATTAATTACGATTCATAAGAGCTTGTTGCTAGGCCTACATGAATAAAGTATATTTTTGATATATTTTTTTTTTTTTTGATGATGAAATATTGTTGCATAAACATGTTGCTGTGTTCCCCACTCTAGGTGGAGAACAAGACGAAACATTCAGTTTATAAACGTTTATAAACAGATGTCATCGAGTGTGGACGTGGGTGACGCAAGTTTAGAAACATGGAAATAGTACTACCTCCTCGGGCGGGCGACATCCTAGCAACAACTAAACTAGTGTGGACTGCTAAGTTTCAGAAACAGTGTTTACGGTAAACTTGTTGCAAAACGTGGTGATCAAATTCATAAACAGTTGATTAACAAATGTTGCCTAATGAATACCCGGCTTTAAACTCTAAATTGACATTCAAACTGAAATATAAAATATTATACATACCTATAGGAAGCAATTAATTATAAATACAGAGAAACTTACAAGAAAGATTTTTTCTCTATTTCTCATCATAACCCAGGTAAGTATGCGTAGTTAGTTTCCCTATTAAAAAAATGTTGTTGAACTGTACCTATAAAATAGAGGTACTGTTTATTGTTACTTAAGTTTTCGATATTGGCCGCTAGATGGCAGATCGTTCCTATGCGCAAGACGCATGTGTGAATTGTAGGGGGCAGCACCTCCCCTCCCCCCCCTCCCCATGAACGAACACATACACTGGTATTATTATTAATTACCTGCGAAATTTGAATGACAATTTTAAGTTTTTGATTTGAGTCCCAAGGTGGCAGAGACTTTTGTGCCTAAGTCAGTTAAAAATAATTATTAAAAAAAAATGACCTATTCAACTTTCAACAAAATTTGTTCATATTAGATTGTTTTTTTTTTCTTTCAGATTTCTCTTCAAATCAAGCTATGAATACCATATCAATCGGCAATCTGTTGTGATCACCTACATGTGCAGATACTGCAATCAACAGAAAACGTTTAACAACAGATGCAAACTCCTCTCTCACATCCGGTCACATGCCTTTAAAACTGCTACAATCAACGTCAGCGATTTGAAAGTAGATCCATTGCCAGCAAGCTACTTCGATAATCTAGCAGCTAAACATGGCATACGCTTAGAAACTAACAACCAGAAAGCAACTCTGCTGCAACAAATTAAAGCCAAAACGCCGAGTAAATTCTCGTGCTTGGAATGTAATCTGGAAATAACAGTTAAAACACACGTAAATAAAGACAGAGCAAAACATTTTATGCAGTATACTAATAAAGTTCACGCCTGTCCAGTGTGTCTCTTTGCTCTACCAACAACTTGTGGGCTCAAAGCGCACTTGCGTCTCCACTCGGGCAACGGGCCGTTCATCTGTCCAGAATGTGGGGTCCCCTTAACAAAGAAGATGATACAATATCCATACACTCATGACTGCGAAGGATTTCGGATGATGCGAGCCACTGCTAGGTACAAGTGCCCTCTTCCACAATGTTACTTATTTCATCCAAATGAATACAAATCACACATGAGGAATAACCACATGAAGAGGGTGTTTAAATGCCCTTTGTGTGTTGTAGCGTGTTTCAATGAAGCCACTATAGCTAAACATTTGAAGAGTCATGCTACTGAAGCGAAAGCTTTAATCTTCTTTCAATGTGAGATGTGCCCCGGAAGATTAGTACTAAACAATCAAATGGATAATCATTTGAGGGGTCATATCACCAATTCTGCGTTTGTCTATCCCTGCTGGGCTTGCGGTCAAGTGTTTAGGGAAGTCCGCAGTTTATTGCAGCATTATTCTAACAACCACGGTCAAACTGGAAAGTTTACACCCCAGTCAGCCACAGCACCTGCTTTTGCTCCAAAACCTGATAAACCTGGCTTGGTTTATCGTGTAGTAAAAAGGTGCGACAAGTGTACAAGAAGCTTCACTTACAAATGCAAATATGAACAAATATCTATTCTGCCGAACGAGTGCCCTTTTAAATGTTCAGCGTCGGCCTCTAGTAAGCAAGTCATCACGGAACCAGAATTCACGATACCAGCAGAAACCACAATCAAATGTTATTTGTGTAAGAAAGATATACCTGAAAACTGGGATGATATCAAGACTCATTTTGCGGCTGATCATAAAGAGCATCGCTGTTTGGATGCGACACTAGTTATACCAAAAATGAACGTTAAGAAATTCAAAAGAAAGCAAAGAAGGGAAGCCAGAAAACGGTTCCGAGAAACTTTGAAAAAATTAAGGGTACCAACGAACAGCAAACATAAAAAAAACGCTGGACAGCCTTCCAGCGTTCAAGATTCGTTCTCTAGTAACAATCCATTAGCTTGCAAAAAATGTGGTCACGAAGCCCAAGACAAACTACAGCTGGAAGAGCACTTGAAAAGTCATAGAGATTCCAACATGGCGTACCAATGCATGGATTGCGGACAATGCTTCGTGGTGAAACCCTCCTTTACGACCCATTTATTAGTAGAGCATGGTATATCCGACGTTAACGAATATATACTTTCGAAACAATGCTACAATGCTGACGCCCTGTTAAAAAATAATTTCACCACGGATAAAGTTAAAGAGGAGGAACCACTGCGCGAAAACCAATGCCAAATTTGTCGGGATCAATTCGACGATCCAGAAGACTTAGAAAAACATTTCAGAGTTCACGGTATGGCCTTTTTGATGAAGAATTCATCTGCAAAGAATAATAGTCCTTAAAAATATACATCGCTAGCCGACTACGTATTTTAGTTTTAATTTTTAACAAGCAGAAACGTCTACGAACGATGCTGATGTCTTGGTGGCTCAGATGGCAGGGCGCTGGAGTATCGATCTAGAGGCCGTGAGTTCAAGTCTCACCCAAGACAGTAATTTTTCCACTTTTAAATTTATTCTAAGCTTAATAGCATCGTTCGCAGACGTTTCTGCTTGTTAAAAATTAAAATTAGTATGGGTAGCACATCGTAACTGGTGAATTTCCAATATGACTTGGAACTCCGGTAGCCGTTTAAGAAGTGTAACACTCTTGGGGTAGATGTCGCTAAGGGTCCCCTTGACCTATAATATGGTGGAAAGATTTGCTGGCTATGGATGAGGTCTTGGTGGCTCAGATGGCAGAGCGCTGGAGTATCGATCCGGAGGCCGTGAGTTCAAGTCCCACCCAAGACAGTAATTTTTCCACTTTTAAATTTATTCTACGTTTACGTATTTTAGATATAGGTATGTACCTAGATATAAGTAGGTATTGTTTATTGGTTACTTTAAGTTCTTTGAGACTGAAATTTTAGTTCGTTAATAAAATGTATAGACAGCAATTGAGTTAGTCATTTTGATTAAAATGCATGATAGGTAGGTATTTATGGGTAAAAATAAAATAAAAACTTTGATATATTGAAATACTTTTGAAACTTGCCTGTTCATTGCTGTTTAGTTTGTACATTGTATGTTAGTGTGGGTCAAATCTTAGAAATTAAATTTGGCTCATTAATGGGTAGGTAGTTATGTCAATATTCAAATAACTTATATTATAAGCTAATAAGTCTAATAACTAACACGGCCGCCCGGCGCCAATGTCAAGCACACAGTCAATAGAATTGAAATTAAAATATATAGTCATATTATAATCGATTTAATTTAGAATATTAAAGTACACACTGGACTAAATTATTTCTAGGTCTTAAAGTCAGCAAAGTTATTAATTACGTAAGTATGTAACTTTGTGCGAAATAAATAAATTGGCTAACATCATTATGCTAATGGATTTTGAACATATAAACTTTCACAATCAGTACAATCACACAGTATGAACACATTTTAATAACTGAGGTATCAGGGTATCACAGATGTGATGGTAAAGTTAATATACCCTTTACAAGTTAATTTACTTATTATAAAATCAAATAGTCCTATGTCTTGGATTGAGCTATATTACAGATTTTAATGATATTTAATATAAATAGGACATAATAGGACAAATAGGGTAATCAATAGTAGGTATAGGTACTTACCTACCAATCATACTTTATAAATGAAATGTTTACAAAATAGTCAAAATAAGTAGGTTGTACAGTCAGCGTCATATAGTAGGTAGGTAGCATCCAAAGTATTCAAATAGTTCAGTACATCATACAAATTAAATGGTGTACTAAACTATTTGAACACTTTGGATGCTACCTACTATATGATGCTGACTGTACAATTGTTGTAATAGTGGCTACTTCTGTTTCTTACTGTAGGTACAATTAGACATTGAAAAATGCAATTTACACTTAAGGCTTGTCAACAAATTCTGCCTTTGTTTATACTTTTCTAATATTTAAAGAATATGATATGAATTATTATAATTCCCTAAGTTCCTTGTCCACAAACTTATAAGAGTTATAAGATACATAGGATATCATTCCTCCTTTTTTTATCTTTAGATATTACAAATTTCAAGACTATAATTTACTTTAGCAAATTTGGTGCACATCCCCCATCAGATTTGTGCAGTGTCATGCAGAAAATTAATTTTCTGGTTATACATACCGGGTGTGGCCTGTAACACGAGCAAATAATTAAAACATAGATTGTACTCCTCAAACGGTGACACTTTTGTTCAACAACTTTTAAAAATTATGAAGTATTTAGACTCCCTATTTTTCATACAAAATAAATATTATCTTCAATGGACGCCATCGCCACGCCATATCATTGTGATTGACGTTGCTTGTCACGTCTTAAACCTAACAAAATTCGCAATACATTGCGTCTTAGAATAAACTTTAAAGTGTATTAAAAATCAAACCACAAGTTATTTTTAAAAGTCACTGAACTAATGTTGGTCAGTATGAGGAGTTCAGCCTACAGTTTAATTTTTTGCTTATATTACAGGCCACACCCGGTATACATAGCTACTTACCATTACAACACAAATACATTGAAAATTACAAATGAACTGAAGCACAATACAATGCTATTTCATTGCACAAACATATTTGAGTACATTCAATAGTTATTTGTACAACAAGAGATCAAAGTTTGATATTTCTTCGAGTGCTTATTTTGAGTCCCGTGCAAGCGAAAGATTCTATAATAGATTCACGAGCGTAGCGAGTGAATCTAATTTAGAATCTTGAGCGTAGTAAGGGATTCAAAAGCGCACGAGATGTAAATAACTTTGATCTCGTGTAGTACACAAAATTTTTCACCCTAAGCAGTGAGAACATACCTAGAGGGACAGAGATAATAGAACCCAAGTATATCGAACTTGTATTAGACCCCGCATGCTGAAATGACATTTGACTATAAAGGTCACTTGAATGTCATTTTGTCTCACTCAGTGAGCAAAATCGCATTTTGCTCACTGAGTGAAACACGCTTAGTGAGCAAAATGCGATTTTGCTCACTGAGTGAGACAAAATGATTCAGTGAGCAAAATCGCATTTTGCTCACTGTTTTTAAGAAGCAAAGTACCCTTGTTCGAGCTGCTGAGGTGAAAATATATTTTTTTTAATTGCCTAAATTCTATCCTGTCAGCTTATTTAGAGACAGACTTTCTTTACATTTTCGCAGGACCAGCCTTGATGTATAGATTAGGCCCCTTTTTCATATCAGTCTCACAGCAAACTATACATAAATTTAACCAAAGTTTATTGTAAATTTATGAAAAATAAACCCTTTTTCTTAGTTTAGCTGATTACTAAATTTGCTATACTCTGACTAACTGCCTAGTTGACTATTAACAGGTAACCCTGTAAATTTATGGTTAGTTAACATGTTTAGCTAATTGCTGCATCAAACATATTAAAAATGAGTCTACAACTTTATTGAGAGCTATAACATGTGCAGTTTATTTTGAATACTCAGTTGAAGCAAAAAGCTGATGAGGGTGATTTAGGTAATGTGACGGTTGTAATACATAATTAATTAAATTTGAATTTCACCCACAAGCTCATCTAAAACAGCTAAACTGTCAAGTGGTTTTTTCAAGGCAGGCTACAGCTCTGGATATCACACAAAAAGAGTGGTTAACTCCGCATTTATTAAATTAAAATACTTCGGTGGTAACAGAAGACACCACTGATAGTTACAATTAAATATTATAATAATAATATAGTGATAGTAGTATTATTATAGTGATAATATTTAATTGTAACTATCAGAGGGAAAACTAAATACCATCCTCTTTTCTTATAAATTATTTTTAACTCTCACTTAGTTGAGACACCACTGATAGTGTTACCTACAAGTAAATATTATCACTTCTTAAATAAGAATAAGATAAGAGTTATTTTTCTTGTTTCTTATTTCAGTAAATATTAGAAAATTCAAAGAAGTGATAATATTTAATTGTTACTATCAGTGGTGTCTGAACTAAGTAGTTGAGTGTTCAAAATAATTCATAAGAAAATAGGATGGTATTTAGTTTTCCCTCTCAATGAGGTACGGCATGTTGGGCATTGGGGCTTAGACTTGAGGGCGAGTTTGAGGCATTCCAAACAAAATACATGTCCACAGTTAGTTGAGGCAAGAGCTTGACCGCTGAACTCTTCATAGCATATAGGGCATCCCAGGGTCTGTTTTGGTATTTTCTCTGGAGTATTATCTGGAGTGGCTACTTTTCCAGATTTATTCTTGGATTTAGTAGATTTTTTTTTCTGAAAGGCAAGTAATAATTAAAAGGATACACTTCAGCACTTTATAGGCTTCCCAGCAACTGGGTTATAATATGATAAGCTTATGTGGCCAGAAATTGTTATTATACACATTATAGGACAATTTATGATATGTATTATAACAATTTCTGTCCACATAAACTTATTCTCTTTTTTAGGGTTCCGTCCCCCAAAGGGTAAAAACGGGACCCTATTAATAAGACTCCGCTGTCCGTCCGTCCATCCGTCTGTTTGTCTGTCACCAGGCTGTATCTCATGAACCGTGATAGCTAGGCAGCTGAAATTTTCACAGATGATGTATTTCTGTTGCCGCTATAACAACAAATACTAAAAAGTACGGATCCCTCGGTGGGCGAGTCCGACTCGCACTTGTCTGGTTTTTTTATCAATGTTTTCTGCGCTGTGTGGGACAAGAAGTAGATTATAGTCAATATATTAGATTTATAATAGATACCTTGACATCAGGTGTACATAGATCCAGAATAGATGTCTCTGGATGATTGTTTGCCCTTGTTCTGGAATGCCGCCTCTTGCGTCTTTTGCTTGCTTTGCTAACAGTGCCACCATTCTCTTCACGGAAAGAGTCTTCCGTGTCTAAATTTATTATCACATTGTCCAAACGATTATGGTTAACTAAAGTGAAGGAGCATTCTGTTAAGTCTATGACACTTTCACTATCATTAGCCATAGTTATATTGTCAGGATTCTTCAAATTTCCCGATGAGATTCCTTTAAATTATTGGAATCATGTAGAGGAAGGCACCAATTTAAAAACTTTGAGACAAACGGTAACTTCAAAGAATCACTAAATTTTTAATATATCCCTTCAATCATCAAAACGCGTTTTTGTTTAGCCACGAAACAAAGAAGCGCGCCCATTCTTTCTTCCGTGTGTTTAGCAGTTAGTACTTTTAAGAAGATACTTTTAGGTAGGTAAGGTAGGTAGGTATTTATTTTAAATAAATTGAATTTACTTCAGACTGCGACTTCTAGACAACCAAAACAAAATGAAATGAAAGGCGAGTGAAGAGCAAAGAGAATTAGAGTATTAAAAAAAATGGTGAGTTGGTGACAGCTATCAGAAACGCCACAAACTTCATTTTATCGGACATGGTCGTAGGAACAAAGTGGGCATTTTTGTTATATCGTGTAAAGCAAGCTTTATGTTTTCCTCGTTCTTTCTACTCATGCTTTCTACTCGTGCTTTCTCGCTTTCTACAGTGGGCTGTTACGCTGTCAGTGTCAAATTGACATGTATTGGACAAGTACTTTACATTGTTTTTTGTAATTGTATGATGTTATCTAGTTATTCTGGTAGCAAACACAATTATTTTATGTTATAAACACATATCAATTCACATTGTTTATTAATACAATTTCTTATTGCTCTTTATTGCGTGTCACTAGTTCATTCGGACTATCAGTGTTGTGTTGTTTTACGAGTTTCCAAAAGTGTAAATTCCAGACATTTCATGGTTTAGTGTTCGTACTGTTCGTGATTCATAAGTAAGTTACGATAAACATTGCATTGTTTGTATTAACTATAGTATTGAAGTAAACTTAAATGCATTTGTATTGCAGGTATAATAAGTATCCAGGATGCATCTTGGTGTAAATTTGTCCAATGCTCTTCAGCAATTGGAAAGTGTGAAAGCTGCTGTGGATCAAAGTGACGATCCGAAACTGAAGGTAAAAGCTCACTGGTGTAACAATATAAAGTGATCTTAGTATTTATAACCAATGAAACATATTATTATGACACTGTGCTTGAAGTTCCTCAATGTGAAATTCAGATATGGAGCATTCCACGGGCTGTCCCGTACAAACGCATGTTGTTTCATGTTTTTGAACTTTTTTTTGGCATTTAATTCTGATGATTATTTTTCTGTGCATATTTTTGACCAATTATCACAGAAAAAGAAACTGTTATACCTGTAAATCTTCAGAAAATTTGCTTTCGTACGGGACAACGGTAGACAATTTCATGGAATGCTCCATATACAGATGTAGTGCATAATTATTTTCCATTGTATTTTCATGGAAACATATGAACATGTCTTGCAATTTCAGTCAGTCTCGGTACAAAAAGTACTGAGGTTGACTAAAGTAGCATGACAAATATGAGAAAATATGATGGAAAACAATTATGCACTACATCTCTACTGTAGGATGTGTAATATAGCCCTCAGTACCGTCAAGTGGAATAACTTGGGACAGATTGGGGATAGAGGGTTAACTTTAGACAATTTTTTTTTACTATGAACAATAAAGAGTATTTAAGCTGAATTTCATATTTACTTTTAGGCTGCTACGAATGATGACCTGAACATGTTGATTAGCTTGCTGGAGAGTCCGATCCTGAAAAGCATAGCAACACTTCAGGACTCTGTTGGCATGCTCGCTACACAAGTGGCTCATCATCCTTCCATTCTGCCTGGTGACTTTGATATTACTCCTGCAGGTAAACAAACAATTCCACGTACATTCAATGTTTAGATGAAGTGCCACAGCACTTTATTGGATGTTTCTAAACAAATCGAGCACAGACTAACCTTTTGTACAGGTTCATTCAAGAAAGCTGTCACGAATGGAATGAACAAATCTTTCATTGTTTGTGTGACACCTGTATCGGTATACAGTCAGAGCCACCATTTTAATCATTTTATTGGTTAATGTGATACAGACATAGATATTTTCATTCACTGATTCAGTCCATTTGTGCCAGCTCTTGTGAACACTACCTAGTAACAGTGACTATTGCAGGTCAGAAAATCGGTATTGCTATCCAAAACCCTGTGCTGAGTTTGTTTATAGATAGCCATAAAAATACAAGTGGCTCTTTCAAAACATGGCTGTGATAAAATTATTCTCTGTATTTGAGTCAATGATTTGAAGTAATATGAATATGGCAATTTTATTTGTCCTTTTTAGAAAAAGAAAACATTCAAAATAATACAAACAAGTGGGTTGCCAGGCCTAAATGAAAACAATTTGTATATTATTCTGTTATTGCATTGCCAAAAACAGTTTTCACAATTTACTGGAATGTTTCTACCTCTTACCACAATTTGATTTTTATTGTTGACTACCATCATATCACGTAATAATGTGAGTTTTTTTCGAATTGTTTTATACATAATAAAGTGCAAGTAATTGTAATTAGCCTTTATTATTGAAGTCAGTTGGTACACAGTATATATTAATTCGGTTTCATAACTTGAACTTCAACTCGTCCTTTGCCGTAGGCCTCCTCCATAGCTTTCCATTTGATGCTTTCTTTTGCTGTTTGCATCCATTTACCTCCTCCTATTCTTTTTTCCTCCTATGCGGTTTCTCTCATCATATGGCCTGTCCAGCGCCATTTTTGATTTTGCCTTGATTATGGACAATTTGACTCTGTCTCTAAGTTTTATATTAAGTATGCTTCTTTCCATATGGCTTTGACACACATTAAGTTTTTGGTGCTGTTTTTTTCCCCAGGTTTGGCAACCGTAAGTTAATACTGGTATTATACAACTATTGAAAACTTTATTGAAGTGCAAGTATGTGTGCAGGTGAACTTGCTCTCCAAGCTCGAAACTTGTACGGCGCGGAGGGCGAGGAAGAACAGCGAGTCCCACAGGTGTCTCCGCCGCATTGTCTCGATTTTGGGTCAAGCTCGGACAACGAGCGCGTGTTGGGGCTCGACTCTGCCTCCATCGACTCTAATATGTCGCCTAAACAGGTACATTAAATGCGTTCCAAGCTTGAGATTTCAGAGTTTGTTTTAGTCTCTGTCCAGTCTGCAGTCTGAAATAAACATTATGGCTATTCTGTTTTTTTATTGATATGCCACCTGAAACAATCAATATGATTATAATGTCACTTTCATTTTCCAGAGTCACGGCATCCTCGAAATGTCCAGAAACGACGACTCTCTGGCGTCTGCCTCTCCTAACATAGTTGCGGGCGACTGGGCGCAAGTGGAGGTCATAAACCTCGTCAACGACGGCACTGGCCTTGGATTCGGTAAGATTTTGGCATTATCACAGAATAAATAATAGTACTAGGTACAGAAGATTCACTCTCTAACAAAACGCGTCTGTTACGATTAGGACAGATCTGACCGCTAGGTGGCGACAGCGCCACGCGCGGCTTATGGCTAGCCACCAAAATTGGTGTGGGATGGATGTACTTGTAGCTACCTGCTGCAAAGCGACGAAATCGCGGAGTGAACCACGCCTGGCATTATCTAAATGTCTAGAAACGGTGCCCTGGAGTTTGCTTCTCCTAAAATGCTAGTTGGCGACTGGTACAAGTGGAGGTCATAAACCTCATCAACGACGGCACTGGACTTGGATTCGGTAAGATTTTGGCATTATCTAAATGTCTAGAAACGATGCCCTGGAATTTGCTTCTCCTAAAATGGTAGTGGGCGAGTGGGGGCAAATGGAGGTCATAAACCTCGTCAACGACGGCACTGGCCTTGGATTCGGTAAGGTATTGGCATTATTTAAATGTCTAGAAACGATTCCCTGGAGTCTGCCTCTCCAATCAATGTCAGGCGTGGCTCACTCCGCGATTTCGTCGCTTTGCAACAGGTAGCTACAAGTACATCCATTCCTCACCAATTTTGGTGGGTAGCCATAAGCCGCGCGTGGCGCTGTCGCCACCTAGCGGCCATATCTGTCCTGATCGTAACAGACGCGTTTTGTTAGAGAGTGAGTCTTCTGTAGCTAGTACTATTATTTATTTTGTGTCAATGTTGCGGTCGACTAAAGCCCTAAAAATTCTGCATATGAAGAAAAAATCAAAAACGTGATGTTATGGGTGGTCATTTTGCCCCAGTAAAGGGTTAATAAGAAATTGCTTTTTATTTCAGGTATAATTGGGGCAAGGACCCGTGGTGTAATTGTAAAGACCATCTTGGCGGGTGGCGTCGCGGACCGCGACGGGCGTCTCAAGTCTGGAGATCACATTCTACAAATAGGAGATGTAAGGAGAATATGAATAGGAAAACGAGAAAATGCCAAACGAAACCTAAACAGTGTATGGAAGTTACCACGTCACTTGGGTTGCATTGGCCATCCCGAGCTCGTAACTCACCGCGATTCATAAAATTCATCTAGTTTCAATTAGTTAAATTATGTTACAAATATAAGTCAAAATGAAAGTTTAGGACAAACTATTAATAGCTAATTGAGGCTTTTAGCTTTTAGCGCGTTTATGAATAACTCCATTTATCTTTTCGATCAGCTTATTTTGTCAATATACGATTGTCGTCTTGGCCATAGCTCTTCATATGAGCTGACTGGTACATTTTCTATTTCCTGTAGTAGTAACGATTTTATTTTACACAGGCTCATTTAGTGGAAATGGGTTCCGAGCAAGTAGCAGGCGTGCTCCGAGCATCCGGTTCCCGGGTCCGCCTGGTGGTAGCCCGCGCCGTGGACCCGGCGCTAGCGCCGCCCGCAGCCGCGCCGCTCGTCCCCGCTAGGCTCCTGTCGGACCCGGAGGCGCTGGACCGGTATCTGCTGGAAACCGGTTTCGAGCAGGTGTTCCACACCCAGCCGGTGCACCACCCGCCCACTTCTCGGTTCGTGTTCGACAGCGCGGTGACGCCGCCCCCAGAAACAGGTAGATTACAATCACAAAAATTCGTTCTAAACTTATGTCGAAAACGACCGAGCTCTTCGAGTTATAATGTTCGCTGCATGCTTCTATTGGTCCTGGAGGCGCTGGACCGGTATCTTCTGGAAATCGGTTTCGAGCAGGCGTTCCAACCCAGCTTGCGCACTACCCGCCCACGTCTCGGTTCGTATTCGTCAGTGCGGTTATGCCGCCTCCTAATACAGGTAGAATACAATTATGGAAATTGGTATTATTACTGGGTACGAGCCAGTTCCCGAGCCATAATGCCCGGTGTGTGCTTCTATCGAAATCGTAGGCGCTGCACTACTATCTTCTGGAAACCGGTTTGGAGCACAGTTGTGTCACATACAGCTGGCGCAAGGCGTCATGCTGATCAAGTTGGTTCTGCTGGTTTTCTAAATAGCTACTATACTATTTTCGGTACATTTTTGACTGTTATTCGTGTGTTAACTTATGATTTAATTGTAGATGCTGAATCACCAGAAGTCGACAGATTTACGGTGCAGTTGAAGAAGGATGAGAATGGACTGGGAATAACTATAGCAGGTACGCATATCCGTCGCGGGTCCCTTGCCTGACTGCAAATACCTATTTATTTAGTTGGTGTTCAAATCTGCGGGCTCAGCACGGTTCCATTTTTATCGACTATCACTATGCGCGTCCCTTTCGCACTTACATACTTGTTAGAACGTGACAGGCATGGTGACAAGGGATAAAAACGCGACCGTGCTAAGCCGCCTGGAGTGGGTTCAATATACTGGAGTTAATAATGGGTTCCTAAATATGTGAACACGACTTTATTGTCAAGACAAAAGAGTAGTGTACCTATATGTTCCCACATTTTTAGCATTTTGACACACAACACACATATGCTACTTGTTAGAAAGTGTAAATTATTATATTTTGTAAAGTTTGTTAAGGCGATTTGGTGTGACATATAGATTGTATATGAACTGTATCCGTTTATTATTCATCTTGGTACATCCAGGTTACGTGTGCGAAAAAGAGGAGCTTTCGGGTATCTTCGTGAAATCTGTGTCTGCGGGTAGCGCGGCGGCATTAAGCGGGCGTGTGCGAGTCAACGATCGCATCGTGGCCGTGGACGGTGCGTCGCTGGCCGGCAAGTCCAACCAGCGCGCCGTCGACGCGCTTAAACAGAGCGGGAACCTCGTCACACTCGAGCTGGAGAGGTGAGAGTTACACGTCTGTCGGTAGCACGTCAAGGACCGCATGGCAGCAGTAGACAGCGCATCGCTTGCCGGCAAGTATAATCAGCGCGCCATCGGGTCACACTTGAGTTGGGGAGGTGAGTGTTACACGTCTTTCGGTAGCATATATAGACCTTATAGTGGCCGTAGATGGCACATATCTCACCTTCCAGTCCAAACAGCGCACCGTCGACGCTTTCAAGCTGAGCAGGAACCTGCGTATCACTATCACTACACCTTATAAAACAAAGTCCCCCGCCTCGTCTGTCTGTGTGTATGTATGTTTGCCATAAACTCGAAAACTACTGAACGGATTTTTAAGCGGGCTTCACCTATCAATAAAGTGATTCTTGAGGAAGGTTTAGGTGTATAATTTGTTAAGGTTTTGTGTAAACTATGCGAAGTCGGGGCGGGTCGCTAGTATAATATAACTCACCGTTGTGTTGCAGATACCTGCGCGGTCCTAAATATGAGCAGCTGCAGCAAGCAATAGCAGCGGGCGAGAGCGCTGGGGCCGCCACCGTCGCGCACAACCCGTTCCTGCACATGCACCGCCCGGAACCGGCGCACCACGACATACAGATGACGACCTTGCACAAGTGAGTTCTTTTTTATAGTGGTGTAAAATACTAATGGTCCAAAATATGAGCAGCTGCAAAAGCAATAGTATCGGGAGAGGGACACACACAGGTGCTAACCATGAGACTGACACGCGGAAACCGTTACGGTGTTGTTTTTTCTGTGTTTAAGTTTGCGGAATTCTTTGCGAATGAAACAGGCGAAGTGGAGAGAAGACGTGCATAAATTGATCAATCATAATGGGTCATATCTCATTAAAATCATCTCATCAGTCTATGAATCTAGTATTTTTGGTTATCCTCTAACTATAGTTCGTTTTTTTTAGCATTAGAAAAAAGGTAAACAATCTTGATGTGTATTTTAATTGAAAAACACGTTTTAAAAATAAGTCACAGTAAATATGTAACATTTATGATAGACCAGCGGTGGAACAAAAATGGGTTTTGATAACATTAAAGTTTTTTCTTTTTTGATATGTTATTGCATGCATGTTAAATAACATTTATGTAAAATATTAGAAAATTATAGGTGGAGCGTTCGGCCATATTTAAATATTTCAATTTTGCTAAATAACTATGTAAATATAAAATTAAAGTTACAAAAAACTGTAACATGTTCAATAACACTTTAATTTATTCACAATATTCGGTTTTTAGAAATCTGGAACAGCTGCTTTCTGGTGAACGTAAAAACACGAATTACTTTGTGAATAAAGAATTAAAGTAGCTGATATTGTAAAATTAAGATATTATCTATCAACTTAGTATACTTGTAAAAAGTTAGAAATGTAGACAATGTGCTTGTCTAGATATTGATTTCTGGTTAAGCAGTATAGCCAATATTGAATTAAAGTTTGTAGAGTTAATATTACACGGTCATAATAAAGATCTTAGTTCCCACACAAAATATTAGAAATATAAAATCACGGCGACACTAAATACTGATACGTAAGTATGCATTCCGCGCTTATATTGAGTTACATTTCAAACGCGCGGCGTTTTCGCGCGCCGCGCTGTACGCCGTGGCAGGAGGCAGCGATCGACGGTGGCGGGCTAGCGATTAGCGCGGTGCCCGTAAAAAATACGCAAAACGTTTATAAAATTATTATCAATGGTAAATAGTTATATTGTTAATAGTAGGTACACTAATGGAAACTTACCTACACTTATTTATTTCTATATGTACTAGGGATTGCCCGCGGTTTGGTTTACGTAGAATTCGTTATCGTGTTAAGTATAGAAATAATAGATACATTTGAAAATTATTTTAGGTGCATTGTCATACAGATAACCACCCTTGTTAAAGTATTCTTCAAATTCAATAGACAGGTGTCATTTCAATATAATTTTGCGTAATTTGGCGCTTTTAGGTTATAAATGACTAGCGACATATATTTTTTGTTTAAGAGCGATATCCGATATATATATCTCCGATAATATTTACTTTATCATTTAAATCAATTTCAAACTAACGTTATTCAATATTTATCATTTTAAAGTCAATTTTACCAACCAACTGAGCTTTACGAGTATACCTACGGAAACAACTCAAAATTTGCATCAATTTAAATGCCACTCTTCTTATCCGTTTCGAACAATCAAGAGGGCCTTTACGAGCTGATGTAGTGAAAATTTTATTTAACCCTCGTCCCTTGAAACCTTCACTACGCTCGAGGTTCAACTTTACGAACCACTCGCTACGCTTGTGGTTCAATTTTAGAATGTTTCGCTTGTTTGGGTATCAATATTAGCACGATTAATTAACAAATTTTCCCCTTGTAAAACAAATAAATAACGTAGGTGAGGTGCAGGCATATGAGGCCCGGCGGGTAACAAGGCCCAGCATTCAAAAATAGCAGTTGCTCCCTATTATTCTGAATTTGTACTTGTTGCTAAGAAGATCAACTGTCAGTGCAGGCAAAAAGGTCCAGTCCCGGGCCTTATTGAACGTATGAGATGAAATAATAGATTAAAATATTTTAAGATAACTTTGAATATTTTTAATCTTTCATTAATAAGGCCGATTTGAAGAAACTTCTATGAAATTATAACTTATAAATAACACCTTCACTGCGTGGGCTGTCCAAATCGCTGCAGACTTTTCTTGGTCTAACTCTAATAATTTTTCACTTGCTTTATTGACCCAAAGACGTTTTAAAGAATCAAAAAGTCTAATAACATTTAGACACTTATACTTTTTAAAGGCAGTAACTACTTACTTATATAGGTAACTTTTTTTATTAATACATAGGTAGTTATTTACGATAGAAGTGCGAAAAATAGAAATTTTGCAACGAATGACGAATTTTAAAACACGGCCAAAGGGAGTGTTTTAATGTGCTTATTATAGCACCGGTGTCGTAATGTAGCACCAGGGCCCTATTTCACCAACGTGACAGGTGCGACAATTCGACAAGTCTCATTGTTGCTGACGTCACAGGCATCCATGGGCTACGGTTATAGCTTACCATCGGACGGGCCTTATTCCTGTTTGTCACTATCATTGTATTATTTAAAAAAAACTTTATTATATCGGCAAAAAACAGGTATCTTTCTTGTGATGTTTATGATGATAATGATGACAATTGACACAAGATTTCAAAGAACTTTCGGTAATTCTTGACAGTAAATGAGTTCTGTGTCGGAATTTCGTGACAACTGTCGTATTTCTTGTGACAATTGTCCAAGTCCCAGCCCCCCCTTTGCTACAGTCCAATCCGAAAGGCACCTTAGGTCGGCGCTTACGTCATTATTACCGGCGTCCCAATACTAATGCGGTGCTACGCGACGTAAGCGCCGACCACCATATTCAACGTGGTTTGTCACATAGTACCCTGTAAAGGTATGATTCCAGGGATAAAAAATATGTTATAACGTTATCCAGCGTATAATGGAATTCATAAAAGATTTTCTTTATAATTACTACAAGTAAATTTGTTCATATTTGCATATTATTAAAAAGGTAAATGAAAAGTAATTGAGTAATTTAATTACTAATTAATGTAATCACAATTGCAAATTACACAGAAAAATTAATTACATGTAATTAAATTTTATGTAATTAAATTACAAACATTTTAATTACATGTAATTAAATTAGTAATTAAATTACAAACATATTAATTACATGTAATTAAATTAGTAATTAAATTACACGAGTAATTAATTACGCCCAACACTGGTTGGTGGCAAACAACCACACCGCTCGTCTGATGGTAAGCGGTTACCGTAGCCTATAAAGGCCTGTGACGTCAGTAACAGTGATGTCGACAAATGTCGCACCTGTCACGTTGGTGAAATAGGGCCCAGATGTACAGTAAAAATCATGTTAAAAGATAATACTAACTGTTACGAATAAATATTTATACTGTAAAAAATTATCCCACCAAAAACATTTTCATGTAAAATGTTGCTAAGACGAAACCATAAGCCTAAGACTCGCACTGTTAAAAAGTTATCAGATCTCTTGTCGAGCCAAGCTTCAAACTCTACAAGCCCCTTCACTAACTCTACGACTTAGTCAAAATATGTGGCTTGGCTCTTTTGCTACCGCCACATGGGCATAAGGTGAAAAACTTATTATAATCATTATTTTTAGGGTTCCGTACCTCAAAAGGAATAAAACTGAACCCTTATAGGATCACTCGTGTGTCTGGCTGTCCGTCTGTCACAGCCTATTTGCTCCGAAACTACTGGACTAATAAGTTGAAATTTGTCTATAACCCAAAGACATACATGTAAAGTAAATATGTAATATAAATTTAAATAAAGGGGCACTTTTGAGATGAATGATAAATAGAAGAAAAAAAAACTATATCTTTGTTATATATCAAATGAAGGGGCTCATTTTAGAATTAGAATCTCAAATATATTTTTTTCATAATTTTAAAATAAATACTTTAGAAGTGATTTAAGAAAACAGGCAAAAAATTAACATTACCCTTATCTCCGAAACTACTGGGTCTTTTTATTATGAAAAAAATACACATATTAGCTCTTTACCTATAGATGACAGGAAAACCTATTAGAAATGTGGAGCTAAGCGTGAGCAGGCCTATGGAACTCTCTGCGCGAGCTCGGATTAATACCTACGAATCTGCTCCCGTTCACGGTAGAAAAGCAAGCCAGTTGGTTGCCACACGCGCTCACGTACGCACGTCACCGCGCGCCGCACTGTCAATTTTTACGATAGTTACACGTACGGCGGGATTCGGGAAATGAATTAGAGATGCACTAGATAAGAAATAGTAAAGTTATGTGACGTTCCACGGCAAAAGGTACCATTGCCCCGACTGAATATTGGAGTGGCGATAATAATAAGCGTAAGCGCCAGCCGCCATAAGGTACCTTTTGCCGTGGAACGTCACATATCTTTACTATTTCATATCTAGTGGATGTCTAACGGCGCGATATCTTAAAGTTCGAATCGCGCGGGTGGTAGGTACCTACCTACTATTGAATTTCTTTAATTAAACATGTAATGTTTAATATGTGTGACAAATGTATAGATTTAGATATCTATCTATTTGAAATAGGTAGTAAATTTTTAATTTATTTTGGTAAATGTTTATTTTAACGACAGTAAGTTTACACCGGAAAGTGCCTACTCATTTTTGCTCTGGTTAACTTATAATTAATTACCTTTATTCATGGGGTTTCTATTATTTTTCTTTACTATGTAACATTAATCTCTATCTGGTTTTAAATTACAAGAAGTTTTAAAACTAATTCTTGCTGGGATTATTGCGCGGTTTATAAAACGGCGTAAACACTGCGGTTACTGCAGGGACATATGACCTTTTAAAATGACTATTTCGCAAACACTAAACATAATCGGAATATTAGGTATAATTTAATATTTAGCTTTCCTTTTATTTCACTCCTCTGTTTAAGTGGGTATTTATTTATCATTTCTAAGCGTCAGCAACCCTAGCGTTGTGCCGGTGCGCGCGGTGCGGGGAGCGGCGCGTTGAAGGTCACTCCATTGTATTTTTGTGTAGGTATCAAAACGGTAGGTATTTGCGTTTTGTTTGAGAGATAAGTATCTGTTCGTAAGAACTATTGTATAATCTGTGGCGTGAGTCGGACTTAAGTACTTAGTTTTTGATCCGATCCCTACGGGTTTTTAAAAGACATTTTACTCACTTTTCACTAAAAAAACATATTGTTAAAAATTGTGTAATGTACGGAACCCTTGGAACGCGAGTCCGACTTGCACTTGGGCGGTTTTTTTATTATACATACAATAGTTCTTGTAGAAACGAAACGGCCGAGCCACATACTTTGACTAAGGTGTAGAGCTAGTGAAGTTAGGGCTTGTAGAGTTAGAAGCTTGGCAAGAGATCTGATAACTTTTTGACAGTGCGAGCCTTGGTTTCGTCTGGGCAACATTTTACATCAAAATGTTTTTGGTGGGATTTCACTTCTTTTTGTAAGTTGCTTATGACAATCTTCCATCCCCTAATTTATAGGGTTGGGGGTGATTTACTATTAAAAATCCTGAAATAAGTATCTGGGGGCATCTGTTACACAATGTACTTCTTACTGATTCCTCATATAAACCCTTCACCCCGTAAGGGTAAACTTTGGGGTTGAAATCTGCCTTCACCCCGTAAGGGTAAACTTTGAGGTTGAAATCTATTCTATATCCTTCCCCATAACAATACCTATCTACATACCAAATTTCAACTAAATCGGTTCAGCGATTATTGATTCCCCATACAAGATTAAACCCCCTCATCATCCCCTTAGGGATTAAAAAATTCAAGTTTTTGAATTTATTTGTTGTTTGTGTACTAAAACTATCTTACATATCAAATTTCAGCTTCTTAGAGGACTTCAGGAAGTACCCTAAAGGTATTGATAATCATCAAGTGAGTGAGTCAGTGACGAAATCGAAGTTTATAGATATGAATAAAATCTAAAGTATAAGAGCTATGCAATTGATATGCTTAATAAGTCCGAGAACTTTGTTTATCTAGTATAATCCAACCCCAAGTTATGAGGGTTCCAAAAAACGACGAAGCGCTTCGAGAAAAGGTAGATAGTGCCCTTGCGCTTTGCTCGTCTTGGCGGGGGCACTGCCGTGCCCCCAGATGTTAAAACATAATAATAATAAAGATTTATGTTTAGTGACATTAGTTACCTACTATTTTCGCGTAAACTAGACAATTTTTATATCTTTAGTTAATAAGACCCAAAAGAATTATTTTAAAACTTATTATAAATATCCTCTTGTTGTGAAGTACCAAATATTGTTATTTGTATATGTATAACTCTTAAGTTAAAAACAATAAAATCTGTTATTGTCTATTGTCAAAATGATTATTTTTTGCGGGATTAAGTAATACCCTGCTAGTGTTCAATAAGGCCCACAATAGGACTTTTATAAAAGGTATATTTTCCAAGAGTATCGTAATATTTTTATAACTATTTTGGTATAATGAAGAAACTTCAATAAATAAGATACCTATTTGAGTGAGTTTTTCATACTTAATATCCTGTTTATAAAAAAAAAACATTTTAATTTAAGGTGGGCCGTATATATGCATATACGGCCGACACGGAATATACAATAAGGTGAGGTCACTTACCTTATTGTATATTCAATATGTATACGTGTAATATTGAGCAGTTGGTTTATAATATACATAATATGATATTGACGTTGAATAGGACAGGACATGACAATAGGAACCAGAAATAGGTATAGTCGGTCAAACCAATTTGTCAGTAAATAAAAACAAAAAACTATATTCATCCTTTTCTTTTGGGTGCTAGTACTAGTGTAAGTCAAAGATAGTATGATGATTCTCTCTATGTTTGAAATGAGACAGTCCTTTGACAAACTATGGTAAAAAATAGTTGTGAATATCATGTACATTTTTATTACAATTTCGAAATTCAAATGTTCTTCCTAATCAACTCGGCCACTAAACTATAGATGGTCAAGCAAATCTTGTCAGTAGAAAAAGGCGCGAAATTCAAATTTTCTATGAGACGATATCCCTTCGACCCTACATTTTTCAATTTTGCCGCCTTTTTCTACTGACAAGATCTGCTTGACCAAGTATAACTGATAACTTGGTATCCGATCCGCTAACTCGGCGAATGAATCGCCAGTTCGCCAACTCTCCGAGCCGAGTCAACGCTATCACACTGCTAATAAGGCCATTCAAAAATAAACCTTAATTCGAGAGCCCGAAGGTTCTTATATGACAAACAATACATTATGACTTAAAACTTTATGGGAAACAAAGGGACCCCTTTAATTTCACGTAATGTCCGCATCTAATTTATATATGTCCACAGTAAACAAACAAATGAATGATAAGAAAAGACAGACAGTGCTGTGAGCGGGAGGTGGGGCGAGGCGAGGGGCGAGGTATAGGTAGGCTTTGATAGGCTCTCGGGCGCCGCGCCGGCGACACTGACGGACCAGCGCGGCGTATGTATGAATTTCGCGCCTTTTTAAATATATTTTACTATTACAATGCAAGCTACACGCCGAAATTTCTTATTTTCCATAATATGGCTGCGTATATTATTTTATAGTAATAGACTTATTTTTACAGACTCTAATTCAATATTAGATATTATAGGACAAAAAACGCATATTAATTCTAAAGCATATATCTTATTGTTCTAAATTTTTAGCTTGCCTATTAACTTAAGAATTTAGATATGTTGTTGTGGATTTATTAAACTTTAATTCAATATCGACAAAATAATAAGCTAATTTATAGTTTGACTAAGAAGCACGTTAAAAAAAATTCTAATAATTTTACATTATAAAGCGTCATACATATTATAAACGATGGAACTTAAACATTGCACTTTAATTCAATATTAAAAAATCATTACTAAAAATATATAAATACCTAATTTATATCTAACGCTCGTTCTAACTTTTCGTCATATTTTACAAATATGCTTAAAAATATGTCCCATGTCAGATAAGTATCATTTTTTCATCTTTAGAATTATCAAAACTTTTAGTGCAAAAATCCGGTCCCACTACTGGTCTATGAATCTAATATGATCATTTATATTCTTCTGCTTTCAGAAGTAATAGTTACTGATTTTTAAAAAGCGTTTTTCAATTAAAAGACATGTGAAGATCGCTTACCTTCTTTCTAATGCTAAAAATCGCATTTTAAACCTAGAGTCTGGCTAGCCAAAAATTGTTGACAGATATTTCGTTGTTGTATCACCAATTGTCTATGATTTAAAAAGCTAAAAGTCAGTTGTCAATATACGTCATTCATTCAAATTGTTTGCGGTTTATAAGGGGTTTATTTTAAATAATATTAATAATTTGTATAGTGCCTGAGTGAGGTTCGCAAACTATTATTTAAGCTCGTAAATAATTACGACAATGTGCGAAGTCGACGTGTAGCGTCTAATAACGAAAAACTGCAATCTTTACCAAATGTAAACAAATTAGTAGGTTAGTGCTCTATAAATATTTTGATACTTTAAGTACTAGTTCTAACATTTGCCTATTACTTTGATTAAGTACGTGAATTTATTAATGCCTGAATGTCATAAATAGGACAAGTGTATAAAGAAACGGATAAACTAAAAGTTCTGAAAAATATCTATAAAATCTAAATATTGGAACGTAAACATATGTGTTTGTCGTTGACTGTCAGTACTTTAAATAGTGGTAGAAATTATGTGAACTGACTTTGAGTGCACGAAAACGTTTATTTAACTTATTTCCTTAGGTACCTTACTTGTGCACAGAATATCAAAAATATTGTCTAGTATCAAAACTATAATTCCTACTACACAAAGTGTGACCAGCCCAAGATTTTTTGAATTTCCCGCCAAAAGTTTAGGTAAAATTTCAGTAGCCAGACTCTATTCTCGTAAGTTTTTGGGAGCAGGTTTGATAATTATGCAGGTACTTAGTTTTTAGGGTTCCGTACCCAAAGGGTAAAACGGGACCCTATTACTAAGACTTCGCTGTCCGTCCGTCCGTCCGTCCGTCCGTCCGTCCGTCTGTCTGTCACCAGGCTGTATCTCACGAACCGTGATAGCTAGACAGTTGAAATTTTCACAGATGATGTATTTCTGTTGCCGCTATAACAACAAATACTAAAAACAGAATAAAATAAAGATTTAAATGGGGCTCCCATACAACAAACGTGATTTTTGACCAAAGTTAAGCAACGTCGGGAGTGGTCAGTACTTGGATGGGTGACCGTTTTTTTTTGCTTTTTTTTTGTTTTTTTTTTTTAATATGGTACGGAACCCTTCGTGCGCGAGTCTGACTCGCACTTGCCCGATTTTTTTCTTTGCCGATCCAGTTTTTGGATTTGTTTCAAAATGATCATAGATTCACGACGTCTTCAGCTCACAAAACCGTCAGTTTTTTAAAATGAAAATTTCCTTTTGTAACATTTCAGCCTGGAATCCAGCGTGGAGGACCCGGCGCCGTCGCCGCCGCGCAGTCCGCCCGCAGCGCGCGCGCAGCCCGCGTTTGAGATGCCGCGCACCGCTGAACAGAAGGAGGCTATTAGGAGGAAGTGGCAGTCCATATTAGGTAAACTTGTTTTTTTAGAGAAGTAGCCTTTAAGGGTGGTATTCCACCTGTCCAATATCTTTGTTCTATGTGTATTGCGTCTCAATTTTGCTTAATGAAAGTGTGAGATGCAGTGACATTTGAAAAAGAAATTATAAACAGGTGGTCTCTATAAACAAGTGGAACACCACCCTAAGACACAGGTTCATGGTCCAATAGCACCTAAAATTTTATTCATTTTACAAAAACAATTTTGGATGCCATATTTTTCTGTACAAGCCCTGGCCATACGCCTTGGGATGTATTTACAATGTGTTAACCGCAGTGTTCGACAATAGAATGTGGTATTTGACCTGCCTACGTCTTAGGTAGCTGGTGCGAGAACCCTCAACCTCACGCTTAGTTTTCTTTTAATACCCACTATTGAGGTACTCTGACGTTCAGTCGAAGACCGAAAAGTACTGAAACTTGCACGCGAGGTCAAGCACCGTCTAAACGAGCTTTTAGAAACGTGCTTTTACTACAAATGTGTACTTTTTTCTAGGCGAAGACGTGGAAATAGTAGTAGGAGTAGTGATGCGCGGCGGCGGCGGGCTCGGCATCTCGCTCGAGGGCACGGTGGACGTGGAGGGGGGCCGCGAGGTGCGGCCGCACCACTACGTGCGCTCCGTGCTGCCCGAGGGGCCCGTGGGCCGCGCCGGCGTGCACCGCCCCGGCGACGAGCTGCTCGGTACGGGTGGACCTTGTGTCTGTGTAATAACATTTACATTTGAATGCACGTGTGTGTAGTTATGCCTAGCAGTGGTTGGGAATCTCGCTAGAGGGCACAGTGGACGTGAAAGGAGGCCGGGAAGTCTTGTGGATTTTGTGTCTCTGTAATAAGATTAAAATTTTAATGCATATATAATATTGACTTAACATATTTAACTCTATTCTATTTTATAATTTGTCTTTTATAGAAGACTATATTTTTTACCATGTTTGCCGACTCAAAATCACATAAGCTCTTGCGTATGAAAGCGATCTCAGCATGTGGTCTAGCCAAGATAACAATCCTTTGCAGAAAACGAAATGAAACACTATTGTCTGAATTGTGTCTCTATCACTCTTCCATATTAGTGCGATAGAGACAGATATCGTTTCGTTTCGTTTCTTTGCGAACGATTGTCATCTTGACTAGGCCCCCAGACCTTATTGAAAGTCGCAACGGTACCTAAAACTGAAGCATCGCGTGTATTTAATGGCCGGAGTATAAATCCTTATGAATGTATCCTTATGAATGTATGTTTCAGAGGTGAACGGCCACCGTCTGCTGGGCATGAACCACCTGGAGGTGGTGTCGATCCTGAAGGAGCTGTCGAGCGAGGTGTGCATGGTGTGCGCGCGGCCGCGCCCCGCCGCCGCCGCCGCCGCGCATGCGCACGCGCACGCGCCGCCGCTCGACCTGGCGCCGCCCGCGCCCACGCTCGTCAAGGTACATCCTTCATGCAATGTTTTCTGGACACGGGAAGATGGTGGCCCGGATGGGGGATCTCTGACTCGCCCTCCGCGAGATGTCATCGCGAAGCGAAATCAAAGATTGCTTTGCAACACCGGTGCAAGCGCAAGTGTCGGGAGTAAGGGGACTCCTAAACTTTAAATATATGGCAAACTCGCCACTTATTTTTCACATTTACCCTCTATAAAGCGGCTCTTGCGACCCCACTCTTTTTATTATTACGGTATTCGAGTTTCATTAAAATAATAAAAGTACTTTTCACTTCTCATGCTCAAAAAGTGCACCTTTATGTCGTGCGTAGACGACATAAAATCGCTTTTTATGCTCTAGAGCATAAAAGTAAAATTTTCTTCTAAGACTAAGGTAATCGGTCTCAACAGCCAAACAGTTAAAACATATTGCACAATTTTACTGAGCAATAAAATTGTGTAGATGACAAAACTTGTTATATCATTTTATTTTTGCTACAATTTATTAGAAATCCGTATTTTCTGTCATTAAATTTAGTAAATCACATAAAATAGGAGTCGATTATCGTTCAAAAATGCTCCGAAATGTTTGACTTGGCAGAAAACCAAGCGTCTAAAACTCTGATCACATGTTGAAAATTAAAAAAAAAGTTAAAAAGTTAGTTGGCGGGAATTGGTTATGTATTATGTTCTTTCGCTTTACGACAATTTCGTGGTGTAAATTGCCGTGAAAAATATAATTATTTTCCTCGCAATCGAAGTGAAAAGCAGAGTGTACAACGAGGGCATAAATGTCCATTTTTACCCTCGTCTACTATTTTGGTCTTCGCTTCGCTCAAACCAAAAAATTGCCTCGGGTAAAAATGGGTCACTTTATGCCCTTGTTGTACAATCTACTATTCTTAAATACCTATGGGGGCGTGCATAAACTATAGGGGCAGCATAAGAGCCGTCAGATTTTTGACGCGAGGCGTAAATGTGACGTTTATGCTTCCGATGTAGCCCACAAGATGGTAGAACCTATTATGCACAAGGAAATGTACCTACGAGAACGGTAGATGGTAGCACTTGCTTTGGTAATGTCCATGTGCACATATGTTTCCGATTCAGGCCACTAGACGGCAGGCCCACCAACGCGCACGGTCCCTATTAGTACTCTGTACAAGTATGTTTTAAAGATTTTTAGGAGTTTTTATTTATGCCAAAGAGCTAAACGATCTAAATAAGCTACCGAGATCGTATTGCTTCGTCACGTGCCACTTGTACAACTCTCGTGGTTTATGGAAAAATTAAATTGCTGTAGCTATAATTGTTTATTAATTTTCAGGCTAAATCAGACGGCAGCCTAGCTGGCGCGGGCGCCGAGGAAGGCGGGTCGCTGTCGGGCGGGAAGGTGCGGTCACGCAGCCTGGAGCCGCTCACCGGGCTCGCCATGTGGTCTTCCGAGCCGCAGATTATAGGTAACGTTTCCTAACTGCTAAAGAAAGAAAAACATCTTGCTCGGGATCCTTCACATCATTTTGACACCAACCTTCTTTACATTATTTGTCCAGAATTTAAAGTAGTAAAGCAAAGATTCATTGATTGCTAAAAGGCCCACTTGCACCATCCCATTAACCCGGGGTTAAGTGGTTAAACCGTTAACGCAGTGTCAAATTGAACTGGTAACCATGGTAACTTCAGGCTTAACCGTTTAACCCCGGGTTAGAGGAATGGTGCAAGTAGGCCCAAGCGGCACTTGCACCATTCCACTAACCCGGATTAACTGGTTAAACCTGGAGTTACCACAATGGTTACCAGTTCAATTTGACACTGATGGGTGCCTGGTAACCGTTAGGTTTAACAGCTTAACCCCGGGTTAGTATGATGGCGCAAGTGGCCCTAAGAGATTTAAAGCTACGCATTCGTGTTTCTTCTTTGACAGCTGACGTAGATGACGGTATTCGGATCCGGACATTATGCGGAAATTCTGGTTGTCAAAATTTGATGTTTGACATAAAATAGTAGAAATTAAATAAAATGGAACTAAAAAATTCCATACAAAATTGTTGCCATGTTTAAGCATTTTACGTCAAAAATGTGACAGTTACGTAGGAAGTGGCTCCCTCAATAATTTTCTACAATTTCTTGTCGGACTATACAGCGCTATCTATTTCAGCTGTTAAACGAAATATTTTCCTAAGACTGGCTTATACAATCAATAAGGGTCGGTTGCACCAAAGTGTCTGTCACGGTTAAAGAGATCGCAATTTTTGACATTGGAAATGTCTTTTCGTTCGCTCCAGTATACGGTCCGATTTCACGAAAAAGTGCGATCCCCTTATATCTCGGAAAGTTGTGAAGATATGATATTAAAAAATAGGCTCAAAAGACGCATAATCACGAGAGCTGTAAGGTGCAAAAATAATTATTCGAGAAAGTCAAAAATAAAAAAAGTTATGGTCGAAATAATGAAAATAAAATTCAATTTTTTCCGAATTTTTGATTTTGGTGCTCGATAATTTGGAAACGAAGAATGATATCAAAAATTTGAGAAAAACGGCTCTGGACAATTTAGTCAGCTACAATTTGAGCCTAAAACAAAGACGATCGGGTTAAGGGTTTGCCCTGTAGCCTAACCTTAAAATAGTCAAAAAGTCAGAACGACATTTTTCACAGGACATTTATGACTTCATGTTTCGCAGAGTTCGTTATCGGTGTTTGTTGTGAATTATCGGGATTATGACGGCAGAATAACACTTGCACTGCGTGGGCTTTCAAAATCGCTGCAGATTTTTCTTGGTCTAACTCTATCTATCCTGTTTGAGACGGGCGTAGATAACGCACTATTCGACAATCTATGCATTCTTGTGGTGGTGGAAATAGAAATAGAGATAGAGGCAGAGGTAGAGGCAGAGGCAGAGGCAGAGGCAGAGGCAGAGGCAGAGGCAGAGGCAGAGGCAGAGGCAGAGGCAGAGGGAGAGGGAGAGGGAGAGGGAGAGGGAGAGGGAGAGGGAGAGGGAGAGGGCGAGCACAAAATAAAAACTTATACAGAGAAACATAAAAAAGAAAAAGTGCCACGAAATGGTCTCACCTCAGCATGTTGCTGGCGGCTGCTAGCAGATAGCTGATGCTGAACCCTGGCAGTACCTAGTAGAGCTCGGGTTTAATACAACATAAACACACGCTGTTTTGGTCATCGGACTCGTCTCGATGAGCACTTAGGAGAGTAGTACCCAAGATAGAGCTGATGCTGAACCCTGGCTGTACCTAAAGGAACTCAGGTTTGTTGCAACATAGGCACACGCTGTTTTGGTCATCCGACTCGTCTTGATGAGCACTTAGGAGAGTAGTACCCAAGATAGAGCTGATGCTGAACCCTGGTTGTACCTAGCGGAACTCAGGTTTGGTGCAACATAGGCACACGCTCTTTTGGACACCCGATTCGTCATGATGAGCATTACCCAAGATAGCTGATGCTGAACCCTGGTAGTACACCTATTGGAACTCAGGTTTGGTGCAACATAGACAAACGCTGTTATGGTCATCTCTCGTCGCGTCAAACTGCTGTCAAGAAAATTTCATATCTTGCAGCAAATGGGCCGCTGCCGATCACCACTTCTCGAGTTGACTACGGATTTGCCGTGTAATAATTTTCTTGTACTTTGAACATTAATATATCCTGCTTATTAATCGAAAAATGAAATATGTACCTATACTTATGCGCCACGGCGACAATTATTCAAACTTGGATACGCGTGTGGAAATTTTGCAATTTGTTTGTTCACATGCGTTATGTCTAGGATACTTGTATTAGTCTAAGAATAAAATAATTATCATTCAACGTTGTAGTTTTATTTTGTAACTTTTTCCTTATCCAGACTTTCTCGTCGCTCAGCGACAATATTTTTTCGAATTCCGTAGATTCTTTTCCAATGTGCTCGATAGTCGTGTGAGGCACGAAATCTGTGAATTTTTTTTTGTATGGGAAATTTCATACTTCAGTGCTGTTTGACGTTAATCAGTCTGTTAAATGTGGTTGGTGCAACTGGCCCTTAGTCTGCCAAAGCAAAGCTCATGCTAACGGAGTGTTTGTTTGACAGAACTGCTGAAAGGCGAGCGCGGCCTCGGCTTCTCAATCCTGGACTACCAGGACCCGTTGCGACCCGCGCACACGCTCGTGGTGATCCGCTCGCTCGTGCCGGGCGGCGTGGCGCAGCAGGACGGCCGGCTCATCCCCGGCGACCGGCTGCTGTTCGTCAATGACCAGGTAACGGCGACAACAACCTTTTACGCCAAGTTTGCGACCGCAATCGCCGCCATTTCATATTGTAAGTTGTTAAATTGTAACTTCCTAAAGCGCTTTTCTGTGAGAAATTGACAGTTTTTACTCCGTTTCAAGTCAAAAAGTTATTATTATTAAGTAGGTAGCGTTTTAATTTTGATCAAATCAGTAAATAGGTCGCAGAACGATGTGCGATAAGCAGTAAGATCAAATGCAGATCGACATTAAGTGCGCGCTGTGAGCAAATACTATATTAATTTTAAAGATTTCCAACTTTAGCCACAATGTATTGACACTAGCAAACTTCCATCATGCCAAGTATTCCATTCCTTGACATGCCATGCCACGTTACTATATTTATACCCAAAACCTTAAAATGGGCCTCCGGCCATCGCCATTAATAAAAGGCTCGATTAGGGTGTACCGGGTACTAAAAGTGGCACATTTTTGTAATCTGTGTTAGGTCTGATTTAGACGGCGCGCGAACTCGCATGCGATTTTAGTTATATTGCGGACTGTTGGTTACGTCCAATTCAACCGACCGATCAAGACTCGCAATGTAATGAAACTCGCATGCGAGTTATCGCATCGTCTAAATGAGACCTTAATTGAACTGCAGAACCTCGAGGACGCGAGCCTGGAGCAGGCGGTGGCGGCGCTGAAGGGCGCGGCGCGCGGCGTGGTGCGCATCGGCGTGGCCAAGCCGCTGCCGCTCGTCGACGCGCCGCCGCCGCTGCCCGCCTCCCAGCCGCCCCGACACGACTGAACATGAACACCACACCACCGGTACCCTATGTCACTCAATTTCTACCCTACAGCAGGAGTTCCTAATTTTTATCAGTCCGCGGAGCACTTGTAAGTTTAAAATTTAATTTCAACGCCCTAACCTAGTTGGGCTATTCGAAATACATAGACCCAGTTTTACTCTCTACGGCGCACAGTTTGGGAACCCCTGCCCTGTAGCAAATATTCATTGTATAAAATTCTAGTCTGAAACAAATTCATGCTTAGAATTTGACAGGCAGTATCGATTGCGCTGTTCGGTTTCGTATAATTACGCGGTGACTCAGGCTATCAAAAGTTCACATTTGACAACTAAAGCAAATAAATAAATGATTTATGATTTAAACTCCCGCAAAACATGGAGATGTGAAACGTCTACTTCGGTTGTCAAAGTCGGAACTCGATTTATTTAGACTTTACAATTACATCTCCTACAATCGATAACTCTCCCGCTTTACACAGACTGTTTATTTATTTTATTTAACATTTTAAATCAGGCAACATCAACAAGGCCCAAAGGTTTATGTAAAGGTATTATGATTACGGTCAGCCAGACTTTCTGTATATTCTCGGTAAGCGAAACTAAAACTAATATCTGCCTTACGAATCGTCTAAGATAAAAGATGCATATCGTGCCGTACTAATCGGTCACGTATAAATTTAAAGACAGATAGCAATACGAAACTATCATCATCATGACTATATGAATTCAAAATAAGAACAAACTTTAATTAATAATATATTAAAATTATTTTAAACTTTTTTATACATACCAAAAAAACATAATCAAAGCCATGACTTTCAAAACGAAGAGAGACTACTAAAATCATAATCCTTCTGTTATAATAGCAACCTTTAAGTATGTAATGAATAAAATATTTAAACGAATTTAAAATGCTTTGGAATTGAGGAAGACCTCTTATAACTGTTCAAAATGTTCCATAAGGTTTAATATCATCATTTTTTTGTTTAACTATATATTTATATATTAAAATTATGTACTTATTTAAATTAAATATTCACTGTATTTGACTTATCAAAGGAATTTATAATATTGTTGACCGTGTTATTAGAGGAATTGACGCATTAAGTAGGTTAAATGATTGTTTTTAATAATATAACTTTTATGACATTCCAATATCATAATTAAATTTTTCATGTGACCTGTTATAGACTTATGTGTGTACTTAATTAATTAGATGATAAATTCATAATGTAATTTTTAGTCAATTACCTTAGTTATAGACATTAGCCCTCCATTATGTTAGATAGTAGATATTATACTTCCTCAAGTATTCTATTTATGTTTATTGTAAGCAGTAATATTTTAAATTGTATGTGTTTTTGACTACCCTTGTATTTCTCTATTGTATTCAAATAGATAGTTATCATAATTGTATTAAATTTTAAGCAAAGTTATTTGGGGTTTTATTGAAACAACTGCAGTTTTTAAAATAGTATATATTTTTACTTATAAAAATATAATTTTATTTTGATTTAACAATAAACTTTTAACATCACAATGATTCCAGTCGTACCACGTGTCCCTATTTGAGCAAATATTTAAGAATAATTTAATTTAGCGTCGACAGTCATTTGACGTCCCTATCCTAGGTAAGTTTATTCTGCGCACGAGCTCCGAGGAATTGAAGGGAGCAGTCCCTTCTGCTTCCATACCCCGAATCACCACTGTGGTAGATATTCATACACCTATTCCTTCACTGTACTCTTATATTATGTCTTGAATCAACGTATTATCATATATTCATTAAGTAGCTGTCCCGCAACTGATAATTCGCTAGTTCCCTATATCTCAGATAAGAATAGCACCACTCTTAAGTCCTGTTATTGTCTAATAATAAATATAATTGTTCACTAGTAATCCCCTGTAAGATACTCGTCTTCAAGTAGCTTTGCTATCAATTTGATTGTTTATCAGTCCTTGTAAAAATCTTCTATGATGTCGTGATATTTCTCGTATACCACGTTCCGCTTGATTTTTAGTGTTGGTCCTGTAAATGAAAGTATTTTTTGTAAATAAACTTATACAGCAAAATAACGGATTCCATTTGTAAGGCGTTTGTTTACTGGGTATGAGCAATTGAGCACTTAGGTTTTCCGAATTCATTGCGTTGCGATTATTCAGTACATAAAACGCATGTATGTAACAAATCATTGAACTTTAATGATAGTTGCAATTAGAATTATTTGCTAAAAGCGCCTTACAAGTTACTATGAAAAATTTTGACAGGGACAAGTTTACACACAGTCGCACATAAAGCGGAATTAAAGCTAGGTAAGAGCGTGTCATAATATTTACGCATTTCGTTGTGCGACATAAAATTGCTCGTGACTGTACCAACTCGTACGAAATATAAAACTGTTACCTAGCTCTCCTGTGTTAACAGAGAAGTCCGCCGGCAGAATTGAGAACTTCTGGATTTTTTGCGCGTTTGAAATCGCCTGTTTGTTCGCTCGCATTATGCCGGCTTCAATTGCTTTGGACACCTGTAAAAAATATAAAAGATTGTTAAGCCTTATCGACTTTGATTACTCGACAGATCGTGACAATGCTAAGTAGAATTTAAGCTTATGCAAGATATGAACTATACCAAACGAGTCTTGTCCCGTTATATCCGCGATACCTCCCCAATAAACAACAATAAATCCACGGCAATAAATTTGACTACCTACTGACTGTATTTTTAGCTCACATAGTCTTGCACAGCACGCGTCGTGTTTTTTATGACATTTTCTACAAGATTATATTTATTATACCTACTTAAAGTATACTCGTAGTAAGAAAGATAAGAGGAAAAATAATACATTAAAACAATTGTTTCACTTACCAGAGGATCTTTGGTTTTTGAAATCTCCCGGAGGCTCGTAGCTTTGCTTCCCAGGCTTTCGACCCATTTTTGCGTCACCGGGTCTAACTCGTCCAAAGGATCCCCGGACTCGTTGTCAACTTTACACTGAAATCATACAATAAAACTTTAAAACACACACCAATTGGTTTCTATTGAGTCTTAACAGTTATAACAGATTTTACGCTAGGGTTTATAAATCGTTCTATGTGTGTGTTATGTTAATCGTTCTTTTTTTTAGCATTAATAGAAAGAAGGTAAGCGATCTTGACATGTCTTATAATTGAAAAACGCTTTTTAAAAATCAGTAACTATTACTTATGAAAGCAGAAGAATATAAATGATCGTATTAGATTCATAATTGTTACATATTTTCCGTGACTTATTTTTAAAACGTGTTTTTCAATAAAAAGACACGTCAAGATTGTTTACCTTATTTCTAATGCTAAAAAAACGAACTATAGTGCGTAGTCTGTCTGCGACGTCATAAGTAGGTACCTACTTACCTATTGATTTACTGGGTAACGAATTAACTAACATGAATCGCATGAGATTTTTCACAAAATAGCACTATACATACATATATAGCTGTTGCTTTGTTACGTACTTACATGCCAAATAATATGGCCTCGTCAAAAATATACTGACTTGAATTTTTATTTCAGTCTCAAAATTGGAAAATTGTCATATCAAAAGGCAATCCAAATTGAAATAAAATTATAATTGATTGTTTACCTTGAGCGTGAGCAATATGGATAAGAACTTGCGCCGGTCGCCAATGAGCACCGCGTACCCGACGTGGGGCAACTCCGTTTGTACTGTCTGCTCGATGAGCACCGGCGCCACGTTCTCGCCGCCGGCGGTGATCAACAGCTCCTATGATATTAACAGAAACTCTTTACTAATAGGAACACTAGCTGATCAGGTGGACCGGGTTATTCCCACTAAGTTGTTACCAGTACTGGGATTTTTTTCCCCCAATTTACCACTGGTAACTACTGGGAAAAAAATCCCACCTTTTACCAGTGTTACTACTGTGAAAAATAATTCCGGATTTTTTTTCCCAGTAGTTAGTTACCAGTGGTAAAAGAGGTGGGATTTTTTTTTCCAGTAGTTACCACTGGTAACAACTTGGTGGTAACTGGTGGGAATAACCCGGTAGACCTTATGTCTTTGTAATAAGGCTTACGAATTGTCAGTTAAAGGCGTGGACGATGTTACAATGAAAGAGGACGATTGATATGCGAGTGTCTTCATCGACACAGTTAAGTGACGTTTGGTGAATCGATATAAGATATACTACATATATGACCAGTCCAGAGTGTTGCTGATGGTATGATTATGTACGAGATGATGCGAGATCTAAAGTGCCAGTCTATATTTCTATAGTTGTAGGACTGTAGGTACATCATACCTTGTTAGCTGCCAAAACGTTATCTCTTCCTTTAGCGTTTATGCTTTTCTCCCGCCCCTCGTTTATCTCTATCTTACCCTCCTCTGTTTTTTTTTTCTGATGAACTACGACCTTAAGTTATTTAGCAGCTATAAATAGTTATCTAGCAGCAATAAAGATTAAAAATGTGCCCAATGACTTTAACATCAACGCGAGGATTCTACAAATATCAGTCCGCACCTTTATCCTGCCAGTAATGTAGAGGAAGTTATGGCTGTCAACCCTGCCGACGTCGCCGGAGTGCAGCCAGCCCTCGCTGTCGATCGCCGCGCGGGTCTTCTCCTCGTCGCCAAGGTACCCCATGAACACGTGGCGACCCCTCATTAGGATCTCGCCGGGCCCGTTTTGAGACATCGACCCTTCGAACTTGGTTTCTGTGCCTTCTAGCAGCTCGCCTACTGAAGTGAGGTTGAATCTGGAAGAAGTAAAGACAATTGTGTAATTTGAAACTTTGGTCTCTGAATCCCTCTGCTCTTTGCTCTTTGTATAGATATTATTTGTAGGTCAGTCGCAATCGAGAATATATTCATATTACGCCGCTTAGCCATAAAGCGTTTTAATTATTCGTCCATACACTCACATATGTTGTAAATATTTAAAACAGTTTTTTTGTTCAAAATGTCGAACTTCTCGATGTAGGAACGTCAAAAAAAATGTTGATGCCAATCATCATAAATTAAAATTTAAACAAGCCTTTCCAAGATCATTTTCGCGTAGTGGCAAGGGCTGCTAGTAATCAAGTAGCTGACCAATGAAAGATACCATGTAAGTTACTAGATCTTCAGGTCATAGATGACGGAGATTGAAACGGTCTGAATCATTGACGTTAACCTCCTAACGTGATGTACTACGTACGCAGTTTTTCGGACCTAAGCATAGTAGCAAAAAGCGTTTAACTTACTTGGGATCAATGCTCAGCGAGTGCGCGCCAGAGCCCTCGCTCATGCCGAACGCCTCCATTATAGGTATGTCCAGCGACAGGAAGAATTTCTTGATGTCTGCCGACAGCGGCGCGGCGGCCGTCACGAACGTGACGCACCGGTCCAAGCCCAGATTCTCTCGCACTTTGCTGAACACCAGCGACCGCGCCATTTTGTAACTTAGCGTCATGCCGTCACGCCTGAAATCGTACGAGAAATAAATTCGTTATTTTTCTTAATTTAATAATATTTAGGTAAGTAGGTGTTGACTTAGGTACTCAAATAACCACAATATGTGACGCAATAAAGAAGACATATTTTATGTAAATATCGGTTTTACACACATGTACCTATCAATCACAATCAACCACCCCACTCAAATGAATAATATTGAAGTAGCTACGCAATGATGTACACTGACATTGTTTAGTAACACTAAATATTTATTTAAAATTATATTAACTTAAATAACAGGTAATGATTTAATATTAATGAGTAAGAAAATACATCCAAATCTATGTTCATGCTATGGCATATTTTATTACGCTAAGTAATAACATTTGTAAAATGAATAGACAAACCTATACTTAGGGAGATGATTAATTAAAGTACTTATTACTGTTATTAACTCTAATTCAGATTTTGGGCCTGGGCCTAAACAGATAGTGCTTAGTTATTAGTCCTACTTGCCTACTGTTGAAACAGATTCGTTAACAACACTTTTAGGAAATTGCTACATAATTTACGATGTCTGCTTGTAACTAATCTGCCACATACCTAATAATTATTAACTAATTATTGTAATTCCTTCGCAATTAAGAGTTTCTCCGATAAAACAAAAAAATATCATATGCATTTTATAAATAGGTATGTATTTTGAATAAAATTTTATCCATAACAATTAGAACCAAATTGATTTTATTTCACTGTTTAGGTATTGATGATGTCTATTTATTTTCAAGACTGCGAAATTATTTGTAAGTGCGTATTTGTTTTTAGGGTCAGTGTGACCTACAAACCTAACTATGTAGGTATACATATTTAAACTTACTCAAAAAAAAAATTGAAGGAAAATTATCAAAAATACTTGTCATAATAACCTGCTGGATTATATGGACTCTGAAATGAATGGGAGAATTATTGTTTACTTATTCAAAATTATATGAACTGAAACGTGCAGATGAGCTAACTCAACAGATCACACCATACAAAATCAACACGTATGATATGAAGCGTAGACCTTACCAATACTGTAACATTTCGAGGGTGGTGAACTCTATGGGGAGGCCTCTCATGCCGGCTGATAAGGCCCTGAGTATTTAAAACAAAGGTCAGCTGAATCGGGGAACGACCGCGCTGCCGTACCACACAAATTTAGTATTATAGAAGTATTTAATTGGAACACAAACGTTTCTACTACACGTGTTGAATTGTAGAACTATACCTAGTCATACCAAGTTTGATATGTTGGTGTGTGTTAACATTTCATTTATTTACGATACCCCACACCATAGGGTTAAAGCAAAAAAAATTGCAAAAAAGGAGGTACGTTATAAAAAGAAGCTCATTTCTGGCACTAACGATCACGGAGTAAAGCCGGGGCCGGGGACGGTCAGACGGACATGGCGAATCTATAAGGGTGCCTAGTTGACTACGGAACCCTAAACACGACGTACTATGTTGAGTTAAAAATATTTTTGGGTTTCCTTGTTAACATTTCATTTTGGATGACTATTGAAAATTTCGAACGTTTTCTAGTTGGTTTTAGGGTTCTGTACCCAAAGGGTAAAAACCGGGCAAGTGCGAGTCGGGCTCGCGCACAAAGGGTTCCGTACCATAATGCAAAAAACGGCAAAAAAAAACGGTCACCCATCCAAGTACTGACCCCGCCCGACGTTGCTTAACTTCGGTCAAAAATCACGTTTGTTGTATGGGAGCCCCACTTAAATCTTTATTTTAATCTGTTTTTAGTATTTGTTGTTATAGCGGCAACAGAAATACATCATCTGTGAAAATTTCAACTGTCTAGCTATCACGGTTCGTGAGATACAGCCTGGTGACAGACGGACGGACGGACGGACAGACGGACGGACGGACGGACAGACGGACGGACGGACGGATAGCGAAGTCTTAGTAATAGGGTCCCGTTTTACCCTTTGGGTACGGAAGCCTAAAAACGGGACCTTATTACTAAGATTTCGCTGTCTGTCTGTCACCAGGCTGTATCTCATGAACCGTGATAGATAGACAGTTGAAATTTTCATAGATGATGTATTTCTGTTGCCGCTATAACAACAAATACTAAAAAGTACGGAACTCTCGGTGGGCGAGTCCGACTCGCACTTGTCCGGTTTTTTAGCTAATTTGTAAGTGTAATAGGTACTTGTTTAAAATTGTCACTAATGGAGATTGGAAAATATAATAAGCATTGAATTACCTTTCGGTTTTTATTCTTTTTAGGGTTTCAAAATTGTATGTTTGCATTGCAATAATTTAAACCAGCGTGGAAATGTTACCGGGAGATTACCAGCCTATACTCTGTCTCTTTAGGTACGAGTATTTAAATAAAAATAAACAAACAATTTGTACATTTTCGGGTAGTTATAACATTTATTGGTTAACCAACCAAACACAAAAGCGCCTGGATTTGTCACTAAACGACCTGACTTTAACCTACATTATCTATTTGATCATGAAATGTTTTCATCTACCCTCAACTGGCTTAAGGAGCCATTAGAGGGTAGATTTTGTTTACTTTTATTTAAATACCTACCTAAGCCCATACAACCATTTCCAGTCGCCGTTACGACGCGGTGTTGACACATCTTGTGTCGACACCGTCTGTTTCGGTCACAATTCCAGTCGCAGAGTCGTCGCCGTGTCGACACAGTTACCAGAAATGGGGAAGGGTCGACACATGACACAAAGTGACATAAAGTGTGGTCGCCGTGTGCACACATTGTTTCGGGTTTGCGACTACTTTATGCCAAAATCATTCGTTCATTTTGTTCCTGTCAAATGGAAACTGTCAGATGGAAAAATACTTAAATAAAAATAAGTGACATTAATACGCCATCTCTAAAACGGATTACAAGACGTAATTATATATTGTTTGCATTTATATTACAATATGACTTAAATTATTATGGGGAATTAAACTGCTCGAGTGATTTGATAAACTAAGTGTAATATAATCAACGCGCCACCACATTGTTTTAGTTTAGCCGGAAATGAAATTGTTTACTTCTCAGTGCCTGTGTTCATAACTATATTATTTGAAGCATTTTTAGTACTTCGAAGCGTATACTATACTTAAATAACAGAAATAACGCTTTACATACTACGAAACTTGTTAATTATGATGTATAAATATGGTTTAAGGCTGAGAAATATTGCAGTCACAAAGTAGTTGCAATGTTTCGACTTTGTGTCGACTCTGTGTTGACACATGACACGCGCTGTCAAAAGTAATAACAAAGTTACTGGTATGTTACTGGATTTGCAAAATGGCTCCTTGTGTTGATTTGTTTTCAGATATGGGGTCATCCATTAATTACGTCACACGAATTTCTAGGTTTTTTGACCCCTCCCCCCCCCCCTTGTCACATTTGGTCACATTTGGCAAACCCCTCCCCCCTAGTGTGACGTCACATTTTTTCTACGAAATCGCCAAATCGAATTAAGTAAGTACCTAAGTATTATTAATATTTTATCAAAATATTTTTGACGATATAAATATTAGTAATTTTATATCCCAAAACTGCTTAGGAAAGAAAATTAAAAGAATAAAAACGATTATCGTTTTAAAAACTTGTTATTTAAATGTACAGCGAATAAAATAATTTAAAAAAAAAATCGGTTACTGATGAAGTTAAAGTGACGTCACAAAGTTTGTGTCTCCCCCCTCCCCCATGTCACAATATGTCACATTTTCTTGACCCGCTCCCTCCCCCTAAACGTGTGACGTAATTAATGGATGACCCCTATTCTCAAAGTGTAAAAATGCCGTGGTCAGAGATGGGCATTAATCGATTAACTGTTTATTCGACTAATTAATGGAATAAAAAAAGTTAATTCTCAAATTTTAATCGCGATTAGTTTAGTCGACCTAACATAGATTGAAATTGAATTAATCTGAATATTAATCGAATAAATTATCGATTAAATCTCGATTGAAAGTTGACAGGGGGCCATTTTTGTACGTAAAAATAATAGAAATGTCTTGCATGCAGATCGTAGCAAAACACTTTGTCATAAAAGTCGAGATGGGTGTCGATATATAGGTTTTAGGGAGTGCCGATTTCGAAAATAATGACCATTTTGGAATCCGAAATGGCGGCCATGCACTGTGTCATAAAAGTCGTCATGGATGTCGTTTTATAGGTTTTAGGGGGCCCCGATTTAGAAAATGATGACCATTTTGAAATCCAAAATGGCGGCCATGCACTATGTCATAAAAGTCGTCATGGGTGTCGTTTTATAGGTTTTGGGGGGCGCAGATTTAGAAAATGATAACCATTTTGGATTCCAAAATGGCGGCCATGCACTATGTCATAAAAGTCGTCATGGGTGTCGTTTTATAGGTTTTAGGGGGCGCAGATTTCGAAAATGATGACCATTTTGGATTCCAAGATGGCGGCCATGCACTATGTCATAAAAGTCGTCATGTATGTCGTTTTATAGGTTTTAGGGGGCCCCGCTTTCGAAAATGATGACCATTTTGGAATCCAAAATGGCGGCCATGCACTATGTCATAAAAGTCGTCATGGGTGTCGTTTTATAGGTTTTGGGGTGCGCAGATTTCGAAAATGATAACATTTTCAATTTAAAAATGGCGGCAATGCACTATGTCATAAAAGTCGTCATGGATATCGTTTTATAGGTTTTAGGGGGCGCAGATTTCGAAAATGATAACATTTTCAATTTAAAAATGGCGGCAATGCACTATGTCATAAAAGTCGTCATGGATATCGTTTTATAGGTTTTAGGGGGCGCAGATTTCGAAAATGATGACTATTTTGGATTCCAAGATGGCGGCCATGCACTATGTCATAAAAGTCGTCATGGATGTCGTTTTATAGGTCTTAGGGGGCGCAGATTTCGAAAATGATAACATTTTCAATTTCAAAATGGCGGCAATGCACTATGTCATAAAAGTCGTCATGGATATCGTTTTATAGGTTTTAGGGGGCGCAGATTTCGAAAATGATGACTATTTTGGATTCCTTTTTTATGACAAAATACGTAGCCGCCATCTTGGATTATAAAATGATCATCGTTTTCGAATTCTGCACTCCCTAAAACCTATAAATCGACATCCGTGACGACGCAAGTTATCTTTATTTTCAGATCTAACAAATTGCTACAGAATACAAAGGACAAAAAAGAAGCGAGGAGGTAATGAAACAAGCAAAAATACAGATGATTCCTCGACGCAATTGGGTGATTCTTAAATTGTGTCCAGATTTTTTGTCATAAAAGTTTTAGATTTTTTTTTGTGTTTTGTATCTGTATTTTTTATGTAATTCGACATTAAGAGACCATATACATCTCTTAGTAATTGTAATAAGTTAGATTGAATTTTTAGTTTTATTTTATAAAATTGTTGATGTTATTATTTTTGCTTGTATGTAAATTCAATGATGACGTGTAAAAGTGCCCTTGTGGCCTATTTGCTGAATAAATGTTGATGTTTGATGTTTTATTTTTCACATATTACTCTCACAAGTTCCGTGACATTTCGACCTTGTAATTTTTTAAGTAAATGGTTTTGTTTATCTATGAGGATCTCACTAGAATAGTATAATCAAGGTATGTTTATATTTGATGAATGAAATAGTAACGCAAAAAAAAAATATTTGTGTCTTATATTCCTGCCGAAGACTTTTATTTTACCTTTTCCTTCTACACAAGTTTGGCCAAGTAATAAGAATTTAGGGCTCTCAATTTTATTTTGACTTCTACAACAGTAAAGCTACGAGGCCATGTTTGGTATCGTTTTCGTATAAATTCGCAGTACCAAATTTAGTTAAGGTATCACATTGACACCATTCTGAAGTAAAAACATATAAACTTATTAAAATACTTTCTTTTAAACTCCTCTTCACGCTTAAACTGCTGAACAGTTTTAATTTAAATTTGGTACACATATATTTTGAGTCCCGAGACAGGATATAATAAGTTATCTCAAAAATCATCCTTTAAAGGTGTGAAATGAGGTGTAGGGGGAATTCAGAATTGACTTCTTGAAGTTAATACTGTTTAAGTTTAGGTTTGAAGTCATGTTTTTTCATCATTTTTAACTAAATCAAAGATGTAGACCATCCCAAATTTCATATAAATCGGTTCAGCGGTTATTGATTTCCCGTACAAATTTCCACGCCACTTTTCACACCTTCAAAAGATGATTTTGGTTATAAGATCTATCCTATGTCCTGTTCCGGGACGCAAACTATTTCTATACCAAATTTCAACGAAATCGGTTCAGCGGTTAAGCGTCAAGAAGAGTTTCAAAAAAACCGGCCAAGTGCGAGTCGGACTCGCGTATTAAGGGTTCCGTACATTAAGTTCGACTCGCGCTTGACTGCACATTTCTAATAGGTTTTCCTGTCATCTATAGGTAAAGAACTATTTTGTGTATTCAGACGGACATACATACAGACGCACGAGTGATCCTATAAGGGTTCCGTTTTTTCCTTTTGAGGTACGGAACCCTAAAAAGATTTATTTTTATTTTGTGGAATGGTGTCAATGTGATATCTTAAATGGATTCAGCACCCCAGATTTATACGAAAACGATACCAAACACGGCCTAGCACCTTCACTGATATAGATATATCAAGATAAAATTGAGAGCCCTAAATAAACTTTCAAGAGCGGATATCTCAAAAACTATTCAACATATCGAAAAAATTGACTGAATAAACTTGTAACAAATTAAATTAACTTTCATTTTGTATAAGTGGCCATGTCGCTGAGATGCATAGTTTCCGAGATATAATCGAAAAACGGGAAACTGGGACCTTCAAAGCCCCCTCTCTCCCCCCCGCTCAAGGGCTACGACCGGGGACTTTTGATATGTTCACCTCCTAATTTGTCAAACCGAGTTACGGAGTCAAAAATTGTGTTCCGAGCATTTCCCTCTACAACTTTTGGAGCATTCGTTGCCTGACCTAAGTAGCTTATTGAATTTCTTTAAAAACTTTTCTGTAAAAGGTTGACGGGTGTTGGGTGTTTATATGGTTTCGGTCGATTATTATCATTTGCATTGCCCATGATGACTTACTAGAATTACGAGCACACGAGACACTAATAGTAGTTTGACAAACCTTGGTTTTCAAGAGGTATTTTATATTGACATTTGCTGTCACAAATTTGCTGTCAGATTTAGTCGCAAACCGCACGCAAAGTGCACACAAATGTGTCGACACCTTGTTACGGAAAAGTGTAGACACGGCGACGACACTTTGTTTCGAAACAATTCTAGACACATTGTGTGGACTCTGTTACGACACATCTGACATTTAGTTACCACTTTGTGATTCTGCGACTGGAATGGTTATATGGGAGGATACAGACTATAGGAAAATTACCGGTAACAGTCCATCACTCATCCCATTGCAACTCTCTGGGTTGCAACGGAACCCTAAAGGAGCATTCCATGAAATAGTCTACCGTTTGTCCCGTACGAACGCGAATTTTCTGAAGATTTGCAAGTATAAGGGTTTCCTTTTCTATGACAAATGGTCGAAAATATGCACAGAAACATAATCGCCTGATTTAAATGCCGCAACACAGGAAATAAAATGCGTTTGTACGGGACAGCCCGTGGAATGCTCCAAAGAGAAATATCTACTTATCAGATACATATATATGATATACATTTTATGAGCTTGTTTATTTTTGTAGTTTATCTACACGGATATTTTTATGATTAAATTTACAATTTCAAGTGCGTCAATATTTTCTGATATTGATAATTACTTAATCCCACTAATCCTCATAGATACGTATTACGTATAGATAGGGCATTACATTAATTTTGGCGTATTAAAGCAGTTGCGGTATAGATAATTTATGAATAAAGCGGAAAGATAAGTAATCCTGCAACGCAGATCCGGTACGTATCTTTGTTTAATCAATTACTTATAGTAATCAGTCAGTAAGTCAGGTCAGGTGGGGTGACGGGGTGAGAGAAACATACCTACTTTATTTTGCTATATAGAAACCGTATGAGGAAAAGCCTTAAGTATTTTTACATAATTTTCATTTATGAATTGGTTTTATTTTTAGGATTATCATTTACTTAATTAAAGAAAAATCATTTATTTACATACATTATATATACAGTGGTACTACTAAACGAAATTAATAACTAATTAACTAGCTTAGTTTTTAATATCTTTAAGCGGGTATCTCTGTTACCTTAACTGTTTATTTTTCCTACAAGTTGCCTCATAGTTTCTCTTACCCCACCTAACCTTAACTACATTGTGAAACAAGGGCGGTATGGCAAAAATGTTATTATTGTTAGAGTTATTATTTTTAGAGTTAATAAAAACCCGTTGCCTGAAGGGCAGAGGGTAGGTACCTAAGATATAAAATACGAATACTTTCCGTATTTTACGGTTGTTTTCGGCAAGATGTACCTAGGGAATGCAAATCGGTTATTTTCGGTTATTTTTTGTATGGAAATAATCGGTTATTAACCGAAACAGCGGTTATTTCCATACAAAAAATAACCGATTTGCATTCCCTAGATGTACCTAGAGCATGTCTTGTCTTGGGCGTTCTTGGCCAGACATTTCAAAAGTTTAATATTCCTACCAACCAACCACCAAAAAAAAAACCAACAAAATACCAACGTAAGGGTCGAGTGAAGAAAACGAGGGGCAGCCTTTGCCCGCAGTGGGACACTAAATTAGGTTAATTGAAAAAAAAACTTACCCTTCAATTCTACCGAGGTGGTACTTAAGCCCTTTCTCTTTGGCCCAGAGAGCGATGCTTTTCTTCAGGGCCCCGCTCTGAGCGCCTACGGCTATCATTTTCTCGTACATTTTTTCCCATAGTCGGGGCACTGCTAAAAGTCTGTCGAAAAAAATATTATGTCAAATTAGTCTATTAGAAAAGTTACCCATTTATTTAAACTTTATTGCACATCATAAAATAAAAATATTCTAATGGCGCACTTAATGCCTAAAGGCATTCTCAACCAGTCAACCATAGGGCTAAGGGGTCATCCATTAATTACATCACACGTTTAGGGGGAGGGAGGGGGTCAAGAAAATGTGACATGTTGTGACAAGGGGGAGGAGGAGTCACAAACTTTGTGACGTCACTTTAACTTCATCAGTAACCGAAAATTTATTTATATTATTTTATACGCTAATATACATTTAAATAACAAGTTTTTGAAACGATAATCGGTTTTATTCGTTTAATTTTATTTTTTAATCAGTTTTGGGTTATAAAATTACTAATATTTCTTTTGTCAAAAATATTTTGATAAAATATTAAATAAATATTTGCCGATTTCGTTGAAGAAATGTGACGTCACACCAGGAGGGAGGGGTTTGCCAAATGTGACCAAGTGTGACAAGGAGGGGGGGAGGGGTAAAAAAACCTAGAAATTCGTGTGACGTAATTAATGGATGACCCTGATAAACAGAGACGTAAAAATGGTGCAAGAAGAAAAGTAACAGAATTTATCAACTGAAACCGATTTATTAATTTAACGTCGTCAGAATGTCTGTATTTTTAACACTCGTCACAAGTTCTCTTTTGTGACGTGCATGACATGACACTTAAAAATCCCTGGACATGACATTCTTGGGTCGTTGGTTAACCTAGAAATATACACCGGCGACAATTTTATTGTCAAATTGGTGAAATTGCTGGAGAATAAAATTTAATTAACGCTACTTCACCATTTTATAGGTTAGGTCTTAGTAACTTAGAGTCGAAATAGACTTGCAATAATTTTCATAATCAATTATAATTATTTGTAGGTACATATTTAATTTGTACGTCTTGTAGGTATGTATTTAATGCATTTATGAATTTTAATGGTTTCCAATAAAAATGCATATTATTGTTTATTGTATAAATTCCTAAGTAGATCGTATATATGTATCTAGAGTCCATCTAAAGACTTTGAAGTGGAAAATACTGTGAAAGTGCGTCTAAACCTCATTTTGTCACGGCAAAGTCTGTGTAGAATTAATTTGGTTTAACTCTATTAAATTTGTCAATTACCTTTCTTGGTGACTGATATTATTTAGGAGACGATAATTTTATGTGTAATAGGTATATCGTACAATAATTAAAGCTTAAGATTATCTGTTAATTAAATGTCTCTGACGTACTTACCTAATTTTGACGATTCATTAATAGGATAGTTATCTACTATAAGAATCAAGATGTCGACTAATTTATTTATAATTTATGTATGGTATCAATTCTATTGTTCAGACGATAGATTAGACCTTATTCCATCTATTACCTACCTATTGTTATAGATTAATTGATTAGCCACTTTATAAGATACACCTGTTCAATAATTGGTACAGTAGACGCAAAGTGTGAAAATCTACTTATTTGTGACTTTTATCAAAGTTATTATGAGATGTAAAGCCTAAGAAATCGTGTTATGATTATGACCCTTATTTTGACAAGTAAAATAGATGAAACTGTACTGCATCATATGTTTTATGGTCACTGGATTGTTAAACATCAACTTTTGACAACCAAAGTTACCGCACAATGTACGGAGCCGTACAACGCCATCTACATCAGCTGTAAAATTTGAATTACGAATTTTCTACGGCTGTACTGATTTTATCAATCGAGGAAATTTTACTTGTAGACAATTCTCATTTATACAGTGAAATTATAAGAAATTATACTATTTTCAATATTCTGAAACTAGTTAAGCACACCGACCGGGACAAGTAAAACTAGATAAAAACTTGTAGGTAGGTAATCCAAGCATCGAATCGTTTGCTACTAAGACAGGTTCTAAATTATACAACATAATTACGAGATTCACGAGTATAAAAGCAACTATATCGCGTTGCACATATTCTTGTGTTTAGGTAGTTACAATTTTGCATTACTCGCGCTCTTACTTCCACGCAATGTTTAATAACCTACCTGGTAGGGCGAACATCCTTCAGTGTGTCAATCAGGCTGCCCTTGAGTGCATCTGGTTGCGCAAAGTACACCGTCACGGCGTTCATCAGGGTTACGTAAATGTCCACCACCTGCCGACAATTCACATTATGATATAGTTAAAGCCTTGTTTTACTTTGCTAAAGCGAGGGCTTAAAACGAGGACGGGAGTCAGCCGAACATGAAAAATCATCACACAACGTTATGGAAAAAATTTGATGTACAATTATTGTACATCGTACTGAATTGAATATACCTATGGGAAAAAGTAGGTATTCTGCTACCGTAAAATACCCCAAGCTCGCCTAAGAAACCTAATAACTTGTACAGATTGTACCAAATGCTGTATGATAAACTATACCATAAGTATTTGTTAGGAAATGTACAGTGTAAGTAAAGAGTAATCGAATGGTACCTTTTTAACCTTTTAATATCATTTTGTTTTATAATCATTTGAATTCATTTTTTCTCATATTGTATTCATTAAAGCAAATATGTACACCTACCTACATGTGTTATACATGGAATTCAATGTATGGAAACAGTCCTATTATGCTTTTCTAACGATAATTAGCTGCAATTAACTGCAAATAGAAAACGCGTCACTGTAATTGACGTAGATGTCACATAATACATATATTATTAGCTCATTATAAAAACATTACGGTTGTTAATTAGTGATCTGTAATAAAATCGGCCAAAGGTGCTCTAATAAGTGTCTCTTAGGTACCAAAATGGTAAAAAAGTAACCCTTATATGGCCATACGTCACCCTCACAATGAGAGTAGATATCATTCGTTTAATTTTAGTTCATTATTTCATTCACGTTGATTTTTGGTGAATTGATCTGTACGTCATTAAAACTTGTTACAAGTTATTCAGGACTTTGCTCTTTGACAATGGTGTAGGTAAATAACATTTTGCATCAAGGCATACAAAAAACTGGTTTTTAACCTGCTTATGCAAAGGGTCAACAAAACATGTTTGATCGCGTGATTTGTGATGTCGACTTTAGTAGGTAATGTAATATAATATGGTTATTGGTATGATTTTACGAACTTTGTGAGAACTTTTACACCACACGCAGAAAGTTAACTACGGCAAACTTTGACGACCGATGAGATAATATGACGTGACCAAATGTTAATCACTGAGGGTTTTGAGACAGGTATTTATCGATCAGCAGGAATTTTGTTGCAGTTCGTAGTTCGTATTAGGTCGACTTCGAACTTGCCTATGCAAAACTTGTAAAAATATAAACTTGTAATAAGCCAGGGTTATTTTGCGGAAATCCATGGCAAATTACTAGACCTACCTGGTCGCGTAGCCACCACCGGTTTTTTGCTACCGGAATATATATAAATAGTTATACATTCCGGTAGCAAAAACTATTTTACAGACGGACTGTAAATTATTGTAGGCAAAATGACAATCACCTGAGCAGCGACATGGCTGAGTGGCAAGAAGGAGATAAGAGTGTCGACTGTCGGCTGGATATCGCTGACTCGCTGCGAGATGGAGTACGCGTCCCACGTCAGATTGTCGTGTGAGAGCATCACGGCCTTCGGGGGACCCACGGTTCCGGACTGAAAATAAAAATAGTTTGGTATTCTGTATAGATACAGAGATGGTTATCGTATCAGAAATGTAGTAAACTGAGTCTTTATTACGCTCGAGATATTAAATTGTCCATTAGTTAGAAACGCAGAATTTATGTAAGGGAGAAACCATCATTGGGTTAATGGATGCAATTTGTTGGAAGCGCTTTGAGACGGGACTAATGATTAATAATGTAGGTATAGTATAGGTACTTGTCTTACCGTATAGACGATAGTGCAGCATTCGTTGACGGCGAGACTCTTCAGAATCTGGTCTAGCGGTCCATCTGGCTCCTTTTGTCCTATTTCTAATATTTGCTCCCACTGCGAACAAGTGGTAATTCAATTAGTCGTTACAAGATAAATTTAAAATTTTCGTATGAATAGACCGAAACATTAGGTAACTACATCAACTTCATTATTATTAATTATCGATACGGACAATGTGCCAAAATTTAAGTAACAGCTACTATAAAACACTTACACTGTATAGTCCTGGTATGGAGCTGTCAACGGGACCCTCCCACTGTATGATGGCTTTGAGCGTGGGACATTTGTGGCGGACTGATAGGATTTTATCCAACTGCTTTTTGTCCTGTACCGCACAAATGTTCGCTCGCGACTTCTCGAGACAATACAGGCATGCTTCAGCCGAATTGGTCGTGTAGACGCCCGCTGCGTACCCTCTATAAAAGTAATAGCTTCAATTATTTGTTTTCCTATGAAACATCCATGGCCATTTTTGTAGTAAGTTTGCATGTCCGGTTCAAAAAATATTGTTCACGCAGTCGTGATTCTGTTCTTTTTATCGCTTTAAACTAATCCTACAATCGCGTGTTTGCAGAGATTGTTTATTGTTGTTGCACAGGATAAGATGCGATGGAGTCGCATGTCAAGGAACGCAAGTTTTAATCGCTAAAAAAGTTGCTGTTTACAACCAATAGTTTTCAACCTAAAAGCCAGTCCAGACGGGATGATCAAATCGACCAATCTGATCAGAAAATAAATTGGCGTCAATCTTCAACTTGACCATCAATTTTAGATATATGGTGATATTTGAGCGTTCTAAATTTACATAAAGAAATGCCCCCAAACGCAAATACTGGCATCACAAATTGATATTCTTGCGTCTGCACCCCAATTTTATCGGCAATATCGGTTATAATCGGCGAGCCTAATTGGCGTCTGCGTCCACACCACCTGATTTGATCAGACAATTTAATCCGCCTTAAAACGGGGGCGATTTTTGAAATTCGACCGCTCGATTTCGTGCATTTCGTTCAATAATATCTCCGCTACTAGGCATTTAAATTCTACTAATAGAATTGAAAACGAGTGGTCAATACCACTCGATTCCAAATGTCTATCGCTCGTATTTCAAAAATTAGCATTTCGCCGTTTTCCACCGATTTTCGAGTGACGAAATCGAGCGATCGAATTTCAAAAATCGCCCCCCTGGAAAGTGAAGACTGAAGCTATTTAAATGGAATAAGTACCCCGATTTACTATGTTGCTGGAAACTTGTGTTATTTTAATTATTGCCTCGCTAAGCAACAAAGGCAGGTGAATGGAAATTTCATCATGTTTCGTGCTCACCCTGCGTGAATAGCTGCCAAGTCCGCCACGAACCACTGTTCTGAGTTGAAGCCAAGTATGCACACGGAGTGGAATCGCTCTAAGCCGAGCTTGAGGAATGCTTTTGCTACTGTCCTGACTCGTTCCAGGTACTGCCTGAATAAAAAAAAATGTTGATATACTTATGTTACAGAGGTTTAAAAATGAAAATCAACAGTGATAGAGCATGCTCTTTGTTTAGCTCATGGCTCTCGATATGTACCTATTTGCTTATAATTTTGTGTAGGTATGTAGGTAAAAAGTGGTTATCTACTTCAAAAGAAACCGGCAACTCGTAATAAAAATAGTCGTGTCTTCTTTTGGAAGGACACAAATTGAAATTGTTGGTACACCTGTCCAATTTTTTTGTCCAACGTGTATTTTGCTCACATTTTGCTTAATAAGAGATTGAAACGCAATGACATTGGATAAAGATGTTAGACAGATGGAACACCACCCTTAACTTCTACACTATTATTATTAACAATGACTTACAAGTCATACCTATTACGGCATCGCTGGCCTAGAAAAGGAAGGGATTGCAGATATGCCATCCTCATGCACCAATGAACAGATGCCAGGCGCTCTAATACTATGTACTTAACCAACTAACCTAACTAAAGGGGGTCAACATTTTTATATACTTTTCCGGGGTTAGCTCTTAGGTTACTTTGAATCTGGCCTTTATTAGGCACCTAAATAGTAGACCCGTTTATAGTTTTCCAACAACCAACACTTACTTATATGTGATTTTGTGCCATTTCCCATCTTTCTTTGTACATAGCGCGGGACTGTCGGGGTATCTGGCGGCGGTCTGTCGCAGGAGGCCCGGCACCGATATAGGAGGCTCGCCGGCGATCCCTCGGGCCGCCAGGCGTAGCTTCACGCGCCCTTCCGGAATCCAGGTGAGGTAGTCGTCCGCGGGCAGCACTTGGTCCGGACCTGGACGTATCGAAGGCAAATTATAACAAGCTTGTTTCCTATGAATACATACATTTCATTCATTAACAGTGGTCATGAAATCAAATTTACCTAAATACACTGAAAATAACAAAAAAAAAAAATGTATTCGCCGCGCTTTCTTTTATTCCATAAAATCAATAAAAACTAATTAAAAGCAGATGCATCCATTTGTGTATATATATATATGTATATAAAAATTAAATATGCCATTTAGTTTTCTTAAATGTAATAAAAGAATTTAGTCGTACCCCGAAATTAACGGAGTTTAAAAAAAAACAAGATGTATGTGTACCTAAACAATACATATTTAATCATTCTTTATTTAATATTTATTGGCATCATCACTCGCAATAATGTGGCCATGGCACAAAATATTTAATAAATAAATTTATTACCTGTAGGTAAGTAGGTAATTAGATTTCAATTCATTAATATTAAGTTGATTGCAAACGTTTCACACGCTAAGAATCCGATCTATGTACATTATTATTGATTAATATACCTACAGAGATCGGATGATTATTGATTAGGTCTATATATGCAATGCAATGCACAGTGGGGGTGGAATTCGCACTTATTAATAACGAGATTCGGGCGACCGTCTCCTGCAAAACAACATAATAAAAGTTGGTGTGGGTTATGCAAAACACGATTCATAATTTAATTTTATTATTAAATTAATTATCCATTAATCCAATTACATAAAGCTATCATCTATCACTTCAGCAGGCATTAGCCATTACCCACTAAGCCAATTAAATAAAGCCATCACTTCAGCAGGCATTCGTGCTGCGTAGGAGGGCACTTTGAACAGAGAAACAATAATCATGTTTATCTCATATCGACGCGTGACTTATGACTTCGTCGTTCCGTTCGACCTCTAGCTGTAGATAAAATAGGCATATTTACTCGGATATATACATTTCGAAATTTTTATGTGTAAGAGATAATACTTATAATCAATAATGACTGCGCCCAAACACTAAAAAATAAAATAGTGCAATTTAGTCCTATTTTATTTAAAGCTGTTTTTACAACGAAGGGTTATCTATTATCTAACCTCAAGCCATTTGGTTGATACATACCTATTTTCAGAATCAACTCTTTCGTCCGAACTTAGGATTAGGTAAACGTAACCATTAGATACACGAGTACTACTAATATGTATGTACGTAATAGTTCACTTGGTAGGTACTCTTGGTAGTGGGTCCGATATCTCAACTTAATTTTACTATACGCCTTCACATCGGTTATCTCACAAAATATATGACTTATTGTCGACCTTGTCGTAGGTAGTAATAAAATAGTGCGTAAATACCAAACCTATCCTACCTATCTTATTTCTTTGATAACGTAGGCTTTAGGGTTATTATGTGAGACATGATACGTGTTGATTACCTATTTATATAACCGTGCATGTGGACAAATCAATAAAGATTAAATGGCGTTTATAATCGACTACAAAAAGTAAGTATACCTACCTTGAAAATATCGATAATACTATATATACAACTTTTTTTTTAAACGAACCATGCATATGGTCATATTGGTCGAGTTTTAATTTAGATTGTAGCTCGCATTATGTTTTAATTTAGGTAGATGTTTCTACAGATTTTCATAAGCAAACAGTAATTCGCTATAATTATTAATTACTTATTAAACACCCTTTTTATTAGGATTAAAAAAGGCACACTATTATAATAAAAATCGTTAGTTGTTTACAAGTTTTACTATAAAAGACAAAATTTACTCATTTAGTATTCCGACTCGTGTAAAAGAAAATGGTGTTGTGTTGTGTGGCCCGGTGGCCCCATTAATAGTTATTTGTTTTACAAGGGGGGCAAAGTTGTTATTTAACCGCTCGTGCTAATATTGATACCCGAGTAAGCGAAAGATTCCAAAATTGAACCACGAGCGTAGCGAGTGGATCGAAGAGGGAAATCTTGAGCGTTACGAGGGTTAAACAAATTTTGCCACCGAGTGAAACACAAAATTTTTCACCACACCAACGCAAGGAAAATACCAACTGTACAACATCAAACAAAATGAAATGAAATCAAATCCAAATGAATGTTATTAAATATTTACCATCCAAAATCATCAATTAAAAGTCCACTCTATCAGCCAACATGAGCAAACAACTCAAAATTTGCATAATATTACTTTGCCTCACATGTGGATAAAATACAACTTTCTTATCAGTTTTTGAAGTGCAAAGCAAGCCTTTCCGTGCTGGTGTGGTGAAAAGTAGTTTTTTTTTAGTTTTGTAGTTTTTAACATTTCAGACTAAACTCAACGTAGGGTATTACTCTAAGATGTATATGTCGAGTACCGATGGTCTCAAAGGCGGTGGGCGCGTGGGGTAGTACGATAATGTATTACTTCACAGCTAAACCAGTATGCTACCATGCTACCAGTGCATGAAATAAACATCAGGACTCGTTAACCATACTAGTGCCTACTATATTTCAGAACTAAATGATGAAAAGAACTAATTGCTATTAGAATGTTGACTGGTTAAATTGAGAATGAAAAGATCACATGAAACCGTTCAAATCTTTATTCAAGTCAAGCTAGGCCGGCTCCAACCCTATGCCTCTGACATGAGAAGATTTAGCCCTATATGGGACCGGCAACAAACTCAAGAGGGACAAATCTTTTCAAAACAAGTTAAAACAACACATAACACATCATTTCTTTATTTCACAAAAGTAAGCTTCTAATAAAACATAAGAAATCAAAATAACACTTGAAATAAAACACTTAGCTAAATGGTTAAAGAACGCGGGATTCTATAAGCTATCAGAATAATCCTTCAGGTATAAACCTTCAGGAACGTAGCGAGTTAGGCACGAGGTTGGCTAACGAGTATGTCCGATCTCTAGCGCGGTCCGATCAAGAAGAAATACCAGCGGCGGAGCCTCTCCGCTCCCGCCTCAGTCAAGTTGGTAAACCTGCTCGACCAGTCTACCAACATACCGACAAAAACGCCAACTCGTGCCTACGCTCACTCGAGAGAAACCTCTCGACGTTCCAAAGCCTTCTACCTGTCATCTCAGTACAACAACACGCCAATAGATGGCGTTACTCTCTACGCAACTTTATTTCAACAATGCGCCAATAGACGGAGTTAGAGTTACTCTCTACACAACTTTATTTATTTTGTTACAACCAAATAATACGTAGCTCAACATTGCTAATCGATTTTATACAGGCGTCTAAAATAATGAACTATAACGCTGCAATACGTCTTTCTGGTGTCAGGGTCCGACATATATAATATCGCTGTAAGTAGGTACATGTATACAATGGTTTATGAGTTTTTTTTATCAATTCTCGGCGTGTTATCGATTTTTTGCATATTGCATCGCCTAAGTGGAGAAGTTGAATGTCCGACCGATATGTATATTGGGTAGTAAACCTTAGATGAACATTCATTCGCTAATGCGTACTGTCAGCTCCAAAAATAACAGCGCTAATAATAATTGTATTGCCAAGTTACCGCGCTGGGCGGGATTGTATTAACTAGCTTCTACCCGCCACTTCGGCTGCGTACAATGATTTCCTATGATGGGTCACCTATTGTTATGGTCTGCAACACTCTTCTATTTTTTTCTAAGCCAATAAAAAAAATTCAGTGATTATGATGTAAATTTAGATTCTGCACTGATCGGCTTAAAGTTTAGCCTTCTTATAATTGACCTCTTGTTGAGTGTACTTACTACTTATAGGGTTTAAAATAAACTTACCGTTGATTGGCTGGCTGCCTCCATTGACCATTTGCATTTTGTTAACTTTAACGATCTCTTCGCCGTTCTCTACCATTGAGGTTTCCTGTAACAACATATTAATATTAACCCTGTTATTCACAACGCTTGACTGCTTTTTGTGTCAAAAGACTCAAAAGAGCTGATAAGGCTTCGGCATTACCTTATGAATAAAAAATACCTTTCGATAAATAAAATAAAATTTCTGTTTGCCTAGCTGCGTTACACATTTCCTCATTAAATGTGGCTAATACTAGGAGTTTTGTCACAGTCTCTATATTAAACTAGTTGAATTGCTTCCCAGTTTAAAAGCGTCTTAGGCGGTTATCCCACTGATGCGATTTCCGGATGCATCATGATAAATGAAGATATGATAAGGTATAAATAGGTTAAAGGTGTGATATCATTATCAGTTATCATACCTAGGTATATGTTTTTTGCGTATGTGACAAACGCAGTTGTATAAGACGAGGATTACTCTTTCTTTATCGACCTTATCGTAGCTTGGGAAAGGTAAAAACTCGTAGTAGCCTACTAGGCTAGTTTAGGATAGTTTTCGTCAGACATCGTTCCTTAAGGCGGTGAAAAGACGATTTGGACTTATTAATAGAAGTACAAAGTCGCGGACAGTAGATATTCAGATAACCATAAAAACAGTCCAGTAAATACGTAAGTAGCCCTTGTTAGCAAACTACATTGAATGAGATGTAATTACAGAATCGCCAAGCACTGAGACGCCAGCAAACATCGTAAATATTATATGTTGCTGCAGCTTAAAGATACTGCTATTAAAGTCACGCCACTGTAATGGGTTTTCTGCTGTCATGCAAATTAAACATGGGTTCATCTCAAGGTTGGATCACTTATTCAGAAAATATATTTGCATTGTAGTACAAAGTATAAAAACAATTGTGAATTTATCAATAAATTACGTTTTTCCCGAGTGTGAGACTAGAATCATCTTTAAATTAATTCGGTTTGTTCGTGCCAAAGGTCATCGTAAACCCTTCGAACGCCAGCAACCTAAAACATAATAATAACTTAGTTATGTTATTATAGGTACACATATAATACAAGTATATGGGCCTTGCTTGCATTGACAAACTGCTTAGGATTAGCAAAACAAACTCACACCTTATTAAGCATACAGACGTAACGCGCCAGTTACTTATTGTCCAAAGTTCAACCTCAAACCAGTCAGACGAGCGAGCTGGCAATGTAAATTAAACGAGATGACATTATCGACCACTGTACCTTTAGAAATAATAGTATAAAAGTATAAATATTTTTATCATAATTATGTAATTCTTCCGGCAACACAAGTTACCGTATTCTCTATGTTTTCTGCATTTCTATGTGGAATTTGCGTGGCGGGGGAACTAAAAACTATGAAAACGCACGCAATGGTAATGTCAACTTTTGTAGGACCAATTTAGACTACCCTGGCTGAATCATACCTAACCGCTTGGCGTGGCGCCGGTGCCACCACACGAAGCGCTATGGGAAGTCTTGCATTCTAAGCACGATGATTTAATTTCGGTAGGACTTAGTTATAGTGGCTAATTATGCACAAATCACTTCCCTCTGGTGTTGAGGTATCCCATTTTCATACAAGGGATGACCAATTGACCATGTAGCGCGCCATTAACGATAGTTATATACCCATATTACTAAAGCGAAACAAATGTCATATACCTACCTACAAAGGAGAAGTCAGTTTGTAATAATAATTCCATCATAATTTCATGTCATTTCGATTGTCGTTTTGAAATGAGAGCGAGCGTAACTTCGACTGTATGGCGGCGGCTACGTTCATGTGACTCTTATGATAGGAAGATACCTAATACAATATTTCAGTTTTGATAACTGACAAATTATAATTTAAAAGACTGATTCATACTTTAAAAAAATCTATCTATTGACGAAGTTCTAGGGATTTTCCTTCTTTTTCAGAACTGTTTAAAATGAAGTCATTTATAAGATAAGGAGTAAAAAGTAGTGTGATTAATAATATTTCACTAGAACACCATATATCGATTATCACCACAACCGAAAATACCGAAATAGATACGTGTGCAATCGTAAAGTACAGTAACCTGTCCGCGCGTCCGTTATCGTATGCGTGTCACGAATATAATATAGGAAGCATACTATGTGGTCGTGCAACTCGTCACCTTATAAAGTTAGCAAATACCGAAAACTATATCGTGCAGTTCCTGTGCAGATTCAATAATTTTGATACCTATACGACAGATAATAGACTTTGTGTTTTAGCGTTATCACTTAGGTATCATAAACGTGTTGCAAATCTAACAAACCGTTGATAGCCCCGTTTATTAGAAAGAAACACAATTTACCAGAGGTTGCAAAGTTTTATGAATATGGGGACTGTAATTTAAATTTAGACTCACAAATCCAGATCCTTACCAAAGCGCGTCTGTAATAAGTCTGTATGTTCATGGTATAATAATATACTCCGCCTGGTACTCCATTCCCGTCTTTTCTAGGTCACCTAACTGACACGGGCCTACGTCATCATGCGACAGCGCTATATGATAATATGCGATAGCGCTATATATAGCGGCCATGTTGTTGTGACGTAGGCCCGTGTCACTCTGGGAATGGAAGACCATGTTTTATTAGACTATGTGTATGTTCACTGTTCGGTGGCGTTCTAATCTAAATGTCTAAATTAGGTTAGCTACCTACTATAAATGCAAAAACTTTGTCCGACTGTCACTATTCACGGCTAAACTACAGAACTGATTGGTTATTACATTACTTTTTTTGCAACTAATTTATGGTCTTCATCAGAAGTTCCACTTCACCAAAAGGAATGGTAAATGGTACGGTCACATCTGGAAATATCGATACGGACAAAGTGACAAAAATATGTACCTAAAGACTAGACACTAGGTTACCTTACTATATACGGGCAATAAGGTCTTGTATACATATGTTTGGCACTTTATTCTCATCGATATTTTCAGACGTGACGTGACTATACTTCCCGAGACCAAATGTGCAAATACCTACATAAGAAGAATTCCTTAGATCGAACTATAAAAATACTAGGTTTTGCCCGCGACTTCGTCTGCGTGGAATTAAGGTAAAGGGCCCCTGTTTCGGCAGGTTAAGGCTCTTGAGAGTGAGTTGAGAGTTTGTATATTTTTTTAAATATTACTAAGCATATCATTACCTTGAAAGCTTTTGAATAAGTTATATTAGTTCTTTGTTGATAATTTAATGTATAAACTGTAGGGTTTTAGTTGAAACTTTATTTTATATGAATTTTGTCGTGAACCTCTTATTTGGCTCCCATTTCGTGATACAAATTTAGGTCAGCTCCTAAGTTCGTGAATTCGTGTCCCCTGTTTCGGCATAAAGTTTTCTTAGAGTAATTGGTGATAATTTGCTGATAATCATTTATATTTAACGGTCTTACCTACTTACGAATAATTGTATGGTCAAATTAAAAATAATATTAAAAAAAATAATAATTTGAGAGCTAGCTTAAAGTTTTTTGTACTCGTCGTCTTTAATGGTTGAATTAAGACTTTGTAAACCATATGGGTACTTTAATACGTGATTAAGAGCCAAACTATTTAAATAATTAAATTGAAATTAAAATTAAAATAAATTAAAAAATAAAAATTATTTACAAAAAATAATTTACTATCTTATACGTTAAATATAAACATACACAAAAATAAATCAAATAAATTGAATAATAAATAAAATTGTGCTAGTAGTTAATATGAGAATATACGTGGAATATACCTTAAAAATTTTAACTCGGGTCACGTTCAAACTCGTTTTATGAGAATTCTAGTGAAAAAAACATATACCGAATTTCGCTCATACGAAACTTCATGAAATACATTAATTGTTTACTAATTTATTTTTTTAATTATCTTCGTTGTTATATTTAAAAACAAGCACTCAAAATGTATCTAGAAAATCCTTGATTCGTTAGTGGCACGAAATAGGAGACACACGAAAAATAAAATGACCGCTATTTCGTGAGTCGATTTATTGCAATTTTAAGTTATTTCTATGCATATATTCAATCTTTTTTCTTATCAAATCAATTACTAAGGAACCCACAGAAACACTCCCAAAAACTTTTATTCGAATGGGTTTAGCTTTTCCGTCCTATAAGCTTAACAAGTGAGAGCGCGCACCTTACGCCTAAAAAAAGTGCACGCATACAACACAGCTGTTCGCGGCCCTCTGACAGTTTCGACCGTCGTATTACTCTCAGTTTAATTACTAAAATATTGGTTATTACTTTATTGAAGAGATTAAATAATACAGATTTATCTTACCTAGTGCTATAGTAATGTTGTTTAGCAACATAATAAAAACCGGGCAAGTGCGAGTCGGACTCGCGCACGAAGGGTTCCGTACCATAATGCAAAAAAAAAAACGAAAAAAAAGCAAAAAAAAAAAACGGTCACCCATCCAAGTACTGACCACTCCCGACGTTGCTTAACTTTGGTCAAAAATCACGTTTGTTGTATGGGAGCCCCATTTAAATCTTTATTTTATTCTGTTTTTAGTATTTGTTGTCATAGCGGCAACAGAAATACATCATCTGTGAAAATTTCAACTGTCTAGCTATCACGGTTCGTGAGATACAGCCTGGTGACAGACGGACGGACGGACGGACGGACAGCGAAGTCTTAGTAATAGGGTCCCGTTTTACCCTTTGGGTACGGAACCCTAAAAAGAATAGTGTCACGATTATCTTAGTGTAACACCATGTCATTATTTAAAATTTTATTAGTAAACTGTAAAGTGTAAGTCCGTATCTGCTCACTCTCGATTTTCTAGTGGAGGCCTGCAAAGGCGGTCAAATAACGGGCCTACGATTAGGTACTGCGTTTGGTGCGCTGCGGTTAAGTCAGAGACCTCTAGGTACGTTCTGAACTTCTGAAAGCTTCGCGCTGTCAATGAAAATCAAGGAAAACCGAGAGAAATATTAAAGCGCTAATAAGGAAAACTACTTACTTCCGCCCTGCACAACATGGGCATTAACTTATTATAAAACTTGAAGTAATTAAAATGTCTAACAAAGTAAATAAATATTGAAGTTGCTGTCGTTTAATAACCCGGTGCAGTCCACCAAAACATGCTTTAATTTCAGCGCTAGTAAGTGTCGAGGGTTGCTTGCATTGCATGTGCTACTTTAGCTGCAGGATCGATAATTTAAAAGGCTATTAGGCTAACTCCACGTACGCAGTAGGTATAGATAAATAGACGACATGCGAAAGAAATCTCACCTCATAAACAATTCTTCGCGAATTTCAGGATTATAAATAGATCTCTATTTACACGGAAGAATAACAAAAGCACTTAAAGCCACTAATATTTCTGAACACCATAGAACGAGCACATATGTTAAATAGGAATGTTACGGTCAAAAATGATTTAGAGTAACTATGTTTAGCGATCGCGACCCTGCTAAGGTCGTTTTGAGACGGAACTCGATCGCGCTACGACCGGAGCCACGCGGGTACGGCAGCCAACTGGCGCCGTGCCCTAACACGCGCGTCCACGACTCAAGGTGTAAAGTTCATCTGCGAGGACCCGCTGGACGTAGAGCGCCATCCCGTCATATTTGCATCACTTCGACTTTGGTCGGCCAAGCAGCTAAGGATGCTCAGCCACAACTTTTATTAAATCATACAAGTTTCAGCAGTCGAACTAACTTACAGCTGATTATTTCCTAGTGCCGACATTTTGGTCTGATTGACCTTAAGGTAGACGACCTACCTGGCTCGATTGAACGCCTTATGTTAGACTCCCACTACTGGGGTAGGAGTAGGTAGTGAAAGTTGGTTGCTTACCGTAACATGTCCGTTCTGCTCCATCTCCGAGGTAGCACACGTGCTGGAAACTCACGCGCGACTGACTACGACTACGGCACGATGCACGCCCGCCTTGTGCACCACTCCCGCTTCTACTGATAACCAAAGCCCCTAATCAGTTCAACTTTATCTCCATTTATACCAATTTTATCCTTCTGAAAGTTTATACTCAGTAGGTATGGCGCCATGTTTTAACTGTAAAACATGTAGAGTTTTAGTAACTTTCCAATTTTCCTTGTGCAGGGTTTCTCCACGTGCGTTGCATCAAATCATTTTACCTTTTCTTAGTAGTTTTAATTTTTTAATTTAATGATTTAATATATAATATGGACGCTGTTGGAACCATCACCATCACCACAGAGCTTATAACTAGACAGGTCCCTGCAAAGCTGTATTTACAGTTTGCCTGCAGGTAAGAGTCTCTACATACATAATTATTAAAAAAAAAAAAAAAATCTAAACACTTAACTGAATGTAATGTTAATCTTATAATGTTATAAATAGTATCTGGTATAATTTGACCTATTAGCCTAGCTAATGGATTCATAACAACAAGGGAATGCGTAGAGATCAGAGTTATACTGGTCCGCTTACAAAGCTGCCATCGTTTATATGTAATTGTGAATGGCCCGCGCCTGCACCAGCTTTGGCTGAATAAGAGGGAAACTCCCTATTGCCTATGTAGAGTGCTTAACCTATTCAGCGCAAATCGCTGTCGTTTTGCCTCTACGAAGCATTTTCGCCACATACCGGGAAACCCTTCTTATCGGCTACGTCGTAGCGTTACGACCGTAGCTCAGCGGTGAATTGTGTTAAATATTGAAGCAAAATATTTTTTCATCTCGGAAGCACGAAAAATTAGCTAAAGTCTATACACGCTGAAATTTTTATCGTTTTGTTCCCGAAGCATAGAGGTTAGGTATCGATTATACAGTCAAATAAAATTGTCAAAAAAAATCTAGCTCTTCAAATGAAAAAAATAAGCAAGTGAAAAATCAGTTTCACGAAATGAGTAAAACACGTAGTAACACCGCTGACGTCACGTCGAAAAAGTCATAACCACAAGTCATAAGTCACAAGTCATAACCGCGGGACGTGCGGGGTGCGGGAGGGATAGCTCCTTAGAAAATCAGCACGAATGAAATCGCGGCGGCGGCGACGGTTTGAGGCGGCATTTTTCTGTGTTACTATTTATTCTCACGGCTTCGAGTTCTGTATTATTTTTTATTTATTTGGCAATTTTGAAACTAAGAGCTAGATTTTTTTTGACAATTTTATTTGGCTGTGTAATCGATACCTAACCACTACGCTTCGGGAACAAAACGATAAAAATTTCAGCGTGTATTGCTCACTGAGTGAGATAAAGCATTAAGGGCGGATTGTTTGTTTGAATGGGTGTTTGGGTGAATGAGTGTTTAGATGAATGGGTGTTTGGGTGATGGGTGAATGGATGTTAGGATATGTGGTTAAATGGGTGAATGGGTATAATGCGTTTTCTTGGCTATATATGTATGTTTGTTCTTACTGCTGAGGTGAAAAGTTGTATGTACCACACGAGACCAAAGTCTTTTTTTTCACTTTGTGCCTTAGAGTCCCACGCTACGCTCAAGATTCTAATACAAACTTTCGCTTCCTCGGGCGGGACTCAAAATAATCGCTCGTAGCAATAGCAAAATTAGTTAACTTTGCTCTTTTGTTGCACAAATAACTATAATCAGGTCATGTTACTTATTGTTGGATGCATAACTTACCAGAAGGAAGGAAGTTTTTAAACTATAGTAGTATAGTTTACCGTTTATCCCTCCGTCTATTCTAATAATATTCTAACTAGCATTTCCTACAACAATGCGAAGCTACTGCCATCTGTCGATACAGCGTGTTATCACAAAGTCTTTGTCCTTAGTATTGAGGCTAAAATAGTCCTGTAGCGCTGGCTATATTTTCGACAAAAATAGATGATGTAATTTATGGACAGCCCCTTACGAATACTGTTTTAAGATGTTAATCTTACATTTTGTTTTGTGTCACAGATATTATTTGCTTCTTAAGTAATTTAATAATTTGTGGTAATTATTTTTATTTTAAATTATTTTGAAGAAAAGAATATTCGATAGAAAACATGTAACTGTGTCGCATTTAGGATAGTTTTTTAATGTGAAAACATAGTTTGTGTCAATTACGTCCATTGCAATCGGATACTATGTCATACTATTCAAAATGACTCAAAAAATAATTAAAGTAAAAAAAATTGCTGACGTGGCATTTAATCGTGTCAATATGTACATTACATGTTTTTGTGTCTTATTAAGGCATAGCTTCATAAGATTTATGATAATTTTGTTCTAACAGGCTATTAGCATAACAAAAGAATATTAAAGTTACTAGAGTTCACATCTTAATAATATAAAAGGCGGGATTAATAAGATATATGAATTTGTGTCACTTTCATCCATTGCATAAACAGATAATACAAAAATAATGTTTGCGTTCATACGAAGCTAGCGGGCGGCTATTAACGGGCAACGCGGGCCGTGTAGGGGGGGCGGGCGCAGCGGGCACGGCGCGACCTTGGCGTGGCGGCGGCGGGTAAGGGCCTCTCTCTAAAAACCACACGTTGCGTACGCAACGCATGTTTACTTCGCCTGCGCGCCAAATTAACGCAACTTATGCAAAGTTATACTACTACAAAGAGAACTTATAGATATTGTACAATGTCACCATTTACCAAAAGAACTGTAAGTAAGTACATCTTATTGCGAGAATTAAGGTATGTTTATCTATACACATTGAGAATGTGAAATTCCTCTTTGACGTTCGTTACGTAATGTTGATTAACAAATATGCGACAGATCCATCCTGAGGGCCTACCGCGAACATCGCAATTCGCAAATTGCGGACATCTTTCTCTGTCACTTTTATTACGTCTAATTGGAGTAAAAGAGAAAGAGTCCGCAATTTGCAAACTTCAGTGTTCACGGTTACGCATCATATATTTGTGACAGTGACAGGGAAAAGGTACCCCATTAGTAAAATTTGGTTTAATACCGTGACTTGACTAATAAATTTTAATATAAAGATATAATTTTTTTTTTCATTATAAATAGCATAAACCAGTCTTTCCATACTTAACATAAATCATGCACATTATTTTTTTAATGTTTTTTTTTTGCTCTTATCATTTTTTTATAATAGGCATTATTAATTGTGTAATTAATAATACCTATTTTTAAAAAAATGCTACGAACAAAAAAAATTGAGGTTATTTAATGCCTGTTTATTCGGATGTTTTTAATTTATTTACCTTAAATGATAATTACCAACACTTTTGATAGTTCAAGCTTCTTGGATTGGGTTCAATTGGCGTAAAGGACATTTTGGCGAAAATGAGTTATATCCACTACCGTAGGCTCAAAGGGCTTAACTGACAAAACGCGATTTTTCAGGAGAGCTAAAAAACAGTTTTGTTTTGAGAAAAAAAATCAGACCTTTTTTGTTTGTTGGAATTAACTGATGCCTGTATGTGGCTTATTCCTAACTTTTTGAGGTCTTTTAAACTGATTTCTTGAACTTATAATACAATGCTTATTTACGAAAACAGCATGTCCGTTACGCCAAAAAACACGACTGTTTTAAGAAGGGCGTCCCTTACGCCTCTTCTTTATTGTTTATCTTATTAGAAAAAGGGCGTAATGGTCTAAAAATTAAACTGTTTTAGTACCATTTGGCGTAAATCCAACAATTTCGTTGCAATATTGGCAACTTGCATTTAGGGAACACTATACTTCTAAGTACTATAATTTTCATTTTTTTTTCCGAAAAATTATAGAAATGTATTCACTGTTAAGTTTTCCCCATTTTTGTTATTTTGGATACTTAAACGTGGAAAAGGTTTTCTTAGCCACAAAAACAATGTTTTTTTTTATTTGTTTATATTACTTCAACAGAATCACTGCTGTCCTACCATTTATGTATATTGATATACAACAATTTGTAACAAATTAATTTTACTATAGAAAGTATTATGCGTTATTTCTGTTTGTAATGTTAATTGGATTATAAATTTTACTTTTACATACTAAAATACTATTAGGTATAATAGTAGTTCTGAAATTTCGTATGTCTATTCAGTAAACCTTAATGAATATCGACTACCGTAGGCTCAAAGGGCTTAACGGACAAAACGCGATTTTTCAGGAGAGCCAAAAAACAGTTTTGTTTTAAGAAAAAAAATTATAACTTTTTTGTTTGTTTGAATAAACTGATGCCTGTATGTGGCTTATTCTTAACTTTTTGAGCTCTTTTAATCTGATTGCTTGAAAATATAATACACTGCTTATTTACGAAAATAGCAAGTCCGTTACGCCAAAAACCACGACTGTTTTTAAGAAGGGCGTCCCTTACGCCTCTTTTTTATGGTTTATCTTATTAGAAAAAGGGCGTAATGTACAAAAAAATTAACTGTTTTAGTACCATTTGGCGTAAATCCAACAATTTCGTTGCAATATTGGCAACTTGCATTTAAGGAACACTAGTACTTCTAAGTACTATAATTTACTATTATTTTTTCAAAAACTTATAGAGATGTATTCACTGTTAAGTTTTTTCCCCATTTTTTGTTATTTTGGATACTTAAACTTGGAAAAGGTCGTTTTTTTAAGCCACGAAAACCAATGTTTATTTTTTTATTTTTTTATATTTCTTGAACAGAATCACTGCTGTCCTATCATCTATATCTATTTATGTACTTATATCAAAACAATTTATAACGATTACTTTTACTAAAGAAAGTATGTATGCGTTATATCTGTTTGTAATCTTAATTTGATAGTAAAATTTAAGTTTACACACTATAATACTAATAGGTACAATAGTAGTTTTGATATTTTGTATGCCTGTTCAGTAAAACTTAATGAATATGCGATTATTTATAACATAACATCAGAGTAGGGAGCAAAAAAGGCATATGGCTAGGCCAACTTCGTACTTCTATGGATTTAAATCCAAACGTTATAGACAATAACTTTCATATTCCTATAAATTAGGGTTTAATTTAAACGAAAATGTATTAATATTACGTCTAATCATAATTGCAAATGTATTATATAATTGGTTAAAAATATTGTGTTTTCTTCTTTATTTAATTTAGGTCTTAAGTTAGGGTTTTACAATGTGAGTATATAAGTACAATATAAAAACACTTACAAATCATTACAAAAATATATAAACACATTATAAAAACCTAACCTAGGGTGCCGCCGGCAGCGGGGCAGGGCCCAAGCTGCCGGTGGTCAGGGCCGCAGAGTGAGGAACCGACGTACTATACGCGCCGTGTCCAAAATTACTGCCTTCTGCATCTGACCCTTGATCCAACCACCCAGCGAGAGTGTCTCTAGGTGTTGGTCGAGACTCTTCGCTATGAGACCATTCGCCGACACGACTATAGGAACAATCATCGTAGAATCAACATCCCACACGGCGGTTATCTCGTGAGCTAAGTCTAGGTACTTACTGGACTTGTCCTTCTCGGCCTTCACGAGATTCTCATCATGGGGGATGGTGACGTCGACGAGCACGGCCCGGCGCTGCGATAGATCTATCAGCACGATTTCGGGCTTATTGGCTACAATAGTTCCGTCAGTGATGATAGATCGATCCCAATAGAGCGTGGCACGACCATTTTCGAGAACTGGCGCAGCTGAGAACTTCGCGGTCCACAAGGCCGTATGGATATCGGCTATGGATAGCGGATATCGAAAATTTTTCGATATAAAAAACGCAATTTGATAGACAGTTGTACATTTTTACTTTTAGTATGGAAATCAGTCACATCATTTTATCACGAAAATTGACAGTGCTGCAGCAGTAACGTAGCAACAGAGTAATGCTGCTGCAGTCGCCATCCGAATGTCACCTTTGTCATATCTTAGAAAGTAATTGAAAACGCGAGCGAAGCGAGCGCGAAAATTTATCTTATATGATAGACAGTTTTATATTTTTACTTTTAGTATGGAAATCAGACACATTATTTTATCACGAAAATTGACAGAGCTGCAGCAGTAACATTGCAACAGAATAATGCTGCTGCAGTCGCCACCCGAATGTCACCTTTAACATATCTTAGAAAGTAATTGATGCGATCCGATAATCGACGATGGCGGAGAAATCCAAAATCCAAACCACCGTATACTATAGGTAATAGTTAGTAATCAATGAAATATGCCGCACGCCTGTTCTTATTTTAATTCTATGAATGTTAATATTCTGAACTTTTCGGGGGGGGGGGGGGTTGAACCCCTAGCCCCCCCCCCCCCCCTGGCTACGCCCGTGTAATCATATCTATAGCAATCGCTAATTCAGGTTAAAGAGACTAACATTTTGAGTACTTTTCCAATACACATCAAAAACATACCTCGATAAACAACAAAAATATATTAAGTATAAACATTTTAAAAAAATGCAGTTTTTCGCGTCTCCTGAAAAGTAGCATTTTGTCCTTTACGCCAATTGAACCAAAAGGTATCGTAATAATATATATTACAAAAATTAATAAAATCAGTCTTTATATTGTGTATCAACATCAACTAGGTACATATTATAGTTGCGCATGCAAGTGCAAATATTTTAATTGCATTCAATTCATGCTATGTTGTGGGGGGCGTGGCTAACGATAATCGCAAAATTTTTTCTTATGATTATACCAACCCGGTGGAGCCCGTAATATCACCAAAATAATTAAAACAATTATATTCTGCTCCTCAAACGAGCATATTTTTTTTTCAATAACTTTTAAAATGTATGATTTTTATGAAGTCTTGTATTCAATGTAATTGACGTTGCTTGCCACGCTTTATACATCACAAAATTAGCAATACATGGCGTCTTAAAATAATCTTAAAAAGTGTACTAAATATCGAATAAATGTTATTTTTCTCATTCAAAAGGTAGGGACCACTTTGTCGTTTACCATAAAGACGAAATTTTATTGTATCTTTATACAAATAACCTGTCAGAGAGTCCTTATGGTAAAGATAAAGTGGTACCTTTTGATTGCGAACGTCACGAATGTTGGTTTGTATGAGGAGCCTACATTTTATTTTTAAATATACTTACAACATACCTACTCCCACATTATGAAAAGACTTAATGTAATTATGCCTCCGAATGAAATAAATACACTGTAATGGCTCCTCTACACGATGGGCCAACGCCGGCCACTCCAAGGGACGCATTTATGCGTTAGAGGGAGCAAGTGATATTGCTATCTCATTGAGTGGCCGGCGTTGGCCCATCGTGTAGAGGAGCCATAATGTTCATGTAACAAGCACCCTACCCGCGTAGGTAGCCTTCCCCGCGTACGCCGTTCATGCAAAGTTTTATTTTGCCAAATAGTAAAAAACCGTTGTTGAAAATGACCCAAATTATGAATGTTGTCTCGATGTGGCATTATAATAATGTAGACGTAAACTTAATAACATGAATTTTTTTTTGTGGCAGATACATGATGTTTATAAGAAAACAAAATATTAAAAATAAAAGCGGTGGATGAATTTGACACACATTTGTTTGAATAACATATTATAATATCCTGTGAAGTACAACACTTCACTTACCGACTATAATTTTATTTTAGGCATTTTAGGTTCACTATTAGGTATTTATTAAATGTCATTATACCCGTGGATGAAACTGACACAAAATGCGTGTGTACGTAGGAAGCCACTTTGATTTTACAGGGAAACAAAGAATTTCATATAGAATATTTTTTTTACCGAATGCTGTTTAAAAAAAGAAATACCTAAATTTCTACCTAAGCAAGTACCTAGGATGACACAAATTATTATTATTAGGTTTAGTGTGTGGTCTGGAAACTATATGTAAAAAATAAGCAACATTAATAATCTTATAACTTCAAAAGTTATTGCTACCGGACTAAAATTTGAAATTGAATGAAAGAGAAGCCAACGAAAGAAATAATAATTTCAATTACATACGTATTGCATAATAATTATTATATGCAAAATATGGTATAACAATAATTATATTAATATTGTTCTTGTGCTTCGAACTATAAAATTTGTAATGTTGCTGCTTATAATGGTAATCGAATGTTAAAAACGAAACGCAAACGTCGGCCATATTTTCCCGACGTTCACGACATTCGTGTTGCAAAGCAAACGTCAACAATTCGCTGCAAATAGGAATTCATTTTATATTTACAAGTGCTGCGTCCTCAATAATATTTAGTGCCCCGTTTTTGTTTTAATGTAAAATGAATAGAACTGAGGGTTTGGTACAACGTAAACACGTTGCAAAAGACAATAATTCAGATGGTAATTTGAAGGAAAACCACGACATCGATGATAAGAAAAATGATAAAAGCTATGATGACGGAGATTCAAAAGAAACAAGATTGACATTAATGGAAGAAGTATTACTTTTAGGATTAAAGGATAAAGAGGTAATCATATTTTGCGATATCAGAAATAAGTATGTAGCTGGTTTAGGTCGCCTCCTTTCATTGTGTTCATTAATGACGAATGTTTCAGGGTTACACATCATTTTGGAATGACTGCATATCGAGCGGCTTGAGAGGATGTATTCTCATCGAACTGGGCTTAAGAGGTCGAGTAGAGTTGGAAAAAGCTGGTATGAGGAGAAAGGGACTGCTGTCTAGGAAAGTCATTGTAAAATCAGGTACCTACTTAATTTGACTTGCCTCTCTCTTTTTAAGATTTAGCTGATGATAGCTGTCATCTATCAAAGGTTTGCTATACCTTTTACATAACTTCTGATAGAATTTTATTGTATGTGTACATTTATTTAATAGTGTGGTATTGTTGTGTCATCATACTAATTTTATGTGGTGAGGTAAACTAAGTTAGTAATCTTAAAATGAAACAGACAAGGTTTATTGTTATTAAATCCCAGATACTAACTCTACAGTTTGAATTCTACAATTTTATTAGTCCAACTGAACTTTTACATATTAGTATTTGGGAAAAAGAGCTTATAGGTTAAACATTTAACTGAGACAGTTGTAGCACAGATTAAATAATAGTACTGCCGTACAGAAAGGAAACTTCCTACAAAACCAAAGTTTGACAGTGGTTCAGGGTCGAATCATGCTATCCCTTTCTAATATAGGGCACTATCCCTTTCAGCTATTTAGGGTTGTCAAAATTCAAGTCATTATCTTATCTGTGGTCGTGCACGCAAAAGGAAGTCAAGTGATGCCAACCCTAATAATTGCTCGGAGCAATGCTGAGCCGAGCGGAGCCGAGTTTGGCCGAAGTCAGGAGTTTCGCACCCCTGGTTGTAGTCAAAATATCTTGTGATAATATTAATACTTCCAAATCCCAATATTAAGGGAGGTAGTGCTTCTCAATGTATACTTATAAGCATACCAACATTTTTGGGTGTGGGAATGATTTCATGTGTTTATAACTTTGTTCATTGTAAAATAGTTGCCAAACTATGAATAAAAAATAGGTACCTAGTAAGTTCCAAACGGGCTTAGAAATGTTCAAATAGTTTCTTTTTACAGTTTTTAACTTTTTTTTTGGCTATAGTTCGTTTTTTTAGCATTAGAAAAAAGGTAAACAATCTTGGTGTGTATTTTTATTGAAAAATAAGTCGCGGCAAATATGTAACAATTATAAATCATATACGATTATTTACATTCTTTTGCTTTCAAAAGTAATAGTTACTGATTTTTAAAAAGAGTTTTTCAATTAAAAGACACGTCAAGGACGCATAGTCTTTTTCTAATGCAAAATAAACGAACTACAGAGTAGAAAATTGCCGCACCCTAAAAATCCGGGGTATGCTTATAAGTAGTGCTACCATCTCTAAATTTGCCGAACCCGGACAAAGACTTTAAAAAACCCCGACATTTGGCGTAAATCGCATTTTTTTTCCGGACGTGTATTTATACGGTTTTTACCTACTCTGTACACAATAATGCTGGTAAATAATTAAATTCTATAAGGTGTTTCCTCACATAAAAAATTACTATATTGTTTTCAGATACACCTACAGGAGATGTCCTATTGGATGAAGCTTTGAAACACATGAAAGAAACTGATCCACCTGAATCTGTACAAAGCTGGATAGAATACCTTAGTGGTTAGTATCACACTCCGGTTGTTTACAATGAAATTGAATAACCTAATCTATTAATAAATATTTTTTTTTATAAATAAATCATTTATTCAGATGAAATAAACCCTATTATACAGATTTTTTTCTTCTGCCAAACTGCAGGGCAGTTTGTGGGCAGAGGGAACTCCCTTAAAACATAGATGGGTAGACTTAGCTAATTGCCTAATTAATTGTTAACTTAAGTACATATTATAGGACATTCTTACACTGATTGACAAAGTCCCACAGTAAGCTCTAGACTTGTGATGTGGGTACTCAGACAATGATATATGTATTACATAAATACTGGAACAGATATCTGTGCTCATCACACAAATACCTTACCGGGATTCAAACCAGGGCCATCGGCTTCATAGGCAGTGTCACCACATTAATTGAGCAGTATTAGCAATAAGGGATTTAAAATCAATGAATAAAGTAAAAAAAAACTACTAAAATTATATATAATAATTTAGTGTGTGGTCTTGTATGTGTTCTTGTGTGTGAATTAAATAGCTTTTTAGGTATGTTTTCATTTCATTTATATCATTTATATTTTTATTTAGCTCATGGAAATATCTGTTTTGTTTCCAGGTGAAACATGGAATCCCATGAAACTCAAATATCAATTAAAAAACGTCCGTGAAAGGCTGGCTAAGAATTTAGTAGAAAAAGGTGTCCTGACGACTGAGAAGCAAAACTTTTTGCTCTTTGATATGACCACACACCCCCTGACAGACAACGTAGTGAAGTGCCGTTTAGTTAAAAAGGTAGGTAATCAAATGGCTTTTACAATAATGTTGATTTTAAAGCAGTGCTTGATGCTAATCAATTCCAAAGTAAAAACTATATAATTCATTACACCACCTAGAGTTAACCCGTCGGAACCCGGGCTTTAATGGATATATTTTATACTGATGATATATTATATGGACGTCATGTGATGGCACCTTAGGCACCAAAAGATTAAGCCCTCTATCAGTTTCAGTCTTCAGCGTTTCTCCTGATGAAACCCCCTTGTGATGAGGAAACAATCCACAACACTGCATGGAATGAAATAAAATATTTGTTTCCCTTCTTCTGCTGTGTTTGGCCTGTTTTGTGTGTTCTATTTCTTTTTTACTTAGGCTTTGCGACCTTCTGTGACCACCCAATAGGGCCTCCACCACATATTGAAAAACATTTCTATAATAATAATCCACCCTTTTTATCTCTTGTAGAAAACTGACCGAATTGTTTTATTTTAGACGGCTAATGACCATGATGTAATCTTATCAAGTACCTGTTAAAGAACATTATGAGTAATTAGAAATGGGTGATGCTAATTAAGTAATGCAATCAAATTGCATTAGGGCTGGCTTTGCTCATAATCTAACTAGTTTTCATTGCAAATAGCAACTCTATTGTTTGCTTATTCTTGTTTGATAACTGACGAAACAATGTGCGCGTAAAACAGGATGGTGATTATTTAGTGCCGCTGTCACACCTATGTGCATTGTTTTGGCATATTTTGGTTAAGTTTCATAACAGTTCTATTGTTATAATGTTCAAAATATTTCACGTTAACTCGCAGTTTACTTCTATGTTACGCCACTAATTATGTGAACATGTCTTAAAATAATAAGACATGTATTGATATTTAATCTTGTACCTTTAAACGAGCAATATTTATTCATATATTTCGGGGATCTCGGAAACGGTTCTAATGATTTTGATGAAATTTGCTTTATGGGGGTTTTCGGGGGCGAAAAATCGATCTAGCTAGGTCTTATCTCTGGGAAAACGCGCATTTACGAGTTTTTATATGTTTTCCGAGCGTGGTAAAATAACTGAATATCATGAAGTTACCAATGCAGCTTTTACGACAGCTATAACTACAGGTCTGCAACATTAAGCCACGTTTCATTACATACTACATACATTTATGTAATAAAGGAATTCGATTGGCAAGTCTAATATACTTACAGAGTGGCCAAAAATAAGTGCTTTCCCGTTGCCAGTGAGGTTTTTGGATTATACTGAGCAACTTTTACTATGGGATCAACCCCGATATCGCAAAAAAAAACTAACCCTCCCATAGAAAATGGACCAGCCAAAATGTATGAAACAGCCACATTTTTTTTCGCGATTTCGTGGTTGGTCCCATAGCAGGGGTGCGAAACTCCTGACTTCGGTCAAACTCGGCTCAGCATTGCTCCTAGCAATTATTAGGGTTGGCACCACTTGACTTCCTTTTGCGTGCACGACCACAGATAAGATAATCACTTGATTTTTGACAACCCTAAATAGCCTAAAGGGATAGTGCCATATATTAGAAAGGGACAGCATGATTCGACCCTGAACCGCTGTCAAACTTCGGTTTTGTAGGAAGTTTCCTTTCTGTACGGTAGTACTATTAATTATTCTGTGCCCATAGTAAAAGTTGCTCAGTATAATCCCAAAACCTCCCTGGCAACGGGAATGCACTTATTTTTTGACCACCATGTATCTTCTTCTTCTTGTCCTTGCCCATATTCCCAGTTTATCTGGGGTCGGGCCTCCTTGTGCAGCGGCGCCAGGACCCTCTGTCCCGGGTCCACCATGTACATTCGTTTAAAAAAAATTGTCAGTATAAAGTTGGTAAGACAACAGTAAACACACGGTATTTTTTTGAACTGGCGTTAATTTAAAAGGTGCATTCCTGAGCGTAAGTTAAGTTATTTTTTCAAAGTATCCAATTAAATCCATTTTGAAGATAACTAATAATATCTTTTTAATCTATTGAGGTTGGTACCTATTCCATCTGTCCAATATTTTGGTCCAATGTGTATTTGCGTCTCACATTTTGCTTAATGAGAGAGTGAGACGCAATGCACATTTGACAAGTAGAATACCACCCTATAAGGCCTTTACGAATGAGTACTTCACAGAAAGAGAGGTGTAGATCACTGGTTGGCGTAGAGGGTAACCGAATACATACATAGTATACTCGAAATATAGAAGGATTTTTTTCTGTTGTAAATTCAAGTATTTCGGACTATTGATATTCGAAAAGACACATTGTAATAGTTTTCAACACAACAATAGCGATGGAGATGGAGCAGTTAATTGTTTAAATATCAGAAATTACGATATTTTTTTAAATATTTCAGGTGCAAGAAGCGGCGCTGCGGCGTTCGGTGACGGACGTGGCGCACGCCGACAAGCGGTCGCTGGCGCTGCTGATGCTGGCGCACTCGGCCGACGTGCTGGAGAACGCGTTCGCGCCGCTCTCCGACGAGGACTACGAGCTGGCCACGCGTCGCGTGCGCACGCTCCTCGACCTGGACTTCGAGGCCGAGGCCATGCGCCCCGAGGCCTGCGAGATCATGTGGGCCGTCTTCGCCGCCTTCACTAAATAACAATTATTCATAAACAATATTCACGCGTACCGATTATATCGTTATCGCTGACAACCAGGAAGTTGCGCAATTTAAAGTTCGTATCGAAATTATCAACAGAAAGGCGACTTTATAGTTCAAATTCCGTAATGTAATTATTTGCAAAGCGATGTCCGAGTGGGAGATGATTACTTTTATGAGATTTCAATCGCCGTCGGTTTTCTAATCGAAACAAGTTAAATATCGTTATAGTAAGAAGTGAGTTGTTAATAGTGTCATCAGTCATGGGGTTTTGTATGTCAAATAAAAGCCAGTATTACTTAAGTTTGAGCTGTTCAGATTTGAGTCAAAAATTCCTGACAAAGGATATCCCAGCTTCCTGATTTAAATTATTCCTTCCTGACATACATTGGAATTTTTGCACAATTTTTCTTAATTTTTGATATGTCAGATTGTGTATTAGATTTTTATATGTACCTATTTTGTAAAGTGTAACCCAGTTAAATGTAACAATATTATTTTAATGTACCTAAGTAGATTTATGTGCTGATGGTATTACTTAAATAAAACGAACTCAAGCTTTTCTGAGCATGATGTGACTTTGATTTAGATCTTTTGGTACATTGAAATGTTTAAAATAAGTTAATGATTTTGTATATTTTTTATATATGGATCCAAGAGTGTCTGAATTTGTAGTATTTCTTTCTGTCTTCTTTATTCACTAGAGACTATGGTTTATTTTAGAAATAGGAACGCTTGCCTTGCTGTATTGAACTGTATCTATAAATGTCAGAGTAATTAAGTTGTGTAGCTCTAAACACTGTTAGTAACAGATATGAAGATATCACTATCCACATTAAATTTATTAGTTTTTAAAAGTAGTTTATTTCGCGCGTAGTACTTTCCATTCGTTGTTTGTTTTGCAATTCTATGCAGTTTCGATAGATTTATTTTTATGAATATTGCTTTTAAATTAAGTAACTTAATGGGTGATGTTGTATGTGTCACAATATAACATTATTGTGATATACCTAAATGAATGGTGGCTCAGCTCAAAACACAATCCTGATACGAGTTATGACAAGTAATATCTAAAAGTTTCTGGTGCCACGGTATTACAACTATTACAAGGACAGACTATCTAGCATGATTGCGTTTAAGTCGGATATAATGCCTTACTTTGGTCATACTGAAAATTCCTGGACTGGCCACTTAGAAAAAATAAGTCGTCTCATATATCAGAATCCAGAAACTTTCAGTATGGCCCACGTATTAATATCAAGTCGGAGCTGTTATCTAGAACAGGCATAAACTCAATCATGCTACCACTGCAGGTGCTCTAGGTTTAGGTATTGTATCACTGTTTAGTATGGTTTGTGTCGACTAAAACTTTTTGAGGCAACAACACTACTTTACCTCAATGCTTTTGTAATGGATACCAGGCTTACAAAATGTTCAAAAAAACGCAGAACGCCTTTATTGGAGTGACTCGTATGTGTCATGAATCATAAGAGTCGATACCTAGTTATTAAGTAGCTTAAATTTAAATCGTGGTGTAAGATAAGTTTCCTTTTATTTATCATTTGTTTCGAAACACGTTATACGTTGGGACATTGTTTTAATAAATTATATTTGTACATAAATAGTCTATGATATTTTACAAAATTAAGGAAATAAATCGAAAACAAAATTCACAATTTAAGAAGTGTGTAAAAAAATAGTTATAAAATGTATCATAAAATTCATACATGTAATGGTATTAAAATTATTGAAATATATTCCTTAGTACCTATTAACTGAGCTGTTTTGTTTATCTTTATTGTCTTTGAACTGATTTTACAAGTACATATTGCCCTCATTTGGTTGGTCTTCACTGCAGTTCTACTTTACCAACCCTTTTTTTGGTAATGTAGAATAAGGTAGAGTCCCTGATGCATCTATGATGCATGATGCGATGTCCCCAGTTAGGAATAAAACGATCATAATTATAAGTTTTAAAATAAGTTTTATTATAAAATCGCACACTTCTCACACTGGACAAATAAGTCTTATACCTCTTCGTGACACTAATTTCAATGTACGTAATACTTTTGCCGTTTATGTTTTGTTTATTGGTAGGTGTAGTGTAGGTAGGTACATACATTAAAAACATCACTGAATTGAACAGACACATCTTTTACATTCACTTCAAGTTGCATGGTTGGATAACAAACCTACATATTAATGAATAAGTGACGTTTATATTATTTACAAAAGAAAATCCATCTGTAAACATGTGCCCTTCTGCCTCAACAGAGTCTTTAAAACAACAAACATTCTAAATTATTTGACAGGATAGTAGAACCCATACAAAATAAATAAGATTATAATACATTCTAGATACTTATGCTATAATTACCTACAAAAATTAAGTATAAATTCAGTCATTGAAATAAGAATAAGACTGTTGACTGTTTTGTACATATTTACCTATTGTTGACTTCGACCGCAACTAGTGTGCCTATAGCTTGCTCGGATGCTTATCTAATCTGGCTCGGCTATTACCTATTGCCATGTTAAGATGTTTTATTACCTTAGATATTATGTATTTTAATTATTATTTCAGATATGTTGAAATGTTTCATAATGACAAATACAATACGCTTAGATATAAGCGTCCTCTGGCCCCTCTGGTTTCAGGAGGCGCAACTAGTAACGCAATTGTAGTAGGTACCAATATTTAAAGACGTATTTTCACTGGAGCGATTACGAGTACCTAATTCGACGTCGACAAAAATTTAGTTTTAGCATGGGGTTGTCGACTAGAATATAACAGTTGCCCAAGTGTAAAAAGCGCCTCAGGACTATACTTTTTTTGAACTAAAATATAATAAAACTGGATAGACTTACGCATAAGAATCATATAAATAATTTGTGTGAAATATAATATATATATATACATACTTACAATTAAGAGATTGTACTTCAATTAAGAAACACCTCACAAGAGCACACTAACATTCAAAAATGCTTGTCGGATTAATACTCACAGCCAACATGTCTTAAAATAATCCTATAGTAATAGGTAGTTTAAGCGTAACTTTTATTTTAATAAATAACTACATGTATCTATCTAGGTAACCGACTCAACAGCAATCCTACAATAAACACGCATATACATTTTATTGTGACTGACCCCAGCAGACGGACGCTATTGCAATACTGCTTTCGACATAGGTAGACAAAATTACTAGTGTAAATGGAAAACGAAAGGGTGATTGTGTGACTACCTTTCTATCTCTTTGAAAACTATTCGCCGTCGATCATATGAATTCGTATAGATATATTTTTTTAGACTTAGGTAGCATATTTAATATTCTCTTAGGTATGCTTACAGTGCTTATGTAAGTACATAAACAAATTTCATAGTGCCCACTCTAAGTTGTCTACCTACAATTGATTTGTAGATTTACAGACAGCGGCAAGCATCGTACACGGACGCGAGTAGTTCAACAATAGTAACCGTGGCGAACTGTATGTCACCATTTTAATAAGATGGTCTATTCAGTTAAAATTGGTATTCTCTCGATTATTTTTGATTTAACAGTTACTTAACATGAATTATATTTAATTATTAGATTTATTAGATATTTACAGGGATTAGGTTGCGAATTGTATTTCAGTATAGTCTGTATATTTTTAACAGCAATGGAAATTGCAATAAGATTCAAAATGAACTAATGGAAAAAATATTTTTCTAGGCTGTGTGTGGTCGCTTTGACTCGCTGGCACTCAGTACTACGGTTACTGAGTGCCGGCGAGTAGAACGCTACAGAACCAGTCTAAAATGTGTCATCGAGATGATTCCGGTGGCAAATGGAATAATTTAGACCCTTTTTTGCAGGTAAGTAGCACGCGCGGTTTTACTTAAGAATAGACAAAGGATTAGCCGTCGGGGCTTGTTTCAAATCTACAGACTATACCTATGGTACCGTTCAGTTCAGTACCGACTGATGGATAGTCGAACAGGGTTTTACGATAAAGGTTTACTGCCAGCCAAAATGGGTGGCACTAAGAATTAAGTATGTACATCTTACCTAGCTCTCGAACAACAGTGGAATATGCAAATGTACTCGCTTTTACATATTTATTTACAGGATTTAGTGCGCAAAGTAGTCGTTATGGAATAAGTAGATACACGCAGGTCACTTATAAGTATTACGACATACAATACTGATTGGGGCAGTCATGGGGCTAAAATAATCAAATTGAATTGCAGCATTGAAATACAGATATGTGTAATTTACGGAAGGTATCCAATAAGTTGGGAATGTTCTAGAAACTTAACAAAAAATATGTAAAAGTAGTATGGTTTCGACAAAATTAAAAATGTGGAAATTTTTGCAATTTTCGAAATTTACCGTCCGCACATCATTAAATATCTATAATTGGAATTCAATAGTCTACATTTACATTACACTAAATACTGGATTTGTTGGATATCAATAGCAATTTATATGTTAAATTCACGCTATTTTCATAAAGAGAACTTTAAATATGTGAATTTTAGGTAACACTGAGAATTATTTATTTATAATGACGTAAGTTATTTTAAATAATATGAAAATTCTCCATTTAGGTATTTGGGTGGAAATAAACAGATAAGGTTTACTCGGGTAATTCCGAATGTCGAAAACTGGCGGATAATTCCGAAAAGAGACTTTTATTATGATGGAATTAAGGGTGATTTTCATCTGATTTTCGGAATTATCCGACATTCGGTAATACCCGAATACACCTTACAGAATAATACATACCTATAGAATAAGACATTAACATCTTAACATTTTCTAAACGCTAAACCTAATTGGTGTAAACAGTCTCACTGACATCGCATTTATACCTAAACTAAATTTATTTACATTGAAGTCCTAAAGACCAATGAATTTTCTACAAAACCGAGTAATGAATTACTGACATAGAATAATTATTAAATTCGTAATTTTTGTGCCTATATTAAATATATAAAATGGGAAACAATAGACAAATACTGGGAATCACAATTAAACCACAATATTAACGCTGACAAACCTTAAATCATTAATATTAAATGTGAACTTTCTTCTAATAATGCTCTGCGACCTGCGTTAAGCACGCTTAGATTAGCAACAAGTCATGAACGGCATTGACAAACGTTTAATGCTATTGTCCAACTATAAAACTAGATACCTATTGGCATTAAGTTTTTAACGTTTTGAACGCCAAACGGCGCATCCATTTGCCGTGCCACTGACGCCACGGGGGTAAAATTTAGTTTTGCGAATAAATAATGCCAACCTAAAAGTGGGGTGTTTTTAAGTAGATTTTCATCAAAAAACGATCGACGTCAAATGCCGTCTTTGGCGTCGTTGTCACGATCTTGCGCTGACGTCAATTGCCGTCTGTGGCGTTCAAAAGGTTAAAGGACAAACATATTTAGTATTCGACCTAAATATAGATACTTACTTACCATATAACCGGAAAAATGTGATTATTTATTGCAGGTTACAAACGCATTAATCTCTAAATCAACAAACCAAACTCCTAAATTACCTATACTTATTTGTAAACAAAACTTTTAGTTGCAATCGATTTAGCATTTGCTTTAGTTAGACAATTGTAGGTACAGTCAGCATCAAATAGATTATTGAAAGCCTAAGTGGTCTAAGTAATATAATTAGGTAGGATAGTAACACACCTCTGTTATTTGATGCTGGTTGTATTACAGCCTGTTTCGGCAGTGATTGGTAGTCAGATTAATTCGTTTGTAAAGTACATCTGAGATCGAGTGAAGCTTATATGATGGTGTTGTTGGAGCTTGTGGAGGGGCGAGGCGAGGTCCGCTGTCACCACGCCTCCGTGTAGCGGATGTCGTATTCCTGCAGGCCCGGCAGCCGCTCGCGCAGCGCCGCGAACGCCTCGGCCGACAGTCGCGTGCTGTTCAGGTTCAGGCGACGGAGGCTGGTCAGAGCTGGAACACAAATAGTTTCTGTTATTCTAGGTGCTGGTACTAATGGCACATAGACGCTACTAGCGTCAATCGCTGGAACGAACAATAGTTTATAATATATGATATGAATTACCTATGCATGTTAATTAAGTATCTTAGGTTGTGTTGCGGGGCATTAGGTACCTACGACTTGACTCAGTAAAATCCCAAAACTACAAGTTGGGTATAATCCTACAATCATATTAGCAGGTGCTCGGCGGACGGCAATCAACTTCGTGAAGTCTAGGAATTGTGTTGCCCATAGGTAAACAAGTCCAGCTAGCGCAGCAACGGCAATTGTTAAGGCAATACAGAAAGAAAATTACAGGCAAAAATTACCTGAGAGTGCTTCAATGCCCTTGTCAGAGACAGGTGTCTCACATAAGTTGAGGACCTGCAGTCGTGGCAGGTGCTCCGCGATAAGCTGAACTCCAGAATCTCCGAATTGAGTTGCCCATAAGTTCAGGTATCGTAACGACGGCAGCTGTAAAATATTTATATAATGTTACAAGGTCTGAGATTTGTTTTATGTTTCGTCAATATATTTATTTATTTATTTATTGATTGACACTTAGGTAATACATTCTCATTTAGGTACATTTAATTATAGCAAAAAATGGTAAATTATAATACAATCCAAAGAAGGAAGGAATATTTACAGCGTTAATTAATACCTATTAATGGCAATAATGATTACCTACGATATATCTAGGTAATAGAATAGCATAGAGAAAAATATTTCTCTATGGTAATAGCCAGTAAATTGCACTTTCATTGTTTATTTCCAAGTAGGTATGTTTGAAGTGATTCGACTACTAAATGGAACGGTATGCGGAAAAATCGCTGTGTAATGGTTAACGGTTACCTGTACTAGTTTTACCTACATAGGTAGGCTTAGATGGACCGGAGAGCAGAATACCTACATTTTTGAATTTTAAGTTATAGATGCCCTAATTTTTTTTAATGTTGTTAAGGGGCAGGCGCCCGCCACACGAAACGTCACGAAACGAGCCCAAAATGAATCCCGCTGCCATGTCCTGATCAGTCACACCTAGGTGCTCGCTGCTTACCTTGATGAGGTGGTGTGCGCAGGCGCTAGTGACGCTGGTGAAGGCGAGTGAGAGGCACTCGAGGTTGCCGAGCGCGCCAGCTTCAAGCAGCGCTGCCACGTCCTCGTCGGTCGCGCGCACCGGCAAAGCTAACCGTCGCGGTCCACCCTCTGCTTGCTGGAATAAAAATTAATAGATTATAACGATAGTCTAAGTTAAACGTTCTATTCGTTAACGAAAAAATGTTTAGGATATTTTCTTGTTAGCGGGAAAGTTAGGCTGCATTTCCGTTTCCACCAGAGCTGTGCGAGGATACGTATAGCGAGGGATACGTTTGTTATGAAGCAATAAAATCACTTCATATAACCTATCATTGCTCAGCGTGTAGGTAGCGATTCTATTTATATTGGTTCCTAACAAACCCAGCCTTAGTTTTCAACTTCCAAGCACGGCTGAGATTTTATTCGGTACTTTATGATTTCGGTGGACGTAGATTTACTTATATTGATATCCCAACAAAAACATAAATATGTGAAATGCGAGCCAAGTTCAATATTAAGAATAGGTATGTGTCGTTGTTGACTCGCCGACAAAAGAATTAAGATCTTTACGGGTGCCAAGTTCTGTGCGTGTAGAAAATCCTGAATTTATAAAGGATTTGACTTGGCTACTTTTCACCAACAAACCAAATTTTAGAAAAGTAACATAGACAAATATATATCTATAGGTAGTCTATAGGTACGTAAGAACTGATATTATCAGAAACCTCGATTTCTGGAAATACGAGATATCCTGTTGCGTAAAGTAAAATAGTTATGTTTATTTATCTAGGGGGCTATTCATAAATTACGTCATTTCAAATTAGGGGGGGGGGGGGTCTGGACATCGGATGATGGTAGCATGACGTAGGAGGAAACGGGGTCATTCGAAGCATGATTTTAAGGAGGGGGGGGGGGGGGGGGGGGGGTCAAAAATCGTCAAAAATCGATGACGTAATTTATGGACAGCCCCTAGGCAGTAAACTAACCAATCTCTGCAGATTATTCTGCCGCTCGCAAAGATCCTTGTAATACTTCTGGCCGAGGTCGGTGCCCTGCAGCGCCGCGATGATCTCCAGCTGCGTCTGCTCGCCGCTCGCCACCTCCCACTCCAGCATGAGGCAGAGAGCTTCTAGGGCTGCAGGCTGTAGCATTATTTATTTGTTAATCCATTGTGTATTAGGTCAACTATAGACCTTTCTTAAGTTGACTGTAGGTAAGTTATAAGGTATATTTTTCAACCAAATATATAAATACATTTTACATGGAAAAAATTACTAAAACCACTGCAGATTAGAAAGTTAATTGGCGATGATGACTTTGGCATAGTATAATGGCAAGGTAGTTAACGTTTAAAATTTACTCACGTGTTCAGTTAAAGCGACTAGAACGAAGTCTGGTAGTTGCTTGCTCATGCTTTGCAGAAAACTTTTTCTCTTTCCGCAGCATTTCAATAAACTACCAACCTGGAATAACATTACAAAAAGTTCAGAAGACAAGTAACTAGTACCTATATACACATACCTAAGTAATGAACTATAACGATATAATACTCAGTAGGCATTGAGAAGGTTGAGAGAATTGTTGTGATTTCGGTGGTAGTATCAACTTCTAAAAAAACTGTAAAAAGGAAATTCTCTCATAAATCTCATAATATGCCGTATTAAATAAGTTCAAAGACGTAAAATTTATTTTCATCACACTCGCTCAGTAAATGTGGAATTGCACGCAGGTTTAGCGGCAGTTATAGAAAAAGCGTTTTCCCTAGGGAGTTATGAAGTTTCTAGTGCCATAATTAACAGTTTTTTGTCTATAAACTTAATTTTTATATCGCAAGTGTGTTGAAAAACATTGTGTCTAACTCGGGGCGTAATAATATTGCAAACTCGAGTGTATAAATCGCTCCGGCAAGCCGTCGCGATTTAACTTACTCTCGTTTGCAATATTTAACTTACGCCCCATGTTGCACAATGTACTATTGTATAAGATTTTCTAAAAGTTTATTTACAGGAAAGGTACTCGAAGCAAAAGTAAAAATGAAAAGTAACCATGTCTCCCCACAGCTGACACAGGTGGTCGTGCGGCAGCGCCAGCACGGGGTCTGCGGGCGAGGCGGCGCGCAGCCACTGGGGCGGGTGCGGGCGCATGGCGCGCGCCGGCGCCGCCGCCACGCTGCCGTGCGCCGCGCAGCGCCCGTCCCGCGCCAGCGCGCGCAGCACGCCCGCCAGCCGCGCCGCCACGCGAGGGCAGCGCAGCGCGCCGCCGCTCAGCGGCACCGGCTGCAGCACGCCGCCCACCACTACTAGCCAGTCTTCGTATTCTGACCTGTACGCGACCAAATGTAAATCGACCATGACAAATATTCATTATTTATTACACACATACAAATTAGTAAGTACATAAGTAATTCTCAAGATACATATTTAGCAATATGACAGACGGACAGACCATAGTCACACCTAGGGAATGCAATCTCGCATCAAGATTGACGATTCGAGATCTCGCACGAAAAATCTGAATCGAGATAGGGTGTTTCGAGATCTCGACTTTGTCAAATCTCGACGAGATCGAGATTTGACAAAGTAATAAAAATGTGTTATTTTGAGCAAAAATCTCTAAAAATTCCGTATATACTACTTAGTAGAGTACCTACGTCATGTTTTATTTTGAAGATCAACAAATTAATCAACATTTAATAAAAAACTACTTTTATTACAAAAAAACAAATAATATGTCTAATTTGCATGTAATTATGAAAAAGTGGTATTAATTATTTTTAAATTTACAAAATTGTAAGCAAAGGCAGTAACATGCTCAGTTGATATTTTTAACAAGCACTCAGCAACTTACAAAAAGATGTAGGGAAAGCGAGCAAAAATCATAAATAATTGTGACTGGGTACGTTAAGTTCGTCCGATTTTTCCGCACAGAGCGCGCCAGAGTGCTTTCATCGTCAGCTAAAGCCGGCCGCATACAATAGCACTGCCTGAACAACAAAGTAATTCACACGGATCAATCTTTCAATCTCGTTCGAGATCTCGAAAATATTAATCAAGATCTCGACCGCGATTGCTAAAATCGAGATTTCCTGTCAACGAGATTGAATCTCGAAAATTCGTGCGAGATCTTGAAATTGCGAGATCGAGATTGCATTCCCTAGTCACACCATAGGGGGGTCATTTTTACCTTTTTGGTATGGAACCGTAAAAACAATAGTTGGACTCGGCATTTGCTATGTTACAGAGTAGCAGTCACAGCGCTGGTTTTCAGTTTCCCCCGATTACGAGACCTTAATATGATAAACTGTACTCTAAGCTGAACAAACACTACAAGAGTAAAATCTTACATGTGTTCCAAGATATCAGCAAAGCACAAGACGTCGTCCTCCGAGTCGTCGCAGCGATGCGGCTCGGGCTGGTCGCGGAAGCGGTCGTCGAGCGCGGCCAGCGCGACGGCCGCGAGGTTGGGCGCCGCGCGCGGGTGCGGGCACGCGGCGCGCCCGCCGTGCGTCACCTCCACGAACCGCCGCACCAGCGACGCGCCCGAGTTGTGGGAGCTTACAGCACTAAAACAAAAAGGTAACTGAATAGTACATTTACGGCGATAAATTAAAACACGACCAAAGGTGTTGTCTTTTTTTTGTTTTCAATCACACCAGACAATATCATCAGTACCTATTCCAAACTCGCACTATCATCAACGATTTTCCTAATTAGATAAGTATCTATCTACTCTAGCAGAGCTGTCCTGAGTTCCTGACAATTTAGACGACGAAGCACAACCATCATAAGTACATATATAATATTACATGTTTCATAATACCGGAATCGTAATGTCCCATTCTCTAAGTAAATAACGTCTTAAATCACTGTAAAATGATGTTGTATGTATGCAAAACAATAATTGACGTCACGGCAACTGAACCTAACTAACCTGCTGCAAAGCCACAATGTTTATTGGACGCCTATTAATAATTTAACCTTTACTGTACACAAATGAGGCTATGAGGCTAATGCTGCACCCAGGTCAGCAATCAGCACAGCACATTTCACGTGTAGCAAATGGGTTAAGCCATTAGAGGCATAAGGGCCTTGAGCCCTTTAATTCGTCAACAGAGAGAGCTATGTCGCTCTTTTATTTGTTCGAATTAGGAATGGAGCATCGTCTACGTCAGTGACGTCAAGAATGGTCCCTAAACTAATAAACTTAGTAAAGTGGAGTGTGATAACTAGACTCGAGTGACTGAAAGTGACGTAGCTACACCGAATGGGCTACCATCAAGTACGTAGATAATTCTTAGTCTAACAAACAGCGTCTGACAGTGAATCATTTTGTTGCGCGTTCTATTCTTCCCTAGTCAATCAGACTATGCCTTACCTTACAACGACTGTTTGGAGCAATCGTGAGCTGAGCGCGCCACTCGCGCCAGTACAATTGAGTGAGATACTTACCACTGCTTTTACATAGTTTCATGGTGCCCCAGAATAACATCTACCAACACATATAGGTACCAAAAATCCAATTCCATAAACATATGTAGCACCTAGTTTACAAGTTTAACTCAGTTTTTTATTCACCAGCTGCAGCAACATTGTTGATGCCATAACGTACGTTTTCGTGAATAACAATAGCACACGCACGTCATGGGTCATAAAACATGTTTTGAAACGCTAGGCCGGCCGGTACGGTACCTAATATAATCTCTGACGAGTCGGCGGGCGTTGGGCGCTCTCGCGAAGTCGACGTTGCGCGTGAGCACGCGACGGACGGGCGGCGCGAGCGCGGGCAGCGGCGCCGCGCGCGGCCGCAGGCGGCACAGCCGCGCCAGCAACGCGCACAGTTCGCTGCTCGCGCAGCGCTCGGCGAGCAGAGGTGCCGCTACCATGCTCGCCTTCTCTGCCCATTGCTCCCACTCGGGACAATCCTTTTTCTGGAACAGTATTTCAAAACATGAGTACTTACTGTCTATGATGCAGATCATTTGCAATTATCCTGAGAAATCTTACATTGGAAGCCGCCCAAGAGCATATCGGCTTATCGGCTATGCTCCTACCTAACCTACTCACAGAACATTAATCGTATAGGTAACGTAACACTAACACGGGAACGAAGCTAGCTATAGCAGTTTTACAATAAAATGATTATTTTAATGTTTTATTGTTCCATATTTTTATGTGCCAGTTTACAACATTCCTATTCTACGCTAGCCCTAAGTACGTATGTACGACCGTATTAGACACTGTGAACTGAGAATTCGTAATTGTAACCGTTAACTGAAATTCGGAAATTGCTGGGTAAAATCCACAGGCGTTTGATTTCTTTGAAAGCATAAAAACTCATGAAAAACTATAAGCCCTCTGCTGGGGTATTCCCCAGGTCAACCACACTAACCACAGGCTGATGATGATAGTGAAATCCGCTAAATTCATACACCTACCTACCTAATCAATCAAATGACAGGTGGCGCCATTCCGTCTACCCACCCAATATTTAATAAAATACGCAGATGTTCCAAATAATTCAGCAGTAGGAGGTCGTAATCGTACATTACTCCTTATTTTATTCAAATTTAATCGATTTGTTTATTTTAAGTAACTATTCACCGGTACGTAAGGTCAGGTAAAGTACAACAATAGAATGCCAAGTCGACAAGTGCGCATAATAGGCTCGCAGTTGCATTTACGTCACTCAGAAGATCGAAACATCACGATAACTTCATATCTGACGCCTACGCAAACGCAAGTTATGGACTGTATAATATATTTGCTCCGTATGGAATAATGGAAAGTTTTATTGGGTGATGTCGAGAGCTCGGAGACATGTGGGGACTACAGACGGTCGCTCACCTCTGACAGCAGGTCGGTCAGTGTCTGCAGAGGCGCGCGCGTCACACTCTCGTCCTGCAAGGGGGTCGTCATCGCGAAATCCACCATGTTCTGGCAAATAACAACTATTTATAGACAACCTTTATATTACACACACTAATAAACTTAATATGTTTTAGTAGACGATACATTTTCAGAATTGCTGCTTTTACACTGTCGGACACAATAGGTAAATACTTAGAGTAGGTAAATAATGTAAAATTTTATCGGGTTGCTAAAATACAATCAGGCAATTTGTAGTTTTCAACAAATGTTTTCTAGATTTACTTGAAGTAGCAAAAACATTCAATATTTGCTTAAAGATAGTTAAAACTTAAACTAACAATTACTAACCTTCAATTCCTTCATAACAACCTCCTTTCGATCACTCTTCGTGAGGATGTTGCGATATCTTATCATATTTCTCTGCAAAGTAAATAAGATTTCGCATCAGTAAGTGCTTTTTTTAAATATTCAATATACTTATACATAACCTGTACTGTACAATGAATTATTACTTAAAACAGCAAAATGTTTTTAATGGTAATTTTTTTTCATGATTTTTTTTATCCTATATCTTCAGGAATGCCAATTTAACTTCTGCGTGGGATAGAGATACGTACGGGCTCACTCCGCGACTTCGTCGCTTTGCTACAGATAGCTAAAAGTACATCTGTTCCACACCAATTTTGGTGGCTAGCCATAAGCCGCGCGTGGCGCTGTCGCCACCTAGCGGCCATATCTGTCCTGATCGTAACAGACGCGTTTTGTTAGAGAGTGAGTCTTCTGTACCTAGTACTGTTATTTATTCTGTGGTAGTATGTACCTCAGGATCAAGGATTATTTTAGTAAAATACTCACTCGCCATACAATGGAGTGATACCACTGGTCCCTCGTGTACGCGTCGCTGGCCTGCAAGCAGTTAACCCTTTAGAGTGTGCAATTAATCGCGACTATTCTTAGCACAAGCCTTTGTTCGAGGTCTCCCTTTAACAGTCTAAAGTGGTCTGATTAGAGGATTGGAATTCCAATCGTGATGTCGCTTTAATGAATAGTTGGGGATTTATGGATGCATCCATTTCGTCTTATCCACCAGAATACTCGTAAAAAATAAAATAAAATTTATATTATATATCTAAATTATAACTTTATAAAATTCTTATACAAATAATTATTCTAATTTCAAAATAATAGATGCTGAATAATATTTACTCAACTCTTCGGTGAGTGTGTTGAGTTAATTATGTTGTTATAGTTTTACTTTTTCATCATATTTTTAAAAATTAAAACCTTGGGCACAAAGGTAACTAGAAAATTTGATATCACAATAAATATCTTTTGAAACACCAGCGGGCACTCTTTAACTACAAATGAACTAAATCCCTTTCCAGAGTGTGCCTACCGTGAAAATCCAAATTGCATTATGGATGGAAAGCACCACGTGATCACCGATCAGCCATCATAGAAAATCACATGTCGGACTCCTCGGCCCGGGCCCGGGCCGGTGTAGCGTGAGTCATCCTTTATTGCCTCTCAGTCGTCTCAGTCACTCTTATATAGTTATAGTATAGAGAGGCAGAAAACTGAAATAACGAATTTTATATTGCCGATTTTCGTGATAGACCCTCTGGATTGTTAGCTTCGCGGGCAGGATTATTATGATAAGAATAGGGCTTGCTTAACCCTATCCCTAAAATAAATAAATAGGTATCTTAAAATAGGTAATCTTACTGTCTAATCAATTGTTAAGTATTTTTTAATCCTCAAATATTTTTTGCCTGCACTAACTATGCTAGAATGTGATCAAGAAAGCTTCTACCTGAAAAAGCAGCGACCCGTGGGGCATGACGATCCTAAGGCAGTACTTCCTAGCGGTGTCCCACCGGGATATGCAGTACACCTCCTGCATGCTGCTGTAGGGCAGCGGCCGCTCTAGCATGCCGGACGGCTGGAACAATCAAATCACTAATTATTAATACTTTCTTGGAAAATCACTATTATTAATACTTTCTAGTGTTACAGGTGGAAAATCATCCTACTTTTGTTTTGTTACTCTTAGTGATCTGATCAACGATTTCGACTTTTCGGCCTTCACACCACAAAAAATATACTTACTTACTCGTATCGTACTTAAAGTACATTACAAAAGTTCTTCATATTAAAAAAAAAATTCAGGAAATGACTACCTTCCAGAATTAAAGGAATTCTTTCCTGTGAAATAGTGATAAGTATAAGAAAGTACTCTCTAGTGCAGTGGTTCCTAACCTTTTCAGTCTGGTCACCCCTATGACTAACTAGGGAACCTGATTTTACCCCTCCTCCCCCCATTTATATTACATATTTTTTTTTTATAACCATTTAGGAAAATGGTAATAAAAAATAAAACGTGAACGTTTTTTGTATTGTTATATTAGGTCAGCTTATTACCCCCGCAAAATACTAGTTTTACCCCCACGGGTGTAATTACCCCCAGGTTAGGAACCACTGCTCTAGTGTCTTTGCAAGAAAGGTCAATTTGTATCAGTTGAATCGTAAAAAATGCTAGTCATACTGCCAAACGTTCTAATTACTTGCAGACGGTAGTACTATTAGTTATTCTGTGCCTGTGGATCAAATATAGGAAGCGGGCTTACGGCGCGGCGTCTAATTCAGCTGTTGGGTCTGCCTCGGTTTTACAGGACTTCTAGGTTATTTGCGGAAGCACGCATGGATGATTTCTACATAATAATTAAGTACCTATGCGCAGTGGCGTAGCTAGCATGGGTGGCACCCGGGGCGGAAATTGTGGGTGTCACCCCAAAATTCAATCAAAATTGTAAAATATGTTTAATATTTTACAATTATAAAATTACGTTTAATATTCCATAGCTCACAATTTACTCCATCGCTTTCATGTTAGATTCCATGAACTCTCAATAGTCCACACCCTGGCGGGTGTTGCCTCTGCGCCCGTTCTATGACACGGGCAAGGACAGCATCCGCTCGGTGTAACCCACATTTCATAAGTGTCATAAGGGTCTACATGTTGGCCTGGGCTCCGCGCACGCCTCCCAAAGGTCCGAGTCATCATTGTCCCGTGAAAGATATACAAATAATTTACGTTAAAAAAAAATTAAAAACTTTTTTGCCAAGTGCGCGATTTCAAAGAGATTCTGTAAAATCCCATTTCACAATGAATTTCAAAAAGTCCAGAGTCACCCAATTACAAATAGTGACATAGCTTCTCAATTACAGAAATAATCACATAATTAAAAAAAACTTTCTGAATAAAAACCTACGAGGCACCAACATATTATTGTTACATACCAGGAACCCCGAGAGATTTTAACCATGCATTTCTGAGGCCAAAATAAGGAAAAAATACTAAAAGAATTTACGTCAATTTCGCCAAAATAAAATAGTTTTTCGATTTTTGTACATAAAATGTAAATGCTATAATTTGTAAAACTGACACCCAAAAATAATTTTTACTTTTTTTTGTCAATTACAGAAATAATCACAATTAAAAAAAAACTTTCCAAATTTGCGAAACTTTCCACATGAGAATTTCTCGTTTTTCGATTTTTTGTACATAGAATGTAAATGCTATAATTTGTAAAACTGTCACCCAAAAATAATTTTTACTTTTTTTTGTCAATTACAGAAATAATCACAATTAAAAAAAAACTTTCCAAATTTGCGAAACTTTCCACATGAGAATTTCTCGTTTTTCGATTTTTTGTACATAGAATGTAAATGCTATAATTTGTAAAACTGTCACCCAAAAATAATTTTAACTTTTTTTGTCAATTACAGAAATAATCACATAATTAAAAAAAACTTTCCAAAGTTGCGAAACTTTCCACATGAGAATTTCTCGGTAACTTCTGAGAATGTTCTCGAGAACGAGAATTTATTTATTTATCGTAGTTTATACCATGAATATTCACGATAGTTTAGGTGTAGTATCCGACTTTTGGTCTACCGCTTCCGGTCAGAAAAATGTATGACGGCCCGGCCAAACGGTCAGACCTAGGTGGGGGGTGCTCGACCAGATGTCATATTGACGCCGCCATGTTTTTTTTTTTCAATATGGCCGACTATTTTTTTAATTTTTTCAAGTTTGCACTAGCGCGCTGAAATTTTGGCCACGGAATCTCGGGATCCCCTAAATACCTATCAAAATATGTTTTTTTTTTTTGAAAAATGCTACAATTGCGGGAAAACTGGCCACTTTTATTTTGTATGGCAACTTTTAAACGGTGCGTGATAGGTGGGGGGTGCTCGACCAAATGTCATAGAGGGCCCCGAGACAAAACAAACTACATTAAAAAAAATGGCCGACTTTTTTTTTATTTTTTTCAAGTTGGTGCGAGCGCGCTGAGATTTGGCATGGCGGGAGATAGAGGCCTCTAGATTCCTATGTCAAAAAAAAGTTTTTTGGAAAAAATCCAAGATGGCGGAACAATAATTTCCATGTTCTGAGAACATTCTCGAGAACATTTCCGCTTTTTGGGAATGTTCTGCAATTTGTACATTGCTATGCTGGTGCTACTGGACTATGAAACTAGGCGAATTCCAAAACAGTTTATAGGACATTTTAGTCTTTAAATATGATCAGGAATATTCTGTCCAAATCTCTCGGGTTCCTCGTGGGCATGTTGTATATTATTTCCTTAATGGCGGTTGTGCAATCTGCCACAGTTTTACGAATTTTTATAGATGGCACTACTGATGTTCACGGTCGGGTGTCACCCCCCAAATGGGTGACACCCGGGGCGGGCCGCCCCCGCCGCCCCCCCTAGCTACGCCACTGCCTATGCGAAAACGCACAAGTTCACGAAATCGACAAGAGGCTTGTAGCCGCTTTTAGCATTGGATTACATTGCATGTCCGAATGCTACCGGTGTGAAAAATAAACTAAACTAAATATGTTTATATATTTTGTCATATTAACATAGTGATAACTTACCACTGATAAGTAAAATTGTGACCTATGGATCTGTGTTTTCCGAAATATAAAATATAGAGTTGTATATTTCTATCTAAGTTTTTTCAATATTATACTTTTATTTTATGTTAAAATTATTAAATTATCAATTATTTGCATGTCGTGTCTTCGACTGAATACATGTAAAACCTTTTCTGTTATCAGCTTGTAACATACGTATTCTGGCAAATAAAGAAATTCTATTTTCTATTCTACGGTTTTGGATAAAAGTCCCCATAATTGTGGGTATATTGGGACATGGCGAATCGGCCATATCGAATCTGTCGATATCAAGAGATACCTACCTGCCTTATAACTTAATAAAGCCTGCGTAGATAGATAGCGCCATGTGTGGCAGGCTTTATAACCGACTAGGCAATGTTATTTTATTTATTCGTAACAATGTTGTATTTGTAATAAATAGCATAAAAAATTACATTTGTTCATTATCAAATAATGAACTCAATTAAGCTAATTAAGTCGTGAAATCAAATAGCGATCATTATCCTCATAAATGTCATTCGGCAACAAGCCCACGAAACAAATCGTTGACTGTTGAATCAAATCGAGGGCGGAGTGAGATTGGCCCATGTAGGTTAAGGGGCATCGTTTATAGAGGACGAAGCGTGACGTCGCGGAGCAACGCCCGAGGCCCGTGACGTCAGCACTCCCGGCCGCGCCCCCCGAACGCCCCTCTCCGACTGAACCTCGACCTCCCTGAACAACGACATCTAGCCTAGCGCCGTAATTTCTTTGTTTACCGAGTTTTAATCTTAAGCCAACTAGCATAAGTAACGTAGACTGGACTGAAGCATCGGATCAGTAAGCGATAGCAACTTAACCTTGTCCAGCATTCCCAACGCTCGCAGGGATCAGAGCAATTGGCAATTGTTTGTAATAACACCTGTAAACCAACCCTTATTATAGCAAAATAAATTGATTGATTGATTGATTGATTGGTTGAATGCCGAAGTATTAGAGATAACCTGTCACAGATATTACAATTCTCCAGATGATTCTCGTTTTGGTTTTATTGAGACGAATGCCAGGTGAGCGATCTGAAAAATAGACCTGTAAGTACTGGTACTGACTATAGTTGCTATATCCCATCTTTAAAACGTGCGTCATCATTTTGCTGCACATGATCTTATCAGATCCGATATATTTACGAATTACATTCGCAAAGGTTGCAAGCAGAAACAACACACAAAACACACTTTAGAAATATAATTTTAACGTGCCTAACAATAAACAGATACTATTTGATTGCATGTAACGTGAAGCACGTGAGTGTTGGCACAACTGTTGATGTTTCTTTATCTTTGCAACGTGTAAGCTTTTGCGTAACAAAATTTCTAGGGAAATCTTATCCCATGTTGTTTAAAAAATCCATTGACGTCAGTTGGTTTGTGTACCTATATCCGTATTTATATATTATATATATATCTGTTGATGACCCTGGAGTGCAAGACACATAAGGAAAGAAAGATAAATCTTTCATGCGATCCTCATAGAAACTCATAACTCATAGAAACATTGACGTATTATATCTATGGACTGGCCTTACGGGCACTAAAAATGGTACTAGTTCAGCGGTGTGACGTGTGACTCACCAATTCGAGCCAATCGCGCAGCCTAACGCAGCTAGTTGCGAAAATAGCGCGCGTGATGCGAACTCATCAACCAATCGCGTGCGTGATGCGAACTCATCAACAAATCGCGTTGTAGTGGTGTCACACCGCTGTACTGGCCCCATTCTTATTGCCCGTAAGGCCAGTCCTGAGATTTTATACGTCAATGCATAGAAAATGCAAATATAACAAAATGTAAGTATTAGAACTGTCCCCCAAATTTGATTATAATTTGCAGATCAACCAAAATGATTAACGACATCAAAATGGAGAAAAAAGTAACTAAAGTCTCATAACTGAACGATTTCTATATTTTAGAAGTTGACACCGAGTTCACATACCTATAATTATACCTTATACATAAGTGCAATTAAAAACATAACAAAGGAAATGAAATATTACTGAAATTTTAAGTAACAATTAAACACACAAAGACGACATAATATTGGTTACTTTAGTTATATTCATTATGTCATACACTTCAACGAGGTGCTGAATATCTTACAAGATGTAATAGAGTGCCTATTATGACGATATATATTGTATACTCGAGCATTACACGGTATAAGCATACAAGTTATTGAAAAGAACACTGCTGCGGGAAATATCCAAGTGTTTACGTGATCGAAGAAAGCTCGTGGGGATTTCCTCTGCAATTACCACTATATTATCACAAAAGTCATTCTGGGCTCAAGCCATCATCAGTCCATGAAGTTTATCTTTTATCTAAGGTAAACAAAAATTACATCTTATGAGCTGGTTTTCATTTAATAAACACCCAGGGGGCGATTTTTGAATTTCGATTGCTCGATTTCGGGTCTCGAAAATCGGTGGAAAACGGCAAAATGCTAATTTTTGAAAAAACGAGCAATAGTTTGGAATCAATTGGTATTGACCACTCGTTTTAAATTCGGATGGAGATATTAATGATATTATTGAACGAAATACACGAAATCGAGCGGTCGAAATTAAATAATCGGCTTCCAGGAGGATAATAACGTCAAAACGTCACTCTTAGAAATAACTGAGCCAAAATCCCCGATGGTAATTTGATGATTTTTCCTGGTTATGTGGTTTATAGTAGGAAATACATAATTGTAATGAACGATCATAGGTACCTGTGACGTTTCTATATTAACTGAAGTAATAAAGACATCCAATCTATCTAGTACTAGTAGATAAGTTTCGCGACCACAATCGAGGTTTGAGTTATACAAATAGTTACAATGAGGCAAGTTGTATAAAATTTCAATAGTCATAGGCTAAAATATCGAGAAGTGATCTTAAACAAACGTTATATATATAGTGTGTACAGATGTTATAGTTGAATCATCGAGAGCGTGGAATTGCATATGTAGTAGTATTGTTTGTTTACAGGCATTCTATATTTGAATTTTCTATTTTCTTGTACTATCAGCATACAACCACTACAAATGCAATTCCATCTTCTCGATAATTCAACTATATACACAAGTTATAAAGCCTGACCAGGAATATGATCATTGTCAAGAGGGCGCTGTTATTCTCATGTATACGGTGACAGTTCAGTACAGTATGAAACATTTAGTTTCAGTGAAATTCTGCTACAAGGCGCGTGATCATATATTCCTGTAGGCTTTAGATAAATATTTATGAAGTATTTATACTAAACGGAATGCTTGAATGCACTGAAAAGTTCGGCAAGCAACCACATAAGGTGATTTTTTTTAATTTGGATAAAAAAAAAATCCTACAAAAAATAATCATTTGCACAATTCTGTAAAAAATATACATAATATTTTTTTTTCATTTTCATCAAGCATCATTTTCCTATTTTTTCTTTCGTCGGTTAATAAATAGGTTACGTGCCGATGTAATTATGACTTGCCCGAGTGTGCATGACCTCTAATCTGTTACGATATGTTATGTATCTGGTCGTAGAAAAAAGGCAATTACATCATTTATTACACTAACAGCTGCGTTTAACCTTAATCACACGTACCTACCTACTGGTAAATGATGGAAGGGTCAGTAGTGACTGTTATTCGGAAATGTACAATATAATACCAGTTCATTTTAAATAAGTATCAGTGCTCAATCATGCTCTCACAGATAAACTTACTGACATGGAAATCAAATTCATGGATTGTGTAAAGTATGTTTGTGTGTGTGTGTGTGTGTGTGTGTGTGTGTGTGTGTGTGTGTGTGTGTGTGTGTGTGTGTGTGTGTAAGAAGATGGCGGTGTACGGCGCCATATGTGTTGTGGTAATTGAATTTGAGGGATATATTTAAAAATTTAATTAACTGTGTGAGGTGTGCAATAAAATATGAGGGAGACAACGGGCGACCCCCGCGCGGGCATGCAGCTTTCTCGCGCAGAGAATTTCAATCGCAATCCACGCGGGAACGCTGAATCGTTTAACAAAAAAAAAATTAACTCCCTTGCGGCGGTATGGCGGCCATTTGGAACCGTCCGAAGAGTATGGCATGGTGATGTCCATGAATGGCTGCTCGACGATGATCACCTGTGCAAAAATTAGCTTGGCACAAATGGTTGAATTGTTTTTTTTTAATTAATGTGTTCGCCTCAGTATGGCGGGCTGTAAGTCACACCGGAGAAGTATGGCATTACGCTACCGCCTACTTCTTTTTTATGGACTATCGGAAAATACGAGGATTTTTGTGGAACAAATCGTTCGACACTCGTATTTTATCCGACACGTTCGACTAACGCCCACGCGATTGGGCCGCCGGTACCAGCGCTATGACCATCATTTTTCTTTCCTTCATTACATGCTTAGACCCCTGACGAACCGCCATACTGGTACAAATGACCCAGTAAAATGTGTCACTATCTCCCGGTCTATTATTGAATGTCATATTCTTCAAATAAAAATGTTAGATGCTCGTGGCTATTTAAATTTGTGGGGATGTGTAAAAGATATGGTGTACCAAACCAAACGGAATGTGAAACTGCGGACGAAATGAGACAAAGGCTAATTGGTGCTTTCTGCGGAGGATAAATGACGAAGAGCATACACTATATCGCATGTGCATCGACATACTCGGGTACGGGCTGCGGCGGCGTTGTAATACACGGAGGTACATTTGAACACCGTATGTGAAAAGAAGATAGTATTAAATATTGGAAAAAAGTAATTATCTAAGAAAGTAATAAAATTGTTTGTAATATTTTTGCATGCATTTGATTTATTTGACATTTATGCGTCATTCATACATCATTGCGATACTGTCAACGATCGGAAAAAAGTGTAAAGTCCCGAGCTTTCCCGACGGAGATCCTTAATCTAGCCGTCATGTGCACATGCTATAGGGTTATCACCACAGTTAAAAAGTAGTATTTTTGCAATTTTTATTTTTTACTCAATTAACGATTCTTACCATTACCAATAGTCTCTGTTTTAATTTATTTAGTTTATACATAATTTTAATAATAGTTTGAATAAAAGTTGGAATCGTCTCTGTATCACTTAAACGACCTAATACTTCCGGGAAGGATCGTCGTGCCTTTCCACCCTGTATATATATATATATAAAAAAAGTACATATACATTATAGTTATTTTCAAAAATCTTTATCAGGCCATTTTAAGTTTTGGTTATCTTTTATGTACATAGGTACACAATAAAGATATAACCAAGAAAAAAATGCGTTATTAATATCCTCTGTTTCTCGGGGCATCTTATTAATCACGTTTGGCGTTAAAATATAATAATTAATAGTGAAATAGTGCTAACCACCTATTGTTATTGTTAATCTGTATTTACAGGTGAGAACCTTTAATTGGCTTTTTTATCATATATGTAAAACCTAAGTATATATATCTATAATAACTGCTGTTGGATCTCCGAATAATAATAGATAAATAAATAAATAAATGAATATGCATGTCTTTGAAGAATACAGGGTAGCTAAATAATCCAAATTGAGGATATCCGTTCCTATCGATGAACATCTCCGTCTAGTCGACCCGCCACCGACCCGCCGACCTCTGACATTCGGCTGCATCGCACACGCCGCGTCGCGTCGCGCCGCATCAGACGCTCTGCGGATAATCTTGCGAGTGCAGACGTTCCGCGCCACTGTCTTTTGTTAATTAGTCCGCTGTCAGGCGAACTCACAGTCAACAACTTATGAAGATACTGACGATTAATGAATTTTGAATTAGGTTCTTGGTTAATTAATAGAGAGTAACGAAAACAGACCGCGCTTGACATGACTTGCGTTGTTGTACCTGATACAATACTTAAAGTCGCACTTGATGTGGAGTCGCGCGTGACAAAGCAAGTCATGCTCTGCAATGTAAACCTATTTTTATTATCCATCGGATAAGTTGGTTACTAGCCGTACAGGATTTTAGGCATAAAACATACCATAAATAGTACCAAAAATACGGAGTCCTTTGCGCCTAATACAGAGAGCTTAGCTCCATGAAGTACTGCTGATGGTTACATGCTTGTAACCATTGAGTTATTATTACTATAGAGAAGCTATACTAAACAATGAAATTGTCGCAATCGCAGCCTGTACCACGCGACCATAACGTCGAAAGGTAAGCGCCGTAAAAATTCATGGCGCTTACGCGTTTAGGTGGAGAGATTCACGCTCTGCTTCTATGTTTTGTTGTCAACACTACAGCAACTCATGGCGCAAAATACTGGTTTTTGTGCCGGTTCTAAACTGAATCATTTAATTCTGCAAGTGACATAAACAGTTAAAACATACATTAAGTACCCGAGGACGCCACGAATGACGTGTTCATTGTACACACTGGAAACGCCTGAATCTTAAGCAACAGCGCCCGAAGTATCGTCGCCTATTTTTGAAAGGCTATATTCGTTTCGTCTATGTTGAGATGCAAATATCAGAGTTTCAGTGCGAATGACGTCAAGTAGTGTTTTGATCAACAAAATCCATTTAGGCAGGTGGTGTAAACAATTAGGTAGGTACTTTCGGTCGTGAGCGCTCGCTTAGGTACTGCGTGAGATGACAGATCCAGCAATACAGAGAGTTTAAACAGCTGAATGTGAAACTCTGAAAACTAACCAGAGCGATGTTTCATGTTCGGTGGCATGATTACGAGCCATAAATGTCGCCAGCCAGATAATAGAAAATCACTAACCTTATAAAACAAAGTCCCCCGCCGCGTCGGTCTGTTTGTGTGTTTGTATGTTCGCGATAAACTCAAAAACTACTGAACGGATTTTCATGCGGTTTTCACCTATCAATAGAGTGATTCTTGAGGAAGGTTCAGGTGTATTAGTTAACCCGTGCGAAGCCGGGGCGGGTCGCTAGTAGTTATAATACATGTATAATAGATCCTTCCACTAACTAGGCATGTCACCCTAATGACAATGAGAATTTGACCTAAAAAATAATACCTATTTTAAGCTGGCTAGAAGTCCCATTTTTAAATAATCCATTATACCTATCATCGTCAAATAATGCAGCACAGTGCATTTCTTGGCAATACTAAACGATAGGTGCGTCCGACCAATCCAACTGTAGGTACCGCTACCACCAGTTTGACTGCTAAGGCGCTACGATTAAACAATATTTTATAAACCATCAAAAAGTTACACTCGTTGTTGATATGATTTTTAACTAACATCTTTCAGTGAATTTCAGCACTGTTTCAAGCCCAATGTTAATTTTGATGATTATAAATATACTGAATTTGCTACGTCCTTAATATAGCGTTTGCAGTAGTACTAGTACCTACCAACATTTCAAAAACTCATTACAACTGATGTAATGAAAAATAGGGTTTCCCGTGACGAACACCTAGTTATATTTCTACAATCATATCATCGGACGTACTTAATACAAATTATTGGCTATCTTTTTATGTAAGTAAGTAAATATGTAGCTAGTTAGTTAGTGTAGAAATTTCGATGTCCGGGTGCTGTTTAAATGATGTGGTTTGTGAAATCAGTGACGCACGTATGCCACACAATCCCCCTTATCTACAGAACAGATTGACCTCGTTGTGCGGTTCACGATAAACCCACAATCGGCTAATTTAGTTAACAAACGTCATAATAACGTCATAATGCCGCTAATGAGCGACAGTTCACTTACTTTTGGGGAGGCAAAGGTTAGTCAATTTAACGGGTTCGGTATAAATTTTGACATGAAAATAGGCATTTATTTAAAGGTGTACCGTAAAATGGGGTGAGTAGGGTTCGCGGGGAGAGTTGGGTTATGAATGGGGAGAGAAGGGATGAAAAGGGGGGTGAGATGGGATTTTAAGGCTTTTTCTGTTTAAAGTTGTATCGTAAAATGGGGTGAGTAGGGTTCGCGGGGAGAGTTGGGTTATGAATGGGGAGAGAAGGGATGAAAGGGGGGTGAGATGGGATTTTAAGGCTACTGCTACAAAAATAATGTATTCCAATTTAAAATCGAGCTATAGTAATACTCATAATAAAAAAAAAATCGATCCAACAATCTTCCAAAATCACCTTTGTATGAAAACCCAATTCACCCCAAATACGAGGGACTACGGGGTGAGGTGGGATTTCCTGTTTATCGTCAAAGTTATGAAATGGAACTACCCAAAATAAAATAAAAACCGGCCAAGTGCGAGTCGGACTCGCACACACACGAAGGGTTCCGTACCATTATCTATAAAAACGGTCACCCATCCAAGTACTGACCCCGCCCGGCGTTGCTTAACTTCGGTCATAAATCACGTTTGTTGTATGGGAGCCCCACTTAAATCTTTATTTTATTCTGTTTTTAGTATTTGTTGTTATAGCGGCAACAGAAATACATCATCTGTGAAAATTTCAACTGCCTAGCTATCATGGTTCATGAGATACAGCCTGGTGACAGACGGACGGACGGACGGACAGCGGAGTCTTAGTAATAGGGTCCCGTTTTTACCCTTTGGGTACGGAACCCTAAAAACTAAAATACAAACGTCCGGAACACTTATTATATACACCATTCAGTTTGCATATGTAAAAATAAAATGTTATCGAGGTTTGAATGTCAGTTTTGCACCTACTCACCCCATTTTACGGTACCATGACTCACTTGACGAGTTGGAAATATAATTTGGATTATTTGGTAGTTTTTCATGTAATGCTATGAGTAAATATATTTTAATTTACCAAACATTTAAGAGAATTGACATATTTTTAGGGTAGGTAAACCAGTCAAAATTAATATTAATAGGATAAGAGAGGTTTTTTGTGGTCCGTTTGGTTAAAAATAGTTTTTGATGTAGTAAATAAAGGACATACTTGAAGCAAATGTTTTTTTATGGTTACTTAAAGTTTATAAATGTTAATAAACACACTAAAAACAATCATCATTGACCGATTTAGAATTAGTGTCCGACCGAAACATGTTTTTTTGCCGAAACCGAAACCGAAACCGAATGTTCGGCTTGGGCTCTAGTTTCGGCCGAAACCGAAACCGAAACCGAACCTTTTGTAGATTTGTTAAAATCGTTGAAAAAATGTCATAAAACCGCTTTTACACACATATTATGGGGCTGTCAACACCCAATGTCCTTGAAATTGATGTTACTTAAGTTTTTTAAGAAAATTACTAGAGTTAGACCAAGATAATTCTGGAACGATTTTTATAACACACGCAGTGCAAGTGTTATTTTAACGTCAAAACTTCTATTAAGTTATGACGTATAAATAACATTTGCACTAGTTGCGCTGCTATCAAAATCATTGTAGAATTTTCTTGGTCTAACTCTATTCATTCACCAGTCAAACTAACATCAACTAAAAAACCTAAAAAACTAAAAACCATAAACGCGAGCGCAGCGAGCGCGAAATTTTTTGTTGACAAATATCGCAAGGCCGGGTACCGATCTTCAACTGGGCCTAATAGTCCGAAGTTCCCAGTCAGGCGAACTTTCATGCGAAGTTAAAGCCGTGCTTCAGGCTTCAGGATAAGTAGTTGAGCACAGACTCCAACCAATGTCCATTGTATTAAAACGCGAGACCGCAGGCCGAGCATGGCGCAGCGAGGCTAAATGCTAAGCTGATGTAGATGACATGTGGAATACAAACCAATGGTAAATTGAGGCAAAAAGTGAGGCTAACTAAGGTCGAGCATTCGTATGATAAACTGTACTAGGGACACTTTTAAGAGTTTTTTCTTCGTTTTAATCAATTGTCAGCTGTTCAGCCTCGCAAAATATAAACTATTGAGAAAATCAACTTTGCAGCACTAGTTGAGCGTAGCCTTTAGCCTCGCTTAAAATTTGCCATTAGAGGTATGTAGGAAAATGACTGAATAAGTGAGTGAATAAGAGCGAAAAAGACATCGTTCGACTCGGGCCGACCTGATACTAGGGGCCCCGACATGCTTAATCCGGCCCTGCTTAAAATCACCATTAAACGGTTCTAATGTCGTGAGTACTCGTGAGGAAGCCGGACTAGTCCCGATAAGGCCTAGTTTACTCTCTGGGTTAGAATATCAGTCTGATGGCAGTCGCTTTCGTAAAAACTAGTGCCTAAGCCAATTCTTGGGATTAGTTGTCAATTGGACCCCAGGCTCCCATTCCCATTGCCACGACTCGGCAAAAATTCCGGTATCACGCGAGGAAGATGATGAGTTTTCTTATTATTCTCTTGCCTCGGGCCCATCAGTAACATGCGACAGTGCTATCTCATTCACTCCGATACAATTAGACAGTGTGCGCGTTATAGGTATTGACAGCCTCTTAAGACTGCGTCGACCGTCCAGTGGAACGTCGACCGGAATTGTATTTTATAATAAACCAATTAATTTCTGTACCTATACATGAATCAGTATATGTAGGTATTCATATTGTTGTCCTACTTATTCCCCAACTTTTGGTCTTTGTCCGAAGTACCATTTCGTAAGTTTCGGCCCGGCCGAAAGGTTCGGCCGGTTTTTGGCCGAAACCGAAACTCCAGTGGAAACATGATTTTTTGGCCGAAACTGGCCGAAACCGAAACCGAAACCGAACCTTCGGTCGGGCACTATTTAGAATAAACATTTTTGGGAACAATAGGTGGTTTGGTTTTACGAGGTGACCCCAAACCGTACCTTATTTTTAGGTGTATTAAATAATTATTGGCATCATTGCCATGATTGCCATGTGACGAATAACAATCATTAGAATTAAAAAATATGTGATTATTGTCAAAAAACTTAAATATTTAAGCTTTTAAATTTGAATAAACAATATAAAATACTTTTGAATTCAAGGGGACTTTTCCAAATGGATAACCATGCATGTAACGAGATCACAATTAATCAAAAATTTACACAAATTCTCAGTGAATAAAAAAAGGACTGCAAAATAATGTACTAAAATCAGTAAATAGAGTTTTGAACATTAGAAACTCAATATTACTTAATAAAATATTTCTTATTAATCGCATATAAAATAAATAAGTATTGATAAAGTCACGGTAAAAACTATACAGTGTGTTACCGGCCTGCGGGCTTTTATTAAAACTGGTAATAATATGATCCATTAGCAGTTGTTTGCGTGTATTAGCAAATCATAATTATGTAAATTAACTGCTCAATTAAATTTCCAAATTTCGCACACGCAATGTAGTGGGTGTGCTGCGTAATTGTCGTTACTCATATCGCTAACGCACGTGGTACAAGGCATGTCGTGGTACGAGGGTAAAAAACTGTAACAACTATCGTAAAATTATTGGCGTCCTTATCATTGGGTTCATTTATGGAGGTTTTAATACATAATTAAAGAGTTTTTTTGTCAACTTTGACATGACAATTTCAAAAGTCGTCAACACGTCGGGTTGTCAAAACAAACCAAAAAATATTAGAAAAACTGGTATTAGCCGTTCTTTAAAATATGTTACAATGCTCGAGAGTTGTTGATACACGTGGAACTGCAGCTCAAGGCTTGAGGCTTTGTAGGAAACACTTCCCAAATCGACGACATCCACACAATGCTCGATTGATAACAGCGGCTTTTCAGCGAGTTCGTGAGAATATGCCAATCGCCCCTGGTCAGCCTGAAAGGGCCATGCACGGGATCATGCCAGTGCAAGTTGAGGAAAGGATTCTCGAGCACTTCAGACAGGTACCAAACCAACGTCAAGTACTCGTATTATGTGGGGTTAATGTATTATTTTATTAAAATGTGGAGTTTGTATTTAAGTTTAATTTAGTTGGTAGTAAAGTCTTTATCAATGAGACCAGAGTGGCTTTAATTTGGTGTAGTTATCTTAAGTTCATCTTGAAATAAACTTCGTAATAAACAAAGTATGAAGAGCTGTCATTAGCACTTACTTGTCAATTTACTGCGCTGTACATTGCGGGCAATTAAAATTTTGTTAGAAAGTTAACGAAATCTGAAATATAGTTTATTAATTAAATTAATGTCATGGTTACATTATAGATATACGATATTTTAACCTCCCTTAAAAAAAGCCCGGGTCCTGGTAACACACTGTATACATGTCGGAGCGTGACTCCAGAAGGACGTATTGCAGCGTTACAGTTCATAATTTTAGACGCCTGTATAAAATCGATTAGCAATGTTGAGCTACGTATTACTTGTAACGAAATAAATAAAGTTGCGTAGAGAATAACGCCGTCTATTGGCGCATTGTTGAACTAAGATGACAGGTAAAAGGCTTTGGAACGTCAAGTGGTTTAGCTTGCGTGAAGTTCGGTACGAGGTGGCATTTTTGTTGGTATGTTGGTAGACTGGTCTAGCAGGTTTGCCAACTTGACTTTGAGGCGGGAGCAGAGAGGCTCCGCCGCTGGTAGTTCTTCTTGATCGGACCGCGCTAGAGATCGGACGTTATCGTTAGCCATACCTCGTGCCTAACTCGCCACGTTCCTGAAGGCTTATTCTGATAGCTTATAGAATCTAACGTTCTTTAAGCATTTAGCTAAGTGTTTTATTTCAAGTGTTATTTTGATTTCTTATGTTTGATTAGAAGCTTACTTTTGTGAAATAAAGAAAGGATGTGTTATGTGTTGTTTTGAAAAGATGTGTCCCTCTGAGTTTGTTGCCGGTCCCATATTGGGCTAAATCTTCTCAGGTCAGAGGTGTAGGGTTGGAGCCGGCCTAGTTTGGCTTGAATAAAGATTTGAATGTTTCATGTGATCTTTTTATTTTCAATTAAATCCAAATACATCCTGATAGTGATTAGTTCTTTTTATCATTTAGTACTGAAATATAGTAGGCGCTAGTATGGTTAACGAGTCCGAATGTTTATTTCATGCACTGGTAGCAGTGGTAGCATACTAATTTAGCTGGGAAGTCAATACATCGAGTTACTACGAGTACGACTTACAAAAAAAAATATTTTTTCATCTAGATTATTTGTCCTTTTGGGCCCATTTTTGTACAACAGGTTAAATGCAATACTAGACTTATACCTACTTAGCTATGCTTGTTGTAAGAACGCTCTACGACCCGCCCGTCAAAAAATGACGTACGATAATACAGAGAACCTACTAATAGTCGTAAAATGATTACCTACTGCACTGTGATATTTAATACTTAAGAACCTACTTCTTTGTTAAGGTGATTACAGTTATATAGTGTAACACATATAGTTTATAAGTGAATAATTAAAATTTTTTTAATATTTCCTTCACTGCCTGAAACACAGGGAATCCTAGTTCAGGCATTTGTAAACCACTTGTGTCTATATAAATTCTTAGTCTTTAAGAACAACCACTGTACTATACTTTTCTCAATAAATTATTTGTATTTGTATTTGTACTACGCCCATGCGCCCACCGCCATTAGGACCATCGGTTTCCGACATACATATGTATAATCATAGTGCATGCGACTTTACCGTGTCCGTTTGGTTACATTTTTCTAGTCCGGCTATATGTTTCGCTTCAAATTGTTACCAAACGGACTTAACGATTTGTCTGGACCAGAATTAAATATATTCAAAATAATACAAAACTAACCGCAATGTTCAACATATTTACTTAACAAATAACTGTATGAGACATCGTATTTAATATAATCAGTATTCCAGTTACTTAAGGTTTAAGCTGCGTAAACAGTTGAACAAAACGGACAGAACAGTCAGAACATTGAGTAAACTTACATGTCAACACCAGCAGACCACGATGGTCGCGATTTTAACCGTTTCAAATCAAATTTAACATATAAACAAGCTTTATCTATGGTCACAGGTTTGCCAGGATAAAACAAAACCTAAAATGTTGGTAAAAAAATCGCTACTTTGCGAAAACTGCGTAACCAACCCGGAGTATGTCCGATTTGCGATTTCGAGGGGACAACGTTTTTATCGAATTTAGACCCTATTATTGATGTTTTTAAAGCTGTTCATTTTTAGGGTTCTGTACCCAAAGGGTAAAACGGGACCCTATTACTAAGACTCCGCTGTCCGTCCGTCTGTCACCAGGCTGTATCTCGTGATCTGTGATAGTGAGCTGAAATTTTCAAAGATGATGTATTTCTGTTGCCGCTATAACAACAAATACTAAAAACAGAATAAAATAAAGATTTAAGTGGGGCTCCCATTCAACAAACGTGATTTTTGACCGAAGTTAAGCAATGTCGAGCGGGGTCAGTACTTGGATGGGTGACCGTTTTTTTTTGTCGTTTTTTGCATTATGGTACGGAACCCTTCGTGCGCGAGTCCGACTCGCACTTGCCAAGTTAAAAAAATAGTCTTAAGAGTAAATCGCAAAAAATGTAAGGGGACATGAGAAAAATTCGAGGGTACAACTTTATATAGAAATGCCCAAATAACAGCGCCGTCTTGACAATGATCATAATGACTGGTCAGGCTTTACCTACATAGGTAAATCCTGACCACATACACTTAGTACATACTAAGGTACAGTTAGCAGTAGAAGTTGCTATAAAGGTGTTAAAAACCAGAGTTGGGCGTAATCAATTCCTTTTGGAATTATATTACATATTACATTACAGTAATCATGATTCCTTAGTAATCGATTCCTTTGGTAATCTAAATTACTGATGTAATCAATCCCGCTGATTACTTGCGTAATTGATTCCTTTGGAATTGAATATATCTAAGTACCTACAAGTGTAATCGTGATTCCTCCGTAATCGATTACTCCAGTAATTTGATTACGTAATATTTTCCAGACTAAATTACATTACTCAATGTCAAAATACTTTTGATCGTTATTATCCCAGACATTGGAATCGGATGATTCCTCAAATGGAATTGTAGTTATTAATTCGGTTTGTTAGATTACAAAGTAATCTGGGAATCGGTAATCAGATTACAAAGTAATTTCGATCAATCATGGAATCAGGAATCAATTACGAAATGCCCATCTCTGTTCAATATGACCTTTGCCACTCTAAGAGAATAAGCGTGTGAGCAGGTAATTTTGAACACCTCACTCGCTTAGCTACTTCTGCTGCTGACTGTAACCATTAGGCATTGTGGAGAACAACATGACGTATTTATACCTACTTGTTTGAAATTCTTCGTAAGATGAGTACTTATTTGTAAAATTTCCCCGAGAAAATATGTGGTTTCAGATAAAGGTGACGGTGACAAGTCGCTAGAGGAAATTAAAAATAATTGTTATCTGTACACTAACTGTGTACTAGGTACGCGGAATTCATGTAAACGTCTGACATCAAATTTATACTTTACCATTAGTCACACAATGTATACAGGGTGAAATTTTAACCACATGGTTACATGGGGCCAATGCCGAAATCGCGAAAATAATTTGGCTGTCCCATAAAAATCAGCGACATCTCAAATTTTCACCGGAATGTCAAATTATTTTCGTGATTTCGGCATTGTTCCCATAATAAAAGATGTTCAGTATGACCTATAAAGTCATTATGTAGGTACAGTATGAACGTTGGTTAAAATTTCAACCTGTATATTACACACACAGACTAGTCCGTCGTGCGCTTGCTTCTCTTTAATTTTAACCGGAGCTATCCCATAAGTATGTACCTACGTCAATTGATATGTGCGTGATTTCTATGGAGAAATTGTACAGTGCTCAATCATCCTAATTTTGTACTATTTTCGTATTAAAATCGATTTAACAAAGTTGGGCAAAGTTTTTGGGATATAAGTTTTAACAACATAAACGGCTAGATGTCTAATAGTAACTAGTTAAAAAAACCGATGTTAAGTAATTAATTACGAGTGGCTCAATGCAACACTGAAGAATAAAAAAATATTTCTACTACTTTTATTATTACATATATTAAATCCAAACTGCACTGTTCTACCCTAAACTTTTTTCCCGACGCGCTCAGGAAAACATACATTTATTCACTCAATTAATTGAGGGTAATTGGGCCAGTCAGTGCAGATGTAAAATAGATACCTAGATATTTACTAACTACCTACAACTACTGTACAATTCAAAATTAAAAAATACCGACTAAATTATTGCGTAAATCCTATTTAAGAACTATCGCTAGCAACATTTACAGAAATCATCACGAACAAACAAACACCCTCTCACCTTGTCCCATATGCATACCTACACATGTACGAGTTTATTATCGTATCCGTTCCATTGGGGGTAAATGTTACTATTACGTTCGTTCATTGAAGATACTGATCATAGTCTAATAAAACATGGTCTTCCATTCCCAGAGTGACACGGGCCTACGTCACAACAACATGGCCGCTATATATAGCGCTATCGCATATTATCATATAGCGCTGTCGCATGATGACGTAGGCCCGTGTCAGTTAGGTGACCTAGAAAAGACGGGAATGGAGTACCAGGCGGAGTATATTATTATACCATGATACTGATTTAGTGTAAGGCCTGAGTGGACGCTCGAAGCGGAGCGTTCGGCGGGGCGTGCAGCGTGGCGTCGGGCTCACACGTGATTTGAGCGGCGTGCACTAAGGCCGCTCCCATACGTTTGCATTTGTTTAACGCCGCACGCCCCGCCCCGCTGCACGCTCAACTCGAGCGTCCACTCAGGCCTTACACTTAGGCTTTGATGGTGAAACAACGAACCTCGATAGATCGATTTTTTGTCCTCTAAAATTGATAAGTACATATTTGAATACTGAAAATTTCACCAAAATGTTAGACATTTTTGGAAAGCGGTTGCAAATATATATATTATTCATAATTATATTAATAAACCATATATTATCTGGCATATCTTTTTATTCTCCGATAGTGATCAAAACAAATGACTCCAAATTCCAGAATGTCGAAGTGATCACAATTTCTGTAACATTACGCACAAGCTGTATGTGATGAGTAATGCTGTTTTCGGATTGACGCATATTTATGCTTGTTCAGATGGTGAGAAGATTACAGGCTATTTAAAAATTCAATAGTTATGTGAAAGTATTATTTATGATGCGAATACTAGCACATTTTTTGTTGATACGCTGTCAAATAATCGCTTTTATAGAGCTATAATAACCCTTCCGTAAGTAATCGGTGTTTTGTATTAAGTTAATGGGTTTTTATCTGGATTAGTGTTTTATTTATAGATATACATATATTGTTGGTATATTTTTTGGTAAGAGAAATGTAGAGTAAGAAATCAGCAGATTACTTAGTAAATAAAATAACTAACCTAAAGACACGTTGTACAATACAATCCTTATTAAAAAGTTTATTACTAATATACTCTTACCAATACCAATGTACACTTAACTATGTTCGCAGTTTCGCTATCTGAAGGTTGTCTGGAAGAGATCGCTGTTTAGCGATAAGTCCGCCTGTTGTTACCTACCGTTTTCACTTTGTCCGACCCGATATCGGATGTCGGATAAGTACGACCACAAAGAAGTAAAATATTTTTAAATGCTATCTATATTTATTTCTTCTTCGATTAGTTAAATGTTTATTGTTTAAAAGATAAATTTATCTTTAAAGTTAAATTTAACTCAAAAAAATAACTTGATGCCATATGGCACTGCCTTTCTCCAAAAGTTATCCGACCAAACAAGCATGTTGATTGAAATGCAGGCAAGTATAATATGTATTTTATGTATATGCTAAACAATCAAAAACAGTTACATTGTCTTGATAGTCTTGTTTAGTATTTACTATTTACAACATACATCATTTTAATAATAACAAATAAACAAGTGCAAGTCGAGTATTCAGCTACTGTAAACCTGTGCAGTGACTATCTGCACCTTAATTTTTTTTCTCCTACAGCCACTTTTAATATCCAGCCAGACATACTTAACTTTGCTTAACTGCGTTTTACTTGCGTCAATCTGCTTTCACGGAATTACTTTATGAAGTATGAAAACATGATAAGCAAGTGCCTACGTATATGCAGTTTGATTACGAATAAAGTTTTATAACTGCACAAGAGACGTATTCGTAAGCGAAAAATTAATAACAATATAATCTCAGTTTTTAACTTAAATAACCAGCAGGCCAATAAAATTCGTACGTGCACTGACATCAGTACGATGTCATTTTGATAACGTTCGAATTGGACTGTATTTGTGCTTTATAGGTACACATGCATTTGCAGTTTACAACGAATGAGCGTGTGTAACCAATTTAGTTTCTATATCATTTTGATATTGTTTTGAACGCACTAGAATAAGCCTCAGCCCCAGGTGCATCGAATTGTTCTATGCGATTTGGAATTTTATCGCATGTTGTTATAGGTGCTTAGAGAATAAGTTTGATGTCGATGAAAGCATACATTTACGTAATGAAAACTGATAAACTAGTATATAGCGATGACGTCATCATTTAGTAATTACCTACTTATTTGATTTCATCAGTCTCTCTTTATGGATTTCGATTCTGTTGTAGTATAATGATTAATGATAGAGAAAATCCATACTAATATTTTAATATTATAAATGCGAAAGTGTGTCTGTCTGTCTGTCTGTGACCTCTTCACGCTTAAACCGCTGAACCGATTTTGATGAAATTTGGTATAGAGATAGTTTGAGTCCCGGGGAAGGACATAGGGTAGTTTTTATCCCAGAAATCCCTCTTTAAGGGGGTGAAAAAGGGGGTGGAAGTTTGTATGGGGAATCAATAACCGCTGAACCGATTGGGTCGGTATACGGGCATTTTCACTTAACTGTGCACCTTTAACGGCCGGTTAGCAATCGTTACAAAACTGACGGTCAATGTCAAATCCCTTACATTTTGTCAGGAATGTAACGGTTAGACGTTACTCAAACACGACTTAAGTCGCGCTTTAAAGTACAGGTTAAATGAAAATGCCCATACAGATAGTTATAGTCCCCGTAAGGGGGTAGAAGAGAAGAGAAGACAAGAGAAGCTTCGTATGTTCCATTCGAAACTGCATTCCAACATTCGAAAGTATTCTGGAATGTTCCACAATGATCTAGAATGTTCTCAAATATTCGACAACATTTCAGAATGTTCAGAAATGCTGTGGAATGCTCTCGAATACTCTCGAATCGAATGGTCTGGACTGTTCTAGAAATGTCTAGCCACCGAGACCCGAGACGGCTTCGAATGTTCCAGAATATCCCACAACATTCGAAAGTGTTCTGGAATATTCGACAACATTCCAGAATGTTCTGAAATGCTGTGGAATGCTCTCGAATACTCTCGAATATTCTGGACTGTTCTAGAAATGTCTAGCCTCCGAGACCCGACACCTCACCAGGTACAAATTTTTGTAGGTATATATTTAATTTTAAACATTACGATACTGATATTGATATTTTTGACCCTCACATCGCTAGGTTTAGAAAGTGCTTGGCTGGCGTCCTCTTCTCTTCTCCCACTTAACTGATGACATCTGCCTTAATCCTCTAAGTTTGTTTCATTTGTGATGTTTAATAGTATTTATAATGTAAAGTTCGTTACTCGTTATTATATTGTAATGTTTAGATAGTTATTTCTTCTCTGATATTTTTCACTGTAGCTATAATATGGTGTTAATTAGTTTGTAATATTTCCGCTCAATTGTAAAACATGCTGTGTACACTTGTTTTGGATCTCGTGCTAGATTTAAGCCATAATGTGCAAATGTATTACCCATGATATTGTACGATGTCTGTTTAGTGTACCTAATAAAGTAAAATAAAAAAAATAATGCCTAAAGGCATTCTCTACCAGTCAACCATAGTGCCAAACAGAGATGTAATAAAAATGGTGCAAGAAGAAAAGTAAGTAATCTATTTCAGGATCTATTCTGAACTTTCGTCTATTAAGTTAAGGTTCAACTTCTTCAACTTCAACTTCTTCAACTTCAACTTCTCCTACTTCTTCAACTTCAACTTCTTCAACTTCAACTTCTTCAACTTCAACTTCTCCTACTTCTTCAACTTCATCTTCTCCAACCTTTTCAACTTCTTCAACTTCAACTTCTTCAACTTCTACTTCTCTAACTTCAACTTCTCCTACTTCTTCAACTTCAACTTCTCCAACCTTTTCAACTTCTTCAATTTCATCAACTTCAACTTCCTCAACTTCTCCAACTTCTTCAACATCCCCAACTTCTTCAACTTCCCCAACTTCTTCAACTTCAACTACTCCAACTTCTTTATCTTCCTAACCTTCTTCGACTTCTGCAACTTCTTCATCTTAGTCAACTTCAACTTCTTCAACTTCATTAACTTCTTGGGATTCTTCGTGGGGTTGCGATCCTAGGTCTGGTTCGTACCTGGTCCAGCGTATATCGTTGGCTATTCAGCGCGGGAACGTCGCTGGTATTTTGGGGACGTTTGTGCCGGGTACTTACCGGATTAGGATATAGGTTTTCCTTTTAAATTTGACGATGCATGTTGCGGATGACATATGTGAAAGTATACATGTTATTTTGACGAAACCTGAGGTGGATGAGCTATCTGTATGATGACGAAGCCTGCGCTGTGGATCTGAAGGTACCTCTGCTGTTATTATTATGTTTTTTTTTGGGTCAGTAAATAAATATTACCATTAACTTCTTTAACTTCTCAAACTTACAACTTCTTCAAATCTCCAATTTTTTTATCTTCCTAAACTTCTTCAATTTATCCAACTTCTTCAACTTCAAATTCTCCAACTATTTCAAGTTCTTCAACTTCGACTTATCCAACTTCTTCGACTTCTCCAACTTCTTCAACTTCGACTTCTCCAACTTTTTCAAGTTCAACTTCTCCAACTTGTTCAGCTTCAACTTCTTCAACTTAAACATCTCCTACTTCTTCAACTTCAACTTCTCTAACCTTTTCAACTTCTACTTCTCCAACTTCTTCAAATTCAACTTCAACTTCTCCAACTCGAACTGTTTCAACTTCAACTTCTCCAACTCGAACTGTTTCAACTTTTTCAACTTCTCCAACTTCTTCAACTTCTCCACCTTCTTGAACCTCTCTAACTTTTTTAACTTCTCCAACTTTTTCAACTTCTTAAATTTCTTTATCTTCCAACTTCATCAAATTCAAATTCTCCAACTTTTTCAAGTTCTTCAACTTCGACTTCTCCAACTTTTTCAACTTCAACTTCTTCAACTTCTCCAACCTTTTCAACTTCAACTTCTCCAACTTCTTCAAATTCAATTTCACCAATCTTTTCAACTTCAACTTCTCCAACTTCTTCAAATTCAACTTCGCCAACTCGAACTTCTTCAACTTTTTCAACTTTCTCCAATTTTAACTTCTCCAACTTCAACTTCTCCAACTTTTTCAACCTTTTCAACTTCTCCAACTTCTACAACTTATCCAACTTCTTCAACTTTAACTTCTCGAATCTCCAAGTTGGAGTGGAGGTGGAAGTTAAGTTAAGATACAAAATTAATAAATAAATAAAAGAAAATAATATCTTAAAAAAAGGGCTCAAAAGACCATTCGTTACAAATAAAGTTAGTCCCATTTTTGACTAATCAGTCATCCATTTTGGGGGTGAAAAGAAGGGTGTAATAAAAAGCAGATTTGTTTAAAAATTATGTTACCCAAATTACTAATTCCACGCAGACGAAGTCGCGGGCAAAAGCTAGTAATATATATTTCCAAGTAACTGCGACACCAGGGTCATAATGACACAATCTGTTTCAATTATACGATGTTAAAAGGTGACAATTTTGGCTAGACACATGAACACAGGCTGCATATTTCGAGACGAAGTACTTAGCTGTCTCAGAAATTTTGGGTAGGTAGTCATTTTGGATATACAGTGTGGAAATAAGTCGGGCCCTGGAGGGAAACTACCTTAAATCCTTAAGCTGGCTCATTTTACTTAAAGGAGACATTCCTTTATTTTTAAAAAGAAACAAAACTGCATTTAAAGATTTTGCTTTTTTTCTTCAATTTGGCTTGTCTAAAAAAATCTTGAGTACTAAATATTAGATTTTATGGATATTTTATACGACAGACGAGTGGAAGACCTAATGTTTCTTGGAGAAATGTTATCATTAACATTAACTGTATCGACTAGTAGAATAAAATTGCGAATGTTTATTTTTTGCAATTTTTAGTCGGTTCGAGTCCCGGGCGAGGCAAGCGAGTTTTAGAAAATCTTTGAATGCAGTTTTGTTCATTTTTAAAAATAAAGGAAATGCAGTTTAAGTAAAATCGGCCAGCAGATTAAGGATTTAAGGTAGTTTCCCTCCAGGGCCCGACTTATCTTTCCACACTGTATATATAAGGTGCTACCTTATTAGTTGCAGATGTTTAAACAGCTGATAGTACTCGGTTCCTGGAGTATATTTAACTATGAAACATTATAGCTTTTACGATGTTTTTTTGGAGAAAACTGAAAAACAAATTTGCTACGTAAAAACACCCTGTTAATGTGATATTGAACAGATTCTAGTACCTCTTTTACCTAATAACTGTCTGGCCACTACATCCTAATAACCTTTTGCAGTTTTCCCGCCGAACCATAATGAAATTTAATTTTTTGTTCGGTAAATTAAAACAAAAAAAAAATATTCTTAATCTTAATCCTATTTAAAGTTAATTGTTTTATAGTAAAGTATCATCTGTTAAAATATCTGCAACTAATAAAGTAGCACCTAATATATTATTACCGAATATGTAGTGTAGGTTTTTTGAGATGTGGGTTATATTTAAGCTAGATAGGATATGAACAGAGAATTTGCATCTTACCGACTTACCGTTTTAGAAACTATATGCTCCTCCTGCAGGCAGAGGACGTGCGTCTCCCAGCGCCGCAGGAACTTGGCAGCGAGGATCTTGTCGACGACGGTGCGGGTGTGTTGGAAGGAGCACACCCGCAGGGACCCCTCGCTGGCCAGCTTGTAGCGGGGCCCGGGGGGCGGGCCCGGCGCGCTGCTCTCCAACCCGCCGCTGTCCACACAGCATTCTGGACTTGAGCCCTGGGAACAAAAGGACATCCTTGGGGTCATCCATGAATTACGTCACATAAATTTCATGACTTTTTAACCCTCCCCCCTGGTGTGACGTCACACATATTTGGCAATTTGTTTCAGTGTAATCAGTATTCCAACTAAGGATTATTATTTTAATAAAGTATATTTTTACAACCTATTAGGAAAAAAAAATACACACATATAAACGATTTATCATTGTAAAAACCAGTAGCTTAACTGTTCAGCGAATACAAAAAAAAAATAACCACTTCTGTCATTTGCCTAGGTATACCGGGTGTGGCCTGTAACACGAGCAAATAATTAAAACATAGATTGTACTCCTCAAACGGGGACACTTTTATTCAACAACTTTTAAAAATTATGAAGTATTTAGACTCCCTATTTTTCATACAAAATTAATATTATCTTCAATGGACGCCATCGCCACGCCATATCATTGTGATTGACGTTGCTTGTCACGCCTTAAAAAACATAACAAAATTCGCAATAAGTACATTGCGTCTTAGAATAAACTTTAAAGTGTATTAAAAATCAAACCACAAGTTATTTTTAAAAGTCGCTGAACAAATGTTGGTCAGTATGAGGAGTACAGCCTACAGTTTAATTTTTTGCTCATATTACAGGCCACATCCGGTATAATTATTACACGTATATAAGTAACCGTGGCGGAACGTACGGGTAATTTGAAGGTATTATCACAAAATCAGATTAACCGATATGAAACTTTACTAATACACAGTGAATTAATTACTGCAAATAAATATGTAGCTAATTTGTTTCAAGGTCAGAAAAATAATTCAAAATGAATCCTATAGCCACAAAAGGCACAGGCATGGAAATAGAGGGCACTCACGTTATACAAGAGATAGTCATTATGTATATACATCATTACCTATTTAAAGAGTAATTATTTATACAATTATTTAGCAAAAAGAGGATGAATTCCATTTTTTTCAAAGCTTATAAAATATCCACGATGATAGTTTGTTTAGAAGTGTCCAATCTATTTTATTTTTGCTTACGTAACTGGTGACCGAAGAGCTGGCGGCTACCTCGCACAACGTATCAGCATTGCGATACAGCGAGGAAATGCCGCCAGCATCCTTGGTACAATGCCTCAAGGGCCTATTTTAGATTTAAGCTATAGTTATTAATTTCTTTTAGTAATACCACTGTATACATCTTGTTTGTAAATAAATGATTTTTCCCTTTTCGCTTTGTGTAGATATGTCATGTGACCGTGGAACAAGAGAGACTACAATAAACTACTACAAAAAACAAAATAAAGAGTGAGTCGATTTTTTTAAAGGAATGTAAGACTGTTATCTAGACTGATTCATATGTTCCGTTTTCCGGGTTTCAATACATCATTGTTGTCATCAGATAAGCTCAATGGTACCACATTATTGTATGAGAATCTGCGTACCTATATGCTGGATTAGTCCAGAAACATATACGCAGATTTTCTTATCTATCGTTACGCCTGTTATTTACAAAGATTATTTTTACATTGATAGTTAGGTTCGGTTTAAAAAAAATAGGGGCCCAAAGTTAGCAGTCACCACTCTATTTATTTATTGTCGATTACACTGACAGTATAGGGAGCGGATCCAATTATTCTCTCCTTGAAGCACAGGACCCTAAAAAGAAGTAAAAACGACGACCGCTCTAGCTGCAATAACGAATCTGATTGACGTCAGTTCCGACCTTGTACTCCAAGTTAAGCACACGTTTTAATAGGTACAAAAAAATAACTTTATTGTTTTTATATTAATATAAAAGCTGCCTTGTGAGTTTTTAATGTTAGGTTATCGAATGTTAATGATACATCTAGGTGGACACATTTTAAGGTCAACGACCTACGTTAGCTTTGAACATACTTTCCAAACATATTTTCTTTTAAGAAAAGTGCAAGAACCGCTACGTTGCATGCATGAGGATTGGATAAAATACAGGTAAAAAACATGATATGTCTTTTCCAGTTTTGTGGAGAGCCCCTTCTTTACCGACGCCGCAACAGATAGCATTCAACATGTTGTGTATTTGATTTGTGCAAACGCAAACACGGCTCATCGTCGTTCTTGTTTTTCTGGTACTACGGAAATAGATGCAAAACGGGTATAGATTTACAAACACGGCGAAGTGAATGGTCACCATTAAAAGCTGAAACGTCATAAAGAAAATCTCGAAGCCTTGTTTTTAAATAAGTAGTAGGTAACAAGTAAAATGTGTGTAGGTAGGTAGGTTAGTGCATGTTTAGTCGCGTCTGTCAGTTGTTATCTTATCGGCGTAATCTGTTGTGCGGGAGGCCGGCGAGGAGCCGGCTGGCGCATGACCCACATGCTGGGGCTGCTGCTGTGACGTCATTGCGAAAATTCGGGTCACGGGGGCGCGCTCGGCACCGCTCGCCTTCCCGACCCGATTACCGTCTTACACTATCTAGTACCTGTTTTTCTTAGTCACGATTTAGAATATCAATATTTTAATACGAATACCCGTTGACCTACTGTATAAAACGATAATTTACTTTATAGCTGCTTACTTACAAGCATTTACCTAATACAATAAATATCATTCAGTACGGATTATTAGTTACTAGTTATTACAATCAATCTTTGCTCTACTATAAAGTCTATCTCTATCGATCAGGGATCAATGGTATTCAAACAAGGTCGGCGTATGGAACGAATTAAACTAATTCGCGCAATGTAGGTCGTGGTATGTTACGTTGCAACAAAGGAGTTCTTTTTGTGTTCTCTACAAAACGTCTGTCCGTATACTTATACTTGTAGGTACTTACCGATTAAAATTGATTACATTTTTTTTATTATAAACTGATCGGCGATTGGCTCTATAGTCACACCATGGACAGTGAAGACAGAGCCTAAGATGGAGCTCACCGGTTCAGTAATAGCCTATTCACTCTAGCTTTAAAGAGACCGAGGTCATTTTTACATTGATGTAGGTAGGTAGGTACTTAATAGTAGATTATTCACCGAGGGATGAAATGCACTCATTTCAAATATTCGATATTAGACGTGATTGTGTTAGATCATTTACTTAATCATACTTTTTACTTTAAGTAACCAGCCCCATGGGAAATCTAAAAATACATAAAATACTAATAATAGTAATAATCAGGTATCGTTAATTTTCCAGCAATTTTGGTGCAGCATAGTAAAAATAAAGGATTTTCGTCATTTTTTTTCTAGGGAGAGGATTGGTTAAGGTTAATATTACTGTTATTAACTCTAATTATCCTTCCACCTAGAGTAGGGCATACAGATGCTTTTAACCAACAATGCTGCACCAAAATTGCTGGAAAATTAACGATCACTGGTAATAATATTGAAAACGCGTGTATCGCATACGTTAGCTAACATCCCCGTACACTAAGATACCTAACTACGTATTGTTTGCACGACATAGTAGAGAACGCTTATTACGTTTAAAACTTTAAATGGAAGGTGACAAATTCGACTCGAGTAAAAACAAACCAAATGGGATAGGTAAAAATGTATGAAATGAAATTTGCCTTTAGTTAGGTACGGACCAGAGAAAATAGAGTAAAGGCGGAAAATTGCATTTAATGCAATTGTGTTAACCGGCTTAGCATTGGTATTAAATTATACTGGTACTGGACTGGACCATAGAACCACTATTAGGGTTGACTATGTTGTTTAGTTAATTAATAAAAAAAAATGTACTTAAGTAAAAAACTGAATTATAAAAACTATATTATTGTTGAACTATAAGTAGTGCCTGGCAAGTTGGCAACTGCAAACATCTCATAAACTCATAACACAAACGTCGACAAGTATTTTTGGGTAAACGTAAAATCCTTAATTTATTTCGGTATTTCCCATATGTTCGTCATTTGTTTTCTTTGAGTGACAACTCAATTAGATTTATTTAATTCATGAGCCCTCCTTTTTTCGTTTGACGTTTTTAAGCCAAGAGTTCAGTACATGACAGGATTGATAGATGTGTTGGAGCAGGTAGATAGGTATTCGTTTTAAAAACTTTGGTCTCCAGTGCAGCTACCACCAGTTTGGCACTGCCATATACGCTAGCGTGAATAACGTAACTTATGTACTTTCTTTGCATCTCGCTCGTACTGGTACTGGGATATTAGTGTTGGCACTGAGTGACTCGTGGTATGTACATAGTACGGGTACAGTTAACACTCTGGCGTACAGCGCAGCGCCACGTTCTAATATATATAGAAATGTTCATGAATGTTGCAGCTTTCCCGTACAAAGTGTCGCTGTATGCAGCGTATGGCGTCAACCAGAGACCAAGGCCAAACATAGCGAATACAATGGATGAAGGTACAATAACTTATCACGGTAGCCTCGCACGTGTCGTATGCCCGAAGTCGCGAGAAGACCACGACTGTGACCGTAACGACACGTTGAGGAAATAAATAAAAATGTAAAAGTAAATATCAGTGTACAAGATTATAAAGTAGCCATAATTATGACTGGAAAAAAATGACTTTCTAAGTTGTTGTAAAATCTGTCATTCAGTCTTTGTCACATGCCTTATGTTTGCCACACTATAATCAGATTGAAACGATGTGCACATAGCCGCTTTCTAAAACCGCACCTCTCTATCGACAGGGTGATTTTTCCTCCCACTTTTGAAGTCTAAAAGATAACGCGCGAAAAGTCAGGTACAGAGGCATTTCGTGCCAAGAACGCTCCGATAGTAATTAGAAAGTGCCGAGATATTTTACGATGATTCTTCACTAAAGGACTGTAGGTACATCGAGCTGCAAAATTGTATTCCCATGGTAAGGTAATCGTACTGGTGCTCGACGCGGTCCCAGTACATGTCACCTTAAAACTTAAGTAATTGTCAATAGAGGTGACAGCAAGGTATCGTCTATTGGGCATTAGCATGTCGAACACTAGTACGTTTACCTTATTCCCACTTTATGAATGAATACTATTCATAAAGTTGGTATGCGCTTTTGCAGCTGTATGTACGTAGAACGTACCTACATGTTTTTGCAGAATCGGCAATGCGCATATGATATGATACCGGTGACGTGAACCTTATGCTATCAATAAGAGATATCTTATTATGATATGCGTACGCACATCTTTGCGACTAATATTTAATTTATTAAACTATTTTGTAAATATGTCCGTGTAATATTTTTCAAGATCTTTTAAAATAAATGGGGTACATACGTAATAATACGAGTACGTACGTTTAATAACAAGGCATTAAGTATTTTATTGGCAAACTTCTCTCACGTTCTCGGCGCTCCACGTCATGCATAAGTGCGTGAAGTAGCCGAGACGAATGGTCAAGATTAAACTGGTTGTGCATTAGAACTAATCGATACAGGCTGCGGGCGCTGGTCCTAACGTGGTCTTCATGCATGAGGCCACCGCGTGCTAAAGCATCTTACCCTACCACAACATGTACCCCCTACATGTATGGAGGTACTTGTACCCTAGTCATTTTACAGACCGCTAGTATGTCGAATTTATTTTAATTTGTAATTGTGTTTATTTAAAAATAATTTAGAGGTATAATAGAAGTTTTTTTAGAGTTTTTCTTCCTTACGGTGAATGTATTTTCTGGAACCCAACAATTTGTCATTATATTATTCTTACCGGCACAAGTACGTTTTCACACATTACAAATCTTTTTAAGTTGGATTTTTAAGAAAATATATTTTTTTGGTTACTTAATGAGTGCGTTTCACCGGCGCTATGTATCTAGATTCAGTGGCTCTTTATGTATCAATTTTGTTCAACTTCGCTTTTTACTGGTTTTAGATAAAAATATCGCTGCTTGCAAATAATACTAATTATTAAAAAAACACCGTTATGTTTACCCACTTCCGGTCCATTATCCGGGTGGAATGTAATGTTATCCCTCTAATCTCTCTAAAATATCTCATAAAAACTAAATATTAAAGCAGGTTATTATAATTTAATGTTTTGCGTAACCGTATCTTTATTGGGCTATGTATATGTATACTATTTAATAGGTTCGTTAAAAACATTCAATTGTATTTTCTTTTATTTCCAATAGCATATTTCTATTAGTGGAATCTTACAAAATTTAAGTACATATGTTTGTAATATAGTCATATGATATGGTGACGAACTGGTATTTAAATAGATACCTACATAAACTAAAATAAATATAAGAGATGGCAGACCTGAAGCATTGAAAAAAACCAAATTGCCTAAACCTTTACTATAAGAGCTTATAACTATTGAGGAGTTCCACCGATTTTACAAAAGATCTAAGTTTATTACGTACCTAGTGATAACCTGTACCAAAACTATGGCTTGAAATTTTCCCCTACAAGAAATACCTACCTATACCTACACTATAGTATGTCCGATTTCTAAGATCTACTATGGCGCACTTGATCTTAGATAAGCGGACAGACTATACCTAAATAAATAATTATGTAAATCTCATGTAAATCTTAAATGTGGTCGAATTTATTTTTGTGTCCCTCCCAACAATTTTTTTTTATTAGGAAGTTTTATTAATTAGGTGCTGTAAGTGTGGTACCTACATCATGAATAAAACTATAATTAAAAACTATACTTAAATTAAAATAATAACTAAATCACAGATATTTTATAAGATATTAAACGTTTCATAGTCATTGTTTTTAACGTAATGAGACAGAAGCGTTGTTGTTACACACGGTACGCCTCGAAAGCAGAACGGACGACGCTTCTCCGATGACGTTACTGCAGGAGAAAGCAAAAATGATTCATGTTCAAGTTTGCAGTTTCCACAAAGGCAAATGGACATGAAATAATCCTACTAATATATCCTTGACGTTGTCACGATGGGTTAGTGATTAGTCTGATAAATTAAATGTCTTCTGCCTATTACGTATTATATTGTCTGTGAAATAGTTACGAGAATACTCGTAAAAAAAAAACCCAGCCTATATACGTCCCACTGCTGGGCACAGGCCTCCTCTCATGCGCGAGAGGGCTTGGGCTATAGTCCCCACGCTAGCCCAATGCAGATTGGGGACTTCACATACACCTTTGAATTTCTTCGCAAATGTAATGCACTTGCAGGTTTCCTCACGATGTTTTCCTTCACCGAAAAGCTAGTGGTAAATATCGAATGGTATTTCGTACATAAGTTCCGAAAAACTCATTGGTACGAGCCAGGATTTGAATACTGGTTTTATTATGAGCCCATATTGTCCCACTGTTGGGCAAAGGCCTCCCTCTTATTCTTCCACGTATCCCTATCCTTAGAAGTCTCCCACCAGTCTCTGTCAAAAGCGTCAAGCTCGTCCCGCCATCTCCGACGAGGTCTACCGTGACGCCTTACAATTTGTGGAACACGGTAGGTACTGGTGAATACTGGTACTTTTTATAAAAAATATTTTGACGCGTTAAGTTTTACATGTTTCAAAAAACTTTCCACTCGTGTCTGGAAGATAAATATGTATATTAAAACGTTTTTATTGTTGCGCAATGGTACATAACCCTCCTTTATGTATGACCCGACACACACTTGTTTAAGTGTGTGGTAGTTTAGGGCCATATGGTTGACATAGTTAACAGAGCGCCTTGGCGGTACGCAGTGTATCACACATGCACAAATAATAATCAAGACACGGCTTAAAACATTAAAATATGATCCTATTTACAAACGTCACCATTCTACTCGATTATAGCCACCGCAGACGGACTGCATCCCAGCTGTAATTATGGAAACTACACGAGGATTGCATAACATAGGTAAGACAGAACACAAACTAGTGCATAGAGCGCCCCAAATTAAAAGATGATGAAAAGACAAAATAGGCTATTTACATATTTGATATTTAACAAAATCATACAGGATACAACTGGTACAAAGCAAATTCCTCGCAAAAATGTGTGATGAATGAAAAGTAGATCGTTAACAAAGGGATGAAATTATGCCGTTTACCCGAGTTAAACACTCTACTTTTCATTTCGAATACGAGGACAGTAAAACACACGTGTTGTAAAAGTATCATGATTTATGGAATGGGGAGTTAAATATCAGAACGGAAATTGTATAAGTAACAAATCCATTTAAAACCAAATTTAAAAAAGTTAAATGCTCTAGTGCAGAAAGAAACATCACTTTCTGCACACTTTTAATACAATAATGACCCTCTTTCAGAACATGTGAAATGAAAAATAATGTTTAAGTTGCTTATTTTCAAAAGACTTCTGATCGTATACAAATATAAATTTAATTTTTAACAAGCAGAAACGTCTGCGAATGATGCTATTAAGCTTAGAATAAATTTAAAAGTGGAAAACTTATTAACTTTAAATTATGTTGTACAATTAAATATGAGCAATTACCGCTTTTGACGTACCTAGTTAGATGATTAAGTTTCACTTCATACGCCCCTCTTTTTAGTGATACTACCTACTTCCCTTTTCTCTACCGACATAGGTCCCTAAGATGTTTACTTATAATTTTATAGCGACGAAGATTATGTTAGTTGCATAAACTCAAGAATGTTAGTCATAATTCATGAGATTAAATTATGTTTGATGAATAAATTTAACCATCGACGTCCGAGAGTAAATGACGTCAGAAACTTGATTTATTCGATAAAATTTGCCTTTCAACGGTATCGATGAGTACATGTAATTCTCCCCAAAATACAATCTAACTGTGATGGGCATCTGTTCTGTTATGGACGAACATGCCAGGGATCAAAATTAATTCTTACGCACCTTAGTGTCTAATATTAATTGGTCTAACTTTTTAGAATCTGTTCTGCCTTCTTAGTAATAATAATAATAAATAATAGTACAGGATTCTCTGCCTCTGGCTTGCCTTAGCCGGCCGGCCAGAGTGGAGTCGTTAGAGCTATAAGCTCCAGGGGTGGAAGTGAAATATGCATAAGACGCGAGTTGGCACAGTGGCTGTTAACAGCCACTGGGTAGGAAGCGGCGCACACCTCTCGACACCACACCGGTGTTGCCCTTGAGCCATCCTAGATGTAGCTTTTTGTGGGGGCCCATCTTGTGAGGGCGAGTCACCGTCTGCCGGAAATAAAATTGCATACCGTTTTATTAGGCAGGCGTCCGGTTTTTTACCCCATAGCTCAGTTCTTAGTCCATCGCTTTCACCCAATAACCTAGTTCATTTTAGATTCCATCAACTTTCAATAGTCCTTACACCCTGGCGGGTGCTGCCTCTGCGTGCGTCCCATGACACGGGCAAGGGCAGCATCCGCTCGGTGTACCCCTTACATTTCATTAAAGTGTCAAAAGGGCCTCTACGTGTTGGCTTCGGCTCCGCGCACGCCTCCCAAAGGTCCGGAACACCATTGTTCCGTGATGGGAAAGACATACAAATAATAATAGTACTAGGTACAGAAGACTCACTCTCTAACAAAACGCGTCTGTTACGATCAGCACAGATATGGCCGCTAGGTGGCAACAGCGCCACGCGCGGCTTATGGCTTTCCCCAAAATTGGTGTGGAACGGATGTACTTTTAGCTACCTGTAGCAAAGCGACGAAATCGCGGAGTGAGCCATGCCTGGTATTACCTAGTATGTAAATTAACACTGATTTTACATGTCACTGGATACCTATTTATTATAAAAGTTATCTATATTTGGGAAACCTAGAGTGGCATATATTCACATTATAAAAATTGATGCACATCACATTTGCACCAGTAAATAGGTGCGCAATAAATACTGAAATGAATATCATATATATATATTCTATATCTATATTCATATACATATTTATACAATATCAATGACAACCACCAACGGTCGGCGCCAGCTTTTGACCTTCGCGATGGTTAACCACAACTCCCGCAGTACGGATATGATGGTCGTTCTTGTCTACGTGACAGCGTGATAAAACGGTGTCCGTCACTTTCTATCCCACGGTGTTAAACAGTGACAGTTATTTTATCACGTGGATAGAGATGGATAAAGCTATCCATAATACGCCGGCATGCCGGCAAGGTCGACATAGGGGTAAAAGTAGGGGTCACAAAGCCGTGCGTATTTTAGAAAACCGGTTTTTCGGTGTTTGTGTAACTGCAAAACCGGGTTACCGGTTTTTTCGGTGATTTCGATTTTACGTATAATTTGTAAAAGAAGCAAGTATTTTTAGGATCAATATCAATGCTTTGATATTACGTCTTCCACGACATTTCTATTTACTTTATCTTTACCAAGACCATATCAATAAATTAATCCAAATCCATCAATAAAGTTTTTAACTAAGCAGCAATTCTAAAACGGAATGCCTAAGCAACCTATTATATGACAACGGTGTTGACATAGTCCTCCTTCTGGAAATACACCGCTGATGATGCCCAACTCGCTAAACAAGGTAAAATACCGGGATTTGATTTGGTAGCGGCATTATACCATAAACAATTAATATAGAACTTCGACATACGGCCGATCTTCTCTTACTGCCCTGGTCAACCTGATTTCAAATAACATCGATGGCAACAACATCGCCACCACGATTATTCAAATCGGCGAAACGCGGATATGCAGCATATATAAGCCTCCACGTAGCTGCTGGCCTACTCCACGCCTTCCTTACTTGGAACACCCGCCATCCCTTTACATTTGAGACTTGAATAGCCACCATACCAGCTGGAATAGGAAACCTGATGCCAACGAGGAGGCGATCATGGACTGGGCAGATAGGAACAACACTGTTTTAGTCGTTTCTCACAAAGGCAAAGGAACGTTCAAATCAGCTCGATGGAGAAGTGACCACAACCCGGACCTAGTCTTCACAACAAGAGCAATAGACGGTACCCCAGTGGTCACCGAGCTGTACGTGCTAGCGGATTTTCCACACTCTCAACACCGCCTAATATTAGTTGTCATAGGTCTGAAAATACCGATGGTTGAGTCGTATCCTGCCTAACACCACATCGCGGAAGTTTGCTTATGCTGATGACCTGCCCCTTGTGACACAAAAAGACAGCTTGGAAATGGAACTAAATAGCCTGGAAAAGGACCTCGATCTATTAGATGACTATTTCTCTCAGTGGCGTTTGTGCCCCAGCACTTTCAAGAGGTGTTCTGCTTTCACCAGTGCAACAATAGCCAACAAGGAGCTGAGAGTAAAATTCAGGCGCAATCTTCTCCGACACAACTTCCTTCCTAAATATCTCCGAAGCATTCTGGATTGAAGCCTTAACTCCAAGGAGCACCTAAGCAGCCTATTTGCAAAACTGGGCAAATAGATATAACGTTGGACACTAAACATATTGTTTTTTTTTTTATTTGCTCTTCAAAATAATTAAGCTATGTTTACAAAACTGTAAAATCGAAAAACTCGAAAAAGCCGGTTTTATTAAAGTGAAAACCCGGTTTTGGCAATTGGCTGTAAACCCGGTTTTTCTGGTTTTTTCGATTTCGGTGAAACCGGGTTTGTGACGCCTAGGTAAAAGCAAAAGTAAGTAGGCACTGCAAGTAGATAGGGAAGGATATGTATGTAGCCAGTGTATGTATAAATATTAATAATAAATTTGGCCTAAATATAGTATGTGGCTGAATTCATAAAATAACCAAGATAGAATAACCTCCATATTAGCATGAAGTGGTTCAAGATTTGAATCATAGGTACATAAAGGGTGCTGAGAAAATCCTGAAGGATTTCAAGAGTGACTTAAACCTATGCATGAGTGGGTTATTTTACTTCACTGGATTGGACCTATTTTCATAGAAAATGTATTTTTTTTCGAATATGCTTTAAGGGTTTCGTACCCAAAGGGTAAAAACGGGACCCTATTACTAAGACTCCGCTTCCGTACACAAAGGGTAAAAAAGGGAACCTATTACTAAGACTCCGCTGTCCGTCCGTCCGTCCGTCTGTGTGTCACCAGGCTGTATCTCATGAACCTTGATACCTATTAGGCAGTTAAAATTTTCACAGATGATGTATTTCTGTTGCCGCTATAACAACAAACTAGATTTTGCCCGAGGGCCCCGCGGTGCGCGTGTTGTTTGTTGTATTTTTGTTGGAGCTGTTGTTGTTAATGGTGCTGTTGTTTGTGCTGTCGTAATTGTGTAGTAGTTTGTTTACCAAAGGGAAAAAGAAATAAAGTTTTACTTTTGCTAGGACGAAAAGATCCGTATGCGAGCACTTCGAGCGAGCGTATGCTTGGGAAATCGTAAGGGACGCTCCGGGCCTTCGGCCTTCGCTGGGTTCGGCCTCGCGTTTTGGGAGTCGGGGTGGAGGCTAAGGCTAAGGAGGGTAACCTACTTGGAAATTTGAATTTTGCCCCTGTCCGCCGCCATGTTGGACTTTTCCAAAAAAATTTTTTACATAGTAATCTTGGGCCGCCAGGCTCGCCGTATGCCAAATCTCAGCGCGCTCGGACCAACTTGAAATAAAAAAAGAAAAAAGTCAGCCATTTTGATTTTTTTTAATGCCGTTTGTTTTGTCTTGGGGCCCTCTATGACATTTGCTCGAGCACCCCCCACCTATCACGCACCGTTCAAAAGTTGCTATACAAAATAAAAGTGGCCAGTTTTTCCGCAATTGAAGCATTTTTCAAAAAAAATTTTTTCATAGGAATCTAGGGGTCCTCGAGATTTCGTGACTAAAATTTCAGCGCGCTAGGACAAACTTGAAAAAAAAAACTCGGCCATTTTGAAAAAAAAAATGGTGGCTTCAAAAACTGCCAGAGTCCCTCTATGACATTTGGTCGAGCACCCCCCACCTAGGTTTCACCGTTACGCCAGGCCGTTATACATTTTTCTGACCGGAAGCGGTAGACCAAAAGTCGGAATTTTCTGGGGGTCACTTAGCCGCCCTCTATACGACCGTACCAAAGTCAAATACCCCACGAACCTCCTTCTGGGAGAACAATTATGTCAATCAATCATCGGATTGCGGCTTTATATAATAATCATACTAAAAACAGAATATAATAATAGTAGATTGTTAACCAAGGGTTGAAAGGAACCTATTTCTGTCGAGGTAGTTTGGCGCTCGAACGCAGTGAGAGCGCCAATAGTCCGAGACGGAAATGGTGCCTTTCACCCGAGTTAAACACTCTACTTTTCATATCGAATGCGAGGAAACCAAACCAGACAAGGCAATTTCGCAAAATCAGTAATTGAAGTACCCAATAGACCTACGGCCATGATATTTTTCCTTAGGACTTACTTGCAATCGGAGACTTTACATGTGTGAAGATTAATAACCCCTAGCGAAAATCATTTAGATTGCAATATTTACGAAAACACACATTTTTTAACAAACTGCAGTAATTTTAAAATGATTTGTTCATTATAGTATGAAAATCAGCGGGATTGCCTCTTACTTTTTAATTTTATACTTTTTCGTTATAAAAGCCGCAACAGACTACCAGACCGCACCGCGACCTTGGTACGCCGCACCACGTAATAACATAATAAAAGTATTTTAAATATTAAATAACAATTAAATTAATAATAAAAGATTTTTTATCTTGTATTTTATTTATTTTCATGAATATAGTGCTACATAACTTTAAAAACCAATTTAATATCGTACAAACGTTTAACTGTGGCTGTATAAGATTCTGCCTTTGCTCATTTACGCAAGTGTAAGGTTTAAAAAAATATTTTTGGTGTATTCCTTTTGGTTCCCGCCTTATGAAATCGATAAAAAGAATTCAACGAAAGAAATCAAGAATAATTAGTTTTTAACAATTTACTTACATCATTTTTTATAAAAAAAAGGATCAACGTGGGATTAGTAAAATTAAACCATTACCAATTATTCCAGGCGAGGAAATAAAGACACTATTTTTCCATTTTGTTTCCACCCAGTTGTTCGTGGGACGGGGACGCAGAGGAGTACACCACTTTTCTGCGCTAGAGCATAAACGTATCACTTTCTGCGCACCTTTTAGAACAACAACGACCCACTTTCAGAGCATGAGATATGAAAATATTTAAGTGGGACTCCCATACAACAAACATGATTTTATTGCCGTGTTTTGCGTAATATACGGAAACCTTCGTGCGCCAGTCCGACTCGCACTTGACCGGTTTTTTCATAAAGCAAAGTGCCTTTATAATTGCGACCGCGGGGTTAGTCCATTATTTTGCTACAACAAGTTCAGATGCGGCAATTGTCACTAACTTTTAGTACCTATGTTGTACCTATGGGACCTGTCGGGAAACAGTAGCGCAGCGCAGGTGAAGATCTCCCGCGTAATGACGTCAGCAAAATGGTTGCTGCAGCGTTGTCGAACTTACAGCCCAACTACCTATGTATTGCATGGTACTGCACACACATTTGTGATATCAAATATAAAACGCAGATTAGTTAATATATGTAGTATTCCAAAATATATTGCTGTTTATAATTTATTGACAAAGAAATAAAAATTATGCAGAAAATATGGATATTTGGATTATACAACAAATCTAAAAGTTAAACGTTAAGAGGAAAGGGGACGCCCGCTTTTCCATACAAACGTAGTCCCCATTTTCCTCTCTGGATATTAACATTATGGAAAATATTTTTACGTAATTTGATGTATATTTACCGTAGCTATGACCCTACGTTTGACTTTTTTCGATTTTATGATTATTGTAAAAATTAGGAGCGAAAAACAGTTTTCATACTTAAATTTTTAAACTCTTATCGAACGAGCGAGCGAAGCGAACGAAGTTCTTACATTCGACTTGGGACACGCGGCTGGCTAGGGGCACGTCCCGGCATTTCGATGTTTTTAAGCTGAACCATCAGAGGATAGTTTGATACTCAAGAACTTAAGTAAATTTGTTCTAATTTAAATGAAATTGGGTAATCGTGTAGTTGAGGGCATTATATTTTAGTCATTAAATTATGAACAGGCTCGATCAAGGGGTTATTGAGCTAGAAGAGCTTAGAAGGCTAAAAAGCTATTTGTGCGGGGTCTTGCTATTCTGGTCATCTTTTTGCAAGAAAGTATGGTCGAGTATGGTATCAAATGAAAGTGCTCGGCTTGCACTTTTATAATATCGTTTTTAAATTTACCATTTTGAAATAATTAGCAAGATAAAAATAAACATAATATAGGTATTTGACATTTGACAGGAAATATTTCGGCTTACCACATATACAGTATCAGTTAAAAGCTCCACAGACCTTGCAATATATAGATGGTCAAGCAAATCTTGTCAGTAGAAAAAGGCGCGAAATTCAAATTTTCTATGAGACGATATCCCTTTGCGCCTACATTTTTCAAATTTGCCGCCTTTTTCTACTGACAAGATCTGCTTGACCAAGTATATCCACGCGATTTTTGATCCATTGCCGCCTATAGTGGGACATAAAATAGTAGAAATTAAATAAAATGGAACTCTAAAATGTCCATACTATATAGTCGGTCCAACAAATTTGTCAGTAGAAAAAGGCGCGATATTCAAATTTTCTATGGGACGATAACCCTTCGCGCCTACATTTTTTAGCCGCTTTTTTCTACTGACGGAAATGGCTGACAGACTATAGGTAAATTGTTGGCATGTGTAAGCATGTTACGTCAAAAATGTGACAGCTACGTAGAAAGTGGCACCCTCATTTATTAACCGACTTCCAAATCTCAAAAGGAGGAGATTCGATTGTGATTTTTTTTATGTTTGTTACTCCATATATCTCCGTCATTACTGGACCGATTTTTTAAATTATTTTTTTGATTGTATGTATATGCATACAGATTGGTCCCGTTTTTGTCATATTTAACCCAGTTCTGATGATGGGATCCATGAGGAATCGAGGGAACTCCTCAAATCTTAAAGGCATACATATAGTGATTTATGTGCTTTATCAACAAATCAAGCATATACATTCAAAAAAGTGACATTTGATGAAGTGGAACTGCTGATGATGATCAGAACGGAACTCTTCAACGAAGCATAGTACACGTTTGGCGATTTGTCCTCTTCGTTATGTTTGTTAAGCAAGTTAAGTTTTTAAGCCACATTTTTGTCAAGCTCGAGTTCTGATGATGGGATCCACGAGGAATCGAGGGAACTCTTCAAATCTTAAAGGCATGCGTATAGGGATTTTTGTATTTTCATCAGAAAATCAAGCATTTTCATTAAAAACTGTCGCATTTGATTAAGTGGAACGGCTGATGATGATCAGAACGGAACTCTTCGAAGAAGCATAGTTCAGGTTTGGCGATTTGTCCTCTTCGTTATGTTTGTTAAGCAAGTTAGTTTTTTAAGCCACATTTTTGTCAAGCCCGATGTCTGATGATGGTATCCATGAGGAATCGAGGGAACTCCTCAAATCATAAAGGCATGCGTATAGAGATTTGTGTATTTTCATCAGAAAATCAAGAATTTGCATTAAAAACTGTCGCATTTGATGGAAGTGGAACTGCTGATCATGATCAGAACAGAACTCTTCAATAACTACACGTTTAGCGATTTCGAATTTCGATTTTGACGGAGCTGGCCCTGGAGCCAGACCTGACCCGGATCCGGGCTCTTATCTGGACCTGAACCCGGACATGGACCCGGACTTGGACCTGTACAATAATCTTTCACCGGTCCCCGTAGAAGTCGGTTTTTTTTCTTGAAAATTATTTTCTACTATTTTATGTCGAACTATACGAGTAAGTAGGTGCAACAAAGTCAATCGCTCTATATAATTTTTGGCAAACCGCGAGTTCTCAGTTCGGGGCGAACTACTAGTAATAACTAAAAAAAAAATAACCGTTAGTTTCGTAACTTTATCCATATTGGTTTGTGGCCGCGGTAAATTTATTTCTCTGCTAAGAAATGACAACTGTAAAGATTATCAGCATGGAAAATCAATAAGCCACGGTTTGGTTGGCTATGGCACTCAAAACGTTGTAGGTAATAGCTATAGGTCATACGATACGTACCTAAGTACAGTTGAGTTTACATATATAGGAACTTTAAGCATAGGTACCTATTCTGATTTCATTCTACTGCCGTATTCCGAGCCTGAACCATACTCAAACACCAACACAATGACCCTAAACAATTGACTCCTACGGCTCCTAAGGTGAATTGTACGTACAGACAGCAGTAAAAGTAGTTAAGCGGGTGAGGTATTCCAAATGAACTAGGTATAGTGCGACCATACCATACCAAAAATTCCATACCATAAACTAAATCGTTGCCATGTTTAAGCATTTTACGTCAAAAATGTTACAGTTACGTAGGAAGTGGCGCCCTCAATTATTTTCTACAATTTCTTGTCGGACTTTTCTTCCTCGCGTTATCCTGGTATTTTTGCCACGGCTCATTGGAGCCTGGGGTCCGCTTGACAACTAATAAAAAGCGACTGCCATCTGACCTTCCAACCTTCCAACCCAGAGGGGAAACTAGGCCTTATTGGGATTAGTCCCATCGCAATCCCAATTTCTTGTCGGACTATACACATCATAATATAAAGTTCTGTTCACAACTAGGGAATATATCAAATTATGTTACTAAATATTTATATTTTTAATCTGTAGTTTTTAAGTAGTTACACTACCTACTACCTAGTATATATAAATTATTATAAACCGAAATGGGTGTCTTATATAGACGGTCAAGCAAATCTTGTCAGTAGAAAAAGGCGCGAAATTCAAATTTTCTATGAGACGATATCCCTTCGCGCCTACATTTTTCAAATTTGCCGCCTTTTTCTACTGACAAGATCTGCTTGACCAACTTTAGATACAAGGCGTTACAAAATTGTGAGGATTATATTCGGTATCGTGTTCTGATTAGGAAAAGTACTTAGCAGAAAAAATGTTGCCTTTGTATAGGGGATAGGCCGACTTGGAAAGCCTGCCCCATAGAACAAAAAAATTGAAACGAAAAAATGTTTTTGCCTACTTTTTCCTAATCAGAAGTAATCCTAATCAGTACATGACACCGATGATATGCGATTAAACGGTTCCCCACGAGTCGGCGTCTTCAGACTCTTCGGCTTACGTGGATAAGGATGGCATTCCATTTGTCCAATATCTTGGTCCAATGTGTATTTGCGTCTGCTTCTCACGTTTTGCTTAATGAGAGAGTGAGACGCAAAGAAATTGGACAGGTGAAATACATTCTAACGTCTTGATCTTGTCGACTACGAGACCACCCGCCACCCCCGGCCACCCGGTCACTTTTTAAAAAATTCATTTTTTTTAACCGACTTCCAAATGTCAAAAGGAGGAGGTTATCAATTCGGTTGTGTTTATTTTGTATTTTTTTATGTTTGTTACTCCATATCTCCGTCATTACTGGACCGATTTTGAAAATTCTTTTTTTGATTGTATGTATACAGATTGGTCCCGTTTTTGTCAAAACCCAGTTCTGATGATGGGATCCATGAGGAATCGAGGGACCTCCTCAAATCTTAAAGGCATTCATATAGTGATTTTTGTGTTTTTATCCATAAATCAAGCATAATACATTAAAAAAAGTGACATTTGATGAAGTGGAACTGCTGATGATGATCAGAACGGAACTCTTCTACGACGCATAGTTCACGTTTGACGATTTGTCCTCTTCGTTATGTTTGTTAAGCAAGTTAAGTTTTTAAGCCACATTTTTGTCAAGCTCGAGTTCTGATGATGGGATCCATGAGGAATCGAGGGAACTCCTCAAATTTTAAAGGCATATTTGCATCCGACAATCAAGCATTGTCATTAAAAACTGTCGCATTTGATAAAGTGGAATGATCAGTACAGAACTCTTCAACGATCATAGTACACGTTTGGCGATTTCGATTTCGACTTGGACTGGGACTGGGGCTGGGACCCGGACCCGGACACAGACTTGGGCCCGGACTCGGACCCGGACTTGGACTCGGACCCGGACCTAGCCTCAAACCCAGAGTCGGACCTGGACCTGGATCCGGGCTCTTATCTGAACCTGAACCCGGACTTGGTCCTGGACCTGGAATGCACCAGGACCTAGACCTAGACCTCGACCTGGTCCTTTACCTGGTTCTGGACCCGGACCCGGACTCGGACCCGGACCCGGACCTTGACCCGGTTCGGTTGAGAAGTCGATTTTTTGACCAATGACATCCATGTCAGTTTATAAAGTTGTGTTCAAATCATTTCATACAACTTGTCACCGCCTAGATAATTAAGTCTGCTGCTGACTGTAGGTACTTCATACAGAGTTAAACTTTTGGATAATATCAATAAAACGTGCGTACGAATCGCAAAATGAAAGTATTGTTTGAAAACATGCTAGGTGAGCTTCAAGGTGACTTGAGATTCGAACGTCATTAACTCATTACGGTTAAAAGTTTACAATGTTGTGGTTGGAATGGTCCGACCATAAATTAGTAGATGATTATCAATTATCTTTACACTGTAAACTTAACCGTGATGGTAATTTAAGCACATCTACCCACAGAGTAACGATAAAACATATGTGAAAATGAGGTAGGCATAGGCATGACGTAGGTGATTAAGTAAGGGTGCGAATTAGGTGCCAAACTTTGACTTATGCAGTGAAAGATGCACAGTACAACCCTCTTCGCTGTCAGCATAAAAATTATAATTATTTTGGTATCAAATTTACTTACAAAGTATTCGGCAGAACTTTGGTCGGCCAGCGATGGTGAGAGCAAGCAGCCAGGCGAAGGCGGTGCGGTGGCGGCCGGCGGCGGCGGCGCTAGCGAAAGCAACTCGCCTGCCGACGCCGACATGCTGCCCGCCACCGCCAGGCTCCGCAGCCGGTCCGCCAGGTCCGTGTGCCCACCATTACACGACTTGCTACCCTTCCTGTCCTCACTCCCACACAAATTGTCAATGATCCTAGGCCGCCTCAGCTTCCGCGAGGCGGCACGCCACCGCCTAAGCCGACAGGCTGCGTTGTTGAGCACCTCCTCCGTTTCTCTGCACGCAGGCCGTTCCTCATCCGATTGCGTCACGTCTTCAGATTCAATCGGCTCATCTATAAATGGTAACCCGTGCTCCAAGGCCATAGGGGATGGCTCACCCTCACTGTCACTAATGACTGCATTTGACGATCCCGAGAGAAAATCCCTTAAGGCGAAAGCGAGACGTTGGTCGGTATTGAGTCCCTCCGGAACGCTGTCGGAACCTCGATCGGTGGGCACAAATCTACTATCCCCGTTCGTCTTCTCTTCGCTTAGCTCATTTTTCAGGGTGTCTTTCTCGTTGGAATTGAGATCCACGTTAATTTCTTGACTAAATGAAGGCATTTTTAAAGGCAACAAGTTGATCTCCCCGTCAAAAACTCTTACTGTCGAATACGATGTTTTAATTATGTCCTGCAGACTGAGACAGGTCCTTGGTGGAGCTGAAGTTCGAGCTCTGGATTGTGTAAACATAAACAAATCGAAACGACAGATGCGCACATTTTTATCAGGACGAGATGAGTATACATACACTTACACTTTGATATTGTATTTCGACTACTAAGAATCGTTGAACTATATAAACCTAATATTCGGAACGCGTTCACTCACTGTATAAAAAACTATTGCAAGAGTTCCCCAGAATAAACAGCACAAATCAGTCATGATCCGATCCGAACACGCGATAACGATATCTCCCCAAGTCAAGTGGGTGCACGCTCAACCTCTAAATACAAGCAGAGTGCGCAAACTGAGCTCTGCTGTCTACTGGCTGCGCTTGTCGTCGTAAGCTGTACATATACGTAACGTTCTCGTTTCGTTTGTAGTCTTGTTGTTTGTATTGACGTCCGTATGGCCGGCGCTCAGCGTGCGCGAAAGCGGCGCCCGACGAGTTCGTGCCTGGCGCCATCTATATCGGTATTCCGGTCGCTCGCTCCTAATCTAGCGAGCTGACTCAGCTGCCTTCAATGCCGGATATGAAGTTTTCTAATTAAACTTCGCCCGTTGTTATGACGTTAGCTTCGTAGTTCTCCATTCCAACGACAGATGGCATCTTCTCATGATTTTTTCAGGCTAACAAAATTTTCCTGTTGCTTTAACAGTCAGACCAAGATAAGTCTGCAACGATTTTGATAGCACACGCCGTGCAAGTATTTACGCATTTATACGTCATAATACAGTGTATAAGTTAGTTATAAGTCATTTTTTTCTACCTTCCTGTGTATGTATTGTATAGGTAACTGTTACTTATTATACTAAAATAAATGGTATTCTATTCTATTCTATAATTTCAGTTGATTATAAAAGGATATTATTTTGAATTTAAACACTGTGACCCACAAACCTAATAATAATAATGCCAGTGTGGGAGCACCATATGAGATATTCGACCCCCCCCCTAGCATGACTTGAATTGTCGCGCGTCGCGTACTCGCGTACGACAGCATACCTACATTAAGACATTAACACATTGAATACCGGGAACCCGCTCGGCGGACGGCGGGTTCTCTATTCGTAGTCGCTTTCCTCTACAAAGCGGGAAAACGCTGGAATCTGCTACGAGAGCGTAGCACTACGAAAACTGGCATAGCACCGTCCCAATCTGTGAGTGTCAAAAGTCTTCAACCAAAAACGTCACTTTAGACACTGACAGATCGGTATCGTGCCGCTGTGACATCTTATAAGTATTGTTCGAATTGGGCGTGCATTTGTCGCAGTACGATAGATAAAGCCGTTATATAGTTATAACCCTAGGGATATAATTATATTACTGGATTAAGTTTAGTGAAATAATTGTAGGTAGGAGTGCGGCGGTGCGGCGGAGGTATAGTTATATCCCTAGGGATATAGTTATATGCCGTATAGTACGTATTATAATCATATTCCTAGTAAGATAGTAATATCTTACTAGGAATATAACTATAATACGTTTCTAGTTTAGTAATATAGTTATATTACTAGATTATGTTCAGTATTATGATTGTAGCAGTGTAGTGCGGGGGTGCGGCGGAGTCGGCGGCGGGGGGTAAATATACTTACTGTTTTCTTTGATTCCCTGGCAGATTTATAACCATTTAACCACATTAGTTTAGTCAAATACCGTATTATAATCATATTCCTAGTAAGATATTACTATCTTACTACGAATATGATGATTATAATACTTATTATACGGCATATAACTATATCCCTAGGGATATAACTATACCTCCGCCGCACCGCCGCACTCCTACCTACAATTATTTCACTAAACTTAATCCAGTAATATAACTATATCACTAAACTAAAGACGTATTATAGTTATATTCCTAGTAAGATAGTAATGAATCGCTTTCGTATAACTATGTTACGACATATAATTATATCCCTAGGGTTATAACTATATAACGGCTTTATCTATCGTACTGCGACACATTCACTGTCAGCGCAAGCTACGCGCTACATGACGCTACGTAGGTAGGTACGTATTGTAGAGAAAAGCGCCTACAAACAGAGAACACGTCCAGGGTCGCCGTCCACACGGAGATCTGCCTCCACTCTATCTGCCCATTCTATTTTATTATTATGCTAATGGTAAATTAATATTTTAGGTTATTTCTTTCTTTAGGCCTTTACCTGGATTATACAAGGTTTATGCCATTATTGTTCCTTCGGTTCTGGCCTGGAATGTCCAATTTTCCAAATGCCCAGTCCCCGTGCGTCCAATTCCTTGAACGACCAATCCCCGTATGTCTAATTACCTGAACGACCAATCCCCGTATGTCTAATTACCTGAACGTCCGATCCCTGTATGTCTAATTACCTGAACGTCCAATCCCCGTATGTCCAATTCCTTGAATGCCTCCTCCTCGTACGTCCAATAAGTAGTTGCAATTTTTCAAAGCATTGATATAGAATAAGAGAACAGGATACACAATCAGCCCAAAAAAGTGGGGCCCATCGGAAGCTGCCCGGGCAGCTTACTGTCGCATTATTTTGTGGCATGGCTCAAACTGATATGAAAATATTTGCGGTTTATAAGGGGTTTATTTTAAATAATATTAATAATGTCTATACCGAGTGAGGTTCGCAAACTATTATTTAAGCTCGTAAATAATGACGACAATGTGCGAAGTCGACGTGTAGCGTTGTATACCGAAAAACTGCAATGTTTACAACTCCTAAACAAATGTAAACAAATTAGAAGGTTGGTGTCCTATAAATATTTTGATACTTAGCATTTAGCATATTTGGCATAGTACTTATGTATTTTTGAAGTGAAAACTTCTTTAGCGGCGCTAGGCACTTTTTGAGGTGGGGAAAAAATGATAAACTCGAGACAGCGTAAGGCGATCACATGACCGTAAGGTTTAGATGGCCACTCATTTAGATGGCATTTAAATCAATAAAGAAAAACTCAATGACATTACATGAAAAAGGTTCTAATCTTGTACGAGTTGAAATACGAGGATCTCACAGTTACATTCTAACTTTATATCACTCAAATATAATTCAATAAAGCTACATCTTGATGAAATCGCTAATAAAAGTGAACTCTAGTACTGGTGAATAAAACTCAAAATATCATGACCAAATATATTTAGATGCGAGGTCTGCAAGGTAACTTTACAATTTCTATTCGAATTTTAAACAATTAACGCTACAAATTTGAATTTCGAATTTTAAACAAGCTTACTGACCAGCAATTTCGGAACTAAAGTTTTTCAATAGAAAGGAGGATGGGTCAATTATACATAGTGCTGCAGACATTTTGGACTAGTCATTGAGTTTTCACTTCTGTCGGCACTCCCGGAGTGCAACCCGTTGTTTTTTTTGGTGATGGATTAATATTAAGGTATTATCGAGATAGGTCTTATTTACACTACATTTCATTTTTCTTCTTGTTACAATGGTATATGGTGAGAAAGTGTTCACATTATGTATTTATCGTTGACTGTACTCAAACTGTAGAAAATCAAAAATATTTTCTAGTATCAAAACTATAATTCCTACTACACAAAGTGTGACCAGCCCAAGATTTTTTGAATTTCCCGCCAAACATTGTGTAATATTTCAGTAGCCAGACTCTAAGAGTCGTACCCGACATGCAATTCTTATCGCTATTCTAATGATCAGTAAGATAATAAAAACTTTTTATAAAAAAATGAAACCGACTTCAAAAAGGATGAAATAAAATATTATCCTTTTTATGTCTATGCGTTACCAACTGATATGTATGAAGTCGGTGCCAAGCCAAATTTTGAAGCATACCATGACTATGGTGCGATTCGATAAGGATTTACATACGTTGGATTGCCTTACATGACGACAATCAACGTACTTTCTGTAGGTACAGTCGACGTTAAAAATATGTTTACATTTTTCACCTTATTACAAAGGAGTAAGGTGCAAAAGTGTAAACATATCATTGACGTCGACTGGACCTAAGAACACACCTCAGAACACACGATCAAACCTTCTTGGCGCAGTCCGTACCATATTTGTCGGCACATTAGTGTAAATATAAATGCATTTTTTTGCCGTAGTATTTTTTAAAGAGCATTTCTTACTCATGCTCGAACAGTCTATAGCACGCAAGTGTGGGATTGGGACTGAGTTATTTCCCGTCCCTTATCCAGAGGACTACATTTCAAAATATAAAACAATTCAAGGAATTTACCTTCTTGCCAAATTTCACCTAAAGCGGTTCAGTTGTTTAGCCATGAAAAGGCGACAAAGAGGCAGACAGAATTCTTTACACATTTATAATAGTTATTAGTACAGTTCTAATGGGATTTATAGCCATAGAGCTGATTATTTTTGACTGGTATTGTTACTACTTGGCTTGGCACCGACTTCAAACATATCAGTTGGTAACGCATAGACATAAAAAGGATAATATTTTATTTCATCCTTTTTGAAGTCGGTTTCATTTTTTTTATAAAAAGTTTTTATTTTACCATTTTTAGTTTTAACGCATTGTTAAGAGCGCGACGCATGAATAAAAAACAAGATCATGTTTAACACTAAATTCGTGTACCTATTACTTTAGTAAATATGTAATCAGGAATTTTCTCGAGTCCGTCTGGGAAATTATAATTCCTGTCAACTAAATCCATCCGCCCGCCCCGCCACTGACCCAATCCCTCAGCCCCCCGATCACTCAACCTCACAGCACATCAACCCCTGATCCAGGAACCCCTCGATCCTGAACCAGCAACCCTTCAACCGCCACTCCCCGACCCCTTAATCCCTGACCCCTTAACTCCTAACCCTAACCCCCGATCAGTAGCCTTACCAGCTTACCACGAGTTTGACATTGATATATTCGCTAGCATGTGTGTAACTTACTTCCTATGCACCTCGCTCGTACTAACCTTAGTGTGAGCGAGATGCATAAAAAGTTACATTTAGATGCATAAGACGTTAGCGAATATGTCAATGTCAAACTCGTGGTAAGGCTACAGTTGCAGTACATCAAATTGGTGGTTTTCGGAAGCAAATGCTCGAGTTACTTTAGAAAACCCCGAAATCACTTAACACGTGCCTTTAAAAATTGAGGAGTTCCCTCAATTCCTCATGGATTCCATCATCAGACTAGAACCAAAAATAATACGGAAACACCTTGGAGGTAACTTCTTCCAAACAAAAAAAGAATTACTCAAATCGGATCACAGGTACCTAATCGCTGAACATACTTGTAACATTTAAAGAAATCATCATCATTATCATCAAAATAATCATCATCATCAGGTCTACTTCATCAAATTGGTGGTTTTCGGGAGAAAATGCTCGAGTTGCTTAAGAAAACGCCCAAAACACCATGCATGTGCCTTTAAAAATTGAGGAGTTCCCTCAATTCCTCATGGATCCCATCATCAGAACAGAACCAAATTAAAATGGGACCAACTCGGAGGTAGCTCCTTTCAAACAAAAAAATAATTACTCAAATCGGACTACGGATGTCGGAGTAATCGGTGAACGTACATAGAAAAAATAAAGGTATCAACTAAAAAGGTATCCGTTGGTAATGGTACACAAATGAATAACATTCAATACTAGGTATATTTTTGAAACGGTACCGTTAGAGCAGTTTCGCACTACGTCCGATCCGACTCCGTGAAACCCAGTACCCGTTGTTGTAGCCGTAGATCTATTTCCATGGTGATATGGACATTCAGGGAATTGGACATTCGATAAACGGACATTCGGGAATTAGACATTCGAAGAAAATGGACATTTAAGGAATTGGACCTTCGAGCAAATGGACATTCCGGGAATTGGACCTTCGAGCAAATGGACATTCCGGGAATTGGACCTTTGAGCAAATGGACATTCCGGGAATTGGACCTTCAAGCAAATGGACATTTGGGAAATTAGACATTCGAGGAAAATGGACATTTAAGGAATTGGACATTCGAGGCCAGAACCGTTCCTTCCTATTCGCGATTCTGCACAAAATAAATTCCACACAGCTGAGTTTGATCACATGCGTTATACTTCACAGTCATTATATCTACGCAATCTTGTTTCTTCCTATTCGCGATTCTGCACAAAATAAATTCCATACAACTTAGTTTGATCACATGTGTAATGCTTCACAGTCATTATTTCTACGCAATCTTTTGTTTTTGCCTTTTCGCGATTCTGCTCAATATGAATTCCACACAACTGAATTTAATTGCTCGCATTATACTTCACACATTTTTTTTCATTCTCCGCTTCTAGAGGGTACATTCATAATTATTATATAATCTACATAGCGTACGGCATACTTATTACCACTTTCCACTTTTAAATTTATACTTATTACATTAAAATAAGTATCATACTCTATGTAAGGGCTCTTTTTCGAAAAAGAACCCCTAAAAACTGTGAAGTATAACGTGCGATTAAATTCAGTTGTGTGGAATTCATATTGAGCAGAATCGTGAAAAGGCAAAACCAAGATTGCGTAGAAATAATGACTGTGAAGCATTACGCATGTGATCAAACTAAGTTGTATGGAATTTATTTTGTGCAGAATCGCGAATAGGAAGAAACAAGATTGCGTAGAAATAATGACTGTGAAGTAAAACGCGTGTGATCAAACTCAGCTATGTGGAATTTATTTTGTGCAGAATCGCGAATAGGAAGAAACAATAATGGCATAAACCTCGTATAATCCCTTTTCCACTTACGTATAATAATTTTGTGTGAAATGCTATTTAAATTGACCATTTTAAATTTCCTTAATGTCGAAAATGGTTTTCCCAACCCGGAGTGTTTTATACGAGTACCTACTCAAACATGGGAACGTGACCATGACGTGACTCAGTTTAAATCTCTATAATCGCTGCGATTACGATTATAATTTCTACAGTTCGCACCATACGTGATTACTTATTTTGACCACGACATGGTTCGGTGACTTTCTAGCAATAAATAAATCATAAATAAAATCATGAATAATCTGTCAGCGCGAAACGCGCCAGCGGCAGCGCGGCAGTGGTAGCGAAGGTACCTGCACTACCTACCTTCGTTGCCTACCTTCGTTACCTACCTACATGGCTATAGTCTGTATCTTTAGGTATTTCAATAAAAGTAAACAAAGTCTACCCTCAAATGGCTCCTAAAGCCAGTTGAGGGTAGATGCAAAAATTACACGATCAAATAATGTAGGTCATAGTCTAATAAAACGTCTTCTCTTCCCAGAGTGACACAAGCCTACGTCACAATAACATTGCCACTTTATATAGCGCTATCGCATATTATCATATAGCGCTGTCGCATGATGACGTAGGCTTGTGTCAGTCACGTGACCACGAAAAGACGGGAAGAGAGTACCAAGCGGAGTATATTATTATACCATGATGTAGGTTAAAGTCAGGTAACGTCGTTCAGTGACAGATCCAGGCGGTTTTGTATTTGGTTGGTTAGCTAATAACTGTTATAACTACCGTAAAATGGTCCTACTTTGCACCAATATTTGCTCCACTTTAAGAAAATTTTGATTTTTTTTTAAACTATTCATTATTCAATTTTTCAGAATAATTGAATATTAAGAAGGACATCTTATGTAACATATTTTATCGGTAAATCAACTTTATGAAATGTTGTTTCATATAAAACGAATCTATGAATAAGGAGCACAAGATACCCATATTTTGGGGTATTTTTGCTCCTACCTAGAGTTTACTTGGGGGTGCAAAAGTTACCCCATTCTGCGGCAAATTAATACCCCCACCAAAAAAGAGAGATTAATTTTATGACTAACGTAGCAATTCAAAATATATATACAATATCGTTTATCTGAGTATATAAAAAATATATATGTTGGAATATAATTAGACGTTAAGTCCATTTTTAAATGGAGCACAGTTACCCATCAAGAAGCACAAGATACCCATATTTTGGGGTATTTTTGCTCCTACCTAGAGTTTACTTGGGGGTGCAAAAGTTACCCCATTCTGCGGCAAATTAATACCCCCACCAAAAAAGAGAGATTAATTTTATGACTAACGTAGCAATTCAAAATATATATACAATATCGTTTATCTGAGTATATAAAAAATATATATGTTGGAATATAATTAGACGTTAAGTCCATTTTTAAATGGAGCACAGTTACCCATCAAGGAGCAAAGTAGGACCATTTTACGGTACCTGAAAATGTACAAATTATTTGTTTACTTTTATTTAAATACCTAAAGATACAGAGTATAATAAATAGGTTAGGGTCCGCGTCCATCCACCTTAGGGGTCCGCACCCAAAGGGTCCCATATAACCATTCCAGTCGCAGAATCACAAAGTGGTAACTAAATGTCAGATGTGTCGTAACAGAGTCCACACAATGTGTCTAGAATTGTTTCGAAACAAAGTGTCGTCGCCGTGTCTACACTTTTCCGTAACAAGGTGTCGACACATTTGTGTGCACTTTGCGTGCGGTTTGCGACTAAATCTGACAGCAAATTTGTGACAGCAAATGTCAATATAAAATACCTCTTGAAAACCAAGGTTTGTCAAACTACTATTAGTGTCTCGTGTGCTCGTAATTCTAGTAAGTCATCATGGGCAATGCAAATGATAATAATCGACCGAAACCATATAAACACCCAACACCCTTCAACCTTTTACAGAAAAGTTTTTAAAGAAATGCAATAAGCTACTTAGGTCAGGCAACGAATGCTCCAAAAGTTGTAGAGGGAAATGCTCGGAACACAAGTTTTGACTCCGTAACTCGGTTTGACAAGTTAGGAGGTGAACATATCAAAAGTCCCCGGCCGTAGCCCTTGAGCGGGGGGGAGAGAGGGGGCTTTGAAGGTCCCATTTTCCGGTTTTTCGATTATATCTCGGAAACTATGCATCTCAGCGACATGGTCACTTATACAAAATGAAAGTTAATTTAATTTGTTACAAGTTTATTCAGTCAATTTTTTCGATATGTTGAATAGTTTTTGAGATATCCGCTCTTGAAAGTTTATTTAGGGCTCTCAATTTTATCTTGATATATCTATATCAGTGAAGGTGCCAGGCCGTGTTTGGTATCGTTTTCGTATAAATCTGGGGTGCTGAATCCATTTAAGGTATCACATTCACACCATTCCACAAAATAAAAAAAAATCTTTTTAGGGTTTCGTACCTCAAAAGGAAAAAACGGAACCCTTATAGGATCACTCGTGCGTCTGTATGTATGTATGTCCGTCTGAATACACAAAATAGTTCTTTACCTATAGATGACAGGAAAACCTATTAGAAATGTGCAGTCAAGCGCGAGTCGGACTTAATGTAAGGAACCCTTAATACGCGAGTCCGACTCGCACTTGGCCGGTTTTTTTGAAACTCCTCTTGACGCTTAACCGCTGAACCGATTTCGTTGAAATTTGGTATAGAAATAGTTTGCGTCCCGGAACAGGACATAGGATAGATCTTATAACCAAAATCATCTTTTGAAGGTGTGAAAAGTGGCGTGGAAATTTGTACGGGAAATCAATAACCGCTGAACCGATTTATATGAAATTTGGGATGGTCTACATCTTTGATTTAGTTAAAAATGATAAAAAAACATGACTTCAAACCTAAACTTAAACAGTATTAACTTCAAGAAGTCAATTCTGAATTCCCCCCTACACCTCATTTCACACCTTTAAAGGATGATTTTTGAGATAACTTATTATGTCCTGTCTCGGGACTCAAAATATATGTGTACCAAATTTAAATTAAAACTGTTCAGCAGTTTAAGCGTGAAGAGGAGTTTAAAAGAAAGTATTTTAATAAGTTTATATGTTTTTACTTCGGAATGGTGTCAATGTGATACCTTAACTAAATTTGGTACTGCGAATTTATACGAAAACGATACCAAACATGGCCTCGTAGCTTTACTGTTGTAGAAGTCAAAATAAAATTGAGAGCCCTAAATTCTTATTACTTGGCCAAACTTGTGTAGAAGGAAAAGGTAAAATAAAAGTCTTCGGCAGGAATATAAGACACAAATATATTTTTTTTTTTTGCGTTACTATTTCAATCATCAAATATAAACATACCTTGATTATATTATTCTAGTGAGATCCTCATAGATAAACAAAAACATTTACTTAAAAAAAGGTCGTAATGTCACGGAACTTGTGAGAGTAATATGTGAAAAATAAAAACTTTTATGCCAAAAAAATCTGGACACAATTTAAGAATCACCCAATTGCGTCGAGGAATCATCTGTATTTTTGCTTGTTTCATTACCTCCTCGCTTCTTTTTTGTCCTTTGTATTCTGTAGCAATTTGTTAGATCTGAAAATAAAGATAACTTTCGTCGTCACGGATGTCGATTTATAGGTTTTAGGGAGTGCAAAATTCGAAAACGATGATCATTTTATAATCCAAGATGGCGGCTACGTATTTTGTCATAAAAGTCGTCATGAATATCGTTTTATAGGTTTTAGGAAGTGTCGATTTCGAAAATGATGACCAGTTTGGAATCCAAGATAACTGCCGTGCACTTTGTCATAAAAGTCGTCATGGATATCGTTTTATAGGTTTAAGGGAGTGCAGAATTCGAAAATGATGACCATTTTGGATTCCAGGATGTCTGCCGTGCACTTTGTCATATGACCCGTCATGGATGTTGATTTATAGGTCAATATAGGTGTTAGGAAGAGTAGAATTCGAAAATGATGACCATGACCAACGTGCACGGCAGACATCTTAGATTCTAAAACGGTCATAATTTTCGATTTCTCCACTCCCTAATACCTATAAATCGAGATCCATGACGACTTTTATGACAAAGTGTACGGTAGACATCTTGGCTTCCAAAATGGTCATCATTTTCGAATTCTGCACACCCTAAAACCTATACATCGCCCCGAACTGTGAACTCGCGGTTCGCCAAACAGATCAATTGAATGCAGTGCTACTTAGTCTGAGATGGGCATTTCGTAATTGATTCCTGATTCCACGATTACTTGAAATTACTTTGTAATCTGATTACCGATTCCTAGATTACTTTGTAATCTAACAATACCGAATTACCAAGTACAATTCCATTTGAGGAATCAGGAATCAATTTTTCGAATACTACAAATTACTAGTAATAGAAATCAATGTCGATTCTTCATTAGGTACAGGAATATATATTACTTGATTCCTTTCAGATTACATTTCGTACTACTACATAAGTACTATCAAAAGTACATTTCGATAGTAGATATAGATGTTGTTCACTTACTAGAATGCATCTACCGATACCTTATTTGAAACAGGTGTGCAGATTTCGAAATTGATGCATGACCAATAAAACGACATCCATGACGACTTTTAACATAGTGCATGGCGGCCATCTTGGATTCCAAAATAGTTATTATTTTCGAAATCTGCGCTCCCTAAAACCTATAAAACGACAGCCATGACGACTTTTATGACATACTGCATGGCCGCCATTTTGGATTCCAAAATGGTCATCATTTTCGAAATCTGCGCCCCCTAAAACCTATAAAACGACATCCATGACGACTTTTATGACATAGTGCATGGCCGCCATCTTGGAATCCAAAATGGTCATCATTTTCGAAATCTGCGCCCCCTAAAACCTATAAAACGACACCCATGACGACTTTTATGGCATAGTGCATGGCCGCCATTTTGGATTCCAAAATGGTCATCATTTTCAAAATTGGGGCCCCCTAAAACGTATAAAACGACATCCATGACGACTTTTATGACACAGTGCATGGCCGCCATTTCGGATTCCAAAATGGTCATTATTTTCGAAATCGGCACTCCCTAAAACCTATATATCGACACCCATCTCGACTTTTATGACAAAGTGTTTTGCTACCATCTGCATGCAAGACATTTCTATTATTTTTACGTACAAAAATGGCCCCCTGTCAACTTTCAATCGAGATTTAATCGATAATTTATTCGATTAATATTCAGATTAATTCAATTTCAATCTATGTTAGGTCGACTAAACTAATGGCGATTAAAATTTGAGAATTAACTTTTTTTATTCCATTAATTAGTCGAATAAACAGTTAATCGATGAATGCCCATCTCTGACCACGGCATTTTTACACTTTGAGAATATCTGAAAACAAATCAACACAAGGAGCCATTTTGCAAATCCAGTAACATACCAGTAACTTTGTTATTACTTTTGACAGCGCGTGTCATGTGTCAACACAGAGTCGACACAAAGTCGAAACATTGCAACTACTTTGTGACTGCAATATTTCTCAGCCTTAAACCATATTTATACATCATAATTAACAAGATTCGTAGTATGTAAAGCGTTATTTCTGTTATTTAAGTATAGTATACGCATCGAAGTACTAAAAATGCTTCAAATAATATAGTTATGAACACAGGCACTGAGAAGTAAACAATTTCATTTCCGGCTAAACTAAAACAATGTGGTGGCGCGTTGATTATATTACACTTAGTTTATCAAATCACTCGAGCAGTTTAATTCCCCATAATAATTTAAGTCCTATTGTAATATAAATGCAAACAATATATAATTACGTCTTGTAATCCGTTTTAGAGATGGCGTATTAATGTCACTTATTTTTATTTAAGTATTTTTCCATCTGACAGTTTCCATTTGACAGGAACAAAATGAACGAATGATTTTGGCATAAAGTAGTCGCAAACCCGAAACAATGTGTGCACACGGCGACCACACTTTATGTCACTTTGTGTCATGTGTCGACCCTTCCCCATTTCTGGTAACTGTGTCGACACGGCGACGACTCTGCGACTGGAATTGTGACCGAAACAGACGGTGTCGACACAAGATGTGTCAACACCGCGTCGTAACGGCGACTGGAAATGGTTGTATGGGGTGCCAACGCAACCTATTACTATGTAGAAGGTCTACCGTTAAACTTTAAAGAGGGCAGAAGAATGCTAGAAATTACGCAAAATTGAATTCCAGCATTTTTATATAGAGTCTTAACTAGTGACTCTGTGAGCTGTAGACCTCGCGAGCATAACTTAAAAACGGAATAAATGTATAGCTCCGCCCCCACCACTTAGAAACATTTCCAAAACTAAATTGAAAAAAAAAAAATATTTAACCATCGAACCTGCTCACAAAATTTTACGAGAATCGTTTGAGAATTGCGACCTGCCTGTAGAGGAGAACATTCGGACATACGGAAGCATTTTTGCCCCAGCTGAAACGCTCGGTCAATCATGATGGTAAACATTATGCCCCTTCCTTTGCATTATCATTAAGGGTTAACTGGCGCAGTTGGTAAGAATTTATCATGGTCAGCTACGGACTAGTTGAAGGCTTGGCTGCAAAAAACTGGTTTGTATTAAAAATGTACATATGTATAAATAAACTACCCTAGTCCCCTATAACTCTAGAGTACTTTAGTTCCAAAACTTAGCTACCTTCTTCTAGAAAATCACCCCATAACTTTTACCTTCTATACCAACCGCCTAAGTGGTTGACTTAAAAAAATCCTAGTTGATTAAGGAACCCTAAAATTAAAAAAGTACCTTTCGGTTTGTACCTTTTCAATATACCACGTACAAGCAAAATGGAGTGCGAATATCTTCGCGACACTTACATTACATGACAGCTTATGACCTATTCATATGATTTTGAATAAGGTGGTCAATACCCAGCAGTCAATAAATGTATGTCATAGTTGTAACACTTGCACTACAAAAGATGAATAGGATTACAAAATGTAAAACAAATTAGTTATTCACATTTTGTAAATTGCAACAATTTGTCGCTATGTGATCAAGCGCATTACACCATGAAGGCTACAATTGTTAGGGGAATACCATGAATTGCACCCGGTAAGGACATATTTAATGCCCACTCATCACCATCTCCGATTTCATACCTGACCATCAGTCGCAGACCATCTGCTGTGCGGTTCGCACTCCAGTTAACAATCATAATTTAACTGGACAAAATGTGTTTGTGGCTTTTGACTGCATGTTTGGGTATGCTGCCCGCCAACTCGCCCCCTACAAACGTTATTGTTGTAGGAGCTCCTCCTACTCCTATACTCGTGCCAACGACAACCACAGCGAGCCCTAATATGACTAGACCTCCGATGGACATGACAGGTGGTGGTGTACCACCAGGTGGCGGTGTACCACCAGGTGGCGGTGTACCACCAGGTGGCGGTGTACCACCAGGTGGCGGTGTACCACCAGGTGGCGGTGTACCACCAGGTGGTGGTGGTGGCGGTGGTCCGCCCGCCATCGCTCCTACAGCTCCGACGGCACCAATAGGTGGAGTACTTTTACCTGTTATTCTTTGCGACAACCCTGATATTGTTTGTATCATTAATCTTGACGAAACCGCTGCAGGCATGCCGTCGATCGATCCGCGATTTGGCACCACCCCAGCGCCGTCAGCGGCGTTGCAGGTTCCACCGATTATAGGATATAGTGCCCAAGTGCCGTCTTACAACACCGCTGTGAGATTCCCTAGGGAGCGACGGAGTATTAAATTAAACACGATTCCTGCCAATAAATTGGACAGATTAGACATGATGGAAACTGCCAGTCATCGAATTCGCAAAAGACAAGCAGGTTGCAGGTGCGTAGCAGCAGGCACTTGCAGCAATAATGGATCTAATGCTGGAGGTGGTTTGATTGATATTAGAATTGTAACGCCGGTAAGTTGTGACGCATACCTATATCATATATCACTATGAAGTAGTTATTCTTCTTCTTCCTCGCGTTATCCCGGCATTTCGCCACGGCTCATGAGAGCCTGGGGTCCGCTTGACAACTAATCCCATGATTTGACGTAGGCACTAGTTTTTACGAAAGCGACTGCCATCTGACCTTCCAACCCAGAGGGGAAACTAGCCCTTATTGGGATTAGTCCGGTTTCCTCACGATGTTTTCCTTCACCGAAAAGCGACTGGTAAATATCAAATGATATTTCGTACATAAGTTCTGAAAAACTCATTGGTACGAGCCGGGGTTCGAACCCGCGACCTCCGGATTGCAAGGAATCACTATGAAGTAGTTATTGTGGCTACAAAATGTGTAATTTCACATCGTTTTAGGGAGGTGGATCAGGACCGACGTGTCCTGCCGGGCAGGTACTCTGTTGTGGCACCTCGACTACAGTAATAGCATGCGGCACTTTGCAGACAGTACCCGCCACAGCGATCACTCCAGCCGCTGGTCAGGCCTATTTAGGAGAATATCCGTGGCAGGTTAGGATATTAAAAGTTACGTTCAGATAAATGTTTGTGTGACGTACTGATATTATGCGCAGTGGTTTACTTTTCCAGGCACTAATTTTAACAAAACAGAACGATTACATCGCTGGAGGCGTGCTGATTGACCAATTCAACGTTTTAACAGTGACTCATCGACTGTCTACATACGTGTAAGTGCAATTTCCTTTAAGACGAATATCGCCTTTTCATACAAAGGTAGTCCTTTTCCTCTCTGGATATTAACATTATTGAAAATATTTTGATACAATTTGTTGTATAGAGTCTGTGCGGAAAGAAAAGAGTCGTAGAATGTATTGAGCCCCATACATTCCACGACTCTTCTCTTTCCGCACAGACTCTACCAACTACAGCTATGCCCCTACGTTAATTTTTTTTCGAAATTATTATAAGAGTTAGAAGCATTTAAAGAAAATTGTATGAAATCTGATTTTCGCTCCTAATTTTAACAGTAGTAAACAAATCGTAGGTGCATAGCTATGGTTAATATACATCACATTATGTAAAAAATATTTTCCATAATATCAATATCTGGAGAGAAAAATAGGGACTACGATTGTATGGAGAAGCGGCCGTCCCCTTTCCTCTTAAGTTGTAGTATACTTTTTCATTAATTGTAATTAGTGTACCGTGCAAAACTTTGTTCACGGAACACTTATTGGATCACTTCAGTCTTGCAAATCATTTTTTCACGCTTACAGTAGAAACAAACAAAAGAATCCCAGCGGCACAGCAAGTAGCAGCAATTAGCATACAACTTGTAACCTGGGATCCTAATAAGCGTTTTGACTGTACCCAAGTATTGTTACATTACAGTGTATCAGGCACAGCTCCTAACGTCAAGGTGCGTTTGGGTGATTGGGACGCCGCCGGCACCTACGAGCCGGTGCCATACCAAGAGTATACTGTCGCCAAGGTGTCCAGCCACCCCTCCTTCAACCCCACCACCTTGCAGTATGACATCACTGTACTGCGACTGTCGACACCGGTCCCTTTGACGCCTATGCCTGGTTCTGTCACTACTATTAACAGAGCATGCTTGCCAGCGTCCAATGCGGCTACTTATACTGTTCAGAGGTAAGTTACACGGTAGGTTATATATTACATATAGATCTACAGATTGTAAACTATCGTACACACAGGTACCTGTTATGTAACTACCTATGGAATCTCTAATAATTTGCTTTAATACCGCTTAAAAATCGATTTCAGGTGTTGGGTATCTGGATGGGGTAAAAATATGTTTGGCCTACAAGGGCAATACCAGCAGATTTTGAAGAAAGTAGACGTGCCGATTGTAGACCCAGCAACGTGCCAAGCTCAAATGCAAGCGGCACGTCTAGGTCCTGGCTTCGCTCTTGACACCACGTCCTTCATTTGTGCTGGCGGTGAAGCAAATAAGGATTCATGTACAGTAAGTACCTATAAGTACCTATACTAAATACCTAGTGGATTCTTAGATACTGTAACACAGCGAAGAACTAACCAATAGGAAGGGTGCTACGCTACAGCCAGCAGCAACAACAGCTTACAGTAAGAAGTACACAAAATTAGGTAGGTATATATTTATCTGTAAGTTATTAAGACTTCTGCGCGCTTTGTCGTATACAAATGACTAGTAGTGACCATATTAAAGATTATAAGTAGGTAAGTGGCCTTATAGATACACCAACAGACTTAGGTATAATATTGATTTAATCAACGATGACGACTGTAATCCCCGTAATCCCTAAATAGTAGTTTGTGTTACAAGAGATCAAAATGATATATTTCCGTCAAGGGCGTACATTGAATCCTGAATGAAGCGATGGATTCTACAATAGAATCCTGAACGTAGTAAGGGATTCTAAAGTAGAATCCTGAGCGTAATCAGAGATTCAAGTGTTAACGCCCAAGACGAAATAATTTTGATACCGTGTGACACATACTGCTTTTCACATCAACTATGAGGAAAATAAAAAAATCTTAGTATTGACACTACAGTGTTGCCACTTTTTAATTTCTACTCTTTTTTGCCAGGCTTTTTTTATACTGGCATCGAAATGTCCTTGAACAGAAAAGTGCCACTTTGATCCCTCCTAGCAAGGAAGAAAAATCCATTTTCTGATTAGGTGATGTGAAAAATAAATTTAACTTCATGTGGTCAACAAACACCCTAATATTCCTAATGATTACTTTTTAATTTACACCAATAAGTACCTATACAAAGCCCTAGAGCACAAACTGTGAAATTAGAGTGCCCTTGTAATAGTGCCTTCATGCTTCGTTAGTAATTGAAAAGTAGGACATCCAAGCAGGGCAAAGTTAATATCGCTCATTAAACGTGATTTCAATAACACCCTCTGCTCTATGTCAACTACGTATTAGAACTAATAATGTTGTGGTATGTCGGAACTAAGTGTGGGTAAGGTAAGGGAATTTTACGCAAACTCTGCGTAGAGACTCTGCCAATCACATGGCCTACCGTGAAACACGACAATCGAAAGTTCGGTTTCTACCTCTCTATCACTCTTGCCTATTCGATCGATGGAGAGGCAGATAAAGAAATATCGATTTTCGGGTTTCGCGGTAGGCCGTCTGTAAACAAACCGCCTTGATGCATCAATGTCATAGTGAAAATTTGTCAAAAAACTGTTTAAGGCCTAGTAATTTTTAAGTTAAGGTGACAGTCCATTTCCAACGACAGCTGCACTACCGTTCATTTTACTATGGAAATTGACAATAACACCGACGCGTTCAGTACCAGTAGTGCAGCTGCGGTCAGAAATGGAATTTTACCATTAGTCTATGGTTTACTAAACAAATTAGTGCTGCACTCTGGCGGCAGAACATTGCAGTAATACTCCCTAATAACTCCTTAATACCCCTCTGTCGTGCAATACCTAAGTACCGTAATTACCGGTTAAATCGAAGTTGTATCGTTTCAGGGTGACGGCGGTTCGGGGCTCGTGTGCCAAGTGAACGGGCAGTGGGTGGTGGTCGGGCTGGTGGCCTGGGGGCTCGGCTGCGCTAATGCCAACGTGCCCGCCGCCTACGTCAACGTCGCCGCGTTGCTGCCCTGGATACAGAGTCAGGTGGCTACCGCTTAGGAGGATTAATTATCTCGAGGAATGTCATTATCTCCATGGTATATTAACCGCACGCGCATAATTATATTGCTATCCCGCACAGTGTCATTGACCGCCGTCATCATGTGCGGGACAGCAATATGTATAATTACGCGTGAGCGGTAGAGATAGGAACAACCTGTTCAATGTATGTACGTAATTCCTCGTGGAAAGCGTCTTTTCTTAACATAATAAAATGGTTATTTGAGCATTTTTTAAGGTTAAAATAAAACAAACTTTCGCTTAGATAAATGAAGCTTAACAGGATAATTTATTAACTTAACAATTTTTACAAATACCCATGTAAACATTATAAAACATACATCACTTAATCAACATAATGATGCTATTTTTTTACTTACTGAAAATACGGCGTTCTAAACGCAAAATTTCAACGATTATTATATTAATTTTAACATAACTATCTATCTAACATAAGCTAGTCGGGACGTAATCTAGTATTGCAGCGGGGATGGGCCCGCGTCACGGACGAAATAGGTCGACGGACCCTTCAGTCTTCGTCGGGCTTCTCCTGCTTCACGACGGGCTCGGCCGGCGGCGTCGAGGGCGGCGGCGGCGGCGGCGGCGGCGGCGAGCCCACCTCGATGTACTCGTCCGTCTTCTCCTCCTTTATCTCGGGCTCGCGCTTGACGGGCGCGTCCGGCTCGGAGGCGGGTGTCGGCTCCGGCGGGGCCAGCGCGGCCCACGCCGAGGCCGCGCCGCGCGCATACGCCTCATAGAACGCTCGTTGCGCTATTTCTGCCTCTTCGAGATGTACGAACGAGTGGTTATCTAGCTCTGCGCGGAAGAAAAACTTGAGGCCGCAGCGAGCGCAGTCGTAGGGACGCGGCGCTGACGCGTGCTCGGGTAGGTGGCGCTGCAGGCCGGCCGCGCTCGTGAATACGGCGGAGCAAAGGTAGCAGGTGAATGCGCCGATGCCCGCGAACGTGTGTTCAATGAGGTGGGCCTGCAGACGTGTGGGCGAACCGAGGGCACGACGGCAGAGGCGACAGTCGTGGTCGGCGGGCGGAGGAGCGCGCGGCGCGGCGTGGCGCGCGTAGCATGCAGCGCAGGCGCGCGCTCCGGCGCCGGCCTCGCCCTCGGGCAGCGCGCGTAGACAAATAGCGCAGCGCTGTTCATCACCCGAGCAGCGCAGGTGGAAACGCGCGTGCAGGCGCGCCTCGGCCTCGGAAGCGAGCGTCTGGCGGCACACGACGCAGGGCGCTGGCAGCGCAGGGTGGTGGCGCGCCATATGGCTCAGGAAAGATTCCTCGGACGGCAGTCGCGCGCGGCATCGAGCGCACGTGTCACCGGCTACCACCTGAAATTGCGAATTTGATCAATTCTAAATTTTTCCCATAAGAACTCAACGAAGGAAGTGCAGTTAATGAAGGTTTCAAATACGAGTAAGTAAATAATTGAAGTGTTTAAATATTGTTTTTATATTTATGTTGTTGTTTAGGTATACAGCCACGTCTAAATCGTACCTTAACCCTTTACCAGGCTAAGGGATATATATTTCCCACATACGGCACTTCAAACATGTGTTCTATTTTCGATGAGTAAGACTGACATTCGATTGTCATTTTTGAAATGTCAGCCTGGGTTAAAATATAATAATAGTATGGGCAATAAAGTTGTGTCTTCATTTTTTGGTATTTTCTTGTGTGTGTCTTTTCGATATTTTCAGGCGTGACTGTAGGTACTCAGGTTAAAGTTCTTATCTTGAAATAAATTGGGCATTCTTTACCTTGCAATGCGTGAGTTTGTGCTCGGCGAGCACGGCAGCGGAGGGCAGGATCTCGTCGCAGATGAGGCACTTGTGCCTGGCGGCGGCGGCGCCCGAGTGCGCGCGCGTGTGCGCCTCCAGCTCGGCGCGGGAGCGCGTGCGCTCGCCGCAGTAGGCGCACTGCAGCGCGACGGCGCCGTTCTTGCGGCGGCGCTCGTCGCCGCCAGCCTCGCCCCCGGCGCACGGCGAGCAAGAGCCGTCCGCGCCGTCGCCGGAGTTGTTGTTTTCTACTCGCTTTGGTCGCGTGCTGTCGCCGTTCAAACCCTAAAGTATGAAAAACATAGGTAATTCCTGTAAAATCTGACTTGTTTTTTTTTGTCAGTAATACAAGTCATTGGTAGTCGAAAACGAAATAATCTGAAACTTTTCCGTTACTTTCAGATTTCTTGCACCATCGTAAAAAAATTATGAAATCAAACACTTGTTGTGTTTGAGTGTGTCGAGTTTGTTGAGGTGTGTAAAAATTCAACATAGTTATACACCTACTGACTGTAAAAGTAAATCTTAGAAAACGTTGAAGATGGTTAGCAGTGATATAGTAACGTCCTTCTAACCTGGTGTGTGACGGCGTGGTGCGCCTGCATATGCCTCTCGAGCAGGTACTGCACGGCGAAGGACTCGGCGCAGCCGGGCGCGGGGCAGCGGTAGGCATGCAGCTGCGCGTGGGCCCGCAGCGCGCGCGCGCCTGCCAGCACGGCGCCGCACGCGCAGCGCGCCGCGCTGTGCCGTGCCCGCACGTGCGCCGCGCCCTCCGCCTCCGAGCGCAGCGGCGTGCCGCCGCAAGACCGGCACACCCATACTTTGCTCTCGCCGCTGTGCGCCACGGCAAAGTGCACCTGAGGAGCAAGAAAAAATCGTACCTATGAGAAGGAAAAACAAGCGCGTTGTCGAAAGCACATTATTTACGGCTAACCGATGACAATCATTATTAAATAAAAGTAATAGTGCTGTGGACTATGAAGTTAAATGTAAGAGCTTACAAATACCTAATCGATATAGGTACTTTATAAAACCTATAAATGCTCACCTGAATGGCTACTTTCGAGTCAAAAATTTCCTTGCAAAGAGAACAGCGGTAAAGGTGATGAGCGTGCAGATCCAGTAGATGCTTTTGCAAATCGTCCGGCGTAGGAAAACTACGCGCGCAGCTGTGGCACGTGTATTCGCAGGACACCGCCAGATAGTGTGCGGCGAGATGGCGCTCCGAAGCCGCCGCATCTGCGAAAGAGGCCCCGCAGTGAGGGCACGGCGTTGGGCTAGATCGATTCAACTCCCCACCCTCTTCGAGGTGGCCTTTCAAATGTGCGCGAAACGCTTCAAAGTCAGGGAGGGCCGCGTCGCATTGATTGCAGAGCAGAGTTCCAGGCGACAAGGCCAGTTGGGGCGTTGCAGAGTCCGAGCGTCGACGCTTGACCGACGGTTCTTCAGCTCTCCTGCTGAGATCTGTAGGCGCGGGTTGTTCGACGACCTGATCTGAAGGGGTTTCGCCATTGAGTAATGCTGAATGAGCGGCTCGGACGTGTAATTGCAACTGCTCCATGCTCGTGAAGGTGTCTCGTGTGCAGTAGATGCAAGCAAGGAGCGTGGGTGGCGGCTGCGAGGCGACGCGTCGCGGGGGAGTGAGTGCCGTTGCGTCAACACCGTGGGCGCTGGTCATGTGAGCCTGGAAACGGACAATTTTTTTTCCGATTGTTAAAGGACTAAATCTTAAGTTTAATTTTAATTGAATCATATCCTAAGGATTCATCGAGATCTTCCTCGTGATCTTGGTTGTGACCCCCTATATGTAACAGCATGTGACAGAATGTGCGACGTGAGCGCCTTCGCGGTTGAATAAACTAACAATATATTATGTACGCTACTACATAATAACCTGTAAGAAGAGCTTAGTCCTTCAGAAAGAGTCCCCTTATCGCGGGAAGCGTACCTACTCCTCACCGCCGCGCCGCACTTAGGTATCGGTCTCCCTGATGCCATCGCGGTCGCGCTAGTTGCACTACTTGTGCGATTTCAGCGCCGCCGCGGTGTTGTATCCGCGATCGAATAAACAAGCAATATAGGACTATTACTAACCTGCAAGAGGTCAGTCCTGCGGAAAGCGTCTCCGCACCGCGGGCAACGCAGTGCGCGCCGCCGTTCGGTCTCCCGGCCTTCGCGGTCGCGCTTGTGCCCCTGCATGTGTGACGTGAGCGCCGCCGCGGTGTTGTAGCCGCGGTTGCACACGGTGCATTGGAAAGGCTTCTGAATGTCGTGCGTCTTCATGTGGATCTTTAGGTGATCGCTGGAAAAAAGGAAGTCGTGTAAGAAACAGAGAAAAATACCTTTTTTGTACGGAACCCTAAAAAGCATAATTATTAAGGATCTCGCAAGAAAATGATTAGTTTTCAATATAAAAGGACCTAACTGATTTTTGTTATTCAGTACTATACTTACTATTTACTGATGGATGACTGTGGTACATATTAGATGCTTATAATTTTGATTTTGAAGATAAATGTGTAGATACCTACCTAATTAATAGTACAGTCACCACACGGGATTGTTATGCCATTTAAGGTTCTTGCTAAATTGATAATTCTATAGCGTAAGTATTGAACAACCAATTTAGCTAGGGCCCTAAATGGCGCAACAATCGCGGAGCGTGATGGTACAATTTACTTTCTAAGCAGATACTTACTTATACTTGATACTTAAGCCTCACAAATATAATAAGATTCATTTTTAATTTTATGAGCTGAGCGTCAGACATTCCCAAATTACACCCACAAAAAATGTAAATGTCAGTTCGAAAACATCCACGAGAGATAAAGTCGTCTTTTATGTGACCACTGATGACAATTTGTCATATGAGACATAAGTGCCCACATAAAGCACGAACCAAACAGAACTAACAAAGAGGCTTTTCACGCAAACTACAGAATAGAGGCGTTCGCCCAAACACCTCCGCTAATGGCCGGGCTCGTCGTGCCAGTTTAGGTACGGGCCATTATTTCATTTTTGTGAGACCCTCGACGCCATTTGTCAGCGCATCATCTCTTTTCACTCGACGGCGGTTCGTTGGGCCGACAAATTGCGTGGAATTAGTCACGTGACCGCGGCGAGGTGACGAAAAAGGTGACGCATCGTGGTCGAGGAGCGAGCTTTGTGCCACGACGGTGATCAATCTTAAAGGCCCATTGTCGCACCTCGCGTCCTCTTACCGTTACCGTGTGCATTACTCGCACGAACATCAATAGGCTTTGACTTAAGGATATTGTATCCTACTGGCTTCGAGGCTTTTCTATTCCATAAATACCTACTTATAAGAATCTAATTATGGTGACAACCATTAGGACGGATCCTCCTAAAGCTCATTATTCTTTAGAATTAGGGACACACTTTTGTTCGTATACAAATGCGTCCATATCTTATCTAGTTATACACATAACGTAACTGTGGGATGTATGTATCTTTGCGCTAATTTTATCCAACGTTTTTTTGTCTAGTCTAGGTATGCCCATTTCTTTAAAAATCCATACAATATACATATTATCAGGAAATTTAATTTAATATCTGGCTATATTGGTCCTTGGTGCATGTATGATCAGTGAGCAAAACATATCATACCTCCTGGAGAAGGCGGACTCGCAATGCGGACAGCGGTACTTGCGGTCGCCGGTGTGCAGCTTCACGTGGCGGTCGCGGGACCTCTTGTGCTTGAAGTGCCGCGAGCAGAACTCGCAGCGGAACGGCATTTGATCCGAATGGGTCTGAAACCAAACATAAAAACCATTGCAATGTTTGAAGAGGCAGATACGAAGCCAAGTTGGGACAATGTGGCAAATTATCAGAATCGCCTGTCCGGGTTTCAGTAATCGATGCATATAGTATTTAAAATAACAGAAAAATCATAATTATCTTAACTTAGTATAAGTTTATTTATTTTATAGCATATTATAATATCTAGTTATTTGTTAGGGTTAAACAAAATTTGCCCCCGAGTGAAACACAAAAGTTTTCACCACACCAACCCGAAGCAAATATTAAATGTAAAACATAAAACAAAATCAATTCCAAATACATTCATAATAATAATCATATCATTTAAAAGTCTATTCTACCAGCAAACATAAGAAAACAACTCAAAATTTGCATTTGATTACTTTGCCTCACATGTGAATAAAATGCAACTTTGCTATCAGTTTTTGAAGTGCAAAGTAAGCCTTTCCGAGCTGGTGTGGTGAAAATAAACTTGTACATAATACTTACTCGATATGAGTAAGTACGGATACATAATATGTATAATAGTAGGTACCATTTACAATCCTAAAAACCGGCCAAGTGCGAGTCGGACTCGCGTTCCAAGGGTTCCGTATATTACACAATTTTTAACAATCAGTGCCGGATTAAGATATGTTGATGCCCTAAGGATTTCTAGGTGCCCCCTCTCCCTCGGGTCATCAAGATTACATTGATTTTTTGGTAAATTGAGAGAAGTTCATTGCCGCGTTACAGCTGAGAATGGAAATCATGCAGTCACATCATTTTATCACGAAAATTGACAGTGCCGCAGTAGTAATGTTGCAACAGAGTACCTAATGCTGTTGCAGTCGCCACCCGAATGTCACCTTTATCATAGCTTAGAAAGTAATAGAAACGCGAGCGAAGCGAGCGCGGAAATTTTTCGATATAAAAACGCAATATGATAGACAGTTGTAAATTTTTACTTTTAGTATGGAAATCAGTCACATAATTTTATCACGGAAGTTGACAGTACTGCAGCAGTAACGTTGCAACAGAGTAATGTTGCTGCAGTCGCCACCCGAATGTCACCTTTATCATACCTTATAAAGTTATTGAAAACGCGAGCGAAGCGAGCGCGAAAATTTTTCGATATACGCAATTTTACTTTTAGTCCCAACCAGACGCGAATCCAGGATTTCATACAGACAAGGGATGGGACAGTTTTCTATCAGCCTAGCTTCGCATAGGGCTCGATATTTCTTAGGCTTCGATATTCGAGGTTGTTTTCATGCATAAAATATGCAAGAAAGCAGAGCTTGGAATTGAATTGGCGAAGTGTGAGAAAGGCAGTAGGCCTAGCTGCGAAAGGAAAGCTTGGATTTGGATCCACGCCCAAGTGTAATTAAGGCAGAAGGCCTCACATAAGACCTAACACCGAACCGCAAAAGAGTGGGTTGAAATCGAATCTATGCATGTAATCACGACTCTTCTACTGCTACCGATTGTTTCCCAAAGAATTACGCGCCATTATTTTTGTAAATTAGCTTTTGGACAGCTAAAAAAACTCGTGTGGTAAAAACGATGTGTCTGTCCCTAATTTTAAAATTTGTTCACCTTTTTCAACCTGGCATTTTGGTGCCCCTCCTGAACGTGGTGCCCTAAGCACGTGCTTGTTTTGCTTATTGGTTACAAAGTCTTTATTAATTCAACCATTAAAGTCGACGAGTACAAAAAACTTTAAGCTAGCTCTCAATTTAACATTTTTTTTAAACATAATTTTAATTTGACCTTACAATTACTCGTAAGTAGGTAAGACCGTTAAATATTTAAAATGATTATGTTATCAGAAAATTATCACCAATTACTCTAAGAAAACTACTACTCTAAGTAATCCGGCACTGTTAACAATGTATTTTTTATGTGAAACGTGAGTGAAATCTCTTTAAAAAATCCGTAGGGGTCGGATTAAAAACTGTAATTAAGTCCGACTCACGCTTGACTGTACATTTCTAATAGGTTTTCCTGTCATCTATAGGTATACCTATTTTATGTATTTTTTTCAAAATTTTAGACCTAGTAGTTTCGGAGATAGGGGGGGGGGGATGGTCATTTTTTGCCTATTTTCTTGAATAACTTCTAAACTGTTGATTTGAAAATTATAAAAATATATAAATATTATTTTAAATCCTTACAATAAGCTCTTTCATTTGATATGTAACATGATATAGTTTGAAAAATTTTTTTTTTTCATTTTTTCATTTACCCCCCAAACGTGGCCCCCATGTTTAAAATTCATTTGTTTACGTTACATGTCCGTATTCGGGTCACAAACTTACATATGTGTACCAAATTTCAACTTGATTGGTCCAGTAGTTCCGGAGAAAATCGGCTGTGACAGACGGACAGACAGACAGACAGACAGACAGACAGACGCACGAGTGATCCTATAAGGGTTCCGTTTTTTCCTTTTGAGGTACGGAACCCTAAAAAATATGGGATCAGATCAGATAACTTAATTCGGATCCAAATATCAAAATGCTACCTCATGAAATTAAAAAAATAAACAAAATACTTACTTATATGTTGTTTCAAGAAATTAGCATACCAAGAGAAGCGTACAGCAGTGATCTCCACGATAGGCTCAGCCTGTAACGTGGGAATCTTAGAGAAATACCGAATACCAATATATTGCAGGTCTTAATTTAACAGAATATAAGTATTATTAAAGCTACTTACTACATTATAAATTAGTATTTGTATTATATGACTAAGTACAAAGAGACATTTAAGTCAGTTAAAAAGGTCTCAGTAAGTCTCAATTATAATTATTGATATTATCAAATAAATAATATCAATTATTCTAAAAACCTTTCCATGCTACCCGTAAAAGTAACGCTTAAAATGTGTAAGCCATACTATGATTAAATTGAAATAAGTGCGGGTGCTGTGCTTCAGTCATAAAAAGTCGTGAGAACCGACCCAGGATGACTTGGCTTCCTCAGCGAAGCTCACCCATGCCGGCATTTTATAACAATTGGTATTCTATAGGCCAAAAAACGACTAAGAAATACTTGCTTTTAAATTAGATATCAAATTTGAAGATCGATATCGATGCCTATTCCTTCTTTCACTTGACCAAACCACTCTTTACCTTACACTAGTTACACTCTAGCTGCAAAATTTCTAAAGATCATGTACCTACATATTTTTGTGAGAGCAAACTCAATAAAAACATATAAGAATAAGTATAATTACAAGCGTCGTACTCATCCTTATTTTATAAGTTATATCTAGGTGACCGACTGAAATTAAGAACACTACGCAGTAAGTAGGTAAAAATGCCTGTCTGAATATGAGTACCCAGTTCTGTTAGACATTCAGGTATAAAGTGTTGTTTAATAAACTAGGCACTAATTTTATAATGTCGATATCAGCTAGCTAAAAGAAGTCGATAAGTAAGCACATCGATACTGAATCACTACCACGATTGCGCGTGAACAATCGATACGGAACCGATAACATTCCCGGGGATCCGGCGCGGGAGCTCGCTCGATACACATCGGTAAACCACACCGGAACATCTTCATTGGGCAATTCGTGACAAGCACGATTATTATAACGGATCAGAACTATAGAATAGAACTATCAATATAACATTATCTAAACTCTGGTTGCTGTTTCATTTAGCTTAATTGAACGAGCTCTTAAAACTAAATTTTACTTAACCTAACGATTACGTAAGTACTAACAGGAGTAAAAAAAATACGAGATACGACGTATTTAAAATGCATTTGATCATGCCAAATGAGTAGAAAGCATCACGGTATACCTAAGCAGACAGAACACAACATAACTGCAGCCGATGAAAAAGGCTAAGATTTTTTTGGTAAACCACGTCAGCAAACTTCATAAAGTTCACAAACTCGATCATCTTATTTCAAAACTAATCACGATAGGTACCGACTTAGTGCTTATTAAGTACACCTTCATCCGTGTGTGCATCAACTTCTGGTAATAAAACTAGGTGTCTGCAAGGTGGCTGTCAATAAATGAGTACTTTTACTTAGTTTTAATACCATTAAATTTTGTCGTTAAGAAACTACCAACCTGCATGCTTAGTAATCAATGCTACAATTAAGTATTTTTTCTGTTTAGAAATATCGGTGTAAAGAACAAACTAGTAATTGTATTTCACCAGGAAACTAAATACCAGACGTGGTTGTTTAATAGTATACGTGTAAAAATGAAAATTTTCACGTTCAAAGGATTATTCATAAGTCCATAATGAAGATGCAAATGTAGCGCTTATGAATCTTGGCTGGCAGCGAGATAATGGGAGCCATCGGCCTTCGCACCAACGTGAACTCAAACCAGCCGAGCCCGACTCTACCACAATACACTCCCAAACTGTGACAGCCACTTCACGCTTTTACTAATTGACCACCTCGACGGCACTCGTCCACTATCATGCTAAACACGCGTTCGGAATGATTGACTTCTATTCTGCTACGCCGCTCTTGAGCAATGGAACATTTTTCTCTAAACAAACTAACTGTATTTCAAAAGCGATTTTGGAACGAATCAATAACGTCAGGAAGCACATGGTTTTGCATGCGTTTTGCCCACTGTCGATTCGTTTCCGTATATTGTTTTTTCTTTTAATTAAGCATAACAATATGAACAATACTTAAGTATCGCCAAATTACATTAGATAGGTATTTATTTAACGTTACCGTTACTACAGGGGTATTAAAAAAAATGGTCGTGGAACCCGAAACGCAAGTATAATAAAGTAACAAGTCGCCAGAATCGATAGATATGTATTGATATTTTGGGAAGATTGTTGTTTGCCCAAAAGGGTTTGCGGTCTCGTGCTCCCCCAATTACCACGGGGTAGCCGGACGGGCCATTAGCGCCACATCTCAATTCGTTAGCGCCGCGGCGGGCAGGTACAGACAGACGCAAAACAAACTGCTCGCTCGCCTCAGGGTGTTATTATTATAGCTTTGCAGCTTTTTGATACGAAGGCTCTACAAAACCAGTGCAACCGATGACACAGTTGGTTAGTATCTCGAGATATTGTTACGATTGGTAGAGTCCGACAACCCGACCCGCCGGAGCTTGCGCAACTAAAATGGAGATAGACACCCTGATTATGAGTTATGATCTTGGCAATCATTAGGCTTCTTACTACCGGTTACTAAAGGAATACAAAAATAATCACTCGAATGCAGGTATCTAATTACGAATACCAAATTGAATAAAAAATGTATACAGAATAGATATAGAATATAAATTCGATTTTTTTTTATAATTTGTTATCGCTGCGGGCTCAGCACGGTTCCATTTTTATCGACTATCACTATGCGCGTCCCTTTCGCACTTACATACTTGTTAGAACGTGACAGGCATGGTGACAAGGGATAAAAACGCGACCGTGCTAAGCCGCCAGAACTTGGCTCATTCACTATAGTCAATTTTAATAGTTAGGATAATAGTACAGTGAAACCTGTTTAATTGGCACCTGGATAAATGGAAAACCTCAATAATTGCAACCAAAAGTCCGGTCCCGGTCCCTTGAGACCAAAAGGCCTCTATAATTGAAAATTTGGAACCTCTATAATTGCAATTTAGATTTTAGGGCTTTTCGTAATTTTGCCTCTGTAATTGACCACATCGCAACTAAGACCTCTATAATTGACACTGTGCTAAAAAAATCCGTTATTTTTGCTCTTCTTTTTACCTCTATTATTGAAACGAGTCTTACTTATTACCTCTGTAATTGAAATAATGTAGTTGTAGACAGCAGAAACAATATTTTAATAGCAATGATCATTTTATTTATATCTTCATCCAGAATTCAATTTATTTATTGGGTATCTATCACAGCCTGTAGTAGGTGAAATAGTTTTGATTAAATCAAAAACAAAGTATGCTTTTTACATTCTAATAAAACTTTCTTCTAGAATTCAAGGGATTTTTTAAAACCCAAATGAGTAATAAGAAACTAAAGTAGTAATTAATGTAGTGTAAAAGTGCAAGTATAAACAGAAGCTATATATAGACCAGAAACCCAGAACGTAAGCGTGTAAATCTACTTTCAATGGTTATTTGCACCTCCATAAAAGAAATTTGTCAGAACGCAACCTCTATTAATGAAAACCTCTATAATTGACACAACGATTTTTTGAACCTCGTTAATTGACACGACCTGCTTAAATGAAAAACCTGGTTAATTGACAAAAAATGGCCGGTCCCTTGAGATTGCAATTATCCAGGTTCCACTGTAGTAAACGTAACAACTCGTCTTTTGGTAAGAGGTTACAGTGGCCCATTAATGTTTTTATTATCAGATGAGGAGTGTCACTGTTTTTTTTTTTCGAAAATACTCGACCTTCGTCTCATTTTTATTAATTATATCTGTCACCATGCCCATGCCCGTCACGTTCTAACACGTAGGTATGTTATGGGAGGTGGAGGTAAGGAAATCAATATCCATGTATATAAAAGTGTCCGTCAATAAAAAACCTTAAAAAATAGGTGGCGCTACAATACCTAGAATATTTGATTTAAAAAAATCAAATCATGACAGCGCACTTCACCCCGTCAATAACGCCTACGTTCTTAGCTACTCTAGCGCTACTCTGGAGAGATTTGGAACTATTATTTACAGCTGACTGAGTGTCCAGCTTTTAAAACTGTTCTACCATAAGAGATTTCGCTACTTATACTCTATACTCCATGACGTATGTTAGTGCGAAAGTGATATAGGCATATTGACAGACGATAAAAATGGAACTGTGCTGCCACCGCAATGAGTGTATTACGTACCTATATAAAAGTGTAAGAGTATCTTTTGCAGCAATTATGGATAACGGTGTCCGGCGGTGTAAGGACCTAATTGAACTAAGTGGTGGCGCTTCCGCCGTCAACAAGAAAGGAACTTGTTCCCTCTATTTACGATTATGGTCATATCATAGGTACTTAATCTGATTTTGATTTTCAGATACTGAAAGGTTGGTACCTAAGTGTCTAACTTACAAATAAAGTTTATAACCCAGTAGTTTATTTCATAAAGTAACAAAAGTTTCTTATATATCTAAGAAAGTGTACAAATTATTAAATTTCGTTACTTACTGTATTTGGCACATACAGTTTAATTCGCTTTCTTTACTTTCCAAAAGGGCGCCAAATTATTATGTGCCCAAAGGCCCCAGCATAGTTTAAGACGGCCCTTAAACTATGCTGGGATTGTTGCGCCATTTAGGGTCCAAGCTAAATTGGTTGTTCAATACTTACGCTATAGAATTTCCAATTTACCAAGAACCCTAAATGGCATAACAATCTCGTGTGGTGACTGTACATAGGTCGAAAATGAAACTGTAGATATCGAATATTTCAATGGGTGCATAAACATAAGGCCAATAAACTTAGAGGCGACGTCTGTGCAGGATCTATGGGAAGCTATCCATCTAAATTAAATCATTAGCGGACACCATACATCAGGTAATCTAAGCCAAGAGCCCGCTGCATTTTAATTAGGTAAATACAGCTACCTACTTCCACCGATCTATGTATCACTCACACTAGGTGTGCAATAAATCGAACTGGCAGAGTACTCACTAGGTATTTTTAAAACTCAGATTTTTAGGGTTCCGTACCCAAAGGGTAAAAACTGGACCTTACTAAGACTCCACTGTCCGTCCGTCAGTATGTCCGTCTGTCTGTCACCAGGCTATATCTCATGTACCGTGATAGCTAGTTGAAATTTTCACAGATGATGATATTTCTGTTGCCGCTATAACAACAAATACTAAAAAGTACGGAACCCTCGGTGGGCGAGTCCGACTCGCACTTGTCCGGTTTTTTTACTTTTGGCATCTTTTGTTTTCTTTAAAAAAATAGTGATCTTTTTTTAAAGATTCATTGAGTGTTTAAGATGATTTAAATTTAGAATAAATCGTGACCAGATATTGGCAGCTGGAGAAGATGGTGCTGTGTGGCGCCATTCGACAATTCAGTACTAAATCACAAGCACAAGACATAGAGGTATAATAAGACATACTGAAATGACGAACTTTAACTACTTATTGATATCTAACTTGAGTTACCGCATTATTTAAAAAGCTGTACAGTGGCATATACATTTGCTTCAAATTCAAAGCATTCATTTGCCTCGGAAATCAAGGTACCTACTTATGTGCTTAGTGGGCAATATCTTTGTTATAATGGGCATGTCTCATAGAAATTATATACTTCCGGAAAATAAACTTGATCACCCGATTATATGTTAGGTGTAGAGTTGTAGACACATAAATTAATTTGTAGCTCTTGTGATTTCAGTTAGCAAGCCTCAATTAACTGCTATTACTATATCAACTAATGTACGTTCGTTCGTACGTAACGTACGTACAAACAGTGAAATTGACTGCTTGGTTCGATAGGCTCATATGGAACTATTTAAAGCATAAACATTAATAAAATTTCAATTGTTTTAAACTATTTTTTTTCTCAGTGTACCATTTAGCACGAGTCCCAATAACCACCAAAGGATTCCCTTTGAAAATCTACTAATTGCCCCGTACCTAGTAGGTTTAGATAAACCCCTAAACCCCTGGAGTCGCATGCCAGTTCGCGCGCGCTCTCACCACAGTATAATACTTACAATCAGTAGGTATTTTCTTACTTACAATGACATGACGTTATACTCGTACCTACATGTCTGTAAATAGCTTATGCAGCTCTTTAAGAGCTACGTACTTGCATTTGACTACATATATATTTGAGGCTTTTGGAGTCGAAAAGTTAGGTGAGTGACCAAAGGGCTGGCCAGTATTTCGCCCAGGGAATTAGCATCGCCATTCAACGGGGAAATGCGCGACCAGCCTGCTGGGTGGGCACACTGCCTGCTACTCGTAGTAATTATTTATGACATCACTAAAGAATCTAAGTGACCTTAAACTATTGGTACAGTACATGTGACCGTGTCTAACCTTGTTTTTCCATAGATCCTATCCACTATTTTCCAGTTTAAATGAGTATTGAGTTAGCTAAGAACAGCGAGCTGCAAAATTGCATGGACACGATGTATAAATTGAATTCATTCATAAAGTGGCGATTCACTTTTTCAACTCGGATGTTTTCATCATCGTTGCTTTACTAACTTACGACTACTCGCGGGCAGTAGTCTGCGATCCAAGCACAAGGCATAAACATGACAGCGGCATGTTTACTCCCCGCGCTTAATTGGAGTAATCCCGCGCCGACAGAATTAATAAATCCAATCGCCCGCAAACGATAAATCGCAGCCGCTAGCGCTCATGCCCGTGGACCACGCGTCTGCGCAAACTGAATCACAAGTGCTTTCCATGGATCTGGATTACGATTCGATTTGTCGATGATACGTTCAAAATGTTGACAAAAAAATGCTGATTCCAACTCTCTGCACCTTCAGTCTAACAATCAACGAAATCGTATCGTAATATTCCATTTTAAAGACAAAAAGTAGGCAATTATTTAACTGCCATGAGTAGATAATAAAATAACTCAGAGCCTATGATTTAATTAGGTAAGTACGGAATCGCAACTAAAAGGCGAATGAAAGAAACTTGATAATTGTATAGCATCCCACAGTGAATAGAATACGACTATAATTATCATACATAAAGAACCTTCTACAATATTGATTCACGCTGTGGCGAACACATTGCGAAATTCATCTAGCATCGACATCTTCGTGCGAGCGGTCAATAAGCGGAGCGCCGCGCGCGCTGCGGGAGCCCGGCCCCTGGGTGCACGGAGCCCTGCTGGCCGGCCTCTCGCCGTAACACCACCTCTGTTTATGGTGAAAAGACACGCGAATAACCACGGTTTATTATTACCACAACACCGTGAGAGCGCACAACGAATGTTTCCGAGTAAAGATCACCTAAAACAAGTTTTTAAACGTTGATGGTCAATAAAAACGGTGGAATGGGCACTGGGCGGCTACTGAGTGGCACCGTGACTTTCACAGGTGGAGCGACGGCGGCGGTTCACACCGCGCGGGTGCCCCGGGGTCAGAATTGCCCACTGCGCCTACCGTGTAGCCAAGCCAGCGATAGGTATGTTAGACAACAATTTACTCTTGATGTGTATCATAATGGCCTGTTCTGTGTCATGTTTTATTTTAATGAGATTCAGGAAATTTCAACTCGTACCTACTCTACTTAAGAACGCACACAACTTATAAAAATACTTTTTTAACCTAGTCATAGCAGGGGTTTAGTACCTAACAAGTTATACCAATGGACGTCATATATGACTTTTATTACGACGTCTGTGTATTATAGTATAAGAATTATGATCTTCAGGAGACGTTGTTTACCCAAGTTAAGAGCAGTATTTATTTACCTACACTTTTTAATTGTACAGGATTAAATTGCCTAATTACTTAACTAACCTAATTTAAGGATCTAGTTTCTACCGATTGGAAGGTTAAATAGATTGTTGTATGTGCAAAAAGTAGTGTCTTTGCCAATTAACAGCAGACCCTGCAGCAGCCGATCTGGGATAGGAGATTTATTATTTATTATTATATTATCTACTTGACATCAATGTAACCTTATGTAATAAAAAGGAAACGTGTGCTTGTCACTTTTATTGCTCTTTATCCGTCTAGTCTAATTTCAATGCTGTGCACTCATTGGTCTTAAATTAAACAGCCAGCTTGGGGAAAGGATAACGTTATAAATGCAATTTAAGTAGATGCTAGATGTACTGATGATCAACTTAATTGGAAGTGCAATCGCAATAAGACACGTCGGCTACGGCACGCCATTCGCAGAGTGGGTGTGATGCCGTCGCCACACCACCGCGGGCACAGCCGTCTCTGAGACTGCTTTATTACCCAGAGATTGCTCTCCGACTGATCAACCTCTATCAAATACAATACGTATCAGACGTCTTAATTAACTCCGACAGCAATTCCTAACGCACTCTCCTTTACAGTTTTACGATTTCCCCGGAGGCGCTGCTCGCCCGAGACGAATGGCTGCGTGTGGACTGCCAATTGATTTATTTTTAATGAACGCCTTTCCCAAGCTGCGGTGCGATGATAAAGGTGTGGCGCGCAGGCTAGGGAGTTGTTATCGCAAGCCTATTTCCGGCCGTCACCGCTCTGTCGCGCGCGAGCCCGACGCGATCATCGCCCGATACATTTGTCGGCGACCACGGCTAAGATACAAGTTCGCGTCTGCGCATGCACTGATCGATATCTACCGAGACGCAACGGCGACTGTGCAATTTCTTCTGATAATCTAATGAAATCCTTTAGCAATCAATAACCTTTGCCGATTTAATTGCACCAGCTAGCTTAAATCATAACAAGGTGTTATTTTTGTCGCTTTACGAGTGATTTGTATCTAGGCGGATTTGGGAGCGGCGGCATGTAAAGTGACGTTTCTATTTGTCCTATCTTAGCTAGATCTGTCGCGGTGTGTGTTGTAATCGTAACGCAGCGAGATCGCGGGCGAGCGGCGCGCACAAAGGGACCGAGATGTACGGCCGGCGTAATGGCCCTCACGTCACAGACCAGCTCGGTGCAAGGCGGCTGAGATACATATCTACACACCGGCTCTGTAAATGGGCCGTTTTGGGTATCTACTTGCTAATGAAGCGCAGTGGCTGCATGGTGAAACTGGACTGTGAATTCATAGATATGACGGATTTAATGGCCACATTGTTCACCCCGTCAACCAGGTTATGCTACCACAAAAGACGCTTGAGGTAACTTGTCTAGGTGATTTTAAATGATAATCATTGCCACATTGTAGGTAACTACAGCTATTAATAGGTACCTTAAGCAGCTCGTCCTTTTCTATAAGTTTTAGATTTCAATCTATTTTATCTTTATTAATAATATATTTTAATGTTTAAAAAAAATCTCTAGTTATATGTAAGAAATCCGCAACGCAGGCTTCGTCCGGTGGCTACAAATGCAAATCAGCAACATGCTTCGTCCCAAACATACCAAGGATGATATCCGCAAGTATCTATTTTACCAATATGTAATACATATTTTGGTTTAACTCTCTGTGTCTCTCCAAATTAGGATACAATCTTATTCAGATACAATAATTTACAGGCATCGGAGTTTTTGTCGCATTGTAAGACTAATAGCAAGCTATGGAGTCGACATTTGCCATAAATGTAAACTATTATTCATACTCATACTCATTTATTTAATTTATCTTAAAATGTCTTTAGAGCGGTCGGTCGTGTATATTATCTTATTCGAATTATATAAAAAATATTTTTCTATTATAATGTAATAGAATTCATAACTTCAACTATTTTATTGCCTATGCCACTGAATTATACGAAGGAAACACGATATCTTCACCATCCACATCGACTTCGTCGTCCACTGAAATACGTGATTCATACCTATTATATGTATACATTATATATCCATCGTGTTTTGTATACATATTAAGTTCCTCTCGTTCTTGTACCAAATCGCACATCTGATTAATCTTTCCAATTTCTCGTTTAAATAAGTATGAAAGTATAGACAGACACATGTTGAAACGTAAAATATCTTTCAAGTAAACAACTAATCAATGACAGTAGTGATAGAATTAATTCATAACTTTTTAAATTGCGGAATGTTATTTTCTTAATAGGTGTCAGTTCCATTCACTTTCGGCTTTATTGCAACAAATGAGGTTTAATAAATTAAACTCATATACGTAGTAACTTAGTAATCTGTTCTCATATTAAATAAAATTAGTCATGAGTATGAGTATGAATAAGTCTTTACATTTATGGCAAATGTCGACTCCATAGCTTGCTATTAGTTTTACCATGCGACAAAAACTCCGATGCCTGAATTAATTTAATTTGAATAAGTACGTGCCAGTGAAAATTATTCACCTGAAACGCACATTATTCCACAGCTAATTAAACCCCTAATTATAGAGGTGTGACTAAGTGTGCATATTAGATACGGCGGCATCCTGTGAAGGCCTGTGTTTGTTGTCGATGGTAACAAATAACTACTTACCTGTTCATGTTTCTTAAGATAGGACAGCCTCGGGAAGGCCTTGTCACAGAACTGGCACTGGTAGGGCGTGTGCTCGGTGGCGCCGAGCGTGAAGGGTGGCTCGGCGTCGGCGTCGCCGGGCTCGGCGGCGTCCGTCGTCGGCGACGGCGACGGCTCCGGCGTCGACGACGGCCACGAGCTGCCCGCCGTGCTGCCCACGCTGCCCAGCGCCTCTGTACAACAATGTTTATAATAAGTAAGAAGATATTGACGCTTTTTTGCTGAGTCATCTGGGTTTAGGCACCTTAGTTTGAAGGCTCAATTACTGGGTCAAACAGATCACTGTGTTATGTCTTTTCTGTAGACATACACAATAGTTAAGGGCTATAAAGGTTAATTTTCTTATTTAACCCTTATCCACGTGAAAAGGTCCTCCTTTTATTTAGATAACTATGATAAAATCATTGCTTACATGCCCACAAGCTGTTAACTATTGCCCACAGGAGAGAAAAATGTGCTGTTCGCGATAACACCCTAGTTTTCTCTCCTGTGGGCAATAGTTAACAGCTTGTGGGCATGTAAGTAATGATTCTATCATAGTTCTTTAAATAAAAGGAGGACCTTTTCACGTGGATAAGGGTTAAATAAGAAAATTAACCTTTATAGCCCTTAACTCTTGTGTATGTCTACAGGAAAGACATAACACAGTGATCTGTTTGACCCTACTATGGAAGCCGAATTACAATTCTTCCATAGTTAATAATGATAACAGAAACATTAAAATACTACCTAACTTACATACGGACCCACAATCAAACAGATTTATTATTATCATTTAGTAATAAAATCCTTCTACCATTCTTTAAAAAAATCCAAGTAAAGGAATAAACAGTAAATGACAACTGAGACGCTTTTACAGGCGCTGTAAAGCACATTAAGGCAGACAGCGTAGCTCTAGGCTCAGATAAAGCCATCATAAATATCGAGAAAGCCCCACATTTCAGCGTTAAAGGCGATATATCTCCGGGAGCGCGTGAAATATAAACAAATTGAATGGGCCGCAATGACGAGCGGTATCACCGCAAATGATGAGTAATGTCCACGGGCCCCGGGCTCCCGCCAGTGCCTACCAAAAGAAACCACGACTACAAGTAACGAAAATTACCCTAGCAATGCTAAATACAGAGTATACTAATAAATTCAGTTTATGTTCGTATTTATTGTCGCAAATAGTTATCGTTTGCATTTGCTAACGTTACTAACTTACAGATTAACTCTGAACATTTGTATATTTTTATTTTATCTAATAACTCGTCCATTTATTTACCTACGAATAGGGATTGCAAACCGGATTGATTTTCAATCCGGCCGGATCCGGCCGGATTTTGGCCTCAATCCGGCCGGACCGGATCCGGTTAGGTATAAGGATATTAAAGTTAATTAAATGACATATTTTTCAAGTTTTATGCGTTATATGAGACACAAAGGGTATTTTTACAAATGTATTCATAAAACAACAATTTGAAGTTAATAAGAAATAACTTTTTAACAATAAAATAAAACTAAGTATGTATTAAAAAGTGTCACATAGTCAATATCAATATAAAAAAAAAATATTTGAAATCTAAGTCATTTATTAATTTTATTATAATTAATCATTCACACTCTGCTCAAATTTATACGTTTACAATAAAAATATAAATTTGATTTGATGGGATAATTATGGGAATGGAAATGGAACTCCTTGAAAGGACAAGTTTTTGTAACTGTTCTTTGATGGAATTATTTGTAACGCTGACATCCATTCTAGTAACAAGATATTTTACTTTTAACCAAAATTGTATGAAATGCGCTCCAATATTATCTTGCTTTAATTTTTTATCCGTGAAAATAGTTTTATAGCCTAAATCACAAATAAATAAATAATTCATGAATAAATATTTGAGGACAATTTTATACAGATCGACCTACTCGTAGCCCCAAACCAAGCAAAGCTTGTAATATGGGTACTAGCTAGCTCTAGGTAGTACTACTAGGCGACGATATATATACGTATAGTATATTGATAAATACATGCTTATATACGTACAAAACACCCATAACTCAGGAACAAATATCTGTGTTCATCACACAAATAAATACCCTTACCGGTATTCAAACCCAGGACCATCGGCTTCATAGGCAGGGTCACTGAATGAATGGTCACTAAGTACTCACTAGGCCAGACCGGTCGTTACAAATGCCTTCCATGGCATCTCCATCCTTTAATTTTTACTTCTAATTATTTAAGTAATCGTCGTATCGTGCCGATTCGTGTCACCAACATGAAAGAAGAGGAAATCCTCTTCTGTTCTCAATCATAGTCATATTAAATATCATCTTATTTTACTAAATTTGGAATTTTTCATTCGTTCTTTATTCTGTTTAACTTCTTTCTTCTATCCGTCGCCTTTATCTCACCTAAAACGCGCAGTGGGTGCTGCGTGTGGTCTTATTTTCTATTTTCCCGGATCCGGTCCGGATCCGGTGATTTCAACCGGATCCGGTAGCTCCTAAAATGTGCCGGATCCGGCCGGATTACCGGATCCGCCGGACCGGATTGCAATCCCTACCTACGAATCCTTACTCTTTTACTCTGAAAAAAACAAGTAAACCATTTAATACGCTAGTTCAACTTTAAGACTTTTTTTTTAATTTGGCTATACACAGTATATAAATATGTACATATTAGCGGTACTCACAAGCGCAACATCGGTTGTCTAAGAGACCATTTTTGCAGTGCGTCTCCCCGTTCCCTAACAAGGACTATTAATATCCATCTGTTCCCACGACGCCCCGGACGCCGGTAGCGGCGCCTAATGGCCAAAATGATAACAATTGAATTTAGACGTTCGCAGCGCCATTACGGCTGCTTTATTTCCACGTGCATCTATTTCATTGCACGAGGGATTTAATATGGCATTACTTACTTAATCAAGTGTATTCCTTACAGGGCAAAAACTTCCGGTATCGACATTAAAGTAAGTAAGAAATAAAAAATATTAGTGCCGACAATCTCCTGCCACACCGCCGTCTGAAAAATATACAGCCGAGCTGTGTCAACTCATGAATTTAACATTTATAATAATGTTGTTTAAAGGAACTAAAGGAAGCTAATGAAAAATAACTTTTACGCTACGCTAGGTATTTTTTTAACCTTTTAGCAAGAATGTGAAACTGATTGGTTGACTTTGTAATTTTTTTTAAGTAGGTAACAAACATTTTAACAACTGTACCCGTACCATGAGTCACTGACAGTGTCAAAACTGACATATACGCTAACGTCTACGTAATTTACTTTTTACATCTCGCTCGCGCTAATATGCGAGTACGAGCGGGATCATATTAGAAAGTATGTTACGTTATCGATAGCGTTTATACTTATCAGTGCCAAACTGGTGGTAGCCACACTTATGAAAACCTTCTATTAAGTACCTAATTCGAGAATGTCACATACCATATTTTTAGACTGAGATCACCCATGAAGCAGAATATGTGGAACCTTGTTCCTAAACAACCATCATGTATTTTGATGCAGTTTACGATAAGGCGTGGTCAGAAGTTTGTGGTGCAACACCGGTTTTTCATTACGCACTATCAAGATCTTCTGCTCTGACCATGTGACCCAAAAAGATGGTAACTTTTGTACAATTAGTCAGAGTATCCGTATGATTTGATGCTATATTACCGCTTTGACCTAATTCTGTGTTAGCCCACTTGGTTGACCGTAAAGTATCGGGGGGCACGACAGTGCCCCCGCCAAGTCGAACGCGAAGCAAACACTGCCGTACCATCCTTTACTGGAACCATTTCGCCGCATTTTCAGGCCCCTATTTGAGAACCTTTGGATAAGACCAGAACGCAGAAATTTTCGTCATCCAGTAAGCTATAATCACATGCTTAAAATCCAAAATTTCAAGTCAATAGGTCATTTAGTTCCGAAGTTAAGCGAAAGCAAAGTTTCGCATTTATGACATTCACTCAGAATAGAACTAGTACTTCCCATAAACTCAGAGAGCTGAAATTTGGTACAGAGTTAGGGTTTAATGGCCACATAAAGGGAAAACTATAAAAACTAGGATAATCGAAGATCTGGAGTACCTGGTGACCCTGATTAGAAAACACAAGAGCCCAACCAAACTATTAGAGATCAACATACCGCCTTTACAAAAAATATTCAACTTGGTGGGCCGCTTCATTTGATGTCAAAAATCGAAGGTCTGAAGTATCTGATGAAGAACCCTCAGCTGGTCTCAGCTGTATTAGAGATATGGTAATGCCCCGTCCTCCTATTGGTACATAAAAAAATCAATCAATATGCCCACGTTTCTACAAAAAGAAGTGAAATCCCACCAAAAACATTCTGTAAAAAACTAGCCAAGTCTCGATGGAGCTGCTTGTTTATCTCTAAAAAGTAATGAAATCTAGACAAAGTCGTGCTAAGTCTAAGGTTCCTTACTGCGTTTTCTTTATTATTATAGTTAATGTTGTGTGACTTGGCCGTTGAAGGGTACACAAGGGTACAAAACCAGGTGCTCCATGACACCATTGCACCAAAAATAATATTAGCCAATTTTCTGTTACCAATAGTGCACGTCGTTGCAACAAAATTTATATAAAATCAATAAAAACGGCTTTTATGGCCAAAAGTATTTTCGGCATGGCCCCTAAACTCTATAACAAACTGCCAGATGATATCACTAAATTAGTATTTTCAAAAAGAGTCTGTTTAAATTTTTAGTTACGAAAGCATACTACTCGATCGGAGAATATTTGTCTGATACAGAATATTAATTATATAGGTATATGTAGGAATGTAAATTACTAAATTATATTTTATTTTTATAGATTAAGTTTGTAAATATGCATGCACCATCTGGAAAATATTTGTAGGTATGCCTAATGGCTAAACATAGTGATACTATCAAACTGCACAACGGGACTTAATCGCGTATTTAAGTTTTAAGATTTACCCCCGTTGTCCCCGTGGTCTGCTCCGAGACCACGGGGACAACGCCGTCCTCGAAACGTCGGAGGTAAATCTTAAAACTTAAATACGCGATTAAGTCCCGTTGTGCAGTTTGATAATGTTTAATAATCGTGAAAGTTTAAATCAGCATAGTGATACTCTTTTTAAGTGTACAATTATATCTGTAAAAACCTATGTTTACAAATAAATATATGATTTATGATTTATGATTTATGAAAGACCTACGGATTTTGTAGAGACGTACCGCCATTATTGCAAAGCGATTCTTTTAAAAACTAACTTTCGTCCTCGTAGAAGTTGTAAAAACTTTCGACCCCACGTTCACCCTCTCTTATATAGGAGATGTATTTCAATAAATCCTTTCTTAGTGGTGCTCGACAACACTTATGAAGAATAGGTATGTTTCATATTCCAAAACTCTACCTTCAGCGGTATAGGCTGTGCGATGTCTGTCAGTAGAGTCCGACTAAGCTAACTGTGCACCGATTTGACCAAACGGAAGGAGTGTCATTAATGTCATTATTAACGTCATATTTGCAAAGATGACGTTGACATTAATGATGACATCGCCATACTTTGACATTGCAAATGCCATGCAAATTTTGCTTGGTTCGACTCTATCTAAGCAAAGAAAAAAAGTACCTACATAGAGTGCTCACTCCATACATAAATAATACTGACTACGAAAATAATAGTCAGTTTGGTACCAAAACTGATGTATGGACTACCATAACGGTACCAAACAGCGCGCCAGAACCGACTTAGAAAAAAAGCTTTCTTTGTACCTTGATTAATGTGTATGTAGGTACAGTACATCTAGTCAAATTCGCATTTTTACTAAAAACGGGTTTTTACGGTAACGTGTTACAGGCCACACCTGGTATAATTGGTATTAAAGCGGACTGTGAGCGATTGTACCTACATCTTTTGGATATTGAGTTAAGATTGTTCGATCAATATTCATCATCGCCATCATCTATCAACGCCAACGATTTATTTTCCTTCTGTGGTTGAAAACACGTAGATTACTTACTGTCTAAAGTATAATTCTACATTTTTTCGAAATCAGTTACACGTGTAGTTGTAGGTCTACCGGCAAAGGGATTTCTCTAGGATCGGAAGAGTGTTCATATTCAACGGTAAATGAAGTCAAAAAATAGAAGTAGTGTGTTGGTCCAAGTGAACCACTCTTCAGGTTTACGGGACGTTCAAGTTTCATGTAAAAAGTCTATAAAATAGATAGCTTGTCAATGCTAAAACGAGGTTGTATGTAACCAAACCCTTGAAACCCTAGAAGATGAATGCAATTATTCGTAGTGTAATTCATTTGTTTAGGTAGCCAATTGGCACTAACAAGTAGTATAATTAAGTACCTACCTACCTTTGACTTATTAACGTTTGTTTTTGGTTGTCGTAAAGAAAACGTACCTACTCGTTACCAGGATCCTGTGGATATTAGCAGGTAAGGACGGTCAACGGTACTTAGCACGTACGGATTAGAGAGGGGAGTTGGTGGTGGGATAATTAACAGTAACATGCACCACGCAAGCCGTGCAAGTGAGCAGCGAGTGGCGCCGGCGCCGGTGGGCGGCGGAAGCGCACATCCTAATTGCGCCGTCTGGGACACCTCGACCGGCGCCTGCGCAATCAACGCCGATCGCGAGCTGTTTATTGTCCTTTATGTGATATCACTAGGCCTAGCCTAGCCTACTCTCCTTCGAAATTTACACGTGATCTCGACTTTATATTCATTTGATATTAATCGCAGTGCATCTCGCTCTTACTCAGAAATACCTAAGTATCCGAGCAAGCGAGCTGTAGGTACTTATTTCTATGAGTGAAGGACTAGAAATTTTGTGGAAAGTCGTTGTGTCAGACGAATGTAAAGTGTTGTAAACCAACTGTTATTTTTTGCTGCAATGTAAGTAGAAAGAATTGCAATAACAAACATTTGAAATCGCAACAAGTCGCGGGCAACAGCCAGTAGAGTCCGACCAGTGAGTCGTGCACAAATAAAACGCGGGAATATCAGTACAAACCGCACCTGACATTAAAATTACTATGAAATTAAATGACAGCTTGAAACTGACAGCTTATTTGATAGGAAAAAAAGTTGCCATATAATTTTAAAAAATAGGTTGTGTCACGACTCGCTGGTCAGACTCTACCTACTATATAAATTGATTGTCAATATTACACAATATTGATAATTAATATATATATGTACTATGTAGTTTGTTTTGTTCGGGAGGCAATCGGAAAGGGGTATAGATAAACTATTATGCATATAGTCGGTCTAAGCTAACTTTGCACTGGCTTAAATAGATGAGTGAGCGATTGTCATTATAAACATCACTTTTCATAGAAATTTATCATTAATGATGACATCGCCACAATTTGTCGTTGTTTTTACATTTTTGTGTGTGGGAATAGTACCTAAAACGTTTCCTCTTGAGATCTTTCGTATCTCTTAGTTGTGGACATCGTCATTAATTATGTTAAATGTCAGTGCAATAAAATAATTTGGAGCCGTTATGCAAAACGTTTATGCTAAATATTAACATTATCGATGTAATTTTAAGCATCTTAGTGTGACAAAGCCCGAATGAGTTGGTTAGGCGCCCTTCTTTTATTACTTAAGACGATTTAGGGGGGGGGGGGGGTCGAATATATCTTATTTTTTATTACAAGGGGGAGGGCGAGGGTTTTCATAGTTCATGCGTAAGATCACAAAGGTGCGAAATTTTTTAAATTTCTATGATGTTAGCCGCTTAAAATAATACTTCCACACTCTATGCTATCGAACACGGTGCAGAGTTAGCTTAAACGGGCTCCAGTACCTTTGTAAGTACAAATACACGTTCCCAAAATGCTTTTTTTGAAAAATAAAGACCACCAAACCAAACGTGTAAGTATTCATTGATTCTTACGTAATATAAATAGTATAGGGGGGAGGGGGTCAAAAACTGGCAAAAATAGTCTTACGTAATAAATGAATGGCGCCTTAATGTAGACACGAGGAAAGTGTACTACCTAATTAAAATGATACAGAATATCAAATTGTCTGTCAAAGTGTCAACATTAACTATTCCTGAGGGCCTACCGCGAATAGGGGTCATCCATTAATTACGTCACACGAATTTCTAGGTTTTTTATCCCTCCCCCCCTCCTTGTCACACTTGGTCACATTTGGCAAACCCCTCCCCCCTGGTGTGACGTCACATTTCTTCAACGAAATTGGCAAATATTTATTTAATATTTTATCAAAATATTTTTGACAAAAGAAATATTAGTAATTTTATAACCCAAAACTGATTAAGAAATAAAATTAAACGAATATAAACGATTATCGTTTCAAAACCTTGTCATTTAAATGATAATTAGCGTATAAAATAATTTAAATACATTTTCGGTTACTGATGAAGTTAAAGTGACCTCACAAAGTGTATGACTCCCCCCTCCCCCTTGTCACAACATGTCACATTTTCTTGACCCCCTCCCTCCCCCTAAACGTGTGATGTAATTAATGGATGACCCCATACCAAAGTTCGCAAATTGCAGGCATCTTCCCCTGTAACTCTAATTACGTCTTAATTGGAGTAAAGGAGAAAGATGCCCGCAATTTGCAGTAGGCCCTCTGGACTAAACCTATTAAGTACAACAAATACAGGATCGATGTACTGATGATGATGATGTGATGGAAAAACAATGAAATCATATCGCGGTAGACCCGTTCGTGTAATTAAATATGTCGATGTACTTATTTATTATTTTGAAATGTATTAGATAAATTCAATTATATGACTTCAAAATACTGCCTAATTGTTTATAAATAAAGAACTAAGAGTAGACGTAAATAAATAAAAGAATCCACCTGCTGCTTGATTGCCTCGCGATTGAAGCGGATTGACCGGCGCGTGGCGCGTGCCAAACCGCTTCGTCCAATTAATTACCGCTTAATTATTATTGTTTTGCTGAAGGACCGTATTATAATGAGACTGACTAGTCAGTTAGCACGATTTGTAGGTTTCTTTATCTGGCGGTTGAATAAATATTGTAATATTTTAACGTCCGAAGTACTTTTCTAAGGGTGGTATTCCACCTGTCCAATTTTTTTGTCCAATGTGTATTTTATCTCACATTTTGCTCAATGAGAGAGTGAGACGCAATGACATTGGACCAAGATATTGGACAGATGGAATACCACCCTAGAATAATTCCCGGCAACAATCACATTCGATTTTTTTTGTAGGCTTATTAGATATATCTCATGCCTAAAATTATATGTTTTCGCGATAATCATCAGGTCGGACCAATTTTATGAAACCAATTAAGTAGCTACATAGTTGCATAGAATAATTATGTTTGACTGACTAGGTAGGTATAGGTACCGATGTATACATATATTTGTTCGCAACATAACTTTAAGTTAGTTGTTACAGATCACGATTATTGAATAAGTTACCTACAGGAAGTCGCATTTTTTGTCGTTTGTTTTATTTTAATTTATTCATAAGTGTCTGAGCAATAAAGAATATTTGTAGGTATTTGTCTCTATTAAGGGCATAAAATATCTTAGATTGGTTTAACGTCAACAATGTAGAGTCATTTTTGTACTGACAAAAATGACTCTACTATGTTGACTTTCGTATTTACGGACGTGCCGACGGAAAGTTTCGAAATTTTCCACATAAACAAATTTCAGAGGTTTGAACATTTTATACGATCAACGAAATTTTCCGTTTCCAAATTGAAAAATTCTTAATTTTTTTACATGTTTCAAAAAGCAACCCGAAATCCTACGTAGTTTCAAAATTGTATCGTTATCTATATTAAGCCAATAAGAAACTTAATTAGATAAGCTTTAAAGTTAGTTTACATACTATCGACTGCCCGACGCCGGTATAAACATCAAGTTAAACATGAAGGCATACAGTTAGGTATATGTACTTTACATAAAGTAATTAATTGAAATATTTGAGCACAGATTGGTCACATAGGTATTAAATTAACTCATAAGCAAGTGATGCATACATACAAGTGTTAATTGTTATTACAAGTCATACACACTTGTCCGTCCACATAATCAAGCCTGGCTCACCTTTTAAATCCTCGGACGTCACGTCGTGGTTCTCCTTGTTGGCCTGAATCTTCTCAATGAGGTGCTCCAGCCTACTGCTGTTGCCTTTGAATAGCATGATCATGTCGGAGGCTCGAGGCGAAGCACCCGGGCTTAAGACCGCGACTGAGCAGATTGCCGCAGGTGCATCGGTTCCAGTTTATTTCGGACTTTTTTGCGGGTGCAGTTTATCGTGAGTGCGAATTAACGTACGCGTGCGGAACAGGTGCCGCTAATTGACGGGGCGCTCGTCGCGGCTGCGCTTCCTTCACGGCAATTATTTGGGTGGCCGCTGATCGGCTTAATTACCCACAATCATTTAGGGCATGCACCTTGGTTACAGGTGAATTTGAGGATCGTAATTACTTTGTGTATTTTGAAGGTTGAGTGAACGCCGGCGTCGGCGGCGGCGAGTGCGGCGCGACTGCGGGCCGGTGGGCGAGCCGCGGCGGGCGCTGGCACCTCGCGGCACCCTGCGCCCCGCCTAGCGCTCCGACCCGCCCACACGATCCCCCCTCCACTGCACCCACGCCTAAACTGTTTCAAGTTTTCAACACTAACTCTAGTTCAGAAAAAATATGTAAAGATAGATTATTTGGTCATCAAATTAGGTAGTACCTATCTAGGCCATTATGAGTTTTAAAGTTTTAGTAGGTACTTACTTAGAACTTTAAAATGTCAACCAATGTTTTCAAAACTACTATCTAGTATGCAATAAATCCTAAACACATCCTAAATGAATCCTAGTGCTCGCTTCCTCCTGGTAATGTCAAGCATGCAATTACATGATATGGTATAGTACCTAAGTTGTCTAGCATAAAGTCACGAATCAGGTACAAATATACATAATAAACTGACAAATCAAAAACACTCGGTAAGTACCTAAATATTCACCTAAATATTTTCTATAGAATATCATTCAGTTCCCGGGAGAAACAATCAATCGTGACATTCGTGACACATTCACATTTCGTATTCAAAAATAAAGCACACAAGACGTAATGACGAGTCGCTAAATGACACACGACGCTAAAAGCTTTTAGAAATTTTAGAATTTCGAACGTGATCAAGAAAAACTGTCTCGGGGATTTTCTCCGTTTCCTCCCACGGCGTGGGCGCGACCAATGGGCGCAGGCCCCGCGCGCCGCGCGCCGCTCACTAACCTCACTATACCACTCTTTTTTTTGTCTTCTACTTTTGTGATGTGCATTAACTATATCATTAGTAGTACGACGACTGTGTTATTCTGATATTATTGTGTAGACATTATAAATGTCTTATACCTATTTATTATAAGTAAATTTAATTTTCTCAGTGAATCAAATCAAAAGACACGTCATCAAAAAGGCTTTACGAGTTAAATTGTACTATCATGAATGAGGAGCGAAATTCGAATCTTGTGTACATCGTTATGCCCGTTACATACTTATCCAGTGCTTTTTTCCTTATTTAGTACCTTTGGGTAATTCAAGTATAAATTATGTCCACTTTCAGAGGAAGAGTACCTAAGGTAGAGTTTTTTATGAGCTGGCATGTAAATAATTTTAATAGTTGGCGTGAACTTGTGTGTCAATCGGTATTCATCTAACGGGCTTTCTAAAGAAAGACCTACTCGTTTTTAGAATTCCTACATAGTGATATCATCTTACAATATATTGGTGGTATCGTCACGAAATAACCGTAGTGCAAAACCACACAGGGTTTCCAAAATGTTTACGGGTCATATTCATATTGTTAGAACAAAGTTGTATTGGTCCCAGCCGGCACGGCAGCAGTGTCCGCGCGCTCGACATGTTGACCCGCTAGAGAGCGATTCCGCAGCGACGATTATTTACCTTTTAGTTCGGAATACATTACCCGGACAACGGCTATGGCGCCGCAGCGGTCACTTTCTGGATTAACTTGACATATATTCATAAGTAATCGCACCCCTGACAATAGGATGTATGAAGCAACGTAAATAAATTAAGGATTAGCTACAATTAAATACAAAATTACCTCGGATGTTTATATGCAATTGGTTATTCTCTACTATAGGAGCTATTAATTTATCCCTTCTATGCATGGTGATGGAAATTTCCATCATAACATTGTCCTATGAAATAAAGGTGCTTTCGGAGGTGATTGATATTTATTTTTAAGACTGTCAACTTTCAACACTAATCCATTTTCTGATTTTTTACATAACTATTACGCAGTATTTTAATTTATAAAAATTACATTTGTTTTAAGACGAAATGTCGGAAAACTTGGAAAAACCTGGAAGTTGATGATTTTTAGTGTGTGATTTTGGGCAGATTTTTCGGGGTTTGTAATTATTTTATATTTACAAACTGTATCATAGGAATATCACAAATAGTGTACCTTTCTGATGGCAGTAAGATTTTTCCTATACCCCTTACTAATTGTATTTACAAAAATATGATTTAGCCTATTCAATTTCTAACACTGATTTCGCAGTAAAAACTGATGTTATAATTTTTTTATTATTTTTCCCAGGATCAGTAAACAATTACGTGACACATATATTAATTTCGGGCAAAAAAAAATCATGCAAAGAAGGGTTAAGAATAGGTTCATTTTAATTACCTATCCGAAATCACCTGATTGATAACCTGTGTGACCAGAGGCGTACTTACAAATTTGGCGCCCCAGGCCATTTTGATTTGCTGCCCCCCTTCATCAGTAACGATAAAGTATTTTATTCAAGAAAAAAAACCTGTAACAAGTACCTTTGGGGTGTGAAATAAAAAAAACTAAACATTTACCATTTACTCACATAGGCATTTACATTGTTTTCCTATGTACAAATTGGTTGACAAAATCATCAATGACGCTGTCGTAATTTAAAACGTTTGTCAGCTCAGCTTCTATATTAAGAAGAGCTAAGCTATTCAGGCGCTCTTCGCTGATAGTGGAAGGTAGATAATTTTTTATTCTTTTGAGTGCAGAAAGGTGACGTCACTAATGTCACTATTCTAGATACAGATTTATATGGGCCGTTTTTGTCACTCAATGACGATGCGACCTCGTTATATTTGCCTGATCTGATCGCTGACCGGTGGGTACTGCTGGGTTTTGGCCATTGAGAATCAAGGTAAGGCATTGGCAGTCAGGCTGGATATAGCTAAGGAGTTCGGTCGCATCTGGCATCGAGTCTGCTCGAGGGACTATGTTATACAAATGGATCGCTAGCTTTTTTCCGGTAGACGCACATGAGCCGTATGGTAGACGGAAGCTGCTCCGATAGTGTGGACATTAACGCTGGCGTTGCACTAGGTTCTGTGCTGTCATTGCTGCATATCAATGATAATCATTGCTATGTAGACGACAGTAGTAGGGATGCGTATTACACAGGCCGTACCATTATCCCTCATTCTGTGGTGCTAGAAAGTCATGAAAAGTATTGTATTTGTATCTTATATCGCGAGCACTCTATCTTTACTGAGTTTCGGCATGGGATCGGAACAATTTAGTGAGATTCAATACCACGAAGACACAAGAACCGCCCAATGTTGTCAGATGGGTCACAAATAATGTAGGTACGTAAGTGAAAACGCGAGCGTAGCGAGCGTGAAATTTTTTCGAGCAAATAGTAGGTAAATTTTTAGGGTTCCGTACTTCAAAAGGAAAAAAACGGAACCCATATAGGATCACTTTTTTGTCCGTCCGGCCGTCTGTCTGTCTCAATATAAAGGGTCTTGACATGACAGAGGGCGGCAAAATCGACAAATAATGCTTGTTATTTAAATTTTACAAATAAATAGGGGAGCGACAAAATTCTGGTCGACTCTATCTGAATAGCAAATAAAATATTTTTTGACCCAAATTTGCCGCCCCCTAAAATCTGCCGCCCTAGGCTTCAGCCTACTCAGCCTAGTGGTAAATCCGGCACTGCGCCATACTACCTAATACTTCTTGAAAGAAAATGTTGCTGAATTTAGGTACTTGTTGGTAGATATTTTAAGCAATTGGTGGGGTTTGAAGCGTTCGTTTGTTTATTAATTTAAATGTCAATTAAAATATAATAAAAAATATAGCTAAGTTTGATTATAAAAGGCGCCCAGAAAAAGCCGCGAGACGCCCCCCCGCGGCCTGCCGCCCCGGGCCATGGCCCCCTTGGCCCTAGGGTAAATACGTCCCTGTGTGTGACCTGTGTACTTTTATTTTATTTTATTGTTTCTTTGTACTTACAGACTGTTTGCATGTATAATTACATGCTTTCTACTAGGTTGTATGTATTTTTGAAATATTCGATCTAAAGGCGGGACTCCACCAGTGTGCGGCATTGTGTGGGACAAGCATATTCAGTACAAAAATGCTTGTGCCGCACCGTGCCGCACATTGGTGGAATATATTCTATCCTATTCTAAATACTGTTGAATTTTAATCACGCATTCAGCTAATAAGTTTGTTTGTACCATTACATAGCGGTAGAGCAAGGTCCTAATGGGCGTACTGATTCTGGCAAATTAATGAACATTAAAAATGCAAGAGTTCGCGAAGCCGGGCGGGATTGACACCGAGTTGTCGGTTGTCGGGCGCAGGGTTGAGTACAAAAGGGTTAAACATTAATAAGCACCCCCTCCTCTACCCTGACATGGACGATTAGACTGTCACTGAGCCAAGTCTCGGAGTACTGAATAAAGTATTATGAAAAAGTGCTTCTTATCGCGCGAACCCGCCGACCGCAGACGGTCTGATGAGGGTCTAAAAATATTTCCACTTGTTTCCCACTTTAAGCTTAGTCTGAAGGGACCACTTTGTGATTTAGAGACAAATGTTAACAAAAACATCCTATTTGGATAAAATTAAAAGTTGGTAAATCGTAAATAGCTAAATTTAACTATTTGTCTGTCTGTGTGTAGGTTGTCTGGAGGAGATTGCTCTTTAGCGATAAGACTGTCTGTTTTCTGCCTCTATATTAAATCAATCTTTAATCAAGTTGTTTTACCTTTATCTTTTAATGGAGTGAGATAATAAGGAGTATTGAACTTATATCTATCAATTTGTCTTATCCATATACTAATAGGGGCATAGCACATACTTACTCATATCTATGTATGTTGTGATTAGGTCTAGGTACTCTAATGAATATCCACAAAAGAAGATTGTATCTAAGAGGTACTTAAGTAACTTCTTTATTACCACTACCACCACTGGCAATGCATGTCGTCTTTGAGTCTATTGTCTAAGTTATTCTAGTGGGAAATATCAGTTACTAGCGATCCGCCCCCGCTTGCTCGAAAACATTAACAAATTCTACACCTAAACCTCTATTGTTAGGTGAAAACCGCATGAAAATCCGTTCAATAGTTTTCGAGTTTATCGCGAACATACATACACACAAACAGACAGACGCGGCGGGGAACTATTTTATAAGGTGAAGTGATAAACGCTACAATATATTCCCAGTTATAATTACGAGCAAGCCTGAGCTTCGGCCATGCATATTTGATGAGACGGACTGACAGCCGCGAGGCGCGTATTCAAGCAAGAACGTGGCGGTCGAGGTGTCGGGAATCCATCGGCACGTTAATCTTTAATTCACAAAACTGAACCTCGAAACTTTTTAATGTTTGGGTAGTTTTGTCACTAACTTTAGATAAAGGATTGAGTCGAGGTGGATAAATTATAAAGTACCTACGCTCCGGTTGTGAAATGAACTTCCTGTCAAGGATTCCAAAAAAGAAGCGTTGTATTAGGTACAGGTTTCTAAAGATTTCGGTAATGTGCAATGTGACACTTCTGGAGTTGCAAGCGTCTATTGTCTACGGCAGCATCCCTTCAGGCCGAATCATAATGCAATCGACGTGGTATGAATAAAAGTAAAAAAAACTAATTTATTAAAGCTCTACATTTGTATGTAATATCGGACCAAGCTAACTCTACACCAATTTTGACGTGACAAAGTTTGGAGGTACCATAATAAACGGCTTTTTGGTAGAAATTTATCGTTTAAGTTTAAGCTGACACCTCCACATTTTGCCATTGTAAAGCCTGAATGCCTGTGCACAGTTAGCTAGGTCTGACCGTAGGCTAATTGCGTAGTTGAGTAATTATAATTAAACTAAAAGTTATACCACATTTCTTACAGTAATAAAACATTTAAGTACTACCTAAAGCTATATTATCGTAAGTATATGATATTGGTATTTTTAAATTAACTCAACTTCCCACTGTAGTGAAGATAAGCCTAAAATGTGAATAAAGAAAGGCTTATTATTAACCGGGCAACTAAAATATTAAACAGAGACTTTCACTGGGCATATAATCATATAATTCTATATTAGCCTCAAATTTAAGCATCATATTATTAAAAAACTGGCAGCAAAATCAAGCCACCCAAAAAAAATATAGGGAACTTGAATTGATAGGTTGGCGTCTAAAATAATAAGTTGGCAACTAATATTGTAAGGGTGAATCAACTTTTATATGTTCAACATCACACGTACAGTGTCCCTGATCGATAATACAAATTTATATAAAAATATGAGTTTTTTAGTATATTCCGTTATGTTCCTATTAATATTATTACAAGATTTTTCATTTTGTCTACAATTTACCCGTTCTTTATTGGTTGTCCAAAAGACCAAAAGTTGGTTTTCCATAGTAGGACAGATTGTCCCCTTGCAACAGTGTACCATAAAACTTTGTATTATGAAAAAATACTGTTGTGGAATTGAAATTTAAACACATAACACATCATTATTTTTATGGACGTGGATATGTGACGTTCCACGGAAAAAGGTACCTTATGGCGGCTGGCGCTTACGTCGCATAGCGCCGCAATAATATTGGAGCGGCGTTAATAAAGCGTAAGCGCCAACCGCCATAAGGCACCTTTACCCGTGGGACGTCACACATCTTTACTATATCGTATCTAGTTAATCTCTAATTCATTTCCCGAATCGCGCCGATAGTTGGATATGTTCAACGCCTTTACTGCCCGTGCTCCTCACGTGGGGCCACGGCTAGCCTCTATTAAAAAGCCATAAGGTTTACATGTCAGATTGGGACAGTGAACGTGTTACGTTTCAATTCAATTATTTCCTAATCCACAAAACACCACTAATTTATTTACCAATGGTCAATACCTACACTTGTAGTCGAAATTCCTAATCATGAAACACCTAATGGCCATAATACTAATAGTTAGGTCTTTAAATTTTTAAATACTAATTTCAATAGTTATCACGGTGTTCTGCAAGTCAAAAGATAGGTGCGACGATGAGCGAAGCGAGGAGGAGCGTGTTAGGTTGACCGTGTAGTGACCAAACAAAATATTTTATAAGAACTTAATTTTTTTAATTGATAGATAGCCGTTTTCTTTTTAAAATGTGCGTCATAAATGGTCTCCAATATAATAATTCATTTGCCAAATAAATATTTGGTATCTGCCTAAAAATAAACAAAAGCTGTAACGGCAATAAAATGTTGTCTCATAATGATATATTTTAAGGCTCTCTTTTTGGTGCCAAACTATTAATTTTAGTGCCCATTTCTATTTTTTTAAACTACTCAAATTCGATTAATTAGTTGACCGGTTAAATACGTGCCATAAAGAAATATCTCTAAATGGCAATCCAAAGACAATAAGAACACGTTCTCGCATTAAGCGGGGCTGGGAAACGTTGAAATGGGGAACAATTTAGATTTTCGGCAAAATGCAAAGTACGAGGTCAACCGTTTTAGGTAACTGTTGGTACCGCGAAATTCGATTATTATTGGTCAATGGTGGACTGCTGAAGATTATATTTAGCTACTAGTAAATTAAATGATGACATTAGGAATAAAAGTTAGTGTGTTATATAGAAAACGTTAATATATATTTTAGGTTTTACGCTGTACAAATAGATTTTCCTACTCCAGTCCGAAAAACACTATAAATTTGCTCAAAAATAAAGTGGCCAAATATATCGAAACACATCCTTATTTATTTCTATGGTACAATGGTGGGTTGGGATATACATAGGCTACTTTAACTGTCACTATCTAATATCTATTTGATGCTAAAAAGAAACATTTCAGCATAATAGCTCAATCTAACAGTAAATCACGATTCGATGTAAACCCTTAAGTGAACCCCCCATCAATGTAAGTACACCATGACGAACCGAGGTTGTCAACAAACACCCCGGAACTTTTTGCCTACCTGAGCCCCGGGGGACCGCGGCACACGTCAGTTCGCGTCTCAATAAATCAATGGGCTGGCTGAGCCGTGACGGTGTATTAGGATGTCCTTCACTCCCTTTTTGTCATTTTTTGCGTAACTCCTTTACGCTACTCTATTTGGGACGTGTTTGGGGGAGTTTTGTTGTCGGTTGGGGTAAATTATATGATCTGTAAGTAAAGTAAATCTAATAACTTATTAACAATGTGAATTAGACTAGCGCATCGAGGTGCAGACCTCGAATCATGCAGACGATTATTCAGAAACTATAGGTAATGTTAATTGTAAGTAGTGTAAATATTCAAATACCTACTTACAACTGATGTCTCAGCAATCGTAGGCGAAGGTTTTTTTGACATTGGAAATGTCTTTTCGTTCGCTCCAGTATACGGTCCGATTTCACGAAAAAGTGCGATCCCCTTATATCTCGGAAAGTTGTGAAGATATGATATTAAAAAATAGGCTCAAAAGACGCATAATCACGAGAGCTGTAAGGTGCAAAAATAATTATTCGAGAAAGTCAAAAACAAAAAAAGTTATGGTCGAAATAGTGAAAATAAAATTCAATTTTTTCCGAAATTTTGATTTTGGTGCTCGATAATTTGGAAACGAAGAATGATATCAAAAATTTGAGAAAAACGGCTCTGGACAATTTAGTCAGCTACAATTTGAGCCTAAAACAAAGACGATCGGGTTAAGGGTTTGCCCTGTAGCCTAACCTTAAAATAGTCAAAAAGTCAGAACGACATTTTTCACAGGACATTTATGACTTCATGTTTCGCAGAGTTCGTTATCGGTGTTTGTTGTGAATTATCGGGATCATGACGGCAGAATAACACTTGCACTGCGTGGGCTTTTAAAATCGCTGCAGATTTTTCTTGGTCTAACTCTATCTATCCTGTTTGAGACGGGCGTAGATAACGCACTATTCGACAATCTATGCATTCTTGTGGTGGTGGAAATAGAAATAGAGGGAGAGGGAGAGGGAGAGGGAGAGGGAGAGGGAGAGGGAGAGGGAGAGGGAGAGGGAGAGGGAGAGGGAGAGGGAGAGGGAGAGGGAGAGGGAGAGGGAGAGGGAGAGGGAGAGGGAGAGGGAGAGGGAGAGGGAGAGGGAGAGGGAGAGGGAGAGGGAGAGGGAGAGGGAGAGGGAGAGGGAGAGGGAGAGGGAGAGGGAGAGGGAGAGGGAGAGGGAGAGGGAGAGGGAGAGGGAGAGGGAGAGGGAGAGGGAGAGGGAGAGGGAGAGGGAGAGGGAGAGGGAGAGGGAGAGGGAGAGGGAGAGGGAGAGGGAGAGGGAGAGGGAGAGGGAGAGGGAGAGGGAGAGGGAGAGGGAGAGGGAGAGGGAGAGGGAGAGGGAGAGGGAGAGGGAGAGGGAGAGGGAGAGGGAGAGGGAGAGGGAGAGGGAGAGGGAGAGGGAGAGGGAGAGGGAGAGGGAGAGGGAGAGGGAGAGGGAGAGGGAGAGGGAGAGGGAGAGGGAGAGGGAGAGGGAGAGGGAGAGGGAGAGGGAGAGGGAGAGGGAGAGGGAGAGGGAGAGGGAGAGGGAGAGGGAGAGGGAGAGGGAGAGGGAGAGGGAGAGGGAGAGGGAGAGGGAGAGGGAGAGGGAGAGGGAGAGGGAGAGGGAGAGGGAGAGGGAGAGGGAGAGGGAGAGGGAGAGGGAGAGGGAGAGGGAGAGGGAGAGGGAGAGGGAGAGGGAGAGGGAGAGGGAGAGGGAGAGGGAGAGGGAGAGGGAGAGGGAGAGGGAGAGGGAGAGGGAGAGGGAGAGGGAGAGGGAGAGGGAGAGGGAGAGGGAGAGGGAGAGGGAGAGGGAGAGGGAGAGGGAGAGGGAGAGGGAGAGGGAGAGGGAGAGGGAGAGGGAGAGGGAGAGGGAGAGGGAGAGGGAGAGGGAGAGGGAGAGGGAGAGGGAGAGGGAGAGGGAGAGGGAGAGGGAGAGGGAGAGGGAGAGGGAGAGGGAGAGGGAGAGGGAGAGGGAGAGGGAGAGGGAGAGGGAGAGGGAGAGGGAGAGGGAGAGGGAGAGGGAGAGGGAGAGGGAGAGGGAGAGGGAGAGGGAGAGGGAGAGGGAGAGGGAGAGGGAGAGGGAGAGGGAGAGGGAGAGGGAGAGGGAGAGGGAGAGGGAGAGGGAGAGGGAGAGGGAGAGGGAGAGGGAGAGGGAGAGGGAGAGGGAGAGGGAGAGGGAGAGGGAGAGGGAGAGGGAGAGGGAGAGGGAGAGGGAGAGGGAGAGGGAGAGGGAGAGGGAGAGGGAGAGGGAGAGGGAGAGGGAGAGGGAGAGGGAGAGGGAGAGGGAGAGGGAGAGGGAGAGGGAGAGGGAGAGGGAGAGGGAGAGGGAGAGGGAGAGGGAGAGGGAGAGGGAGAGGGAGAGGGAGAGGGAGAGGGAGAGGAGAGGGAGAGGGAGAGGGAGAGGGAGAGGGAGAGGGAGAGGGAGAGGGAGAGGGAGAGGGAGAGGGAGAGGGAGGGGGGTGGGATGCTGAACCCTGGTTGTACCTAGCGGAACTCAGGTTTGGTGCAACATAGGCACACGCTGTTTTGGACACCCGATTCGTCATGATCGAGCACATGGTAGAGCATTACCCAAGATAGCTGATGCTGAACCCTGGTAGTACCTATTGGAACTCAGGTTTGGTGCAACATAGACAAACGCTGTTATGGTCATCTCTCGTCGCGTCAAACTGCTGTCAAGAAAATTTCATATCTTGCAGCAAATGGGCCGCTGCCGATCACCACTTCTCGAGTTGACTACGGATTTGCCGTGTAATAATTTTCTTGTACTTTGAACATTAATATATCCTGCTTATTAATCGAAAAATGAAATATGTACCTATACTTATGCGCCACGGCGACAATTATTCAAACTTGGATACGCGTGTGGAAATTTTGCAATTTGTTTGTTCACATGCGTTATGTCCCGGATACTTGTGTTAGTCTAAGAATAAAATAATTATCATTCAACGTTGTAGTTTTATTTTGTAACTTTTTCCTTATCCAGACTTTCTCGTCGCTCAGCGACAATATTTTTTCGAATTCCGTAGATTCATTTCCAATGTGCTCGATAGTCGTGTGAGGCACGAAATCTGTGAATTTTTTGCAAAAAGAGAGAAAAATACATAGGCACAATAAAATTGTTTAGGCACTGTATACTTGCATCTGGTGTTACTTTGATTCGTAGAGTAACGTTGGCAACCTTGACTTGATTAATGCTTTTTACGACCACCAACTATAAGAATTAGGTTTTTGGACGCGAGCTTAAGAATTCAATTATGCAATAGAAAACCTTAACATAATTGCATTATTTTCAGCGGTATCAACCTAAAGAGGTAACGAACAGATTGACACTTGACAGTTTTTCGTTTATAATATAATATCATAATTTTTAGGCACAAAACAAGATGTTAAAACTTGAAACAATAACTGTACGTCCGCTTCTGTCACGGTAGGGAACCGAAGAAAACTTTGAACGGATATAAGTAGGTAGTTTAGTCCTATGAAGGGTTGTAAATCTCATTTTCAACTCGAAGAGGGTGCGTATACGTCGATCGATCAAAAATGGGTTGTTAATTGTCCGTCGAACAATTTCACAGATCTTGATAAGCGTAAAATGAAGGCCACACAAGACAAATAGAGCGGGGGTGTGAGGTTTTTGTGCAAGATGGCATCGAGATAGCGACGCAGGGTGGTCCGCCGGGAGACAAGTCTCACCCAAGGTCCTAGCACTTTTTTTGTATTGAATATCTCTATAGATACTATGGATACCTATTATAAGTATTTATGTTTTCAGAAATAATTGGAGTGCAACTCTAATAATAGCATTAATTTATAAAACAAAAGCCACTAACTATTTATTAGTTAGCGGTACCTGAATGACAATTCTCATTAATTGTGACAACACAGAAGTTCCTTCATAAGTAAATATAGTTAGTCAAACGCAAAGCAAAAAACGCATTAGCATAATAAATTAAATAATTAATTAATATAAGTTGTTCTTACCTACATATGCTTGCTTACCTACACCCGGGAGACTGTTACCCAACGCCGCGATGCAGCCGCTCTACTAACACTATGCTTTCAAACCACAGGATAAAGATGCGGAAATATTTAAGAGTCCGCAGCAAGCTCGGCCGAATTTCACCTTCCCATACAAACGTAGTTTCATTCTCGTTTTAAAACTACGTGTTGGATTATAATGAAACTTTGCACATACAATGACATGACATGAGGTATATCTATATCTGTAATTAGTTTATATTTAAAGAGCTCCAGCTTATTGAAATAAATGAAATAGAGCAAAAACAAGTTTTGTATGAAAAACTTTAATTCGCTGTATTTGTTTAACTAAGGTATCTGAAACTACATAAACTAATTACAGGCACAGATATACCTTATCCTATTGTAAGTACAAAGTTTCAGAGCAATATAGCTAGTCGTTTTTAAAATGAGAGCGTAACTACGTTACTCGATCTACATCATTTTGGTTACCTCAATCACTCGCCATTTCGTCATCCTCATTTTCAGCAGTGGACTGTTCAGTCACTGTCATTATCTTGATGGTGCCTTATTTTAGTAGTACAGAATCGTACCAATAATCAAACTTGAAAGATAAGCAAAAATGAGTTTGCAAGTCATACGGTATATTAATAATTTCATAAATGTCTACTTGAAAACTTCATTCGTACATGCAAGAGTGGCTTTAGTAAAGTTTTTTATCTACGATTATAGGCAACCCATAAGTAACAACCCTTACAAACCCTCCTTTCCTAAATTAACCTAGGTAATAGATAAGCAGGTACATACTTGTTTGAAGAATATTTATACTTATACTTAGTAATAGTAATATTAAGTAAATGTAACACGAAAGCTTTGTGTTCATAAACATTAAATCGTGACGAAAGTTAACACATTCAACCGCAAGTATGCTAGATTCCAACACGACAATCTACGTAATAAACACCCTTCACGAAACTTGCCCGCGTTGATAATGATCGAGTTATCGGTTAACTGGTGGTGGAGTGTCATCCTAACTTTGTCACCCTCGTAGCCTGTTTAATAAACAAATTTGAAAATCAACCATGTCGTGTACAGGATAGAGTTTATATTTGAGAACAGTGCGAAGCATAAAACAGTGTTGGAAAAGTAAGCTATTAAGTATTTTGTGAAGGTAGTGTGTGAGAGTCGCGCGCGACGTGCCACGGGCACGTCGCGCGGTGATCGTATCCCAGACGCGGCGCGCGCTCTCGTGCGGCGCGGCGTACGCGCACATCTCACACGAAATGGGTCAATTACGACGTGGGAGTGGAGCGATACGTGACCGTAGCGCCTGATCTAGTTGATATGACAGTGCTATGTTTCACGCCTTTGTGTACCTGTGAGTTGGTGACGGTTTGAGTTTAGAGATACATCCGAAGTAGAATAATTGGCCCAGAGAAATATGATTCCGTTCATATTCAGAACAGCCCAAACTAAATCACCTGGGAAGTATCTTCCTATTGTTCCCACTTTTCGTTACATTTGGAGTAATAACAAAAACATGGCAAGTGAGAAATCTATAGATTGATTGAGCTTACCTATAAGCTAACCTTTCGAGTCTCGAATAAAATATGTTATGTTAATCCTAATGTGCTCTTTCATTTTATGGATTCACAAAGCGTACCTAAACGCAACCTATTGCAAACATACTAGCGCCTATATACTACCGTATTCACTTATAATTTTATTTCCATCCAAGAAGACAATTAACAGTGTACTCTTAAGAACATACCTATTAGTATTACAATAAATCAGTCTTCGACGAATAAAACAGGGGCGTGAACCCTAAATTGCAATCACCCTCCCGGAAAAGCAACATACAAGTGCCTACACATTAACACATCACGCGTAACAGTACCGCTCCTGAGCATTGACACGCTCCATTAGTTTCCACGTTTCTTCAAACAAAAACAAAACGAACATTTAAATCGTAGATGAGCATGAACAAATAGGTAACGACGTAGATTACGCTTAAAATTGCCAATTGCGGTGGCGTAATTACTTTTAGTTGCCGCAGAAACGAAACTTCGACAGATCTTTTTCTACAAAAAGATTTGAATAACATGCCTACGCTGGCTACGCGTGGGAAATTGATCCAGTTAGAGTAATTTAGAGGCGAGCGATTTAATTTCAACAGCATGAGAGCATGACTAAGAGCCATAGTGTGCCGGTGGAACGAATGGAGAGGCATGCCCATTTTGGTGACAATCCGCGCGTTCTCAGCGCCTACGACGCCGAGTTCACCCTGACGCCCGACTAGTGCGACTATGATTTCGGGAATCCTCCGCATCCGCACCCTAGTGTTTTACAAATTGCATCCTTAATACACAAACATCCCCCATCTCTAATCGCAAGAATTGACTTTAAAACTAGTTTAAATATCAAGTCATATCTATTAGTTGTGATCAGTTGTTTTTTCAGTATACGCAACCTGCTACTGTATGAGCAAGCGTACGCTGCAGCTATTTAATTAGTTTAGTATTTTTTATTATAGCTTTCATTTTAGTAATTTAATATTGCATGAACACAATTAATACTTTAATGCAATGGGTCAACCCACCTGGATAAATAACATTTTCATTTTTTTTTTTATTTTTTTTTACCATACAATTTCACGAAAAAAAAACGAAACAAAATACAAGAATTCCTGGTCGGACTTCATAAGTGGAAAGTTGTACATTGAATTGAAGAATTTACAATAGAATAATCTATAGACAAGTCTCTTATAGTAAGATCAATTGTGTAGACACAATGTAATAAATACCGATTCTGCGACAAAGTGGTTGTCCCAGCAGTGGTATTATTCTAATCGTTTGACTAGCACAGGCAAGAGCACCTATTGCCACCAATATAAGCGAGCACTCCCATCACTCTTTGCCGATACAGTTCTCGAGGTTGCATCTACACTGGTAGGCTTAGATTTCATTGCGTCTATGCTAGATAAGCAATATAAATACATGGCCTGGCCCTGGCCGGTCGTGAGCCGCCATTTTCACGGAGCGTCACGCAGCTTTTTACCAGCTCTTGGTGAGCTATGGCGAGTTAGTCTGCACGACTTCAATTACAACACGCTGTCACTGTACAAGGCGACAGACAAACAATTTAATTGCTGTAATGAGAAAATGTGGCATATAAAAAAATATGGCCAAGGGCATATAGATTACCATTTATACTGTTATCCGGGAAAGTGGGCCTTTATCAAACCCATATGGTAGAACCATGCATGAAGATTATTGATAGCGTATGCCGGCTTTATCGCTGTATATGTATAGGTACAATTTGATCCCAAGAACTGCCGCAGGTATCACGTTTTTACAATTGTCATCCGACCCTCCAATGCAAATGGGAAACTGGTCTATTAATACTAGTCAGGTTTTCTTCATCGAAGAGCAACAGATATAGTAAATATCAAACAAAAACAAATTGGTAAATAGGTACGTTCCGGAGTCTGAAGCCACAACCTACGGTTTGGAAGCCGGATTTTGAAATAGACATCTATTAGACATCACCAAGATACGATAACGATATGTTTAAGATCTAACCTGTCAAATTTGACATTTGCGCGATTCTGGAGATACTTTTGAACGATTTCCACAGGATATGACTTAGAGATCCAATTCACATCTAATAGATATCTTACTCTATCTAACGTAAAAGTGACATTGGTTGCCCGAATTGCGCTGCAAAAGAGAACTAGTTGATATCTAAACTATAAATAACGTATCTAGAATGGACCTAGTACGTGTCGTCTCTTGTGAATATCTTGAAGTTCGAATACGGCAGTAACTATCTATTAGTAAAATAAATATAGCAATGAAAGAAAATATTTGACATATGTATACTTTATCTAACGTACTATTCTCACCAAGTTTAATTCAGGTGCTTAGCTCTCTGACCGTTAGTGCTTGAAAGCTGCAATTTGACATGGGTATGGGTATAGGTACATATAAATTAATCACGCTGACAAAATATTCATAATGAAACCATCTGACCGTTTACACTGAAATAATAATAATTTCAGGTATGTTATGATGTTTATACATAAAAGTACCTATTAACTCTACGAAGTGAAAAAGGCTACAAACTGATATTATGAAAAATATCTTTCTAACAGAAAACTATCCGGCCCCTCCGCGCGTGCGCCGAGCGAATCGGCACGTAGTTCCGGCGCGCGGGCGCAGGTGGATGCTGCTGCGGTCTCGCTCCGCCGCCGTCACCTGCGCTGTCATTCCTGTACCCTGACCAAAACCAGCATAAACGTGACCTCAACATTCATGCCAACTATAAATTATCGTAGACCACACTTAAGCTGGTGAGCTAATGGGAATGGGAATTACTGCCCTGTAATCCTACAGTGCCTGAATTACATTGAGGTAACAGACACCTGCCTAATGCCTATGATTTGCTAAGCGTTTCAATTGATTCAAGGTGTCGATTGTTCCCATTTCACACCACCAGTCAGTTCAAATTGAACATCTTTGTCAGTTACAACTCAATTTTGGTTTTACCAAATAATAATGAGGTGGGGCGATGCTTGCGGCTGGTTTATTACTCACTGATGTGGAATATTCAATCACCCCAACCCATACTTCAGTGACTATAGGACTAGAAATCTTCTCGTATGCATACGATACTCATTAGGTCTTATTTGCATATATTCATAGTTAATAAATAACAATAGTTCTTAAGACTGGGAAAAGGAAATCAAGACATTTGCATAAGACTAAGCAACGGATCCCACAGAATCGGACAGGAAGCTCGCCCTCCGGACCGGCTGAAGCGGGCTGCACTTCCGGCGTTTCCGGAGACGCGGAGTACGCCTTAGATGGACTTCCGCCTTTTAACTGGCTACGCAAGTTATGGTCATTTCATTGTGTAGGTATCCTGCTCGAGTTTAAGATAAAAAAGCTTTTAGGTATATTTGTGAATTTGAAAATGTTTCTCTCCCGTAAATATTTAACACAAAAATAATATATTATGATAGGTCATTACCTATCATAATATATTATTTTACCTACTTAATAAGAATTTTACATGAATGCCATTTTTTGTTGCTGGCTACTTATGCCCATTCTATATGTTTTGATCTTCTAAATATTAATTGATTTGTGTGATTCGTGACCCTGTGTTAGCTGAAGGGTTATCATATAAATATTATAAAAATACCTACGCCTGGCTGCGTCAAATTTATGAACTTTAAGAGTTTATTCGACGATATGACAGTAAATAAATATTAATAATATTATCTACTCACACAATAATTATGCAAATTTAATCAGCACTAAATCAGTTATTGTTATCTATCGCCATAATTTACGTAATCGGTTATATATCTCGGTGGTATCTAATATGCCGTCAAATTGTAAACGAACCCAGCTAGCGCAGGAACTGCGAACGAACAAGGAGACAATGGCAACAATAGATGCAGGAACTAACAGGAAATGCCAAAGCTGAGATGAACCGTACGAGTATCGGATAACTTTTGCGTACAACAACAATAATAAAGGACGTCAGCGATTGAGTGTAAACATTTACTAAACCAATTGTGTATGTTTGCCTTCGTGTTTACTTAGCAACGTCCGCGCAAGACCAAACATTTAAGATTCGTTCAATGTTGGGTATGTAGTTTGAAATTATTAAATTGATTTGACGACGACCAACATAATTTTCCATTTTTATTATTTGAATGAAATTCTGTTATTTTATTATATGTGGCTTAGGTAGGTATGTCTCTTGTTTCTTTGGCCAGTTCTGCGGCCCGAATGACTTGACGGATTTTAACGCATAAAATATCGTTAAAAATAATAATATGTACAATTGTACATGCACCTATATGCACATGCACCCATATGCACAAAGTACCTTTTTGTGGGTCAGACACTATGAGTAAGAATGACATTATTTTAAAATAACGATACACGTTTTAAAACCAGTTTACTATAAAATGAAAATTGGATCTTGTCCGCAAACTTACGTATAATCACGATTGCATTTAGAATTTTTACCCCCTTAAGTATGAAGACATTAAAGTTGTAGAAAAAACAGAAGCGGTACCTAATTACCTCACAGATTACGTAATAGCCATTGATAGATCCGTTTCACTGAGATCAAATCCAATAAAGTAGCAATTAGGGGATGTTTAGGGGCAAAAGGATTGGTTCCGCACGCGCTACTGTAGGCTGCCGTTTTACCACCTGCCATTGTTCTTACACCTGTGACTGGGACGTAGTTATTTAGTTTAACGCGTTTCCAGACAGTGACTTCGTATTTAAAACTAATCGATATCCCACGATGAGGCTAAATAAATTCAAAAATATTTAAAGAAATACTTAATAAATAGAATAGCTACCTAGTTACAATGGTCATGATCTTATAATATTCACGATTGATTAGTTTGTAATGGTTAAAGCGTAATATATACTTACATAAGTGTTTTGCTTTCTCGGAAGAATAACTGATTGCTTTATTTAATCAAATCGAGTTTAAAAATTTAAATAAACACGCGAGCCTCGATATAATTGATTCCTTTAATACTACTGATTAATTATTTAAAACCTAAACAAGGTATATACATTAATAATTTATGATTTCAGATGCATGTCATTCTGCAATAGTTGTAAGATTTCTTTAACATGAACTCATGTGATGACCAATATAACTAGTATAACTACATAAAAACTCGCTAGAGAATTCTATGAGCAACAACTAGAGTTGAATTATATTTTTCAAATCCATTATTTTATTGTAACTTATCAATCCATCATCGGTCATATGCCATAATTTCAAGCTACGGAACAAAATAAATAACATAATCTCACGCTGAACAGCAACTACATATTTCTCAAATGTAATCGCGGAGGTAATCTCGCCCACAATGAGCGCTGTGATGAGTTGTGAAGACATGAATACGCTAATTTTCCGGAGTGACGGGAAACGTGACCAGGGCGTTTGGTGTTGGCCGCAAGAGAACCACCATGTAATCAAAATCGAGCGCTGATAGATACTTACGTAAAAGTGGAGTGTAATCTGGGGACCGCCGTTACACCTCTGGTTACACAATTAAATGCAACACTATGCGTGTTTCTTAAGATCACGTTTTAATATCTTACGATTATTAATCTATATATATGTCGCAGTAAGATAGATAAAGCCGTTATATAGTTATAACCCTAGGGATATAATTATATGACGTAACATAGTTATATGAAAGCGATTCATTACTATCTTACTAGGAATATACCTATAATACGTCTTTAGTTTAGTGATATAGTTATATTACTGAATTAAGTTTTTATTTTAAGCTAGGAACTTGAAACTTTGCAAAAAGGTATTTAATTAAAATACGATAAAACTAATTTCAGCGTTTTTGAAAATTCATCCCTAAGGTGGTGAAAAAGGGGTTGAAAATTTGTATGGATATCAAACATTTTTCCGAGTGCGGGACTTGAATCTTTTTATTTGGGGATATTATTAGGAGACAAGAAAAGTAATTTCCACGTTTTGTAAAATTCATCCCCTAACAGGGTTAAAAGGGGGTTAAAAAATTATAAAAACTTCATACTACTTGCAAAAAAAGAAAAGTAATTTTAACATTGCATGGATTTGAAAATTATAGGTAAGTACTAGAGATGTAAAATGTTGAAGATAACATTCCACGCGGACGAAGTCGCGGGCAACAGCTAGTATAGTGCATATTTCTCTTATTCTGTGCCTTCGTAGTAGAACCATTAAGCTGCAAGGTGCTCACCAACAAATCGTTTTTTTGTTTAATTCCAATACCATTTCAACCAATGAAATCTTCAAAAGAATATTTTAACACATTATTAATTATGTAAATTGTTTCATGTGACAATATTTGTTACTTTTTATGTTATGATATGACCTAGAGATTTTTCTAGCACCACTAAGGCAACGCTAGTAACTTCCTTGCGGGACATATTTCGTTTATCGATATAAAGACTTTACTGGTACATTCTCCACACTCGAAAAAAACCATGACACACATATATCGAGATTTTGTGCCTATAAAATTAAGGCCATAACAATTATTATTCGATTCATATACATACTCAGTGCTCTTTCATAGTATAAACCTGTCTTATTACCTGACAATGGTCAATCAATGAAATCTCATGCATAACCAACAATACAACCCCCCCCCCCCCCCTCCTTTGTGTTTTTTTATGATATCCACCACGTTTTACTTCTAGTCGAGTTAATAAGCACGGGCACCGTACATTCTATTTTTGGGTGGTCGAGTACGCAGGCGGGCGTTCATTTCACGCGTTAAATCGACTATTAGCTACCGCGACCTTAACTCCATAGATGGATAAACACAAATTAGAATATCCAAGTAATCGATGCGATTTGCTTCTGAAGTCTGATTAATGATTAGACAATGAAGTTGTCTTTTTGGAGGTTAAACTTTTAACTTTTTTGTATCAACGCGGAAATAGCTACCTACCTACCACGAATTTCCCAGATGACATAAAGACGCCTATTGGCTTTTGCACTTACCTACATATTTACGTATTTATTACATCTATTTAGATTGTTTGTCTATTTATGTACCTACCGGTGTACGTTATGTACACCAACAAACAATATGTGGGTACCTACCTAATAACTTTTTACTTACTTACGAGTATGTCGTCAGTAAATTTAGCAACCTAAGTATGTATGTATAAAGAAGGTAGCTAGCGGCAGCAGCAGCCAGAATAAGAGATTAGTTAACAGCAACTCGATTATAGGATGTATACGTGTGTAATTATAGGTGTGTAATATCGATATAAGGAAGAGTACAAAAAATAGTTGCTACAGTAGTGAAAACAAGTAGGAGGAGTTGCGAAGTGCCTTGGGTGCACACGTGGGTGCGGGCGGGGCCGGATCCGCCCAGCGGTTTTACGCCACGCCCAAACGCTACTGTCATGCCGCTATTTTTATATCTTAATGTAAGCGTGATAACGGAACAATTTTGAAACAATGTTCTTGACCATCAGTGATTGTGAGGATATATACCTAATATGTTTTTATAGTAACAACGAGAACTAATTTTTCTATATTATTGACAAACTAACGGTGACCAGTATAACATCATAATAGCGTTTTAACAGTGGCAGCGTTTGGGAATACCGATTTCTGTAACTAGGCTACGTTGCCCCGATAACTTTACGGGATTACCTACTGATCTAATAGGGCAGCCATCATTCTCAAAGTGTGCTCCGCGGACTGCTACTAGAAAAATGGGTTAGGTTAGGTTAGAACTGCGACCTTCACAGAAGCCAACTGCTACTAGAAAAGTAGGTTAGGTTAGAACTGCGACCTTTACAGAAACCAACTGCTACTAGCGAAGTGGGTTAGGTTAGGTTAGAACTGCGACCTTCACAGAAACCAACTGCTACTAGAAAAGTGGGTTAGGTTAGAACTGCGATCTTTACAGAAACCAACTTCTACTAGAAAAGTGGGTTAGGTGAGGTTAGAACTACGACCTTCACAGAAACCAACTGCTACTGGAAAAGTGGGTTAGGTTAGGTTAGAACTTCGACCTTTACAGAAACCAACTGCTACTAGAAAAGTGGGTTAGGTTAGGTTAGAACTGCGACCTTCACAGAAGCCAACTGCTACTAGAAAAGTGGCTTAAGTTAGAACCGCGACCTTTAGGGAAACCAACTGCTACTAGAAAAGTGGGTTAAGTTAGGTTAGAACTGCGACCTTCACAGAAGCCAACTGCTACCAGAAAAGTGGGTTAGGTTAGGTTAGAACTGCGACCTTTACAGAAACCAACTGCTACTAGAAAAGTGGGTTAGGTTAGGTTAGAACTATGACCTTCACAGAAGCCAACTGCTACCTTTACAGAAACCAACTGCTACTAGAAAAGTGGGTTAGGTTAGGTTAGAACTGTGACCTTCACAGAAGCCAACTGCTACTAGAAAAGTAGGTTAGGTTAGGTGAGAACTGCGACCTTTACAGAAACCAACTGCTACTAGAAAAGTGGGCTAGGTTAGAACTGCGACCTTCACAGAAACCAACTGCTACTAGAAAAGTGGGTTAGGTTAGAACTGCGACCTTCACAGAAACCAACTGCTACTAGAAAAGTGGGTTAGGTTAGGTTAGAACTGCGACCTTTACAGAAACCAACTGCTACTAGAAAAGTAGGTGTAGGTGTAGGTTAGGTTAGAACTGCGACCCTCCCTCCCCTAGAAACTTACTGCTTACAGAAAAGTAGGTATAGGTTAGGTTAGAACTGCGACCCCTACAGTAAATAACTGTTTTTAAAAAACTAGGTTTAGGTTACGTTAGAACTGCTACCCCCATAGAAACGTAGGTACCTTTATTTATTAACAACAAATTCGGAATATCGTTATTCGGAATTTAAAAAATAGGAATCACGTCAAATCGGAATTCAAAATTTCGGAATTATGACAATTCGGAATTCGTGATATCAAAAATCGTAAATGTTAAATTCGGTGTTTCTCCCTATCGGAATTGTTATATTCGGAATTATGTGGTTCGGAATTTAAAAAATCGTCGGTTTTACTATTCGGAAATATAAAACTTCGTGATTTCATCGTTCGGTAATTACGACAATCGGATTTAAAAATCGGAATAATAAAATTCGATATTTTAAAATTCGGCATAAAATATTTCGGAAAGTGTACCCGTCAAAACGATTTAAACACTATGGGATTTAGGTATTATATGTGCTTCTGGTGCATGGTATGAAATAATGTATTTTAGGAGTCACACGAAACCGCCGCCAAAAAGCCGCTACCATACGATATACGATCGACGTTACGCTCCCATTTTAAAACAACATGCTTAATTTTACATGAAACTCACGTTACTATAAGAACTATTGTATCAATAGAAAAGCTTAGAGCATTTAGTAACTGGAGACGCCTTGACTGTCATTTTCTGTACAAAACAATCTGACGATTTCTGCTGGAGAGGGGCACGTCAAATGTATGGCTATTTGTACATGACTTGTACGTAACGTACAAATAGCTATATCAGATAAACGTCAGTCCATACAAAAGTTTGCACAATTGTGCAAGGTTTTCGGCAGAGGGGTAAGCTCTTAAAGGCGACTCCAGTTACTAAATGCTCTAACTCTAAGTAGAAAAGTAATGAACATGCCAAAGTGACGGTAACGAAACGGCCAAGCCATATATTTTGACTAAGGTGTAGAGTTTGTGAAGTTAGAAGGCTAGAAGTTAGAAGATAGGCTTGTAGAAATAGGGCGTGTAGAGATAGAAGCTTTTTGGCTCTACATGGGATCTGATAACTTATTGACAGTGCGAGCCATGTGGTCTCTTCTTCGCAATAGGCCAGTCAAATTAGATCCAAAAAAAGCGTTTCGATAATCTGAGTTTGCTCCATCCCAGGAGGTGTGGATAAATTTTGGAAGCATTGGGAGATGCATTTTACCTTGGATTGACAAAACCACTCGATGTATAAGGAAAACCCACCATCAATTAGAATGTCACTACCAGTAACTTGTTGTGGATCAGGGCTATAACCGCGAAAATCGAAGTTCGCAAATTGCGGGCATTTTTCTCGGTCACTCTTATTACGCCTCCATTGGAGTAAAAGAGAAAGATCCCCGCAATTTGCGAATTTCGGTTTTCGCGGTAACCGCTCAGACACTGGTGAAAAAAATTTTCGGATTATAACACGATTTTACAAAAAAAAAAGAATTTCAAAGTGGCAGCCATTTTTTTTTATCTTTAACTACGGATTCATATTTAGGTACCTTTCAGATCCTCAGATGTCAGTTTTTATCATGATTAGAGCAAATTTTCCAGGGCAAAATTTTTGCCACAACTCCTGGAATGGAGCAAACTCGGATTACACTAATTTTGAACCAAAAGCCTTCTTCTTCTGCCTTCTTATTAAGACGATTTCCAGCTTCCTGGAAATTAATTCCTGGAAAAAATCTAATTTGACTGGCCTACAACATTTTACATGAAAATGTTTTTGGTTTGATTTCACTTCTTTTGGTAAGTTGCTGCATGACAATCTTCCATCCCCTAATTTTAAAGGGTGGTGGTGATTTACTAAAAATCCTGTAATATTATGTCCTTTATTATTTATAACAGGGAGTCCGAGATTATTTATCGTAAGGAGGAGGAAGAGGATGAGGAGGAAGAGGATGTGGAAGAAGAGGACGAGGAGGAAGAGGACAAGGAGGAGGAGGAGTGTACAGGTTTTTAAAGGTCGGCAACGCGCATGTAACACCTCTGGAGTTGCAGGCGTCCATACCCAAGTAGCACAGATAGCTCTATAACTACTCACTTTTAGTTCTATCTAACGCTCTGTGCGTATTAAGACACTTATAAGAGCACACTCGTGGTCCTACAGCTGTATAATAGATCTCAGTGATATTTATATAGCTTAGGGCTGATTAAAAGCTGCATTACGGCTCTGAAAACTACCATTAATACGCAAAGAGTGATATAAATGTATATTTGCTACGACCCTATACAGCTTTAAGGGTTATCAAATGCTTTAATCGTTATAAGGTCTGTTTAGTGGATCAAATTACGCCATGTGCTGTATAAGGTGGTAATTGTGGACTTTTATTACGTTGACTTATTAAGGGAGCACAAGTGAACTATTATGAAGCTAATAGACGTATAATGGAACACATGTGGCACATAATACAGCTTGTCGCTTAACATGTTTACCGCTAAGCAGCTTTTATTACACTGACTTTTAAGGGAGCACGAGTGAACTAATATGAAGCCAATAGACGTATAATGGAACACATGTGGCGCATAATACAGCTTATCGCTGAACGTATTTACCGCTAAGCAGCTTTTATTACGCTGACTTTTTAAGGAAGCACGAATGAACTATTATGAAGGCAATAGACGTATAATGGAACACACGTGGCGCATAATACAGCTTATCGTTGAACATGTTTACCGCTAAGCAGCTTTTATTACGCAGACTTTTAAGGGAGTACGAGTGAACTAATATGAAGCCAATAGACGTATAAATGGAACACACGGGGCGCATGATACAGCTTATAGCTGAACACGTTTAGCGCTAAGCAGCTTTTATTATTCTGACTTTTCGAGGAAGCACGAATGAACTATTATGAAGCCAATAGACGTATAATGGAACACATGGGGCGCATAATACAGCTTATCGCTGAACATGTTTACCGCTAAAGCAGCTTTTATTTCGCTGACTTATTATAAGGGAGAACGAGTGAACTATTATGAAACCAATAGACGTATAATCGAACACATGTGGCGCATAATACGGCTTAGCGCTGAACATGTTTACCGCTAAGCAGCCTATTACACTAAAATTGGGACTGTCTGCATAGCGGCTGTTAAAACGTTCACAAGATGCCTTTTAACTATTTAGAGGTTCACTAGTGTATCGAAATAACGACTTGGACTTTATAGTGGTTCACTTAAGTATCTTTATCAGATATATAACAGTCGTATGCTGCATATAAGAATTTTAACGGTTCACGTTGCTTTTTAACATTGACCGCCATTTTATTGTATATAACCTACAAAATTGAAATTGCTTTTCCAACTTTTAAGGGTAGCAATAAGGTTTTGTGCCTGAGTTCTTAACCTAAACCATTAGTTTAGTACTTCCTATAACGTATTATTAACTTTTTATCTCATAATTCTGTCCAAACCACTGAAATAGTTTTTACACATAGCTTATTTATATCATTCATTTAAATAAATACTGATTATTTTCGTGGCGCACTGAAATTTTCTTAGATAATGTATATATATAATGTTAATAAACTTGCATTCCCAAACATCTTTCTCGCATTAATATATAAAAGATCATGTACAAACATTTAACTAAACACTTTAACAAAATGACTTATGGTGTCTTTGCGCTTAACGTTTTTGCTTCAATATAAATATGTTCACCTCTGCGTTCGTCGTCACTATACTAAATATAATAGCTGATTTTTAAGGCAGAGGTGTAAAAGTATGTTATTAATTATCTTTTATTCAGCCCAACGTCAATCTTTCCCGGTATTAGGGCGCACATGTGACATATTAGCTGAATATAGGGTAACTGCCCTAATAGCATTTTCTTGTAGGGATTTTGTTGGGCCTTTGTTTACGTATTAGTTGGGCAACCGTTATATTTGGCCGTACGATTTGCTGGAGGGCCCTCGACAAAGGCCCTCCCGAAGATTCCCAACAGAGGGCCATAAGAGTAATTTTTTCGTTGGGCCTATTTAAATAAATCATACAATTATTCAACGGTGGTGGTTTTGGTTGGGCCGTGGTTGGGCCTATACACATTTGTTTGATGGTTGGTTAATTGTTACATTTGGCCGTACGATTTGCTGGAGGGCCCTCGACAAAGGCCCTCCCGAAGATTCCCAACAGAGGGCCATTAGAGTAATTTTTTCGTTGGGCCTATTTAAATAAATCATACAATTATTCAACGGTGGTGGTTTTGGTTGGGCCGTGGTTGGGCCTATACACATTTGTTTGATGGTTGGTTAATTGTTCTATTTGGCCGTATGGCTTGCTGTAGGGCCAACTGCAAAAAAATAAAAAAGGGCAATTTTTTCGTTGTGCTTCTGTTTGCAAATTCAACAATTACCCAACGGCAAGTCAGGTAGGTCGGCAGGTAGTCGTGCACCAGGTTGAAGGCCCAACACAGCTTGTCCCACAAAGGGCCAACATTGTAACGTTGGGCCTTGTGTAGGATTCTTACAATACTACCGTAGGTAAATAGTTGTGTAATTTATAGTGTGCCTACAGTCTAATTATGTAATGGGCTTTTGTTTACGAGTCCTACAGTTACCCTACGTTAAGTAAGTGGTTGTGTAATACGACGTTGGGGCCTTTGCTGATAAATATTACAATTACACTACGGTAGGCATTGGTTGTATCCACATGAAGGCCCTAGGCTAGGCAGCAGTTGTTGTTAATCTTCTCTGTATCGTTCCAATTTTAGTATATGTACTGCCGAAGCAAGTACACTTACTATACACTCTAATTTGTATATATACTAACCGCACTTCGAAACTTCGTAAGCGAGATTTATATTTTTTGAGATTTAAATTGAGAAAATGTTGGTAAAATACAATTTTTTAAATGTATGTATAAATTTTATAGTTATAGCTATTAGATTTATAAGTTACTTTTAAAAAATATTATGATTATATCCGGAATAATCGAGAAAATAACTATAACTTCGATGTTTGGAGACAGTAACGCCATCTAGTGACGCCACAAGCAAACTCAACTGGTATTGTTGGGCATCAGTACTACAGCCAATGTTGGTAAATGCGATATTTGTGCTCACTGGGCCAACGAATGTTATCGTTGTTTAGCCACCGGTACCAAAATACACAAAGGCCCATTGTTAGGCGTCAGTGCCACAGCCAATGTTGGTAAATACGATATTTATCATCATTGGGCCATCGGATGATATCTTTGACTAGCCAACGTTACCAAAATACACAAAGGCCCATTGTTGGGCATCCGTGCCACAGCCAATGTTGGTAAATGCGGTATTCGTCACCATTGGGCCAACGAATGTTATCGTTGTTTAGCGAACGGTAGCAAAATACACAAAGGCCCATTGTTGGGCCGCAATGCTACAGCCAATGTTGGTAAATGCGATTTTGTCGTCATTGGGCCATCGTATGATATCGTTGATTAGCCAACGTTACCAATCTAAACAAAGCCCCATTGTTGGGCATTAGTGCCACAGTCAATGTTGGTAAATGCGATATTTGTCATCATTGGGCCATCGGATGATATCGTTGATTAGCCAACGTTACCAAAATACACAAAGGCCCATTGTTGGGCATCAATGCTACAGTCAATGTTGGGAAATGCGATATTTGTCGTCATTGGGCCATCGGATGATATCGTTGATTAGCCAACGTTACCAAAATAAACAAAGGCCCGTTGTTGGGCATCAATGCTACAGCCAATGTTGGTAAATGTGATATTTGTCGTCATTGGGCCATCGGATGATATCGTTAATTAGCCAACGTTACCAAAATAAACAAAGGCCCATTGTTGGGCATCAGTGCCACAGCCAATGTTGGTAAATGCTATTTTTGTCATCATTGGGCCATCGTATGATATCGTTGATTAGCCAACGTTACCAAAATAAACAAAGGCCCATTGTTGGGCATTAGTGCCACAGTCAATGTTGGTAAATGCGATATTTGTCATCATTGGGCCATCGGATGATATCCTTGACTAGCCAACGTTACCAAAATACACAAAGGCCCATTGTTGGGCATCCGTGCCACAGCCAATGTTGGTAAATGCGGTATTCGTCACCATTGGGCCAACGAATGTTATCGTTGTTTAGCGAACGGTAGCAAAATACACAAAGGCCCATTGTTGGGCATCACTGCCACTGCCAATGTTGGTAAATGCGATATATGTCATCATTGGGCCATCGGATGATATCGTTAATTAGCCAACGTTACCAAAATAAACAAAGGCCCATTGTTGGGCATCAGTGCCACAGCCAATGTTGGTAAATGCTATTTTTGTCACCATTGGGCCAACGAATATTATCGTTGTTTAGCCAACGGTACCAAAATACACAAAGGCCCATTGTTGGGCATCTGTGCCACAGCGAATGTTGGTAAATGCGATGGTGGGCCAATACAAAATTAATGTTGGCTACGGAACGAACCTCATCCCAACGTTTTCCCTACCGTTGGCACCGTGGGCCCCAACGAAAATGCTACTAGGGTGGTGGTCTCTTACCCAGTCAATATACACCTCTTATAATTCCTGTTACCCCTTATAATTCCGTTAAATTGCTGCTACAACGCTCTTAAGTAGCTATGTGAACTTAAGGCTGCCTAATTTGTGCCCATTTAAGAGTTATAAAAGCTGAAAAGACGCTTATACAGCTCTTATGCAGCTTTTATATTCCAGCTTCAAGCGTATTCGTACTTCATTATGCGGCTGCTATACAGCTAATCTGTGCTACTTGGGTAGGCTACGGTGACTGCTTACCATCAGGCGGACCGTATGCTTGTTTGCCACCGATGTGGTATAAAATAAAAAATGTGGTTCTTAAAAAACCGGCCAAGTGCGAGTCGGACTCGCGTTCCAAGGGTTCCGTAGGTAAATTACACAATTTTTAACAATGTATTTTTTATGTGAAACGTGAGTGAAATGTCTTTAAAAACTCCATAGGGATCGGATCAAAAACTACGTAATTAAGTCCGACTCACGCTTGACTGCACATTTCTAATAGGTTTTCCTGGCATGTATAGGTAAAGAACTATTTTGTTTATTTTTTTCATACTTTTAGACCCAGTAGTTATGGAGATAAAAGGTAAATTTGGCCAATTTTTTTGAATTACTTCTAAACTGTTAATCCTAAAATTATAAAACAATATATATTTGAGATTCTCAGAATGAGCTCTTCTCTCATTTCATATAACAACTTTTAAACCAGCAAAATCAATCTCGATATCAGTATCATATTGGACATATCTAATAGCTAAAACTAGAAATGGCAAATTCAGGTACACGTAGGAATAGTAGGGCTGATCAGGGGAACCTCCAGCCCAAGCCGAAAAGTTCAGCCATAATTAGCTCTATTTATATCTGTGGCTCTACCTAATACTTTATACATATTCATATTCGGGCTCACATTCCCCGTACACTACCTACGTTAGGATCAATAAAAGAAACTTTTCCGTGTTTAAAGGACTCCTCGCTAGTAAGTTAATTCCTTAGTTTTCCGCTAGATGTCGTAGCGCGCCTGAGGAAAACTCCACCCTAACGTAAGCCACCCGGCGACAACAGCTTTTATACATCTGTTAACAGAGTGCGCTGAAGTGCGGTTATTTTATAAGTATTTCATGCATAAAAATGCGATAAAGTTTTGTAGTAGGTGTCTGTCTGTCTGCCTGTCTGTTTCTCTTTTACTGTAATTTAATAAGGCGATGACTTTCGCGGTTCCTTTTTTGTAAACCTCGATGCTCGATGATAATACTAACGGCTCGATTCGGGAAATGAATTAGAGATTTACTAGATACGATATAGTAAAGATATGTGACGTTCCACGGCAAAAGGTACCTTATGGCGGCTGGCGCCCCGATTCGGGAAATGAATTAGTGATTCGCTAGATATGCAATAGTACAGATATGTGACGTTCCACGGCAAAAGGTACCTTATGGCGGCTGGCGCTTACGTCGCAAAGCGCCGCAATTATATAGGAGCGGCGTTAATAATAGCGTAAGCGCCAACCGCCAAAAGGTACCTTTACCCGTGGGACGTCACATACCTATCTTTACTATATCGTATCTAGTTAATCTCTAATTCATTTCCCGAATCGCGCCGTGAGTGATTGTAATCAATTCACGTTAGTGCAAATAAGACAGAGATGAGAATTTTACGATGTCCGGTAGCGGTCGGCTAAGATGAAGGTGCTTCAGATGCAATCACAGCCTTTGCGACACCTCGCCGCCGCGCCACGATCCTTGCATCAAATTGCTGATAAATATTGCGTTTATCTCTCAATTACTCGTCGGTGAGTATTACTAGTAGTGTTTTTTTAATGAAATTCGGTGACAATGGTTGATGGTGCGGGCGCGGATAGCACGGCACGACACGCAATGTTCCCACGCCGCCGCTTTCCCTGGGCGACCCCGCCGCGTCGGTATTGTTGCTGCCCCGTTAGCTACTCGCAATCTCGTCTTCTTACTCGAAATTCCACAACCCACAATTCGTTCGATCTTTGTCTCTCTTCGGTTGAAAAAGCACAGTGCGAGAGTGACAGCTATAATAATAATGATGTCGATTTTTTGTTTACTGGAAGTCGCATCGCGTACCTACTGTTTTGACTACTCCATCACAGAATAAGGAGAATAACAGTAATCTTTCTTTGAATTTTAGGAATGTTAGGCTCGATGTTAAAATCTCAGACGCAACTGTTACTTGTCCCTGTTAATTTAATGGATTAATTTAGGCTGTGTCCCTGTAACTTCGTATAGTCACCTATTCTTTGAAGATTGACTACTCTTTATAAAGCTACTTTGGCATCGCGCACTGCTGTGACCGCTCAACCGCCATTCGCCGAACAACAATCGCAACAGTTATGTTCTTGATCAAACATTAGCTAAGGCGCACCGCATTCAAACGAGTGATCGTTCAAGGTGAAAATCGATGCCCATCGTGATTTCACGCCTCTGATAACGTTTTCTCTGCTATTTTAGAATTACGGAGCGAAGGTCTAATTGTACGATCAGTTATTCAAACTACATTCCCGCATAACTGTTTTTGAAAAACAATTTTGAAGGCAGATTTGAAACGCGTTTGCATCGATTGTGTAGGCGAAATTTAGTAGTCATTAAAGTCTTAAGAACCTACAATATTACAAGCTTTATGAACTTTGAGTATGTTACTTAATTCGAAAACTTCTTACAGCGCGTGATAAATTTTGAACTGACCTATCAGAAAGTTGGCCAAGCTCACGGATTTGGGAGACCGGTATCTCTGTCCATGCATAGTTAAGTGCATCTGTGTCAAGTGTCGACGCAATATCCTAGCTTCCCGAGGGGTTGGTGCTTGTCGATTTAACTCCATGGCCGGTCCGCAAGTTCGAGAACAAACAATTGCCGGGTCTATTATGTGATGTGGTTCTCGCGGCAGTGTTCATGCATAGATAAAGAGGCTCTCCCGCGTCGCGTTTGGATGCGCTCCCCGGAGTCCGCCTCGCGTCTTGAGATATTACTGCTTTCGCCTTCATGACAACTCCTATCTGTCGGAATACGCGAACAACTTCACGGCATTTCGTTAAATTTAGTTAGAAAACAGCAATTAAGAAACTTTTTGGATTCGCAGTTTGTTTTTTAATTGGATGGAAATATAATTATACTACCGGTCAATAGAAATTTCGTTTACCTACTAAACAGAAGACAATTTTTAAAGAAATCTCCTAGAAGTGTAACACCTTGTTTTTGTTGATGTTCTATCATTTCATTCATGACTGCGATAACTTTAACATGTCATCAATGTTTTCTATTCAGAACCACCGTAAGTTGACGTTAAAATGATTGTTTTTACATACTCGTTGAGAACGTATGCCAAAAACATTCGTCCAAAGTAAGCTTTTAAGAATCGCGAATTGCATTATGCGATATATCCGCAACGGTCTGCATATAATCTTAAAGTTTAATTGAGCAGACGACAGAAGTGGCAGCAGTGCTCCGCCCACCCGGGACCGCACCGAGATTGGCCCACTGCCCCCGAGAAGCACTACATCTGAAATATGCATATCTTCATCACATCGCAAACAACGATTTCCATAATTTTTATTCTGGCATCTAATTTGATCAGACTCGTATGAAAGTTTTGTCACAATTTAATTGAGATTTAATTTCATTACACGTGTTTTAGAGGTTGGGTTGTTTGCCACCCCGAACATCCCCGTACCGCCCGAAACCGTCAGTTCTATATTATCCTCCTACAATCTCCAAGTGGCATATGAATGCCCGAATCTATTCATACGCCGCAATTCACCATAAAAACAATGACCGTACCCTTCAGAGCGCCCGAGTGAAAGAGTTCAAAACAAAAAAATCAAAACATAGGTTCTTAGGAACCCTTTGGCAAGGCAATCGAATGCTTAAAACATTGGAATCGAATATGAGCCGGTGGTGGCGGTGTGTGAGGGTGAATGGTGAATGGTGGCGAGACAATGGCTGGCGGAGTGGCGCAGCCGCAGCGGCGGGTGTCGTGTGTCGGAGGCCCGCGGTCGCCCACGCCTCGCACCGCGCCCGCCGCTCCGACACACGATATCGCCTTTTTATTTCATAATTCCTATACAATAAACATGCTGCAAAGGCGTAGGGCAAAGACAATGCGCCCGGAGGTAAAAAACCGCTCGGAAACCCTTTATATCCAATTTATTGTCTCAAAATAAAATCGGGTGCAAATTAAAATAAAGTAGTATTGAATTCTACCGCCCAGGCCCTTACAGCCAGCCGCTTTATATTCAAATGGTGATCAAATATGAATAGCCGAGATTATTTAGATTGGTCCCAAGGTAAAAGGAACTAGAACGGTAGTCCTGTACTATACCTATATTATTTGATACTGTTAATGGAGACACAGTGAATTCGATTGATTAGTCTAGTCCATACAAACGCGGTGCAGCCAGTGGGCGCCAATAAATTTGTGGGAGGCTTATCGAGATTGGCGATCCCATGTAATGTGTGTTTCGGGTAATCAGATGTGCGCTTACCAAGTTTTAATTCCCGGCGCTGGAGTGCGTGAGGGGGGGAGGGTCCGGCGCCGACGCCGATATCGCATATAAAAAGGTTGCGGATCGCTCGCTCCTCCATCCGGCGATTGGCTAGGCGGCGCCCGCTGGTCCCCGGGGCCCTATACGAGAAGCGAAATGGGCCCCAGAACACCCATAAGAGAGCGACCCCGCCCGCCACGGCCGAATAATTAGGGCTCTTTGTTTAGATAGCGGCAATTTTATTTGGGAGCGAGCGGGCGCTGGGGACGTCTTCGGCCATTCCAACCGCCCGATATTAATAAGAAACGTGTGTGCGACCTCGCTTCAACCTTCGCCAAAGGATAATACCGTTGTACTTACTTTATAATTCACCATTGGAATTGAACACGACAAAATCCTTTCAAAAATAAGATTCTATACAAAATATTTTAATCGTATAAGATGCCATTATTTACTTTAACTATGTATTGGCAGAAACAGTTTGAAAAGTGTGGATTACTTCACCGCGTATTCATAGAGAAGAAAAGGGGGACGCCAACGTTCACCAAGCAATATCACATAAATAATGCAGCCAACAAAATTGGGATTTTGATTTGTTTTCTTCGAAACTTTTGCCTATTTGTCTTTGCTGTGAACGGGGTTACTGTGAGGACAATAGTCGGATTCTTTTGTTCTTGCACTTAACTTTTATACTTTAGTTATAACTTGAGAGAATAAAATTAATGAGGTGAACAATTTTATGGAAAACGCGTTTAGATTTGGTTCTCATTCAGCCTTAGAAAACTTTAAATCTGCTTGAAGCACGCCTCTGAAAAATTAAGTCGGTAAAATGATCTTAAAATGTCTAAATTTTGACTGTGCGGAATTGAGAAACTATAAAAGAAAATGTAGCACAAAATTTCGGAGCTAGTTTAAAATTAATTCCATTCAATATGGACCTCGAGAGTGTAAAAGAAAGTTGGCGAAGCGGCGTGCTGGTATCCAATTACAAGATAGACTGCATAATGGTGTTGTCGGGTCTCGGGTCTCGGGCGCAGCACTCCGCGGGGGCGCGGGCACCTCGCCTTTGTCTCGTCTCCGCAAACTTGCCATAAATGTTAATATGGGATCTCTTCACATTTGAATATCTATTTCTTCGCGAGGCCCGTTCGTTAACGCGCCCTTGAATTTTAAATTTTATCGCCGCAACGGGAGCGCGGCAGATGAGGTGCGCGCCTACGTGCGCTCCCCGAGAAAATAACCGAGAAAAACTTATTTTTGTTTGCCTTTTCTTTGTTGTAAAGTGAAATAGATGATGACATGCCTATTATGAATCCCCAGGATTAACTTTGGGATAACCGCATATTTAAAAAAAAACAATGTAATGTAGGCGCATAAATCACGTTTTAAACATTTTAGGAATGAAATTAGATGTTCATTTATGTTAGTTAAATCACAGTAGTTAGTGTCGCGCTCGCGGTTGATCGATACTCAATAAACAATACTAATACTATGTCAATTGAAAAAAATATTACTGTCCAATAACACGCACGCATTTTCTTTATTGTGTAATCCCAATGACTTAAGGATGTTCAGTTTCTCATTTAAACATTTGGTGTAGGTACCAATTAAGCAAATGCAACGAGGTGTGAATGTCGGACAGTTTAATTACTAATTGTCTCGTTCTCAGTTCTCATGTCAGCCACGGTGTTGGTTCCAAAATCCAATAGCTTCTTCGCCAGATTCGCAACTTAGACAGGATAATGCAACCTTGCTCTAACATAAGACGTTTATCAGAAAATACTTAATTAAGAGGAAAGCGGACCTGAGCACGTTTCAGACTGGAAACAAAATGAAATTTTGTAAATTCAATAAAAAGAAAATTTACTTTGAAGGACTATTGTTTTTGCGCTTTTAGATGTCAGATTCGTATAGTGTGCCTCTTTTTGGAGAACCCTATAGCGCTTATTGAAATAGAATAAAAACATAACAATTAGACATAGATATATCTATGTATTTTTAAAGGAGGAGGAAAATGGATGTAAATTTTAAAAAAATGTAAGAAAAGTTGCGAAATTAGATAAAAAAACAAAACGAATTCCGTTTACTTATTACAAACAATGCAAAACTAAAATATACCTACATTAGGGTATCTTGTGGGGTACACCTAATCTAATCTTTTCTTTAAATTTCAAATAGCTTTATACCAGGTTCTATCAATCCGGTAAATAGAAAAGGAGGCGGAGGAAAAATCGCAAACCAGATGCTTAGTCGTTGATAGATGTCGCGAGCCGCGGGCGCCCAGGCCTGGCATGTGACACCGGGGTCAGCGGTGATGATCGGAAAGTTTGGCGGCATTTGAATACGCCCCCACCACCCTGTCTGACCCTCAATTATTGAAAATGCAGTCCAGTCCGCGCCCCGCGCCGTCCCATCGCAAATGCACATTTTAAACTGCACCTGATTGCAGAGTCGTGTTACTATTCAAGCCAAAAGTCGTGCTGTCGCTTTATTTCAGCCGACAATTGGCTTTAGAGCTCCGGTTATAACTTTTAGATCGATATCAATATCAACGATGAATCTTCTAATAAGCGGCACAGAGATCAAGAACGGATATTGTTATCAAACCTAATAACACTTAGGTTTAGAAACAAATGTCTGAAATTGTATCTCTTACCTACTGAGATATTCATCTATTAGTTTAGATAAAATGAAGAAAGAAGAGAACAAGACAAGACGTATGTTATTCGGGTATTTGGGTTTGATGTAAAATTGTCTTTAGTTACGATTGATTAAAACATTTCACGCAAAGTAAAGGTAAATACAATCTGTGTAAATCGTGCCTTTAATTTTTGTACTCCATTGGTCCCTTGGGGCACATTTTTATTTTCAGCATTAGCCTGCGGAACATTACTGACCGTTTAAAAAAGGGCAACATACCAGCTAGGTGGATAATTATAATCTGTAATATTTACAAACATTGGTGTTCTTTTTATATAATATTACGTTAGTAGGTATCTATCCCATGAAATAATATATATATGCTATGGAACAATATAATACACAAACACTAACATAAGCAGCAGTTATGGGAGCAAAAAGGAAGTGGTTACTCGTACCTACGTACGAGTAACCACAGTTACTGTAACAAATCTAGGGCTGTTTTCAACTATCTTATCAACTTGAATATCAATCTTCAATGAAGCCCTAGGTTTTTATACCATAAACCATTCAGGGCGCATGACTCACATTGTAGGTACACTAACTTGCTTAAAGTTTTTTTTTTCAGACTAGATTTATTTGTACGAGCTACGGCGTTTCGTAGCAAGGAGTAAATCTAACTCATTTTCTGGAACAAAACTGTGTTTATTACAATACTAATTTCATATCATATCATATCATTATCATATCATTGCTTCATGATAGCACATTGTCCTTACGCTTGCGCTGACCTACTTCTGATATACCTAAATATCAAATTGATTTAACATTTTTAGTGTTCCGTACAAAACTTTGTTCACGGAACACTTATGGGATCACTTCGGTCTTGTTTTAATTTATTTATAAGGCTCCAAATCTAGAATCTAGACGAGTAGATTAAGACTCGATTACGATCTAGATAACTAAACTCTAGATACGTCTGCTAAGCACGAGTTACTTTCAGTAAGTCTTTTTAATTCCTAAATATAAATCTACCTCGGTTTTCATATTTGAAATAAAAATTTCGGGCACTCGTATATTAATGGAAAACCATCTCGTTTACAATCTCAAACGAAAACACCAAGGAAAGCTGATGAAAAGCGTGTAATAATATTGATATATTCAACTCGAGATTTGCAATCTTTCGGAAACAGATTATGGAAGTTCTTTGCCATCGATCACCATTACTTTAAGTTTCATTAATCTCTTTAATTTCCCTCTTCTCATTATGTTTTGTGCCTAAAATTGTATTATTGTGCAATTAAGTTAGTTTGTATAGTAGTCTTAGTATAGTTGTAGTTTTCGCTCTAATATATATTTCATGATGTGCATACATGCTTTGGATGGCGTTTCCAACCAAAACCTGTATTGAAAATAATTATTTCATGTAATAAATGTTATCTGTTTTGTGTGCCTAATAAATAAAATAAAAATAAAATAAAATAAAACAATCATTCCTAACAACTACTGTCGTTTACAAATCGTTATATGAATTAGGAAGTAGTGGCAAACGTCGAAGGTAGAACAGCCGCCCCCGGCCCGCTAAGTGACGAACGATGTCCACAATTCCGCTCGTCCGTTTTAATTGTGAGTTCAGAAAGGTTCGCCCGCAATGCAATTTTAGCTCCACATTTTCCATCAGGCTGGAATCAGCTCTTAAAATACACCACCCCATTAGGTGCCTCATAATTTTACTAATTTTGCAGTAGCACGGAAATTGCATTGGATTGGATGAGCTGTGGTTCTGTATCATGTTATCTATCAGAATACCTACGAGTAATATTTTATCCCTCGCACGTATCTATTTCATTAATTAACAATCGAAGTTTTAAATTGATAACTTCCAATTGTTCATCTAATATTTTCAATTGTAAATGAGTTCCTACTTATATAAATTACTATAAAAAATTAACTTAGCCCTCGTGAATGAAAGTAGGTACTCGTACGTATTAAATATTTGTTTATTAATTAATTAACTATTTTATCTTATATTTTCTAATTTTAATTGTTATAATACTTATAATGTGTTGCTTCACTCCTAAGTTCTGAATTTGTTAGATTTGATTTGTATAATACATTTAAAATCATATTGATATTTTTGAACGTCAGTTTCATTCCGTGTTTCAGAGAAATTAATCAATTAAATGTACCAAATAAAACAGGCGGTTTTTTTATCTCGGTTAATTAGTAATTTGTATGAAAACAATAACCGTTTTAAAAATAAACAAGGTGATAATAATGCTCCGTGATAACGCGGTAAATAAACAAAAGACGACTCAACTGTAGCAAGCAAAATACCGAAACGCGTAGCAATTTGGACGCGAAAACTGCGTGTTTCACGTCGTAGACGTTTTAGTGTTGCCAGGAGAGAAACTACGATTCCTCTGAGCGAGGGTATCTGCTCCTCAACTTTATGTTCATTTTATCTTTTCGACTGTATAGCGAAGCGGGGACTTGGCCAAAGGCCCTCCTGGGCTGCGTTAACTGTGCCGCTGGTCCCAACACCCGCATTACACTTTAACACTTTTTTACACTTTCTATTATTCAAATATGAATAACGAGTTCTTTTACTTATGGGGTTACGTTTTTTTTTTAATACCACATCGGTGGCAAACAAGCATACGGCCCGCCTGATGGTAAGCAGTCACCGTAGCCTATGGACGCCTGCAACTCCAGAAGTGTTACATGCGCGTTGCGTTACGTTTTATTTCTTTTATGTCAATAGGATAATCTAAAAGATCCGGATTAGTGGTCGTATAGTCGTTACCGCATTTTTTTTGTTGATGTAGGATACACCAACATCAAGTAAGTACTTACAACATAAATTATGATATGTCCTCACTTTCTGCTTCCAACTTCGTTTTGTATCAGATATTTGTTTTATTAAATTATTAGAATCATACCTACTCGTAAATCACCCACATACCTGATTCCATACTGTCTGCATCCTCTGATTTAATATCAACTCCGTCTGTAACAAACAAATAACACGTTTAATAAATGATGTATATACCTACTTATATGTAAATATGATTTGTTGTTGTTGTTAATTATGTATGATTATGAAAAAACTAAAATCATTAGCGACATAAGTTTGCCGCTTAGGGATACCAGCCGTACTTCTTAAAACTGTAAATATGTAAAAGAGAGATTTCATTTTTTATTTCGTCAGCGTCGTTGTCGTCGAGTGTGTGGCGCGGAGCCCCGAGGCGCGGTCGCGGTTGCGGCTCTAATCCACTTGCGACTCCGCTCCGGCACGCTCCCGACACTTTTCCGACTGTTTTAAATTCCTAATTCGGATAGGTGATCCAGTTTAAACTTTCTAGTCCAATTTAAGTAGTTCGACGTCCCCTCGAATTTGTTTCCAATATTTGTAGTATGGCTGCATATGTTTACGTTTATTTCGAAACAACCAGCCATATAAAACTTATTATACGAAAACGGTATTAATTTCTTGAATGGATATTTTTTCGGATTTTTTAAATATTGCCCGTACAGAGTTATTTGATAACCGATCTACATACATGTCAAAATAAAAAGAAAATACATAAAGGATAAGATTAGGGACTAGTTATTTTGTTCATTATGAACTTCGTAATTTAAAATGAGCCCATAAAAAGCCAGTTTTTTAAACGATGTTTAAAACAGAGTAAATTAAGTGCCTTTATCTTTATAGATGGGTATTAACAAAAAGTAAAAAGTTAAAGTAACAAAATGCTCAGATTTGTCCAAATAACTTTTGCCGGGGTGTCAACTGGCATCTCGTTACTGTAGGCGAAAAACTCTCCCATTAGTCACAGGTCTCACAGGCCTATTCGGATTTCGAGATAATCACAAGATCTTGAGACGATTTAGAGATCAACTAGATCTACATTAGATATCGACTAGATGTGACTTGGATATCTAAGTAATAACTTGTCTAAATCGTTCAAGAGGACCTCCAGAATCGCGGAAACGTCAAATTTGACATATCTATCTTACAAATATCTTTAAATTATCCGTATCGTAACTTGTTGAAGTCTAGTAGAAATCTAATTCATTTCCCGAATCAAGCCGACAGTCTCCCCTGAGTTCCGCACTGTACTGTATCAGTTAGTCTCGTACAAAAGCGAACTAGCAAGTGCAACCGATCTCTGATCCCACTTTAACCCCTCGTCTATTTCGAATCCTAGAAAGATTGTGGAGGCTAGGTATATATGCTAGCATTTTTCCTTGAATCTCGAAGATCATACAGACCAGACAGATTGGAATAAACACAAGAAAATCATAAATCATATTTTTTTATAAAGACATCATCATAGATTTTTTAAAGACCTAAAGAATAATGTTACCTTTTAAAATTAAGGATCCCTATTTCATTAAATTTTAACCAATGTGCAAGCCTTGCTTCGTTTAGTAAGTAACCGGTCTCTGCCGTCAATGATAATAGGCGCAAATAGGCAACAATTCACCGCTTGTGTTTATTACCGAAGTTCACTTTACGTCAATAATCGCATAGGTAATTAAAATTATATTAACCGCCTGTTCATAGCAACTTCAGTACAGTTCTTCTAACTTGAAGCCTTCTTCCAGGGTGTAAGATTGCAGGTGGATATTAGGTAATAACTCTTGGAAGCCTAACGCGCCCGCGAGCCCTGGGGACTGTTACCCAACGCCGCGATGCAGCCGCTCTACTAACACTATGCTTTCAAACCACAGGATAAGGATGCGGAAATGTATTACGTGCATGTTTAAAATATAGTGTATTCGTAGACAAGTATGAGAAACCTGAAGGTCCTTTAGGTATATTTTTGCCATGTGCCTGTCCGTCCGTCCGTCTGTCTGCCAGTGTGTCCGTCAGTTCCCTATTATCTTTATCAATCACGCCGACAAAGTGGTAGTAAAAGGGCGTTTTCAGAAATAAATATTGAAAACCTGATTCTTTCACATCTGGACGTTCTTGGGCTCATTCTACTCTGAATCGACAGCATTCTCCATCCCCCATTAAGAAAAGATGTCCCAAAATGTCCATTCCATTACGTCACGTTTTAGTATGAAAAATGTTTTCACTTGTATGTGCGTGACGTAGTGGAATGTACAATTTTCATACAAATTTTTGCGACATTTAATTTTATCATCAGAATTGAATATGCTAGTGATTCTGAGTTGAAAGAACCCAAAAACACCGTTATCTGTGAGAATCGGGTTTTCGATATTTATTTCTGAAAACGCCCAAAATACAATCTTGAAGGAAAAAATAGGATACCTATACACGTAACCTACAGTAGATTCAATAAAGGTAAAGGGCAAAAAGAGTCCGTAAATCGTCAAAACGTCTGAACAGGTACCTATTTTTAGAATATGTATGATGAGGACATTAGGTAGTATAAGAACAATACATATATTGAACTCGTAAACACAGTATGTTACAAAATCGATTCAATTCTATTAATTATAACAATAACGTGGTCGATTAAATACGAATACGACAATAGCAGTATTAGTAGCGCCTGAATAGTGTAAGATAATAGAAGACAGGCAAGGGGCCTCTGCAACATTAATGATCGCAGGCGCCGCTCATTGCCGCGATTGGGTCTTGTGAATTAGTAACCCGCACGGGACCCGCGTGCCGAGCCGGCGCTGAATTAATCTACAGAGTGACTACATATACCTGTCTATTGCATAGTATGTTCGTAAAATTAATAAATAAATAAATAAATATTGGGGACATCTTACACAGATCAAACCTAGCCCCAAACTAAGCAAGGCTTGTACTATGGGTACTAGGCGACGATGTACATACTTGTATAGATAAATACATACTTATATACATAGAAAACAACCATGACTCAGGAACAAATATTAGTGTTCATCACACAAATAAATGCCCTTACTGGGATTCGAACCCAGGACCATCGGCTTAGCAGACAGGGTCACTATCCACTAGACCAGACCGGTCGTCAACAATTAATTGATTGACGATTTTATTTGATCCCTTTGACCGGCGTCTCAGCGCGTTGATGGACAGACGTGTTCCATCCCCAAAACATGACACGTTTGTAATGATGAACAATATAACTTACTGTAATACAATTTACTTATACGAAAAATAATTTAAAACAATGTTGTGCATCCGAATTATATACCTTAGCGGCTCTCTAAGGGTACTAAAATCGCAGTACGCTCTCATTTTAGTACAAAATTTAGTATAAAAACAGTATTATCATCATATATTTAAAAGACCTCAGCTATTGTCGGTGAAGTAACCTACTGATACGGCACTACATTAACTTTCTCTTTGACTATAATATAAAGGCACGTCTGGCCTTTCCCGATCTCTCTTCTTCCTTTAATTTGACCGACTATTAGTTTTCCCTTTATTATGGTTATTACAAAAACCAGATGCTGAGAAATAATTTGACCAATGGAACAGTCGTTTCTGTACCTATCTGAAATTAACAACAGAACCCCTAGTGTATTTTTATTCGATAGCGTGACTCAAGCAGGACGTTTTGGAAACTCAAAATCCATACAAAATGAGACAACGCAAACGCGTACAGTCACCTGCAATAATATGTTACACAACGAAGGCCGCAAAAATATCTGACACGATCTTATTTGTAGAGCCATAAGAGCGTGTCACATGTTTTTGCGGCCTTCGAAGAGTAACATATTATTGCAGGTGACTGTACATCCGCCACGCTATCGAATGAAATTTACGCTAAGGGTACAGAGATTACAAAGGCCACCTTTGATTGTAAGTGCATTTGAGGTACCTACTTGTTTGACTTTCGGGTGGTTAAAATACTTTTTCATATATACGTATGTTATCTAATGTTTTGAGAGGAGGATCCAGGTGTACAGTTCGTCACGAAGGAGATATTAAATATATCCCGGCGGAGTGGGCGCGGCGGGCGGTCGGAAAGCTCTAAGGCTGCCGCTAGATTTCCCGCGGGAGCCCGTTAATTTTCTGCCGCCTTGAGCATAGTGCCCCCTGGGGGCGCGCTACCTTTCGCGCAGCCATTCAGACTGAAGGTGTTATTCCGTCGTACCTGATATGGACTGGTGCCGCTATACCTCTCCTGAGGAAACTTTTCACGAATAAAAATAACGGAACACGCTCGGAGACTACGTAAACCTCGTTAGTTACACGATACAGTGCACTTACACTCCTGCCAACTCGTTGAAAATGAAAGTTGCGCTTTTAGTTTTTCTTGTTTCTGATTTGCATATAATGTAAAGGTCATCAAATAGCAGGCATGAGTTTAGAGAAAATATTGAAATGCCTGGAAAGTTGGAAGCCCAGCGGTCGAACGTCATTAAAAAGTTTCCCTTGCAAGTTAGTGGGGCTTCTGTCACGTGTGTTGTCGGGTTGTGTCATCAGTTCATGAACACTTCAATTTGTAGTTCACGGACATTGTTCGATTACAATGTTTCTGTGTTTTGTAATAAAAATGAAAAAAATTGCAATACCTACATCATTATTAAGAGGAACAAATCAAAAGTAGTTGTAGTTGGCAGACCACGCTACAACTTATATATATGTAAAACAATTCATGTGTTAATAAGTAGATTGTAGAAACGTCTACATCAATAGGTAGGTACATTTAATACACACAAGGGCTTGCATAAATATGTTACCGTATAAAATCGTTTTGTCGAAAGTTTTCAATTAAATTAATTTTGAATCTACTGTAGTTAAAACTAGTTTTCACTACCTACCTAATGAATTAATTCTTCAAGGTGATACGGAACACTTAGTGTTAATTAGAGAAAGCGCGTTTTCACTTAAAAACCGGTTTTTACGGTAACATAAATACTTAAATACTTTTAAATGTCTCGTCATCTCGTGAAATTAAATGTGCTTCGTATATTTAATTTCTGTGAAACATGTATACCTATCTACACGAGATCTACACGCAAGACAACACAAAGACATGATTGTGTATTGTAAATAGTAGTATATAGAGAAACGCTTCAGTTCGCCCTTTTTACAACTATGTACATATTGAAAACTTTGCTTAGTTTCGACGACAAAGAATGAGCTTACATAGACTGAGTTAAAGCCTTAATCTTAAGTCAACTCAAAAGAGCTTGAAAAGTGTGGTAGGTAGACTAGGTAGTGGCTATGGTGGTTGTTAACAAAACTACATTTTATCGAAAAGTTATGACAAAGCAAACATTAAGAATTTATATTTTTGCAACCTATTAGACAATAAAAATGCGCCTGAATGTGAATATCTTTGTCATACCTACTAGTATAAACAAAACATGTACCTACAAAACTTTCTAGGTTTAACTTAAATGTAACTTCTAGTATGCACTTTCACTAGTTTTGGTACCCTAAGCTTATGGCATATAAATAAGGCAAAGTTATCCGCAGTCATCAGCAGACGTTATCAAATAATACGAAAAGCCGGAAATAAACAACGGAATTAGAATTAAACACCGTGCAATAGAATCGGTTTTCTCGTCTGCCGACTCCGATATCATTGTAACGAGCAACAATATCGGTAGTGGTGAGGCTTGCATGTGTGTGTGTGCACGGGTCTGAGGAATTCCCTCGGGACGGAAGGAACTGCGGCCGAAGACTGCCACCTGGGACCGCCACAGGGGGGGGGGCGGGATAACATAGCGAGGGCTCTTATTAAGGCACTGTTGATGCCAGGACCGCCTAGCAATAAAACCTAAACTGGAATCCCATGCGTAAATGTTGAACACTTTCAGTAATTAGCAATTAGGTGGTAAGCAGTGAAACAACGCGGCCTCCGGTCGCGGGTCATCCCTTGCGGCCTGTGGCAGGCGGCTGGCGGCTGATAATATCTAAATGCCTAATGGCTGGTGGTCCTGTGACGAATGTATCGGGCGGCCGCCCCCCGCGCGTCGCTTCCCCCTCACCACTATGTGATAATTCCAAACGCTGCGGCCGCGCCACCTGGGATCTAACAGGGGCGGATCTAGGTTGAATATTTTCCATTCTTTTCCAATGTTTTTTTCTACGACTGTTTATTAAGTACAGTATAATCTGTAAATATACTGAAACTGAAAGTTCGCCGAAAACGGACCGTTAGTGGTGGAGTACCCAGAGAGATGTGATTCTTAACCCCTGGTAACAAGTAAAAACATTAAAATAATTACTCCTCACTATAGGAAAACAAAGCGTAACCGGTTTTAAATATTTTTATTTTTATTAATAGGTAAAATCCCTACAATTAGGACAAATCGAGTCATACCTAATCAATAAAAGCTACTCAGTACGATTTTAACGTTATGGCAAACTGAAGACGTTAACCCCCAACCCAAGGGCATAAACTGTTAAAATAATGACCCTTGCTTTTCGCTTTCTGTAGTCGAGTAAAGACTGCAGAAATAGGCCGGTGTACGTTTCGCGCGCGCGTTAAGGGTAAAGTGCTTGCCTGCCAACCCGAACCCGTTTACTCCCATAATCGGGGTATTCAGGTCAGCTAGATGTGACGAGCTCGCAGGAATGTTCGGCAGTGTCGAAGCGGCGCGCGGCGCGGCGCCGCCGGCGTCGGCCCCGCATTCCGCATGCACCCGCCGATCGAACATCGGCATTTAATTACCCACGTGCCGGACCAGGACCCGACCGACATTGCTGGCATTGTCCTGCTAACTTGCTCCAGAATAACTTACAAACGTTTGGCATTCTGCGATTGAGATATGCGGGGAGTTGTCGAATTGTGTACTTTGGTGTCTTGTGGTGAAGGGTTCGTATGAACTTTAGACGCCTAAGCCTAACGCTACAAAATGGACAGGAAATTGAGGTTTATAAAATATGTAGGTTTTAGAAAAAAATGGGCAAACGATAAATGTAACTGTAAAACTTTAAAAAACACTAAAACGGTGGAAAGAAGCACTGACTAAAAAAACAAAATTGTACAGAATATGATTTAACAATCGCTAATAATCATGTCGCCCGTTTTTTCTCGTATGATTCTCTTTCTCTTGATCAGATTCTGAGGAAAACTCGAAAAAATCTGACATTTAACATTGCACACGAATTTAATGAATAATACCTATACAACAGGAATATGTAAGAATAAAGAGAAAATGTATTGCTGTGCGCGAGTGCGGTCCCTGCGGGCGGGTCCCTCGGGAGCGCGCCCGCGCGCCCAACTTCGGCTCCGCGCGCCCCCTCCGCGCGCCCCCCTCGCCCCCGTAGAGAATACATTTTCGCAACACGAGTGCTGGCCTAACAACGACTCTGCGACAAACCACTCACTGGGAAAAATTGCTCATTCTCCTACGTTATGTGTTGTACATTATCCATTTGTTCGTTAGAACAAAGAGCCCACCTCGTCGGCCATTAGAAAGCACTGAAAGAACCTACAATAAAATAGGAACAATAGCTAATTCGCTAAAATAATAAGTAGTAAGGGTGCCTTGAGGGAAGCGGAAAGTATCAGTCATATGAGAAACTACGCGATTGTCTCGACCGCTTCGTCTTTATAGGGGGCATTGAGAAACACCTCCACAGTAATAAACTCTTCCAGAAATCGACCGTCCCGACAGGCAAAAGTAAATAAATACCAGCTATAACATAAGTACATTTTGTTGCTCTAAGTTATTCTGCTTCTTACGACCGCCATAAAAGCTAAATTATCTAGGTGGCATAAAATTACAATGTCAACTGCGCGGGATGGTAAGTACTGTTTTAAAAACTCCTAAAGTCATGAAAGATAAAGTGGAGGTAACGTCGATGGGCCACCGCGGCCAATTTATTTATAATCTCGGGTGCAGAATCGGCTACAAATTAGCATGTAAATATTTGAAGTCCACGGAAGAAAGCTGTGGAGATTTATCGTGAAGAGCGCGCGATAAGCGAGGACAGGTCGTAAAGCACCGGGCGGCGCCGCGTTAGCCGCCGCAGCACACCCTTTGACGAAGTTGTAAAAAGAGCATTAAACCGCAGTAAAAACACATCTCCCACGCTGGCGGCCGCTCACTCACGACCGAACCTCTACCGCCGACTCCTCGTTTTACTGAACCTTATGAATTTCAATGAAGATATAGTAATAAAGCCCACTCAATCTTCATCATTTTGCGTGAATATTAAGAAGCTACCTACTCATTGGACTCAGCAAACTTCTAGAATTACTTATTTTCAATGAAACTCATCAGATTACTTATTTATAAACTGATATACAGTACCTATATTTTCCGTACTAGATATTAAAAAAGAAGAAAGATAATTAGGTACACATACCAGCCATTTCAGCTTCCCATCGATCGGATGTCTCCATTTGATTTTCCTCCGCATCTCCGCTGTCTGTAATAAAACAATAAGCTGTAAGATTCAGAAGTGACTAAGTGGTGTAAGTAATGTGTGATATATTCCCAGAGCTAATACATCACTTTATTAACAATTCGGATCTGTCACGTCACGCTCGCGCTGTGAGCTGCGCTCCATCGGAGATTGGAATTAGGCATACATACTCGCGTTCGCACCGCCGCACCGCCGCGCCGAGCGACTGGAAATTAAGCTTTACGTACATTCGGGTCCTACGAGACTCGGTTTTAGGCTGTTACAGGTCGTTGAGAGAACCAGGAAGCATAATCGGCAATCAGAAAATGTCAACACCGAATCTGCGAACGGAAAATATCCCCAAACAGGATACCTATGACGTAATCCTGGAACCATATAGGTCAATGCCGCGATATATCTATGTTCACGTAATATGTATTAGTTTACAGACTTCCACCATGTAATGATACAGCTCAAAGTGTAAACACCTTAAGACAATAAATGTCAACTATGTATATATGTATATTCGTTTGTCTACCTATTATATATGAAGTTCTGTTTGGACAGTTTGGATGATATGGAAATATGACTAGTAAATCCAGGATTTCGATTGTTGAAACATTTATTCATTTAAGTAGGTAAGCTTTATAATATGTTTAGATACCTACTGTTATTAGCACTCTAGTAAGCCCTTCACTCGCATCCCTAGGGAGATGCGTAGGCAGGGCGAAGCAAGTCGATGATAATGTAAATGCATCCGACTGGGCTCCCATTCCCATTGTATATCTTGAGAAACGCTTCAAATACCACACTGTTAGTGACTTCGAGATCCTAAAACATTATACGTATCAGGGGGTCAGGTTTATGATGGTTTCCCTGAGGGTTTTGTTGGGTAATTGGTAATAATAATGACGTTCTTCGCCCCCTTCCTTAAGACAATCCGCCAGAGGACGTCACTTTTTGAATCGCAATAGGAAGTAAAGTCAAAAGGCTACTACTACACTACTACTAGGATAACTAGATATAAAATTGTAATTTAAGTATAACAAACACATAATCTAAACACAAAGTGGCAAATCTTTTGTGTTTGTACCTAATACTGTATTTGCTCAGTGACTACAAGCCGATTTTTTTCTGAAACTTAATAAATATATAGGTACCCAACGCCAGTCGTCCAGGGCTTCTTTATAGATTGTCCTTATAATCAAAATTTTAATCAGCAAAAAAAAAATTGGCTTGTCACCGACTTCAAACATATCAATTGCAAGCTCATATAAAAGGGATAATATTTTATTTTATCCTTTTGGAAGTCGGTTTTGTGTTCAGTCATTACCTTTTTCAGGACAAGTCGCCCGATACAATTTTTGCTCAGGTGCCCGATAAACAGGCCCATTCGAACGTACACTGATATCAATATCAGATGTAATGCAAATGTCGTGCATTTCGCTCGTACTTGCCCGTACATGTATAGGCGCGGGCGAGACACACAATAACTATAACATGATTCAAATATGTACATATTATTCTAATGTCAGTGTAAGTTCGAATTGGCCTGATCGTCTCTCCGTGTTAAACTCGCTAATATTTAACTTGAACATATAGTCGGTATTCGGCGTGCGGCGACTAATCTGACGATAGATGAGATGCGCCCGATGCGCAGTGAATTGTGTGTGCCAGCGAATGCGCCTGACACTTGACAAAGTGCTGGGTGCGGACGCCACCGCAACTGCGATTAAATCAATTTTCATTGAGTTATTGCTCCGATACTGGCTACCGCATATTTTAAAACGGCCATCTCGGTTTACGCATCTCCATAATAACTAATATGATCTATTCGCACGAGTATGGATTAAGTACATGGACGGTAACTATTGTTTACTCAGCTATGTGATTATGATTAATTGACAAGCAAACAAATTTCTATGAGCAGGGGGGAGGGGTGTCACTTAACTCTGCAGGTATGTATTAAGATACCTACTGTACCTATACTAAGTTTGAACCTAACAAAATGGATTTCTAAGGAAATTGCGGTATATTTTATTTTATCATACACCTTAAAGGACCGTCAGTTTATAAATATTAAACCCACGTGAAGATTCTTAAATGTGTAACTATTTAAAGATAAAACGTAGGTATATATAAATGTCCCGCAGGTAATCTGAATGTCGAATGTGTTGTAGAACTTTTGCGTACCTAATATTAGAGGTCTCTCACAAATTGCGCATATTTTAAAAATAAAAATAAATAAAGCCTACCTATTTCATTCCACACTCTAAACTATCTGTATGCAAATTTTCATGACAATCGGGTGCCCACGGGAATTTAGGTCGCATAATAAACATAAGTACCCACTTTCACATTTAAAGTAGGTAGAAGTGGATGACCTATCACTCGAAATGCTAATTTTTTTTTTAATTATTATACATATGATTATACATAAAAAGCGCTGGTGGCCTAGCGGTAAGAGTGTGCGACTTTCAATCCGGAGGTCGCGGGTTCAAACCCCGGCTCGTACCAATGAGTTTTTCAGAACTTATATACGAATTTACCAGTCGCTTTTCGGTGAAGGAAAACATCGTGAGGAAAGCGGACTAATCCCAATAAGGTCTAGTTTCCCCTCTGGGTTGGAAGGTCAGATGGCAGTCGCTTCCGTAAAAACTAGTGCCTACGCCAATTCTCGGGATTAGTTGCCAAGCGGACCCCAGGCTCCAATGAGCCGTGGCAGAATGCCGGGATAACGCGAGGAAGATGATGACATATGATTATATTTTTTTTTTTACTGGAATTCATCTTTCACATAGTTACTGTGAGTCTGAGCAACCTCTTTCAATCCTAATAGACACGCTGTCTGTCATTCACACTTCGACGTCTACAATTCGCATTGCTCGGATTGCACCCATAGCTGCGACGCTGGCCGGCCGTACGTCATCTGTTATCTGCGCCGTGTGTCACTGTCCGCTGCTACAGTCCACAGCACCGTTATGCAATTCAAAAGACTACTTTGTCGTCTCGCGTTGTCACCAGTTTAACTCAACCGTTTGATCCTCAATACCCGTACTTAGTTTATACTGGCTTCTCTGTAGCTTGATAAGTGGTAAGCTTTGTGAATAACAGCACAGCCTGGTCGCTGACGATGCACGACACGGCCAGGACGACCGAATATGCAAATCAGTGGTACAAGATAATGTGGCGTTCAAATTCAGTCGGTTTAGCTGAGTGCCGCGTTTAGCTCTCAATGTCTATGACAAGTTGAAAATTTAACGCAGCTCAGCTATAGTGTGGCTGTGGAGATAAATATTTAGACTTCTTTTGTCAACACGAATTCCTAATAGGCGATTTCGGGGTGATTCGATAGTGTTACAGTGAGATTCCACTGCACTTTAAGTTAGGTACCTATAAGAGGTGTGAAGTATACCAAAATAATCGTGCTTGAAAACCAGAGTCACATCACAAAAGAAAATAGAATTATACAAAAGGATATTATGAGGTGACTCTGGTTTTTAAAATTTGATTGGTGACATTCAGTTACTCTGATAATTAGCTTATAATCTCGAATCGATTGCCACAAAACATACTTCAGCTTAAAGCGCCATCTATTTCAGTTGTCAAAGTTCTTCTCCAATCAATAACTCTTTGCTTACTCATATCATACCACCATTACATTTATTATATTGTCTTGTCTCAGACAAAATAATATAAAAAAATGTTCATCACGTACCTTCGAAGCCGTCTCTAACATTAGATTCGTCAGCATCTTCCACCTTGTCCTCATCCTCGTCGTTCTCGTCGCTGCCCTCGTCGTGGGCCAGCTCCTCGCCGTCGGCTGCGTCTTCTGCATCAGTCTCTTCCTCGCTCCCCTCCCCGCCTTCTTCGTCCCACCCCTCTTCTTCCGCTGCAAAACAATAGGAATTTATAGGTCTGCCGTTTAACCGTAAATATAATAAATCACCGCGTTACTTCTTTTCCAACCGCCTGAGATAAGAATAGAATAAATATAATTAAAATTTGTACAAAAAGCCTTTATCCTACAAAATTTTAACAAAATCGATAATTTAAATATAGGGCTTTTTCAAACTTTTGACATTAAAGAGCTGTTCTTGCGTAATTTTGGCGGTAGTGCTAGTAATATACAAAACAGCAGGCAACTTGACAGTATGTACCCAAAATAAGGACCTTCATATGGAAAAGATAAAACCAAGTTTGTCCAAATTTAGTTAAATGTGAGAATACCACTTTGCGCTTGTATCTCCGACATAATAGCATCCGTAAGTAAACTTTATGATCAAGAAACACCCCATTACATTGTTATCTTCCATAATGGTAATATTGTTGAGAGACTCCAATTTCAGAAAACTGTTTTGTGAAAATTGTTGCAATAAAATAAATAGTAAATAGAGGATAGGAATAGGGGTTGCACTATTATCACGAAAACGAAATAAAGAACGGTACCAACAGTTTTGCGCTACAACTACAATACTAAAACGGGGTGAAAAGACACGATTTTCAACTTCAAGGACGATTTTCGCCAATAATCCAAATGATAAAAGTAAAAATGTTGATATCATTTTTTGAGTCTTGGTTAGTTCTTCAATTTTGCATTTTTGAAATAAATTTTTACCTACCCAATTCAGAGAAAATCAAAGAAAACTACCTGTTTTCTCCATATCCTTAAAACGGGGTCGATAGACACAAGAAAGGGGTGAATAGAAATATTAAGTTTTAGTTGTCATAGGCATCGAAGTTGATGGTCATTATTATGCTGATACTCTATTGGCAAATGGTATATAACTATATCTGTTAAACAGCTATTTCACACAAAATTATTTTTTCGTGTCTTTTAACCCCCAAGGCGTGTCTTTACACCTCTATGTTGTATCTAATCACCCCCTATGGCGTAACTATTCACCCCATATGCGTGTCCACTGACCCCTTTATAACGTAAAATTGCTTGTTATTAGTTTTTTGCAAAAAAATGCTTCTTTATAGAGAAAATTAGTGATATTATTTATTATTTAGGTACTAAAGATGCTATATTACCAGGTTAGCTAACTTTTACTTAGTTAATGTCAGAAAATTTTCCGCTAGAACAAAGTTCAGACAGGCTTCATTTCTTACCTCGGCGAGACCTTACTTTAGAGTCAAAAAAATCTAACTTTTAGGCAGTTTGATTAAGTTCTTTTGGTATCAATTTAGAGAATAAATAGTCTACTATATACGCATTCCAAAAAATCCCATATTAGAGATGTACGTTTTTAAATATAACAACTTGAAAGAAAAAGTTCAAAATTTCTCTATTCACTCCGCGATTTCTGTTGACCCCGTTTTACGGTACTATGTAGTTAAAATAGGCAATAATTACACGTAACTTCAGACTCCTAGTTTTCCCACTACATATCACATACCACTACACACATACATATCACTACATATCTACTCTGAATTAGTATAATTGTTCTACCGAAGTATATAAATATCTAAAACTAGAAATCTATTTCACTCATTTTAATCCAATGAGTAAGCAATAATCACAAGTAAGTATTTACTTACACAAGTCGAAGTACTCGTACTGTGAATGTCTCGTAATCATGGTAAGTAATCAAACGTAACATGATGTTAATTAATAAAAGTGGCCATAAAACTAATTAGAATAATGCAGGCATAGCTTTGCTGCGAAATGTGCGTCCGAGGACAAATCAGTGGCACTCGCGGGGCGCATCGGGCACTATCAATTACACGTGCTAGGTTGCAAACTATAACTCTGTATCTTTAGGTACTTAAATAAAAGTAAACAAATAAGTAATTTGTACATTTTCGGGTAGTTATAACATTTACAAAACCCAACCAAATACAAAACCACGTGGATCTGTCACTGAACGACCTGACTTTAACCTATTACATTATTATGTTTTCATCGACCCTCAACTGGCTTAAGAAGCCATTTGAGGGTAGATTTTGTTTACTCTTTTTTAAATACCTAAAGATACAGACTATAGGTACAGGCAGCAGCGACCGATAAGGTCAAGTTCTTGTATATAGGTTAAATCAAGAATGTGTAGGTAATGCTTATATTGTGTACACACGGACTTTAAAATCAGATGAAGCTAGGTTATTTTTCAGAGTATTTAAATAAATTAGAATAAGTACCTATACCTACCTACATCATATTGTGTAAAATTATTTTCCATAATGTCAATATCCAAGGAGGAAAATGAGGATTACGTTGTGAGCGTCAGGATGGCGGGTGGACCTCAGCGAATTTGAACGAAATATTAATAAACATATTGTACCTTCGGTGTACTTTAGTGTACCTACTTTTAATAGAATTCAGTGTACTTACTTCTCCCGGAAACGAGATATTTAACAAAAAATGTCCACCCGCCATCCTGACGTCAGGATGGCGGGTGGACCTGAGAAATCTTGGATTATACCGCACTCTAAGTACCTATGTAGTTATAGTGTACTTTTAGTGTACTTGCGTAAACTATGAATAGAAATCAGTGCACTTCTTCCGGAAACGAAATATTTAACGAAAAAGGTCCACCCGCCATTCTGACGTCAGGATGGATGCAAATTCGCTGAGGTCCACCCGCCATCCTGACGCTCACACTACGTTTGTATGGAGAATCGATCGTCCCCTATCCTCTTAAATTAAATGTAAGTACCTCGACTGTACTGAAATCCAGTTATGACCAGCGAAAGTGAAGCTACTGATTACGTTCGCCATGGTATGGGCATAATTAGCGCCACCAGGGCGCGGGTGGCGTGATTGCGACCCGTCGCCGCACCCACGGCTCGATCCCTGCCCACTGACATTCGATTATAATTAAACTGATTCAAAATAATATATTTAATTAAAACAAGTTAATTATTTTTAATGTCTGTCAAATGTTGTATGATGATACCCATGGTATAATAATATACTCCGCCTGGTACTCTATTCCGAGATTCGCGTATGACCTAACTGACACGGGCCTACGTCATCATGCTGTTTACAGGTTCTCAAACTTTAAAATGTGGGAGAATTTTAACCAACGGTGAAAATTATTTTAATGGCATTAATTTTAAGTTATTCATGTAGAAACATAGTAAAATAAAACAAATCTAATGTATTAAATTAAACTTTATTTATCTATACAAGACAAACGTTTAAAAAACTAATTCACAGTTACACATTAATTACCAAGCTTACGACGTGAAAAGTTTGGAAAACACTGCGACTGCTGACACTGAGCGAGAAGGAAATAACAATTAACACGCGTTCGACAAGGATGACGGTCAGGGCATGAAGTTATCTAGATCCGAATTGTCAAATGTGACAGCGCTATCCTGTGTTGCGAGTAATGTAAACAGAATTACCCGAACGTCTGAAATTTCTTTCGTGAATCGGAAGATATTGCTAACGAATAATTAAAAATGACGTGTTATTGTAAAATTTAAGATAAAATACATTATAAATGAAAATTATAAAATTATAAAGAAATATTTTAACTTATTAACTATAATGTATATATATATATATAGCTATAATGTACCCATGTAACATGTTATGTTGAAATAAAGTGGCAATGTTATTGTGACGTAGGCCCGTGTCACTCTGGGAATAGAAGACCATGTTTTATTAGACCATGATGATACCTTTCAAAATTTTTACTGACATAAATTAAACTACTGTGCACGTAGGTAGGTAGTTAGGTACTGTTCCTTATTCGACGGCCACGGTGACCTCTTGTCGGTGTCTCTTTCTTAATATTTTCTTAAGTACCTCACCTATCCGATGAAGCGGTTATATTTATTTAGGTACCTGAATTTCATGGAAAAGCTCAAGCAAATTTAGAAGTTAAAAAATGTAATACATACTACAAAGCATCAATATCAATAGTTATAGACCGGGAGATAGTGACACATTTTACTGGGTCATTTGTACCAGTATGGCGGTTCGTCAGGGGTCTAAGTGCGTAATGAAGGAAAGAAAAATGATGGTCATAGCGCTGGTACCGGCGGCCCAATCGCGTGGGCGTTAGTCGAACGTGTCGGATAAAATACGAGTGTCGAACGATTTGTTCCACAAAAATCCTCGTATTTTCCGATAGTCCATAAAAAAGAAGTAGGCGGTAGCGTAATGCCATACTTCTCCGGTGTAACTTACAGCCCGCCATACTGAGGCGAACACATTAATTTAAAAAAAACAATTCAATCATTTGTGCCAAGCTAATTTTTGCACAGGTGATCATCGTCGAGCAGCCATTCATGGACATCACCATGCCATACTTTTCGGATGGTTCCAAATGGCCACCATACCGCCGCAAGGGAGTTAAATTGCTAAACGATTTGTTTTTTCAACACTTTCTGTGTGATCATAAATGGAAATCTCATGATGCCATACCTGTAGGAGGTGGCAAATGTGTACAATTTTTTTTTTTTAATTTCAAGTATGGTGCCCCTTTTTCCCCCTATTAGAAGTATGGCAAATATAATAATGGTCACATTGCATCATATAATTTCCAAAAATCCAAATGCCATACTGGTACAAATCGTCAAAAAAAATTTTTTTTTTTATGTCTTGGCTTAAGTCTCACAGTCGTCCGCCCCGTAGTTATAATCTGGAATATTTTTTTTTAGGTATAATTGTATCCAAACAAACAGAATATGATGATGCCATGCTGTAAAAAAATATTTTACGTATTGTATAGTCGTATTTTTGAAACGTGTCGATTAAATAAGTTTTTCAAGTATGGCAGCACTTTTTCCCCCTACTATAAGTATGGCAATTATAATAACCCAAGTAACAATTTGTGGTTCTATAGTAGTCGATAGAACGTTTCCCAAATACCACCTAAGGTCCTATAAAAGACCAAAGAAGAATGTATAAAGCCGAAATGGCGCATCTTATGTGCCATTCAGTGATATAGTAGACCTGTAGCAGTGTCAGTCGTGATGTTTTAGGTCTATAAAAGTGATGTGATGATCACTTTTGTGCTAATTTGTTGTCAGTAACGCCATTATAGTGTTAATTTATACTATAGTGGCATTTGAGATTCCATTATAGTGCTTGTTTTATACTATAGTAGTATTTGAAATTGTATTATAGTGCTTTTTTATACTATTGTAGAATTCATAGTTCCTTTACTACGAAATTTGCTGTCAAGTTTTCCATCAACTGTTGTGAGTGGTTTTGTTGTGTGTTTACTTCACAAAAACGGTACTAAGTAAAATGGTGATACGTAAAGACTTTATATTAATATGCGCCATTTAGATGTCGAATAATTCGGTCCTTAGTGCAAAAAGTATATGGGACGGAAGTTTTACCGTTAGAATAGTATTAGTTTAATGAGGAATTTTAAATGCCCCCTCGATTTATTTATGTTTTTAATAAAATAATTTAATAAAATATTATGATATTCACCATAGTTACTACTATACAGCCAAGAAGTAAATCCGACGCTTTTATAGGCTAACTATAGAACTTACGACGAAATATTCACCGCCATCATGATTAAAATTAGGGTTCCAAAAGAATTTTGCTGTGACCCAGTTACACCTACAAACTCTTTAGAAAGATATAGGATTTTTTTTTAATTTAGATATAGTCATTACTGTTGTTTCCTTTTTCAGTGTGATTGGTAAAAAAAATGTGCTAATAATGGATGTCGACAAATATCTAAACCGTCACGATTTTATGCTTGTATTAAATCATTGATGATAAATCTCACCTACAGTCACTAATATCACTGGGGTCTTTTTTATCAATTCATTAAAATATAAAAATATTTTGTACGGAACCACATTATGTGGCTTAGGCCTGAACTTATATAAGCAAGATATAAGTAGCCATTACAGATCAAATGTATTATTTACAAGTAGTCGTTTTCTACCTTTATGTATCTAACTCGGTTTATAAAAGACATAAAAACTCAGCTATAACGCTGTTGTCTTTTAAAAGAAAAAACAAAACCACTATACAACAGTTTTGTGATATAAAAGAGTCATTGTGACGTTTACAGCGATGAGATATAATAGGGATTTAAAAACTACTAAAGCGCTTTTTAACACTATAAATATGTCCCAAAAACGCTACTATAGAGCAAAACAGTTCTATAATAGTGTTCATATGACTACTAAAGTATTATGTACTATAGCAGTGATCTCTAAAGCCACTATATCCTAAAATCGTTGTATAGTTGGGTTTTTGTCACTGTTAAAACACAAAACTATAGCGGCTTGCAGGGAACCTTAATAGCGCAAACTACTAAAGTATTATGTACTATAGCAGTGATCTTTAAAGCCACTATATCCTAAAATCGTTGTATAGTTGGGTTTTTGTCACTGTTAAAACACAAAACTATAGCGGCTTGGCAGGGAACCTTAATAGCGCAAATTAGTTGCATAAAAGTGATTCCAAATACTATTATACGGTAATATTGCTCTATAGTAGTTATATTTGAACCTGTTATAGTACACGCCTATAACGGCTCTATAAAATGATGAAATAAACCTTTATATCAATTGCTTATATAATATATTAGCTGTATAAGCCTATAGAGCAAAAAGGTGTTGCCAAGCGCTTTTATACGACAGGTGGTCACCTCTGAAACCTTAATACGACGTCTATACAAGCTTTTAGCGATAAAAACTAAAATTATAGGACTAAAATGTTACTTGGGAACGGTCACATTTTATCAAATACTTTCCAAAAATTTAAATGCAATACTGGTACAAATCGTTTAGCAAAAAAAAAATAACTCCCTTGCGGCGGTATGGCGGCCATTTGGAACCGTCCGAAGAGTATGGCATGGTGATGTCCATGAATGGCTGCTCGACGATGATCACCTGTGCAAAAATTAGCTTGGCACAAATGGTTGAATTGTTTTTTTTTTAATTAATGTGTTCGCCTCAGTATGGCGGGCTGTAAGTCACACCGGAGAAGTATGGCATTACGCTACTGCCTACTTCTTTTTTATGGACTATCGGAAAATACGAGGATTTTTGTGGAACAAATCGTTCGACACTCGTATTTTATCCGACACGTTCGACTAACGCCCGCGCGATTGGGCCGCCGGTACCAGCGCTATGATCATCATTTTTCTTTCCTTCATTACGGACTTAGACCCCTGACGAACCGCCATACTGGTACAAATGACCCAGTAAAATGTGTCACTATCTCCCGGTCTATTATGATTATTATGAAATACGCAAAACCATACTAGATAATTAACTTTTTCTCGACTACGAAACCATATACTCATACCATACGAGTAGATACCTATTGCTCTGATAATCGAACCTACGGAAATATTATTTAAACTGTTATTTTTTTTTATTTAATGGAAAGTGGTGTTGAGCCCTTTATCAGATTAGAGAAATAAATATATTGATATGATGAAATAGATGATAGATAATATAAAAAAATATTATAATATATATTTATTGATATACCTATGTATAAAATATTGAAGTTTCAATTTGCTACCAGTTCTATTCATATAAGTTGAAATCTATTTTAAATGGCTTAGTTCTGTGTCCATGGAGACCTAACCTACACTGCGGGCTCCGGGGAGCTCCCATCGATTCATTACAGACCTACTGGCCCGCCAGCTGTCCATAGAGTCCCTGAAGTCTGCACGTGCAGAGTCATTTTATTCCAGTTCCTATGAAACTACTCTATTTAAGTAATTAATTACCATACTAAAAGTATTTTTTATATCGGTAAAGTACGTAGGGGAAGGTTTTGTATTGTACCTGGGTATTGTACCTGGGAAGGTGTACCTAGTTTACTTTTTGGAAAATTTATCAGTTTTTGGGTTACTTATATTCAGAATGACAAGTCCTCGTAGATTTAAAAAGAAAAAAAATTGCCAAAAATTTCATTTTCAGTACAATATTTTATCGCTACTGTAATGCTCATCAAGACAATTCTAAAAACCCCAAACACAATTAGGTTGCGTTGTTTTATCACAGATTTCCTATGGCCAGTATGGCTACCTGCTGACTCCATCATCAGATCAGGTCGATGGTACCATAATTAATATTGAATTGTCACTCGACTTACATCAAAATCAAATCAAATCAAAATTACAGGGACAGGTGAAACTTAATAAAAGCTTGTAAAAGAACGGACTATATACTTTAAACCCTTCCTTCCTGATTAGTGTCCTTTGTCTTACAGGAATGGACGTTCCAGAGAAAGGCCTGTATTTCCAACGCTTGACATATAAATACGTAATACTACAACGGCATGAGCGTTATCCTCAAGAAAACCAGTATGAATTTCAACTTAGATTCGCGCACCTTTCCTTAATATGAGAAAAGTGGACGACCGCGGGAAATCGCCTTTGCATACAAACATGGTCCTCATTTTCGTCTCTACATATTAACATTATTGAAAGTATTTTGACACAACACACCTTGTTCGCTATGAGTACAGTCCACAAACTCCACACTCCACACTCCACACTCCACAACAGCAATAGCCCATCATAACTTCTCTCGCAGAATGTGACGCGCGGGACGCATTCGGCACCAAAAGCAACTATACTGCAGCGTTGGCAATTCAATTTTCTTACTGACCATATCGGTATTACCGGTATCGTAATTCATCCCTCACGCGGAAAGAGCCAGCAGGGAGACATTAGCGGTATCGGTACGGCCCTTGATTGTCGAGGAATTATTTCCTAGCCCATTTATTTGATTACGGTGATCAGCTGAATGCCATAACGCAATATAGTAGATATCTTTAGAGTAACAATGTCGTGGTGTGACAACGACATAGCTTTATTTAATAAAGTTCACGTTAGTTGTCACGGGAAAACCCCAAGCCGCGGAGCAAACCCTTGTTCATTCACCAAGGTTTTTTTACCTGTCGTGTGTTCGATTATTTATTGCAGCTAAATGGCGAGTTGGATATTGCCAAATCATGAAAACATATACTTACAACAATACCGTCGTTCACATATTTAGGTGATTATATTATTTTTCATTTCTCATGCTCTGAAAGAGGGTCATTGTTGTTCTAAAAGGTGTGCAGAAAATGATACGTTTCTGCACTAGAGCATTTTAGGTTCCAAGTTCGATTTTATTTTATTTTTTACGATAATCAATTCAAATTTGGGTATAAATGGATTTATTATACAATTTCCATTCTGATATTTGACACCCCATTCCATAAATAACGATACCTTTGCCTAAATTGATGATTGAAAGTACCCTCAAAAAGTACTATAAATTTATACTTTGACTAAGTATACATTTTTATAGTAATTTTTTAAAAACGCATGCATTTTACTTTCCTCGTATTCGAAATGAAAAGTAGAGTGTTTAACTTGGGTGAAAGGCATTATTTCAGCCTCGGACTATTGGCGCTCTCACGCTCGAACGCATTCGGCAGAAATGAGTGCCTTTCATCCCTCCGTTAACAATCTACTATCAACGTGATAAGTTCTACCAACGCTCAGTAAAATGTGTTGCTGTTTCTACATCCAGTGCAATTTATGAATGAGTTCATTGATAATGTGGTCATGTAATTTTGATGGTCGCTGTACTTTGCTGACTTTTGTTTGGCCCTTCCATAGTTCAATGGAAAGTAAACAAAGGTTTTACTGCACTTAATTAGGTAGTTGTAAATTCGATTGTTTTTTTTAGGAATAACTCAAATTAATCACAATACTCTCTGAAACTTAATTGAACTCACCAACATAAGGAGTTAGCGTTATCTACACGAATCGACAGAATCTTGGAATGAATTAAGTATCTAAGTAATAAATTTGATTAGGGTCCCGCACACTAAACTTGTATCAAGCAATAACACAATGATTATCGTGCTCCTCATGAGGCACCTAGCTCGCAAACAAACTTGGAAACTGTGATTTTAATGTGTTCAGAGACGTTAGTTGGATGCCGTGTGGGAATATACCCACGGTCCCAATGGCCGTGGCCTGCCCGTCTATTCTCTCTGGTCGCATGAGTGCGGGCTGGCCGAGTTCTAGGGCGAACCAGTTAATTGTAGGCCACGAGATCTTTAAAAACAGGGAATAGGACTTAGGTATATTAGCAGGTCAAGGGGCCTAGCCAAGGTGACAATCGTTGATAGAAAACGCCAATCGAAACTTATAATTAATAATAATTTCAGCCTATATACGTCCCACTGCTGGGCACAAGCCTCCAATGCGCGAGAGGGCTTGGGCTATAGTCCCCACGCTAGCCCAATGGGGATTGGGGACTTCACAATACACCTTTGAATTTCTTCGCAGATGTATATGCAGGTTTCCTCACGATGTTTTCTTTCACCGAAAAGCTAGTGGTAGGTAAATATCAAATGATATTTCGTACATAAATTCCGAAAAACTCATTGGTACGAGCCAGGATTTGAACCCGCGACCTCCGGATTGAAAGTCGGACGTCATCATATCTAATCGGCCACCACCGCTTCGAATAGGGTTTCTGCTCGAGAATTGTTACATATTTGCTGTGATTTATTTTTCAAACGTGCTTTTCAATAAAAAGACACGTCAAGATCACGTATCTTCTTTCTAAGGCTAAAAAACGAATACTTAATAGGACCATGTAATAACAAATATTACAAAAATAAATCAAATTACGTTGAGTCAGTATTAATATTAGGTACGTAGTAAAACTTCTTTTTGTCTGTGTAAAGTTTGTCACATTATTGTGGTTTGATTACATTTTGTTAAATACCTAAAGAAATATATAAAGCACTAAAGCTTATCACATAAACGCCGGCGCGCACGTCTGCACCTATAGTAGAAGAGCCGGCCGCAAAATTTTTAACCGACTTGATACCACGATGAAATGCACAATGGTTTCCCAGAAAAGTTATGCTAAGTCCGAATTCGATAGTCTGCCACGGCGGAACTTGCCGAAAGTACGAAAAAGAAGGCCACTTCCGGTGCGAAAAAAGGGGCTGATTTAACCCATCTGATACCGAGATAGTAGTTATGGCAGCAGTTAGAAATTTACATGTAGACACAGAAAAGCGAAGTCTGCCACTATTTTTTTTGCCGGAAGTGCTTGGCAGACGCTCTCAAAGGTGACCATCGGGACCCCTAAATTAACCCATCTGATACCACCATGAAACCAATGCCAGTCGGTAGGTATGAACTCTCATGTCAGGAATATATAAGTCTGCCAAGGCTTTTCCTGCCGAAACACCATGGCAGACGAGATTATGTAAGCAAGGTCGCCATCGGTTACCCTACACTAACCCATCTGATACCACCATGAAACCAATTCCATTCGGTAGGTATGAACCCCCATTTTAGGAATATATAAGTCTGCCAAGGTTTTTCCTGCCGAAACACCTTGGCAGACGAGATTATAAGCAAGATGACCATCGGTTACCGTACACTAACCCATCTGATACCGCCATGAAACCAATTCCAGTCGGTAGGTATGAACCCTCATTTCATGAATATATAAGTCTGCCAAGGCTTTTCCTGCCGAAACACCATGGCAGACGAGATTATGTAAGCAAGGTCGCCATCGGTTACCCTACACTAACCCATCTGATACCACCATGAAACCAATTCCATTCGGTAGGTATGAACCCCCATTTTAGGAATATATAAGTCTGCCAAGGTTTTTCCTGCCGAAACACCTTGGCAGACGAGATTATAAGCAAGATGACCATCGGTTACCGTACACTAACCCATCTGATACCGCCATGAAACCAATTCCAATCGGTAGGTATGAGCCCTCATTTCATGAATATATAAGTCTGCCAAGGCCTTTCCTGCCGAAACTCCTTGACAGACGAGATTATGTAAGCAACATCCGCATCCGTGGGACCGGTATACGTGATTACTGTAGGCTTATTTATTACTTTATGCTTTTACATATTTGTATATTACTATGTTATTAATGAAATATATTTATAATTTATTAAACCTATACCTAATACATTGGGAATTCATTACCTGCTTACGGCAGTAGTAGGGAGTAGTGGGTGAGTTCTGGCTCACTTAGCCAGGCCAACAGTCCCTCCCCCTTTTTTTCCCTTGTTGAGGCCCTGCAACCTTACCTTGAACCCAACCTAATGTCATTGTAGCTCGAATCTAACCTAATCTATTTTTATTGCTTTTAGAAAATATTCTAATAACAATTATCTACTTTTGCAAATTTAAATGTTGAATTCTTTATTTCGCAAAATGGAATTTTAATGTGACTATAATGTATGTGCAATCTACTTAGAAACTGGGTTTAGAAATATAAAAACACACATTTTATATATGATAATAAGTTTATTCAAGTAATATTCTGAACATATGAGATATAGTAACATCATTACTTATTCTGTGTACAGTGGAGAAAACATGCAAGTTGACATTTTTCGTTTTAAAATAAAGATAAACTAAACAGTATTTGCCACAAACCGATGTTAAAAAACTTTGCAGTTGTTGGTTGGCATAATACCATCTCTTACAATTTCTCTTCATTAACATTTTATGATACCTTCCTGTTTTTATTTACTTAATTTAATTTTTTACTTTTTATGTGATCGGTACTTCATTTATTTTAGATTTTGGGCTAATATTAGTTTGTTAACCGACTTCCAAATCTCAAAGAAGGAGGTTATCAATTCGGTTGTATGTTTTTTTTATTTTTTATTTTTTTTATGTTTGTTACTCTATATCTCCGTCATTCCTGGACCGATTTTGAAAATTAGTTTTTTGATCGTATGTATATGCATACAGATTGGTTCCGTTTTTGTCAAAACCCAGTTCTGATGACGGGATCCATGAGGAATCGAGGGAACTCCTCATATTTTAAACTCATACATATAGTGATTTTTGGGTTTTTATCATCAAATTAAGCATACACATTCAAAAAAGTGACATTTGATGAAGTGCAACTGCTGATGATGATCAGAACGGAACTCTTCAACGACGCATAGTTCACGTTTGGCGATTTGTCGTCTTCGTTATGTTTGTTAAGCAAGTCAAGTTTTTAAGCCACATTTTTGTCAAGCTCGAGTTCTGATGATGGGATCCATGAGGAATCGAGGGAACTCCTCAAATCTTAAAGGCATGCGTATAGACATTTTTGTATTTTCATCAGAAAATCAAGGATTTTCATTAAAAACTGGCGCATTTGATGAAGTGGAACTGCTGATGATGACCAGAACAGAACTCTTCAACCACGCATAGTTCACGTTTGGCGATTTTTCCTCTTCGTTATGTTTGTTAAGCAAGTCAAGTTTTAAAGCCACATTTTTGTCAAGCTCGAGTTCTAATGATGGGATCCATAAGGAATCGAGGGAACTCCTCAAATATTAAAGGCATAAGTATAGATTTTTTTTGTATTTTCATCATAAAATCAAGCATTTACATTAAAAACTGTCGCATTTGATGAAGTGGAACTGCTGATGATGACCAGAACAAAACTCTTCAACGACGCATAGTACACGTTTGGTGATTTCTAATTTCGATTTTGACTTGGACTGCGACCCGGACTCGGACCCAGAACCGGACTCATACCCGGATCCGGTTCGGACCCGGACTCGGACCCGGACTTGGAATCGAACTCGGACCCGGACTCGGACTCGGACACGGACTCGGACTAGGACCCGGACTCGGACTCGGACCCGGACTCGGAACCGGACTCGGAACCGGACTCGGACTCGGACCCGGACACGGACTCGGACACGGATTCGGACCCGGACTCGGACTCAGACTCGGACCTGGACTCGGACCTTGACCCGGAAAACCACTATAATATACAGGGTGGAAAGGCACGACGATCCTTTCCGCAAAAGGGGGATTGTTTAGCCTAAGCTCTATATTTTCTCCATAGAAACTATGTTAATATGGGCAACCGTTTCTAAATTATGGCCTTTTAAACATCCATGCAAAAAACTACTTTGTTCTAACCCTAACAGGTGACAGGGTCAATGAACTTACTTGTAAACAATCAGTATACGAGAGGAAATTATGCTAATTTGTTGCCATCTAACCATTCTTAGGTCTGCTTACAACACGGTAAGAATCGTTGCAGGATTTTCGCTTTCTTAGTGGTTCCACTTGTTCAATACTTGAATGAAGTAGTTATATTATTCCTTAATATTAATAATACTAACCACAACATTGTTTACGACAGTTCAAATTGTGACATTGACAACCACTCAAAAGTACGCAATCGTCTTATAAATATCTCTGGTTTCCTTGACTGGTAAAAAGGTTTTAGTTTCTTAACACGTTTCACAAAATTATTTTCGAATAATTATTATTAGTTTCTAATTAGAAACTATCTAAAATAATAAAAGAGTCTTACATTTACTTAGTATCACTTGTAACTAATTCTGGAGGCTCTACAGATGAAATTAAAAGACGAATTGCTATTACAAGATCTGCCATGGAGAAGTTGAAGAGGATATGGCAGGACAGAAATATCACCAAAGCCACCAATGTTCAATTAGTGCGGTCTCTAGTATTCCCTACATTACTGTATGGTGCTGAGACGTGGACAGTGAAGGAGCGAGAGAGACAAAGAATCGACGCACTCGAAATGTGGTGTTGGAGACGAATGCTGCGAGTATCTTGGACACAACACCGTACAAACGCCTCCATACTTGAAGAACTTAAGGTGAAAGAGAGGCTCTCAGCTACGGTCAGAGCGCGTATCCTCAGCCTCAGATACTTCGGACATGTGACGCGACGTGGAGAGCAGGCCATGGAGAGACTTGTTGTCCAGGGACGGGTCAATGGCTGTAGGTCAAGAGGACGTTCCCCAATGCGTTGGACGGATCAGATAAAAGCCCTTACCAACACCCCACTTAACACATGTGCCAGAGAAGCATCTGCCAGGGAGAACTGGCGTAGAATCGTTCGTCGTTTAACGTGACCACGACTGCTCTGCCAAGAGTAATTCGACGGAGAAGAAGAAAATAATAAAAAATTACAAGTAGGTTGTGTTTGATGCACCAAATGAACTTGCAAAAATGAAATACTAAGAATAAATCAAGAATAAATACTTCTTAAATATCTAACTATCAAACCTTCTTACGTCAAACAAGACGTCTGATATTTGAAATTAAATTGTCACTGAACTTATCTAATGTCATATTCTTCAAATAAAAATGCCGTTGTTAGATGCTCGTGGTTATTTCAATTTGTGGGGCTGTGTAAAAGATATGGTGTACCAAACGGAATGTGAAACTGCGGACGAAATGAGACATTAAAGGCTAATTGCTGCTTTTGACAATCTGCGGAGGCAAAATGACGAAGAGCATACACTATCGCATGGGCAATGTGCGCGGGCTCGGGTGCGGGCTGCGGCGTACATTATAAGACACGGAGCTACATTTGAACACCGTATGTGAAGAGAAGATAGTGTTAAATATTGGCAAAAAGTAATTATCTAAGAAAGTAATAAAATTGTTTGTAATATTTTTGCATTCATTTGATTTATTTGTCATTTATGCGTCATTCATACATCATTGCGATTCTGTCAACGATCGGAAAAAAGCGTAAAGTCCCGAGCTTTCCCGACGGAGATCCTTAATCTAGCCGTCATGTGCACATGCTATAGGGTTATCACCACAGTTAAAAAGTAGAAAATTTGGTATTTTTATTTTTTACTCAATTAACGATTCTTACCATTACTAATCTGCTCTGTATCACTTAAACGACCTAATACTTCCGGGAAGGATCGTAGTGCCTTTCCACCCTGTATATTATATTATAATTATTATTATTACACGTAAATTTGTTCACGAAGAAACCGTGTACCGACTCTTCATGCCATTATATTTTTAATTTGCTGTTATTCTCTACAAATCGACACTAAAAGTATCAAAATATCAAAATATGGAGTTCCGTTTGAGAAAGAAGCAAAACAATTTTGTCTTTGACAGTAATTGAATTATTGTGTGATTTTGAAAGCTAGACAATTCAAGATTTATATTTTTACTCACAAAGACAACACAGAAATTCAATCTCAAATGTAAACCTTCGAACAATTTCCATACATTGACGACATCACTCAAAATTCTTCTTCAAGTCAGATGCCCGCTGGGGCTGCACCGGAGCACACGTATAATTCTTCAAATAAAAATGACAGCTTGATTTGACATTAAATCATATACGCACACGAGAAAGTATACCAGTAGATAAATTGTATTTCAAAAAATAGGGTATATAAATATCAGCTCGCGTCTCCTTTAAATTTGATTTGCTGTTATTTACGGGTCATAATGGTTGAAAACCTCAGTAAACTATCTTAAAACAATACGATTACAGTCGAATTTAAGTATTATGTTCCTTCAAATCAAAACTCGCTTAAAATGAAAAAAGTTTAAAGACTCATCCTTTACTGATTGGGATTAATTTTCATTTTGCGTCATTTTAAAAACGTATTTGACTTCTGTACGTGAATTAATTTTGATGACAATTGTAATCTTGTAATATGTTATAGAACTTTTATCTTAAAATATTGCCTATTAACAGGAAGCGTTATGTAATTCGTATAAGTAATACCTGAAAGTCTTGTACCTAGATCTGTAATACCATGGATTGCGACGAATAAATGATTATGATTATGCCGTTCGTTCCGTCTATATGTATAATGCGTGTACGTGCTGTTCTCTGAAAATCTTCAAGAAAAAATAACGGCTAGACCAGCACCTAGTACTAGCGAGTTTTTGCGGCTTTGGAGACCGAGATAAAGCTTACAGGCCAATACCGCTGTGGCCTGGTTATTGTTATGTATACCTATGTATCGAATGTTTTTAAAAAAAATTTACTATAAAAAGCAATGTTTTATTTCGATTAGGTCTACATTTTGTGCATATTGTATATCTGAAGTATTTTCGTACTAAACTTGAAACTTTCGTTGAAACTAAATAAAATAATTATTCCTAATATACAGTCACCTGCAATTTATGTTACACAACACACAACGAAGGCCGCAAAAATATCTGACACGATCTTATTTGTAGAACCATAAGAGCATGTCATATATTTTTGCGGCCTTCGAAGAGTAGGTACCGGTCATTATCACCAACTTTGCCCGCATTTAAAAAAAAACACGAATTTCTCAAAAAAAAAAACAAATCGTAATTACTTTTTTTGCTCAGCACGTCCATTGTGATCAAACGCATCAGTTTATTTGAAGAAAAAATATTTTTATCGTGTTTTTACCCATTTTTTTGCGTTTTAGAGGGTGGGCAAAGATATCCGGAGTTTTCGCCAACATTGCCCACGTCAATTTGGTATTCAAATACAGCTCGTATGATGATGATGTCTAAGGATCACTGGTTTTGGGCAATCCTACCATTCCCTGTTAATAACTTAGCGATAAGTGTAAAAACTTTTAAATAAATTTGCTGGGCAATGTTGCCTACCCGTTTTTGCTCATTTCCATATAAGGCTCGCCTAAGCATTTTACAAAGGCTAGGGTTGTCACTTTTGAGAAAATCTGTTACAATAGTTTAATGGCCAAAAATATGATTTATGCTGTGTTTTTCATTAGTTAACGGGATAAAACATCTAAGTAAAAGATAATAAGACAAATTAAATACAGTATATATTTATAAACTTACTTTAGTGTACAAACATAACCTTATTTTACATGCGAAGTTGGGTAAATTAGATGAAAGTGACAACCCTAATCCGTTTTTGGTGGTGGGCAATGTTGGTATGGATGCCAAATCACCGGATTACTTTGCCCACCGCTAAAACTCGCTAAAAATTACAAATTAAAGATATCTTATTGATACTGTTTTAACACCCCCTGGCACTGATTAAAATAACCGACTTGGTTTCACATTACATCTCAAAACTTTTTGAAGTGAAAATTTCTTTAGCGGCGTGTAATAGTGCCCTTGCGGCCTATTTGCTGAATAAATGTTGAAGTTTGAAGTTTGCATGCCAAGTTTCGTGCTTTCTGCCGGATGGGACAGGATTTAGGATGGGTCAGACCAGGACCGCATTTTTGCAGGTTCATCTTTTACTAGCCAGACTCTACCTCCATACTAAATCGAGCTAAGGAGTCGCACTATAAAGAAATATTGAACATTTTCTATCAAGTTGATATACAGGGTGTCCATGCATTAGGGTATTTATATTCAATATTCAATAATTTATTCATAAAATCAATACAATTTTACACGTCAATGGTATTTAGAACCAGTATACAAAGTATCATAACAAATTACGATTTTTTTACTTTGGAGCAACCTGTATGTGTTAGTAGCTCCTGAGGTAATAAATAGTATGACTAGATTTTGCCCTGTGCGCGGGGCCCGAGGGCCCCGCGGTCTTCTTGTAGTTTGTTGTTGGTGCTGTTGTTTTTGTTGTAGTAGTAGTAGTAGTAGTTTGTTTTCCAAAGGGAAAAAGAAATAAAGTTGTACTTTTGCTAGGACGAAAAGATCCGCGTGAAAGCACTACATTCCCGCAGCTCGGCCTGGCCTCGCGTGCTTGGGAACTCGTAAGGGACGCTCCGGGCCTTCGGCCCTACGCGGAGCTCGGCCTTCGTCCTTAGCTGGGTGGGAGGGTTGGTTTTGCTTCGGGGCTTAAGCGGGAAGTTGGAGCTTAAACACGACCCAATAGGAAAAGTGTCTTAGACAAGCGAAACGGCGGGCCGAAGGCCGAAGGCCGTAGGCCAACTTCCCCCTCTCGTGTGACGCTTCGGGCCTTCGGCCCTACGCGGAGCTCGGCCTTCGGCCTTCGCGAGCCTCGACGCTTCGCCGTCGGGCCTTCGGCCCGCCGGCTTCGCTTATCAAGACAGTTGACTTTGTAGAACGCTTGGGGGAACTGCATTCACGCAGCTCGGCCTTCGGCCTCGCGTTTTGGGAGTCGGGGTGGAGGCTCCGGGCCTTCGGCCCTCCGCCGGGGTCGGCCTTCGGCCTCCCGGCCTGAAGCTCGCCCTTCGGGCTCGCTTAACACACTTTTTGTATAGGATTTTGCTTTGTTCGTCATTCCCGCAGCTCGGCCTTCGGCCTCGCCCAAAATTACTGGGGGCGGGGCACGCTTGGATATTCGGGGTGAAGCTCCGGGCCTGACGGCCCTACGCGGGGTCGGCCTTCGGCCTCCCTACTTGGAAATTTGAATTTTGCCCTTGTCGCCCGCCATTTTGGATTTTTCCAAAAATTTTTTTTACATGGTAATGCTGGGCCCCCTAGCTCGCCGCATGCCAAATCTCAGCGCACTCGGACCAACTTGAAAAATTAAAAAAAAAAGTCGGCCATTTTGAAATTTTTTAAATGCAGTTTGCTTTGTTTCGGGGCCCTCTATGACATTTGGTCGAGCACCCCCCACCTACCTCGCACCGTTTAAAAGTTGCCATACAAAATTAAAATGACCATTATTTCCGCCATCTTGGATTTTTTCCAAAAATTTTTTTTTCATAGGAATCTAGAGGCTTCTATCTCTCGCCATGCCAAATCTCAGCGCGCTCGGACCAACTTGAAAAAAAAAAAAAAAAAAGTCTGCCCGTTTGAAAATTTTTAAATGCAGTTTATTTTGTCTCGGGGCCCTCTATGACATTTGGTCGAGCACCCCCCACCTATCTCGCACCGTTTAAAAGTTGCCATACAAAATAAAAGGGGCCATTTTTTCCGCCATCTTGGATTTTTTCGAATTTTTTTTCCCATACGAATCTAGAGGACCCCGAGATTCCGTGACCAAAATTTCAGCGCGCTAGGACAAACTTGAAAAAATAAAAAAAAAAAGTCAGCCATTTTGAAAAAAAATGGCGGCGTCAAATACTACCAGGGTCCCTCTATGACATTTGGTCGAGCACCCCCCACCTACCTCCTACCGTTTGGCCGGGCCGTCGAACATTTTTCTGACCGGAAGCGGTAGGCCAAAAGTCGGAATTTTCTGAAGTCACGAGACCGCCCTCTATACGACCGTACCAAAGTCTAACACCCCACGAACCTCCTTCTGGGAGAACAATCATGTCAATTAATCAGTCGTGTTGCAGCTTTAAATAAGATTAATTATTAATTATTAAATTATTAAATTAAATTAAATTAATTAAAACTTTCTTCGACCGTTTTGATTATCTTTTTTATTTATGCCATTAATAAGATTCTGACTTTTGACAAATGTCATCATTGCCGCACATTTTCAAACAAATTGTCAAAAGCACTGCCAATGATTAATACAGTATATTTCTTTTTGTTGTCGATTATTGGAATTAACTTTTGTTTGATAATTTAATGTTTTATCTTTTGTTCTAATTAAAAAGAAATTACCGTTAGAGCATTTCTGAGAAGTAACCCTATGTGGGATTTCAGGGTTTGTCCAATGGCTAAGGTCACCCTGTATTTAAAAACGTAAACGTTAAAGTTTTTGGGATATATGTATAGTAGACTATTTATACTCCACATTGATACCATAAGAAGTTAATAAAACTGCCTGAAAGTTAGAGAGGACTATGGAGGAGATTACTGTTTACTAGCTTTTGACTTAACTCCTGGCCCCTGTTTCACCAACGTGACAGGTGCGACGAATTGTAAAATCACTGTTGCTGACGTCACAGGCATCCATGAACTACGGTTACCGCTTACCATCGGGCGGGCCGTATTCCTGTTTGCCACCATCATTGTATTATTAAAAAAAAACTTTATGATATCGGAAAAAAAACAGATATTTCTCTTGCTAAGTTTATGACAATTGTCACAGAAACACTGCAATTGTCACGAAATTCCGACATATAACTCATTACCTGTCAAGAATTACCTACAATTCTTCTAGATCTTTGACAATTGTCAGAAACTTCACAGGAGAAATATCTGTTTTTTCCGATATAATAAAGTTTTTTTTTAATAATACAATGATGGTGGCAAACAGGAATACGGCCCGCCCGATGGTAAGTGGTAATCGTAGCCCATGGATGCCTGTGACGTCAGCGATAGTGATTTTACAATTCGTCGCACCTGTCACCGATGTGAAATTGGGGCCTGGCCTCTATTTCACTACGGTGGCAGGTGCGACACTTGTCGACATCACAGTTGGTACTGACGTTACAGGCCTCCATAGGCTACGGTAACCGCTTACCATCAGACGGGCGGTGTGCTTGTTTGCCACCAACATGTTAATAAAATAAAAACTCCATTATATCGCCAAATACTAAGTACTTATTTTGCGAAGCTAATGACAATTGTCACAAGAAACACGACAATTGTCGGTAATTCTTGACAGCAAATGAGTTCTGTGTAACACTATATGAGTAAAATGAATATAGGCGTGGAATCGAATGTATTTGCAGCCAACAAAATGCCAATGTTTGTTCAGCTACCTGTTCACCTGTTTAAATTGCTTATTATCAATTTAGATCCGGATTTTAAACCTGGCTGACATCGGATAGCCATTTATATTGATGTCAATGGTGTTGGTGAATATTTTAATTCATTCGGGCGAAAACCGGAAGGTTGGTTGGGTATCATAAAATGTTCATGGAGAGAAATTGTAAAGGCCCCAGTACACAATGGGCCATTGCCGGCCACTCCAAGGGACGCAGCCATGCGGTAGAATGAGATAGCAATATCATTTGCTCCCTCTAACGCATAAATGCGTCCCTTGGAATGGCCGGCGATGGCCCATTGTGTACTGGGGCCTTAAGATATGGTATTGTAATCAACAACTGCAAAGTTTTTTTTACATCGGTTTGTGGCAAATACTGTTTAGTTTATCTTTATTTTAAAACGAAAAATGTCAACTTGCATGTTTTCTCCACTGTACACAGAATAAGTAATGATGTTACTATATCTCATATGTTCAGAATATTACTTGAATAAACTTATTATCCTATATAAAATGTGTGTTTTTATATTTCTAAACCCAGTTTCTAAGTAGATTGCACATACATTATAGTCACATTAAAATTCCATTTTGCGAAATAAAGAATTCAACATTTAACTTTGCAAAAGTAGATAATTGTTATTAGAATATTTTCTAAAAGCAATAAAAATAGATTAGGTTAGATTCGAGCTACAATGACATTAGGTTGGGTTCAAGGTAAGGTTGCAGGGCCTCAACAAGGGAAAAAAAGGGGGAGGGACTGTTGGCCTGGCTAAGTGAGCCAGAACTCACCCACTACTCCCTACTACTGCCGTAAGCAGGTAATGAATTCCCAATGTATTAGGTATAGGTTTAATAAATTATAAATATATTTCATTAATAACATAATAATATACAAATATGTAAAAGCATAAAGTAATAAATAAGCCTACAGTAATCACGTATACCGGTCCCACGGATGCGGATGTTGCTTACATAATCTCGTCTGTCAAGGAGTTTCGGCAAGAAAGGCCTTGGCAGACTTAAAAATTTCCGAAATGAGGGTTCATACCTACCGACTGGAATTGGTTTCATGGAGGTATCAGATGGGTTAATGTAGGGTAACTGATGTACACCTTGCTAACATAATCTCGTCTGCCAAGGTGTTTCGGCAGGAAAAGCCTTGGCAGACTTATATATTCATGAAATGAGGGTTCATACCTACCGACTGGAATTGGTTTCATGGCGGTATCAGATGGGTTAGTGTACGGTAACCGATGGTCATCTTGCTTATAATCTCGTCTGCCAAGGTGTTTCGGCAGGAAAAACCTTGGCAGACTTATATATTCCTAAAATGGGGGTTCATACCTACCGAATGGAATTGGTTTCATGGTGGTATCAGATGGGTTAGTGTAGGGTAACCGATGGCGACCTTGCTTACATAATCTCGTCTGCCATGGTGTTTCGGCAGGAAAAGCCTTGGCAGACTTATATATTCCTGACATGAGAGTTCATACCTACCGACTGGCATTGGTTTCATGGTGGTATCAGATGGGTTAATTTAGGGGTCCCGATGGTCACCTTTGAGAGCGTCTGCCAAGCACTTCCGGCAAAAAAAATAGTGGCAGACTTCGCTTTTCTGTGTCTACATGTAAATTTCTAACTGCTGCCATAACTACTATCTTGGTATCAGATGGGTTAAATCAGCCCCTTTTTTCGCACCGGAAGTGGCCTTCTTTTTCGTACTTTCGGCAAGTTCCGCCGTGGCAGACTATCGAATTCGGACTTAGCATAACTTTTCTGGGAAACCATTGTGCATTTCATCGTGGTATCAAGTCGGTTAGAAATTTTGCGGCCGGCTCTTCTACCACTATAGTTTTCTTTTTGTTTGTTGTTGAATTTTTGATTATTAAGTGCAATTTATGGTAGCTAAAAATGTATCATATGTTTGATTATTGATCTCATCTACAATTCGTATGAGTCTGATTTGTAGTAAAGCAAAAAAAATTAAATAACATGGTGTTTTTTACAACTTTCAAAATTTCTCGAGATACTCGAGAAACTCGAGAAATCCTGGTCGAGAATTCCCGTGCCTCGAGAAATTAAAAAGGTCGAGAAACCAGAAACCCTAGCTTCGAACGAAGCTTAAGTTACTTTTATCTTCTTCTTCCTCGCGTTATCCCGGCATATTGCCACGGCTCATGAGAACCTGGGGTCCGCTTGACAACTAATCCCATGATTTGACGTAGGCACTAGTTTTTACGAAAGCGACTGCCATCGGACCTTTCAACCCAGAGGGGAAACTAGGCCTTATTGGGATTAGTCCGGTTTCCTCACGATGTTTTCCTTCACCGAAAAGCAACTGGTAGGTAAATATCGAATGATATTTCGTACATAAGTTCCAAAAACTCATTGGTACGAGCTGGGGTTTGAACCCGCGACCTCCGGATTGAAAGTCGCACGCTCTTACCGCTAGGCCACCAGCGCTTCAGCGCTTAAGTTACTTTTATCGTAATCTCAAAATGATGCTGAAACATTCCAATGTTTGTTGTAAGTTGTAAATAGTTTTTCTTTTTATTCATTTCGTTACCGAAATAAGTACCTAGTATAAAAAATTGGGACCACGATAATTTACATTTTTGCCACGTCCAGCGCGATAGCTGCTTCTGCTTCCTCCACCATGCTGTATGTCAAGCCCTTATGATCTCACCTCTGAACGGTCTTCGCTAGTCCTCGGTTATACCAGTCGGGCCAGATATGTTGGAAATATTTGAACCACCAAAGTTATACTGATAAAAATTTACCTCCAAATTAATATTTAAATTATCGTGGTCACAATTTTTTATACTTGCTAGGAATCTCAGAGTCGAGTTATACTGGATACCTAACTACGGCTACTATTACGTAGAGCGTGGTCGAGCAGCGAGAAGGACCAGACCAGAGTCCAAATTGCTTGAGATTGTTATCCTTAACTAAATTTGTTATTGGGATGTGAATATGTTGGTTAAATATAACTGAGCTATACCGAAGCTTACCAGAATCTTGCGAATCTCTCCATTCCTTCCTTTTTAATATAAAAAATTGTAGTATCGCTCGCAAACGTATCTGCTGGATAAAAATTAATATATATGATGGAGTCTACTAAATGATTTGCACTAAAGGCAAACATAATATTTTTTTTCACCTGTACGGATATGATGTTCGTATTTGTCTACGTGACAGCGTGATAAAACGGTGTCCGTCTCTTTCTATCCCGCAGAGTTAAAAAGTGACAGTTGTTTTATCACGTGGATAAATGTGGATAAAGCGATCCATAATAGGCTTGCAGATAGTGATAACGTGATGATAACATCCTCTGTTTGTTTCAATTTCAAACTATTCCCTATCTTATTGCTCTACGTTTGCACTTTAGATTTACCAAGTAAACAATAGTAACAGTGATTAATTCCCATTAAACAACGTCAATTAAACTTAAAAGTTGAACATCGAGTTATTTTCCTGTGAGGGCGGCCCTGGTGTCATTCCCATCGCTTCCCGAGATTAGCTTCCGGTAGCGAATCATATTAGGCAAAAGTACCCCAGTAGAAGAGGTAGGTAATTTTATAAAACAATCAGCAGAAAATTACACCCAGAACGGTAGTTACCATAAACAAAAATTATTTTTTGAGTGTTAAAGCGACTCCAAACGACACGACAAGATAAGTGACTAGTAGCTCTTAGGTAATTAGGTTCTGAGGTACCTACTTAATGTACCAACATTGTACATTAAGTAGGTACCTTGTTGTCCTAATATCCTTAACTTTCTACAACAGCACATGTATTTTACCATATCGGACATGTGTTTATGACATCTGTCTAAGGATATGGAAGGCTACTTAGCATCATGCAGACTGCACGTTCGTAAAACATAAAACGTAAACGTAAAACATAAATCTGTGTACATAGGTACCTATATACAGATTCTCAGTTTATTTAAACTGGTCCTTCACACTGGACTCGCGCGCTCGCGCAACACGAGCACACGAGCAGGGCGCGGCATGGAGCCCGGGACGAGACGGGAGGTCCCGCGGGACCTGGCCCAAGCTCCGCCGCCCGCTCCCAGCGGGCCTGTGGGCGGCGGGCGAGCGCTCTCCGCCGGGACTACCCACCACCACACCACCTAGTCTACACCCGTACTCTGCAAGGTCGGGTACTCTCATATTTTTAACGATATCGTTATCTCGACTCCTGAGTTTGAATGAGAATTTAAAGATTGTTTGGAAGTGGTCATGATCGTTACTCCTTACGCATAACGTTGACTTCTGTGATACCTCCCAGATTTCTACCTCTCTTTTTTGAATAAGTATAAGTATTATACTTCACTTGGATCTCGACCACCTAGTTTACCTCCGCAAGGTCGAGTAAAATCATACTTTTATTTAAGATAGTTTTTATCTCGACTCCTGAATTTTAATATTTTTAAGGTTGTTTAGTAGACCATGCTCCTTAAGTGAGGATGATTTTTATGAATTTTTATCTCTACATAACTTTTTTACTTTATTTTTCCACCACCACCCATAGACAGTCTAAGCCCGTACTCGGCACATTTTTTAGATAGCTTTACAATCGAGTTTAAAGGTTATTTGGAAGCGATGCTCTATCAGTAAAGCGGTATTTCGCCTCTCCTCTACCCTATTTAGGTACCTAGAGTATTTTTGCAGTGCAAAGGCCCACAACTTTGCACGGCGGGTAAGGTCAATTATACCTGCTTATATATTTTTTACCATTAATTACATCGGTCCAAAGTTAGATCTAGTGAATTAAAAAAAACCCATGCAGTGGTGATCATGATATTTATAGAAAGTACTTAGGTACCGTATTATTTTTCTGCCTTTTTCTGCCATATTTATATCAAAATGTCTTAAAACATATCAAAATAATTATCGGTTAACATATTCAACATAAACATAGGTCGGACGAGAGGTCAACATCAACATAAAACAGTTATGATATGGCTTTAGCGTATTTCCCAGATGCGCGCAGGGCGGAGGTGCTACCCTGGGGAAATTTCACAGCGTTCCCGGCGGCTCTCTACGGGCCTCTACAAGTTTTATGGACGCACACCCCTCCCCTCCCCCCTCGACCATCAACTTCTTATCGTTGGAACTTTAACATTGCTAGTCTTTAACGTTAATAGACAACAACTGATTTAATCACATCATTGTTAGATTCGTTTGGTATTAATAAGTTTCTTGATATATAAATTAGAATAGAAATAGTTATTTGTTTTACAAAGGGGCAAAGTTGTTGTTTAACCGCTTGTACTAATGTTGATACCCGAGCAAGTTTGATATTTAATATTTGCTTCGGGTTGGAGTGGTGAAAAATTTTGTGTTTCACTTGGGGGCAAATTTTGTTTAACCCTCGTGCTTTGAAACCCTCGTAACGCTCAAGATTCCATTTTTAGAACCACCCGCTACGCTCGTAGTTCAATTTTGGAATCTTTCGCTTGCTCGGGTATCAATATTAGCATTGCCTCCTTGTAAAACAAATAACTATTTCCACCGACTTTATCATGCGCCGTACGTTTTTATAAATTAAAGTAATTTATAAAAACTAATTTACACTAATTTAAACTAGTAATTAAAGTAATTTGGATGTCAAAATTTGTGTTACTTTTTTTCATCAGTCACAAAATTTTCGTTTCGGATTCAGTGTCCCAAATGTGGTTATAATTTTATTATGTACATTAGGTACTTGTTAGGTTTCATATTGCATACCTCTCTCATTGACCGCGCGTGGCTTAATAAATCAGAACTGAGTTCTTACCTGGTACTAAAATGTATTATTTATTAAGCTAGAGTCAGATGCTTTTTCGTACTTGGCCAACTCCGGCAAAACACAAAAAATCCATGACAAGTCCACATCGTACGTCTAACTGTGTCCTGTACGTAGCCTGTAGTAGGCTTAGAGGGTGATCAGGGTGAAACGTTTAAACAGTTTTAAAGAAACTTTTACATATTTAAATCAATTTAGCTTAACCCGGTAAACGTTTTATTTATACGCACATCGAGTCAAAGAAAATTCCCTAAATTAGTAGACACAAGCACATTAAGCTCAGCTGAACGGCACAAGTAACAAGATAAAAAAGTTGACGCTCAAAGCCAAATTGACTTAACCCTCTTCAAAGGGCTTACAAATACGTCCACCCAAAGCTTTTACCTCGCATTAAACATTCATACATTTTATTGTGATCTTCACACCTCCCTCGTCAAGTGCACGCTGGCCAGTGCAGCGGGGATATTGAATGCCCAGTTTTCAGATAGGTGGGGTTGGAAGTGACATTTATTCAACGACATCCAATTCAATTTAAGTCTATTAAATTAATTCTGATGATCCGTAGGTAGGTACGATTGTATTAAGTCCGTCATTTTCACTTATCTGTATCGTAATTATCGTAAATATATATTACTAGCTGTGCCCGCGGCTCCGCCCGCGTGTAATTCGGTCTGTGTCAGTAAGCGGCTAATTTCTAATCCTAATTTCTTTCCCTCTCCCCTGGAGGCGGAACTTGAAGTAAAGTTGACAGATGGATATGCTAGAGGACTGAAGTCCAGATAAAATATTTTACAATTAGGTACCACTAAATAAAACTACACTCCAAAATCAATAGTTTTATTCGCCCTTATTCAAATTTTACACGTGATTTAAACTTAGAGAATATAACCAAACGGAGTGGTCATTAACAGGCGTTCCCCTCTGTCGAAAATAGGCGGCCAATGGTCAACCGACGTTTATCTGACATGACTATGTTTACGTTACGTAGGTACACATTTGATGTGCCCCTCCCCCGCAAAAAACTCCAGACTATTTTGTACCGAAAATTATAGACATGGCGTCTCCGTTGGTTATATTCTATAAGGATTTAAACGACAGAGTAGTAGGTGTATATCGGACGATACAGTAAGGTATACGCGCGCGAGCGAAAACGAAGCGGCCTGCCTGGCTAGAGCGCCACTTACCGTGGTCTTCTTCAGACTCCTGAGGAAGACCACGTGTCCCTTGTAACCTCAATGCGTTGCGAAACTTACGCGAATGATTCGATTTTTTTCGGGAAGGCATGGTAAATGCGTATAAAATGCGAGTCCCAAATCGTTTGACTCCGCAAACGACCAGTGCCGGATTAAGATATTTTGATGCCCTAAGTATTTCTAGACCATGGTGGCCCCTCTCCCTAGGGTCATCAAGGTTACATTGATTTTTTTTGGTAAATTGAGTGACGTTCATTGCTGCATTTCAGCTGAGAATGGAAATCAGTCACATCATTTTATCACGAAAATTGACAGTGCCGCAGCAGTAACGTTGCAACAGAGTATCTAATGCTGCTGCAGTCGCCACCCGAATGTCACCTTTATCATATCTTAGAAAGTTATTGAAAACGCGAGCGAAGCGAGCGCGAAAATTTTTCGATATAAAAAAATGCAATTTGATAGACAGTTGTACATTTTTACTTTTAGTACGGAAATCAGTCACATCGTTTTATCACGAAAATTGACAGTGCCGCAGCAGTAACGTTGTAACAGAGTAGCTAATGCTGCTGCAGTCGCCACCCGAATGTCACCTATCATATCTTCATTCAAAAACGCGAGCGAAGCGAGCGCGACAATTTTTCGATATAAATAAACGCAATTCGATAGACAGTTGTACATTTTTACTTTTAGTATGTAAATCAGTCACATAATTTTATCACGAAAATTGACAGTGCCGCAGCAGTAACGTTGCAACAGAGTACATAATGCTGCTGCAGTCGCCACCCGAATGTCACCTTTATCATAAACATCTTAGAATGTTATTGAAAACGCGAGCGAAGCGAGCGCGAAAATTTTTCGATATAAAAAAATGCAATTTGATAGACAGTTGTACATTTTTACTTTTAGTACGGAAATCAGTCACATCGTTTTATCACGAAAATTGACAGTGCCGCAGCAGTAACGTTGTAACAGAGTAGCTAATGCTGCTGCAGTCGCCACCCGAATGTCACCTTTATCATATCTTAGAAAATTATTGAAAACGCGAGCGAAGCGAGCGCGACAATTTTCGATATAAAAAACGCAATTCGATAGACAGTTGTACATTTGTTACTTTTAGTATGGAAATCAGTCACATCATTTTATCACGAAATTTGAATGTCACCTTTATCATATGTTAGAATTTTATTGAAAACGCGAGCGAAGCGAGCGCGAAAATTTTTCGATATAAAAAACGCATTTTGATAGACAGTTGTACATTTTTACTTTTAGTATGGAAATCAGTCACATCATTTTATCACGAAAATTGACAGTGCCGCAGCAGTAACGTTGCAACAGAGTACCTAATGCTGCTGCAGGCACCACCTGAATGTCACCTTTATCATAAGCATCTTAGAATGTTATTGATAACGCGAGCGAAGCGAGCGCGAAAATTTTTCGATAATTTTATTCTGCTTAAAAGGGTTAATCCGGCACTGCAAATGACGGAGGTCAATGTTTTTTCAAAGTACCCACCTTCGTGGCCATTATTAAGTGCTTAAGGAGGCGATGCGTATGAATATGGATTTGATATGGATGCGATATAATTACGATTTGGTATAATTCATGACGGAGAAAATAAATAATTTTATGCAATTATACGCGTGTTGATATGTGTGTTTATTTTACCACTACGTAACTATGTAAACCCATTTTTAGTTTTCTTGGTTACTTAATGTTTACTCAGCTCCCCAAAAGATGGCACTGTGCAATGAGGGGCAATTAATTTACTGTCGTTTAATTTTGTTGTATTATTAAACCAACACAATTATTCAATTAAATTTGTTGATATCCGTACGATTGATTGAAATTTTAGAAGAGGGGTCTTCTAAACTTAGAGTTAATTTGGCAAAATCCTTCCTCGGTGGCTTATTTATGTCACATCGTATTAAATTCAGCGCCATCTGTTAGTTTACCAGGGTACTCTAAAGTGTTAGCACATATTTGAAAAAAGTTTGCCCCTCCTTCCTAAGTAGCGCCATACGATTCAGGGGCAAACTTAAGTCAATCGAGTGTTGTGGCTACCCCCCCGTTTAGGGGTTGAATTTTTATAGCCTATAACCTGGCCGGAGATGTTCTCGACAGATTAGTAAAGTTTTCATCAAAATCCGTTCAGCCGTTTTCACGTGATGCGCGTTCAAATAAACAGACAAACAGATAAACAGATAAACAGACAAACAGACAAAAATTCTAAAAACTGTTGGAACGTATTTTGTTATCAATTCTAAGTATCCCCAGCCAACTTTTTTTCAAATATCTTCCATGTACAGACTTTCGACCCTCTTCAGCTTTATTATATGTATGTATAGATAGTATAATGACTGATGTAACGTAACGACTCTACATATCTGTTGTCAGTTATTAGGTTATGGGGCCCTTAAACGCTCTAATTTCAATTAGGTACATTTTGGCTAAGGTTGCCATCTGCAGACAGGCTAGCTTCAACACACAGCACTAATCAAATCACAGGTAAACATCAGCATTATTTAGCGAAAACAATACAAGATAACGGCAACCCGGTTTTATATTCTGGTCGGGACAGGAAGGATTAACATTTCCACTGGATATAAAATTTTAATTCCCTCGCTTGAGGGTTGGGGGGTGAAATTGACGTGTTATTGGGCCCCAGCGATCGCGACAACACGGCTTTGGACCAAATCATAAACACGACACATGCCGACACATACGCACCTGCATACTTAATGAATCAACTGTAGGCCCATTCGTACGAACTGGTCAAAATCTCTACACACTCTTGCTATTTTAACAATAACATTAAGTACAAATAATTTTGACTTAATCACCCGACCTCTGCGATCTACCATTGTACCTACCTACCTGAAACTCCACCCTTGAAAACTTATCTAATGAAGAGATGTGGGTCTTTTTAGCCTAAGGAAAATCTGTGGCCCGACTTTTCGAGCGGTTGATTGGTCCACATTAACCCGAAAGCCCAGGGATATTGAGCTACTCGGCCATTAATAGAAAGGTTAAGCTTAAATTATGAAAACTGTATCATTATAATCATGACTTACCTACTTTTTGGCGATAGCTAAATGACATAACCGGACCGACCTTTATATGTATAAATCACTGACTCGCTAATGCAATACAATTTTCTTTAATTAAAGCATTGCCTCATGAACCAAATCCCTGTAGCAAATAAATAAAGTTGTGTGTAAATATGTGTTAGAGCTAGAAGTGGAGCTTATTGCATTAGCTAGGTATCCCAAGACAAGTTATTCCACTCGCTCAGCACTCGTCTCTTCGACTTTTGGCTTTCGTGCTGTAACATGTCAGAGGCTCCTTTCCATGTTAACATTATATGTGAACATAGTATTGTTCTATTTTTAAGTCGGTTAAATTTCCAATATTGTGTCCCACGGTAATTTAAGTATTTATATTTCTTCTCATATCTCAAGTGGGCCATTTCGTCTGAAATTCTAGAAACAAAGTTTGGAGGGCCTAGTAATTTATAGTAAACCAATATATTAAGATATCTATTCATAAAATAATTTGAACTTTATTTCAATGTCATAAAGCTTTATAGTTTAAAAATCTGTTAAAAATCAGTTTGGTTTCTTATGTTTCAAGGGCTTAGACTCGTATTTCACACGTCGTCGTAAAAATGAATGAATAATGTTTGTTTTGGTTAAAATATTCTATGCAAATTTGAACCATATAATAAAGAATTAAGAAAGGGCGGGGCTCTACATTATGTGTCATATAGAAAAACAAAGGCGGTTAGAATAAAAAACTGTAGTGTCAATCCCATAGGCGTAAAGAAATAGTTTAAACCACACCCAAAAGTAGGTCAATTTGGACCTTATTTTAATTAGGAAATAAGGTGTAATTAGTGAGAGGATTGTACGAAATTATGAAATTCAGTATTGGTTATGGGGAAACCAATGACGTACAAGGAAGTGGGAAATAGCAGGGATGACGGGATCTAAGGTAGGGATCAATAGAGTCCCTTACGAGATCACTCTTCGTTGCCTTCCGCAAACCGTCGGACGTCGGTTCTCTAGCTAGGTCTATCTAGGTTACCTATATTGTGTCCTGACCTGGACTTTACTAGTTTCTCATGATGCTGGTAGAGTTTGGATTGGAGCATAATGTAGTGTAATTTGTTGTGGGGTTTTACTTGAATAACTTTAAAGAAGTACATTTAAATTGTGTTAATTTTAGTGGGTTTAATTCTTTTTGTGTTGTTTATTGATTTGTGGTTCAGACAAGTGCTAGTATTTAATATTGTACTAGTAAAGTTTAAATTATAAATCAATAGACTTATAAGTATTGTAAAGTTAATTTTGTTCATAGTGGATTTAATAATTATAGTGAATTTTAATTGATTTGTGCTTAGACAAGCGCTAGTGTGTTGTAATATACTGAGTGAAATCTAGGTTACAAATCAATAGAGTCTTAAAGATTGTAAAGTCTTGAGTTGTTTCCAGTGAAAATTAATTCGTTTGTGTTTTAATTGTGTTTAATATGTGTAGTGTTTTGGCCTGGTTTATTTTAGTGATATTTAGCACTGAAATGAACTTGGTTGGAATACTCTATATATTAATTTAAATTTAGTTTCGTGAGTTATTTCGTATCTTTCTTATGGGGTAAAGAGAACTAGTTCGATCCAACATAGTGTTGGGGGGTTAGTAAGTTGGACGGGTAACCTCACGGTGTCAACTATAGTCCAAATTACTAACTTGCGGTGTTTTGATAAAACCCAGGTGGGGACCTGGCAGTTCCTGCATTTATTAAGACAGGGTCACCCCCTAGGATCTGGAAGATTTGGGTTGTCATCTAGACTTCTTAAAGAAGCCAGATTCTAGTCCAATTATCCCGTATCTATATACTTATATATTCACTTTTATATTACCCCTTTCCGGCCTTACTTCTGCTGTCCCAATCCACTGTGTGGAAGTATGGCTAGCACACGGAGAAATAGGATTTTTAGGTCTAAAACGAGGTGTCTCCACTCGTCTTAGTTAGCTATAGCATAGAAATTACTCATTGCACATCGAGTAATTACGCGAGTAAATTAAATGTGCATCCCGGGATGCTAGTTTTCAAATATATCGGTAGAATAGTTGGATAGATTAGCTGTTAGGTTAGGGTTTTTATTTATCAGGCCTAGGGCTTTTGTAGGATTGATCTAGATTTATAATTTTAATATATCAAAGCCATTAGACATTTACAGTAGGTAGCTAGGTTCCTTTTCGATACATTTATGGCTATTTTATTGTATTTGTTGTTTATTATTATGGGTTTATGGGTTAACTTCAGTTTAGCGTTAGCTAGGATGTAGTTTGGGGTTAGGGTTTGTTAGGAGTTTATTACATATATTTATTTATGACTTTTTGACAAACTTGACATATTGACTTATGACATGACTGTATATATTTGTTCCCTTGCAACGCTACTGGTAGAAATATATTGTGGGAAAAACTAAAGTAAATAACCACAATATAATGTAGTATTGTAGAATCAATTTGCTTACAAATAAATATTTGTTTTGCCTGTCCCTTGGCAGTTTGTATGACGATTACATTCTGTTTTCTGCAGATTATCTGTGATTTTCACACTTGACCTTAAAAATACGGGGTCATATATTATTGAAATTATATCAATGAGTGATTTATCCAGGCTAGATCGAGGCAGATGCAAGATCCGTGGTTTATTTTGGTCCGAAAGTGTGATTCAAAATGACTACAATTATAGTTTGGTTAATATTACTTCATTGATTACTAAAATGTATTACAAAATTGCAGAGTTCTGGAGAATTAGAGTGGATCAAATACTGCTGCTCTAGTACCAGTAATTTGTCGGGTTAAATTGTCCCTTTGAATATATTATTCCTCCCATTAATGATTGAAATGAAGATTGAGCTGGTAAAGTACATCGTGCTCAGAAATACCTATTAAAAATAAAATAAAATAAAATAGGTATAATTTAGCCTAGGGACCTGACTCCATCCGGGCGTGACTGTAGATAAGTAAGTTTGTACGTACTATAATAGTAAAAATATAAAATATTTTGCCATGACGTTAATATAATTATTTTCCTTTAGCTAGCTAGGTTAGCAAGCAAATATATAAAAGGAAAATATAAAGTACAAACAAAAAGGACTTTCTACTTTCATGGTAACTGGTCACGGTAGGGCTCGGTGGGAGATAATTTCAAAAAAAATATAATTTATTATTTATTCATCAAATTGACTTAATGATTACAATTTATTACTGAATTCATTTGAATAAGATATTCTTATAATTTGTTATAAATTTGCAATAATCTTTTTTTACATTTGACAGACTTTACTTACATTAACATACCTTACAGACAATTTGACTATGACATTCTATACACTTATTTGATTATGACATACTTACTATTGATTTATTGATTACATCCTATTACAGACTTAATCTGATTAAGTCAAACATTACTACAACCTGCAATGATATTTCTTATTACTCAGACATAATTCACGGTTTAATAATTATTTAACAATATTAGGATTTATAGGTGTATAATACATAACTCTTTCCTATTATGCGAAAAGGATTTCGGTTACTATTAACGGTTACGACGAAGGGTCCTACATAAACACTAAACGATCATTTGGCCAATCTACTGATCCAATTCAAGATATTAACTTATTTAAGTAGTATTTATTTAGGTCATTTGCATTATTTTATAATAACTAATAAAGGTAATTACGGTTTGCGGTATTTTAAAGGTTATTTAAAATTTTGGATTTTCTTATTGGAATTTTTAGTATTTTAGGTAGGTCTAGGTTTAGCTAAGTAGGGGTAAGTTAGGGTTAGTTGAGGAGAGAGGTGGGAGAGTGTTACAATTGGTGCCGTAGTTACCAGGATTAAGTTTATTATTTTAAAATAATTCGTATATTTGTTAAAATTGTTGTCTGAGACCAGGATTAAGTTTATTATTTTATATATTTAATGCGATTGGTTCCATGAGACCAAGATAAAGTTTAATATATTATGTATATCTCATAATAATTCGTATATTTATGTAATTATGTCGCGAGTCTATTTAATTTGGTTTTTATTATTTTGATTAACGTTACTAGTTTTATTGTTTCATGTTGATTTTGAGTTACATGTCTTGTTTTGGATCAAAGTTGTTGTTATAGTTGATTTGTGTAAACGGTCGATTATAGCAACACAATTGTTGACGTGAAGACGGATAGCATATTTTGGAATAGAGTTATTGAGTGATTGAAGAACTTTTTTTTAATGATTTTATTTCTATAAAACAATTTTTATGCGTATGCCATGTTAGTCATAGCTTTCACAAGTTTTTTACGCGATTAAATACTAGAACTTATGAAAATATATTGTGGTCTATTTATAGAATTGTTTTATGAAAAGTAGTTAGCTAAAATTATTAAAGTTGTATACATGGGGAGGCGTACATAGTAATATTCTAAATGTAATTTGATATTTAGTTAGCTAAAATTATTAAAGTTGTATACATGGTGAGGCGTACGTAGTAATGTTTAAAGTATTCTAAAATTGCTGGTTTTGTTGTTATTAGATTTCGATATGAATTTTATGTGTACAATGTAGATTTTAGAAATTAGAGACACAAGTCTATATATTTATATTTCATTTCGTCTAACATAAATTAAACAAGGTTCACTTAGCGTAAAGTGATCTCATGTTAAGTTTTGCCATTAGGTTGTGTAATAATTAGTTCATCAAACTATAATGAAAATGAATTTACGTTACTTTTATATACACTTAGGCATATTAATATAAACTACCGTAGCCTTAGTTTGTGTTGAAGTCAGTTGTGTAATTACAATAAATAAAATCTGGGTTCGATTCCTAGATGACGTAGCTTAAAATAGGGATAGTCAAAATTAGAAAACATTTTAACACGAATATTTTAGTATACTTAACTCAACACAAACATTATTATTGCCAACTGGCAAGGTTGAATGAAGTTTTGTAGTTTTCGGAATATATGTGTTTAATATTACAGTTTCATTAGGACAATATTGACATCTCTGTAGTTTCAGTCAGTTATTAAAAATTGGAAAAAAAAATACGGGCAAATTTGATTACGATAGTATTGCGATTTTTAAAGCAAATTTTGTAGCAAATTTAAAACGGCATCATTTTGTTTGTTTTGATAAATAAAAGTTAATTCGCTACTGTTAAAATGCGGGCATATACTATACATAATATTATTAATTATCTATCAAAATTATACATATAGCGAGATTATAATTCAGGGATAAGTTCATTTATGTTGCATTCTTTTACTTAGTAACTTTGTGTTTCGTATTTCTGTTTCTTTAAATCCTAAACATACATGCATACATTATTTAGTACACCCTCATCAATGCGTTGTTTGGCATAATTACTCGATTAAAGTGTAGTATAATAAAATTTTAAAAATTATACTAGAGTTAGTCATTCAGAGGTATTACTAGTTTACGTAACTATCATACAGTAAATTTTTGCTTTTTATGAGACCAAAGGTTAGGTTAGTGTGTTATGAAAGTGATTATGTAAGTACAGTAGGGTACGTAAAATAGTCACGTTGAAATAAGTTAATACGTTATTTTAACTCTGTATGTTTATGGTTCATTTGTTATTGGTGTCACTCGAGACATTCTTAAAAGTTATCGACAATAGTTAGACTTGTTACAAAAACACGTCGCGCCGGCCACTTGACTGAAATTTGAGTTTAGAGTTGAAGTCATTCGTAGAATTACAAAAAGTGTTGTGCCAAACCACTTAAGGGTAACGTGAGTATTGTTTTTGTTATCGCTCAAAGTTTAAGTTTGAATGTTTTTATTTTTTTACCATGTAGGGAATAGCGTTTAGTATGAATTCAAATAAATTTTAGTGCTTTCGGATAACATTATTTTAATAGGTTCACTAATTTGGTATAGTAATTAATTCTATATTTACATGATTGAGTATTAACGTCAATTATTTATTTTACAAAATACTGTAAGTCACTGACACTCAATCTTGTTAACATTGCGTTATTAAACAAACTTTTTTTTTAAGTCCGTAGGATAGATGCATTGATTTATAGATTACTTTGTACAGACAGATGGGCTTTACGAATACGAACATAACGAAGTGGGCTAGATAATTGGTACGCAATGGACTATGTGCAACGTACGTTGTGGTGCATATATTCGCTCGGCGTTATACATATGAATGGGAATTTTTGAAATCTTCGTGTAGGTATAGTAATACGTGAGTTAATAAGGTCGCTAATTGCCATTGTTTTATTTTATCTAGTGTTTATTGAAATGGCTTATTACTTTTTTATTATTGTTCTTATATGTAAACATAGGTTGTTAATAGTATTACAATTTCTGAGCTAGAATTGTAAAAGCGAATAATTTAAAATATAAAATGACAATAAGTATTTTAAAGTTCAACGTTTTTATGGTACCTATATAAAAATCGAGTTGCATAGTATATAATTACACGTTCATTTATTTTGAGACTTTACCTTTTCAGGTATACATACTTTTTTCACATATATGTTTACATTATTCACATATATGCTAGGAATATTTATGAGTAAATAGTACAGTAAACATTTTTCTATAAGTCACAATTTTGGGTTGACTTAAATAGTTTTATATCCACAAACAGGTAATTTGTGAAGCTTGTGACACTAATAATAAGGACGTTTTTGCAGTTGGTTTAGGTAATCTAGGTTTCCATTTAGATCTAATTACGTGTGAATTTAATAAATTTAGACTAAAATACACATAAATAATGAAATTTCGATATTTATCTACGTACAATATATTGGTCAATACAAGTAGGTTAGGTTAAAATAAAAATAATAATAATGTATTACATTACAAACATATTATTTATTCTTTATTTACGTTTTGAAGTTTAGTAATTTTTAAATACAGTTTAAAGTATTATTTAATTTTTATAGCTGGTAATGTAGATGGTTATCAGGTTATCACATTAGATTGTTTCTTTTCATGTTTATGACATAAATACCTACCTATTTAATTTTATTTTGTTAATATTAAATAATTTCAAAGTTTGTTATTATTTTGCCAGGCTCTCCATAGTTACAATTTATAGCAAGTAGATGTTGTTTAGTTTTTTTTTTTATCACAAGATGGTATAAATTTATAAACTTTGCTATGTGGCATATTATATTGTTATTTTCAAATTGGTAATAGAGTTGAGAGAAACAAAATTTTTTTTTTTACTATAGATGTATTGATTGTATGTTTGCTAACAGTGAATTTTCATAAAATAATTACACATTATTAACATTTCTTTAAATTTAAACATTTTATTAGCTAAAGTATTGTTAGATTTTCAGGGATGTATGAAAAAAAAGAATGAAGACGAATAAATTCGATGAATGTTAAACTACGAGTTAGTGCATGTTAGTAATTGCATGAAATATATTTCTTTATGCAGGGCTCTGAGAAAATAGCAAAACTAAATTCAAAACACTTTTTTGACATTCTGACCGGAACACTACACTATACAAGGGAGGTAACACGGTAGTTTGGAGTTAGGTTAGGCTCGCTAAAAAAAAAAAAAGCATACTTGCAGAGTTTAAACTGCTTCCGTGTTATCTCTATACTACACACAACACCAGAACTAGAACTTACACACCCATCATTAATGTGACGTCATAGTACTTTCTTCATATGGAAAAGCATAATGCGAAGTGAGCTTAGATTAATTTTAATGATAATATATATTATTTAGCTCAATTCGAATCAGTTTAATGATTAGTTGTGCTTTTTTATTGGTCAGTGCTATTTAGGAATTTTAATAATTATAATAAATCAATTTATTTAACGCTTCATTGTAGAAGCGAAAGGTTAAGCAATAGTTTAATCTTTTATTTTAACGCCCCGTTAATGATGAACATGCGCCTGACTGGGAAAGGCTTTTTGAAGATTTAAGTCATGAGTTACGGTGTTGGAATTAAATCTTTTAAAGAATAGTGATCCCTCGAGTGGCATAGAATGCTCCTTGGTAAAAGGTTCAATCTTGTCTTAAAAAGAGATACGTCAGTTCCTCTCTTGGTCGCTAAAATATAGACATAAAGTCGGAAACGTCGTATGTATCATTAGGATCGATAGAAGGTTAGGACAAATGTCCTACAAGCACAACTTCTATTTTCTTGTTGAGGCAAGCTGAACTGGTTGCGTTTTTTAATTGTTTATTTCTAACATGTCTGAACTTAGAAACTTATTCTTTCAGAAATGTTCATTCTTTAGTTTGGTTTAAACACACACCACACACAGCCGCAACAAAAAAAAAAGGCACACACAGAAGGGAAGAATGTTAAAAGGGTTCTTATTATAATTTAATTACATTATTTTTGATTACTTTTATTTTTACTTATTTTGTTTTGTTTCGAAAATTTACTTTCGCAAATATATAGTTAATATATTTAAGCTACAGCAAATTTTGGGAGGCGATTGTAACATGTCAGAGGCTCCTTTCCATGTTAACATTATATGTGAACATAGTATTGTTCTATTTTTAAGTCGGTTAAATTTCCAATATTGTGTCCCACGGTAATTTAAGTATTTATATTTCTTCTCATATCTCAAGTGGGCCATTTCGTCTGAAATTCTAGAAACAAAGTTTGGAGGGCCTAGTAATTTATAGTAAACCAATATATTAAGATATCTATTCATAAAATAATTTGAACTTTATTTCAATGTCATAAAGCTTTATAGTTTAAAAATCTGTTAAAAATCAGTTTGGTTTCTTATGTTTCAAGGGCTTAGACTCGTATTTCACACGTCGTCGTAAAAATGAATGAATAATGTTTGTTTTGGTTAAAATATTCTATGCAAATTTGAACCATATAATAAAGAATTAAGAAAGGGCGGGGCTCTACATTATGTGTCATATAGAAAAACAAAGGCGGTTAGAATAAAAAACTGTAGTGTCAATCCCATAGGCGTAAAGAAATAGTTTAAACCACACCCAAAAGTAGGTCAATTTGGACCTTATTTTAATTAGGAAATAAGGTGTAATTAGTGAGAGGATTGTACGAAATTATGAAATTCAGTATTGGTTATGGGGAAACCAATGACGTACAAGGAAGTGGGAAATAGCAGGGATGACGGGATCTAAGGTAGGGATCAATAGAGTCCCTTACGAGATCACTCTTCGTTGCCTTCCGCAAACCGTCGGACGTCGGTTCTCTAGCTAGGTCTATCTAGGTTACCTATATTGTGTCCTGACCTGGACTTTACTAGTTTCTCATGATGCTGGTAGAGTTTGGATTGGAGCATAATGTAGTGTAATTTGTTGTGGGGTTTTACTTGAATAACTTTAAAGAAGTACATTTAAATTGTGTTAATTTTAGTGGGTTTAATTCTTTTTGTGTTGTTTATTGATTTGTGGTTCAGACAAGTGCTAGTATTTAATATTGTACTAGTAAAGTTTAAATTATAAATCAATAGACTTATAAGTATTGTAAAGTTAATTTTGTTCATAGTGGATTTAATAATTATAGTGAATTTTAATTGATTTGTGCTTAGACAAGCGCTAGTGTGTTGTAATATACTGAGTGAAATCTAGGTTACAAATCAATAGAGTCTTAAAGATTGTAAAGTCTTGAGTTGTTTCCAGTGAAAATTAATTCGTTTGTGTTTTAATTGTGTTTAATATGTGTAGTGTTTTGGCCTGGTTTATTTTAGTGATATTTAGCACTGAAATGAACTTGGTTGGAATACTCTATATATTAATTTAAATTTAGTTTCGTGAGTTATTTCGTATCTTTCTTATGGGGTAAAGAGAACTAGTTCGATCCAACATAGTGTTGGGGGGTTAGTAAGTTGGACGGGTAACCTCACGGTGTCAACTATAGTCCAAATTACTAACTTGCGGTGTTTTGATAAAACCCAGGTGGGGACCTGGCAGTTCCTGCATTTATTAAGACAGGGTCACCCCCTAGGATCTGGAAGATTTGGGTTGTCATCTAGACTTCTTAAAGAAGCCAGATTCTAGTCCAATTATCCCGTATCTATATACTTATATATTCACTTTTATATTACCCCTTTCCGGCCTTACTTCTGCTGTCCCAATCCACTGTGTGGAAGTATGGCTAGCACACGGAGAAATAGGATTTTTAGGTCTAAAACGAGGTGTCTCCACTCGTCTTAGTTAGCTATAGCATAGAAATTACTCATTGCACATCGAGTAATTACGCGAGTAAATTAAATGTGCATCCCGGGATGCTAGTTTTCAAATATATCGGTAGAATAGTTGGATAGATTAGCTGTTAGGTTAGGGTTTTTATTTATCAGGCCTAGGGCTTTTGTAGGATTGATCTAGATTTATAATTTTAATATATCAAAGCCATTAGACATTTACAGTAGGTAGCTAGGTTCCTTTTCGATACATTTATGGCTATTTTATTGTATTTGTTGTTTATTATTATGGGTTTATGGGTTAACTTCAGTTTAGCGTTAGCTAGGATGTAGTTTGGGGTTAGGGTTTGTTAGGAGTTTATTACATATATTTATTTATGACTTTTTGACAAACTTGACATATTGACTTATGACATGACTGTATATATTTGTTCCCTTGCAACGCTACTGGTAGAAATATATTGTGGGAAAAACTAAAGTAAATAACCACAATATAATGTAGTATTGTAGAATCAATTTGCTTACAAATAAATATTTGTTTTGCCTGTCCCTTGGCAGTTTGTATGACGATTACATTCTGTTTTCTGCAGATTATCTGTGATTTTCACACTTGACCTTAAAAATACGGGGTCATATATTATTGAAATTATATCAATGAGTGATTTATCCAGGCTAGATCGAGGCAGATGCAAGATCCGTGGTTTATTTTGGTCCGAAAGTGTGATTCAAAATGACTACAATTATAGTTTGGTTAATATTACTTCATTGATTACTAAAATGTATTACAAAATTGCAGAGTTCTGGAGAATTAGAGTGGATCAAATACTGCTGCTCTAGTACCAGTAATTTGTCGGGTTAAATTGTCCCTTTGAATATATTATTCCTCCCATTAATGATTGAAATGAAGATTGAGCTGGTAAAGTACATCGTGCTCAGAAATACCTATTAAAAATAAAATAAAATAAAATAGGTATAATTTAGCCTAGGGACCTGACTCCATCCGGGCGTGACTGTAGATAAGTAAGTTTGTACGTACTATAATAGTAAAAATATAAAATATTTTGCCATGACGTTAATATAATTATTTTCCTTTAGCTAGCTAGGTTAGCAAGCAAATATATAAAAGGAAAATATAAAGTACAAACAAAAAGGACTTTCTACTTTCATGGTAACTGGTCACGGTAGGGCTCGGTGGGAGATAATTTCAAAAAAAATATAATTTATTATTTATTCATCAAATTGACTTAATGATTACAATTTATTACTGAATTCATTTGAATAAGATATTCTTATAATTTGTTATAAATTTGCAATAATCTTTTTTTACATTTGACAGACTTTACTTACATTAACATACCTTACAGACAATTTGACTATGACATTCTATACACTTATTTGATTATGACATACTTACTATTGATTTATTGATTACATCCTATTACAGACTTAATCTGATTAAGTCAAACATTACTACAACCTGCAATGATATTTCTTATTACTCAGACATAATTCACGGTTTAATAATTATTTAACAATATTAGGATTTATAGGTGTATAATACATAACTCTTTCCTATTATGCGAAAAGGATTTCGGTTACTATTAACGGTTACGACGAAGGGTCCTACATAAACACTAAACGATCATTTGGCCAATCTACTGATCCAATTCAAGATATTAACTTATTTAAGTAGTATTTATTTAGGTCATTTGCATTATTTTATAATAACTAATAAAGGTAATTACGGTTTGCGGTATTTTAAAGGTTATTTAAAATTTTGGATTTTCTTATTGGAATTTTTAGTATTTTAGGTAGGTCTAGGTTTAGCTAAGTAGGGGTAAGTTAGGGTTAGTTGAGGAGAGAGGTGGGAAATGTTACAGTGCTGCTTGATGCAACGACATAGTACTGGAGTAGGTATGGTCGGAGTCGGGCGGATGAAGTGCGGTTAATCGGTTATCATCATAAGCTGTTAACGTGGTAACTTACTAATCTGACTTATTTACCTATCATATACAAACACGTAAAGACATTATCGTGTTAAGTATTTTGTTGTCGAACATTATATATAAGTATATTAGACCATAAAGCAGTAAGGCGCTTTTCATTTATGGATTGTTGAAAATTTTACGATCATATTGAACGCAGATGCGTTTGTTTTGAGTGTAGCATCTTCGTCAACATCTTTTATCCGATAGGCGATACCCGACCTTTATATTGGTTATGTGACTTCAACTTGCATGCTCTCTCTATGCGATGAGAACACTCGAGGAGTCGCAGCATCCTCGCGGTCCCCACGGGAAGCATTACGAAAGTACTAGACACGCCAGATCGATACATTCAGTTAAAACATTACACCCCGTTCGGTTACAAACTACTTTGTTCTCGGCGAAGAAAGAAAGCACTGCCTGGGTCACAGAGCCAAACGTATAATAGGTTTTCACATCTGCGATTGTAAGCATTGTACCTACGGTGTTTACAGATAAAGCGCGGTGGGGGAAAATGTGAACTTTCGTGGGCCCGTTACATAGGTAGCAGTTGTGAGTTTATATAGTTACCTACATTGCGGACTATTGAGGTTACATGCAATTCAGCCGACCGATCAAATACCGCATTGTATTATCTAATGAAAACTCGCATGTGAGTTCTCGCACCGTCTAAAGCCCTAATGCACGCAAGTTTTCTTAGATCCGTTCGGTTTTTAATTTGCATTCGTGCAAAGCTGTGGGTCTCAGTTTTGAGAGCTTTTTCAGATGGGGACAATTTTACGGTTAAAATTTATTTAAGCGTATGGCGTATTAATATTGTAGGCAATATAATCATGCTACTAGTATAACTAATTATAAGTCGACGGTTAAAATTACCGACTGATAAACGAATTAACCATCCCAGAGACAACCGTTTTTAAAAGGCTGGTCAAACTTATTTTAAAACTAGACGTTTCTAAACTAAACAACAAAATTGCAGCCTAATGCTCATTAAGGTTTAAGGTGGCCGGCCATTAGTCAGGCTCGCCATAGGTAGGGCAGTTAGCGCCAAACCGCAGCCTACGCTGATAAAACGCTGATATTACGAGTAGGCCCTGTAACTCTGTCACTTAGCGAACATTCTACTCAGATAAGCCAGTATATCTGTATCCTCGTGATTCGTAACATTCGCGTGTAATCAGAAATCTTAGTTATACTGGTTTACTCCAGGCAACCGCTGGTCTTTACTCGATGGAAATTGCGGCGTGGGCCGCTGCGCCGCGGCCGCAGCGCGTCGCTGCGTCCATCACCGCGACTGCAGCCCTGACTTTGACAACAGCCTATTAATTTTTGCTGCGTTCGTCGCACCCCCGACTTAACGCTAGACGTGCAAAGTCCACAGGCTACCTATTTGTACACGAAACATTTTAGAGCTTTAGCATAGGGCTTTTATTCACAATGCGGACGCTTACCGACGTGATACGAGGCGGATGAGTACCTAAGGTACTACCTACTTAATAATTGTTGTAATTATAGGATTACGCAAGATGGTGGTGGTGAAATTAAAGGTACTATTACAGATCTTATAACACTATCTACTTATTTACCAAGCATGAACTGAACTAGACTGTGCCAATTTGTATTCGATTGCCCATATGTGACTTTGTGTATAAGGTTTACTCGGGTAATTCCGAATGTCGAAAACTGTCGGATAATTCCGAAAAGAGACTTTTATTATGATGGAATTAAGGGTGATTTTCATCTGAATTTCGGAATTATCCGACAATCGGTATTACCCGAATACACCTTACCCATGTTTCTATGTTTAGAAAAAAAACGATTAAATTAAATTGGGCATTTTCCCGCGTTATGTACAGTGACGGCCAATACTTATGTCCAAATATATCGTAACACACCTTTGATACCATAGAATTAAGGACGTATTCCGGAATATTTGGCCACTTTAACCGTCACATCAATCAAGCAATATTGGGCAAGTTCAGAAGTGAATTTTTCAGTCAGGGTAATAATTTTTATTTTTACCCTTAAGTAAGAACGGTTTAAAAGACTAGGGTATTGCCTAGAATTAGCTCGCAAACACTACGATTCTGCTTACATCTTTAGAATCTACCTAGGTACCGTTCTTGCAATTTAGTCTTTTCAAACTATTATGATATCGACTCTATAATAGTACTGAAACCATTTTACGTTTTACGCTTTCGCGTTTCACATTTTACGCTGATTTATTTTATGTATAATGTAGATCAAGTAGGTACTTTTACATACAAAGTTGTACCGGCTAATATCGTACCAGTCATAGTTAGTAAATCCATAGGTGGGTACACTAGAAAAGTTCCAAAACATTACTACAACCTATGTACAAACTTACGTTTCAACGATCTCGGTTTCGCCTGTTTCCTTCTCGACATGTCTCCAACAAATCACTTCACTTGCACATCGCGTATCGTGCAAAGTTGGCGGGGTCGCGGGACCGACGGCACGGGGGCGAGGGCGGCCGCTCCACGCGCACTGAGCTCTGGCGCCCAACAAGTGGCAATAACAATGTAACCTGCGCAAACTCATAAGTGCCCGATCTTGTGCGTATCTTACAGAGTTTGCGGACAGGAGAGCCTGTGAAAAACCGAGCCGTTTTTAAGGTCTGTGTTGAAGTTCTGTCAAAGGAACGTAACGATGAGAGAAGTTATGAATACGAAAAGTACCTATAGGTACCTACTTTTGAATTTGACCTTTTTAATTACCAACGTTATAATACAGGTACAATACAAGTATAATTCAGGTATAATACTCACTATTATGAGTCTGTGTGGAAATTTTAGATTATAATGGGAACCAATTCATTCTAAACTCTTCTCTTTCCGCATAGACTCTACCACAAACTCACTATAGGAGCTTCTCATCTTTGAGCTTTCTCGATTGCATCGAGAGGTGGCCTAGATCCGCCGTGGCAACCTAATCCCAAGAATTGGCGCAGTCACTATAAGTACTTAATTATATTTGCGTTGGCCTTGTGACTTTTCAACCCAGAGAGGAGACAAATTTTTGAACCTGCTCACCAAACACGGGAAAAGGATGAAAAATGCGACTTGTAGATGAGAACATCCGGACTTAAGAAATCAAAATCAAAATCAAATCAAAAAATATTTATTGTATGGTTATGGGTACAAAATATTTATGTTCTCCATATCCTGCCTTACAAAAGCGTACAATATTGGTAAGTTGTCTTAGAACTAAATACAATTTTTAAACTTCAATAACACTTTTAACAATAAACTATGCTAGATAGACTCAATAATAATGAATAACGTGTACTAGCTCTGTAAAAAGTCATTTATGCTATAAAAGCACCGTTTGATTAGCCAATCAAACAAGCTTTTTTTTGAAAGGTAATGATGCCAATTGTTTAAGGTCTGTGGGAAGTTTGTTAAATATTTTTATACTCATACATATAACGCTTTTTGATAAGAGTGCCGATTTAGGGTTATCGCGTATTATGTCATACATGTATTTGGTTCGGATTGGTTGAGTAGTAGACTTTTTTACAGGAAACAAATCTGGATTATTTTTTACAAATATGCAGACTTCATATATATAAAGTGATGGGAAAGTAAGTATTCTGTTATTAATGAAATATGGTCTACATGATTCCATTTGATTGATACCGTAAATTGAACGAATGCATTTTTTTTGTAATCTGAAGATTCTATCTTTATTGCTGCTGTTTCCCCACATTATTAGTCCGTAACGCAGATTTGACATTATATATGAGTGGAAGGCAAGTAAGGCTGTTTGTTCTGACGATATATTTTTTAGTCTTCGTAAAGGGTATATGAATTTGGCTAATTTGGTTAAAATATGCTCTGTATGGTGGTGCCAGTTGCTATGTGTATCAATTATTATGCCTAGGAATTTTATTTGGTTAACATTTTCTAGCTCACAATCCTTATAACTAATCTTTGGTTGCAATTGTTTGCCCTGTGGTGAGTAAAATTCCATTAATTTGGTTTTTTGTAAATTTACTTGAAGGTTATTGGCTTCCATCCAAACATTAACGTCATGAAACACATTATTGATTTCAGCCTCATAGTCTTCGGTCTCATCACTACGAATAATTATCGAACAATCATCAGCAAAAAGCAGTATCTTATGTTTTGTTATAATCGGTAAATCATTGATATAAATCAAAAACAGCAACGGACCAAGAATGCTGCCTTGTGGTACTCCATACATTACTTTTTTATATTGGGATCTGTATTGAAAGAATTTTTGTCCAAGCTAAAAGAGAGACCTTTGCTTTCGCTCGGGCAAAAAAAGATAAACAACGTCGAAGCGCAAATAAGGAGTATACTATATTGTTTAGTAAACCATAGAGTAACTTATACATACTCGGCCTTAATCTTTTAAACGCCAAACGGCGCATCCATTTGCCGTGCCACTGACGCCACGGGGGTAAAATTTAGTTTTGTGAATAAATAATGCCAACCTAAGAGTGGGGTGTTTTTCAGTAGATTTTTATCAAAAAACGATCGACGTCAAATCCCGTCTTTGGCGTCGTTGTCACGATTTTGCGTAGACGTCAATTGCCGTCTGTGGCGTTCAAAAGGTTAAATAGTTTTTTGACAAGTTTTCACAATGACATTGATGCATCAAGGCGGTTTGTTAACAAGGGTCTACCGGTAAACGCGAAAATCTAAATTTAGTTATCTGCCTCTTTATCGCTCGAATACGCAAGAGTGATAGAGAGATTAGATAACGAAATTTCGATTTTCTTGTTTCGCGGTAGGCCATGTATCAATGTGGTTTGTTTACGGCTACAAATATAATGACCACCAAAACATACTTTGGTACCCTACATAAAAAAATCATGCTTACCAAAAAAAATTACTGAACACCAAAGAAATAAGGCCCAAAAATACAAAAGTACCACCGTTTTAATTACGACTGCACTTCAAATTGTATTCAAATACCAAATATATTGAATGATCACCAAAAATAATTAATGATCACCAAATCTTGAAGACCAAATTAATGCGATATTTTCACCTAAATAAACCACTATGATTACCAAAAAATGTATACATACTACCAAATAAAGTAAACTGATGCCAAAATTACTAGACCCTCCCGCTCAACCCCCCGTACCCCGCACCGAATACCCACCTAACCTACTTTTCTAGTGGCATTTCGTTATGCTACTAGAAAAGTAAGTTAAACTGCTATCAGTTAAGTGGGTTAGGTTAGGTTAGCACTGCGACCGTTACAGAAACGAAATGGTACTAAAAAGTAGGTTAGGTTAGGTTTGAACTGCGACCTTTACAGAAACGAAATGCTACTATAAAAGTGGGTTAGGTTAGGTTAGAACTGCAATCCTCACAGAACCGAAATGCTACTAGAAAAGTGGGTAAGGTTAGGTTTCAACTGCGACCCATACAGAAACGAAATGCTACTAGAAAAGTGGGTTAAGTTTGCTATCCTATTAAAGCAAATGACTCCAAAATAATCATTCTTCCAGAAACAAAATGCTACTAGAAAAGTGGGTTAGGTTAGGTTTGAACTGCGACCCTTACAGAACCAAACTGCTATCAGGAAAGTGGGTTAGGTTAGGTTTGAATTGCGACCCTCACAGAAACCAAATGCTACTAGAAAAATGGGTTAGGTTAGATTTGAACTGCGACCCTTACAGAAAAGAAATGCTACTAGAAAAGTGGGTTAGGTTAGGTTTGAACTGCGACCCTTGCAGAAAAGAAATGCTACTAGAAAAGTGGGTTAGGTTAGGTTTGAACTGCGACCCTTACAGAAATAAAATGCTACTAGAAAAAGGTGACGAAGTGGATTAATTAATTTAATAGGATAACGATATATTAAATATTTGCACATTTTTAATTAAAATGTGGTTACAATTTTGGTGGTCATTTACTATTTTTGGGTTTACAGTGATTATTTTGGAGTCATTTGCTTTAATAGGATAGCAAGATTTAAAAATTTGGTTATAAATTTACATTAAAATGGAGTTCTAATTTTGGTGGTCATTTACTATTTTTGGGTTTACAATGATTATTTTGGTGTCATTTTCTTTAATAGGATAGCAAGATGTTAAAATTTGGTTATCATTTCACATTAAAATGGGGTTTGAAATTTGGTAATCATTTACTATTTTTGGGTTAATAATGATTAGTTTGGTGTCATTTCCTTTAAAAGGATAGTAAAATGTAATAAAATTGGTAATCATTTCACATTAAAATGGTGTTATAATTTTGGTGATCATTCATTATTTTAGGGTGGTAAAATAGATTTTTTTGGTATTAAATTTTACTAAATCTGGTGATCAGTTAAATAGCAGCCTTTGTTTACTGTATGTGCCACAAAGGTGCCACCTACGCAGAGCTTTGCCTAATATTCCCTATTAACACATCATCATCATCATCATCATCATTTCAGCCTATATACGTCCCACTGCTGGGCACAGGCCTCCTCTCATGCGCGAGAGGGCTTAGTCCCCACGCTAGCCCAATGCGGATTGGGGACTTCACATACACCTTTGAATTTCTTCGCAGATGTATGCAGGTTTCCTCACGATGTTTTCCTTCACCGAAAAGCTGGTGGTAAATATCAAATGATATTTCGTACATAAGTTCCGAAAAACTCATTGGTACGAGCCAGGATTTGAACCCGCGACCTCCGGATTGAAAGTCGGACGTCGTATCCACTCGGCCACCACCGCTCCACCGCCGCCGATTAACACATAGCGAAAAAAAGTTATAATTATACTCTGGCAAGCCAACTTCGTCAGTAGAAAAGGCGAAAACGTCCACACCAAAGAGTTTGGATGTTCAAAAAAGTTTACGTAATTTTTATTTTGCCATTAAACATTTATTACGTACAAAAAGTATTGTTTTACAAGATATAAAGTAAATATTATTAGTTATTATATAAATTAAACGTTATTAATACCATATAAATACGATGTTTCACTAAAAATCTTTTTATTATTTGGCTGAATGGAACTATCATTGCCACGTTGGCTGTCGTTGACAGAAAAAATTAAAAATTAAAAAGTAAAATCGGCGCCCGCCATTTTCACTTAGTTGTATCAATAACTTAAATGGGTGTTTTTGTATGAAATGAGTTACTGTGATTAATTTTTGCAATGCACCTAGTGTTTATTTCATCACGTTTTATTTGCGTTTCAATAACAAGATAACGTCATAACGTGATAAAAAGAAAAACACGCCCATGGAAAGTCAATGTCACAGATGTCAAAACAAGTTCGACGACAATGACGGAAGTAAATCAATGATCATATGTGCTGGAAAACAGTTAACTGTTATTTTAGCTATAAAAATTCCAGTGTTAATCCCGAGCTGTAAATAATGGATTTGCCTTTTGAGGTGAGTAATCATTGCAGTCATAAAAGTAGTATAATCTCATAACACCATGCATTTAGCCGAGTCCTTTGTTACCTTGCATATTAAGTTTTTTTCACGTGATCTGATTACCTAAACAGAGCTCGCTCTATCTGGGTGATAATCTTTGTTTTCTTTGTTTGATATTACCAGTATAACAATAGAAATAAATACAAAAAGTCCCTCTATTAAACTCTATTTTTCATATGAAAGAACACCAGTATTTTTATGCTGTTATAATAAAATTTTATTCATTATTTTGTTTTTATTATAAGTTGTCCAATTTCATAAATATGTAAGCCTTTTAGAAAACATGCCACTTTGAATTACATGAAATCGTATTTAAAAAGTTGTGTGTTATTCATGTTTCAGGTGTTAGTCTACATTTTTAAATACTTACCAAAATCGGACAGAAAAGCAGCCAGTGAAACATGTCACGCGTGGTATCAAGCTGCAAATGCCCACTGTTTTCTAAAAAACAAATTAGTTATTTTATACAAAACTGTGTTCAGTGAAGATACATCTTTATTGCAAATTTATGAAGATTCTTCTACAATATATCATAATTATTTTTTCAATGAAGTTGAAATATCAAATAAATTACTGGGATTCTGGGAAAGAATGGGAGATTATATTTTAAGCCTCACTCTAAGAAACTGTGATATTTGTGAAAAAGTGTTTGTCCACATTTTGCAAAAATGTACAAATCTTGAATCATTGACCATCCAAAGTTGTAGAGAGCTATTTATGTCTGGGAGACTGTTAGAAGGAAAGACTGAAGGACTCTTGGCAGAGAATTTAGAAAATCTGAAAATTCTCAGCTTGTGCGGTAATCAGTACCTTACTGATGCTCTGTTTAACAGATTTGTAATGGCAGCACCAGGGATGCAAGAGCTCAATCTATCAGCATGCTCTCTACAGTTCCACTTGGGATTGGTCAAAAAATTTTACCCAGCTGGGACAGATATAACCCTGAATCCGTCTGAAAGTGTTCTGACCTTTTACTTTGTTCATCAATTTATTACCTCTAGAGCAAAAAATATCAAAAAACTTCTGTTTTCTAATACTCTTATTGACGGAGCAGCTCTTAAATCTCTTTCAGAGACCCCTGATCTTAAGCTACAATCACTTGAAGTGCGATCATGTGATCAGCTTACAAACACTGGAATCCTAGCCCTAACATCTCATCAAACTTCCTTAAGACAGCTGGATGTAAGCTTATGTAGCAGAGTTACAGATCAGTCACTGGTTCATATTTGTAAGAATCTAGTCAACCTGGAATACCTTAACGTGCAGAGATGTCGAGCAGTCACAGACCTAGGAGTGATGGAACTGCACCAGTTAAAGAAACTGAAGTCATTAAATGTGTCTGAATGTGATTTGATAACCAAAGATGGATTGAGCAAAGGTATCTGTCCTGTTGATAATATTTTGCTAGAAGATTTGGATATACATTCATTGAATTTAGATCAGACTGGCCTGATTATGATTTTGGAAAAATTACCTAATCTGCGTTCATTGGATATAAGTTACTGTTTCAATGCAGTTACTGATACATCAATTCAGGTGATATTTAAAAATCAGGTGTTGTTGCAAAGTTTAAAAATGAGTTACTGTGATAAAGTGTCTGATGCTGGATTGACTGGCATGGGAAAGTTGGAGGTAGAGGGAGAGAATGATGGACCTATAATGTCTAGTTATGATAACAGCAGTACACATCAGAGAATTTCTCTTGGATCCAGGGCTGAAGAAGAGATAGTCCAAGATGCTAAAAGAAAATTGGATGTTATGAGAATGTGTGAAAAAATTAATACTAATACTTTCACAGGCTACTCTTTGGCTCGATTGAAAAGTCTACAAGTATTAGATATCAGTGCATGTAACAGGATTACAGATGTTAGCCTTACTTACGCCTTTAACTTTAAAGAACTGATTATTTTGAATCTGAGTAGATGTCAGCAGATTACCCATGAAGGAATAGTTCATCTAGTTGAAAACTGTCCCAGTATTGAACACTTCAATTTGATTGATTGCTATAATTTAAGGGATGAAGCAGTAACAGAAATTGTTAAAGGATTACACAGGCTCCAGACTTTAGAACTGAAGGTACTTATATGATTTTATTTCTTGTAATTTTTCCTAGGTTAACCATTTATGAGGTCAAACAAACGCATATACATCGAATACCGACAATCTTAAGTATTCGAAATTAAACACCCCTGGGTTAAAACAATGGCGCTCCCACACTGGCAGTTATAAAACATCGTGTGACAGGGACATCATGATAGTTTTCTATTATGTTGTCCTTGTCACACAATGTTAATTATGTAACTCCCAGTACTGCAGCACTGTACGTAAGAACTGAGAACTGTAATTTTAGTGGCGGATTAATTTTATTCATAGCATCGCAACTATTAAAATCATATATATAAATTATATTATTATAGAGGTAAACTTTTATTTCAAATACTTATTTCATAGTTCCACGTGCAGATACATAATTTTTAAAAGCTTATTTTATCCATTCCAGGGTTGCAATCAACTGACGGATAAAACACTGGAGTCAGTGCAGACGTATTGTAGAAAACTGAAGTTTTTGGACGTGCAGGGCTGTCGCAACGTGTCCCCCGAGCTTGCGTGCCTGATAGGCAGCAGCATGCCCACCCTTCACACGGTGCTCATGACCAAACCGGGGCCCTACGTGGTTGACGGTGTCAAACAGAGATCTCCAGCGGCAGCGTTCTTGCCGGCACTCATGAGAAAATTTCGTTTACATTAATTTTCTAAAGTATTTTATTTATAATCGTAAAGTAAAAACATCGTTAATGTTTTTATACTTTTGAAACGGTAACAGTAAAGGCGTAAATTAAATAGGTACCTAGAAGTAATATACCTAATACTACTTACCAATGGAGTATTTTGAAAGGATTTTGGATTAAACTAACTCCTTAAAGGAAATTGTAGGATAGCTGTGATAATTTAACATTAATTTGATAGGTACTTAGTACAAATTGTGCATAATACTAATTAATCTTTAGTGCAATAAATTATTTATAAAATATTACCTCAGTAATTTACATACCTAAGCCTTACACACAAAATTCATTCCAATTATGAATCATTAATTCATTAGTATTCGTTTTTGATATTTTTATTATACAAACTCCTATATGAGTAAGTGTGATCGTCAACACGGACACTAACCATAGTTACAAAATGAGAGTGTAACTTCGATTCGATTGTATGGAAGCGGTTCTTAGCCCGCGGGTCCGTGACACTCTTAAGTGTGTTACAAGTGTTTAGGAGAGAAAGGCAATAAAATTGAAAGCGTCAGTCTAGCTAGAGCGTTTTAGAGAAATGTATATGGTCTACCAAAGCAATCGGGTAAAATAAAAGTCGCTCGTTCATCTCAACCTTTTATTAATCTAATATTAAAAATAACTTACATCAATATAACGAAATATATATTATATCCTTACATACTTTATTCTACCATACTTTGTTCATAATGAAATTAAATGTTTTATACAATGGTAAATTACTCTCTACGTAATTATTAATAATAATCTGACAGTAAAGGTCTAGTTCACGAGCGTTTATCACCATAGTTGAAGGTGCGTTGATGAGGGACTCTAGATAAGGGCGCGTTTACACTGGCTCCACTGCCGTATTCGACTATATATAGATCACACCATAATATACATATTCTTATCATGGACAGTAATTTTGAATGTAGCAGCAGTTTTCGGAGTGTAAACGCGCCTTTAGCACCATCAGTCTGCAAAAATATCTACGCTTTTAATGAATTTAAAATATCTCTGAATTGACTGAAGAAGGGATGTCAAGAGATGTGTATTGATTGCGTTAGTAGGTGGTTAGTAGCAATTGCAGCGGACGAAAGTTTTAAGGTTTCAATTATTAAAACAATAGAGTGGTCCGAATCACAAATGTTCCAAAATTACGAATAGACGGGGATACTAATGCGGTAATCGCTCGTGTACTACACAAACTGCATTTCTTAACACCTAACATGCTTCCAGACTGCTAGGATTCAAAAATCATGGACAGTAACGTCATATCACATGTCTCACTGATTTCAAAGTTAAACGGGTCATTTTTCATTAAATTGGTAAACTTCGGACGGACTTCAGTATAAGGCCATAATCAAACGAAATTCAGATGTATAACTTGAGCTGTTTGGCAATTATGACTTAAAACCAAAAACGAGTAAATAATAAAGACTATTGTCTTCTACCAACCCAATTGCGTTCTTAGACAACTCTGTGTAGATGGCAGCACCGACGAGGCTTCTGTCCTATTTGTATAGCGCTTTGACTTCTGCTTGAAACGAAACTAAGATATTAATTTCATGTGCCATCATAAATTAATCTCGGATATTATGTAATATGACGTCACTGTCTTCTGCTATTCGCATAACAAGACCCTGTACAATTACACCATGATAATACAAGTTAAAAGTAAATAATTGATACTGATATTATTTTATTACTTAGATATAGCAAGGTTTTTGTATTCTCAGTTCTAGTGTTATCAAGAATGTTATAACAGTACTGGATTTTGTACGTAGAAATAAACTTTGAGGTTGCCTTCATTCACCTGTCACTCTTTTCTGTCTATATTAAGAGATATACCTAATTTCAAGGGAAATCTCTGAAGGAAGAAACAGCATATGTGTACTGTAATAGTTAAAGGTCATATTTAATTGCCTCAAAAATTGTTAAGTATGCGTACAAACTCCAGTGCTTGTATAAAATGCATGAGTGTTATCAATAGATAAACTAACACCACTAGCGTGTGTATTGGACCATTAGTTCCTAAGGGGCCCAAAGTTAAGATTATCGTTGCCATCTAATCTACTGTTTAATATGAATTTAGTAACAGAAAACTATGTCATTCATTGAATAGGTGTTCCTGTAAATGCGTGACATTACTTATTAGGTACCAGAGAGTAAAGAGCTGTAACTGATTAAAATCATTTTAGAGACAGCATTGACACAGAAGTATTTTTTTATCTAAAAACTAATTGTAAAACGAATTGTAAAGCTTGGTTAAGAAGCAAAAATGTTATCATAACCCTTATGCTTATATTGCATGCTTATGGTGTTTTCTGTGTAAATCGATATTCCATTACCTCTCTCTACTTTTTGGTAGACAGGCACTAGGTTTAAGGTAGATTCTATATTACCATCATCAAAGATGTATTAATAGTAGGACTCTTCTTTGCTATCATGGATAGGGGAGAAAAGATGTAAAACCGTCTGTTCACTCTATGATTTTACATATACAGGCACTTTGCATTTAGGTACAGTCAAGTGTAAAAATATGGGTGCATACAACTTACTCAAAAATATGTCCCATAGTTCTTAATTCGCTGACATAAGAGCTATGGGACATATTTTTGAGTATGATGAGTGCACCCATATTTTTACACTTGACTGTACAATGAACAAATAGATAAGAAGTCATTAAAAAGTGATCATAGTATAATGAGACCCTTTCTTTACTGATAGCCTCAAGGTTTCATTTTGCGCGTCATTCGGTAGACACATTTGTAACTTTCAAATTTATGATAGTTGCTTGCTTTTAATTTAATTACTTGCAAATCTGGTGGGAATACTAAAGACGAACATTGAAGATTTTGATGAGGTATCTAAATAATGAAGTACGAATTTAAGAATTAATACATTAGGCCACAGTGATGATGTTCATAGAGTTAATAATGCATGTCAGTCAGTAGGTATGTGGATAATTATGAATATTTGTTGTATAAATGCCACGATTTTCGGGTTATCTTAGTAGTAGTAGATTCGACCAATGTTTCAAAGATACAAAATTCAGGCCAGTATTTTTTAATATGGTTGGTTAGGATAAAAAAATAACATTGGTCTATTCGACGCTAAACAAGATATATAATTTTTACTAAAATATGACTTGACCCTATGGTGAAGTTATTTTAAAATCATTTTCCATTTCATCGAGCCACGTAGGATTAATAAAAGATGACAGAGATATATTTAGACAAATTTAGGTTTATGATAACTTAATAATTGAGATTAATTAATTACTTAGGTATGAATTGCATATAGATATTTAAAATTATAAGTGGTAGTACATTTTGTTTAATGACATCATTTGCCTAATGAGTCTTTGCCGAAACGCAAGACATACTAAATCAGGTTAACTGGCCTCAACGAAAATAGGTAGGTAGTTAGATGCATATTTCAATCAAAATTATTTAATTATTATTGCATTCGTTAAATAACAATAATCATTTTATTGACTCGTTAGGAAACAGATATCTTTGAAATATAAAATATTAAACATATCAGCGCTTCATTATTTTCAAACAAAACATTTTATTTTTTTGAAAATATTTTTAATTTGTAACATGGCAACAAGACCAAATATATTATTATGGTGTTGCACTTAGCCGATCAAATAAAGTATATATACAAACAAATAAAAGGACACGGCAAGGCTCACACGCAGTAGTGTCGACATTGCATTAGATACATTTCGCACTTGTGACATATCACTATGTTCATCATACATTAGCTTGAGCCTTTTCCCATTGGCGTAAGGCACGTTGACACTGGGTCTTCTGCTCCCGTATTCGGCAGTCGATAGCCACATGGCTTAGATAGCATGGCGCTGTCGGCTATTGAGCTATAGACCGCAAGTAAACATAGCCTTATACCTCGGCCTGGAAGTCTCCGGGCGACTTCACTCTACGCTGTAGTTGTCAACGTTCCCTTCCCCTCGGAGCTTTTGTTTCAGGGCCCTCAAGTTAGAATTAAGATGACGCTTGCGTTCTTCAACCGTTCATAAGGTATACGCGACGCCGAGTGGTGGAGGCTCATGGTTTCTGCGGGAAGGCGGGAGAGCCCAGCTGCACCTGAGGCGTGTTCAGCGTGTAGCTAGACGGGCTCGGCGGCGTCGGCGCCGGCGCCTCTTGAGAGTTATCGCTCGCCAACTCTAGGTTCATATCCTCAAAGTAAGGAATATTCCCTGTATACGACATAAGCTGATTCCCCTCAGCTGAAATTACCCAAGAAAAAAATAATCGTTAGTCTATTTCGCCGTGGTTCAATACAGCAAATAATAGCATAGAAATTGAATTAAAAGCGAACGTAAGGATGAGACCAATGAGAAACAAGTGTGAAATGCTAATTTATGCATCATGACATATTACCTACATATTATTTAACAACATTGTAGAAATTACCAACCCACACCACAACGAAATGCCAAGACCGAGATTGTCTAGCCGTGAAAGTACTTAGTTCGATCAACGAACGATAAAGACGGAATCGTTTGAAGCATTTTATCCCACCATATTTTACATCGACTTTTGAATTACATGTTGGACAATAACGCAAAGCGAAAGGTTATGATTACTTCATTTTTTTACTTTCAATGTATTGCTGTGGCGTTAGTGGAATATCTAATACTTGTCCTCTACACTTGACGCTCCTTTGATACTTGGGCTTGATAATAAAATAACTTAGTAAATCAACATTTGTCTGAATTGAAATTACATATTATCCATATGAATAAGAGATGCCTGACGTTCATCTTAAAATGGAGTTTTTGTTTTCAGTAATTTCTCTAACTGATGTTCTATGAAGGAATAAAACGTTCCATGCGTTCCCGTCTATATCAATTACTACGTACCTACTAAAGGTATTTTGTACATGTGTACATTTCCTCCAGTGTCAAACTCGTTTAATTGATAAACGAGGATCTATTTATCATTAACTTATTTATAATTATAATTACCAATCTTATAAATAATATCATGCATGCATTCTTTATCCTAATTCATCATCTAAAGTAGAGCTAAAGTAGGTACTGCATATTTACAAAAATATTATCTTTCCAAGCTGCCATTTTTTTCCTAAACAAATGCGTAGGTACGGTAAGTATATAAAAGATTAAGAAAGCAATTATATTAGGTATGTACCGTCTTTTTTTCCACATCAAAAACAAAATGCTGTAAAAACAAACCAATTTCACTTCATATTTGACTAAAAGCACTAGCATTAAATCGAAGTCTCAAATCAACCAAAAATATATCAAGCAAATAATATAAAGATACATAAAAGATAAGATAACGAGGGTGACAAATAATTCGTTATACAAAGATAACAATATAAGTTAGTACATATATAAAACATGCAGGTCCGATTCCTGTTAAAAGTGCGCTCAACAAACACTTGCACCTAAAAATTATAATTTAGTAATTTAAATAAACGAATTATTTTATTGTAAATATACACATAATAGGCAAGTAAAATCTATCTACTTAAGCTACCGACTCCATTAGATCACGAGATTGAATGCCACTAATTACTAGTTACCAAAAAGTTTAAGTTACTTTAGTCAGCTACTAGTTAATGCCTACAAATTTAATACAAGGTGTAACAAAAACAAGGCCAACCGTTTAACGTCTGAATCAATATGCAATCGTGACTAAGAGAAGTAGAAATAATTTCTTATGTCAAGAAAAAAATATCAAAAGTCAAGAAAACTTTGTCCTAAAATTTTAGGAGTTCCTTTTTTCTAGTCACAATGCGATACCGATTATGACCTTATGGTGAACGCTCATAGGTTAATATCCATACAAAAGGTTTTGCTGCTTTTAGAATGTTTTGCTTTTAAACTGGTTTTATTTTGTCACGTACCTTAATGTATTTACGCAAACAGATGCGTATTTGTTCAACCTCAAGTACCTATACATCACATTTTTTTTAAACAGTAAACTAGTCCCTAACAATTTGTTATTAGGTATGCAAATATTAAAGGTACGAGTAAATTCATTTACTTGTTAACAAATTTTATAAAAATAAGGAAGTTTATTAATAACAAGTTTTAATATCTTTGTTAAAGCAATATATTTTTAAATTTGCATTTTTTGATAATTCGTTTTAATTTTAAATATTTTAATGTAACTGGAAAAATAAAATATGATTAAGTAATACGATATTAATGTGATTGACTCTGATTGACAGCATAAAAACATTTTACGCCAAAAATTATAAGTTAAAACTTTTGTATGGAATCCCCCACACTGTTTTTGAACACCTGGGTACTAAAAACAAAAGAATGCGGGGCAACGTGCGGGCAAATTTAAATGAACAAATCAAAATCGGAAACTACTTGACATAGTGTTTAGTATACCATCGTCCTCGGGAAACGCGTCCTGGACACGGCCCTCCTCCCCGCTCACATTCGATATCTCACCTTTCGGCTTCTTTGCTTTAATTAACAATAAGACATCATTACAGCAATTACAACTAAATTAATGTGAAATTAATATTAGTTTACTTTTGTCTAGCATTCATTTTACAATCAACATTTTTGCAGTGTCTTGGTATCCGCAACGAATGTAATCAACAAACTAGTGGGATCAAAGATAAAAAAAAAACTTGTAATCTCCATTCGAAATTGCGTTTCTGATCATTGTTTTAGGTGATGTCACTATGTAAGGTGTTAGTAGTGATTCCCTTAATTGACCGTAGTTCTGTAGAAAGCGACCAACTTTTTATTTTTGTCAAAGTGACTTACACCCTAACTCAGTAGGTAGCTTTAGTCGCTTTCTGCATTGATAAAAAAAATTGAGTTGGTCGTTTTCTGCATAACTACGGTCAATTTATAATGTAAAAACCACTGACAAATATTTTGTAAGAGAAAAAAATTGAATCCATTCGATTTTGGACCTGAACACAATCAGAATAAAGTCTATATTTACAACACACCGCCCTATAGAGATGCTTGTATAATATTTATAATACTGACTTTATGTCTACTGTTCATTAAGATAGAGAAAGGCAGTTCGCCATACAATATATGGAGCTAAGATCTTATGAACATGATACTACCTATAACAATGATGAGGAGCAACTATGTATGGAAATTACACTTCTCTACTGGTCTCAGATAATATGCAGTTTTAGGTTTACAGAATCTTGTAGTATGAGTTCCTTCATGCCACAAAAAGTCCTGAGACAGTATCACAGACCGCAACCAGCATAACATAACCCTTTACCAAACGTCCAACCCTGTGGGGTTCAGCTGTACTAACTCTTGAAAGGATGTAGGTACAGGTTACTTTGCGGGCGACGCATCGCTGTTACGGATCAGCCAATCAAAATCAAGCATCGGATACTGTTTTGTTGTATCTACAATTAACATAAACGTAAAATATAACGCAGAATAAATTTATTTTGCCTATATCGAAGTTGTGTCTTATTGACTTGGATCATTGGGACAAAAAGCCATGGTTTCCACTAATTCTTAAGGGTCAATCATCTTATCTCTGCATTGGAACATCCATACCATCACCCAAACACTACAAAGTTGAGGACAAACTTTCATGCAAATGATTAGGATGTATGGCTTACCACTGTTTGATGCTCTCGCTCGCTCGTCCACGGGATTATAAGACAAGCCGTAGAATGGATCATCGGAGCCAAACAGCTGAAACAACAAGTTATAGGTATTTATTTTAATTTAAGTTTCTTATTTAAGTTGAAATTAAGTAAACAACTATTACCTAACCCTTTGACTGCCAAAGAGACGTCGAAGAAAAGCCGTATCCTAGACACAGCAATGTTATTTAATTGATAGAATTAGGTACCATAAAAGTACGTTATAAATAACTTTGTAAGTCTGTTGCTGTACTTTCATTGTCTTACAGGATTTGAAATAGATATAAAAGCTTAATTTATCTATTCCCTTCATTTGTTCCCCCCTCAATAAATCATTACTTAACTTAGTCTATTAGTGTAGTAAATAAAGGTAGTGGACCCCGCAGTAATTCCTCAGCCAGAAAAAACTTTACAGTATGATAAAGTATCAATAAATAAAAAGTATTGTATAAATTTCCAAAGAATAATAATAAAAGAATTAAAGTAAATACCTAAAGTCTTAAATCGTTAATATCTTTTTACGGAAAAATGCTCCGTTCAAACTTTCTTCACCAGACATATTCATGGAACGTATTCCAACAATATATGAAATATCAAAAAAATATCCCAGCAGAAATACCAGTATTAATAAAATAAAATTTTTTGGCGTGTCTTGGACCGGAAAATTGCTCAGTCAAATTTTTTCACTGGAATGCCATTTTATTGCCGTTTTATACCTACAAAATGAAAATCTAAAAATTTTCCACTCTCAGTTTTTAATAGTTCTATAATACATACATTTCGATACGCATTTTCTTTGGATTTTTTTACCCACTGCGCCAAATTATATTCTAAGATCATATAAGAAGAAAAAAATGACAGAGCAATTTTCCGATGAAAATGAGCGTCAAAAAAAGGAAGTATCATAAAAAAATATTCTCATGTTTGACAAAACTTTTAGATTTTTTTCTAGTATCACATACTGATACAAATAACTTATTTTGTAAAATCATTTTGGACTGAGGAATTACTCGGTTCAATATATAATCAGATTTGTGTTTTTACCTAACTTAGGAGTGTTTTTTTTTTGGATATTTATAATGTTAGTCTCGGCTCATACTATACAATAACCAAGCTAAATTTCATCGACTGAGAAATTAATGCATGGGTCTCCATACAACAACTTGCTTCATTTACTACACTATATTGCGCGTATCATAGCGAGTAAGTTGCTGAATTCTCAGAAAATTGTAAATAGTTCCCGGAAATTGCGGAAAAGTCATAAGAAATGTGCAGTTTCCATTTTGAAAGTGGATAATTTCGTTCCACGTATCTAATACCTTTAAACGAGCAATTCTTGTTTATTTATTTATATGTATATATATTTCGGGGATCTCGGAAACGGCTCTAACGATTTCGATGAAATTTGCTATATGGGGGTTTTCGAGGGCGATAAATCGATCTAGTCTTATCTCTGGGAAAACGCGCATTTATGAGGTTTTTATATGTTTTCCGAGCAAAGCTCGGTCTCCCAGATATTATTATAATATAAAATGTCAGAAGTTCCGATTTATTACTACGTGGAATTTTCCGGAGGTATTAGACACATTAGTAATTTATACTTGGTCAAGCAGATCTTGTCAGTAGAAAAAGGCGGCAATACCATAGTAAATTTGAATTTCGCGCCTTTTTTTACTGACAAGATCTACTTGACCAAGTATACGTGTGTTATGGGGGGCAGATTATTTCCTTTTGACGCTTGCCGGGCAAAGGGTTAAAACTACAAGTTTAGTTCATCACAAAACTACAAATTCTTGTAATCATCATAATGTCACAGCCATTCTCTACTAGTCAATTACCACCAACTTAGTTTGTTGTGAGCAACACGAGTAATTACACTACCAACAAATCGCGACAATCATAGATAAAGTTTCTATCTGACAATAAATATGTAGGTACAAGAAAGATGAATGATTTATTATATATTAAATTCCTACAGCAATAATTAACTATGTGAAACTAGTATGTACAAGAATGTAATGTTATGGCTATATTTATTATTATTACGTAATCGTGTGACGGCAGCTGACTGGAGGGAATGGCGAAAGACATCGTAGATCCTAGCCTTGCATCAGCAATCTATGGACAACAAACACAAAATAAATAGTAACTTATTTTTCTGTTGATTAACTTTTATCAGAGTTTAATTCAAAAGTCCCGCCATCCAATCGCAGCGTGACGTAACAGTGAGCGGACCTATTGCGTAGTCGGTATTACAGTGAGGCCAGTGAGGCTATATTTATACACGTTACGTAGGTCGAGTGGCTGTGTGAGTGCGGCGGAGGCACACGGCATACCATGCTGTCTCTACACGTTGCCTGCAACGTGACCCGCCGTGGTGCTGCCAACCTCGCGACGCCAAACGTCAATGTTTACATCACGCACACATTCATACAATTATATATTCATACATACAACTCCTATTGCGATGTAATGTTATAAAGTCCACCATTTTAAACTATCCGCGCGAATATTAACACCGGCTGCCTTTGGGAAAATTTATTGCGAATACTTGTAATCATCATTTCTAGTTACCGCGTCGTTACTTGTCAAATAATTAGTTATTTTAGCTACTTTACTGATAAATTGATAATAGTGGTTAGTAAATAGTTAGGAACACACCTATTGTGATTGTATATGTAAAAAATTTAGGTGTATGTGTAAAAATGTCTTACCCCCATTAGAGTGTTTGTGTCCAACGCATAATTGTCACTCCGTAATAACTCTCTCAGTGACTCAATGTCAGTTTGCATGGAGTCCAAATGATCATCAATATCATTCCTGAAATAGTCAAACAAGACATGTTATCATTATTATATAACCACAAACCACAACCAATCACTGTGTATAAAAAAGCAAGAGTCAATAAGCAATCTCCCCCTTTATATATTAGTCAATTACAATATAGTTTTTGATGGAATTGCCTGGCTTAAACAAAATGGAATCAGCAACTTAAGGCCTAAGAATATTATACCTAATTTATAAGTGAGTGTTTGCTATTTTATAGAGATAAAATTAAAAGCAACAATCCATTTTTCAATGGTCTATTATAGATACTTATTAAAGATGAAATTTAGCAAAAGGAAACCAAAAAAAGACATTGAATGAAATGAATTTTTTGAAGATCATATCAAATGAACTTTCAATAAATATTTATAGTAGGCCACCGCCATCGCCACTGACAATTGTTATTCAGAATAATTATCATAATTACACATACTTGTTTGAATTTGTTCCAAAGACAGAAGTATATTCCTCAAGATTTTTGCTGATGTTATCTCTCCTATTCCTGGATATTGAAGTCACAAATTATAAACAAAAAGTACATAATACATGTAAGACTGTAGATATTTTACATTCATCCACATAACAATTAGTTGAGAATTCATGTCATGTCCTACATGGGTGGCACAAGTATGTGTGTTCCTTCTACATTTTTACTTTTTATGTAAGAAGCTGATAATATAAGCATACTTACATGGAGTTGTACCTGTTAACGTCACTGTTATTGTTCACGGTTGCAAGAGTCATGTTATTCCAGTCCAAGTCATCTTGCAGCTCAGTCTTAATGCCAGCCAGGTCTATCGGGTTCGTGTTATTGTCCTTATTAGATTTCTTTGATTTCTTTGTTGGTTTAGCGTTTTCTGCTTTTTCAAGTTTGATGTTGATTCCACCAAACATTTTGTCTTTAGAAGTAGACATGCTACCATCGAATGCAGCACTTTGTAGTGCACTCTGCAGGAGTTCATCTGCTGCTATGCCATTTTCTACTGAATCTTCATCAGCAAATATTTCAGCTGGTAATTTCAAATCAGCAGAAGGATTTAAGTTGTTAAAACTACTGCCAGATGACATTCTCTTTGCAGGTTTAGCAATACTCCTTTGCACCTTTTTTGTTTTTTCTGCAGTTGTTATAGTCGATGGATCAATGAAAACTTGATCTAGTATTGGTTGATCCAATGGTGATGTTGGATTAATCATAGTGGGAGATGGTGATGTCACTACTGGCTGAACATCCTGAGGCCGTAATAGGTTGTTGACTTTGGCTATTGGATATGTGACTCTGACACCATCTATAAAATATACAGTTAGAAGACATTTTAGATATGCTGCAAGGTTTTATTTTAACAGTATTGAATTTAGAATGGGAGACAGTGTGTCAATTAATAGAAATAAGTTATTATACATACAGGGTGGAAAGATAAGTCAGGCCCTGGAGGGAAACTACCTTAAATCCTTAAGCTGGCTCATTATACTTAAAGGAGACATTCCTTTATTTTTAAAAAGAAGCAAAACTGCATTCAAATATTTTCTAAAACTCGCTTGCCTCGCCCGGGACTCGAACCGACTAAAAATTCCAAATAATAAAAACTCGCAATTTTATTCTACTAGTCAATACAGTTAATGTTAATGATAACATTTCTCCAAGAAACATTAGGTCTTACACTCGTATGTCGTACAAAATAGCCATAAAATCTAATATTTAGTACTCAAGATTTTTTTAGACAAGCCAAATTGAAGAAAAAAAGAAAAATACTTTGAATGCAGTTTTGTTTCTTTTTAAAAATAAAGGAATGTCTCCTTTAAGTAAAATGAGCCAGCTTAAGGATTTAAGGTAGTTTCCCTCCAGGGCCCGACTTATGTTTCCACCCTGTATATATTGCAAACAATAGAAAAGGTTTAGGTCCAATCACAATTTGTATAAGAGTCAAAATATAAGTACCTGCATTTAAATCATCTCCATCTTCCATAGTAACTTCATATTGAACAGGTCCTGAGGGGTTAGGACTATAGTCATTGTTGACGTTAGCATCAGAGGGCACATCTATGGTCACAAAATTGGCAGGGTCTAGTGAATCTTGAGCAATCTCTGAATGCAAAATGTCATCATGGGCCAGCTCATGGATTGTGGGACCATCCTCCTGAAAATCACAATATTGGTTAATATTGTAATTAAATTTAAATACGAAATATCCTGATATTTGTATTATATGGCAAGGGACAACTTGGTTGCCATCTAACACAAACATATTTTATACAGTGAAACCTGGATAAGTGAGACTTCAAGGGACGAGCAGATTTGTCTCACTTAAAGAGGTATTCCACTTACCCAGGCTCTCAGTTAGCCAGGTACAAAAAGTCTGTTAATTATTTCTTTAAATTTATTTTGAATGATTTTATCTTCAAATGATAGTTTTTTTTTTTCAATTAGATTTGATACGGACTTCATTGCCTCTTAGAAAATGATTAACTGAAAATGTGTTTATTCGTGATACTTATCAAGATTTCAGCTTTCGTTTTGATAGTTTTAACTACATAAAGTACCTAACTAAATGAAACTTGAAGTCTTTTACACACAATTAAGCAAATGCGGAATTTATGGATAGATTAAGAGTTATTTAGTAAGAATACGGAAACTGATCAATAGAGTCCAAGTTAGAGAGGTCATAGACTGACTTTATCTCAGATACACAGGCCAATTCTTATAAAATTCTAAAAAAACAATTAGGAAAATGTAATCTTATAAATATAGTCTCAGTAAAAGAGGTAAAATATACTCTGTCTCAATTATAGAGGTTAATCTGACTATAAATCACAACGACTAATCTCAGTTATAGAGGTTCATTTTATCTCACTAACAGAGGTAATTCAGTGCTAAAGTGCCGGGACCGCACCATGAGTCCCAGCTATAGAGGTTTCTCACTTATCCAGGTCCCACTTAACCAGGTTTCACTGTATATACATATACTTATATAGTGATAATAATAATATCATACTCAGTACACAAATGATTATCTTAAGTTATATACATGTACAAGCCATGAACCTGCAAGTTCTTTGTTGGTAGGATCACTACCATTACCAACCAACAGTTTGAGTTGTTTGGTTGGGACCTGTACAATATTATCAAAAGTATGTCTCACCAAATTTTCTTCATTCAGTTCATCTAGTAAAGTGTCTTTATCCAGTTTGATGTTCTTTATCCGTCCAGGGTGGGCGCTGTCTGCGGCAGAATCATGTGCCGCGCTATTTATCATTAGCTGGTAAGGCCGCTTCACACCAACATTATTACTGTTGGCATTGTTTGGTCTTGCTGGTTGAACTAGGGACATCAGGAATTGTATCAGCTGGAAGAAAAAAGCATAAATTAGTATGAGTTTGTTACAAAAAATAGATGAAATCACAGACTTACATTATTGACTATCTGCTGCTGCTTGATGTGCTTCTGCCTTAGAATGGCCACCTCTCTCCATAGAGCTTCATTCTCTTGTTTCATTGCACTAAACTTAGCATCCAAGTTCTCTTGTTTCCCTTTCATTTGTTTTACATCAGTCAACACTTTATTCATTAATTCAGGTTTTAGGAGTATTTTTTCACCACTCTCTCCGCTAGTCACTATTGTCTTTGGATTAGCAATTTTTCTCTTTATGTGTTCGAGTAAGTAGGAATGACCCCTCATGAAACAGGGATGTGAGAATTCTATTTCATCTTTTTCATATCGAAGTCCACCATTTTCAACAGATGTGATTTTGTGGAATCCATACATATTCAATTGTCTGATGAAACTGGCCATATTGTTGTGTTTGTAATACAAAGGGAGTAATTCCCTAGCAAAGTCAGCTTGGTTCTTTATTACAAATGTTTTTCCTCCCTGAAATTAAAGATTATTTAAGAAATTCGTTTCATATTTTAATAATTTGAAGAATAAATATATAACTAACAGCCCAGAATTAAATAATATGATTAGGATTGTTAGCATTCAATTCATTATGTTATCAATATGAATATACGGAACAGGTAACAGAAAAAAATGCCACTAGCCGGTGCAAATTGGTGTCAGAAGCCGATAGCATGGTGTAAAACGTGACGTCTAACTTTATATTTATTTATGTTTGGAGTGTCAACCTGCGACTCTTTTAGGTTGTTATTGTCGATTTCTTCTACCGGCTCTCTTTCATCCTTTAAGCAATTTAACTTGTTTTATTCAAACATGCAAAAGTCTCGTTAGATAAAAGTATAAAATAAACTTACGGGGCTCCAGGAAATTAAGTGATTGTTTTCTGTATCGTTAACCAGTTTCCATAATTTTCCTAAAAAGGCAGGGACACTTGCCCCTATTTCTACAACAGACCGCATATTGGCAATCTCGGTATTTATGTATCACGTATATTTTTATAACTTTTGTTATTACATATGATATTATTCTGAAGAAACTACTGTTCACAAATCGCCATTACATTACACACAAATAATGACTGACTGACTCACACACACAGATATATTGTTCATAGTACATAGTACCACACTAACCATACTAAGTTGCGTTCCGATTTTATAATATTTCAAATCAAAAGAGTGAGCCAGACCAAAGAGTTGCTGTGGGGCTACCGCGAATACCGAAAATCGTCAATTGCGGGGATCTTACTCTTTTACTCCAATGAAGGCGTAATTAGAGTGACAGAGAAAAATGCCCGCAATTGACGATTTTCGGTATTGGCGGTAGCCCTACTGATTTCCCATAATGTAGTGTGTAGACTATGGTTAACCTACCACTTCATTTCGTCATTCATTTCATTCAGTCGTTCCGTCATTCGTGTTCATTCCTGTCAAAATGTCACGTCATTCATAATTTTAATTTCAATCGTAGTCGGGTCGGGTTGAAATTGCGATTGCCTTGTTGTATGTTGCGGCGAATTGCAGTGTAACGATTGCAATTTGCATACGGTGGGATTCGGTGTCACTGTCAAATGATTAAGAAGATACATTAAAATAAGTAAATAATATATTTGCGCATATCTTCATTTAATAAAGTATAATTTATTATACAAACCATGGAGGTAAGTGTACGTGCTATTCTAAAACCTGTTTTACTCATGTTTTACTATGCCGCTACGTTTGGTAATATTTAATGTGTCTACAAAGCAACGCGTTTTTTGTAGATTGAGATTTTAAGCAACGTCGGTTCGAAGCCGCTGGGGAAGATTCAAGTGCCCGCAGATGCCACCATCGAAGTTGTGAAAGATAAAATTCATCAGTCGGTGAAGAAGTCGTTATATCCCAGCCGCCAAGCCATAACTCTTGAAGCCAAAGGCAAATCGCTGAAGGAAGAAGAATCACTTAAAGAATTAAATATTCAAAATGGTGCCAAGCTTTATGTCAGAGATCTGGGTCCACAAATCTCATGGAAGGGGGTATTCTTGGCAGAATACGCAGGCCCACTCTTCGTGTACCTTTGGGTTTACCAGAGGCCCTGGATTCTCTATGGAACTCCTTCAGAAGGTCCCTCTACTGTTGCCAGGTGAGTGTTCAGCATTTTCAAACTTCATTGCTGCTATAATGATATACCAGTAATTCATATTTTTATAAACATTGATGGCATTTGTATATCTCCTGTTTACACATACATAAATTTCTAATGACTGTTTTGGCTCTTTAATAGTTATTTGTTTTACAAGGGAGCAAAGTTGTTTAACCGCTCCTGCTAATATTGATACCCGAGCGGGCGATAGATTCCAAAATTGAACCATGAGCGTAGCAAGTGGTTCGAAAAATGGAATCTTGAGCATTGCGAGGGTTTCAAAGCATGAGGGTTAAACAAAATTTGCCCTCGAGTGAAACACAAAATTTTTCACCACACCAATGTGAAGCAAATATTAAATGTAAAATATTGAACAAAATCTAACCAAATCAAATCCAAATGAATGTTATTAAATATTTATCATCCAAAATCATCATTTAAAAGTCAATTCTACCAGCAAACATAAGAAATCAAATCAAAATTTGCAGTTGATTACTTTGCCTCACATGTGAATAAAATGCAACTTTGCTATCAATTTTTGAAGTGCAAAGTAAGCCTTTCCGAGCTGGTGTGGTGAAAATGTCTAATTCTAGTACAAATAAATGAATAAAATGTACATCATTTATATGTAGATGACAAAGTATGTAAGTGATTTGTATAGACTATGTTAGAGACTAGAGTAATCCATTGTTTTCAATAAATAATAATTTTTCATTAAAAAAAAAATCAAATAATATTAATATGCATATTTTAATAGATTATTTTAACCTTTTGAACCTAGTGCAATATTATGCCTCTTGTAAATTACCTTGTTTAGTTTAAAATTGTACACTATTTAAGACTACATTTTAAAGTTTGTTTCATATGTACTTAACATTTTTTTTTTTTTTACCACATCGGTGGCAAACAAGCATACGGCCCGCCTGATGGTAAGCAGTCACCGTAGCCTAAAATAGTTGGAAAGTTTTTTAATTACTATAACTGCAGTAAGGAATTATCAAAAATGTGGTAACTCTTTCATTTTTCTCTTGTATTTTAGCGTTGCTGCCATATGCTGGTCAATCCATTATGCCAAAAGATTGCTGGAAACCCTATTTGTGCACCGTTTCTCCCACGGCACCATGCCACTGAGGAACTTGTTCAAGAACTGCTCCTACTACTGGCTGTTCACCCTGTATGTGGCATACCATATCAACCACCCCCTGTACACGCCACCCTGCACTAACTGTTTCTTCATAGGGCTTGCTGGTTTTGCTGTAAGTATGCAATGTAATTACAATATGATTATTTTAACCTTGTGTCTGCTGACATTTTATGTCAATATTTTGTAATTTCATTGAAGTAATAGTTTTCACAAGCAAGTTCTTCAATTCTTACTTGGCTGGCGCGATGACCCAAAATGAGTCTTGGCCTCCGCCTTCAATTCTTAATCAGTTGTAATGTTCTAAGATCCAATGTAATGAACATTAATTGGATTTAAATTTTTTCTCAGAGAACTTGACAATACATATTCTTTAAAACTTGATTCCCATTTTATCATTTTGTTATGGGCTATCATTACCTACTTGTTGTATAGAAATTATCATTAAATGCCCATATTGTTCAAAATTAGTTAAAAGATGCTAAGTGGTAATAAAAATCAATTACACAGAAAATATATCAACTCATAAAACTTCACTGTTTTGTCTTTACTGGCTAGTTATTTTTAATTAAACATTACTCATCTGGACGAAAAATTTTACCTTTCTATGCCATCTGTAAGTGGGTTACGTTTCAAATCTATATATGCCAGTCAGTCTATGATAAAAATAAAAATTTTTAGACATTAATATTTAGATTTTAGAAAAAAATAATAGATTGGAAGGATATCTATAATTAGGAAATTAAACTGAAAGCAATTTCAAACAATATCTTTTATTACAGGCATTATTTTGTCTAAAAATATAAATGTGAAGGAATGAAGCCAAGTAAATAATATATGTAGTAGTAATTTAGTCAGTAATATGTATAAAATTCAGTTTACTCTTTCTTATTTTGGATACTAATAAGGGATTTCAATAAATTAACAATCTTCACGTGTTTATGTTAAATAGATTTTGACTTATGCAGGGGTCAAAAGTGGCTTCCAATAGTTCGTATAATATATATAGGCCAGAGCCTTTTTCTTGGACTTGGCTTGATATGCTGCTGCATATCTAGATAGATGTTTCTCTGCTATTCATAAATTTATAACATATGTAGTTCAACTCTCACTTGATGACATGATCACTAAACATCATACTTTACTGTATGTACTGTTAGCGAACATTAACATGTTCAGCTGAAACTTAAATTTAACCTTTTTTTTTTTAATTACAGTTCTGCGAGCTAGGCAACTTGAGCATCCACATATTATTGAAGAATCTGCGCCCGCCAGGCACCAAAGTGAGGCGCATCCCTGTACCTGATGGCAACCCCTTCTCCGTGCTTTTCAACTACGTGTCCTGCCCGAACTACACGTACGAAGTCGGCTCCTGGGTGTTCTTTACCATTATGACTCAATGTGCACCCGGTAAGTTTTGAGTATTATTTGTTATTTTACAATCTTATTAAGGTGCAGTAGGTTCAGCCAAGAGTTTATGAAAAATCGTAGCGTTTTTTTTTAGATCACAATACGGTTGCCAAAAATTTTACAGCACACCACACACATATGGAAGGTTAAAGAACCTACACCTTCTGAGTACCAATTAGTAAGGCGCGTCCACGGCAAGTGGCAACCATTTAATTTTTTCCATTTAGTAGCTAGTTATTTGGCAATTACATTAAGTCGGTCGCGGCATGGAACTACCAACGGTTGCGTGGCTACGTGAAAGAAGTAGTGTACCTAATTGCCGCATTACAAGTCGACCAAGGTAATCAATCAATAATCAAGTTAATAAATCCTGCCGTAATTTTAATTCAAATTACCCATGTGATTTTAAATATAGTTTGGCAATCCATTTCCGTCAGTAGAAAAAGACGGCAAATTTGAAAAATGTATGTGCGAAGGATCGGTCCACCAGCCAAAATATGCTCGCGCCTTTATCTACTGACAAAATAGGTCTGCCAGACTATATCTAAGTTCCGAAAAGAATAGACATCTATACGTCATGTCACACAAAACAGACTATACAGAAGAACTTGCAACTCATCATTACCAAACGAATTAAACTTTCACAGCATTCATTTCATGACATAGTTGCACTGTGCTTAATTGCCTATTAATTACGAAGAATAATTCAAGTAGATATATATTATAGACTCCAGTCTTCACTTCTCCAGTGCAGTATAAGTTTAGATATGAGAATATAAAACATTGATAGGGAATCGATAACTTTGATAACGCTAACTGGCCGAACGCCGGTGTTTACCATGACCTTTGCTCTCTTCGGCATACCATTTACATAAGCGGTTATTTAATTTACAAGTCTCATTCACATAACAGTTGAAGGTGAAGTGTTTAAAGTACGCTTATATTAAAAAAACCGACCAAGTGCGAGTCGGGCTCGCGCAGGAAGGGTTCCGTACCATTACGCAAAAAACGGCAAAAAAAAAACACATTTATTGTATGGAATATTGACCCCACTTCAATATTTATTTTATTCTGCTTTTATTATTTGTTGTTATAGCGGCAACAGAAATACATCATCTCTGAAAATTTCAACTGTCTAGCTATCGGTTTATGAGATACAGCCTGGTGACAGACAGACGGACGGACAGTGAAGTATTAGTAATAGGGTCCCGTTTTTACCCTTTGGGTACGGAACCCTAAAAAGCACTGAAAACATCGAGGTTTTAGTACGTGCTAGTACAGTCAGCAACAATAGTTGTTGAGCGGGCGAGGTATTCAAAATGATCTTGACGCGACTTTATTGTTAAGAGAATAAGAGCGCGTCAAGGTAATTATGAACACCTCGCCCGCTAAGCAACTTCTGCTGCTGCCTGTACATATCTTTACTTATGTCACACTTTGAATTTAAAGTTTAAATTTTAAACCTTACCACACCCATTTTAAGTCTACTTAAGCATAAAGACAATTTGGTGTTAGTAGTCGATCTGGTTTGACGTAATACCGTTATTCGGTTCGATGGCAAATGGATTAATTAGCATAACATAATGATTATTCTACTGGGGTTCAGGGTATCAAATAGTGATTAGTGAAATACATTGAACTTTCCTTCAATTAACTTACCAATAAAATTCCTTATTAATCTCATTATTATTAATGAAACTTAAACGTATCTAATGACAGTAATAGGTGCATGAAACTCTGGTTTTGTTAATTACGTAGGTCACTCGATAACTTTTGAGATAAAGAAAAACTATTCAAGATATTAGCACTATTTATTTTAAGTACATTTTCGCAAAAAATCGCAACTTTATCAGTTTGAGAGAGCAAACACGGGATCTAACGACAACAGAGCTTCCTCACTCCAAGATGGTGATGTAGGATGATATTGTCGCTCCCCGAACTAACCCCTAGGATCTTTTCAATGTCCGTATATGTAAATCGTGGGTCTTCTCAGACCAACATTTCAGTAGTCGACACGTATTCTGCAGTTACTGCTGTTTGCGGGCGACCGCTCCTTTGGTCATCTTCGATGTTAGTTTCACCCCTTTTAACTTCACTATACCATCTAAAAACTGTTGTTCGGGATGGATTCCTAATGCTGATTGTTTTCATTGTAAACTTAGTTGTTCGGTTAAACCAAATTTGAAATCATAAAATATAATAGCACGCAAATGTTCAGTTCCATCGTTTCAAAGGAAAACCGCGGGAACGGTAATAGTGAAATGACTGCAACACGATATTTTTTCCTGCCGTATTTTTGCACATGTTTATGTAATTATTTCTTTCATTCCAGCTGGCTTGTTCGCCGCGGTCGGCTTCTACCAGATGGCGGTGTGGGCGCTCGGCAAGCACCGCAACTACAAGAAGGAGTTCCCCGACTACCCCAAGAGCCGTAAAGCAATCATTCCGTTCATTCTATAAACTTAGTCAATTGCATTTATCGACGTCTAACGTCAGACGTCGACGTCTGATGTTTTCCAAGTAGTATTGTCTTAAAAGTTTGAGAGCTATCGCACATGGCGTGGACCAAAAAATAGCAAATAATAAATTTACTTTATACCCCTTCAAATCACCTCAAAAACCATGAAGTTGGATGTAAAAATAGTTGTAGTTTTTGGTTTCGACAGCCTGCGCTACTAAATCGAAGCTAAACGTGCGACTTACAGGGTGACGATGGAAAAAAAACAGTGGACGAGAACATAGTTATTTCATTACGTACCCACCTTTTAACGGCCAGTTAACGGTCGCCACAAGACAGACAGTTAATGTCAAACGCCTTACGTTTTTACTGAAAGCAGAAAGTTCAACGTGACTTAAGCACGACTTAAGTTGGGAATTAAAATACCCGTCGCCAATTTTTGATGCTCGAAAGCGACCATGTGCGATACCTTTTAAAAATATTCAAATTCTTCGCGTATGCATTGCATTACGGCGGTGTTGGATATCGAAGGTGTTGGTTTTATTATTTATTGTATGCTAATGAGTAATGACTGAATGTTGATAAGAAATAATTTGCAATAGGTGCGCAATATGTTTTAACGTTTAATTATTTTTAAGCGCAAAAACGTTTAATTATTCTAGTAATAGCACTCAATATTTCTGGTGGAAATATAAAGACATTTTTGGTAAATACATGTTTTTATTTTAAAACTTAAGTTCCACTAGTGTCAAACATAAGTTATACCATAAAGAATACATAATAACGAGTAATATGCCCTTTCTAAAATGTCTATGGGATCTTGGAATATTTATGGAAATCGCGGTGTCAAGTACCATGAACATGGTTATGCATGTTTATAGAAATATACATGTCGATTTACCATAAAACTGACGTGAACTGGTGGAATAAATGACAGAAAGTAAAGTGTTTACATTCAAATCTGTTAGTCTTAGAAGAATGATAAAGGCTTGGCAAGTGGTAATAAAATAATTAATATTTCAACTATAGGGACCGTGCGCGTTGGAGGCTCTGCCATCTTGTAGCCTGCATCGGAAACATGTGCACATGTACATTGCCAAAGCAAGTGCTACCATATACCGTTCTCGTCGGTACGTTTCCTTGTGCATAGTAGGTTCAGCCATCTTGCGGGCTACATCGGAAGCATAAACGACACATTTACGCCTAGCGCCAAAAATCTGACGGCTCCTATGCTGCCCTCTATAGTTCATGCATGGGGCCTATCAGCTGTTATGAATCGTTCTGTTATTGTATGCCAACGGCCCATTAACGAACGACTTTCGTAATGTTTTAGGTGAAACAGTTTCACTACAGTTTTGTGACGTTCTCTAAAGGCCACATTGTCGATCAAAACAGACTATTATTTAATTTAACCGTTATGTAATGTCAGTTACACCTTATTGACCACAGAGAAAAGCCTTAGGTTTGAGAACGGCATATTTTTCTTCATGGTACGTGTACATATATTCTTAAGCTATATAGTAATGTAGATTTGGTCAAGTCCCCTTGGTTCAGTACACAGTAACTACGATTTGCCGGGTCGCGGCGACCCTTCGTCCGCTTCCTCTACGCAGCGCATCTTACCGAGCAGACGGTCGTTTTCCTCCTTCAAGGCAACTATAGTTTCTTCTCTTTCCTGCCAAATCAAAAATGTATATTAGGGTGGTATTCCACCTGTCCAATTTGGTATGTCGGCTGAAATTCAATTGATGCAAAAATGCTTTCTAATACCAAAGAGAATAGATAGTATAGAGGGGTCCTGTCATAGTAAATTTTGTAGTCACAGAAAATTTACTGCCATCTATCGACACACGACTAAAACTCAAAATGAAAACGTATAAAAATATCAAAAAAATGTATATATATAGATAAATGATTTTATTATTTTTATATAATTTTGACCCATGTTCATTCACTGATATATGATGTGTTAAAATTGTTAAATATGAAACGGTGTCGTCACGCCATCTAGCCGAGCATAGGCTAAAGGTGTGTGCGCCATCTATCCGAGAATGACTTTTTCTTGATTTCCGAGGCACGTTTTTTCCTTAGACTTTATTCATCTTATACGAAGTTACATATGTCTTTGCTAATACTATCAAAAGTAGACCTTTTCCTCCAAAATGAAATCTGAGTAACTATGCATATGCACTGAATTATAGTGCCGTTTATATATTACTAGCTTTTGCCCGCGGCTTCGCACGCGCAGGAGAGTTTTTTTAATTTTGTTGTTTTTTTTTACGGACTGAACAGTGACTGACCTTAGTCTCACCTGATGGAAAGTGATGGCAAGGCCGAAGGTGTAGCTCACTATTTCAGTAAAAGCTTATTCACAGTATTCACTCTTGACTTGAAGACACCAGTACGGTTACCATCAGTTTGTCACTGACATAAACGCCGTCGAGAACGTAATTTACTTTCTAGACATCTCGCTCGCACTCGCATATTAGTGCAAATGGGATGTATAGAAAGTAAATTACGTTCTCGACGGCGTTTATGTCAGTGACAAACTGATGGTAACCGTACTGAATTGTAATTATATCGATTAATCGAGCTCGACTTATTTAATATAATCTAATGTACGTTTTGTACCTAACACCTTTTCATTTATATTTTTTATTTATGTAGTTGTAGCCTTGTGTACCTATAGCACCTCCTTATACACTACATTAGTGGTTCTCCCTTGGATTGCTAGAGGACGATAAACATTGGGACTCAACTTTAGAGGAAGCTGCGTTGTGCGATTCTCCCTTCAAGCTGCGTGAACTTTTCATAATAATGTTAGTTTTTTGTCAACTTACTGACCCGTTAAGTCTCTGGGAAAAATATAAGGACAGTTTTTCGGACGACATTAAACGGCAACTTGAGAGAGAATTGCAAAATGGTGCGGAGTTTTACATGGATGAAGTGTATCAGTGTGTGTGATTTGCTGATACCTAGCGGAGGTGTCACGGTTTACCTCGGGGTGGGTTTGCTGATACCTAGCGGAGGTGTCACGGTTTACCTCGGGGTGGGCTTGCTGATACCTAGCTACTGCTTCTCTGTGTACATCAGGGTTCATTTTTTGGTAATTGCTTACGGCAGCTTGGTGATCTGATGATTTGTTTTGCATATATTTATTTGCGGCAGCTTTTAGTTGTTTGTTCCGTGTAGTATTCGTGAACCTGGCACGGCGTTTTTAGTAACTGTTTTGGTAGCGGTAAGAGATAATGATGAGTCTGATTCTAAATGGGGTGGTGGGGTGGTAATCTCTTCATTCCTTCTCGTGGTAATCTTCTTGGCAACCACAGAGAGGAGTGAAGAAGGGGGCTCTGATATTGTGGGTCTTACGAGTAATTCACTGCGAATATATACGTCAAAATGTCCGCTAGACAAATCACTTGAAAATTGCCCCACCGGATTACCCACAGTACCAACTCTCATATATAGCTCATTGTTGCGGTAAACTTCGAAAACCCACGGAAACAGTTGTCCTGCCGCTACCAACTCGCAGAGACTACCGTAAGTAAACGGGCGCGACATTTCAAGGCAGTATTCAACGGAGCTGGAGTAATTATCACCGTTACTGTTATGAGACATAATAACAAACTCCTCCCAGTTGGCCACCACGTGACTAACGATTTGCTCGCGCACCTCCCTGGCCATCACCTGCGTATCATACAGAAGATAGGAGATGGCGCGAAATAGCCGGCCTAGCCAAGGTTACAATCGCTATCGCTTCGACAACGAAAAGCATTATGTCTCTCTATCACTCTTCCATATTAGCGCGATAGTGACAGTTGCGTTTCGATCGCTACGGAGAGTAAGCGATTGGCATCTTGGCTACGCGGCCTGACAGGCTCCATCTCCAATTATAGGTACTACGGTGTGAGCCAACATGGTCCCATCAATATCCAACGATTCAACAGCCATTGTAGGTATTAGTGAAATTTTCCCTGAGCTAATAGCTAAAAAAATTTACTTTAAGGCATTGCATTCTCAAAAGTCTGGATCACGTGTCGCTGTAAATCAGCGTGTATGTTACAACCGTCTATGCTATCTTCGTAATTAGCATTCCCCACCAGGGGCCATAGTTCACGTCGGCTACGTTATATTTTAATTTTGATCCCATTTTTGTAATTAGCGTCCCACAAAACCATGGAAATGATACCCATATTGATATTTTGAAATTTCAACCCCATTGCACCCCCACCAGGGGGATGATTGTTCACTTCGGCTACGTTAATTTTAATTTTGATGCCATTTTTGTTATTAGCGTCTCAAAATACTCTGAAAACGATACCCATATTGATATTTTGAGATATCAACCCTATTGGGGACTTTTCCCCCTCTTAGGGGTTCAATTTTCAAAAAACCTGAAACACGTGTTTACTCATTTATCTTTAGGAATACTCCTGTGAAATTTGGAATAAAATAGTCTAACTAATCTTGTTTCCCCATACAAACTTTGGACCCCCATTTCACTCCTTTAGGGGATGAATTTTGAAAAATCCTTTCTTAGTGGACCCCTAGACCTTATAAGGAATCTAGTTGCCAAATTTGGACTTTCTAGTCCCAGCGGTTTGGGCTGTGCGTTGATTTAAGTCAGTCAGTCAGTCAGTCAGGTCTTTCACGTTTATATATTTAGATTATTATTGTACCGCAATATTAGATATCATAGGAACCTAGCATTTTGGAAGAAAAAGTTAATTACCACTACTTTTGAGGTAAGATAAATTCTAACCTTTAAAAAAACAACGGGTTGCACTCCGGGAGTGCCGGCAGAAGTGAAAACTCAATAAATGTCTGCAGCACTATGTATAATTGGGGTTAACGCCATCTAGCGTTATTTCGTCGCATTACTTGAAACCCCTAAGCACATCACTGTTAGTACTCGAGTTATATTAGTACCAGTTAGAGGGAAACTCACTAGATGGCATTTAAATCAATAAAGAAAAACTCAATGACATTGTAAGTTTTTCGACACCTGTTACGATTTTAACATTTTTTTCCCCATCACAAAAAGTGCACAGCGCCGCTAAAGAAGTTTTCACTTCAAAAATGGAGTATAACATGTTTCACCGTATATACTACGAGCAAAGACGGTGAAATGTACCGCGCCTATCTAATACAGGTCATGCTCACCTCAATTTTCTGCTTAAATTTCTCATCCAACTTCTCCCTGTCCTCTGTGACATGTTTCAACTTAGCGCGAGCGATGGCGGGCGGGATGTAGCGCGCTGACAATCCCAAGATCGACTCCATTTGGAAACACCGTGACCGCGTTGATTTCAGCTCCGTCCGTAGATTATTGATTTCGGATAGAAGGGTGCAATTCTCCTGTGTATGGAAAAGACAAGATTCTTATATCTGTATCCCAAAAGCAATTCTTCTTCTTCCTTGTTTCCTCGTGACTAAGAGTCGCGACCACATCAGGCCCAAAAACTATATCCGAATTTATTTTGATACAGGCTGCTGTAACCCTTTACCGGGCTGACAGTTCAAAAATGACAATCGAATGTCAATCTTACTTATCGAGAATAGAACACATGTTTGAAGTGCCGTATTATGTGGGAAAAGTATCGCCATCTACTCGAGGATAGGCCAAAGGTATGGTGCCATCTTTTCGAGCGATGGCGGCATAACTTTGGCCTACTGTCGAGTAGATGGCGATACTTTTTGATATTGTTCGGTCAAAGGGTTAAAGCCAGGCCAGGCGCTCTGTAGGTTAAATACTTACGTCCATAATCCTATTGATATCGTTCTTGGAGCCCCCCAGCGCCTTGGTGAGCTGCTGCCTGTAGCCGGCCACCTGTTTCTCGAGGTGGTCCCGTTGCCGGTTGAACTCGCGGATGGCTTCGTTCTCCGCTACACGGCTTCGCACGAAATCTATGTCTTCCACATACTTGTGGAATAACGCCTGGATAAGTGTTGAATTAAATTATTATCAAATCATATGGCTACTGTTTATACACGGTGGCCAAAAAATGAGTGGATTCCCGTTGCCAGGGAGGTTTTGGGATTATACTGAGCAACTTTTACTATGGGACCAACCCCGAAATCGAGAAAAAGAAATTTACCCTCCCATAGTAAATGGACCAGCCAAAATGTATGAAACAGCCAAATTTTTTTTTTCGCGATTTCGGGATTGGTCCCATAAGTAAAAGTTGCTCAGTATAATCCCAAAACCTCCCTAGCAATGGGAATGCACTTATTTTTTGGCCACCCTGTATACAGCTTCTTATTCTTCCTCGTGTTATCCCGGTATTTTGCCACGGCTTATGGGAGCCTGGGGTCCGCTTGATAACTAATCCCGAGAATTGACGTAGGCACTAGTTTTTACGAAAGCGACTGCCATCTGACCTTCCAACCCAAAGGGGAAACTAGCGATTATTCCTGTTTCCTCGCGATGTTTTCCTTCACCGAAAAGAGACTGTTTATATACAGCACAAAGCATTTCATTCCTAATACTTATTTTAAAATCAATTAACATTCACATTAACAGTTATCTTATTATTCCTATATACTTTTGGATTATTTTTTTCCAGAGCTGCTGAACAAGTTTTAATTTAACTATTTAAAATTAATTTATTATTTTGCCTTACGTTTCTTAAAGGAAAAACGCAAACTAATCGCGATGATGTGACGTACCTTCACGCTTATCTTGAGTTTATTCGGATCCTGGAAATTCGCCGTCATGTTGTGAAGATCAATTTTTATCTTCTTCAACGTGCTTTTCAGTTGAAGATTCATATCGGCTTGGTTCATGAAATCCTTTTTTGCCGAAGCCAACTGCTCATTTAGCCGAGCGATTTTGAGTTCTAAAACGAAATATGATTAAATACCTATTCGTCTTTCTGACTATACCTATTGTCTTTCTGTACAATGAGTAGGCAGGTACCTACGCCTCTAAGTATTTTTTTAAAAGTGCAACTTCTTTATTAGGTTTCTCCACATGCGCGCGTGAAAACAAGAAGTGGAATTTCTATTACGTGCGTTTTGCTAATATCAAGTACGCCATAGTAAATGTATGGCGTACTTGATCTTATAAATCGGACAGGCTATACGCGAGTGCATTTTTTTTTTAATGTGAACTGTGACTCGCATTATTATTTTTTGACCGCTGCCAGTGCCAACAAAACAGTCACGAACCACAGGTTCCTGTGTTTTAAATTGTTATAGTTTCATGTTCTTGGTTCTGTTTACATATTAGTTATGTCAATCTGGCCGGCTCCATACAGCCGTCTCATTCTATCATTGAGTCTGGATTTAACCATCAATTCAATCATGTAAACACATCCTTAGAACAAATGAGAAGTACTTCATTGTGGCATCGTCTTGGGTCGTCCCATTCGTTTTTCGTCAAGTTCTTAAATTAGTCCTATTCTGCTTTCGTCACTCATTCCACATTGAACGCCACCGACGATTGTGACGAATGTAGAACGAGTGACGAAAGCAGAATAGGACTAATTTAAGAACTTGACGAAAAACGAATGGGACGACCCAAGACGATACCTCCATTGTATATTTAGCGTTACTCAATTTATATACATGCGTACTTGAACTTTCGTCTATTGATGACGAGGACAAGGCAGTGTTCCCGGCAAGGGCAAATCATTACATAAACTTTAGGTGCTCATGAAACAATCTACAAAACTAAAGATGTTAAATGAGACTAAATAAGATTTAAAAAAAACAAACGACATTGATTGCAGAGATGATAAATTACCGTACTCGCGACTATTAGTACGTCGCGTCGGTGCAAGAATTAACAAACTAGTGTGATATAACATGATGCTATTCCATGACGTACGTGACAGGTGAAAAAAATTACAACTGGACATATTTTACAAATGGAGCTTTACCACGGAACGCTCTTTTCTTTAGCAGGTTCTCTAGTGACACTTCCAACTCTAGTATACGCACTTTTTGCTCTTTGATTTTGCGATCTAACGGCTCGATCTGTTACAATGCAAGTCAATTAAAAGGGGTTAAAAACTAGAATCACATTGCTAAGGGCGTCTCTGAATCCACATTCAATCTCTTTGGCTGATCCAACCAAATGCACTACGCTAGTTAGAGTATTGAGGGAACCGGACAGGCGGATACAGAAAACTGGCATCAGCCTCTGGGTACACAGGATTCTCCAACGAGTGAGATGCGCTACTGTTACCACGGGTAACGGAAAACCGTAAAAATAGCAACTAATCAAACAAGGCCTCGACGAAAAAAACATGTTGGGAACTGCTGATTAAGTGGAAGAGGCGCCCTCTGGAGTGAGCATTTGGCAGTTTATAACCCCACTAGCAGCTGTAACTTTTTTCATATCGTGTACGAGGACAGCTCTCTATACGACTACGAAATAACATCGAAACTAATTCGCAGTCATACCAAGTTCATGTTTTATATTTAATAGCTTGAGCTCTTCATTCTCCATATCATCTATTTGAGTTTTCAACTCGGCTACCTCTCTTTCTTTAGGTTCAATCTATGTTTAAAATACTCGTTAATTAATTTTTTTAATATAATTAAATATAATACATCAATAATTAATTAGTGGTCAATAATGAACAAACCTGATTTTTCAACTCTGTAATCTTGAAGTTCAAAACGAACTTGTATTTCTCCAATTCCTGCTTCTTACGTTTCAGTTCATATATACGTTTTTCTTTGTCCTGAATGGTTACATCCCGTTCTTGTATCTCTTTCTTCAAATCCGTCACATCGCGCTCTAAGTTTGATATTACCTTTTGAAACTGTATGTGTTCCACTGTGAAAGATAACATAATGTTACAATTTGACATCCCGGAATTATAAAGACTGATGACGTTGTCCCGGCCGACTCCATAAAGTCGCGCTTGACATATGGAGTCGCGCGCGCAAGTCATGCTAAGCAGGGGCGTATTTTGAAATTCGGTCAGTAAGTAACCGTCATTAAACGAATCTGTATCGATAGTTCAGTAGGTAGGTAATAACGCTCTACTATTGTAAGACCGACATATATAGGTACGAGTAGATATAGTTGCAATTTTTGGGTTTATTTTCTAACAAATTGGTTATACACCTAATAGGTCTGTTTCAAGAACCTATGACAGTGGTTAACCGCACATTCTATTCATTTGCAACATGACAAACTACAACATTGTGTAGGTACCTATAGCCGTGAAGTGCTGAAGCAAATAGAGAAATGACATCTAGGAGCCTATGAATAGGATTTATTTTTATAATTTGTTACTTACATTTCAGCTGCGCCACTTGAACTTTAAACTCCTCGATCTCCTTATGTGCAGCAATCATTTTCTTCTTCATAAGACTGGTCTCTCCCTTAAGCCTGACATTTGCATCCTTTTCTTCTTTCAACTGCGTTTCGTACGAAGTTCTAATTTCTATGATTTCGCGATCCGCGTCGTCTTCGATGGACGATTTGATAGTTTCATGTTCGCGTTTCTCTAAGTCGGCTTGTTCTTGTAACTAAAACGTATAATAAAACACAACAGATCAGGATCACCCTCAATTAGAAGATGAAGCATAAAATATAACTCACTGTCACCACACACATGCGTGAATGGCATTTTACACGTGGCTCAGCATTAAAAAGTGAAATGGAACCTTTGTGTGGTGACCTCGCGTTCTTCGTAAACGCTTCATACATAACAAAAATTATTTAATAAAATATATTCACGGCTAAGACAAGTCTAACATAGCATAGTCTAGACAAGACTTCGAGGTTTATTAAAGAAAAAATAAAACACTCGTCTAATATTTACCTTCTTTTCTCTATCTGTAAGTCGGGTGGTAAAGTGTTAACAGTTATGTCATAGAGAAATAAGAATCTCTGATGGTTATGTGACATTATAAATGCAATGCATTATGACATCATTTCACCTTGAATACCTGCAAATGACTAACATGCTAAATAAATAATTGTGTAATGTAACCTCCAATAACAGCATCTCCTTTTCCTCTAACTTGGCCTCGAACATGTTGTTCATCTCCCGCAGGGCCTGGCGTTTGCTCTCGGCGAGGTCTTCCAGGCGCTGCTCGTAGTCTTTACGCATCCGAGCTGTTTTATCTTCCAGACTCTGAACATTTAATAAAGAATTTAATTTTACTGCAGCTCTGCTATAGTTGTCAGTTTGTTAGTGTCTTTTGGAATCAGGAATTTTTGAACAGTCCATACATAGCTTGAATGATTGTTTTTTCTCAATTTTGCCAAAATAAAGGTCTGACCTCACTCACGACTGTAAAGCAGTAAAATATTTCATGACTAGGTAAACGAATGTTTAGAGTTCCCCCACTTACTTACCTGGTATCTGTCGTATTCGCCAATAAGCCTAATATTGAAGTCCGCTTCTAATGCCTGCAAAGTTCTCTCGTGCCCCGAACGCAGTTTTGCAATATCTTGCTGAATCATGCCGATTTCATGGCTATGTTCGTTCTCCATTGTCTGTCAAAGTTACGACCGCAAATTAAGTAAACATGAGTTCTATTTATAGTAAATCAATAAAGTAACGAGCTGACATTATGAACTAATGATTATTAATCGTTCATTACCTCATTCTTTTCCTTGAGTTCATCAATGGCCGCGCAGTAGCCTTCGTGTACTTCTTTCAATTTTTCTGCTTGCGTTGCTTCAGCTTGGCGAAGTTGATACGAGTGTTCGGTTTCTAGCTCGCTCATTCTTGTACTAAGTAGCTGCAATATTTGTTTTTTGTAGGGACAGAACTCAGTGCCGTTTTTTAAACCAAATTAAACCTAGCTAATGTTTAGGGCGTTAACAGATTTTGGTTCAAAAATTTCTTAGATAGGCAAGTCTAAACTACCCCATAATCTAAACATACCCAACTACGAGCCTCATGAATGGTGGCACTTTTACTGGTAGGTATAATACTGGTAATAGGCACTTAACTATTAATTAGTGTTAAAAACTTTATAATCATAAATGTCATCAGATCATTCTGCTAGCTGTTTATAATTACAACCTCACTGCGACGTCTTTACAGTAAGTAGTCCTAGGTCCTAGAGTACCTACATTTCATTGAACATTGACTTTTTGGTTTATACTTACATTGATGCTATTAATTTTCTCCTTCAAATCTTTCTTGCTAATCAAAATCTCCTTAGAGTAAGCGAAATCCTTATCCAGAGCAATTGCTCTTCCTTCAGCATTCGTCAATCGCCATATACAAATAGAGGCATCTTCGGCCACGGATATCAGCGTTTGATCGTCATAGGCTAGAGCTGTACAAGTCACTTTCTTGTTGTGCATATGGAACTCATTATAAATAGCTTTATCCAACAGTGGTAGATTTACTGACGTCACCCCTCCCTCTCCGCCAGTTATGAACAGCATCATGTCAGAGCGAGACAATAATATAGTGTCGAGTGGGCAGCCAAGCAATGGCAGGTTCCTTCGGATGGTATTAGAGCCAATTTCTTTGATTTCCCCGTCACTGCCTACAGCATACGTTACTTTTCCGTGGCTGCAAAGAAAACTTTTAATGAATGCGCCTTGTCGGTATAAATGTAATCAGCTTTACCTACGGGTTGAACGCTACGCTCTTATTCCTCGAGTAACCAGTAAAGTTTATTTGTCCTTTAATTTTTTGTTTGTGGCTCGTCTTTAATTTTTGCCTCCATGGACCCCAAGGTTATACCCGTGTCCTTTCGTCTCAATATTTTACAAATATTTCTCATACCTGTTAACGGCACAAGAAGCGAACTGGTTGGTCTTCAGTATGACTTCACCGACTCGTTGCCCTGTAGACATGCTCCACTCATACACGGCGCCCTCGGTCCCGCAGGACACCAACCACAGGTCGTTAGCGGACCAAGTAAGAGATGTAATCTGGTGGAGAATATTTATGCAAAAGTTTGTTGGTTAGAAAGTAGGTTCATTTCCAAAAATCGGACAAAGTCAGTTCACCATTCAAATAGGTACTTATAGAGTCATAGTTAGCATTAAGGGGCCCACAGATTACCAGTTCGCCGGACGATATCAGCCTGTCAGTTGTTCGGAACTGTCACTTTTTGTGATTAACTGACAGGCTGATGTCGTCCGGCGAACTGGTAATCTGTGGGCCCCTTTAAAGGTACATCGTTTTTAGAAAGTCATATGACGATATATTATTAGCGTGCACGCTGCCCACGGAAACTATAAATAAAATTTTTGATTAATAGTTGACGTAGCTTGGTAGGTGAAAAAGCGGACATGGGACTTAAATAGGCCGATGATGCCTGCCGCTTGCCGAGTGAATTGCTGGAGACTGTGGCCCATGATTGCTGCTACTGGCTTTGTCAAACCACAAACGGAAACGACTGCCACGCTACGCTCGTAGCACTACGTCGTACCTACCTGATAACATGGTTTTCCCGCTATGTAGCTATGTAGAGAGTGTAAAATGCTATGTAGAGAGACGAACCATGTATCGTGATTAGCGCTGAATACGGTCAGAAAGGGCCAGAAACAGCTTAGAATCGCAACGTATGGACACTTGGTCTCATAATAATAAAAAGAAAAATTTAGATCTTACAATTCCATTATGCCCCTTTAGATTGTACACATTGTTAAAAGAAACGGACGAAAACACTTGTATGACTTGAGCGTTGACAGCGGCGAAGAGATGTCCGTTGGTACTAAACTTGACGCGTTTGCAATTTCTTATTGGAAACTCTCTCATCACTTCGAAATCGTCGATCAGTACCACCATGAATCGTAATTTGTCTGAGAAACCTATTACAGCGAAAAGACCTGCAAAATAAACACAATTTTAAATTATCTCATTCAGAAAAGTGCTAATTTCATTTATCTACCACATCGGGGCTGGAATCTAGCCAACGTGTAATAGAGGCATTACTCGACTTGATATGCCAAATATTTCATTTACTTTCAAATGTTTTAATTTTGTTCGGATACATTACCAGTAGGATGTAAAGACACGCATGAAATCTCCTCTTGATACAACTTAATCATTTCAATATCGTCAGTCAAGTAGTTCCAAATCCGAACGCTCTTGTCCTGTTCGCCAGCTGTGATGAAGATGGGCTTCCAGGCGCACATGGATAGCGAGTTGATTGGTCCGTAGTGCATCGCGGGGCCCAGCTCGGTGAATGCAATTTCTGGGTTCTAGGGACAGCAGGCAACATGCCATAAAAAAGGAATTCTCTAGCGGTTTATGTTTAACTTGTTATTAAGGGTGGTATTCCACCTGTGTATTTGCATCTCACATTTTGCTTAACGAGAGTGAGATGCAATGCACATTGGACCAAGATATTGGACAGATGGAATACCACCCTAAGACAGTGTGTTTAGATACCACAAACGTGTCGGTTAGCATAGTTCGAATAAATTTAGATAAATTTCTCAATAACGAAGAAAATTTACCAATGCTGTTGTTTTTTTTCTCAATGTTCTATCGAAATTAGTTATTTAGCGGGCCTAAATAGGTCACGGTGGTCCACTATTTGAATTCTTTACGATTTTAAGTCTCGATTCACAAATAAATACTTAATCAAAATAAATGCATCCTGCGCATATAAAACATTTAATATGAAAAGTCTGAGATTATACTAACTTGTAACATATGCTGTCCAAATAACTTGACATAATACAGTTGGTTCCGCAGTGTCGTTATAAGCAGAGTTTCTTGGTTGGGATCTACAGCGATATGCTGTACGGCATCGAGGTGAGACCAAATCGGATAATCCCGAGTATGTCTTGATGGAAAACAGAAACACAAGATACAAGTCAACATCATACAGATAGTGATAGCCAAAGTGGCCAATCAATTACATCGCAACATCCTCATTCCTCTTTGATGATGATTGTACAAACAATAAAATGTAACCCTGAGCCACTGAGACTATTTATTTATTCAACAATAAATTATAAAGTATTACAGCTAGGCGCCAATGCGCTGTAAAATGAAACAGTAGGCAAGGCAAGCAATTAAATGAATTATCAGGATTCCATATAGCCACTGTAGCGCACGCTACGAAAGGTATAAACAAACATAATATAAACATAGTTTTCACTTCTCATGCTCAAAAAGTGCACCTTTATGTCGTGCGTAGACGACATAAAATCGCATTTTATGCTCTAGAGCATAAAAGCGCTTCGCTTCGCTCAGACCAAAAAATTGCCTCGGGTAAAAATGGGTCACTTTATGCCCTTGTTGTACAATCTACTATTATTTAAAAACACGTATTTCATGGTTACATTCATATAAAACAAAGACTTAAAAGTAGTGATGGTTTACATGTGCCTGAACTAGGATTCTAGGATTGATTTAGGGTGCTAGGATTTGGATTAGTAATAGGATGAGAGCATTGAGAGCTGCGTGTAGCGGACGCGTGCCCCATTGTATGGAAGACTAGTCTAGATACTCAATACTAATTTAACTACTACATACTAAAGTAACGTACTTATAACACTTCCTCGAAATCCTAAATACATTTCGCTTCCTCCAATGATGAGGCGATTCTTTTTCGAACATGTGCACGTATCCTTGTCCACAACCGAAGACAAAACCTGTTAATCATCATTCAACTGTTTTATTTATTTCATAATGGTCTACTGTTCATGCGAAAGGCCAAATATGGCTTTCCATCAGAGAAGGGTCCTTTTGCTTAATCTGCAATAAGGACCATTCTACCACAATATCTTTTGAAATTTCAGATGGAAAATATGTCCTTATTGCACTTGAAGCACAAGGACCCTTCGGTAAGTAAAGCCACAAATTAGCATATGCTGAACACTGATTTAAACTTTCACGATTTTTACTCTTTATTATTATTCACAACGATGGAACTTAATCGCGGAAAATTAAGTTTTAAATTTACCTCCGAAGTTTCGAGGACGGCGTTGTCCCTGTGGTCTCGGAGAAGACTGGGTAAAGTTGAGTTTGATAGGCTTCAGTGCACGATTAAAAAGTGCGATTATTAAATCTCATTTTATACAAAATTGAAGGAATTTCATTTCTATTCCACTTCGTACCTTCGTCACTGTGACAATCAATATGAAAGCCGCTTGACTTGAAGTGACAACTTGACAAGGTACACGATGGGGCACAGAAATCAAATTCCTGAATTATTGTTTGTATACGTGAAAAACATTTTTCTTTGCAATATCTACTCCTAGTTATTTTCGTGAACAAGAAACCATTTTACCAATTGGTTTCGAAAACACAATGTATCAGAATTATTACCTTTAGGAAAATTAACGAAATTGGTGACTGGATAAACCTCTCTGTCAGTGTCTGTCGATTGTTCGCTCTCTGCTTTGCTCTGGGTGTCTTTGCTTGTTGTACTGGTCTTGTCGACACCTTCTTCCATTGCCCTGAAAAATAAACATAATAGCGATAAACTAGAACTTATTTACTAAGTACGTTTTCGATCATTACCTACAAATTTATGTAGGTACAGTGTAAACTCTATAAAGACATTCAAGGGACCGGAAACTTTACTGAGAGTTTTCGTTAAATGAGAGAAAAATATAATATGAAAGTAATGGTTTACTGATTTGGTGGTGGTAGGTTGATACCTCGAGTCAAAAAATATCGACGTTTTAGGGAGTGAAATGTTCTATCGAGTGAGGTTATATAGAGTTTAAACTTACAGTAACACTTTCTAGCGAAAATTACTAATGTTAGGATTACATGAACCAAGTACCTACTTCCCTAAAATACTTGGTACTTATAGGTACCATGTACCCAGGGATACCATGTTTAATACCTTATTTCTAGTAGCCTCCTCAAACACCTGGTGACGTACTGGGATTCAACGAAAGTTCCTAAATGCTCTAAGTAATTGGCTAGTCTCAAAAAGTAGGCCGCCGTGTGTTATTGTACCCTAACATGCTTACCTATTAACTGATGCTAATGTTACATTGACCTAGCATCAATAACGTTGAAGGTTGGTATCGCGCCGATGTGCGCTAGAAGGAATTGTAGGCGCCACAAAATAGTTGAATAGGTAATTTATTTATAATCCATATATGTACTTATAGGTAGTAGAAACTGAAAAACAGCTGGTAAAGGCACATTTGAACCTTAACGTACTCGGGACATTTCTGAAAAATCTCATTGCCTTGGCCCTACCTATTCCCAAATTCCCAAAAGATTCCACTTAGCAGTTCTGGTTGTAAATGGAACTTGGCACGGGTTACACAGTCACCAAAAATGAGATGCTAATAAAGCGAAATCTCCTGGGAATTTGCGAATAGGTATGGGAATGAGATTGCCGAGGAATGACCCGCTTTTTTCTCTTAAGGATGAGCAATGTCTAAAGGGATTATTAGATCTATCCTTTCACCGGACACTTTCTGTGTCCCTCTCAGGATAAATTAACTGAAAAACAATAAGTAGATGTAATAACCTCTTTGCTGTAATTATGAGACTGTAAAAAGGAAATCTCTTTTCTTATAACTCGGTATCTGTACTTACTCCGTTTCAACTTTCTTCAACGACATCTCAATGACATCTAGGGCGTTAAAGACGCAGTTCTGCCGCAGTTCTCCGTTCTCGACCATCATAATGACGCAGTTGTCGGTGCCGAACATGATACGGTCCGGCGTCAACCACATGCAGGTCGTGATGTTGATCTACACCAGGGACGAGTTACTACATAATTAAAGAATAACTAAAGTTCTCGAAATGTTGCTCGAAGAAAAGGTGTCAAATTCAGCTCAGTTTCCAATTTCTATAATATCTCGTTAATCGAAAATTACTTTAGACGGACATTTCCCTTCGTCTCCATCATCACAGAATGGACAAGATCTGTTTCACCGCTTCCTCATTAACGCATGGTAAATTTTCATTCGACTTTCAGATTGTAAACCACAGAAATAATATTTTCCGTGTTACTTTGCGCATAATATCGCCCCGCTTACTATTCAATGTGATAATAACCTACACGTACGGCACCACCTAGCAGCTTGAGAACCGAAAATACCCAAAAAAGTGAGCAAAATACTACTGTCTATATGACTGCACTTGTATTATAGATGACAATGCCATACACAATTACACATACAGTCGGGATGTGGACCTAGACGTGCGGACACTGATTCAGCAATGACCTTTGCCCAGTTACGAAGACCGCACGTCACGTTCTACATCTAGGTACAATGGTGCAAGGTCAAAGGTCAATGTTTGACGTAAGAACTTCATAGTGTCAATTCGAATGTTACGTGCCGATAGATACAATAATATATTATATTTATATACTTTGTTCAGAATCAGATTATCTCACATGTACCTTGTCCTAGATTACCTAAATACCGCCGGAGGACGAAGGGTATAAAGAAATTTACTTGGATTTGTATAAATAGTATTAGGTAGCTATAGTTACTTGTACAGTCACCTGCAATAATATGTTACGTTTCGAAGGCCGCAAAAATATGTGACACGCTCTTATGACTCTACAAATAAGATCGTGTCAGATATTTTTGCGGCCTTCGTTGCGTAACATATTATTGCAGGTGACTGTACTCGTGGTGTTTTAAATCTGGGGGCATGACAGTGCTCCCGTCAAGTCTGTCTAGCTCACGTTGTTCCAAAGACTTGAAAGCCTAACAGGATGTCGTACCATAGAATTATACCACGTAGGATAATAGTGATATTGCTCACGTTTTCAGCTTTGCACCATCCCCATTGTCTCCAGACGGTTTCCGCGACATTCATAATACGAAACGTGTATGGTCCAGTGATCACCACTAGCGTCGCATCTGCAGGGTTGCATTGTACCTAAGAAAAATTACTGCACAATCAAATCTCCACTTATGTTAGCGACAAGTAAAAAAATCCACTAAACGTAAGTAATGCTACTGATACAGTAGGAACAGTGTAATATACATTAGTCAGGCCGTTAACAACTAGAGATCGTACCTAATCATAATCTATGAATTAGCAGGACACACTAATCGACACCATCTAGTTAGGTACTTACAGCTTACAATTGAAAAATTACTTACACTTTCGACAGTCCCTTGGCCACTTGGATTCTGTGCTTTTGCGTGGCTCTCCACCTTTCCTTTGTCCCAGTTGTAATAATACAAGTACCAATCAGGTTCCCCGGTTATGGCCACAAGGTACTTTGAGTCGAAGGTAAATTGTAAGCAAGCAAATTCACGCGCAGTGGAATTTTCAAACGGAACCGTCAGTATTTTGCGGCGTTTGCATGTTGTCAAATCATAAATAGTTATGATTGGTTTTTGTCCTTCTTCAGCTATCTCGTTAAGCGCAAGCCATCGTCTGCAATAGATCGTTAAGGGACAATGGTAACAGAACAAGTGCTAAAATGCGCTGCAGGCTGCCTACTCGAGATCTACTACCTAGTTTAAGACGTCAATAACAGATATAAATACATCCCTCAACACTCTTCGTCTGACGTAGTTATTCCACTTGCTACATGATCAGAGTACTCAGCAAAATAATTATGAAGATCTCGTCCAGCCCAATATTCCTAAATGTCATAACACAAGCCTTATTGAGCTTACTGTGTCCTATAATATTTATTTATATTCCATTTTTAGCAAGTTATGGATGAAAAGCGTGGATAAGTTGAGGTTACACTGAAATTTCTTTTTTTTATAGGTACTTAAAGTACCTATAAAAAAAAGAAACCTGAAACGGAAAACCAAATAATTTGGTTTAAATTTCAATGGATTAAACTGAGTATGGTGGGCAGGACGAGGTTAAAATAAAAACCCTTTCAGTGCGTGAGACGTACCTACATACTACCCTAATACCTAACGCAGAGAAAGCAAGACATACCTGTTTGGAGCCAAGACTAAGGACTTGATAGGTTTGTGCTTATCTTGAAGTCTAATAAACTTCTGTTTCTTCTGAATATGGTTGTATATAACTATGACGCCGCCTGCTGGATATATTATGTCCGACTCGTTCACGTAATGTGCATTGAATCTGTCAAATGATCACACCAGTTAAACCCGGCTGTAGGTAGTCAGATTGAGTAACACAATTCAAGGTGTGTTTTATTGCTAAATTGCTGTCATTACACCAAAACGAAACCATAACTAATCTCTGTCAACGAAAAACAAAGAAAATTGCAGCATTACTTGCAATAACTGATCTACTCACTGGATGTCCGTCCGTAGGCCATAGAAAAAGCGTGCCGAAATATTCGGTGGTGGTACTGTTGCCGCCATCTCAGAATATGTAAACTATTATAAAATAATCCCTATATTATTACGTATACCGAATGATACACAACTAGAAAATGAGTTAGTAATGTCACACCCCACAAATCAACGTTGTCATGGATACGGAAATTAGGTTAGTGTTATGAATACTGCATGGAGGTGTTAGGTACCTACGAATATTATCGATTGTGTGGTATCGACCATTAGAGTCTGTTCGAATAGAGAAGAGTCGGTGAATCAAAGAGTAGTATTAGTATAATATGTGGAATGTATTGTGCCTCATACATTCCACGACTCTTCGGGTTATTCCCACTAGTTACCAACAAGTTGTTACCAGTGGTAACACCTGGGAATTTTTTTCCCACCTTTTACCACTTTTGTTAAAATTTTGTTAGAGATAAATACTAATAAAAACACTATAAATAGTGTAGTATAAATATATAGAGTAATTTAATAAATAATTATAAGTCGATTAGTGTTTTAGTAAACTCCCTTAAAAGTGACCAAAAATATTGAAACAGTTTAACCGGTACTAGTACAAAAACTATGATATATGTACTTAAGGATAAATTTAATAATTTTTAGATGATTTTTCAAGTGATTTTATTAGGTAATTCAAAATAACTCTATTTATACTATTCATACCTACTGTTTTTATTAGTATTTAACACTAACAAAGTTTTGGTGGTAACTACTGGGAATAAAAATTCCCAGTAGTTACCACTAACCCGAGTTGGTGGTAACTACTGGGAATTATTATTCCCAGTAGTTACCAGTGGTAAAAGGTGGGAAAAAAATTCCCAGTAGTTACCACTGGTAAAAACTTGGTGGTAACTAGTGGGAATAACCCGACTCTTCTCTTTCCGCACAGATTTTATAAGGTCACCTAGTTCACCTTCTTTCAAAATAGTGTACTTACTACTTAGTTCCTGAAGTAGAGGTCTCAGCATTGTAATTTAGAATTTTTATATTATTTCCAATTTCACACAAGCTCTTTAGATCCCAAAACGAGAAAACGAGTGTCTCTGAAATTTCATGCACTTTATGTTTGTCCGTTGTGTTGAAAAGAAGGTTGTATAGAAAACGTAATCAAATAAACTAATAACCCTTCTTTTGCGTTGCCGTAGTCGGGTAAAAAACCCGGGGGCTTTTTTTCTCGGTAATGAATGATGAAAAGAGATCGTGATTCTTTGTTGTAGAAACAATATGAACATTTCCAATTCTTTAAATAGAAATGCTAATTTTGAGTTTTAAGAACGTGGGCCCGAGATTCATAAATTGTAAAAAGAAAAAGACGGAAAGCAAACTGCGCATCGCAAGATACCGTTTGCCATTTAGCCGCGCTCCACCTGATTGGGGCTCAATGCCGTCTGCCGGAGCGCATCCTCTCCACAATTTCCGACTCCATTCTCAGCTTCCTCCAGCCTACGCGGACAACTCTACTTAAATTAATGCAGCATGCATCTTCTCGTGCCAAAATCTTGGTGAACGCACGGGCAAATTAGGTTTTTGATTAACTGAAATTAAATTAATGTATCCCTAGCGCCACTTTGATTCTCAAGGAGCGATTTAAGCCTTTTTACGTTTGGTTAGACTTCATTTTTTATAATATGAGGCAAATAAGCAGACCGACGCCCATGGACACCAGAGGGCTTGTAAGTGCATTGCCGGAATTTAATATAGGAGTACGCTCTTTTACTTGAATGTTTACAGCTCTAGCAGCTCTTTGAGATTAACTTTCTAACAGTTTACAAGAATTCAATTAAGATTTTACTTGGTGTGAATATTTCGTTTAGTAATTAATTACGTATGGATTTTGAATATACCTACTTTATGTAATAAATAATAATGTATCTCGGGTATAATTGAGCAGTTAGTTGGTAAATGTGTTCTGAAAGATTATTTAATTCCGTTTAGTCCGTCTATAAACAATGGAGGTAGTAGGTATTTAACACTATTAATAAGACCTCTTTTAGGTAGCCTAATATGTGACACACTTTTACTCTCTTATAATTGTTCGTTCTAGTTTTGGGTAGGTATGTACGCAGAATTTTATTTGCACAGTAGGATTTTCTCTTTTAAAAGCATGCCACTAGCACACCTTATCGGTGAATAATGCAAATACGCAGAACGAAATGCATTCATAAACAAGTGTTTGTTAACAGACGTTTATTAGATGTTGTTAAGCGTCCATCAAGGCAGATAAAGTCCATTAGCGGCTGACTAGTGAATGAATTGGCGATATCGGCTCAATTGACGGCGGTGGCGCAACAGAGCCAACAGAGAGGATCGCTCGCCCCAGGAACTCTCACAGTATCCTATCTAGTGACCTAAGTGATCGGTCGATCATCTCGTAATAACTCGTAAGATGTTACCGCTTATAGAAATTGGGGCCCCTTTTTACTTAACTGACGAAAAAGTTATACCATAGATCAGTGTTTTTCAAACTTTATGGTGTCACGGCCCTTTATGACCACTAAATTTTTTTCGCGACCCCCCAAACCCCGTTTTTACGTTTTTCTATCTATGTAAAAATAGTCTGCAGACTGCACATGTGCGGAAAGAGAAGAGTCGTGAAATGTATGGGATCCCATACATTCTACGGCTCTTCTTCTTTCCGCACAGACTCTAACAAATTTGGAACCACAGACCAGTGTTTGAAACGCACCTTTCTATCATTCACTCAGTTACATATGCGTTTTAGGATGCACTCTACATATATGTATTTATTTTTATAGGATGGTATTTTTTTTATCACGGGAGCAAAAATCCGTATATAAACGACTTACATATTATTAAGTAATTTAAGATAAAGTTAAGTTAATTCCCAGCAAGCTGGAAATCTTTTTAATACCTTCATTTGGTCCTAAATGCGAATAATCTGAGTTTGCTATCCCAGGAGGTGTGGATAAATTTTAGAAGCCTTGGGAGATACATTTTACCTTGGAATGACAAAACCACTCAATGTAGAAGGAACCCACCGTCAAAATTAATGTCACACTACCAGCAAGGTTGTTATGAATGAAAAAAAATTCGGATTTTAACACGATTTTACCAAAAAAAAAACATATTCAAAGTGGCGGCCATTTTTTACAATGTTTGACTACTACTTAATTCATATTAAGGTACTTTTCGGATCCTCAGATAACAATTTTTATCATGATTAGAGCAAATTATCTGTCGGACGTACCGTTTTTGAACTACAAGCAAAAAACTGAAAAAGAGCAAACATTTTTCCACAATTCCTGGAATAGAGCAAACTCGGATTACAATAATTTAGAACCAAATGAAGGTATTAAGACGATTTTCAGCTTGCTGGGAATGAATTCCTGGAAAAAATCTAATTTGACTGGCCTAACAGATCTTAACTTATTTAACTGTTTAATAAATACAGTTTACCTATCTAATAATGATTTGTTTTATTGATATGTACGTTAACGACCATTAAATTTTAAAGGATTGGATTATTTGTAAGTTAAATAAAATTGAATCTGCTTTCCATAAGTTTCTTTCAAAGCTGAGCTTCGCGACCCCCTTGGACAAGTGCCGCGACCCCCCTGGGGGTCGCGACCCACAGTTTGAAAGACACTGCCATAGATGAATATTTGGGTGAATCAACTTTTAAGTGTTCAACGTCACACGTACAGAGTCCCTGATCGATAATACAAATTTATACAAAAGTATGAGTTTGTTTAGTATTCCGCTATGTTCCTATTAATATTTTCTAACATTTTATTACAAAACATTTCATTTTGTTTATAATTTACCCGTTCTTTATTGGTTGTCCAACAGACCAAAAGTTGGTTTTCCATAGTCGGACGGATTGTCCCCTTGCAACAGTGCACCGTAAAACTTTGTATTAAGAAAAAATACTGTTGTGGAATTGATATTTAAACACATAATCATTTTTATGGATAGGTATCATCAATGAAATATACCGATTTGTTATATTTGCATGTAACGGTTTATGAATTTCTTGCATTTAAATTTTGTCCCTTAAATTATCCACGTCATGCAGGTCAACTGGACAACCATAAATTAGTTATGAAATCTAAATATATATAACGTAGCAAGATACTTGACGACAAGTTCAAGTTTCTGGTAAGCAGATAGGCCTACTCGCCATTTTGATTACACGAAACTCGCGGCGTCAGTCGGTCGAGTACTGTTGGAGAGTGTGGGTGGCTTTATTATATGTCCATCGGACCACTGGCATAAATACATAAATACTTAACATATTACAATAAATTGTATTGTACCAGATACTACTTCACATATTATTATATTTTACCGTAAGGGTGAAATAAATACAAAAAATCTTTAGAATTTATTATACGGCTCAAAGTTTTAGATAAGTCCCTCTGACAACTAGTCACTTGGACAACGGAAGTGGTTGTCCATGGGACATTTTGGTTGTCTCTTGGACTTTTTTAGATTTTTATAGGGTCTGATACAAATTCAATAAAGTATCAGAAAGCACTAACATACATATATATGTTGGTGCTTTCTGATATTTTATTAAATTTGTTTCATTTAGTACCCTCTTTAAGATTTATTATTAATATTTCCATTGGACAACCAGATATGTCTATGGGACAACTAAGTTGTCCCTAAATTGAAAATCAGGTATCTTTATTTTTTTCGTTGTAAATTAAAGAGCAGTTCATTTTTTTTAAAGGTACAATAACACAATATAAAACAAAGTAGCAGGAGCAATTTTCTTACATCACTATAACTATTTCGCGTTTTAATTTAAAAAATCCGATTATGTGAAATAAGAGTTGTCCAGGGGATAAATTTTAGGGATATATTGTGAAATTTCGTGAGTATATGCCATATATAAAGATAAAAAATTATACAGCATTGTTTAATTAATGTAATTAAAATAATTGTTTAAACAATAATTGATGTCTAGTATGTTTAAAAATACTTTTGGATAGTGGTCCAGGGGACAGGGCAGATTTGGGCTGGTGAATATTTTTCGTCATATTCACTAAATTCTTAAAGAAACAGCTCTGCTTTATACATAATCATAAACTAGAGAAACTTATCTTTTAAATAAAGTATATAAATATGGACAATAACAAATAAAAATAAAAATCCATAATTTCATCATGTGGACATTTAAAAGTTGATTCACCCATTTAACTGCATTTAAGTACCTACATACCTAAACTTACCTCTGCATAACTAAAAGTAGGTAGAATGACATTTGTCACTTTCAACATTATCACTACTAGGTAAATTCATCTTTAACCCCCGACGCAAAATGTTTGCAATTTTCGTTTTATCGCTGGTAAACACAATTACAAACATACTAACTTTATTATACTCGTATTCTTGCCGAGTGTGGGCGTGAAGCACCTATAATAGTGCGTGAACTAATTTTATTTAAAGGAACAAAAGGAGAGATGACTAAATCTGTCTTTATGGCCCGGCATATCGCCAAGTCCGTAGCCTTTCGCCTACCCACGACAAAGAGTCCAAAAAACAAGTAGGTACAAATGTGCCTACATTACTACATTAGTGATTTACTGAGTGCAGGTACTTTTTTTAATTAAGAAGTACCTACACATTAGTATTATTTCTTATTCGTGAATTCATTTGTGTGGATTTACGTAGGTTATAATGTGCTTTCTTAATAATTATACTAATTATGATGAGAAAAATTAAAAATAGAGTCAAGCAAATTATGCCCACTACTCTTACTTCTAATTGTAAGTAGAGACTAGGAATGGCGCACTAATGAAACTCAACATATCTGAAGTAAAAGTACGTAGTCCATCAAAGGTCGAACATAACGTTAACAATGCATGGACCTAGCTGGCTGCCCCTAATAGTTGTTCACAAGGAATCGATAATCCCAAGGCGTGGACCCCATTTCCGGGGGTATTTTTGGTAGACAGTGGGTGAGTGGGTGCTACCGTTTACGTGTTTCAGGTGGTAGTCATGACATTAATTAATGACAGGGTTTACGAAGTAGGTATATGGTGGTAATATAAAGGAACATTCGTGAGTTAGGATATCCTCTATTTTACTCGTGTTGTTAAATTCTTCTGCATGCCCCAAATATTTATTTTAATATTGATAATTCGACTCACTCATGGCTTTCTCTACCAGTCAACTATAGCCACTATAGGGCCAAACAGAAAAATATCAAGGTGGGTGCATAGTTTGTAATTTAGGTTTCAGGTTTTTTAGGTAGGTCCAGTATCTTTTTTTTAATCCTAACTCCAGTTAGCCCTACTTTATGTTGTCGTTTGTTTAAAAAAATAAAAGAGACACTAGCATGTGCTGTACACAAGCCCCGAAATATTTTCATTATATGATGCATATTGCATACCTAATGCATTATTAGTAATTTTACGGAAATTCAAACGGAATACTATAATAAGGTTTCCCTAGGTTTTGGCCGATAGTCAGCTCCTCGCTCTACCGTATCTGTACATTACTTATACATACCTGCTATGCTACCAAATTAAGCATTTCTTATCTAAATATCCACGAATAGACGCCCACAAAAATTGTTGAATATGTCAACCTATAGGTACGTCATCTTTAAAGTAAATTTTCCAATATTTACCTACACGAGCACAAGTTCCTTGTGGGTGACGCGAACGAGTCATGCTGGGTGACGTCATCTTCCATCATCATGCAGATATAGACAGCTAGTTAAATACTGCTGCTATTTCCATCGCCTATGCAATCTACAGACCATCTACAGATTTTACAGCTTCAACTACCTATTCACTTGCAATGAGCGAGACACAGATATCTGTTAGATTGGGACAGTAACACATAAAAAGATTTTGCCGGTCGATGTGACAAATTGATGCGTTCGTAAAACGCTTTTTTTCCGAAGTTACTTTTCTAAGGAGAACCAGTGTAACTTTGACCGTCTACAACTATTACACACTCGTTAGATGACAATTAAATTGGTTGGGCTGCAGCGAGTGTCTTGCCAATTACTCACAATACATTACTGTCGTATCATACTATCAGCTACTATATAGGTACCTAATAGCCTTTGTTTACCATAAAATGCCGTATCAACGTTGGAAATAGATTAGTTAATACGATACCAAGTTTCCTCCGAGTTAAACCATGTTCTCAAATAACGACCTCAGTAAGCAATTGGTCCGCATGCAACTCAATGACTTGGTAATTAACAGCGTAATTTGATATTGTTTAGTAATTACAAGTTATTTTTTTATTCACTCATACTTAAAGAGGACTATCCAGTAACCAGTAGATATAGACTTGAGAGAATAGAAAGTGTAGGTAGGAGAATTATAGGCTATAATAATTAGTTTTCATAAGTCTTTACTCTTCACGAAACAATAGTGTTCCAGATATTTAAGAGGCGTGCGTGGAGGCGAAACCAATACGTAGAGTCCCTTTTGACACTTGGAATCTTTTAGCGGTGAAGATACTTTTAAACGACGACAAAGAATGTTTTGTTCGCCAAATTAATTTGTAGGTAAGTTGTACACGTTTATTATGAAGGAGCGGCACGCTGTGAACCATACGCTGGTATGACGAAGTCGCATGTGATATCAGCAGGCCGTCCCCGGCTGGTGGCGCGGCGTGGTAGTGTGCCTCCGTCCGCGACGCCGAGCGCCGCGACGCCCGCGCTCTCACGGCGTAAACAAACCTTAAACAATCACTTATCTCGCCGCGATTAAACGATATCACTATCAGACCGTGATAACTCAGTGTGATAACAGATAAGGACCCGAGTGCTCTACCTTCACTTTTGTGTATTATGTAAAACAAGGATTTTGTGAACCATGGCAGCGACGACGGGCCGCAAGAGCTACTCCATTCACGATTATCCAGAACACCTGAATCCCTTCCATGAGGAAGACAACCACAACAAAATCCGATTTTGGACCATCGGCCGAAAGCTCAGCAGGACGAATAGCATCAATTTTTCTGGGATTAAGGACCTGAAAAATTCATGGTAAGTAGTTGTTAGTGTTAGTAGCTAAGTTAAGTCAATAAGGAATACAAAACACCTGTGTTACGGTCATGTAGAGGTGACGCTCTATTACTAACTTAGGTACCCAAAATAGCAAATTTATACTCGGTATACCTACAGGGGCCCACTGATTAACAGTCCGCCGGACGGTATCGGCCTGTCAGTTAGAACAAAATTTTGACAGTTCCGAACAACTGACAGGCCGATACCGTCCGGCGGACTGTTAATCAGTGGGCCCCTTTACACTTAGGTAAGTAGGTACCCAAAATAGCAAATTTATACTCGGTATACCTACAGGGGCCCACTGATTAACAGTCCGCCGGACGGTATCGGCCTGTCAGTTAGAACAAAATTTTGACAGTTCCGAACAACTGACAGGCCGATACCGTCCGGCGGACTGTTAATCAGTGGGCCCCTTTACACTTAGGTATTTAATATTTGCAAGCAAACTATCCGGACATAGTCTTTGGGCCTTATTACGATGAATAACAGAACTTGCTAATGAAATTAGAAATTTATACTAAGGACGCCCTTGACCCGTCGACTTTACTCCAAAATAACTTGGCTCTGACGGATCGATTCACGAAAATCTTTGTGATGTGATGGTCAAATCTTACAGTTAATAAAATTTACATGGCTAATTAGCACCCTACGGGCAAACGGCTCAGCTATGTAATATTGACAAGTCTTACCTACAACAAATCTTATCTGATGACTCCAAAGTAATTACGAAGTATTGATATCTGATTTCTAACTTCAGGTGGGTTCGGAACACGACTTTTCCTCGTTTCAAGGAGAAACTTGCTTGAGCCGATGTTCACGCACTGCGGTTTTATAATTTTATTATCAATCGTATATCGTATATTATTGATACGTTCTAAGTAATTGTTCTAAATTAAAATTGCTCAAGACTGCAAATGGCCTTGCTTAAAGTTTCCTGGTTTATATTTTTTGTTGGACTAGTGATCTACGGTTCATAGTGATCAAATTCATAACCTGTTAATACAATCAGAATACGCCTCCAGTTCAAATGACGGACTTAATTAAATACATTTTCCCCTAGTCATCCTTAACACATCAATAGATCATCCATCCTTACATGTTTTCGCGTCTCTCAACCTTCATATGTTTGATAAATGTTACATATAGGCCAGGCAACGAATGCTCAAAAAAAGTTATAGAGGGAAATGCTTGGAACACAATTTTTGACCTCGTAACTTTGCTTGGACTAGTTAGGAGGTGAACATATCAAAAGTCGCCGGCCGTAGCCTTTGAGCTGGGCCGAAAGTTGACGCTTTCCGGGCGGAGGGCAGAAATATTTATTTGGTATTAGTTTACGAGAAGGGTACCTAACGTTAGCTACTAATATCCGTTTTCGTTTTAGATAGGACAAGTGACGTGAGTACCTACCTTTAATCGTTATGTCTAAAGTTGATTGTCTTGATTCATGTAATCATTAGCTAACTAATCTAATTAATTACCCATTTTTTATTATAAAAAAAAAAAAAAAAAAAAAATTATTTCAGACTTTAGGTCCATTGGGGTTAGTATAATTATTGCTAAACTTAAAATTAGGGTTAACATCATATAAAACTAAAGAATACATTAAAATTTAAAAATAAAACATAACTAACTTAACCTATGACCCGGTACATACGGAACTGGCGCATGCAGACCGAGCCAGTGCCTCATTAGGGGGCTGTCCCACGTTTCTGAGACAATGCCCAGGATTCTATTGGGGCTGTCCCGTATTCTGCTCAGGGTTGAAGCACACCTCTTTCGCATGATGGCATGGAATCCATCTATTCCGGCATTGGCAAACATCCCCGAGGCGCTACAGTAACGAGGCAACCCCATCAGAACCCTGAAAGCATTGTTATATTGTACGCGTAGAGCGTTGTAGGCCTTCTGCGTGTAGTTGGCCCATAGGCTGCAGGTGTAAAAAGATTGGCAATATGCTGTGAACAGCGTCGCCTTGACTTGTTTCGTACACCGTGCAAACCTACGCGCCATCATGTTGCATCTGACTGACAACGCTCTACGCTCACGTTCCATATCCATGGTATCACTCAGATCTTCCGTGACCCAGTGACCCAGATACTTAAATTTGACGACTTTATTTAGAGGAGTCCCGCATAGTTTTAGGTGTGGTACGTCAGGATAATATTTGGAGCCAGCCTTAAACACAAGCCACTCACTCTTCTTTACGTTGTATCTGAGTCCATGGGTCTCGGCATACTTCTCACAAATACTGAGAAGAGTGATCATCGCGTTGATTGATGGAGTCAGCAGCACCATATCATCTGCATAACTAATGTTGTTTACGCACACTCCACCGATATGACAGCCTTTATAGGTGCTGCTGAGTTCAACAATCAGACGATTAATGTATAAGTTGAAGAGACGAGGCGAGGTCAACCCCCTCTGCCGCACCCCGCACTGCAACCCATACATATCAGAGAGTGACCCTGCCCATCTTACATAATTGGTTTGTTTATTGTACCAATATCTAAGCACCGACACAACTTCGCCCGCCACATCAGTCTCCTCTGTCAACTTTTGCCACAAAATGTCATATGATACAAGATCAAATGCCCTAGAAAGCATGCATTGACAGGTGTTTTTCTAGATGTATAATGAGAGACAGTGTGCTTGAGAGACAGGATTGCGCTTTCGGTAGAAAGACCTGGCCGGAAGCCGAACTGCGCATCGTGTAAGTGTATGCGACTGGCCATATGCCTGTCAAGCAAACTGTCTAACACTTTTGCTACTACTGTGGCAAGCGAAATCGGTCGATAATTAGAAAGCTCAGAAATGTCACCAGTCTTATCCTTCATGATTGGCACGACAATAGTCTTCATTATAAGTGACAATAAAATGTTATGTTTACGGTACAACATTGTTTGAAGTACGACACCTACGCAACCCACAGTTGAAACGTCGAGGTATCTAAACAAAATATGTGACGTTCCACGGGAAAAGGTACCTTATGAGGGTTTCTAGTTTCGGAGATATTAAATGTTTTGTAAAGAGGTGAAAAAATGCTCATTTTTTTTTTATTGTGTGATCTGAAACCTTAATGCGTAACGTTTGTTTACCTGTTTTTATTTTTGTTATAAGTTAGTTATAAGCCTAGTAATGTCGTCTCAGAGTTTAGTAGAAAAGGTACCTTATGGAAAAAAGATTGAAAATTCCCAAAAAAACTAGTCAATACGGGAAAAGAAGTTTGGTAGAGAACTGTATTAGCATTCTGCAAAACTAATTTGATAATTTCAGTTCTGGTTGGGGCGCCTCGCAAATATTATAACCGTACATAGACCGACATCACAAATCCAAGTAGACTGCTATTATACCAAAGTTACTCTCGTCAAGTCTTTCTTAACTAGAATAATCTTCATTTGGTTTGGTCGCATGCAGTAAATCAGCCATTGGTTTGCTGAAAAATGCCAATACCCGACGCATTACCTTATGGAATATCTGAGGTCATTGAACCTCAATGCCGCTTATCTTCAATAGCAACCGAAATATATTATTGATAAGAAATAGACGATTTATACCATCTTAACCCCAAAATATTATTAGTTTATCCTAACTGTTCCATCATCATCATGCCTCATCATGTAACTTGACCACAAGGTACCTTTTCATTACATACAAATTATTGGTCTTTTTTAAGATTATTATGACGAAGAACTAATTAAATTGGGGGCAGTTTAATGTAAATTAATATTTTCTATTCATAAAAGATAAACTATAATATGATTGATATTTTGTAGTGATGTATTATTAGATTTATTTCCATAAGGTACCTTTTCGTAAATGTATGGAGCAAATACTGTTATTGTTATGTAAGTTTAAAGTGGCATAAGGGGTTAAGAGCGCTCTTACAAGAAAAGTCGAAATAATGCAAAATTGATGATACTAGTCGACAAAATTCAGGACTTTGCGCTCATTATTAGAAACAATGAGTACTTGTTCCAGTAAAAGCGTCTTCTTATCTTTATAAATATCGTTGTAAATATTAGAAAAAGGACTTATTAAATTAGTAATGATTTTTTTTCTGATGGTCGTTTCCGAAAAACCCCGTGAAGCACTGAATGGCGAGCTCTTATTTGGAAATGTTGAGAATTTTACTCTGCTAAACCTGGCTATTTTGTATTACTAATACCCTGTACTTTAGGCATATCAAACTATATTTTTCCTACATACCTTTGAGAAAGAGAAAATCAAAGTAAAACGAACTCGATTTTCTCTCCGAAACAAGTGTCAATTCCTACGAAAATCTACTTAATATCCAAGTAATTTTCATACTCAAGCAATCTGCAACGTTTGCTTATACTGTTGGTATACATTAGTGTTTATTAAATTCTACTATAATTTTTTGGCAATTTTTTGAAAACTACTCTATATTACCGATGACGCGCGCTGCGCCAGCTCAGTGCCGCGGCAGAGCTTGTAGAGGCAGGACGTGTGTCGGTCGGCTCCGCACATTTTCAACGGCAACGACGAGGTTTTTTATCATTGTGTGCGGCGGGTGCCGTGTAAAACGCTATACTGTGTGCGTGTAAACCGCAACGAGAGACTTTGATCCTAGCACTGTTTTTATAGTATTATAATTTATAATGGTACAGTTTAATAAACTACCGGACAGGATTAAAAATATTTGAAACGACCTGACATTCTATATGTATTTATTTGACTCAAGATAGTACTCAGGGTCTGATGATGGAGCCGGAAGGTGGTCACCGGTACCAATCAACCATGCAACTAAACCACTTCGTGTTTGGGCTCGTTTGATTCGGCTCAACAAGATCTTTGACTTAAGATAGTACTCAGGGTCTGATGATGGAGCCGGAAGGTGGTCACCAGTACCAATCAACAATGCAACTAAACCACTTCGTGTTTAGGCTCGTTTTATACGTCACAACAAGATCTTTGACTTAAGATAGTACTCAGGGTCTGATGATGGAGCCGGAAGGTGGTCACCGGTACCAATCAACCATGCAACTAAACCACTTCGTGTTTGGGCTCGTTTGATTCGTCTCAACAAGATCTTTGGCACAAGATAATACTCAGGGTCTGATGATGAAGCCGGAAGGTGGTCACCGGTACCAATCAACCATGCAACTAAACCACTTCGTGTTTAGGCTCGTTTGATTCGTCTCAACAAGATCTTTGACACAAGATAGTACTCAGGGTCTGATGATGGAGCCGGCAGGTGGTCACCGGTACCAATCAACCATGCCACTAAAGCACTTCGTGTTTAGGCTAGTTTTATTCGTTTCTATAAGATCTTTGACACAAGATAGTACTCAGGGTCTGATGTTGGAGCCGGAAGGTGGTCACCGGTACCAATCAACCATGCAACTAAACCACTTCGTGTTTAGGCTCGTTTGATTCGTCTCAACAAGACCTTGGACACAAGATAGTACTCAGGATCTGATGATGGAGCTGGAAGGTGGCCACGGGTACCAGTCTACCATGTAACTGAACCACTTCGTGTTTGGGCTCGTTTGATTTGTCGCAACAAGATCTTTGACACAAGGTAGTACTGAGGGTCTGATGATGGATCCGGAAGGTGGTGACCGGTACCAATCAACCATGCAACTAAACCACTTCGTGTTTGGCTTCGTTCGATTCGTCGCAACAAGATCTTTGACACAAGTTAGTACTCAGGGTCTGATGATGGAGCTGGACTGTGGCCACGGGTACCAGTCTACCATGTAACTGAACCACTTCGTGTTTGGGCTCGTTTGATTTGTCGCAACAAGATCTTTGACACAAGGTAGTACTGAGGGTCTGATGATGGATCCGGAAGGTGGTCACCGGTACCAATCAACCATGCAACTAAACCACTTCGTGTTTGGCTTCGTTCGATTCGTCGCAACAAGATCTTTGACACAAGTTAGTACTCAGGGTCTGATGATGGAGCTGGACTGTGGCCACGGGTACCAGTCTACCATGTAACTGAACCACTTCGTGTTTGGGCTCGTTTGATTCGTCGCAATAAGATGTTTGACACAAGATACTACTCAGGGTCTGATGATGGAGCTGATGATGATAGACAGGTACCCGTCGCCACCTTCGCGCTCCATCATCAGACCCTGAGTACTACCTTGTGTCAAAGATCTTGTTGAGATGAATAAAACGTGCCTAAACACGAAATGGTTTAGTTGCATGGTTGATTGGTACCGGTGACCACCTTCCAGCTCCATCATCAGACCCTGTGTATCTTCAGTGTCAAAGATCTTGTTGAGACGAATCAAACGAGCCTAATCATGTTACTACATGGTTGATTGGTATCCGTGACCACCTTAATCATCATCAGATCCTCAGTACCAGTTCGTTTTTAAACCCTCGTTGATACAAACTTTACAACCTATAGGTATCAAATGCAATGACGAAACATGTAAATAAGCGAGTAGGTACCTATAATTTCTTTCGAGTAATATACCTTCATAAGTACGAGTATGGGGCTATTCATAAATTACGTCGTTTCAAATGGGAGGAGTGGGGGGGGGGTCTGGACATCGGATGATGGTAACATGACGTAGGAGGAAACAGATTCATCCGAAGCTTGATTTTTGGATTATTTGAGGGGTGGGGGGGGTCAAAAATCGTCAAAAATAGATGACGTAATTTATGAACAGCCCCTATGTACATTTGCACTGCATTTAGTATATTCGTACTTACCAAATAACAGTTTTAGAACTTTAAAAGTTAAGTACAGTTAGTGTTGTTATGGTTGATTTCAATATGCTTCGCGAAGGATCAAGAATGTTTAATCCATCATTGTAGTGCGAGTGTGGTAGAAGGGATCGGCGTACTGAGCTCGCACGGCCTGCCGCAGCGCGTAAAATACCTAAACTCGCTCAACGCCGAAATGTAATAGCGCTCTTAAATATAGTATTTAGTTGGGGTTTTAGGATTTATTTCATTTGAATGACAGAATTTCTTTCATATGTGCTCAGAAAAATTGATTGTGTGTCACATTAAAAGTAAAAATATTCAATTTTGTGATTTTATATGAAAAAGTCAGAAAATACATTTTCACCTCTAAATCGGTATTGTTTTTTGCTTAAACTGTCTGTCAGTGTCGTTTTCTAATAGATAAAATTTAAATCTTGAGAGCTCATTGCAATCAATCGTGAAAATGAAATAAAACTTTATTTTCAAGAGATTGGTTAGTATACACATAAATCAGTCGATATCAAAAGTTTCTATTTGCATTACAGAACAAGTCGCAATATTTTTTTAATCTCAGATATATAAGGCATTATTATTTGTAGTCAACTATGTAACTTACTTCAGGAACATAGTTTTTTAGGCGGCTAAACTTAAAACTTCTCTATCGTAAAGTTGCTCATTTCACAACATTATTTTCAAAAAATCATATCTCTGTAACTACGCAACCTAGAAGGTTGATCTTTTGTGTTATCGATAGGTTATTTATTGTAGATTACTGGGGTATGCATAACTCCATACCCGCCATAAGGTACCTTTGACCGTGGGACGTCACATATAATAAATTAAATGATGTAAATACATTCTAATATATCGGCGAGGCATCTATCAAATCAAATCAATAAATGTGACAAGGAAGTAAGAATAAGCCAAGTATTGTTTATATGGGTAATAGCTAGGTACATACCTAACTTTTTCACTTCGTCTGCAGCGTCTTTTGCATTTTGCACCATACCGAAATAATCAGATAAAATATTTATTGTGTATAAGGTAACGTGGGGACGGTGGGGTAAGAGTAACACCGTTTATTTTGCTCAGGGCAAGACAAACAATATGAGGATTCCATACAAGTGATAGTCTTACCCCACCTTACTTTAGTCATAAATTAGAGTAAACATTAACATTAAACGAGTAGGAGCCGTGTCTAGTATCGAAAAGAGCGTTACACATTCATAAAATTCGGTCGGTATAATATTTACTTAGGTACCTACTCGTAATGATATACCTTACCTACCTATTAGTATTATCAACAAACACTAGGGTCTGAATAATGCAAGTGTGATCGCCGATATTTATAGAACTGAAGTCATTCTCGGTAATTGTGATGTTTTATATAGGAAGGTACTTAAATATGTACCTATACTTACAATACTTTACTTTTGTTTTATGATACAAACAAAGGAGTTACTCAAACATGTTAATTGCCCACTTAATTATTAATACCTATTTATTGTTACGTTCCTATTTATTGTTCAGAAACTTGAACAACAATCCCTTTTTGAGTTGATATTTTGCATAGTCATTATTAGATTTATTAGGTATTACAATCGACCTGAAAAGTCGCTGGACACTTTAGCACTGTGACGATATTACTAATATTTTAACACAGTCTGTGGATTATTATTATTACGGTTTCTTGAAATTCTGTTACGTTGCCCCACTTATAATCCAGAGCAAATGTGAATCACACTTTTTAAAATTCTTCTTTACCTAGTACATGAATAACATTTATTTTCACCGATCGTTACTCAGCTCTTTACATGCAATTAATGAGCATACTATATTTTAATATGCATTATTTAATTCGTCTTCTTTTTAACAAGCTTTTATTATTAGTTAGGTCGACCTGTATGTAACTAACTATGTAATGGAATCTAAGGTAACTAATTTAACCATCTTCCAAGGATCGTAACGTCATGAAAATTGGCAGCTGTATGTAGTTCTGATGACAATACAATAATATGGTACTGTCGAACTGATCTGATGATGGAGACAGGAGGTGGCCATAGGAACTCTCGACGTGTATGTAACTAACATGTAATGGAATCTAAGGTAACTAATTTAAACATCTTCCAAGGATCGTAGCGTCATGAAAATTGGCAGCTGTATGTAGTTCTGATGACAATACAATAATATGGTACTGTCGAACTGATCTGATGATGGAGACAGGAGGTGGCCATAGGAACTCCGTGATGAAACAACGCAACCTAATTGTGTTAGGGGTTTTTAGAATTGTCTCGATGATTATTAGTTGTCTGTCGTAAGAAAAGTACAGTCAGCGATAAAAGCTTGTACAAAAAAAAAATATGCCAAAAACTTATTATTCAGTAAGGTAAGACTTATACCTATTTCCTGAAACCTGAAAATGTTAAAACATTTTTTAACTAAGTACGATAAAATTACAGTCTATTTATTCAAGTTAAGTATACCCAGGACTTTTGCATGTTTTATATTTGTCTGCAATGCGACTTTACTGCTGTGACCGTTCACGATACCGTAAAGTAACGTTTAAGTCTTCAGTCACGCAAGCTGAATTTAGTTTAGTTAGGTACCTGCATATTCAACCTTTAGATCATCATTTCCCAAACTATCGGCGCGATTCGGGAAGTGAATTAGAGATTAACTAGATACGATATAGTAAAGATATGTGACGTCCCACGGGTAAAGGTACCTTATGGCGGTTGGCGCTTACGCTATTAACGCCGCTCCAATATTATTGCGGCGCTATGCGACATAAGCGCCAGCCGCCACAAGGTACCTTTTGCCGTGGAACGTCACATATCTAGTGATCTCTAATTACTTAATTTCCCCAATCGTGGCGCCAGCCGCCATAAGGTACCTTTTGCCGCGGAACGTCACGTATCTTTACTATTTCATATCTAGTGAATCCCTAATTCATTTCCCGAACCGAACCGTAATATGGGTCGCGACCCATTGGTGGATCGCGAGCGAATATTTAGTGGGCCCTGAAACTACTAAGGAATCTGAGCGTTACCAATAATATTTTATGCCCCCTTTTTAAGACGACCCAACGGTGGGTCCCGAATTTGGCAGTATTTATTTATTTATTTAGAAATTTAATTCAGGCAACAAGGCCCATATTACAAATACCTTACAGACTAACATACATATGTATTTTATAAACTTTTGCTTTGTTAGGTGGGTCAGAGCCCAGTCAACTTTGGGAACCACTGCTTTAGATAAAGTTACTCTCGTTTCACTCAACAGGGCGCTATGTTTCATGGCTTGTTTTCGTGTGGATTTTAATGAGACCAAACTACTGTGACCTTTTTTGTGTCAAATACTTACCTACTTAATTACCGAATTAATTTACTTTAGTAATATAATTATAAAAATGTCAAAAAACAATAATAGAACGTATATAACATTAAAATCTCGTTTTTACTTAGAGAGTAGGTACTTACCTAAGTAATTAAGACAGACAAATCATAATGATTATATAGGTACTGATTTTCGATATTTTAAACGGAAAACTAATTCAACAATTAAATAAATTAAGTAGGTAGGTACTTACGTGTTTATATTACCGGACGCGGACCTAATAGGTAGTCTACCTAATAGGTAATATAAACACGTAAGTACCTGCCTACTTAATTTATTTAATTGTTGAATTAGTTTTCCGTTTAAAATATAGAAAATCAGTACCTATATAATCATTATGATTTGTCTGTCTTAATTACTTAATTTCTCTAATCTAATAATACATAAGAAATTATCTATGACGCGGTTTAATCAATTATAGTAATCCAATGATTAAACAATTTACTTAGTACGAAACATCAAACAAAGTAATATAATGTTTTTAGTACACCCGACGCACGCTGGCTCTGGGCCAAGCACATAACATTTATAACCAGAGTTTACCTACGAGTATTGAAACAAATACTTTCAGATGGATGTTTCTACCTCATTCATGTAGTTGACCCACTTTACGGGCATCAATAACGAGTGTCTTAAACAAACTTATTATTAAAATATTAATAAATAAATAAATATTTTTGTACGACGGCATACCCTTCATTGTTGGAATAGGTAAAAGAAAAACGTAAAAAATATCACCGTGGCGAATGAAGAATATTAGGAAAATAAATGCGAATGGAGAGTATTATAAATAATATTGCTGCAAACGCACTTTATCTCAATAGAGCAAAGGGCCGGTGTTCTATTCATCCATCGAAGCGCTCTATTTTCAGGATATAGATACTTAAACCACTAGCAAGCCTAACCAATCGATAAAAAAAATATTTTAAATGATACAATCAAGTTTTAAGTTAAGCTAACAATGTCTCTACCTAATAGCACTAAAAAATAAACGTAGGTACCTACCATCAAGAGATAGGGTGAGATCTTAAGTAACTAATTGGCTAAAGTGCTTGCATAACATTGAGGCGTTTCGAAAATGTTGTCACATCATGATAAGGGAATTAATTTCCGGTTGATAACATCACACTACTTTCGTTACTTTTATTAATTCTTAATACTTTATCTACATACCCAATAACTATACTTACGTACGTAATACAATGAATTGGAGGGTTCCATTCTTTATACCTACAATAATATCGGTCATAACATTCGATCTCACTCTTGACAAAAATTAGATCATTGAGTGTAGCAAATGCATTCGTTAATCGTTAACCGATCAAGAGCTGTGAAATAGGTATTTAATTGACTACATTGTGAACTGTGTTTTTAATGAATGATAAATGATATTTTATTGTGTTTTAAATCATCCGTTAATTGGAAGTTATTTAAAAATGACACAATTACGACATTCACGACGCTTGCGCCTAATAATTTTTGCAACGCAGGTTGAGGGATGACAGGTTCACAAGTCACAGAAGCGTCTTAATCTTTATTAACCACGCCAGCGCCATACCCATTTACAAACAATAATAAGCATGCATCATTCCGCACCTAAACCTACGTAGGTCTCTACAGGCATGTTTTATGCATTTGCATAAATTAACAAACTTATATTCTTGCGTTAGTGTTGCAAAACAATGGACAGACTGATGATCCTTCAATACAAGCATTAACTATATATATACACTTACATAGCCTTCATACATAGACCTGTTTTGGATACGGACCCCAACGGACCCTAGGTTGTTTGTATGTTAATGGTCTCGAGACACGAGATAGAGGATGATCGTGCCAAAATGCCTATTTTGACTCGATGCTGCAGATAGTATAGCCTACCTCGATAGTTCGGGGATATTTGTGTAAGTCTAGGCCCGTTGCATTACCTAAAGCACCTCTGATTTTACAGTTTGTGACTTGCAGGTACCTACTAGTTATGTTTTTCTTTGTTGAACGACTCGAAATATTCAGTGTTACGCAACAATGTTAGGTATGCAACGGGATGCAAACCGCGTGAAGACTCACGTGGTCATCTGACCGGATCATACTGTTCCAATAATATTCCATTTGTTAGATCGCACACTTTGTCACGACTTTATTACTCGCATGATAACATTGATAACTAGGTACCTAATGATCTAATTATGATAGCATGGTTGTTAATATTTTACAATTGTTTGAAGAAAGACTTAGGTCACATTGTAGAAGGTTGGTTACTCATTCGAAAAGTAGGTGTGACATCAGGCAGGTACCTAGGTTCAGTTTCTTACGACGTCAGATTCTTCGTCAGGTCGTTCGTTGCAGGCGTCGTGTATAGGCCGACCGAGGTGACCGTTTCCATAAAGATGGCCGTATGCTTGTTTGCCACCGACTTGGTATAAAAAAATGCTGTCTATCTAGTCAGCCTGCCAACAGCTCGACTTCGATAACATTCAAGTATTACCTACCTATTGAACACGTAACTATACCTACTTAACCAGCCTACAATGTTTAGATTGTTCCGTTAAGAATGAATGCAGCTCAAACGATAATGATACGCGCCATTTGTTTAGTAGAATTCTGATAAAACACAATCGGCTTGATTCATGAGAACTTCACGATATACATAGGTAATAGGTAACTAAAATTATTTATGGAAAATATTATAAAATTAGTTTTACAATTGTCTGAACAAATTACAAAGTACTTTTGTACTTATAAAAATGTATTGTTTGGGTTTTTCTAAACACACGCCTGCAAAAAGGCTTTTGGAATAAAGATTGGTATAAGATATGTAAAGAATGACAGCTGAAGGAGATGGCGCTACAAGTTTTGTGGTTAATTGCTAATCGAGGACTTAGTTGCGTAATTGTGGACTTAATTGTTAAACGTCAATTTTTGAAATCCGAAGTTATCTTATCCAGGTACCACAAATGTAATGGACGGAGCCGTACAGTACAGCGCCATCTACTTAAGCTGTCCAGTTGGCTTTTCGGCTTTGAATTACTTACTACGAAACACGAATTGGCTTTTGAATTTACACGCCTTACAAAAAATTAATTAAATAAGTATTTGCTTAAGGTTTTTATAGGTAGGTACTTATTATTCTGTTAAACATGGTAATTAAGGGTGGAATCACATCTATCAGCATCGAGCCGCATTTTCTATATGAGAAATTGCTCCTTAGTATGAAGATGCGTTACGCTTGCTTTCAGCTTTTCGATGCATACGCATCTTCATACTAACGAGCGATTTCTCATATATAAAATGCGGCTCGATGCTGATAGATGTGATTCCACCCTAAAGGTAACCGGCCGCGTAGCCAAGATGCCAGTTGCTTACGCTCAGTAGCGATCGAAACGCAACTATCACTGTCGCGCTAATATGGAAGAGTGATAGAGAGACATAATGCTTTTCGTTGTCGAAGCGATAGCGATTGTAACCTTGGCTAGGCCGGCAGAGTCCTTACGTTTTAACCGCTGAAAGCGCTGAACCAACAAAACAAGAATGGTAATATTATTGGTGGATATGGCATGGATTTATGGAATCCCGAAAAAATATCCCTAAGATAACATTTTACACGTTCTACACATATGACGACACACAACAACAACAACAACAACAACAACAACAACAACAACAACATTTACGTAATGTCCCTAAAAGTGTAGGAGTACAAAGATTTAACTGCAAGATTGCAAGACTTCTTTACAAGCCAGTTGTTATTTCATAAAAACTCTATAATAACTAGTTTAAACCGTATATATATAGCTTCTTCATTATCACCAATACAGAGAAGGTCGCGTGCTGCACACAAGTTGTGAAATACCTACACTGAAAAAAAAACCGAAATACTGGATTAATTAGGTACCTACAGTATTTTCGAGGATATCAAACGTAGATAAATGTCACCTAATTTATGGTCACAATATTTGTTTTATTTTATTACAATACGAAAAGCTGTTCATTTCCTAAATAACAATCAATTTTAGCAGAATGAAAAGTACACATTACACATTAATTAGCTCATCGACAAGTGGAATAGTTATAGTTCAAGACCGGGTCAATCTGGCTATCTGCACGACCTATCGGATTTATTAATGTCATGCAGTTGCAACAACCTTATTCACAATTTTCACAAATCCCACTAAACAGCCAACCAATATAAGTTTGGTCTGCGATTAAACATGCTAGATACTGATCTCGAAGTCAGTTTATACAAGACTGAGCTCACAATAGTCAAATTGTTATGTGAATAAGCACAGTTTGTTTACAGAAACTGCACGGACGTGATTATGTCTCAGACGTTTATGGTATCAACGTTTTATTGCCGGCGATGATGACTGATTACGATAACACAAATGGAAAATGGGGCATAATGGACATGTTATGTGGTTGCAGATCAATTCAATAGATGGCGTGGCGCGAGATATGGACTAATCCGTCTATATTTTTCTAGGCACGACAGGCAAGAGGCGCCAGCTTTTATAACATAAACCTATTTAACCAGGCACCAATGTTAAGACAAATAGTAGACTCTACTCCGACCATAGTTGGTCTAGTGACGGAAGTAGTGTCACCCAATGTATGGGACGTGCAAATTTTGGTATCGGATGAATTCACTTGGCACAGATGTAGTATACGTCAAGCTAAGCCAATCCAGCCCGGTAGCCAACCGCCACCCCCTGGTGGGTAGACAGGGGGGCATCCAAAGTTACACGCAGCATATCGGCTTCTATTTACCTACCACCTCGAGTTTGGTATCATTTCCAGATAAATCGGGCATGAGGAATTCATTATTGAGACATTTGATGTACAGTTTAATAGAAAAAAATAAAAATATTGACGAATAAATCAAAATCGGTGTGCTATTTTTAGGGTTCCGTACCCAAAGGGTAAAACGGGACCCTATTACTAAGACTTCGCTGTCCGTCCGTCCGTCCGTCTGTCCGTCCGTCCGTCCGTCTGTCACCAGGCTGTATCTCACGAACCGTGATAGCTAGACAGTTGAAATTTTCACAGATGATGTATTTCTGTTGCCGCTATAACAACAAATACTAAAAACAGAATAAAATAAAGATTTAAGTGGGGCTCCCATACAACAAACGTGATTTTTGACCGAAGTTAAGCAACGTCGGGCGGGGTCAGTACTTGGATGGGTGACCGTTTTTTTTGCCGTTTTTTGCATTATGGTACGGAACCCTTTGTGCGCGAGCCCGACTCGCACTTGCCCGGTTTTTTTATTCAACTATTACTATTATCAGCCGAAACTAGAAATGCTAGAAAGTTGAAATTTGCACACCAGGTTACATTTATAATGTGTACAAGAGATAAGAAGCGATTTTGAAAAATTCAACCCCTAAGGGGGTTAAAAAGGGGATGAAAGTTTGTTTGGGGTTCATGTTCTATTTTAAGCTAGGAATTTCAAACTTCGTTAAAAGGTATAATATTAAAATACAAGAAAACTAATTTCAACGTTTTTGAAAATTCATCCCCTAAGGTGGCGAAATAGGGGTTGTAAATTTGTATGGAGATCAAAATTTTTTTCGAGTGTGGGGCTTGAAACTTTTTGTATGTGCATATTATTAGAATACAAGAAAAGTTATTTCAGCGTTTTTAAAAATTCATCCTCTAACGTGGTTAAAAAGGAGTAGAAAGCTTGAATCCATTACAAATTACTTTGACTGCCCCCCCTGCCTACCTGCCAGGGGGTGGCGGATGTCTACCGGGCTCAAACATAGACCTATCATATTTCAGTGGGCTCAAATAGCTTAGCTTTAAGTATATTACATCTGTGCTAAGTGAATTCATCCGATACCAAAATTTGCACCTTATGACACTACTTCCGTCACTAGTCGCGGTACAGGCGGTAATAAATATGATTCTCTCTACATAATCCTAATCCGACTTTAAATAGTATTTGCAGAAATCCTACATGGATCCGTAGCTTACGGGATTTATTTTCCGATATGAGTTATATGACTATCAAGAGTTATTTTAAGAACACATCATATTAACCAACTTTATATTTTATCGCTGAGTAGGTAGGTACCTACGGTCACGGTCATAACAAACATGAAAACTTATCTTCGTTTCATTCGAACGGCAAAGGACAAAAAGACGTAGATATGTGTACATTTATTATTATTAGTAAATAAGGTAGGTACACTTGCGTACTTTCATGCTCACTTGCGACTTCATCAAACGCATCATGAGTATCATGAGTTTACCTACCTCGAACTCGATAGTGTATGTCCTATAGATCATTCGCACTACAAATTAATAGGGAATAGTGTAGACATACCCTAAACTCGTATTTAAAATGCGCAAGTTTCATAAAGAGTCATATTAGTTGAGAAAAATGTACTGAACTTCAAGGAAAACTTTACCCCTTTTCGGTAGGTAACTGCCAATACATTTTGTGCGAAGTCCCGCAATTTTGAAAACTTTTCGTCTGCACATCAGTAAATCGTACCAATACCGATACAGGGCAATGGCCACTGAGGTGGGCATCCGTCACGGCACAATTGCGACCGCTCAAGTGGAATCAAGTGCACTAAACTCTGATGTTGCGCCTACAGACATCCGCCACTCGGGTATAACTGTGTCACTCAATGTCATTGGGTCCTTCGCATGTAAATAATCCCAATGAAATCGCCTTTGAGATCCTCACTTGGTGTTTGCTGGGTATAAATATGTAGGTAGGTATAGGTATACACTTATACAGGTATTTAATATGATAAGCAATAGGCATTTACAATAGTCATCCGTAACTTAACATTGTACAAAGACAATATTTTCTTAAATCAATTGGAGACGTCACAATACCTCTGAGAAAGTTGATAATTAGTGAGTCATAGTAGTGTTTACGAAGACGTATATATATAAAGATAACAGCTTTAATAATGCCTTTGTTACACCAAGTAATTAAGTATTAACCTCATCTTGCTAACTCAAGATGACGTGGCACTGCGAAAATTATTGTGAGCCTGAGTCACACACACTTTAAATAGGTAGGTGCCTGTCTTTTGTTTTTACTTAACTCTAATACATAAAGCGTCTAATAATGTCCCCAAGAGAACAATACCCAGTGGCGTAGCTAGGGGGGGGCGGCGGGGGCGGCCCGCCCCGGGTGTCGCCCATTTGGGGGGTGACAGCCGACCGTGAACATCAGTAGTGCCATCTATAAAAAATCGTAAAACTGTGGCAGATTGCACAACCGCCATTAAGGAAATAATATACAACATGCCCGCATGAGGAACCCGAGAGATTTTAACAGAATATTCCTGATCATATTTAAAGACTAAAATGTTCTATAAACTGTTTTGGAATTCGCCTAGCTTCATAGTCCAGTACCACCAGCATAGCAATGTACAAATTGCAGAACATTCCCAAAAAGCGGAAACGTTCTCGAGAATGTTCTCAGAACATTCTTGCAACATGGAAATTATTGTTCCGCCATCTTGGATTTTTTCAAAAAAAATTTTTTGTCATAGGAATCTAGAGGCCTCTATCTCCCGCCATGCCAAATCTCAGCGCGCTCGGACCAACTTGAAAAAATTTAAAAAAAAAGTCGGCCATTTTGTTTTTTTTTAATGCAGGTTGTTTTGTCTCGGGGCCCTCTATGACATTTGGTCGAGCACCCCCCACCTATCACGCACCCATTAAAAGTTGCCATACGAAATAAAAGTGGCCAGTTTTCCCGCAATTGTAGCATTTTTCCAAAAAAAAAATTTTCATAGGTATTTAGAGGACTCCGAGATTCCGTGACCAAAATTTCAGCGCGCTAGGACAAACTTGAAAAAATTAAAAAAAAAGTCGGCCATATTGAAAAAAACATGGCGGCGTCAAAAACTGCCAGGGTCCCTCTATGACATTTGGTCGAGCACCCTCCACCTAGGTCTGACCGTTTGGCCGGGCCGTCATACATTTTTCTGACCGGAAGCGGTAGACCAAAAGTCGGAATTTTCTGGGGGTAAGGATACTACACCTAAACTATCGTGAATATTCATGGTATAAACTACGATAAATAAATAAATTCTCGTTCTCGAGAACATTCTCAAAAGTTACCAAAAAATTCTCATGTGGAAAGTTTCGCAACTTTGGAAAGTTTTTTTTTAATTATGTGATTATTTCTGTAATTGACAAAAAAAAGTTAAAATTATTTTTGGGTGACAGTTTTACAAATTATAGCATTTACATTTTATGTACAAAAAAATCGAAAAACGAGAAATTATCATGTGAAAAGTTTCGCAACTTTGGAAAGTTTTTTTTAAATTATGTGATTATTTCTGTAATTGACAAAAAAAGTTAAAATTATTTTTGGGTGACAGTTTTACAAATTTACATACATTTACATTTTATGTACAAAAAATCGAAAAACAATTTTATTCTGGCGAAATTGACGTAAATTCTTTTAGTATATTTTCCTTATTTTGGCCTCAGAAATGCATGGTTAAAATCTCTCGGGGTTCCTGGTATGTAACAATAATATGTTGGCGCCTCGTAGGTTTTTTTATTCAGAAAGGTTTTTTTTTTTTATTATGTGATTATTTCTGTAATTGAGAAGCTATGTCACTGTTTCTAATTGGGTGACTCTGGACTATTTGAAATTCATAGTGAAATGGGATTTTACAGAATCTCTTTCAAATCGCGCACTTGGCAAAAAGTTTTTTTTTTAACGTAAATTATTTGTATATCTTTCACGGGACAATGATGACTCGGACCTTTGGGAGGCATGCGCGGAGCCCAAGCCAACAAATAGATGCCCTTATGACACTTATGAAATGTGGGTTACACCGAGCGGATGCTGTCCTTGCCCGTGTCATAGAAGGCGCGCAGAGGCAACACCCGCCAGGGTGTGGACTATTGAGAGTTCATGGAATCTAAAATGAAAGCGATGGAGTAAATTGTGAGCTATGGAATATTAAACGTAATTTTATAATTGTAAAATATTAAACATATTTTACAATTTTGATTGAATTTTGGGGTGACACCCACAATTTCCGCCCCGGGTGCCACCCATGCTAGCTACGCCACTGACAATACCTACCTACTCATATTTCCCGCAATACTCCTCGAATGCACCAACAATATCTGCATTATGATTGGATTTAGAGATACAGTACAGTAGACAAATTGTTAAATCAACCAAAATTTGATTTTAAGCTGTTACACACTTTGTTTAAAAAATGGAATTAGGTAGGTACTTAGGGCTTAATACAATGCGCAAGTGTCGAAATCGGGATGCTGCTTAAAACATCTGACACAGATGATAAAGGCCTATTATATAATACATTGATATACCCAAGTCACTTTATGAATCACAGATGATAATATTATGTAGTATAACCCAATATGTCAAATCTTATTACCCCTGTTCCTAACTGTAGGACGTAGGTAGGTACCAAACATACAGGTTAACGATAATGATGATAAATTATTTAATCTGAATGAATATTTAAGACAAACTTATCTTCTTTCCAGGTCACTCCGGTCGTTTATGAGAAAGGACAAGAAGAAGCAGTCGCAAGACAGCAAGCTCAACCATCAGGTGAACGGCGACAGCAGCCCCGTGGTCTACCGCCGCGCGCTGCAACGTAAGATGCACGTCCGGAAACCATGAACAGACAATAAAGCTTGCACTACCACTTGATCATTTTCATTACTAATTTTCCCCATTAATGCTTATTAGCTATGCTTAATAAACATAAGGAACGTACCTAAATAAATTCCTTCTATTAGAAAGGACAGGTAAGAGCAGTCGTAAGATAATAAGCTTAAGCCTTTATAAGGCAGAGTGAATATGTTTCCCACGTGATTTTGAACTTTGTTTCAAAGGGATAAGGTTCAATGTTGCACAATTTCAGACACCCTTATGCCTTATAAGGTGGTTAACCAGCGAACGACTACAACAGTCGCTTTGTTAACAGTCGCTCGTTACAATGGAAGATGCAAGTTCAGAAACTATAAACATTAATAACCCTCGATCATGTTCATTACATTACTAATTTACCCTTTTATTGCATTGCTTGTTGAGGTAAGTAAATTCCTATTATCAGAAAGAAGTCAAACAAACAAAATTAACCAGTTTAAACTTACCTAATCTTGGATTAAATTAAACGTTGATACCTACGAAAGTAGGCGCCTTAAAGAGTGATGAGCTACACTTGCAAATGATAAATAGTGAAGAATTACCTAAATAGGGAAAATATTATTACCTACACAATACCATTCATTTCTGGTTAAGTAGGTATCAAATTTATCCTGTTCTCATGCTTCTATACTAGTAGGTGTTACCCTTATCTAAAGTGGCGTCATTCTGAGCATACATAGAGTGTACATACTTGTGCAATAATGTAGGTGAGAGAGCCGTGTCCTCGATTATTTAAGTACATAAATCTGATTCTTTACTGGCTACTAAAATAAACAAGAATTGCTAAATACGTTCAGATTGAAACTGGCAATACCCATTGCAGTAGTTCAGACGGGTACGGTGACGGTGGTGTCGACAAAAAATAATGTGCTGTCACGCTGTCACCCACGTTTCAAGTTAGTATACAGCCCTTGTTACCTCTAGGGGGCTCAAGAACCTCTCTGCAAAACACACGGGGGTACAAACAGGGGGTAGTTTGACAGGTCAAACCATCTTCAGGACAGGATTCGGGGTCGTTACCAATTTCGCGTAACACGACGTTTTAGTAATTGGTTCCGTTCTGCGCAGACACATCGACGTCATCAGGGGCGCGCAGCACCGTCGGGTCCCCGGAGCACGCGGACCGCTACATCTACGGGGGCTCCATCACGCCGCTACCGCGCTCGCGGTTTCAGGAACGCTTGCGCAGCCCTAGCAACTATGAGGTCAACTCACTCAGGTATGCGCATCTTCCTTTGCTATTTCCACATAGAATAAATTCGGAAACTTCTCATACTTTTGTATGGGGAATGGAATTTTCTATTTCTAAAATGGAAACTTTTTTTCTTGTAAAATTTTCTAGAAATCTACGTGAACTAATAGGAAAGTTTCCCCAACTTGCACATCTGTATTTATAGGTTTATTACACTGGTCCTGCTAGGTGAAAGTTGTAAAAACCTAATTGTCACCGTTATATTTTCCAGCACGACACCCCGCATGGCCCGCAGCGAGGTGTCGGGCTCCCGGCTAAGCGTGGAGAGCACGAACCCATTCGACGAGGCCCCGATACCGCCCGTGCGCGCCTCCCGACGCAAGAAGAAACGCGCGCCGATGCCGCCACAAGGCGCGGCCGATACCTCCGTAAGTTAACAACCCACGCTACGTCCAAGTCATATAGTCATAATCCTTTTAGACGATTTTCGAAATCCTAGCGCCCGTAAATCCTTAGAATTTTAGCAACCTTGTACATTTACATTGTACATTTTTAAACAGACTTCCAAAATATGGAATGTTCATGAAACAAAAAATCTTAATCGTGAAAACTGTTAAGTGTTACACTATTAGTCTTGTTACTTAAATATGTACAATGGAATCGGAAGATAAATATTAATCACGTCATATCAATTGCAGGCAAGCAGCATAAACACCACATTGAACATCAGCGAGGTCGAAGAAACAGCTCCCAAGAAGGATCCGGATTTGGAAGCTGAAGATGTAAACTTAAACGTCGAACTTAAAATAGTTGAGGACGAGGAAATGAAAACCAAAGATAAGGAAACAGAGAAACCTCCAGATGTCGTTCAAGATACAATTGTAGAAGGTGTAAAAGATTCCACAACCGAAGCTGTCCTTAAAGATACAACGATAGATATTTCAAAAGATACTACCGCTACAGAAACAATACAAGTTTTAAATAATGATTCAGTCACGGCACCCGTTTTGACCCATCAGGATTCCGACGATGATGTCGTGGTTAGGAGCGCAGAAAATGGTCTACACGAGACCAAATTGAGTAACGCGGATTCGGAAGGCGACATTCTTGATAAGGTATCATTCCCCAAAGTTGACATTACCAAATATAGAAGAAATTCCAGCGTCAACGAAGACGAAATCCGACTCAGAAGAGGTAACTTAGAAGATTACCATACTCTCGCAAATAAGAGAAGCAAGAGTCTCAATAACACCTCGGACCCAGTCTACGTGGCATATGACATCAACCTTAATGAAAGCAGATCTGACAGAGATCTAAATGGCAACGACGAGCCCCAAAAAGTAATTTGTAAGCTTTATGACGGAACGGTGAGAAAACAAAGTGTCGATAATTCTATTTCCAGTACTGAAAAAGAATTTATCGAAATCGATAGAGCTACAAGGGAGCTTGAAAGGGAAATCAGTAAGTTGAACTCGGCTTTAATAGACGATGAAGACATACTGGGTGCGCCTCGGTTGTCTGTCACTGATATAAAGCGCAGATTTGACAACAATAATTCCTCGCCCCCTAATCCCATACCAAAGCCTAGAAGAAGTCATTATGGGGGTAACTCGCCTGACCACGTCATCTAAGGTTAAGAGTATGTTTTAACAATATAAAACGCAGTAGTTACCTGTGGCAGCAATGCTAGTGGTATTTTAATTCTCAGTAGTAATTGACCAATATAATCCGGGAATGAGATTGAAGATTAAACGATACGGGAGGCTGTTTTAAAAATTCTTGCAACGTGCCTACATAATACAAGAGAGGATCTCTTTCTACACAAAGAAGTTGAAAAGACACTTTGCATTAATTAGAGATTAGGTACATGTGTATATAAAACGACTCCCCAAGAATTACATTTACGGTTACCACCAGTAAATGTAATTTCACCGATGTTGTACCAGCCGAGGATACACCGGTTTCAGTTGGTTGTAGGAACTAAATACTGTCTACTACTGGGAATAACTCTTATCTATACAACTACATTGGGGAAAGTAGTTACTATGTACTTTATGGACTTGCGGTTATGAATTGTCATATTTGTTACATAAATTTTAAATTTACTTAATGTGCATTCAAATTACACGTTTTAAATTAATAGTTTTGGATCTCACATGTCAAAATTCAGAATGCAGTAGTTTGTAGGTACATATTTGATAGACAGGTATGAGCTATATCAAGAGAAATACAGAAAGACAAGAGTGCACTCCATACATGTTTTGGTACAAAAAAGGCTAATATTTTTATAGTCGAAATCTAGCATCGAGTAGCGGAATTATCAGCACTGCGAAGTAGCAGTAGTAGTTCTGTCAAGTGACCATAGATGTTGCACCAACCGGAAAGTCTTATTTTGTTGAGCATTAGACTTTCCGGTCGGTGCTCCATCTATAGTCTTATTGGTACCAAAACTGACGTATGGAGTGAGCAATCTATGTATTTTTTTCTCTATGGCTATATTATAATTATCACAAATAGTGAGAACACTGGCTGAGGGTGGAAGTTTTGCCATAAATAACTATATTAATATATCAGTGTAGTGTAAGTTTTTCAATGTGATAATTTCATTTCCTATAAATAATTTTATTTATGTTGATTTATTAAAATTAATAATGGTTGGCTGGTAGAAACACTTGTTCTAGATTAAAACGTAATACATATATCAAAAGCAAACTGTTTTTAATGTTGCTCGTTGTTTAATAAATTATTATTTTAATAGTGGTGATATAGTTATTTTCATTGAAACCAATAAATAGGATTTACTTATATAACTTTAATAAAATTATACTACAAGTCGTAATTTTGTAAAATATATTGGACTATGTGTACACATATTTTTATTGTATATAAACATTTCATAACTTACTTATTCTTCCTTTCATATACTTAATAAATCTTGGTAAATTTGACGTGACAGTGCTGACGAGTACTTTATATTCCTTTGGTAGCTTCTTCTGCTGCCTTGCCTGAAATCACACGATATTCTATATTTTTCCTTATAATATATTGCATATTTTTTAATTCTCTAAATCAATTTAGCCTGTAGGATTCAGTTTGGATCCATTGCCAATTTTTTTTATGACATCACTTACAAGTAGTGCAATGAATATTTATTTTTATTATTACTTCCATAGTTATTGAAATATAGCATAGCCAGCTTAAAGGGGACCTAATGTCTAATGTGTGTGCCTAATCTGTGTGTAATAGGGTTCATAGTAATTTTAACGAGGGCGCGAGATCCCCACGTATAGGTGTAGGTTCTCTTACAAAATACTTCGCTGCGAGCAGCACTAGTGAGTTGACTCCAACACCATTTTATTCAACAACAGCCTATGTTTATCCACAGCATAGACTAGGAATCCTCTAGACCGAGTTTAGAGCAATTATTTCATGCAACCGATGCTGCCAAAAATGCGGGGGTGCGCGGGACGAGGTGAGCGAGTTCCCGTGCCGTGATTGGTCCGTTCAAACGACGAACGAGTTCACGGACGTCACACAAAGACACTTTCGACTCGAACATGGAGTAAATTTACCGTATACCGGCAGAGAGGGTAGCGCGACTATGCTCAGTCTAGAGGATGTTTTGTCTGTGACCCACAGATATAATTTCTTATAGTTTGTTTCATTTATTTAATTACAGGTAAACAATGTCAACGCAACTAAAACAAGCGAACACGCTCTGGTACTGATTTAGTATGGGAATGCATGTTTAGTATGCCCCATGCATGATCAATACACGAATAAACGTTAGTATGTTTGGTTTGGTTTTATGATGTTTGAATGTTTATTCCTCAATCATACAAAAATTGCTGGAACAGAATTCTCAACTATTTTCTACTTATAATAATGATATTAGGTCATAATATAATATCATACCTTGTTTTTGAGTACTGGTGATAACGCATTCAATTTTTCTACAAGATTCAGTTTAGCAGCCAGTGCATCTGTTTCATCTTCTGAATATAGATCAATGATAGTATCTATTGCCTCCGCTAGCACCCAGACTTCGTTCTCTTTATGTGCTTGGTCTAATATGAAGTCTGTGATGGTGCATATTACGTTTTCCGAAGCGTCGTTCAAGGTGTTCACCAATAGGAGAGCCAGCAGTCCGATCATACGGATCAGATTGGATCGTATTTCTGGAGCAGTACATTCGCGGATGCCTGTTAACATCATCTGAAATAAAAGGATATTGGCTAAGTATTTGAGTATGAAAGTGGTCTTAAAAAAACATAAATTTCAACAATGTGGGAATCTAACGTTAGTAACCTTTTACTTTTTATTTATTTATCGCAATGACTTTAATGCACCTTGTTATAAGACTTTCACCCAATACGAGAAAAAATTGCAGTATTATAATATATAAAATATTTTAGCAGTCTATATGTAGGTATGCTTGTATGTTTCAATATGGGTCATTGGTATGTTGGTTGTTTTCCACTGTAAAATCTAAACTATTCCCTAAACTAACCTGACTTTGGTAAACAAAGTGTCAGATTCGTTACGAATGGGTTTTATAGCCTCGTGAGACTGTCCATATTTGTTGCAATCTAATTAGAACCTTTCGTGAACGAAATAAAGTAGCAATTCTTTTGTTTCATTACTTTTTACAACAAACTATACTGCAAAACGTAATTCAAAACCAAAAAAAGTAAGAAAATGTTGCCACTTTTTACTTGCGCGTCTTGTATTTATGTAAAAATAAGTAAATAAAAGTACTTTTTTAAATCGTAGGAGTAAAATTACTAATAAATAAATTATCTTAGCGTGATTATTTATCAAAAGGAATTTACTATTTTACATACAAATTATTGCAGGGGCAACATTGTCTTACTTTTTTTGGTCTTGAATTACGTTTTGCAGTTTAAATTCGTTCTAATTTACTTAAAGACGTTCCTTCGTTCTAATTTACAAGGTCCAAATAAAAAATCGGTAAACTTGATATGGTGGGTCTTACGAGTCTGTAGTGTAGGATAGTTTTTGACATGTTTAGCCACGATAATTTAAATAAGTACCTCCAAATCAGAGACAGCTAAATCACTGAATAGAACATTATCAGTGTTTCCATTCTCCCTGAGCTTTATTTTATCTAACGACGCTCTCATGACGGCCGTGGCTGACTCCAAGAGGAAAGCGTCGGAGTTCTGTTTAAAGACCATCTTGCCCGCCTCCACCCAAAGCCTGTAGACGCCGTTTACCCCACCAAGGTTCTCTATGGGTAAACTAGATAACATGTTGTTTACGCATAGCAGAGATCGTGTTTGTAGATTTTGAAGTCTGGAAAACATAACTTTTATTACTTTGATAGTACTTTCGCATGAGCTGTAAAAAGTAGCAGTTGCAGAACTCTAATGACATTATTCATAAACGCGTTACTGGCCTGAATTAGCTATGAATCGTTTCTCTTTATCTGTCATTTTGACTTATGTATTTGTAAGAGAGGGACATAATTTAACTAAATCAGGCCCGTAATGTTTTATGAATAAGTTAAAATTTTACGGGATATACGTCCACACAAACGGAGGCGCGCGCTCTCCTTTGGTTCAGCAAATAAGATTATATCAGATATTTTCGCGCACTTTGTTTAACAAGATATTATTGCAAGCCAGAACAGCAGCAGTAAGATCGCCTTTATCAATAACGATAATTTTATCTCTTTACCCAGAGCAACTTAGAAACTTTCCGAGAATATGGAAGACGAAGGAGTTAAAGTAATAGGTACTTACTTTTTATAGAGCAATGCTGATCCCTCATATTCTTTCAATATCATCAACACATTTTCCGCAGGTAACTGCGTCTTCGCCCACACCTTGTCAAATATTTCCAGTGCCACCAGGGCCTCTAAAATTTCAGTTGGTAATTTATCTTCAGGCAACATAGTTTCATCACCATTACAATTCAGGTCATCATCAGGCAGGTCTTCACTGTCTGATGACTCCCCGTCGTCCACAGAGTCTTCAGCGTCTGAAATAAGAAAAAACTAATGAGAAATCTCTATTCTATGATCTCATAGATTCGTCTAAAAATACTATTAATTAAATAAAATTAGATACTTCTATCCAACTTCTATCATTGTTCCTAAGAATGCTTTTAAAATATTTTCTACAATACAATGGAGCCTACAAATATCCCCTTTAATACCATACATTTTGAAATCATAAAGCTAGCGACGTTTTTATGTCAAATTTAGAAGCTACTTCAGCAAGCTTACCTTCACTAGAACAAATATTGGCGACTATCTCCACAGCACTCTGCTGCGCATCCAACATTTGTGTGACAGATTTTATGTGATTTTCCAACTCTTGAGCCGCTTTTCCTTTTGGCGCTGTAATCTTACCAGCTCCATCAGGCAATGGAACATTACTAGAAAGCTGGTTACATGCTGCTCTGTGATCTTCAGAGAGAGTGTTGGCTAGAATGGCAATAATCTGGTGAATGACATTGCCAGGCAGACTATTTATATTTCCACATATGTTTATAGTGACTCCGGCAGCAAGAGTCTTCACTAAAAGCATTGCAGGCTCATTGCTCTCTATTGACAGTAACTCCTGTAACTTCTTTTCTGAATTAGACTTTATTTTCTCCATAGCTTGTGGATTATCTTCTACAACCACTATAAGACATTGTAACACTGCAGTTACAATGTCATTTCCAAAAATATTCAATTCCAAGTATCTGGGTAATATGTCTAATATTCTTGACTTTCCAAGGTACTTGATAGCTAGATCTGCAAGAAAGACCGATGATTGTTTGTTATTGTTAAAATATTCATCAAAATAAAATCATATTAAGGCATTCTACGACATTGTCTACTTTTGTCCTGTACAAATGTGAATCTTAAGTTGTATTTGTTGTTTTTTCTGTCACAATAGATGTTAAAAATGCTCAGTAAAATAATCATTAACTTGAAATATTGTTAAAAAGTAGGTAATATACGAAATAAAATGCGTTTGTATAGGACAGCTCATGTAATGCCCCATGGGTATTAACCTATTCAAAGAAATTGTTAATATATTACAATACCTGAGCTTTCACACAAGTTCCAAAGCAGGTTAATACACTGAATAATTGTATCCATATCCTCATCTTTAGTAGCAGAACTGGACTCTGGTGTAAAGGATTCTGTATGCTGAAAAATAGATAGGATAGGCTGTTTAATGTATTGTAACCAATAGGGTTATCTGGCCTATATGGGCTTGTGCACAAATCACGCGAGGTTCGATAGGGGGAGGTGGAGTCACGAAAAAATCACGATAGATCACGTTGGGGGAGGGGGGTATAAGGAAACCTCACATGTATTTTTCTACAGTGAACGAAACTAAGAATAAAAAACCTACCACATGAGTAGATACTTTTTCTCGGTTTCGTTAAACATAAATCTTCACTCTGCACTTTAAAACAGCGAGTCTTTTTAACGAAAATAGAAAAATAAACAAGATGTTCGATATACAATACTACATGTCTTAAAATTAGGTTGAATGAAAAAATTTCAAAAAAATACACGTGAAGTTGTGTGGGGGAAGGGGGGTAGCCAAAAACACCTCGCGTGATTTGTGCACAACCCCTATAGTATAATATAGTAGTATAGTATAAGGCTGTGGGAGTCATCGGAAAGTCATGCCATGGACGCCAAGGACGGCTACAGCCGACAGCTTCGCCAATGCAATAGGGACTTGCGCGGGACTCCGTAAAGTTCAATTTCGCTTAAATAATCGCGATTACATGGCCTCCAGGGTACAGCATATTCCTTCGCCTTCAAAAGGCGTTCAAAAGGTTCAAGTGGTTCTAGAACTAGTTTTTATTTGTGTGATTTGCAAGAAAGAGAACAGCCAGACAAACATGGCAAATATAATAAGTAATAAGGGTTCCTATTTGACTATGGAATCCTAAAAAAGGTAATGATTCCATATTTTAAAATGTGCAAAATAGTCCATAAAAATTAAAAATATATTTTTATTTAGATCTGGATTGGTTGGGTCAAAGACACTAACTAAAGCATAAAATTGTACCTCATGGAAGTAACATATTAGTGTGGTCATAGCATCTTGTTCAAGCAGGCCCTCGCAGGCCTCATGTCCCACAGCAGAGAAGTTCCGCAGCGCTCCAGCAGCAGCATTCCTGACGGAACTGGCCTGATCTAGCAACAGTGGAGCTACCACTTTGATTAGACCTTTGTTTAGAACAAGTTCAATGTTTTCTGGAGTTTCTATTAACATGGCAAAGGTTTGAAGGCCACAATATTTCTCTTCCACATTAGCAGCCTGTAATTTAATAAAAAAAATGGAAATAATTAAATTATTATCTTAAATATTTTAATTTTTCAGTTGAAAATGCCTAAGATAAATGCAATGCAATTTCTTCATTAATATGTTTTTCATTTTTTACATAGAATTATTGTCAGTGATTTATTTTAATAGTATTGTAAATTTATAATCTAAAAAGACAAACATAAAAAGAGAGCAATATGTTGGTTAATAATGTGTGGGGTTCTGGGTTATAGATTGGGTAGGACTGGCTCATTGTCAGTCAAGAATTTTTTGTTTACAAAATCATGGCAGTCAAAATTATTGTGTAGTAATACCACACTTTCTCATTTAATATTTTGAGTTAACATGGAAATTGTATTTGAGTTTGCCTTCTTGTTCTGCCTCTTCCGGTTTTACATCTTACAGGTTAATCTAATCTAACCTAGAGAGTAGAGAGCCCCAGTTACTATGGAATGGAACTATGCAAAAAATCTAGTAATGTAGCAGAGTAAAATATCACCAATATTGTTGAAAGTAAAAGTGATAAAAGGCGCTGTATCTCCAAATTATAAGAAAGGCGTTCGAACGAGCACATAAATTAATGTTGGAGATAAGAGAAGGTAAAATAATTTGGATTCTAACCTGTAACTGATCGAGGATAGTTTGAACTACATTTTCTTTCGAATCCACCATCACTTCTTCTTCTACTTCGGAATTCTGAGCGACTACATTTTGCCTGACCTTCGTACGCTTGGGTTTTCTTATTTTACCCATGTTGTTAATTAAAAACGCAGGAGTCTTAGTTGAACTGGAGGTTAGCAGTGTTGACACCAAGCCATGCGACATGCGTACTTTTGACAGTTTTGACTTTGACAAATTGAATGACAATGACATTGTTTTTAAACAATTATGGCCTGGATGCGAGTCTTTTAAGCCAAATGACAATGTCTTATTTCTAACATACGAGAGAATCATATTATCTTTCTCTTACACTAGTACTAGCACCCAAAAGAAAAGGATGAGTATAGTTTTTTTTGTTCTTATTTACTGACAATTTGGTTTGACCAACTATATTTTCTTTTATACTCCAGTAAAGATACGGTTACGTTAAACATTAATTAGTAATAGGCAATTTTTTTTTATTCCTGTTCTTTAGATCATTTTAAGATACTTTATTTTCGAATCCAACAAACTTTCTGCCCGGAAGTAGGTAAAAAAAAATAGTTAAAAAAAGAGCCGTTCTTGTTTGTTAAAAATAGTAATAGTATTTTTAGTTCGTAAACGTGACGAAAATAATATTTATAATGAGTCGACAATGGAATCAGTCAAAATATTAACACGGAAAATAACTAATTCAATAAATGGCGGGCCTCACGGATATACGTCGTAACTTGATATAAAAAAAAAGTAATAATTAGGTCTTTGATTGAATTACCATAAAACTACCTCATTAAGCTATTTATCCGAGAATCCGACATCAATATTATTTGTATCACTTGTATATATATTTACGCCTTAAACATGCTAGAAAAAATGGTTATAGATATAATTTCTTGCAGACTTTGTTCTGATAACGTTCAAAGTGATATTCAATACATAATCACACAAAAATATGGTCAATGTAATAAATATGTGCATTTTAACAAATTCGCTAAATGAAACTACCAAATTTGAACTCTTTGCGCTAATGCTAAGGATTACATTTCCTTGCGGCGCGCGGGGACAGTTTCAATGCGGGCGGTGGCGGGAGTTCGTGCCAAGGACGCGTGGATAGTATGTAGGTAAGTATGTACTTACCTACAAGTTGCTACAAGTGACAGGCCAATTCGAAAGTGCGCGGGCGTCTCGCTCGCACCAAATATTTGTGCGGCCAAGTCTGAGCAAAATGAACGCGCGCGTGAATGATAGCTGATTAAAAATAACTGATATCATTTCCAATATTATTGGTTGATGTTCAAATTATATTCGTAATTATATACGTCAATTATGACCCACTACAAAAATTAAAATTGCGCATGACTATCTATCGTTCTTATTTAATTTCAGAATGGCATAGTGTGGAGTGGCATTATAAAAGGAATACTTATTATCGTAGTCATTTGACAGTTTTGGTGACACTTTCACATTCTGTCACAGCGAAGTGTGTAGGCCCACTCTTTAATTTGATATTAACGTCTATCCAACAACTTTGTCAGTAGAAAAAGGCGCGAAATTCAAATTTTCTATGAGACAATAACCCTTCGCGCCTAAGCGTCTGTAGACTTTTTTTTTTAACAAACGTATTATATTGACTATTTCGTGCTCTTTCAATTCATAGTTTACGTTCCATAATAAGTATAACATAGTAAGTTCCATAATAAGTATAACATAGTATAATAAGAGTCGACGTGAAATATATGTTTACACTTTTGCACCTTACTCCTTTGCAATAAGGCAAAAAGTACGGCTTTAAAATGACAGCGTTTTACACAAAAATAAAACGCTAATTAAATAACTTACCATATTCGGAACGGAATAGCGGTGGTGGCCGAGTGGATATGACGTCCGACTTTCAATCCGGAGGTCGCGGGTTCAAATCCTGGCTCGTACCAATGAGTTTTTCGGAACTTATGTACGAAATATCATTTGATATTTACCACTAGCTTTTCGGTGAAGGAAAACATCGTGAGGAAACCTGCATACATCTGCGAAGAAATTCAAAGGTGTATGTGAAGTCCCCAATCCGCATTGGGCTAGCGTGGGGACTTATAGCCCAAGCCCTCTCGCGCATGAGAGGAGGCCTGTGCCCAGCAGTGGGACGTGTATATAGGCTGAAATGATGATGAATGATGATGATGATTCGGAACGGAACCTAAGAATAAATAATATTGAGAGTGGCAACACTGTCGTAGGGGGCTATTCATAAATTTAAGTCATTTCAAATGGGGGGGGGGGGGGGGGTCTGGACATCGGATGATGGTAGCATGACGCAGGAGGAAACGGTGTCATTCGAAGCATGATTTTTTGATGATTTTAGGGGGGGGGGGGGCGACAAAAATCGTCAAAAATAGATGACGTCATGTATGGACAGCCCCTAGGTCGTATAATTTAACGGACAACTATAGTACATTGTAGGAGAGGACGGAAAACCGCTACAAGATGGACGAGTGAGTTTGAGGGCCGACACGTTGGTGGAGGCCCTCGAATAATACGACTCCATCTTTAGCGTTTCCGGCCGAGGCATTACATAGTGTTTTTCACGACTACTGCGAGGAAATAAGGAAACATTTGGATAACTATAAGTACTAGCCCGCGATTTCTCTGGTAGCAAATTACTAGCCACTGCCTGTGCTGTCTCTTGAATTTCGGTAGGCGTCAGCGTAAGAATATCATTTTCTTCACTAGAAGAACTCATTTTTATAGCGAGCGTAGATACGTGTTTCTTATATTTTATAGTACTATCCAATTCAGTGAGAATTTTCCGATCCCGCCTTTTTTCTTTTTTATCACATTTAAGAGGCGTTTTTATGTTGTTTGCTTCAAACCGACTCTAAACTTAGAAGCGTTTTTGCTAAAAAACCACAAACAGCTACAAAAGTAAAAAACGCCTTAAGCGTGAATCGAATGAACTGACTGAATGAATGAATAGTTTGACATTTCGTTTTTTTTTTAAACAAGAAATTGGTCCTATAAATAACCTAAATTTATTTTTGAAGGAAAAAGTTGCGCCAAAAAAGATGTTTTATTGATTTTTATGTTTTAAATTATACTCATTGCTGTAGCGAACTGTCACCAATGACAGATGATGATAATAATGAAACATTGTAGTAGTGGTGGTTCAGGTGCTACAGCTATTGCCTACTTTCCAGCTTGGTTTTAGACCATCTATTGCCACATTTCCGAACAGTGGCGTGAAAAAATTAATTATTTATTTCACACCAGCTCGGAAAGGCTTACTTTGCACTTCAAAAACTGAGAGCAAAGTTTCATTTTATTCACAAGTGAGGCAAAGGAATCAAATGCAAATTTTGAGTTGTTTTCTTATGTTTACTGGTAGAATTGACTTTTAAATCATAAATATTTAATAAAATTCATTTGTATTTGATTTTGTACGATATTTTTACATTTAATATTTGCTTTGGGTTGGTGTGGTGAATCATTTTGTGTTTCACTTGGGGCAAATTTTGTTTAACCCTCGTGCTTTGAAACCCTCGCAACGCTCAAGATTCCATGTTTCGAATGTTTTACTTGCTCAAGTATCAATATTAGCACGAGCGGTTAAACAACAACTTTGCCCCCTTGTAAAATAAATAACTATTTCAATATAGTCAGCTAAACTGAGGTACAAATTCAAAAACTCACCAGCAGTTTAGCTTCACGACCTTCCAGATGGAAAAACAGCAAGCCAATGACTTGAAAATTTGCCTTGTATAACTGACAAAGCAACCTGCCTGTGTGGTGGGAGTGTAGGAGCGAGGGACGTATATGCTAGAAAAGGGCAATACGACCTACGATAGTCTTGCCACTCTCAATTAGAAATGCAATGGATAGTTGTTGGTCGGATACCGGATATTCGGCCTGACCGTCGGCCAAATATTCGATATCCGACCGCCGAATCTTCGGCCGGCGGAACAATAAAAAAAATAAAAAATCATTTATTTCAGACCTTGGTTCATACACTTACATCAAAAAACTAATTAACTACAAACTAAATTTAACAATACCTACATTTCGGTTTTTAGGTGCGCATTGTGCAGGTTTTACTTTTAACCTGTTTCGTGGTGAACGTTGGCGCGGACTCATTTCTATGTTCGAAATGAGTAGGTACCTACGCGTGCAAGTGAGTGGATGTTTAAATTGTTTTGAAATAATAAACGAGTAATGTACAATATGACCGTGACTGTTTCTTAAATCCAATTTGTTTACTCTGAAATCAAGCAAAGTTACTATCGGTATCCGGCCGGGTATATTATTCTGAGGTTCGAAATATGGGTACAGTTGTTTAATTGTTGCTTAATTTGGAGATTGACCCCAATTTCATTTCTGATCAAATCGGTCGATTTGATCATCCCGTCTGGACTTCACTTAACAGCCGTAACACATTACCGCGCCGTTCAGAGTCACGGTGCGCCAAACCATAGCCTGATGTCATGTAGGTATGTATAATGTACTTAGTCCAAAATTATGTTATTTACTAATTATGTTATTTATATGCATTAAACGTTAAATCTGAACCAATTCGATTACTATTCTATAGTGAAACACATTCAGCTTGACTAGAAAAAGCACGGCAAATTTAAAACATGTATAAGTAAAAAGCATTGTTTCAATAGCGCTCAGAGACCTGACTTTTATCTCGATATCGTGATTTTCTAGCGACAAATCCATTATCTATACAAAACTGTCGCAAAAATGTTATCGCTTCTATATCGTGGTACAGGATAGGATGGAGCCATATACTTTACTACTTGCTTGCAAGTATCGTAATTAAACAGTGCTAAGTAGTTAAATACGCGCAATGTATTTTTATGTCATAAATAATGTATTTATTTAATGTTAATTTATTATTATTATGTATATTGTTTTATCCACAAATATGAATAATTGTAGTTAATTTACCAATAAAACATAATTTATACGGCCACAAATAAAATATTAAATGCTTCTAAAGTCTGTTTGGTTATTTCTACATGGAAACGAAGTCATTTCAAATTATAAAAACATTAACTGAACACCTTATTGCCGCCTGCAGTCACCGCTCGCCGCTCAGCTATCCGCTGTCGTTAATACCACGGCCTTACGTTTTATGACACTGAGTCGCGTCAGGGGAGCGACACGGTTCGGTGCGCGTGCGTTCAGTCGAGTTTTGGAATACTACTGCAAATTTTTGTTGTTTGTTAATTTGTTGGTTATTGTTGTTTGTTAATTTGTTGGTTATGGTGTCGACTTTTATTGCCCTAGTCGCCAAATGATGTTACTAGTGAAATTTTAACCGACACCACACGGTAAAAATAAGTTTAACAATAATTACTTAATTAAAAATCGAATAAAAACGGTATTTCTAATGCATAACTTATATTTTTTGCTATTCAATTAAAGAGTACTAACAAAATCCTAACTCAATTAATTAGTGCAAATATTTTAAGGTTTGCGATTCCTGCTCGGCCTTGCGTCGCAAGGTGCCCGGTACCACTGTATTTCAGCAATAACTAGAAATGCTTACTTTGGGGAACATTAGCAACTGTCGTTTTTGATAATTACATTTTAGTGGTGAGGGGTGGTACTTAAATGACCGCTATTGAAACCTTAAATGGTTTAAACTTATAGGCGCGAAGATTTGATTTCCCTAAGAAAATTTTAATTTCGCGTCTTTTTCTGCTATCAAATTGGGTGTGTGTCAGTATAATAGCCCTATATAATTGGCCTATTATTGTATTAAATTTAACGCGCACGCAAAGACGGAAAGCCTGCAATTATGTAAAATTTACTTTCTTATTTACAGCACTCTTGCCCAGATTAAAGCTGATAATTAGTTCGAATCTAGTCTCCCATATTTTTTACGTTCACTGGTACATATGTTTTGACCGAGTAAATAGTAAATATACTAAATACTTTTTTAAATATTCGCGCTCGGGGCGATGGAAGTTTCATCGTTCCGTCGCCCCGCTCCATGCAACGACCAATCGCGTTAGCTCGCTGGCTCGTGCGCGGCAACTTTAAAGCAACGATAACGTTTCTGATGATTTTTTGTGTTACGAATCATATTTCAAGCCGATTTTTACAGTATTCGACGAAGGAGAACTCATAATAAAAATCCCATATGATATTGATCTATTACCATTTTTAACCAGGCAATTAATGCACAACCCCATAAAACCTACCATACGGTATTATTTAGTGTACGATTAAATTGCAACGCTTGTACTTATTGTAATTTGGAAATAATGAGAGAAAAAATAGCCTATTACCATTTTTGAGGACGGAAATATACTGAATTTAATAATAACCGTAGGTTACTTACTTTAAAAGTAGGATACAGAATTATTTTTTGTGTGATTCATGCTTAATGTCATAAAGCAAATATTTCTCTATGAGTATAAATTTAAAAAATGTTATTAATATTTTTTACAAACTTTCTGTGATTTTTTATATTTTTACATTTTTTTTTAAATACCTAAATGTAATATATTTATTTGGATTATGTGTCGACGTAATCACTAGATTTATTATCTGTCCCATACACCGAAAATTTCAGCTATTACTAATTATTTCCATTCCGCCATACTAGCCGAGCGTACCTTTCTTGGCCTATTATTGTTCACGGGAACGAGTAAAAATTTATAGTTTGTCAAGTCATTTCCGTCAGTAGATAAAAGCGGCAAATTTAAAAAATGTATGCGCTAAGGGTTATCGTCCCATAGAAAATATATATTTCGCGCATTTTTCTACTGACAAAGTTGTTTTTTTTTTACGATGTTATGCTTTAAAACTGTATTAGAAATAAAATTAAGTCAGAAGTTTGAATAATAAATAATATATTATGTTTTAGCGCACCGCACGAACATGGCCACACAGCAGGCCTATAACCTCGAACATCAAAGTTCGTAAATTGCGGTTATCTTTTTCTGTCACTCTAATTACGCCTTAGTTGGAGTAAAAGAGAAAGATGCCCGCAATTTGCTAACTTCGGTGTACGCAGTAGGTCCATGAAGTTTTACCTAAGTATATAAACGTACATATGTCTAATATATGTAGACCCGTGGTTAGTTCATCAGCAGAAATCTGAAAAGCCCGCTCCACACTCGTGCGTGAATCGCGGCGCGAAGCCGTGAACGCAAGTATGGAGCGGGCTAGAAAGTTTAGCTGTTTTGTTTGCGTTGGGTACTAACTAGATGGCGCGAGCGGGCGCGAGGCTCAAAAATTAAGCCCCCACCAGACTATGCGCGTGAATCGCGGGCGAAGCCGCGAACGCGAGTGTGGCGTCGATTTCGCAGATTGTTCACGCCTTCGCGCCTTGTTCTCCGTTTTTTGTCGGTATTTCGACCCGCGTCAAAGGAGACGCGAAGCGCGAACTTGCAAGACTCCACATTACACAATATTTTAGCTCCTCTGTGGCAAGATAAATACTATTTCTATAGCCCCCTCCAGACTATGCGCGTGAATCGCGGGAAAAGCCGCGAACGCAAGTGTGGAGTCGATTTTCACAGACAGCGAAATCGACTCCTCACTCGCGTTCGCGGCTTCGCCCGCGATTCACGCGCATAGTCTGGAGGGGGCTTATTATGATTATATTATATTAAGCAGCTATATTTTACGGTTTTACAATTAAAAAAAATGGAAAAACAGCTAAATCACGTATGATGCCATAGATAACTAACAGTTAAACTCGATCAGCGGATGCTTTTCCGCCATATTGCCGCAAACCAAACTGCGAAATCGCCGTGAAGTGTGCGAGTGTGGAGTCATACGTCAACTTCGCGATAAGCCCCCTCCAGACTATGCGCGTGAATCGCGGGCGAAGCCGCGAACGCGAATGTGGAGTCGATTTCGCAGGTCTGCGTTCAGGACTCCACACTCGCGTTCGCGGCTTTGCGCCGCGATTCGCGCACGAGTGTGGAGGAGGCTATATGTTCGCTCCGCGACGTCGCGCCGCGATTCACGCACATAGTCTGGAGGGGGCTTTAGGATTAGGACTATTTAGAAGTGTGAGAACTTCTCCTCTCACACTAAACTAATCACTGAAAACACTGTGTATAACGAAATACTTTAATATCAAATACAACACAATAAAATAATACAATTACAATAAAAACAGCCTCCGCTGACAATATTATTTTCTCGAACAGAGAACCGTCATAACATTCTATTCAAACATCCTTCAAGATTCAAACCAGCCAGTCCGTCAACAATTGCCTAGGCCTCTTTGCTCTAACACTCCTCCTCAATTGTTTTCCCTCAGACATCCTATCCTCATCCAAAGTCTCCTGGTTCCTTTCACTCTGACTAACGAACAACCTTTAACACACACCCATCTCTCTACGACAAAAATCATGCTTCTCTCTAACAACGGCTTTTGTCAAGACATCAGCAACCATTCGCTTTGTTTCTAAGTACGCCAGCGAAATTGCACCATTTTCGATTGCTTCTCTAATAAAATGGTAGCGAACATCAACATGCTTAGTCTGCTGATGTTGCACTGGGTTTTGTGCAATTGCCATAGCGGATTGGCTGTCCGTATGTATTGTTATGGGCGACTCCTCTTTTCCCATAATTTCTGTAAGGAACCTTTGAAGGAATATGGCTTCTTTGGCAGCTTCGGATAGGCTCATATATTCAGCCTCAGCTGTTGATAAAGCTATACTCCTTTGTTTGGTACTTTGCCATGAAATGGCTCCCTTTGCCATCAGCATGAAGACATTGCCGGAATATGACTTTCTGTCAACAAGGTTTCCACCATGATCTGCATCGGCAAATCCTCGTATATATCCGTATGTCATGTCCTTGGAGTACTTGAGTCCCATGCTTTTCGTACCTTTAAGATACCTCAGTATTCTCTTTGTAGCAGTCCAGTGAACTTCCTCATAGTAGTTACAAAACCGACTCATAAAATTTACTGAATGTGCTATGTCAGGTCTAGAACACACAGCATATATTGCAACATATACATCAGTGATCCTATCAGCTCTCTGTAGGGTATACTCTCATCAGGTGTATATGGCTCTTGTGGCTTCTGAAAACGTTGGCCTGGAACTCCTGGTGTACTAACTGGCTTGCAGTTTTCCATTTTAAACCTACGAAGGACTTTGTCTATGTATTCCTCTTGGTCGATTTGGTTATTTCCGTTTTCTTGTTTAATTCGCATTCCAAGAAACAGTTCGGCCTTTCCCAAATCCTTCATCTGAAATTTTGCCTTCAGTCCATCTTTAACATTTTCCATCTCAATCTTGTTTTTATATAGTATCAAGATGTCATCTACATATACAGCTAGGATTATCGTGTCCTTTTCTGTTTTTCTTATATAAACACACGACTCATTTTTACATCGTTTGAAGTTAAGGCTCTCCAGCTCAACGTGTAACTTCAAATTCCAAGATCTTGGTGCTTGCTTAAGTCCATATAGGGATTTCTGGATAAGACACACGTAGTCTTCCTTCCCTTCCTCTTCGAAATGTGGTGGTTGACGCATGAAGACTCTCTCATTAAGACTTCCATTTAGAAACGCGGTTTTTACGTCCATGTGATCAATTTGTAGACCGAGATTAGCCGCTAAAGCTAGAAGAAGTCTCATTGAACTGTGTCGCACTACCGGTGAGAAAGTCTCGTCGTAATCTATGCCTTTTCTCTGGCTAAAGCCGCGTGCAACCAAGCGAACTTTGTAACGAGTTTTATTCCCCGCCTCCTTATTGATTCTAGATATCCATTTGGAATCAACAACGTTGCTTGCTTGTTCAGGCTTTACTAGAATCCACGTTCCGTTTGTCTTCAGTGCGTCAAGCTCCTCCTTAATCGCATCTCTCCATTGTTGAGCATCCTTTCTGGATAATGCCTCTTGCACTGTAAGCGGATCATCCACCTCTGATGTCGCTTGGTAGGTTACATAATCAGGTAACTGAACAGGTTTTCTGTCTCTGAGTGGATATCTCCTTTCTTCCACTAAAGGTTCAACTGGTGTATCTCTATTCTCTTCAGCTGGTAAAAGTTCTACTGATATATCTCTATTTTCTTCATCCGATCTCTCTTCAGACGAAGCCCAGTTTTCTTCACAATCAGATATTTCAATATGAGCATCATGACCTCCATCATTTGACTCCAGGTTCTCTACCTGAACTCTTTGCTCTTGCTGAACATTTTGCTGTAGAGTTTCCCGTTGCTGAACATTATCTCTTTGCTGTGGAGTTACCGGTTGCTGTACATGATCTTCTAGGTTAATTGTAACGTGCTGCTTCTTCTCAGGATCATGAGCCCTTGCACCTCCTTCATATTTTTGGTTCTCGAAAAATACTACATTTCGGGCTCTATGCAGCTCTCCATTTGAAGGATCTATCAGCCGGTACCCTTTTGACTCTTCGCAATATCCTACAAATACCAGCTCTTTACTCTTCGGATCCCACTTGGTTCTCTTTTGATCTGGTATGTGCATATATGCCTTGCATCCGAAGACCTTGAGATGACTTAGATCTGTCTTTCGTCCAGTCCACATCTCTTCTGGCGTCATCTCCTTTACCGCTATAGTAGGACTTCTATTTTTTAAGTATACAGCAGTGTTTACTGCTTCGGCCCAAAAACTGACGGGAAGTCCTGCCTCTTGTAACATTGCTCGGCTCTTATCGGCAATCGTCCGATTTGCACGTTCGGCTACACCATTTTGTTCAGGCGTGTATGTAATGGTTAGCTGATGCCTTATGCCATGTTCTTTGAGGTAGGCATCCACTCTCTTGTTTACTTATTCAGTTCCATTGTCAGTTCTTATTACTTTCACTTTCTTTCCTGTTTGCCTCTCTGCTAAATTTATAAACTCTTTTATTTTTTCAAACGCTTCACTTTTAGCTTCAAGAAAATATACGAAAGTTTTTCGCGAGTAGTCATCGTTAAAAGTTATATAGTACCTATGACCCCCAATAGACTTACCACTCATTGGCCCGCTAATATCCGAATGAATTAGCTCGAGGAGCTCTCCAGCTTACGTTTAAATGGTTGCCTAGTCTGCTTGCCCATCAGGCAGGCTACGCAGTCCATTTTGGAGTTAGTAATGTTTGAAAAACTCACCCCTGTTGCCATGTTGTCTCTCAATAAAGTCAGGTTACGTACACTCAAGTGTGCCATCCTTTTATGCCAAAGCTCCATCTCGTTTCCAATTGTAGACGCCAGTGCAACTGCCTGTGAGGAACATGTCAGTTTATAAATGCCCCTATCATGCTTTCCGGTTACACATGGGTTCCCTTTTATAGAACATTCATCAGCATTATAAATTTCGCAACCTTTTTTATTAAAAACCACAACCTTATTTTTAGTATTGACCATATTGCTCACACTAAGTAAATTTGAAGACAAGTCTGGTACATATATCACATTACTGATACTAATATCAAGTGAACCATCCTCTACAATACCAAAACCTTCTCCAAAAACCTTACCTCCATTCGCGCAACTCACTTCTACCTCTTTGTCAAAGTTCACAAACTTATCCATCCAGTCCTTCCTGAAACTTATATGTCCTGACGCTCCTGAATCTATTATCCACTCGTCTTGATGAGTCTTCTCTCGATCTACACTGCTTAGTGCTGTCGCCATATGATTCCTCTTCGATTGACGTGGATTGTGTGGACAGTCACAAGCTTTATGCGGTCTCTCGCAAATGAAGCATTTGACAGTCCTCTTCTCTTTGGACTCTTTGTTCCTCTGAACAAATTTCTTATGAGTGTTGTGATGCTTTGATGAAGTGAGCGCTGAGCTCGAACTAGGCTTGTTACTTGGGCCTGCACTCATTTTGTTCTCATCGAGTTGCAGCAGTTTTGTTTTAACATAGTCCGAAGTTAAGGTTATGTTCGCGCTCTCCAGCGCCAACCTCATAAGCGCATATTCCTCAGGTAGGCCTTGTAGCATGAGTGCTGCTAGTAATTCGTCATCGATTTCTTTATCTAAGTCTGCTAGTTGGTTGCCAACTTGCATCAGTTCAGTTATATATTCAGTTATTGAATTAAACATGTTCAATTTTAGGCTCACTAGCCTTGACAACAATCTACATCTATTGTTGATACCTTTATCTTCGTAAGCTGCTTTCAGATTATTCCACGTCTCGTACGCCGTAGTAGCTTTACGCACGTGCACCTTGCACTGACTCTCGATCAGTAAACATATTTTGGTTCGCGCTCTCTGATCGTTTCTCTTTGCCGTAGCATTTGTCGTGTCAGCAACTGCCTCAATATACTGCCACAAATCATCGTGCACCAATATGCACTCCATGTCAAACTTCCAGGTATTCCAGTTATTGTTACCTTGCAATTTCTCTATGCTCGGGAGCCCCGGTCCCGCATTCGACATGTTGGTACTCATTGTGTTGTTACTCGAACGAACGTAGGACGTTTTAGGTAGGTAGTTCTTACCGCCGTATTCCTCTAGATCCAACATAAAAAAATTCTCTCTGTGCTTTACACTAGTGTTGTACCTTGTTCATGATTAGGTCGATCAGATTTTTGGAAACTGTGCTTCCCATAACCTGTGAGAACTTCTCCTCTCACACTAAACTAATCACTGAAAACACTGTGTATAACGAAATACTTTAATATCAAATACAACACAATAAAAACAGCCTCCGCTGACAATATTATTTTCTTGAACAGAGAACCGTCATAACATTCTATTCAAACATCCTTCAAGATTCAAACCAGCCAGTCTGTCAACAATTGCCTAGGTCTCTTTGCTCTAACAAGAACCAATAGGACTGAGGGCCTACCGCGAACCACGTTTGACGTGTTGCCTCTCTGTCGCACTTGTAAATTCGTACGTAAATGTGAGAGGGAGGCAACACGTCGAACGTGCTTCGCGATAGGCCCTCTGTGCATAGCATAGGACCGTCATAGTATGTACTTGAGTAGATAGGTACCTACATACCAAAGAATATAATACTCACTAGGAGAAGAACGATAACTCCATACAAAAAATGTCCCTTTCAAAAGTTCGTTTATACTACTAGCGCTCTGGTAGGATACCATTGTAATTAGAATTGACAACCCGTTTAGCCTAGCGGGTATTGGCGGTAATCCAGTTCAGGAAGCTAATGGTCCTGGGTTCGAATCCCAGAGAGCGAATTTCTTTTAGTATTTTTTTCTTTTTTGTTGGGGTCAGGTTTTTAAGAGCCCATCAACGTGCACACTAGCGCCACTGCTGAATACATTAAACTAGTTTTTATGTTATTGGATTCGTCAATCTACCCGTCCAAAGTTAAAACGGCCGTTTTTGTTTTGAGCTCATAGATCGACGAATCCAGCAACATAAAATCTAGTTTGATGTATTCAAAAGGTACCTAAATACACAATACAGTCCGTAGCGGCCCCTTTTTTAAATACATGTCGTTAAATTTAAATAATCACGATTATTTAGCAGTGGCGCTAGTGTGCACGTTGTTGGGCTCTTAAATTAGCATTTCACAAATAAGTAAAAAAATACGTTAAAAGATAATGATTAGGTACTATATTCAGAAATTCGTGAAATATAAAAGGTAACAAAAAGTTACGTATTATTAAGATATAAATATTTTCATAATACATATGAATACATACACTGATATGGCAAATGGTTACAAGTTGTTATTACATCTATCCGGTTATCGGACATTTTCTGCTTCACAGCTCCGCGCAGCGTTCTTGGTCACCGGGAAACTAGTTTGGATATGCGGCAGATACATGCCCTTCTGAGCTTTTCCCAAGAAATCATACGACGGCCCAGGATTATATTATTATCTCACGCTCAAGCCATGTGCTGATTCACTTTCTAAAACAAAATAGTCAAAAAATTTAACAATAATTATAATCTATCTTCCTAATTACTAACGTCGCTAATTCCTAGGGTTACCAGCTTAAACAATGTGGGGTTTTACATCTATGTTGAATTTTGATTATAATTTCGGACGCGATATAGCGTCCGCGGGACTTACGGGGATAGTAAGATTAAATTATTATATTTGAATTTGGTAATTAGCACGCTCATTTTTATTTAAAGATTAATATATATCTTACCTTGAAATTATCGCTGTTTCTGATTTACTACAACGGTTTCCACACACATATTAGGGCTTTCCATAATCCGGATAAGAATTGTTGATAAAGTCGCCATTGCCGGATACATACAGCAAGGAAGGAAGAGAGACAACGGTTAAAATTTAACTAAGTCTGTGCGAAGACGCATTTAGATATGTTGCTCGTACATATGAATAGTTTTTATTTTTAAAATTAATAGGTAAATAAATATATTTCAAGTGAATAAATCGTTTTATATGAAAATTGATATTTTTGCATTAAATGACTTAAATGACAGCATTGACATTACAGACTTTTATCTTGTCTATGTTCTTACCGGCCAGACCCAAATCAAGGCCTATCAAAGAGGCCAATTGACAAAGATTTTTGTTTATTTTATCAAGGAGGGTAGAGGCACGTCTACCCTTCGTAGATTTTATGAACATAGACAAAGAAAAACTGAAATATAATAGATAATAATATACATATATCAAAAAATAAATAATAATTTACATATGACTACTTCATAAAATACAAATCAAAATAATTTGATTTGTTCCTAGAAATCGTATCTATAGACAAAGCCAGTTCTAGCAATGTTGCTGTAGTAAAATATTTTGATGTTAATTACTGGCAATCTCGCTCGGGAACGGACAACACATGTACAATTTTGAAGGGTCACATCGTTTCAAGGAAGTCAATAGGCCTTGCTACGAGGGTCGCACTGAAATATTCGGGAATGGGACACTTAGAAATAACATAATAGAAACAGGCATATAATTTATAAAAATGTAACTCTTTATAAAACTTTTAAGGTATATTCCATTTGGTTGTCATTTGTATTTAAGAATTACTGGCAATTTGAAAATTGTATGTCGAACATTATTTGAATTTTTGGCCAAGTGATTTTTCGGATCATATTTTTAAACGGTTTTCAATATGCCCTCAGCGAACAAATAAAAGTTACAATGGGCTTCTGTTATTTTTTTATGAACTAGAGTTCATCGTACGCTCGTTTGCAGTTAAAATTAAATATGAAAGTCACTTTCATTTTATCCCATGGGTGATCTTAAAGAAGCATGTCATTCCAAAGCGACGTCAAAAATTAAAATCGCATTTGTGCTGTTAATTAAAAAGACTGCCAAAAAAGTTGCATATCGGCAGATTTCGACATTCCTAAATATTCATATGACAACAGTAAAAAAATCTTTTATATATATATATATATATGTAAAAAAACTTCAATTCCGTTGGCTACTCCACGAATTTCATACAAAACCACTAAGGCCCCAAAATCGCCATACAAAAAGGACTTTGGGATTATGAGCCGTGTGCATTACAGAATGATTACTTTCAAAAGAAAATTTATATGCGTGGTCAGTTTGAGTTTAAGTATGTATTAAAATAAAGATTGACCGTCTAGATGCGACAGTTTTCTCTATTCCCGACATTTTCAGTGCAACCCTCGTACATACGTTCGGCGGCAAGCAAAATCAAGACAGCAGTATGTCCGACCCTAGTCCGACCAAAGAGTATAATAATATATGTATAGTAAAAGAGAGCCAACTCGCGAGTAAATGTCAAAAAACGTCGACACTAACGCTCCTAGCGGATTTTTGTTACAAACCTTTACGTATGTGTGCGTGGCACACATGCATAGTAATAAAGACTATGGCGCCTTTTTCCTTGACCGTTTACAGTGAACTACAATGAGGGTTCCATTCAGGGGGGCGAAACTTCAAAGAGGGATACCTTATACATGGAAACTAGCGCAGTCAGCATTATGTTTACAGCAACATTTCCTCACCTGATGCTTCCATGTAAATCAACTAGATGGTGTCACCGCTTTGTCTGTGGTGTCTTAAAAAACACGCATCCAGGCCATAATTGTTAAAAAGAAAAAAAACTTTGTCTTTGCATTTTTATCACAAATTCCGTTTCAAGTATGAAACGTTTAAAATTTTTAGTAATTTAGGTACCTCACATTTTTTAATCGTCTTAATATAATTGTATTTATATTAAAATAATATAATCGTTTTTATTAAGAAATCTAAATAGTTTCGCCAAGTTCCTTACGTGAAAGGAAACGTTAAAACAAAAAACATAGTAACCGTCAAACTATAAAAGTCAAACAGAAGATTCAAATTTTTTGTAATTTTAATTAATAATTTAAACTATAATCACTATAAATTGTTGAAAATGAGTGCGCCTGGGAGAAAGAAACGTTATTGCCTTTGCGGCTGTGCTAGCTAGTCAAATTTAAGTACGAGCCACGAAGCATTGATGCGTTTTGGAGTCATGTTGTTTTAATTCGCACAGCCGAAAAGGCAATAACGTTTCTTTCTCCCAGGCGCACTCATTTTCAACCATTTATAGTGATTATAGTTTAAATTATTAATTAAAATTACAAAAAATTTGAATCTTCTGTTTGACTTTTATAGTTTGACGGTTACTATGTTTTTTGTTTTAACGTTTCCTTTCACGTAAGGCACTTGGCGAAACTATTTAGTTAGTAAAGCCTGACAACAGTTTATTTGACCCTCGCCATTTTGCGGATTTTCAATGGTACTAATTTCTTTTACTGGCAACAAGTACTCTTTGACAACGAACGTTGGATGTCATCGAGTGTCACCGATGTATACAAACGGAAAATATCTACGAATATATTCAAATATGAACGGTTTTATTACAAAAATGCCAAAAAAAATTACCAAAGATGCGCAAAAAATTGTAGTGAATGCAATCAAATACTTACAGCTTAAAAAAGACGAAGGATTACATAGCATTCCAATAAACAATGTTTTAAAGTTGGTTGTTGACATGACCGGTATTGACATTTTATAGTGCGGTTTTATTGAACTGGTTAGTTGTTAGGTTTAAACTTTAATATTTCATTTAAGGTTTATGTAGATCGACGATAAAAATCCTATAATCGAATTGGAGACTGAACATTTTATAATCGAGGTTGGTGGTCCTGAAAGCGACACAACATCTGATGAAAATCAGACTTCGTCAGAGTAAGAAAACGAAGAATATATTAATATTGAATATTTAGAATCAGATTTTGACGAATAGTTAAATTGAAAGAACCGAATTCTCTGTAAGCAATGTTTTGACATTACTTATACGAGTATCAACCACGTATCAACATGAAGCCAATGCCCACTACCCCGACTATACATGACGTACGCACATTATTGCCATACGTAAGCTGTTTGCAGCGACACTATCTCAGGGTTAAATAAACTGTTGTCAGGCTTTAGTTGTTCTTAATAAAAACGATTATATTATTTTAATATAAATACAATTATATTAAAACGATTAAAAAATGTGAGGTACCTAAATTACTGAAAATTTTAAACGTTTCATACTTGAAACGGAATTTGTGATAAAAATGAAAAGACAAAGTTTTTTTTCTTTTTAACAATTATGGCCTGGATGCGTGTTTTTTAAGACACCACAGACAAAGGAGCAAACATGTTTTTCCACGGTGACACCATCTAGTTGACTTATATGGAAGCATCAGGTGAGGAAATGTTGCTGTAAACATAAAGCCCCCTCCAGACTATGCGCGTGAATCGCGGGCGAAGCCGCGAACGCGAGTGTGGAGTCGATTTTCGCTGACTGCGCTAGTTTCCATGTATAAGGTACCCCTCTTTTAAGTTTCGCCCCCCGAGTCCGACCAAGTTCGAATAAATGTAAGTTTACCCGACAGCGCGTAGTATGTAAAGAATAGAGAGGGTAAGTAATATATGTCCCCCCCCCACCCCCCGTTTAGTATTTAGCGCAGCAGAGTTACGAATCTATGTACCCAATCTTATACAATATTTATGTAATAACATTTTCTTTTGTAGGTACTTACCTTGCCTATCTTATTCTGATCTAAAGGCATATGATACGATCTACATAAAGCATCGTTCATATAGAACTGGCACGCGGTTATCACAAAATAAAAAATATTTATCTACACACATATCATAAACTCTCTATGACGCCTTCGAAATCCGTAAATAATGGCCTACATTACAATAAACTGTTTTTCACCACACCAGCTCGGAAAGGCTTACTTTGCACTTCAAAAACTGATAGCAAAGTTGCATTTTATTCACATGTGAGGCAAAGTAATCAAATGCAAATTTTGAGTTGTTTTATTATGTTTGCTGGTGGAATTGACATTTAAATGATGATTTTGGATGATAAATATTTAATAACATTCATTTGGATTTTATATGGTTTGATTTTGTTTGTTATTTTACATTTAATATTTGCTTCGGGTTGGTGTGGTGAAAAATTTTGTGTTTCACTCGGGGGCAAGTTTTGTTTAACCCTCGTGCTTTGAAACCCTCGCAACGCGCAAGATTCCATTTTTCGAACCACTCGCTACGCTCGTGGTTCAATTTTGGAATCTTTCGCTTGCTCGGGTATCAATATTAGCACGAGAGGTTAAACAACAACTTTGCCCCCTTGTAAAACAAATAACTATTGTTACAGCAAATTTCTTATCTGTGAAAATGTGGTAATAGCTTCATTACTATATCAAAATCGATTTGGTAATGCATTCAAATTTCGACCCTCTCTGAAAAAAAAGCAATTTGATTTGACCCCTATTCTAATATCAGTCGAGATGACGTTTTATTCGAAATCAAATGACAATTGCATACAATATTGACAAATCCCGCATGTAAGTTGGTATCGGACAATATGGTAATCGACCCCGACTCTAGTTTGTCTCTAAATTTAAAAAAAACTACGGATGCGAGACATGCGTGAAAAAAGTTTTCTTTTGCCGCCATTTGACGTAAAGTTTAAATTTTAATTAATTTGTAAGTAAAACATAATTTGTTTAGTTGTTTTTAAAGTAAATAAACAAAATTAAGTTTCGTGTAAAATGTGCGATAAAGATTTTTCGGAGACGCCAGCTCATATCCGCGAGTTCCGCCAGAGAGGAAAGTGCCCCAATGTCGGCTGTAATATGAGGTTACTGAATATATCATAGAAAGTTTATAATATGTGTGTAGATAAAGCGACTCCGCTGGCTCGGTCACCTGGAGAGGATGGGGGAGGATCGTGCTGTGAGAAGAGCGTATGTGGGGCACCCGGGCGGAAAACGTCCGTCGGGGCGTCCCAGATACCGCTGGAGTGACGAAGCCCAAAAAGACCTGTCCGCCCTCGGAATACCCAACTGGCGTGAAGTGGCGCAGAATAGGGCAGAGTGGCGCTCTCTTGTGTCAGAGGCCAAGATCCTCTTTGGGTCACTGAGCCAGTGATGTATGTATGTATGTATGTGTAGATAAAGCAGTGTATGTAACTGTACATAATTAGGCATTAAAACACTCGTGTGATACTATTATGAAACTCATTTCATTCGTTTCACTCGTATTTCAATGCCTTTCATTATGTAGCAGTCACATAAACTACTATTAGACGTCACAAATAAAAAAAAGACGAACGCAATTTATCGTCCATATTTTGAAGTCTTATTGCTAAAAGTTCGCCTCGGATAAGTCTATGCATTTTGAAATTGTAGACGATGGAAGTTGAAAGACGAAAATTGATAGTGGACAGATACTTAGAAAATCCCTCTTGGTTCGGGTTAAAGATCGCTAAAATTCGTTAAATTTACCGAAATCCACGGTGTGCCGGGTCTTAAAAAAATACAAGGATTCCTTGTCTTTCGATAGAAAGCCCCAACTCAACCGGAGATCTGGCACTAAGGACAAGAACTTGGAGATAAAAGTGCTTAGGGCAATAAAACAGAATCCAGGTAGGTATGTCGGATTATGATCTATCTCGCAAATTCAAAAAGAGCCGCATTACTCTAAGATGTATTCGGCTCCAAGCCGGGCATTTCATTTCATTTATGATACGAGCTCATCAAGTTGTTTATTCTACTTGACACACTACTTGTGCCTTCTTTAAATTCATCATGTGTCCTGTATTTGCGTATGCGGCAATGCAATGCATCATTTATATTTGAGTTTTATGGGATACAGTATTGTTATGTATGTTATATTCTCCTTAAGTAACCATTTGTATGTACAGTCGCCTGCAATAATATGTTACTCTTCGAAGGCCGCAAAAATATGTCACACGCTCTTATGGCTCTACAAATACGATCGTCTCAGATATTTTTGCGGCCTTCATTGTATAACATATTATTGCAGGTGACTGTACGTATGTAGTGTCTTATTCGACTATAAAGCACTTTTCGAAAGCAATGTTACCTACCAACTAATAGCCCTTAGGATAAATGGAAGGATAGATTGGTCACAAACATGTCACAAAGGGAGACTTCCAATGATGACCACGACCGCTCTGTCAAGAGTGTCCCGATCAAGAAGAAGAGAGATTGGTACTGACTGGTACATATTGGGAGAAGAAGTAGAGGCAGGGCTCCAACTCGATGGTCTGATGCCATACGCGACGCCACGGGCGTCAACATCCAGTACGGTTACCATGGTAAGACACCGAAAATACACAGCAAAAAAGCTTTGGTAAGTGTATAGGTAGTCTGTATCTTTAGGTATTAAAAAATAGTATTAGTAAACACTTTGTAAATTTTCAGGTAGTTATAACATTTATTGGTTAACCGACCAAATACAAAACCGCCTGGCTCAGTCACTAAACGACCTACATTATTTGATGATGTAATGTTTTCATCTACCCTCAACTGGCTTAAGGAGCCATTTGAGGGTAGATTTTGTTTACTTTTATTTAAATACAAAAAGGTGCAGAGTATAGCTACAAATAGTATTCTAACATCTAATAATAACCCGTTGTAAAATAATGGATAAGTACATTGTATACGTAACTACTATACGTAGTAACTCCAAGGGAACAACGACATTCCATCGAGTTAAATTGAACAATGAAGATAACGGCCCCTTAAATCTAAGCCACACAATCCTAATTGTACCCAGTTACAGTCTAAGTTATAACAGTAACAAACAACTGGCTTTAAATCGGTTCATTGGAGAACGGAGACTTATTAGTTTACTACTTAGACTTTTCGGTCAAAAAGTCATTAGATATTTGATTGAATCAGCACTCAAGACTCTCGTATTTGGAGCAACCCAACCCAATGAAAAAGTACACCACTTTGATACGTGATACCTGATACATGATACACATACGATACATGATAGGTGATAGGTACACATACATGATACATATACCATTAATACTTTCTCCATGAATAAGTTCCTACCCAGTTAGGTAACGTGTAGTAGCGTAGGTCAGGAAGGTTGGTGGTGGTGATGGTTTCTCTACTTCACCACAGTCGTATTTAATCAAAAGGAGGGAGGTGAATGATTGCTCGAAAACTATATATCATCAAAGAGTTGATTGCAGAAGAGGAGTAGTCTAATAAAAAAATGTAGGTACCTACCTCAAATTTGAAGTAAGTATGTAGATAGATGCCGCAGTGCGGCCCCGTTACGGTTTACTAACGAATGGGCCAAAAACGTTTCCCAAATTATCACATCCCAAACTATGTATGTTTCCCAAATTATCATTTCCCAAAAAAATGTTTGGCAAAACAACTTATCGCAGATTTTCAGTCAGCAATAGACTTTTTTGGCAAGTTATTGTTTAGCGTATAATTATTTGGACAAGTTTCATTTTACCAAGTATTATTTAGTCAAATGTATCATTAAGCATAACATATTGCATGGCATATAATTAACATACCAATAGATATTTTTATTTTTGCTTTTATTCGAAATACTTAATCCCGACCTTGTTTTTTTATCATTTTGGTTATGTTTTACGCATACGGATGTGATTAGTTGAACCATAAACATTATAATTTTTAAGAAAAAATACCTATTTCTATGAGGGCCGGTGAAAGATTATTGTAGATGGTGCACTATGTAGAAATGGAGGTAAAACCACCCACTTTTCTAGTAGCATTTCGTTTCTGTAAGGGTCGTAGTTCTAGCCTAACCTAACCCACTTCTCTGATAGCAGTTCGGTTCTGTGAGGATCGCAGTTCGAACCTAATCAAATCCACTTTTCTAGTAGCATTTCGTTTCTGTAAGGCTCGCAGTTCTAACCTAACCTAACCCACTTTTGTTCGGTTCTGTGAGGATCGCAGTTCAAACCTAACCTAACCCACTTAACGGCTTTTTTGGAATATAATATTAGCCAATAAAAAACGTTTGCTAAATATTTTTTTGTCCTAACAAAATTTGACAAAGTAAAATCATGCCAAGTGATAATTTTACCAAATAAATTATATGCGAAGTGTAACTTTGCTAAAGGTTCCTTTGGGAAATGAAACTATTGCGATAAGTTTGTTGGGAAGTGAAATTTGGCGAAAGGTATTTGGCCCAAACGAAAGTACATTACATTATGCGCAGTATCTCAGGTTGACAAAAGTTAACGTTAAAAACAAATAATAACCGTACCTAAGTATACCTAATAATTTGCGCAAAAGGACTAAGTGAATTAGAGCCGTTGACAATCTCTAATCTACTCTATACTATGTGTATGTTGAAGTTCTATACAAAATGTGTGTTATGGAGCTATCGGGCAATCGGAAGTGATTATCCAGCGGCATGTTTCGGCCGGGCCGCATCCCCCGATGTAATTGCCTGAATTGATTCGGTCCGCAGGGGGCGGCGACAGCCTGACGTGCATCGGCTGCCTCCTCAACCATCGATATACAACTAAATAAAGAAAGACTCATCTGTAAAACTGATCCTATACTATTCCCAAAAAGGTTCAAATTAAAAAGTCAACAAGCAGCGATAGAAGACCAAGTTGATTGTGGCGGCTATACCGACGACGTTGACTCATCTGTTCTTACTCAGCTAAATTCCGCTTTCACAAATTGCACGAAAATCGCCGTAGTCAAATTACTGCCTACTGAGAATTAGAGTCATTATCGATAATGGCCGTTGAATTTACATATTGCAGTGGTTCCTGTAAATACGATACGTTAGGTATCGTAGGTATTTCGAATTCAACCTTACCTACAATAGTACATTGTGCAACATGGGGCGTAAGTTGAATATTGCAAACGAGAGTAAATTAAATCGCAAAGGCTTGCCGGAGCGATTTATAGACTCGAGTTTGCAATATTATTACGCCCCGAGTTACACACAATGTTTTTCATCACACTTGCGATACAAAAATTAAGTATAAAGACAAAAAGCTGTTAATTATGGCACTAGAAACTTCATAACTCCCTAGGGAGAACGCTTTTTCTATAACTCCCGCTAAACCTGCGTGCAATTCCACATTTACTGAGCGAGTGTGATGAAAAAATAATTACAACGATTGCTCAGTATCCTGAATGCGACCTCGCCTCTGATAGATATGAGATTGCGCCAGCACGCTTTGTCTTGTGCGATGATCTCCCAGAATTTGTTTTATAATTTTATAATACATTTTGGAAATAAAGCAAACGGTTAACGAATGCTTATCACCTAATACATCAACCAATTATAAGTTCAGTTTAAGAAGCGTGGTGATTACATCATGGCCCATAGTTTTTCTCGGATTACTTCCCTCCTAACCGGAAACTAAGGATTAGACAGAATAGTTTATCTTGAGTCATCCTGTATCAGCATAGCATACATTGTTAACTGAACATATCTAATTAGGTACGTCCACGATCGCGGAGATAAGCTCCGTATTGTCGGGCTGGGGATGTTGATAATGGGGGCGAGATTGAATTGGACGAGTAAACAGGGAAGCGACGGGTCGGCGCCGGGAAGTGCCTGGCTCTGGCTCCATATTCCCCCTACACAGGCGACACTAATACTCAGGCAAGCCAGTGTAACTACAAACACGAATTTCGTAACAGCTATTCATAATTTAAGGTCATACTTATACTGGTCCCTCAGGGAGCACCGGTACGAGATACGAATAGTTACCTACAGAGCCTGTTCAATAAGGGCTGTGCACATTAGGACTTGCATTAGGGTTTTCAGAACAGGGATCTATTCACGGGCTTGATTACGTAACTGTGTTAACATTTAGTTCAATCACAAGACAGAATGCAGTAACAGTGACGGTGGCTTTTAGATCAGTACGTGGTTCCTAACCTGGGGGTAAAACTGGTATTTTACGGGGGTAATAAGCTAACCTAATATAACAATACAACAAACGTACACGTTTTATTTTTTATTACCATTGGGAGGAGGGGTAAAACCGGGTTCCCTAGTTAGTCATAGGGGTGACCGTACTGAAAAGGTTAGGAAGCACTGCTTTAGATTGTTGACATGTAGTAAAGTACGAATGTATATTATTAATAATAATTTTGATAATGTGTTACGAAATTTATGAAAAAGAAACGAAATACTATAGTACATTGTGCAACGAGGGGGGTAAGCGAGATTTTGTAAACGAGGTCTATAACTCCCGACAGCCGCAGGCTGGCGCGAGTTAAAGACTCGAGTTTACAATATGCTTACCCCCGGAGTTACATACAATGTTTTTCATCACACTTGCGAAGAAAAAACAAAATTTTAAGCGAAATAATTCTTAAATACGGTGACATTTCAAACATTCGTCCGCCATATTGTCTTGTTTTGGCAGGTTAGGATTCGAAGGCACAGACCATTCAGCCATAATCGAAAATTGTGTAAAAAATACTTAGAGAATATAACCAAACGAAGTGGTCATTAACAGGCGTTCCCCTCTGTCGAAAATAGGCGGCCAATTGTCAACGACATGTCAACCACATGTATGGACTGACGTTTATCTGACATGGCTATGTTTACGTTACGTATACATTTGACGTGCCCCTCCCCCGCAAAAAACGGCAGACTATTTTGTACCGAAAATTATAGACATGGCGTCTCCTTTGGTTATATCCTCTAAGAAAAAATAATTTAAACGCCTATTAAATTAATCAAATGAAATATTTTTAAACATACACATAAAAAATAATTTATAAACGTCAGTATTTTCAATGTTAATAGTAGTTTATGTGACTGCTACATAATGAAAGGCATTAAAATACGAGTGTGGGTTTATGAAACGAATGAAATGAGTTTCATAATAGTATCACACGAGTGTTTTAATGCCTAATTATGTACAGTTACATACACTGCTTTATCTACACACATATTATAAACTTTCTATGATATATTCACTAACCTCATATTACAGCCGACATTGGGGCACTTTCCTCTCTTGCGGAACTCGCGGATATGAGATGGCGTCTCCGAAATATCTTTATCGTAAATTTTACACGAAACTTTTGTTATAGTTACTTTAAAAACAACAAAACAAATTATTTTTTACTTAATACAAACTAATTAAAAGATAAACTGTACGTCAAATGGCGGCAAATGAAAACTTTTTTCACGCATGTCACGCATCCGTAGTCTTTTTTTTTAATTCAAAGACAAACTAGAGTCGGGGTCGATTACCATATCGTCCGATACCAACTTACAAGCGAGATTTGTCAATATTGTATGCAATTGTCATTTGATTTCGAATAAAACGTCATCTCGACTGATATTAGAATAGGGGTCAAATCAAATTGCCTTTTTTTTTCAGAGATGTTCGAAATTTGAATGTCATTACCAAATCGATTTTGATATAGTAATGAAGCTATTACCACATTTTCACAGATAAGAAATTTGCTGTAACAAAACAGTTTATCGTAATGTGGGCCATTATTTACGGATTTTGAAGGTATCATAGAGAGTTTATGATATGTGTGTAGATAAAACTCATTTAAAACTACTTTTTTCATATAAATTAGTGACATAATTAAAAAAAAGCCATAACTCACTCGTGATTTTCAGAATCTATAACTCTCGCGGGATCAATATAGGCCTTTGTCCTTCAGTACACCTACATGAAATAAGATCTTTTTCGAGCAAGTGTGATGAAAATATACTTAATATCGTGTGACGTAATAGTAACATACGTTACTAGCTGAATTGATGTAAAGCAACTATTCCCAAAGTTCTAACTCAACTCAACTCTCAAGTTGCTGGAATTCAGCACAGTCAGCGTCTAGTGTGAACATGCTGCCTTTCATCGAGACTGTTGGAGTCTGCTCGACAAATGTGCAAGCCTCGGGAAACTTAAGTAAGACGCTGTGACTCGAATTTTGGATTGTGGGGAACATAACGGAATAGAATAGAATAGAATAAATGTTTATTGTATGTAAGATTCATTAAAATTACTAATTATTAGAAACAGATTTAATGAAATAAAGAGTTGAATAATCATTGGTAATCTATAATTTAATAAATTTAAAAGTAACGTGATTGATAGTTGACCTTTGTAAATAGAAGGTAGTTGGAAGAAAGAATAAAAGACTACTGGCATGGCGGTTAACGGGCATTCGGTTACGGGCAGAGGTGAAGGGAGGACGATTGTGAAGTGAGGTGATTGGAGATTGAACTGTAACGGAATATTGTGATCAGGAAATATATTGCTGTTATGGAAGAAGGAATTTTTATTACAGATCAGAAGTGGTAAGTACCTACAAGTCAGTATGGTATTCCTGAATGTATTATATTATGTAGGTATTAATATTAGAACTGATTGAGTTAAATCTTAATTGCCCAATTAAGTTGTTACAATAGTAACAGTGGTGTAAAATTATTATAATTATATACCTATACATATATTAGTAACACTTATATTGGTTGTTGTTTAGTTGAAATTAATTATCATTTCGTATATCCTATGTTAGGAAGTTTATGTTTAACGGGCGCTTAGAAACAAAGACACCGTTAATTTTATCAAGAACAAAATAATTGAGTAAACCCATTTCGGCCTAGTCGTTCACTCGAGAGCATTATACTGCAAGTTTTCTCTTCAAGACCAACAGTTAGGTTAGGTTTTAGTGTTTGCTGTAATGACTATCCATAATATAATTAAAGCATTCATTACATCGCGGGTAGCGTGAAACCTTTGGAACACCGTTTTATTTTGAATAGTTCGGATACCTTTATGATTATTTACAGGTGTAGATCGGATTCTTTTAGTCTATGTATGTACCGCTTATTTGGTTACAACTTTTACCATATTTTCAATATATTACTTATCAATACGTCAGTATTATATAACGGGGTTAAGTGTTTTCGAAATTATAAACTACTCTGACTGTAAATAAGTAGGAATGATACTTTTACTGGTAGTTACCGACCCGCCGACCTAGCCGGAGTTAACAATCGCTGTCGCTTCGACAACGAAAAGCATTATGTATCTATATCACTCTTCCATATTAGCGCGACAGTGACAGTTGCGTTCCGATCGCTACGGAGCGTAAGCGATTGGCATCTTGGCTACGCGGCCCGTTTCGTATTCCGGATCCCGTTTCGAATATCGGATCCATCTCGCGTTCCTGGATTTGGGTCCGTGCCGGATACTGGAACCGTGCCGGATGCATACCTGATTTTTGCCGGATGAGTTCCGGATCCATGCCGGATTCGTACCGGATCCGTCCCGGACTGGTGTCGGATCCGTGCCGGATTGTTACCGGATCTGTGCCGGATTAATACCGCATGTATATCATTTGCTGGATTCGTGCCGGATCTGAACCGGATGCGTGCCGGATTGGTATCGGATCAGTGCCGGATCCCGAATTTGTTCTAGATTCCGTTTCTGTACCAGTTTTAGAATTTTCTCGTTTCGAAAAGCCTGTGTTCCGGATCCGTACCGGGATACGGATCTGTTTTGGATTTAAGATCTGCTTTAAACGTCCCGCATTCTACCCCGGAAGCAGTAACGTAAATTAAATAAATAAATAAAACAGTTGAATTTAGCTTAATACGAACAATTTATATTTGTCTACTATTAACAATCCAAAGATTTAGAACTCTTCCATTGCTGGTGTTGTTTTCGAGTTCCAGACTATGGACCATGAGGAAAAAACATCCAGGCGGCGCTTGAAAACTCCTGAGCGTGACCGAAAATCGAAATCTGATGACGGACAAGAACGTCGAAGCCGAAGTCGCAACCGCCGCCAGTCCCCGAGGAACAACAGACGGAGTCGCAACCGGCGAAGCCGCAGCAGCGGCAGACACGGTCGAGGCAATGAGGTGGCTTCGAAGATCAACACGGAAGGACAACACGGCCAGGATCGCTTCCACGTGGAAGCCGCACAGGACAGGAACGGATGGCTTGTATATCTTTGTCGTCTTCAGTTGTAGATTTTAATAGATGTCGTTTATTGCTTAAACTGCGAATATTTTGGTACAGTACCTTAAAGTTATTTGTATTGACGAAAGTTGTCTCGAGGTACGGGTTCACAGATTATGGGGGTGGAATCGTTGTCCAGGCAATGCTGTGGTGTCCTGTAGTTCGCTCAAGTTAGTTGTATGGGGCTCGTTAGCCTAATTTATAAGTTTTGATCTTGGTTGTTTCCTCTTTTGGCAAAATGTGACGTTAACGCTGGTAAAGGAAAGACTAAGTTACGTTTCTTCAGTATTTGTTCATAATTTAGTATATTAAAAAAAAAAAACAATAACGATCGATGCGCTATACGCTATACACCGATATTAGTACCTACCTACGTAATAATGGGTTGAGCTAGGGCAATATAGGTTGATTGGCGCTGTGGTATATCCATGATATTTCGAAGATATTTAAATGAGTGTTAGGTTATTTCCTGACACTATTTAACTGTGGTTTGAATGTACGCTGTAAAGTTGAGTTTCTCATCTTCCTCTGTCGGTTGTCAGTCTGCTCATCCAGAATAACACGTAAGTACTTTATAGACGAAGTTTTTCTACTGTTTTACAATTACATGACGTCTGGTAGGTACCAGTGGTAACTAATATATGAATAAACTTTTGACACATTTAGAGACCACGAGGCGGAAGCAGCTGTTTTATACACGCACACATATCTCGTTTAGTCTGCGTTTAGAGTTACAAATTGTATTGAAGCCTGTTCGTCACCAAAGCTAGACCGCTTTCTGTGAAGGCGCTACTGCATCCCAGGAAGCACCGTGAAATAGTATTGCCGTGTCATCTGCGTAGCACAACGTCTGCATTGGTCAGATCCAAGAAAGTCAAGTCGTTAATGTAGATTAGAAACAAAGTTAATCCAAGTATATGTAAAGTTGTTTGGTTAAAATTACCGACTTGTTCTTTAACCCTAACACAAGTGTGCGGCCTAACAGGACAGTTCCGCGTATCCGGGAAATCTACAATTTTCTAATTATTATTAGAATAATTTCAATCGACGGGAATTTTTTTTCTATCTTATAAATCTTATAATGTTGGCGGGATCATTTTGGCTGGTGTTGATTGAATAACCAAGGTTGGGCCTACACTAGTAAAGTATTCATTATAACCGTGTATTGATTCGCTTTCAGTATCCTTGGTTTTAAGAAGTTCGTTGCATTTTAAATATTTTAGCTTGGTTATTGTAGCAAGCAAAGCTCTGCTGATTGCTGTTGATCAATTCGTCAATTGTGGTTGGTGCAACTGACGCTTTAAGTGGCAAGTAATATAACGATATGATGATAATACCTACATATGATGATAAGTATAATATTATCGAATTATAAAATTGCTGGATTATTTTAATTAATGAGTTACGGATTAATGAGTTACGGATTAATAAGTTACGGATTAATGAGTTACGAATTAATGAGTTACGGATTGATGAGTTACGGATTAATGAGTTACGTATTAATGAGTTACGTATTAATGAGTTACGTATTAATGAGTTACGTATTAATGAGTTACGTATTAATGAGTTACGTACTAATGAGTTACGTATTAATGAGTTACGTATTAATGAGTTACGTATTAATGAGTTACGTATTAATGAGTTACGTATTAATGAGTTACGTATTAATGAGTTACGTATTAATGAGTTACGTATTAATGAGTTACGTATTAATGAGTTACGTATTAATGAGTTACGTATTGATGAGTTACGGATTGATGAGTTACGGATTGATGAGTTACGGATTGATGAGTTACTGATTAATGAGTTATGGATTAATGAGTTACGGATTAATGAGTTACTGGATAGTGAGTTACTGGATTAATGCGTTACTGGATTGATCAGTTACTGGATTGATCAGTTACTGGATTGTTCAGTTACTGGATTGATCAGTTACTGGATTGATCAGTTACTGGATTGATCAGTTACTGGATTGATCGGTTACTGGATTGATCAGTTACTGGATTGATCAGGTACTGGATTGCTGGATTAATCAGTTAATGAATTATTGAGTTATTGGATTATAGAGTTATTGGATTATAGAGTTATTGGATTATAGAGTTATTGGATTATAGAGTTATTGGATTATAGAGTTATTGGATTATAGAGTTATTGGATTATAGTTATCGGATTATAGAGTTATCGGATTATAGAGTTTATTGGATTATTGAGTTGAATTATTGGATTAGTGAGTTAAATTATTGGATTATTGAGTTGAGTTTATTGGATTATTGAGTTGAGGTTATTGGATTATTGAGTTGAGTTTATTGGATTATTGAGTTGAGTTTATTGGATTATTGAGTTGAGTTTATTGGATTATTGAGATGAGTTTATTGGATTATTGAGTTGAGTTATTGGATTATTGAGCGGAGTTATTGGATTATTGAGTTGAGTTATTGGATTATTGAGTTGAGTTATTGGATTATTGAGTTGAGTTATTGGATTATTGAGTTGAGTTATTGGTTTATCGAGTTGAGTTATTGGATTATTGAGTTGAGTTATTGGATTATTGAGTTGAGTTATTGGATTATTGAGCTAAGTTATTGGATTATTGAGTTGAGTTATTGGATTATTGAGTTGAGTTATTGGATTATTGAGTGGAGTTATTGGATTATTGAGTCGAGTTATTGGATTATTGAGTTGAGTTATTGGATTATTGAGTTGAGTTATTGGATTATTGAGTTGAGTTATTGGATTATTGAGTTGAGTTATTGGATTATTGAGTTATTGGATTATAGAGTTATTGGATTATAGAGTTATTGGATTATAGAGTTATTGGATTATAGTTATCGGATTATAGAGTTATCGGATTATAGAGTTTATTGGATTATTGAGTTGAATTATTGGATTAGTGAGTTAAATTATTGGATTATTGAGTTGAGTTTATTGGATTATTGAGTTGAGGTTATTGGATTATTGAGTTGAGTTTATTGGATTATTGTGTTGAGTTATTGGATTATTGAGTTGAGTTATTGGATTATTGAGTTGAGTTATTGGATTATTGTGTTGAGTTATTGGATTATTGAGTTGAGTTATTAGATTATTGAGTCGAGTTATTGGATTATTGAGTTGAGTTATTGGATTATTGAGTTGAGTTATTGGATTATTGAGTTGAGTTATTGGATTATTGAGTTGAGTTATTGGATTATTGAGTTGAGTTATTGGATTATTGAGTGGAGTTATTGGATTATTGAGTCGAGTTATTGGATTATTGAGTTGAGTTATTGGATTATTGAGTTGAGTTATTGGATTATTGAGTTGAGTTATTGGATTATTGAGTTGAGTTATTGGATTATTGAGTTGAGTTATTGGATTATTTAGTTTAGTTATTGGATTATTGAGTTTAGTTATTGGATTATTGAGTTATTGGATTATTGAGTTATTGAGTTTAGTTATTGGATTATTGACTTATTGGATTATTGGATTATTGGGTTATTGGATTATTGGGTTATTGGATTATAGGGTTATGGATTATTGGATTATTGGATTATTGGATTGTTGGATTATTGGTTTGTTGGATTATTGGATTGTTGGATTGTTGGATTGTTGGATTATTGTATTATTGGATTATTAAATTATTGGATAATTGGATTATTTAATTATTGGATTATTGGATGAAAAAAAAAAGACGGAAATAGAGAATGTTATGTTGTGATGAGACACGTTTGTGTCATGAGAGTGATTCAGTAAGTAGCACATTAAAAAAATAAAAATGGAATCAAAAAACAAGAGAAATAATGTGCTACACGTAAAATTTGATTAAAAAAATGGTATGTTGTGAGACACGTTTGTGTCATGAGAGTGTCCAGGCGGACAATAAGAACTCCAGCAATACTTTTATAGATTTATTACTAAAATTACGAAATTATAAAAATTGACTCTGAGCGACGTGCGCGTGCTTCAGAGGTGACTCGCCGACTGGTTGGAGCGGCCGATCGGCCGCGCTCTTCTAGCCGTGTGCTGCGTCCCGCACCCCGCAACCCTTCGTGGCCATCAGGTGCTCGTACATCCTCCCGGCGTTGAAAGCCTGGCTTTCAACTAAACAGTTGCAATTCTTTAAGTTGCCTTTCACAGGTCTAGGATGGCGATCTAGTCAACCTTTTGACAACCTGCAACGCGTTTAGCTAGATCCAAAAAATTGCAGAAATTCTTTATGTTGCCTTTCGCGGGTCTAGAACGGAGGTCTAGTCAACCCTTCGACAACCTGCAACCCCATGCTTATAATGTGCATAATTGCAGAAATTCTTTATGTTGCCTTTCGCGGGTCTAGAATGGAGGTCTAGTCTACCCTTCGACAACCTGCAACCCCATGCTTATAATGTACATAATGTGCTTGATTGCTTTCGCTTGAAGATGAAAGGTGAAAACAGTAGTTTGTTCTTAAACTGTATCTTCTTTAGGTCGTTTTTGGTAGTGTGACAAAGTCCCTTCTACAGAATTCAGTTTTTGTTGCCCTTAATGGGTAGGTAAACCATTCTTCCCTTCGACAACGTCTGTAGTTGGGATAACACACATCTTGTTGATGGCTCTTCTTATTGTTCCTCGATTTGTGATTACATCAGCGACACGATTGACTCCGTCTACACCAGGATACAGACGACTTATCCGCGCAAGTCGCCATTGTAGAGGAGGTAGCTGATCTTCTTTTAGTATGACGAGGTCCCCGACTCGAAGCTCCTGCTGCCTGGTCTTCCATTTTGTGCGTTGCTGAAGCTCTGCGATGTACTCTCGCCGCCACCGGTCCCAGAAGTGCTGTCTCAGTTGCTCTATGCGCTCGTATCTGTTGGGGTACTTAGTAGTGACGGTTCGGGACGGCAATGAAGTGAGAGGCCGTCCGATTAGAAAGTGCCCAGGAGTGAGAGGAGATGGGTCTGTGGGATCCGACGAGAGAGGGGTTAAAGGACGAGAATTTAAAATTGCTTCAATTTGCGAGAACAGAGATCCTAATTCCTCAAACGTCAGGGAAGCCCTACCGGCAATACGTCGAAGATGATATTTAGCTGATTTAACTCCAGCTTCCCAAATGCCACCAAAGTTGGGAGAGTAGGCTGGACTGAACATGAATTTAATTCCTTCCTCATTAGCAAACTCAGTGACCGACTGACGACTAGACTTAATTAATTTACTCAGTTCATTGTTAGCTCCCTTAAAATTTGACCCATTATCACAAAATATTACAGATGGCTTACCTCTGCGAGACACAAACCGTCGCAGGGCTAAAATAAATGCTTCCGTACTAAGGTCGCTTACCAGCTCAAGGTGCACCGCTTTAGACGCTAGGCATACAAATATGCATAAGTAACATTTGGAAGTGCGGCTTCCTTTCCCTTTCTTACTAGCAATCATAAACGGACCTGCCATATCGACACCACATGTATAAAAGGCGTACGGGGAGCTTACTCGTTCAAGTGGTACATTACCCATTATTGGTTGCACAGGTTTTCCTCTAAACCGGATACAGACTACGCACTTTTGCACTATGCTGCGGGCCAAGTTCCTGCCTCCTACGGGCCAAAATAATTCCTTAATTGAAGCTAAGAGAAGTTGAGGACCGGCATGAAATAAGCGCAAGTGTTCGTGTCTCATTATCAGTCTGGTCAGTCGATGCTTAGCATCTAATATGATAGGATGTTTTTTATCGTATTCAAATTGCGAGTTTTGGAGTCGACCCCCTACTCGCAGGACTCCATCAGAGTCAATGAACGGATTTAATGACAGCAATTTTGACCTACGATTTACTGACTTATTTTGAGCAATATCTTTGATTTCACTATCAAAGCATTCAGACTGACATGCCTTTACGAGACATTGCAACGAATGGTCTAATTCGGTAATATCTAGCTGTCCAGATAATTTTGGCTTATGAACCTTACAATTATTTATGAAGCGTAAGACATATGCGTAAGTTCGCTTCATTTTGTTAAATTCGGAAAACCTATCAAACTGTATGACCCCATCACTCGTGACTCCTACATGGCACTTTATGTCACTGCTTTCCTTAGAAGGTTTTGTCTCTGGCAAATCGACAGTAAGTATACGTGCATGGGTTTGAATAGGCCAGTCACAAGGCTCGGACTTAAGAAATGGTGGCCCGAACCACCAAAGCGAACAAGAGATTAAGGATTTAGGATCAGTACCTCTGGACGCAATGTCTGCAGAGTTTTTGTCGGTAGGTATATGATTAAAAGTATAGCCTGGCGTCAACTCGTGTATTTCATTTACGCGGTTGCATACAAAGGCCTTTAAGTCTTGAGTATGAGCTTTAAGCCATCCTAACACGACAGTACTATCGGTCCAAATGAACTTCTTTTGTATGTCACAACGTAGTGACTTACAAACCTTGTCACATAGCCTCGCTCCTAAGAGCATTCCACATAATTCAAGCCTCGGGATAGTGACCTGTTTAATTGGGGCCAACCGCGTCTTTGCACACAATAAACTAACGTTAACTTCGTTATTATAATCCACTGAACGCAAATAGACACATGCGGCGTATGCATTCTGAGAAGCGTCAACACAGCAATGCAATTCGATATATTTTGGGTTATCACCTAACACACGCCTAGGTACTTTGATTTGTGACAGAAGAGCAAAATCTTTCACCAGCTTCGACCAACTCTTTGCAAACTCGTCAGGAACAGGCTGGTCCCAATCAAGTTTTTCGCTCCATAGGCGCTGAAGTAGAATCTTAGCAGTGACTATGCATGGACACATCAGTCCCAGCGGATCAAAGATTTTGCTTGTAGTGGAAATAACTGACCTTTTTGTACATACAGCCGCGGGTTCTTGATCCCTTGAAAATTGCAACGTATCCGATACTGGCGAATAGTTAAGACCTAGAACACTAGACTCTTTAGACAAGTCGAGAGGCGTTGACGCGTTTTCGTTGCCTTCAAACAATTCTACGCAGTTCGTACGAAATTTACGCAAAGGCAAACAGGCAGAATCTAAGACTTTTACTACGCCGTAAGCAATGTGTTTTAGTTCTTCTACAGAATCAGCTCCCGTATTTAGGTCGTCTACATAAAAATCGTTTTTTATCACGTTTGAGACCACGGCGTCTGGACACTCTAATGACAACTGCAAAAGACAGCGTGTACTTAAAAATGGGGCTGACGAAGTCCCATATGTTACTGTATTAAGTTGAAAAACTTGCATGGGTTGATTTTCACTGTCGCGCCATAAAATTAACTGCAAATAACGCTGCGATGGGTCTACTTCAATTTGGCGGTACATTTTCTCTATATCAGCAATTAAAACAAACTTGTGCTGTCGAAAACGCAATAAAAGAGACGTCAAATCACTCTGTACGATGGGACCAACACGCTGAATGTCATTTAAAGACTTTCCAGATGACGTTTTGCATGACGCATTATAAACTACCCGCAATTTCGTAGTTTCGCGATTTTCGCGCACCACAGCATGATGTGGTAGGTACACACCGAATTTAGGACGCTCAATTTTAGTTAAATGACCTAAATCACTATATTCTTGCAAAAACTCTTTATATTTTTGTTTTAGGTTAGGCTGTCTAGCAAACTTTTTTTCTAAATTTTCTAAACACTTTTTTGCTGTGTTGAAATTATGCCCTAGCGCCTCCTCAGGCGCCTCCTTCAGAGGAATTTGAACAGAAAACCTCCCATTAGGTAATCGAGAAAAGGTTTCTACAAAATGCTGCTCACAGAGCTGCTCCTCCGGAGAATAGGTTTTTTCAGAAGGTAAATCATCAATTAACCAAAACCTTTCTAGTGAGTCACGAATCTCCTGACTAAAGTTGCAAACAACGTTTGATGTTGTATGATAATTGGGCGTAGATCCCGCAACTAACCACCCTAATTGAGTATTCTGCAAAACCGGTTTATCTTTGCCTAAGTTTATCATCTCAGGTATGACCATGGCCCAATACACTTTCGATCCCAACAGAATGTCTACCTCTGAAGGAGAATAAAATCTCGGGTCCGCAAGCTCAAGGTCACTCGGTATCTCAAATTCAGTTGTGTCTATTGGAAACTCAGGCAATACACTGGTAATATCTGGGATTACCAAACATTTGACATTTATGTCATACGTTCGAACCCGAGAGCTTATTTGGAGCCGACATTCTTCCGAAATACGAGTTACATTTTTGTTTATTCCAGTAATATTTACGAACTTTGTGTCTGTATCTATGCGTAACCGCTTTTTAAACGCATTCGTAATAAACGAAGACTGACTCCCGGGGTCCAAAAATGCACGCGCTGTATATGCTTTACCATTGCAAACTACCTTTACTAAAGCGGTACATAGCAAGGCCTGACCTTCAGATTCCTCAGATACCACCGCCGACAACACCACCGGCGCAGCAGAGGTACTAGGCGTCGATTTCTCTACTTCCACGTTTTGTTTATGTAACAACGTATTATGCTTCTTTTTACAAATGCGACAACAACCTCGCAAGTTACATTGGAATGCATTGTGACCTTTACGAAAACAATTTTTGCATACTCGAAGCTTAGAAACCTCATCAAATCGTTCTTCAATATTCATTTCTTTTAATTTGGGACAGTCATATAACCGATGAGCCTGGCTACACATATCACACGTGAGGTTTGATTTCTCGTCTTGACTTACTTGACTTATTGTCCTATGTCCCCTAGGTGGGGCAGAGGGCGTCCACAGTGCGCCGCCATCTGGATCGGTCTTGAGCTTCGTGCTTGAGTTCGCTCCAAGTCTTCCCGATAGCCTTCGCCTCTGCAACAATAGTCCGGCGCCAGGTCTGTTTTGGGCGGCAACGTTTCCTCTTTCCTTGGGGATTCCAGTCGAGGGCTTGCCTCGGTATGTGGTCAGGATCCCTTCGGAGTGTATGCCCAATCCAACTCCATTTCCGGCGCTTGATCTGCTGGTCGATCGGGGTCTCATTGCAGCATCTCCACAGGTTGGCATTAGAAATTTTCTCGGGCCAGTATATACCGAGAATGCGGCGGAGGCAGCGGTTAATACAAACCTGAAGCTGGCGCGAGATGTCTTTTGTGACCTTCCACGTCTCGCATCCATATAGCAATACGGTTTTTACGTTTGACCGGAATATTCTGAGCTTGACTCTCCGTGTCAGTTTGCTTGATTGCCATACGGGGCGGAGCTGTGCGAAGGTTGCTCTTGCTTTAGCTATTCTCGAAGCGATGTCCTCTTCGGTCCCTCCAGTTTCCGACACGACGCTTCCGAGGTAAGTAAATTTGTGGACTTGCTCCACAGCCTCTGTACCAATAAGGAGCGGCACGGTACTTGTGTCCCTGCACCTCATCTCCTGTGTCTTCCGGGTGTTGACTTTGAGTCCCGCCTTCATTGCCTCACTTCGAAGGTCGTCCAGCTTGGCTTGCATATCAGCGCGTGTGTGGCTCAGCAGGCATAGATCATCGGCATAGTCCAGATCTTCTAAGATGTTGGACAGTCCCCACTCTATGCCGCGGCGCTTATTGTCAATCGTTTGATGCATGATGCCATCGAGAACAACAAGGAAGAGGAGAGGAGAAAGAAGACACCCTTGTCGCACACCAGCATTTACTTGAATATCCTCCGAGACGAGGCCATTGTGCGTCACTCTACAAGAGTAATTCTTGTAGATAGCCTTTATGAGGTTAGTGATTTTCTCGGGGACACCAATTTCACGCAGCCTGTTCCAGATACTAGCCCACCTTAGCGTATCAAAGGCTTTTTCAAAGTCTACAAATGTTAGGTACATTTCCCTCTGCCATTCAGTAGCCTGTTCTAAAATGATACGCAGTGTGTTGACTTGATCCGTGCATGATCTGTGGGGTCGGAATCCAGCTTGCTCTTTGCGTATGAGAGGTTCAACGGCCCTCGACAACCTATCCAAGATGATCTTGCAGAGCACCTTAGATGGGGTCGAAAGCAAAGTAATGCCTCTCCAGTTGCTACAATCGCTGAGGTCTCCCTTTTTTTTTTTCTCGATTTCTCGTCTACTGTAGTCGCAAAACTTTTATATTGAACAGGTTGCCCTTTAGGTTTTTGTTCCCGCGACCCAAATTTATGGTCACCCTTGTCAGAGTGATTATTGTATGATGTTTCTAAAACATCAGCACGGCTCCGCAAAAACGAATAGAATTCATTTAGAGTGGGCAAATCTTTAAGACTACATTTAAGTTCCTCCCATTTTTTACTTGTTGTTACATCCAATTTCACAGATACCATAAATATAATGAGCGCATCCCACTTGTCAGTAGGCTGCCCTAGTGTTTCGAGAGCTCGCAAGTGTTTAGAAAAATGGTCGACAACAAACCTGAGAGCTTTGTAAGACTCCTTTGACATACATTCAAAATTAAATAGTGCCTTTAAATGGTTATTAATTAAAATGTTTTTGTTGTTGTACCGTTCGCATAAAAGATCCCACGCAAGATTGTAGTTATTTGCACTGAACTCGATTGACTTAATAACTGTACTCGCACTCCCTTCCAAGGATGAGCGTAAATAATGAAATTTATTAATCAGCGGAATATTGTTGTTGTTATGTATCATCGACTCAAAACTGTCCTTGAACTCGAGCCACTGCAAATAACTTCCTCCGAAAACCGGTAATTTTATAGTAGGTAACTTAATGCCACCGAATGAATTTGAATGACAGCTGGCCATAGACTGATCATCGTGAACTGATTGCGCTTTGTTACAAAAAGACGAGTGATTCAATATATCCTGCCCGACAGCTAAACACGACATAAATTGATTTTCAATATCATCGCGCTCCTGCACTTGATCAGAAGAATCACTATGCAGTAACTCAATTTGACCTTGAACGTCATCAAATTCACTCAACACAGATTGCAACTTATTTAGCTTCAACTCTAACTCTTTATACTTTGCCGAAGTCGAAATGGCAGGCTTGGATTTCAGCAAATTATTTAAATAATCGTTAAACTTAGTAAGCCGGCCCTTAATACTTCCGCGTTGTTTAATTAATTTAGCTAACTCAACCTCAGGTTTCACTATTCCGTCCGTTGATGACATATTTGTAAGAATAAATGTATGTAAATTTAAGAGTCAAATTCAAAAACACTGAACAATGAAATAAGCAACAATAAAAGTCTAACCAGTAAGTCCAGTCTCAGCAGTGACCGCCCGAAGAAGAAGGTTGCCCCGGCCGAACACACAACAGGCCAGCAGGCACGCCGATGACAATGCTGCGCGCCAAGCACAGCAAGCGCTTCACTCGATCTGAGCCCGAGCGAACGCTGAAATAGTCGGCAAATCACTATGAGACACTGTTAATGACTAGGCAAATTCAAACCCTAACGGTTTTTTTATATGCGCAACTATGCCGGTATGCAAATAAAAAATTTAAATGCGTAATTATAAATACGTACAGCCAAAATAATTATCAGCCGAATGTGCAATGCGTATTATATTTAACAATGCAAGCTTGATAAGGAAAACAGGCAATTATACCTAAATGATGCTTGAAAATAACTAACTTCGATATTCAAAGAAAAAGAACAATAGAAGTAGATAAGCACAGGTGCGTGCAGCAAATAGTCTTGTTTTTTAGGCAAGCTAGATTAGGAATAAACCTAACGCTTAAGATGCAAGAAAGCCGTCACGCAAATTGAAACAATTTCTTTTTAAATAGGATTGAAACAAAGGAATGGAATTAATTAGGCGTACTTCCCCCGGAATAGACCTGCAGACGCCACGTAGACACCGTAGATAGTCCTTGCAGGCTCCAGCAACGCAACAGCAAACTCCTTTGTTCTCCGAGTCGGTGAGTCGTTAAACAACCGTTACATTTAACGGTTAAATGATAGTTTAAATTTGAACGTTCTTGCAAGTTTCTTCCAACGGTCGCCACTATTGTCCAGGCGGACAATAAGAACTCCAGCAATACTTTTATATATTTATTACTAAAATTACGAAATTATAAAAATTGACTCTGAGCGACGTGCGCGTGCTTCAGAGGTGACTCGCCGACTGGTTGGAGCGGCCGATCGGCCGCGCTCTTCTAGCCGTGTGCTGCGTCCCGCACCCCGCAACCCTTCGTGGCCATCAGGTGCTCGTACAGAGAGTGATTAAAAAAAAAACGGAATCAAAAACAAAGACGAGAAATAATGAGTGAAAAAAAAAAAACATAGCAATCGAATATGTTAAGTAATGTACTTTATATGTATTGATGCATAAAAATTATTGTATATTGTAGTATAATTATTGAATAGAAACTTAAATATTTAGATGGATTTATTGGATTTGAAATAATTATGTGAAGATATAGATTAATTCAATAAATAATAAGGAAAATGTATATAGACAGACAAAGAAATTGTATTAAATGGTTAATGAAGGATTAATAATTTTCTTACTGAATGCCCGATGATTTGACATGCCGAGTGTAAGATTAGATGACAGACGCGATTAGTATGACTGTGCATGAGGACATGCACAATGTCAGGATGGGCGAGTGTAAGATTCATTAAAATTACTAATTATTAGAAACAGATTTAATGAAATAAAGAGTTGAATAATCATTGGTAATCTATAATTTAATAAATTTAAAAGTAACGTGATTGATAGTTGACCTTTGTAAATAGAAGGTAGTTGGAAGAAAGAATAAAAGACTACTGGCATGGCGGTTAACGGGCATTCGGTTACGGGCAGAGGTGAAGGGAGGACGATTGTGAAGTGAGGTGATTGGAGATTGAACTGTAACGGAATATTGTGATCAGGAAATATATTGCTGTTATGGAAGAAGGAATTTTTATTACATGTATAACTGTGTACATACAAAGGTGGTAATTTACAAAGTAATAAGTATCAACAGTTGCCTGCTAGGGCGTACAATTATGGTAGGCAACCTACCTATCTTAAAACTAAGCTTATAAATCTTATAATACTAATATTGTTATCTGTTAACTTGCAAAAAATTCGTTGACATCATAAGGGTCAATTTTCAAATAGGCATTTTTTGGCATTTTTCGTTTCCGCTTACATTTCCTAATGACTGGATTCCATGTCCTAACGAACGAACGAACGAACGAATATCGACAGTCGATAAATCGAATATCGTTAGTGTTGTGTGTCGACAGAGTAACATCCCTAGTGCGCAAAACGTTCAAACTGATAAACAAGACCAAGTGCGGGTAGTTCGAAAAACTCGCGCGGCTAGAAGATGTTGATGCCAACTTGAGCCAGTCTTCTCCGAGACCACGGGGACAACGCCGTCCTCGAAACGTCGGAGGTAAATCTTAAAACTTAAATACGCGATTAAGTCCCGTTGTGTAGTTTTGATAATGTTTAATAATCGTGAAAGTTTAAATCAGTGTTAAATATATGTACCTAGGTAGTAGGTAGTAGGTATACCTAGGGTTGCCAGATGGTCGGGATTTGGCGGGATTCTCCCGATTTTTAGCAGGTGTTCCCGATTCCCGACAAAGTGTAAACTGTCCCGAAAAACAGCTTCTCGTTATAAAACAATAATTTCAAGTTCCGAACTGTCGTCGAGCGAGCGAGCTGACGTAGTGCCAATAATGTAAACTACCGTTGTTTTCAATACAATTACTTTAATTTGAATGTATTTTTTTTTAGAGATGCCCCGAATAGTGAATTTGGCCGAATAACGAATATTCGGCCCCTCTCTCGGCCGAATACCGAATATTCGGCATGACATGCGAACATTTTGAGTCACAATTATATTATGCAAACTGTTAGCCATCAAATAAAGCACTACGTTTGCTAAGATATATTTTTATGTTGAACAGAATTAATGAATGTATATTAGAGTCAATCAAATCAGACCCATGATAAAAATAAAATATTTTGTAATCGATAAATGCTCAAAAACGTGCCTTCGTATTTAACTACTTTCCAAGAATACATTTTAAATATTAAATATACCTAGTTTCTGGTATTTTTTTTTGTAATTTTTCTTTTTAGGTAGATGCAACAGATATTCGGTATTCGGCCGAATAGTAGGCAACATTCGGCCGAATACCGAATATTGGGCAAAGTGTCCGAATAGGCCGAATACCGAATAGTTGCCGAATCATGGCATCGTGGCAATCGTGGCATTTCTAATTTTTTTTTTCCCGACTTAAGTCCCAAAATCCCGAAAAATTGATATTGTTTCCCGATAATAGCGCCTTTCCATCTGGCAACCCTAGGTATACCTACCTGAATAACTGTGAGAGTGACGCAATGATTTTCAAATGAAACTGATATCAAATTTAACGTGTTGGTGCATGGTGTGGAGAAACATTTTTGCCCAAACCCAGCAGCAAAGTTTGTTCACCTTTTGTGCCTTGAAAGTTGAAACCCTTGCAACGCTCAAGATTCCACTTTTAAGTTAATTAAACCATGAGCGTACAGAGAATTTTGGAATTTTTCGCTTGTTCGGGTATCAGAGTATTACATATTTTACGTCACGTCCCTCCTCCTACCCTCCTACCCCGTATCTCAAAGTCCCTCCCCTAAATACGACGAAATTTTTTTTAAATAATCAAAATCTAAATTCTACAAGCTTACGTCCTACAGGCAATAAAATTAAACTTTACCCTAATGCGTAGGTATATAGGTAAGTACCTACAGATACCGGTAGTCAAGTCACGAAACACTTTCCAGCGAAGTCTGAATACGCAGTCACTATAGCAAATAGAGTGTATATTTACTCGTATGTTATTATGCAAGTGATGTCGCGAACCAAATATAGCAGTCCAAAAATAACGTTCAATATTGACATCCGCAACAGGTGTCGCTTTCCTAATCTGGGTGAATTTCGTATAGGCACCTCACAGACCAAAGGCACCTACATCTACATAAAGAGTAAAGACGTATTTAGGTAAAACGGCTTAGTTGGCGCTTTGAGTTTCGAGAAAACAATCTCACACATAAAATCAATTAGGTATTTTAAATAATATCGGGTAGCGATAGGTTAACTATTTCTATTAACTAATTAGCTAGCGCTCGTCTAGGCCACAAGGGTCACTACAAGGGTCAAGTATCGTCAAAGCAAGGACGTGTTGATAAGCAAGTGCCGATGTTTTAAGGCATTCAGCATTGCCCTTGAGTTAGGTACTTACATGGGCGCCAATATGTGTGTGTGTCCAAGCAGCAACTGAGACTCATCTCCGCCACGCTATGATATCTGTACAGTTCTCTCTTGGTTCGCCCAAACTTTGGCATGTTGGCCATTTAGAGATCGCCTTTAATAAGTGTCACCCAAACTGCACATAAAAATAAAAGATGTCGCTAGTCGCTAAAATCAAAAGCCACGATAAATAAAAAATAATTGCTGTAGGTAAATTTATGTATATCGACGAAATTCCTTTTACATAAATATCAGATTAATGCGTAGCTAATAAAAGGCTTGGGCGCGAGAGGCGGCGCCTTTGACCAAGCAACTCATTTACATATGTTTCAAAATCTGGCCGCGCAGCAGGCTAATTATTCCCGTGTGTTGCGCGAACGCAGACGGGCTGAGATCTTGCGCATACAAGAGTAACATGATCTCGATAACTGTAATCGCTATTCGTAATCAAAGAACGCGCATTATTTTGGATACCCTGAGCCTAAGACTTGCTATTGCTCGGTAAGCGTTTATAATGACAAGCCGCCTCACCGACTTGACGCTAGTGCTGTCTGCATCACCTGTCGACATTCAAATTATTTTTAAATACATGCATTGATTCCGTGATTGCTTTTTAGGAACGAGTTTTTAATTGTTTTATTTTTATGCGTTTTTAGCGTTAGAAGATTTTTAAAGATTATGCAACTTCCTATTTTACAGTTTTGGTTTTAGACGGTAGCTTAACTAAAACTTATTTAGCCTTTTCCTGATCCGTTTAATTATCACGTGATAAATGATAATGAGTCTAAAATAGTTAATTAACCTTGACCCATATCGATAAATATGGGTCCCTGCCAGAAAAACCTACCTAGTACCTACCTATAATTATGTATTTAGAGTTTAGACTATTTAGTTTCTACGACAATACCTAAGTAAGTAGTTCCACTAAATAGGTATGTACCTAAATATACATTATTGGAAACAAACAAATACGGCACAAGATACAAATAAGCGTTACGACATTTGACATTATATGTAGAGGCGAAAACTTTTGTTTTTTTTTTAATTTACGTGTACTAAACAAGATAAGAGAGATGTCAGTTAGCCCAATGGAATAAATGGCTTGCAAAAAAGAATCGATGTGTTGCCTACGACAGGAGGTGACGTCACTAAAATGCACCGCGCGGCGCCCGGTAGCCGGCTCTCCGGCTTTCTTCATAAATCAAAAAGTTGTTTTTGTGTGTTATCTGCGGATAATCGGGTGCTGCTACCGAAATGCCGGCCCGCTCGCCCCGCTCCACCATCCACCCGGATGGACATTAACTTTTTGTCGATTTTTTATGGGAATTAAAACTTAACAAACTGATTATCATTAACGTGGCCGCTATCTGCCGCTGCCTGAGCCTCAGTAAATGGAAGCCATTAGGGATTTTTGTAGAATAGATACAATGAGATAGCTGCATGTTATAAACGGTCATAGACAAACTTATAATAGGGAAACATGACTCCAGCTGATTGGAATGTGCAGCGTCAATTTACTAAAAGCGACGGCGTGCTTAAATTTAGGAGTTAAGATTTTTTGCCCCTTATCTGCGTCTTCTTAAATGCATAAAACCTGTTCCAATATCAAGCTAGACACATTTTTATATCTCATGGATCAGAATTTGACGCTGGTGTTCTAACTAATCCTCTCATTGCTTGAATATGGGAACAATTTAGTTCCTAAATTTGCATATTAAATGGCCGACAAGAATGCATTTAGAGACTTGATTAATTCAGTCGTGGTTTAGGTGCGCATCAATTCAAGTGATGTCGTGAGCGTGTCGTGCTCGAGCATTCGGCGCGCGTCGAGCGCCGAGCCGGTCCGGCGGCGCGGCGCGGGCGCGACGTGTCAGCACATCTACTCCGGCTAATTGCACCCCCGCGGCGTGATGGATGCTCCATCTCCCCGCCCGCTTCACCCACCCCGCGGCACACCCCACAGGGGTCGTTCCCAGAAATTCCATTATCAGCCGCCCGCGGCCGATGCCCGTTTCATTTGACAACCGCCGACTATTACAATCGCGCTGCATTGCCGGCTGCACTCAATACGATTTTTCGGAATCCAAGAACAAACAGGTTGTTAATGCTAAACAGCAGTTGATGGTTGTTGTTAGGTTGTTAATGGTTTTAGGAGATTATGCTAGCTAGGGTAAAAAGGTTTCAAAGCAACGCGGTGAGCATTGAAATGGAATCTGGCTTGTAAAGCCAGAAAGCATGAACACAACCGCAGTAAACCTATGCGCGACCCGTCGAGCGTGAAGCCTCGGTCGGTGGCCAAGTAGCGTTTGCCAGAAAGAGCTTAATGCCTTTATAAAACAAAATCGACTTCGTAGTGCAAAGTAAATGACTCTAAAACATAAATTAAAAACAAAGGAGACCATAGAAACAATAAGCCATTAATATCAATTCTAGAAGCTACGAAGCCAGACGGTTATGCAGTGGCGCCATCCTAAAACCTACTTTTATAGACATGTAAGGTTTATGGTTCCAACAATGAAACGCCCAAACATTCTAAAACTACCATTATTATTTTATGGGACTATTTTAACGACGAAGCCAAATCCATAACAGCATGCCAGCCGTAACCGTAAAAGATGGTCGCTAGATGATTCCTATAATATTTTATTGGATGAGAAAATTGAGAACTACCTATTATTTTTTTATTACACGATAGAACTTACTTGAATTCTTGTATAAGATGTCTTAAACCATGGATTCATCGCATGTAAAGATCTTTCGCTGCAATACGTACCCTAAAACAAAATGATGTTGAAAAATAATGTCTCCAATTCTCCATATATCCATATGAATTTATTTCCAAGTTTATAATTAAAAGAAAACAAGGACTGCAAGGAGTGTAGTACAATACAATGGTAGATCAAACTACGTGATATTCAATTTGGCACAGGGATGAAAGGTGTAGGTAGATACACAATAAAGGGGTTTAGGGTTGTAGGGGTGTCAGTTGGGTATTGATTACGAGTTACGAGTATTTCGTCAACAATCCGCCCTCTTCCGGTTGATCGAATGGAACGGAAGCGAAAAAAGGTCAATATTTAGACAGAAATGATTATAGACCCGCGACCGGACGCGAATCGCTCACCGGCGCTAATAAATGTAAAGAACAGGATGCGATTTTCGACGGAATCATGTTAACTCGTCTGTTCTCAGCGTTCTCAGACAAACGCGGCAAAAAGTGAATGTATTATTTAAGGCTGGAATCGACGCATTAAACGGATATCGAGCCCTGCGGCCCTGAATGCGCCAGGAGCTTGAATCGGGGCCGGGCGCACTTCCGCAACACAATCTGATCCTGTGCTATTCAACCGAGCACTGTTTACACTCTCATAAAAAAACTGCCTTGGACTTGGAATATTAGGAAGAGCATTTGTTCATTATTCTTATTGATGATTAGCGTAGCAAGAAATCGTAATATTTTTTGCACATAATAAATGAAAACAAGTACTTTTGACTGTCGTTAAAATTTGTAATCTCATCAAGCATAATTTGATACGTATAGCAAAGATAGGTAGTACTTTATTGTGGCATTTTCTATTCTAGATTCAAAACAGAGATAAGTATGAACGCGCGCGGCAGGCGCCATTCGCGCCATGCGCATCGGCGCCAGTTCAGTTGTCAGACTGTGGCAAAAGTAGGTACTTGCCACACACAGTGCCACTTGGTACCTCACCAAGTTGATATTGATACATATTGTCTGCAAAAGTAACTGGACCCTGTTTTCTTTTCAATTGTATGTCTATTTTGAGGCAAATGCATATAAAATATATTACTTATTCTACATATAAGTAAAGTATACATATTTCTTCGTTGTCGTCGTTGTTACCTTCGTCGTGATTGTGCCAACCAAGAGGTAATAGTACATTACTACAGAGGCCGGGACGAAAGGGGTTGCCGGCCGAAGACATATAGACGGCCGAGCGAAGCGAGGCCGGATAGGTCTGAGCGCGGGCAACCCCATTTCCCGCCGAGGTATGTATAGTGCTTTTCTCAAACATGCAATGAAATAAATAAAACAAAAAATCCACGAAACCCAAGTTTTATTTATAGAAAAAACTAAAAGTAAACTACACCCAAAATATAACCAACACGTACCTATATCATTATCACGCGTATGTTTTACACGAGTCGTGTATTTTTACTACCCGTATATTTTCATATATCTTTGATTTTTTCGCCTTGTATCCGTCTGACTGTCGTTTTCGTCACATAAGTTTACATAGTCTTTCATGTTGATATCATGTTTCACATACATCGTTGCTTTATGCATGGAGTAAATAAGTATAATTTCCACAGTGTTGACGAAATTTGTAGTTACATTCATTTAAAATATGCCACAAAACTGTTTCTAATAAACTGTAAGCCATTTTTCTTACTTTCTCAAATAATAAAATTGCCATAAGCAACCATATACATACTTCGTCTTTGACTTGGCCGTAGAGGCAGCAAGTTATTAAAATCAATTCTGCTGACGCTGCCAATTCCAACACCTACGATTACAATTAATATTAATTTCATTATTTCGTCGAAACTCATATTAAAGTCAAAAAATCAACAACGCACCATAAATCCAATAAAACAGAATGAATATTTTTCAACTTTACCTCCATAACAATTTAAAAAATATAACTACGCGTGTTTGAGTAGACCTTTTTACCGCTAACGTTTAGATGAAATATTTTAAATGTTTTTATTTGTGTAGTTAAATTTATAATTTAAAATTATAAAATTATAGAATGTAATATTTATTAAGTTCATGTTGATTTTATACAAATAAAACTGCAAATTATAGCAAACATTATTTTTTGTTTTTTTTTATAGGCGTAGTGGCAGAGTGTCATTACGAACCATAAAGCAAATACTGCCTCTAGTTTTTTTTAATGGATGAATGCCACGATGTTGTGTCACTAATATCTGTGAAATGAAAATTAAAAAGAGGACTTTGCTGGCCTAGGCCTGCAAGATGTGTATGAAATTCCATTAACGACCTTTTGTCCTAGCCGCACCTGAAACGTTCGCAGCCTATTATAAGGAACATAACATCAATATTTCATTGCATGTTTGAGAAAATATAATTAAAATTTCTCCACCACTCTGTCATTCTACCACGTCTCTTTTTTACTATCTCTACTAATATTATACCTAAATGTAAGAGAGTAGCTCTGTCTGTCTGATACCTCTTGACGCTTAAACCGCTGAACCGATCTAGATGAAATGTGGTTCCTACTTCCTGCCTATGTATGGAGACATTTTAAGACCCGAGGAAGGACATAAGATTGTATCGCGGAAATCACGCATAGGTACTTCAAGGGGGTGAAAAGTGGGATGGAACACACGAAGTCGCAGGCAGAAGCTAGTTAATAGTATATATCTATATGTATTGCCCCAAAACTTACTTACTTACTAGTTTGGCGCGATGACCCAAAATGATCGAGTCTTGGCCTCCAACACAAGAGCAGGCCATTGCCCCCAAACACAAGTCAAAATGTATAGGGTGTTATTCAGCAAACATCCTATTTCCATTATTTTCTAAGTTCACTCTTCTGTATTAATTATCATATCAAAGTTCTATTTGTTAAGCATAATTATTCATGATCACGGTAGGTATTAAAACTATGATGAGAAGCAGACATTCTTATTGGTGAAACAATCCTTCCTCTGTGCATACTCGTAACGTAACTATGTATATGTATAATGCATACAAGACCGTTAGACAACTACTTAATTTCTTTCGCCTCATCGCAATAAATCATGAAGAGCTTCTCAAAGCTACTAAGTACATACATAATTTCACCTTTAGTTTACTAAATAGATCGTACTCAACGACGAATTAATTACCAACGTGTCCGTGAAAGCTAATACGAACGTGCTTTTATTTACATTATGGGATATATAAGTGCTCCCAAGTTTACTCTACTTTAACAATAATTCTTTCTCTGTTTATCTTACGGCTATCTAATTTATCTTACATACACAAGATAATAATAAATACAGAGAAAAGCGGGCGCTTTCGAGTCAAGAAAGGAAACAAAATAAATAATAACCATTATCTTTCTTTACCTACCTGTCGTCTGTGTCATGCCCCAATTTCACCACGGTGACAGGTGCGACAATTGTAAAATCACTGTTGCTGACGTCACAGGCATCCATGGGCTACGGTTACTACTTAGCATCGGGCGGGCCGTATTCCTGTTTGCCACCATCATTGTTTTATTAAAAAAAACTTTGTTATATCGAAAAAAAAAACAGATATTTCTTTTGCGAAGTTTCTGACAATTGTCAAGATTTAGAAGAATTGTAGGTAATTCTTGACAGGTAATGAGTTATAGGTATGTCGGAATTTCGTGACAATTGTAGTGTTTTTGTGACAATTGTCATAAACTTAGCAAGAGAAATATCTGTTTTTTTCCGATATAATAAAGTTTTTTTTTAATAAAACAATGATGGTGGCAAACAGGAATACGGCCCGCCCGATGGTAAGCGGTAACCGTAGCCCATGGATGCCTGTGACGTCAGCAACAGTGATGTTTTACAATTGTCGCACCTGTCACCGTGGTGAAATTGGAGCCAGGGTGCTTTAATTATATCCTCAAAACAATGGCTAACATCAAAGACCACGACAATCATTACCTACAAGGCAGTTGGTAGTTGCGCTAAAATATCTGTTTTTTTTTTGGCAAGCACTTAGGCAAGGGTTGCGTGTTGTGTTCCAGATGTTTGGTATTTATATTTATTTACCCTAAATTCTTCATTCATATATGTATTATGAAGGAGCCATAATAATATAGTACAGTTTACGCAAGAAAATGCAAAAAAAAAATTAAATATAAAATAAAATAAATAAATATTTATAAATATTTTTGCCAGCAAGAATTTCAAAAGTTTTAAACATTATTGTAATAGTAGATTGTTAACCAAGGTTGAAAGGCACCCATATCTGTCGAGGTAGTTTGGCGCTCGAACGCAGTGAGAGCGCCAATAGTCCGAGACGCAAATGGTGACTTTCACCCGAGTTAAACACTCTACTTTTCATATCGCATGCGAGGAAACCAAACAAGACAAGGCAATTTCGCAAAATCAGTAATTGAAGTACCTAATAGACCTACGGCCATGATTTTTTTCAGAGATGTGAAAAATACTTTGTAAAAAGTATTTAAATACAAAATCCTTAATATACTATTTCAAATGCAAAATACAAAATAGTTTTTGAATTTGTATTTCAAATACAAAATAGGTATTTTCAAAATACTTTTTACAAATACAATTACTTTGCGATAAAAGGTACTCTGAACAGTGAATACCTAGTCTGAATTAAAAAGTTTACTCGGAATTTCCGAGTTGATAAGACTCTCTTTATTCTTTGAAAACAGTGTTGACACACTCTTTTATCTAAAGTGCAAATTTCTAATTGTTTGCTCATATTAACCGGTAGGATGGATGGATGATGTTTTTAACGGCCAATTATTAAAAGCATTAATTTAGATTTGTAATGTTTTACAGCTAGTATAATGCCTCTCGTTGGTGTGATGAAAACGTCTCGTTTGTGTTTCACCAGGGCAGAAAAGTATGTTCTCCTCTCCTCTCGTACCTTGAAACCCTCGCAACACTCAAGATTCCACTTTTTTAACCACCCCCTACGCTTGTGGTCATGTGCGACGTTACTAAACAGATCCAATGAGAGAGTTGCCAGGACTGTAACATCAGAAGAGATGTAACTCTCCTACCTACATTAGCTACTATAAAGTATTTTGAAAATAGAAAATAGGTCCCAAAAACTATTTCAAATAAAATATAAAATACAAGTATTTCAAATAAGTTACATCTCTGGATTTTTTTTCTTAGGACTTACTTGTAATCGGAGACTTATTTACATGTGTGAAGATTAATAACCACTAGCGAAAATCATTTAGATTGCAATATTTACGAAAACACACATTTTTTAACAAACTGCAGTAATTTTAAAATTATTTGTTCATTATTATATGAAAATCAGCGGGATTGCCTCTTACTTTTTAATTTTATACTTTTTCGTCCTAAAAGCCGCAACAGACTACCGGACCGCACCGCGACCTTGGTGCGCCGCACCACGTAATAACATAATAAAAGGGGACTCCCTCTGGTCGCATAACAATTTTTGTCATATTTTTAATTGTCATAACACTTTATGCATAAAATTGTAAGTCATAAAAATCTTTAGTCAGAATTATTCCTGAGCATAACTGGGGTTTTGTCATAAATGAGTTGTCATAATTTTTATAGTCATTAATTTAATTCGCATAAAATTTTAAGTCATCTGCTTGGGTGTCACCCTATTTCACAGACAGAAATTTCATAGAATGTCGTTTCCCAGAAATTATTTCATATATCATTTGGTTCATATACTTTCAGTTCCAATATTATTGTTTCATAGACTATTTATTTGGTTGAAACATATTTCTCAGAAATTCAGTTGAATGTATATTACTGTCAAACTTTTTAAATTTAGAAACTTATCAAACAGTAGAATTATGTTTCGTGTATTCTTGTTTCGTAGACACAGATTTCATAGATTGTTGTTCCATAGGAACTGTTTAATATAATATTTAGTTCGAGTATTTTCTTTTCAAATACTATTATTTCAGAACTTATGCACTTCATTTAAATTTATTGAAAAGAAACTCAATGCAAAGAATTGTAATATTAGAACTGCGACCCCCGCAAAAACAAACTGTTGCCAGAAAAGTAGGTTAGGTTAGAACTGCGACCCCGAAGAAAAAAATTGTTGCCAGAAAAGTAGGTTAGGTTAGGTTAGAACTGCGACCCCTGCGGAAATAAACTGTTGCTAGAAAAGTAGGTTAGGTTAGAACTGCGACCCCCGCAGAAACAAACTGTTGCCAGAAAAGTAGGTTAGGTTAGAACTGCGACCCCCGCAGAAACAAACTGTTGCTAGAAAAGTAGGTTAGGTTAGGTTAGAACTGCGACCCCCGCAGAAACAAACTGTTGCTAGAAAAGTAGGTTAGGTTAGAGCTGCGACCCCCGCAGAAACAAACTGTTGCTAGAAAAGTAGGTTAGGTTAGGTTAGAACTGCGACCCCCGCAGAAAAAAATTGTTGCCAGAAAAGTAGGTTAGGTTAGGTTAGAACAGCGACCCCTGCGGAAACAAACTTGCCAGAAAAGTAGGTTAGGTTAGGTTAGAACTGCGACCCCCGCAGAAACAAACTGTTGCTAGAAAAGTAGGTTAGGTTAGGTTAGAACTGCGATTACCGCAGAAAAAAATATCTATGATTTAATTTTTGACAAAGTAAGTATTGAGTTACTGAGCCTTATATGAAATGAAAATATTAAGTTTAATAAAATGTGAAACAAAATTATATGAATATGCAGGCTTGGAAACAAGTTTTATATAAACTTAATATTATAAGGAATAATAATATATGACCTGAAATTTTATGATATGAATTTCGAAACATTAATTTTCTGAACTATAAAAAATCTACAAGTACAGCTTCTAAAATGTAAGTGCACTGGAAGTTGATCATTCTATGAAATGATAATATGAGAAACATTTTCTATGAAGCACAATTCTACGAAAATGTAGTAAGTATATGAAACAACGTACAACCCATCTGCTTGAAATCCATAATTATTTTTCGTTCGATGTATTGCAGTGCATAGTATATACATAAAAAAATAAGTCATATATTTAGTGGTCATAATATGTTTTTATTATAAATGTTAGAAAGCATGAATAATAAATATATATGAGCAACCTATGAAGCAAATATTACTTTAGTCATAATCATAACCACACAAAGACCGTATAAAAGAGGAGATAGAAGAAGAGGAGCCCCCTCTAGTAGGACCGTTTCTCCTGAAACGGTTTTATAAAAGAAACTAATCGGTAATGGGTGGATTTCAAAATCCTGCGAAAACTTATGGTTCGGTCTTTATAAAAAAAACTAGTAGGTTGTGCGAGTTGCAACTTTTTTATATGTTTTTAAGAACTATTATCTTCATGTTCCTTCAATTACCATCTCCAATAACTTAATAGTTTTTTTTATATAAAATGTTTTATGTGTCTAAAATCATCACCGTCTACCGGAAAAACCTGAACCTTATTGTTTGCAGTGAAAATTATAGCATACCTATCGTACGATTGCGATTTTTCTTTTACTTATATCTTTTCCATGTTGTTGTTTAACACATGGGAAAATATGCAATAATTCCTTCACCGAGAAAGTACATTTAAAAATATTTAAAATTTTGTCACGAATATTCGTCAACACCGTCATGGTAATGTCAATGTGAGCTTATCTCCGTGTATGAACAACGAAATACCGCTAAAGGTCCTTGCCCTATTTTTCACTTTAATATAGAATGCCAAAAATGATTTCACTATAAAGTCATATAATTGAATCGTGAGAAATATTACGAACAAATTTGTAAAACGTAGTTTGTCACAACAGAGCATCATCACCGTTATGCTTTGGTTTAAAAAAGTTACAAATGATATATTAGAAATAATTATTGAAATGAATGGCAAACTACATGAAGTTTATTATGTAGCATAGACATTAACTACTATTATTCGTATTCTAGAAATAAAAACAAGAAACTCTCAAATCGTCAACACCATACCCATCATCACCGGGAAAAATGATGACCGGTGATGATTTCATGTGTATGGTGATGACGGTTCTCAGAAACTTTTCTAGTTATTTTGCTATAATTCATTATGAAATTAAGCTGTATGTTTGAAAAACGTTCTCTATGTCTTCTAACACTATATAATGTCTACCTTATAAATGTAGAATAAATGTAGAAGAAGATATGACTATTTTTTCACACTAGAGGATGGTTAGTTTTAAATAACATTTTGACTGAAGTAGGCAAAATTTAGGTCACTTAGAACTTAGAACATACAAATGTTTATTTTTTATTATCTAATAATGTAAATCGTGCAACTTAGAGTCTGTAATTGCATGTTAGTCGTGTTAAAAACAAGCAACATATATTAAGTTTTAAGCGACCATAGGCTACGGTACTGGCTCACTATCGTAATGGCCTTATGTTTTTTGATAATATTATATTCATTGATGTATATAATTACAGCAATTAATAATTATACCATTGGGTAATCACCGGACCCAATACCTAACATTTTGTAACTTATGACATGCATTACAAGTAGGGGTCTTGCAACTTATAAAACACTGATTATATATTAATGTTTAGCTATTAAACAATATATATATGGATTTAAATCATTATAGCTATTTTTAAAGTTAATTTATAAAACAACAAAAATACAAACTTATGCAATGAATCAAATTATCAAAAAAAAGTAATATATCATAAAAATTAAGCTCACTGGTAAGCCAGCAATTTTATAATATGATATAAATACCAAGTTATGCAGTAGATAAAAGAAGATGCAGGTTTAAACTGATAATAAGAGTACAATATTGTTAATATGATTTAACATTGAAAAAACCCAAAAAAATTAATGAATACATAAATTGCCTATTTCGGAATATAAATTATTTAAAATTATACAATAAAAATATTTGTTATATATTTATTTATATGAATAAAATGTATTTTTTATAATTTTCTAAAAATAATTTATGTAGAAAACATGTTATTTGTAATGTTTATTAAAGTTCTAAAGCCTTACAATTAAAAAAAGTTTTTGTTTTTTTAATACGTTTTTAATACATACATAAATTAGTTCCCAAATCGTCATTACCGTACATGCAGTGTCATTACCGTCTATAAAAGAGTCATTACCATACCATGATTGTCATCACCATCTTGCGTTTTTATTTTCCGAAAGCGATAACTTCAAATATAAGCCACAAATGATTGTATAAATACCATAAATATCCTCAATATACAGCCCCCTATTACTTTACCCAGCTAGAATCGTGTTAAATTAAACATTAAAAAAAAATATTTTTTTGTATGGTGAAATTTTTGGTGATGAAATCCACCCTAATCATAGTAGGTAGGTTAGGTTCGTTAGGTTTCTTTAGATGCCCGAAGGGCAAACCACGCAGAAATAGGAGCCCCGCGTGAGCGGGGCTCCGTCGAATTATGTGTTTGGACGGAGATTAGGGCAAAGGTTTTTTCAAGAAGTTGTCGAGAGGCTAAAATTAGTTTCTTAAATTATTTATGTAAACCATTATGGTTGAAAATTATTATGCTACAAAACGTTATACGTAAAAACTTTATAAGTATCGATAAATATGCTTTTAGCTGGTATGACATTTGATTCATTATAATCAAAACCTATATGCGCAAAAAATATATGACAACTGCTGAGTATGTCATCAAATATTATGGCTAAAAATGTATGACACAATATGATATGACTTTTCATTTGTATGCGCAATGATGATTATGACACAAGTTGTTATGCGCATCAAAGATATGACTTAAACTTATATGCAACCCAATATGGACCCTAATAAAAGTATTTAAAATATTAAATAACAATTTAATTAATAATATAAGAAATTGTTATCTTGTATTTTAATTTATTTTCATGAATATAGTGCTAAATAACTTTAAAAACCAATTAAATATCGTACAAGCGTTTAACTGTGGCTGTATAAGATTCTGCCTTTGCTCATTTACGCAAGTGTAAGGTTTAAAAAAATATTTTTGGTGTATTCCTTTTGGTTCCCGCCTTATGAAATCGAGTAAGTAGAATTCAACGAAAGAAATCAAGAATAATTTGTTTTTAACCATTTACTTACATAATTTTTTATTAAAAAAAGGATCAACGTGGGATGTAAGTAAAATTAAACAATTACCAATTGTTCCAGGCGAGGAAATAAAGACACTATTTTTCCATTTTGTTTCCACTCAGCTGTTCGTGGGACGGGGACGCAGAGAAGTACACCAATTTTCTGCGCTAGAGCATAAACGTATCACTTTCTGCGCACCTTTTAGAACAACAACGACCCACTTTCAGAGCATGAGATATGAAAATATTAAATATTACCTACTATAATAATTAGACTTTGTTGTTTGTTGTCTTCCGTTGAAATGAGAAACTAGCTATACCGATAAGGGATAGTATACTTAGAGCTCTGAAAATAATCAGTCTTTGTTGTAATTTTAAACGAGTAGGTTCGTAACTTTTCACCACACCAGCTCGGAAAGACTTACTTTGCACTTCAAAAACGGATAGCAAAGTTGCACTTTGCTATCAGTAATTCACATGTGAGGCAAAGTAATCAAATGCAAATTTTGAATTGTTTTCTTATGTTTGCTGGTAGAATTGACTTTTAAATGATAAATAACATTCATTTGAATTTGATGTGGTTTGATTTTGTTTGATATTTTACATTTAATAATTGCTTCGGGTTGGTGTGGTGAAAAATTTTGTGTTTCATTCGGGGGCAAATTTTGTCTAACCCTCGTGCTTTGAAACCCTCGCAACGCTCAAGATTCCAATTTTGGAATCTTTCGCTTGCTCGGGTATCAATATTAGCACGAGCGGTTAAACAACAACTTTGCCCTCTTGTAAAACAAATAACTATTATACGACAGTCATCCTTTTCTACAAATCACGGCAAATTATTAGGTAGGTACCTACATAATGGCTTTCCGTTGAAAACTCCAAATCAGCAAATTACACACGTGAACTTTCATACAATAATTACAGTCGCACCCGCCGTTATAAATGTTTAGAAATTTCCTAGAAAGTGGCCTCATCGGCAGTCGTAAGCCGCGCCGCCTCTCCCGCGGCGCTCCGAGTGGTACCTACATTCAAACCTGTAATTTGAATATGGAAGGCGGCCCCGCTGACTGCGGCCGTACGACCGGCTCGTTAAATAAACCACGTGGACTAGCCCTAAGAGGAAATCGTTCCAAATTGGATCCGACTTCGGTACGTCACTTATCTCACTCGCATGTAGCTTTACTACCTATTTTTCATTCCATATTCGACAATCTTTAACTGCCTCGCAATGTCGTTAACCAAAAAGATGTACACAAGGATCCTAACGAGACAATGCATTGCATCATAACTTAGTTGGAAGGTCTTAAATTAAAATTGTTACTTGATCAATCTGTAAATATTAACAAAATGATCCTTCGACCGGATATCTGGGCTACGAAGTGCAAATAGAATTCAGATCTATGATCTTGAAATTATCCAGTAAAAGTAAAACAAAAGTTGATTTTATAAATAAATCTCTAATGGGTAAACAAAGGTCCATCCATTGGCTGTCTGTCACCCACAGCATAGCACTTAAACTGAAAGTGGCACTGAAGATGACACGTTCGTAGAATGTCGGAAATAGCGGTTCCGAGTAACTCTTACATCGGAACTCTTGTCGCCGTCCCGAGTTTATTTATATCGTAATCTGATGGCGAATGCCGTGAGCTCCGAACGTAAGTATCTTGTATAATATCACTGATGTTTGCTTAGAATAGCCGGCAGTCAGTATTATTTTACAGCCGTCTAACTTATTAGTTTACAACTGCTTGAACTGCTACAACACCAGGATTGACCACAATGATATTATTATATTTGCATTTACAAGCAGATTTGATTATATGTATAGGCATTGTAGACCGCATTTATGTATCCAGGGTCTCTGCTACTATATTTAGCAGTATCAGCACCGCAATTTGTGGACTTGGTGGTGTAAGTATTATCGATGAACAGGGGGCGAAGCACAACTATAACAAACACAAATATACATAATAGTATATGGAAATGATACCACCCCAGGTCAGGAGACAATTAGACAAATGTGTGAGTGTTGGGATTGTAATCAATGTAAGGAATAAATTTGAACTGTGATAGTTGAAATATTCGTTAATTATCAAGTGCTGCATTTGTCATTAAGTCGTCATCGAGCATCGGCTTTATATAGTTTTAGCCGCAGCCTGCCTAACCCTAATCAAGCGAGCAGATGTGGGCCACCGAGAGAGAACAACAGGCGCCGACCGGAGCGCGTGTCGCGCCGGTGCGCTCATCAAACGCCTTTATTACGCACATCTCTCATTTGTTTATTTATACTTTATACCACACAACATGTGCATTGAAGGATTTAAAGTAGCAACTTGCAGTTGTGAATTTATTGTGGCGAACGATCGGCAGGTGTGCGTGGTAGCAAAAGCTCGGAGACCCTTTCGGTCCGGCCTTTGCGGCGCTCGCTCGCCGGCGCGCGCGGCGACTTCAAAGCTGGCCGCGGGTCGACGCACGCGGCTCTCGATCCTCCCGCCTGCCCCTTGCGGCCCTCGCCTTCCTCACAACAATATCTACGCCTCGATTCGTTTAGCCGCCTTGCCCTGCGCGAAATACAGCCGTACGCTCAAAGAAAACAACCGTCTTTGAACCGGTTATTGTTTAAAAACGAAACGACCAAGTTTTAATGGCCATAAATTGCTCCAACGAAATATCGTTTTGCGCCTTGTTATTCTACGAAACGTTTGCCTTCCGCATTATCTGTGTTGCTCAAGCGAACAGCAAACAAACCCATTGGTACCGTACACCGGGGTGACTTTGAAAAATTTGGGGTTACTTTGATAGATTTATAACGGCCATAGAATTACCATTATTTATTATTTACAGAAAATGTTCCTGTAACTAGTTAGATTACTATATATTCATATTCACCTACTGTAAAAAATCTCGCATAAATATATATTATGGCTTAAAAACTAGAATTTTAAAGTCGCCCCTGCATTTGAAAGTCACCCCGGTCAATGGTAGGTAATTACCTTCTTCAAAAATAGGTATATATTTGTGTACAAAAAGTAGAACACATACTACCTACCTAAGTTTTAAAGACTTGATTTATTTTATTTGTTAACAAGAATTATAATACCTATGCAATGTTAATACGTATACCTACGTACCTACCTAATGTATTTTAATGAGCGAGTTAAGAATGCAATTAGCAATTTTTATGACTGATTTGTTGTGGCGCTACTCGAATTTGGAAATGTAGTCCAGGAGCCCGTAAAGAATAACTTAAAGTTATTGCACATGTAAAAAATAAAAAATATATACATATTAATACCGTCATTTATTTTTAATACAGGTACTTGGTAGGAAAACTAGGAAAATATTAGAATAGTTAAGTTAATAAGTTAGTTCAACATAAATAAAATAAATTATAAAATATTATAGGACAATTGTACTGTACAATGGTCGATCGATATGTGTAGACATATCGATCGACCTCAGCTAGTCCCACAATCCATAATCCAAGGAACAAATACAGTGAAACCTGGTTAAGTGGGACCTGGATAAGTGAGAAACCTCTATAGCTGGGACTCATGGTGCGGTCCCGACACTTTAACACTGAATTACCTCTGTTAGTGAGATTAAACGAACCTCTATAAGGGGTCATCCATTAATTACGTCACACGTTTAGGGGGAGGGAGGGGGTCAAGAAAATGTGACATATTGTGACATGGGGGAGGGGGGAGACACAAACTTTGTGACGTCACTTTAACTTCATCAGTAACCGAATTTTTTTTTTTATTATTTTATTCGCTGTACATTTAAATAACAAGTTTTTAAAACGATAATCGTTTTTATTCTTTTAATTTTCTTTCCTAAGCAGTTTTGGGTTATAAAATTACTAATATTTATATCGTCAAAAATATTTTGATAAAATATTAATAATACTTAGGTACTTACTTAATTCTTAATTTTTTTTTTAATTCGATTTGGCGATTTCGTAGAAAAAATGTGACGTCACACTAGGGGGGAGGGGTTTGCCAAATGTGACCAAATGTGACAAGGGGGGGAGGGGTCAAAAAACCTAGAAATTCGTGTGACGTAATTAATGGATGACCCCTAACCGGGATTAGTTGTTGTGATTTTATAGTCACATTTACCTCTATAACTGAGACAGAGAGTGTATTTTACCTCTTTTACTGAGACTATATATATTTATAATATAAGATTACATTTTCCTAATTGTTTTTTTAGAATTTTATACGAATTACCTCTGTATCTGAGATAACGTCAATCTATGACCTCTCTAACTTGGACTTTATTGATCTATTTCCGTATTCTTACTAACTCAATCCACAAATTCCGCATTTGCTTAATTGTGTCTAAACGACTTCAAGTTTCATTACTTTATGTAGTTAAAACTATCGAAACGAAAGCTGAAATCTTGATAAGTAACAAGAATAAACAAATTTTCATTTAATTAATTTCTAAGACGCAATGAAGTCCGTATGAAATTTAATTGAAATAATCTATCCTTTGGAAAATCATTCAAAATAAATTCAAAGAAATATTTAAACAGACTTAAAAAATATTTAGGGACAAGGATTATTTTACCTAAACATTTAAAGATAATAACAAAATACCTTATTAACCACCTCTACAACTGAGATATATCCTCTATTCTCACCTCTATTAATGGGACCCTCTGTAAATGAGACAGAAATTTATTTGTACCTGGCTAACTGAGAGCTTGGGTAAGTGGAATACCTCTTTAAGTGAGACAAATCTGCTCGTCCCTTGAAGTCTCACTTATCCAGGTTTCACTGTATTTGTGATTAAACACACAAATAATGCCCTTACCCAATGACCCCTTACCAAGATTCGAATCAGGGATCTGCTTCGTAGGCAGGCTCACTGGTCACTACCGACTAGGCCAGGATGCCGTTTGAAAAATATACAATACAATAAGGTAATAAAATAAACCAGACCAGAGGCCTATTGCATAACAAACTACAACTAATATTACAAGCGGAACTCCTTATTTAATAAGTGAAATTAGGAAAGGAGTTCCGCTTGTAATATTACTAGTTTGTTATGCAATAGGCCCCTGGTAGGTCCTTCGTATTAAAGTGATACTTAGTGATAAAGACTTGACGTGGGTACCTAATTAAACAGAATAATCATATTTTTCTTTTCTTTCATATTTTGGAAACGTCCATTTCAAGGTAACAAATTAAAAGTAAATTCGCATTCCCGTCCAAGTCACATTTGTGCAAACCCCAGTATGATGTCACAGATTAGTCCTTTCACATTTATATTGTATTAGTTTTTTGCTCTTAATATAACTTTTGCTCATGGCTCCTCTACGCGATGGGCCAACGCCGGCCACTCCAAGGGACGCATTTATGCGTTAGAGGGAGCAAGTGATATTGCTATCTCATTCTACCGCATGGCTGCGTCCCTTGGAGTGGCCGGCGTTGGCCCATCGTGTAGAGGAGCCATCAGATGCCTGACAACCACTAGGCGGGTGCCCGCTAGGTGGGATCTTTGGCGTAGCGTGTTGTTATATTTTGTTACCAATAGCAACGGTAACAAAAGATAACAACACGCTACGCCAAAGATCCCACCTAGCGGGCACACATCACCATGGCTAGCAGGGTTGACACCTGTGGTTAACACTAGCAAAGAAGTTTTAATAATTAATAATAATTATACATGGTGTTTTTAGTCACTTGTACGTCTACCATCAGTTTTGACATTGACATATACGCTCACGTCTACGTAACTTACTTTCTATGCATCTCGCTCGTACTCGCATATTAGTGCAAGCGAGATGTACAGAAAGTAAATTACGTAGACGTGAGCGTTATGTCAATGTAAAAACTGGTGGTAGACGTAGGTACTGCTCGGAGTAATTAACAAAGGTACTGCAATAATTTACAGAGTGAATATATATTAGGGCATACTTACCGAGCAACTTTTACTATGGGACCAACCCCACAATCACGAAAAAAAAAATGACTCTCCCTTACAAAATATCAACATCAGACCAGCCAAAATGTATGAAACAGCCAATTTTTTATTTCGCAATTTCGGTGTTGGTGCCATAGTAAAAGTTGTCAGTGTGACCTATATATTCATTCATCCCGTAAACGGTGACTTACACTCTGTATTATTTTGATTGCATCAATAGGTAGGTACATAATGTGGATATGTCGTAAATTACGAATTCCATTGTATATGTATGTTTTACAACCTATTATTAAATAAAAAGTAACAAAACAAAAGAACATTAACATTATCCTCACATGAGTAATACAACTTATATGAGAAAAAAACCGGGCAAGTGCGAGTCGGACTCGCGCACGAAGGGTTCCGTACCATAATGAAAAAAAAACGGGAAAAATTCCAAAAAAAAAAACGGTCACCCATCCAAGTACTGACCACGCCCGACGTTGCTTAACTTTGGCCAAAAATCACGTTTGTTGTATGGGAGCCCCATTTAAATCTTTATTTTATTCTGTATTTAGTATTTGTTGTTATAGCGGCAACAGAAATACATCATCTGTGAAAATTTCAACTGTCTAGCTATCACGGTTCGTGAGATACAGCCTGGTGACAGACAGACGGACGGACGGACGGACAGCGAAGTCTTAGTAATAGGGTCCCGTTTTACCTTTTGGGTACGGAACCCTAAAAATGACATTATTTACTTGGCGAACTACTTAGGTCATAGAAACAGGTGTAGAAAACTTTTCCTTGGCCCAATAAAAGTAAAGTTGCCTGAAATCGCCAATAGCATAAGCATTAGCTGTTGCGCAGTCTGGTGGCTCGCTCGGCCCACGGCATCGCAACGGGTTGAATTAATTAACAGTGCACCGCTTGGCGGCCGACGCGGGCGCTACTCACTGTCTTTATAACATAATTTGCACTTCGTGCGGTGAGATCAAAGCTCCTGCCGTCAATGTCGGCGCCTTTGATCACGGCGCGCCTTTGACTCGCGCCGCCACCGCCGGACACGCTTCGAAATACTCAATTTGTCGTTAGTTTTTTCATGACATGAGGTAGACTAGACACGGCTTTATGCGTGACTTAAACGTAGGGGGACTCGGCCGTAATTTGTATCAAACACGGCATAAATTATTTATTATTTTCGTCCAGCAATTTGCTTTCACTCCTATACCGTTCATAAAACGACTTAAGAACAGCATAACGATTTCGTTTACCGGAGTGTTGAAAAAAAATCGTCTTCCGTTACCAGATTGACTAGTAACTAGGTATTGCCAGAAAATGTGATTTACAGCTCGCGTAGCGGATAGAATTTCTGATTTACAACCAGGTGTGACATAAAATGTAGGTACTACTTACATATTATAATACAAATTGTGCTAAGAAACAAATGATGCACACATTAATCACATTATGCTCTTGTAAGAATTTGCAAAAACAACAGACAAGTACGGCTTCTATTTACGAAAGCGTCGCGGTCTCGCGGTGGTAATGCACTTTCGCAACTAACACTACACTTCCTGAACTGCAGAGGTATGCGGCGTACTGGCAACTTCTACAACGCGGTGCCGACAAAGAGGTAAAATATAGACGTAATTAATTTGATGGCGCGCTTGGCGCTCGCAGCACGCCACGACCACGCCACCCTGCCGCGGAATCGGCTAAGATACCATCGCTTTTCGCCTCTCACCTTCACAGGGCTGGTAGGTAACTACTTTTTCTTTGATTATTTCTATGAAAATATTTTTTTGGCGTCACACTACACTATAACCCTAGTGAATCCTATGGCCCATGAATTTAAATAAATAGGTAGGTATCCAATTTCATTAATGCCAACAGTGTAATTAAATTACAAACTTTGAGGTTTGATGACTAAAATCGAGTAGGTACGATATTAGTGTTTACTGCCTGCCTTAATACACGGCCAGGGAGTTAAACTTACAGTAGTTTGTAGTTCATTCAGTTAGGACTAGACGTTACAGAAAATATTAACAAACCTTCACAACACTATCATTGGTTCATTTAGTTTAGACTGATAGAAAGTTCTGATTTACCATTTATACGGAATGTCTCTTTCAATACGGATCAAACGAAAGCTCATGATAGATAGAGGAACTTATTCATATACAAGATCAAGCTACCGATTTGATCCCCATAATTTAGTTTCAGCGAAAATTTTTACTATTAATACTTATCAGAGAAATCATCGATATTTGACACCGTACATTCAAAACCCTGCTCGTCTTACATTTAAATCTGTAAAAAGTAGTAGATTCTGGTCTCCTGACCGTTATTTTGAAGTTTTTAGGAAATATTCGACTTAAATTCATATTTTTATAAATTATCAAGTTACAAAGGTTAAGTAAGCGCTGCTCAGGAAGGACATAAAAATGCCAATTTTTCCCAAACCATTAATTTTTGCTGAACATACATGGGGGTTAAACTGTAGGTCCTCTATAAATGGAAACCGTTTGACCCGCATTGAACACGACACCTTGTATACATCTTTGGTAAAAGATAGGAGTGCAATAAAGAATGAGCCGGTTTCAAGAAAGACGAAAATTAACGAATAGAAGGTATTTTATAATAATGACTAGTACATACAAATAAACACAAATGATGTGTAATAGAATTTAGGACCTAATAAACAAGAGGAGACGAGACGACGCAGCACAGCAAAGGCTGAGCCGGCTGCAGCGGCGAGATCAAACGCGAGATGAGAATCATCGCCGCCGGCGCGGGCTGAAGACTCACGCCCTTTTTATTTCTTACGTATAATTTTAACAGCTTTGCCTTATCTCATTTGAACGTTTCCTTCATCTTGATAAATATTGTTACTTATTATTACCACATTACAAGGGCAAGGAACATAAACTAGATAGATAGGCAATTATTATACCTAAAAACTAGTATCATGGCTTTAAATAGTCATTACATAATGTATATAAGCTTACAAATAATAATTAAGAAGTCTGCTTTGATGTCGAAGCGATTGATCTTTTATAATGTGGCACAAAAAAGGAACCAGAAGCTATAGTTTTTTTTTACAAAGGTCAGTGATGCAGAGTTGGCAATTGATATGGCACGTGACGCCGGATCGTTTGAAGTCGCTTTATACCCGTAATGGTTTGTCTGTCTGCACGGCTGTCGCTGTGATATAGCCGCTCCAAAGAGTACCGACAAAGGGCATAGCAGTAGCACAAAGCTATTGATATTATAAAATCCCTTTGATGGTAGCCGCTAACGTATTGCATCCCTATGGGAACTGCACGATGCAATGGCCCGCCCGGCCAACCCCCTGTGTATGCACGATAAAGTTACGACTCCGGAAAAGTATGCATGTCCATTGTCTTCCTAGGAAGTCCCCCTCGGCAGTTTTAAACGTATATATCGGCGCTCCTATCGTTATGTTTTAATCTCAGCTTCCATATAGTAATTCGTAGTCAGTTCTGTACATTTTCGACCGTAAATCTTTCCACTTCGACTCGAACCTATTATTAAAACTGAATTTCGTAGAGCGTTATATAATAACTAATAATCACACTTCGTGGCTATTAAGTCGGAATCACTTTTTGAGATCGTCCGACATGGGAGAGAACAGGTTTTGATACAAGAAAAAGAAGTATTGTGCCGCGAGGTGAGAGAGACGATGGAGGTACATAATCTTACGTTATTATTGCTTTGAAGTGCCGATCGACGAATACCTACCAAATTACCGACAAAATACGGCATACAATGATTCATCTTTAAACTTTGTGTGTTTGCAGGACTCACGAAACTGATCTTATAGTAAGATATGTCGACAAATAGATAAATAGATATTGTATTAATAAAATAAAACCACTTTTCAGAAAACAATTATAAATATAGATATCCTGTACCTAAGTTACGTTTGTCAATACATTTTAAGATATATTTGTTTTTATATGTGTAATATAATACTTAAATAATGAATCCATTGTACGTCTTTGATAAGTAGGTAGGTAATTAAAATTATTATGAAAGTAAAATGATTATGGCGATTATTACCTATTGTATTAATGAACATATATTATGTTTTTGATATTGGCAATTTGGCACACACAATAACACATTGTGATACCTATTTATATGTGCATATATATATTCGGTGTTTTTTTTCAATGATATTTTATATGTTGCCTTATTTAATAGCTGGCTCCTCGACTATTAATTATACTGTTTTGCTAGTTCATCATAACATTACCGCTTGATGAAATTTCTATAAGTAATTGAGTATTTATTTAAGAGTTAATTTAGTTACAAAAGAATGGTGACGATTATTAGTTACTTACAAAGTTGCTTATAAAACGATTTTGTTTTGACTTGTTGCTAGCACCTTGGCGCCGCCGCAAGAATTTTAAAGCTTTTACGATAAACACATTCGCCGCGTTAGTCCACGAGTCATAAGCACTATTGTACTGAGACTGAGCCTAGATATTTCAAAGGCTGTTCCTACGTATTACAAAACACACAATAGTGAAACTAACATGTACTTTCACGCATTATCCGTGTTAGTCGGTACTTAGGTCTCATCTCATGTCATACTCCTGAGATGAATCCGCGGTATTTGCTAGAGCTGCGTGCGACTGCGGCTGCGCTGGCCGCTTGCCAGCAAAAGCATAATAACGTTACTATCAACATTCCAGGTCACTTCGTACGATTATCTTTTATTATACCTACACAGATTAAATCTTCTTCGGATGACCAAAAATAGCTACTATTAACAAGCCCAATCCCGACACGTCTCATCCAACTCAAACAATTTGGACTTTGGAATCGTTTGTTTCATGAATATGTTGTATACTTTTCATTCTCCAATGATTGTTTTTGGCGAATTATTCATTATTTGTTATACGTAGTTAGTAGAATGTAAGTATGTTGATTTGATAGTGAACGATCATAAAAAGGATAAAAGGCATCTTAGTCTTACAAGGTATTGAAAAACACTAGTGCTTAAAGGTTAAAATCTATTACTATTGCCACTTAAGCAAAGTGTCTTGATACGGCAGCCATAAGAATGTGTACATTATAGGCAGTAAAATCAATAATAGGTTTAAGCTTTTAACGAAGGTAGACAAAAAAACAACCGGCGTGCTTAGAATTTAAACGGAACCCGCAAAACGAAAGGTTACAATTAATAATTTGCAAGTATTGCAACCACTGAAATACATTTCGACGAGAGAACTTTTTGATGATTGAAGATAAAGCAGTAATAACATTTAATATTATTTATCAACCTTCAGGCAAATAGGCGCCTACGCAGGATAAGCTTAAAGGATTTTTATTGATTGGCCCGTTTGACCATCCCTATACTAATTCGTGGAACACGCCACCCACGTCGACCGAGCCTGCCGTGCAAGGTTATTTTGCTGTGACACTGATGGCATCACCTGGACAATAATGCCATTTTGGTTGTTAAAAGTTACCGTCATAAAATTACCTAGTCATCTAATATAGGTATGGGTTAGGGTGGTTCACGTTTGTATGGGAAAAATTCAAACTCTAGTTAGAAGAAGCGGCACCCCCTCATTTTGTTACACTTGTTATGTTGACAAAATACGCCATGTTTTGTAATCTTATCTCAACTACAAGGGGGTGCTACAACACTTTAAAATTTTTCAAAGTTGTATGATATCCAAAAAAAAAGTATTTATTATTCAGAATTTTATTTAAGTATCTGGTTTCACACTATTTGCACATGTGATTTATAAGTTTTTAAGTAGAAAAACATTTTTATTTCTATTTTTTATACTTTTTCAAAAGTAAGATTTTTATTTTTTTTGAGATTTTTATGTAAGTAGTGGTTTTCACATTATTTGAAAGTGTGATTTAAAAGTTATTAAGTAAAAAAAAAAAAATTATTTCTAGTTTTTATGACTTTTTTAGGCGAAATTCAAAAAATCTTACTTTTGAAAAATTATAAAAAATAGAAATAAAAATGTTTTTCTACTTAAAAACTTATAAATCACATGTGCAAATAGTGTGAAACCAGATACTTAAATAAAATTCTGAATAATAAGAACTTTTTTTTTTGGATTTCATACAACTTTGAAAAATTTCAAAGTGTTGTAGCACCCCCTTGTAGTTTTAGATAAAATTACGAAACTTGGTGTATTTTATCAGCATAATAAGTGTAACAAAATAAGGGGGTGCCCCGTAGGAAAATAAAAAAAAAATTTTTTTGAACCACCCTAGTATGGGTGCCTAGCCTAGGTATAAGGTAAGTTGTAGGTTCATACCAAAGTCACGACGTTTAAAAGGTTCCACATGATATACAGAGACTCCACAAAAAACGTGGGCCCACATCTAAACTTTCGGCACGAAGGTAGGAAGTAGGTACCTAACCTACCCATTTTTCCGCCCACCAAATTTTATTACAAACATAAAACACTGTTTGTTGTAAGTCAATTTTGGATTACGACCTCATCTCGGTCGCAGATAACTCTCGACAGTAAACCTAACACGAAGAGGCAATAAAATTCTAATTTGAAACACGAGCTAAAGAAATAGCCACCATGCAGCCATGTAACCGTGGACCAGTTCGACACACAGCCAAATTAGTCGGACTCTTAACTATCTACATAATACTTATTACTTACTTACTTACTTTTTTATTGTGTACGTAATTTTAATTATTTTAATGTAATATGGATCATTTGTTATCTGCAATAAAGAATTGAATATGAATATGAATAATAAATGTATATTAATAAGTAGTAGTTACTTATTTATAATTAAGCCAAGTGGTAGCAAAGCAAGTTTATGTAAAAGAGAGAAATGAACCTACGCTTGACCGGTAAAACTACAACGACTAAAGTTTAATTAACAAGTTACGAATAAATCAATTTTTACTACACCACCTTCAGAGATTTGTATTAAAACCAGTTTGTAAAAACAATTAAACTCATTTACATTTTGTTTTCCTGGTACTCTGTTTAATCTAATGATTAGAAGACCGCTTTAGAGGTGCAGCCTCAGTGCGTGTTCTATCGTATTTGTTGTGTTTGTTTAGTGGAAGTGTTTTCTCAGTCGAAGCAAACAACGAAACGGCTACCTGAATCTATTCCACAAACTAACGTTAGCCGTAACGCCGCTCTTAAAACGTTATTTGCTGGAATCCGGGGATTCCTCTAACTCTTAAGATAGCTTTGACTTTAATTATCCCATAAATAAGTACCTTTAAATCTGCACTTTTCAAGTTTTAGAAAATCACGCGTGCTTCAGATTTCGAATCGGAACAAAAGATAGCAAATAACAATAATTAATAATTATTATTTATTTATTAAAATTATTTAGGTACCTAATTATTACTAATCTTTTTAAAACTTTTTTTAGGCTTTAAAAGAAAATCGTGCTACTGATATTACTGATACTTGGGGTAGCTCCAGCCAGCATATCCTGCAGCAAGGACTAGGAAGAAGAGACTACGAGGGGGAGGCGAAGTTGAGGCAAAATAGCGCTAGGATCTCGCATGTATGGCTCAGCCTAAGCGGCAGCGAGTCGGTGCACTATGTTAGCGTCACATCACACCGGCTAAGCCTCAGATGCTAAGTAAAACAAAGTACGCGTGCACAACAGCTCATTAAGTTAAGCAGAATGTGTGACTGTATTAAAAGCCTCCCCTTTTCCCCTTCTTTTTAGAAACCTAGATAACCCCGTAATTTATACGTTAATAGGTATCTTGGATATTAGTCTAATCTAAAGCATTGGCCGCTCTCGCCTTAGTGTTTCTTCCTGCGAAGCACTGATGGATTCCGTATATTAAGTAAGTAGTTCTGTTACAGATTTGATTTTCTTCTAGTTCTGATTAAGTTTCAGTCTCCGATAGTTTGTATGTATGAAGTCGTTCCGCTTTTGTTTCCTTAGGTGATTTTTGTCCTCGCGGACACGCTTTACCAATAGCATAGATCGGTACAGTGCCAAATATCATATGTAGTTCAGCGAGTTCTCTCACGTATAAGATGTTGTCCCTCTTTCTATTGACTGTGACATAAACAGTCCCGAGGTGCGTTGTAAATGTAGGTCGAATACCGCTGTAACACTCAGCCGTAGCACTTCGCAACGTAGTTATTCCGTCTATATTCCCCGTATCCTTGCGAGAATGAAGAAGGTAGGTAGTAAGGCAAGATGAAAGGCGTGATTAAATAATAAATTCCACAGCTTGTCTCGGAACAGTTTCTTAGGTCCTCTAGCCTCTAAGCATTGTAGTGATGTCTGTTGTACAGACCTGCGCGCCTGACCCGTCAATAAAATACTAAACAATCTTACAACCTAACTTATGAAACATTGAGCTTTAGTTCTAGATTTTAAGGACTCAATGAGAGTGGAATGTTAAAAAGGGAATCATTTAACGACCCATCCCACACTTATTAAAGCAGCTAATTATTTGCGGCGGTTGATTGTGCTCATAAGCCGCTTAGCGCACAAAAGGCGAGATTAACCTGTGGGCGGCCGGTAAAGACGGCACTACGGCAGCACACTAGGTATCTAGAATACTATAATCTTTTTTGTAATCGCTGACTCTCTCTGGGTCGTCGACCGGGTGGAGGCTGCCGCTAGTGAATGTAACGTACCTTACGGGCCCGACGTATAGCGGACCCAATGTGCGTACGCCTTCCTTGATAGACTACCCGTCCAACGTATGTGCTAATGTTTATGTAATAAATAATATGTGCTTAGGTATAATAAATGCTATAGATAAGCTATTTTAAAGGAGCATCAAAGAGACTGTCACAACGCCGTGTACTTTTCTTTTAAAAATGTTAAATGACCTTTTCTGTTTAAACTTGTTCAAATCAATCCATAGTATTCATAATCCAAAGCTTCTATCCCGTTTTGGTCAACAAGACGTTTTTTTTAAATCTGCTTTATAAAGATACCTATTGAATGCCCTTTCTTTTCGCTTTCTTGCTTTTCTGACATATTGCCTCAGACTTAACGCGCCGTCATGCATTTAGTATTTTAGAAGTATCTATATTTCTTTTCCATTATCTACAATATACTTTAAAGTAATTGTTTCATTCACTAAATTCTACTCAGTAGGCACTTAATACCCACTACACCTTGCCTTGCGTAACTGCGCGTTATTTTAATAACGTTGGATTGGGCACGCTCTACAGAAATATTACATTACATTTCTCCTGTTACCTCGCTCGTAAGTCTCATAACTTCTGGTATTGCCTACAAGCTACAAGTGTCGTTTTATAAGTTACTGGTAGGTAGGTACGCGCAAAGGGTTCTAATATCAAACGAGGCCACGCCGGTGTCTAATGACTGTTTAATAAGACTCGAGTCACAGGTAGACTGTAAAGACATTTAAATTTTATTAGCGAACAACCGTGGGACCAAAGATTCTTCCAATCTGAGACATAATTAAGTTTAAAATACTTATAAAAGTGTCGGATTTTTCGATTTTTCTTTTAATAATAAACGAATAAACGCTTATTAGATTATCGTGCAAAGTTGAAAAAAGTGTAGCAGTAAAGCGCATTTTGGTAAAGGTCGGAATAGTTAACGCTACGTTAGGTTTGGTCAAAGAGAATTAAGTTTGTCTTTGGTTTGGTAAGACATTATAAAAAAAAGAAAGACGTAATAAGCACGCAATACATTTTTGACATCAGAAAGAGAAAACTGAGGGGTGTTTACACTACACTACTAGTATGATGTGAATGTGAATGGCTCTGTGAAACTACAGCCAAGCTAATATATATTTCTATAGTTTCTAAAGAATTTATAAAGTAATGCAGGTAAGTACATTACATATACTATTTGTTGTAATCTCTCTCCTAAAAGCATGCACCGTGCATAATCACATGTGGGGGCATGGCATCGTGACGTGAACCTCAACATCGACCTCAAGATTACGACATGTACAGAATTTCTTTAATCCCATCATAAACTGATTGCTGCACCTAACATCCGACACGTGCTTGGTTAGGTTAAGTGCATAGGTAGGTAGGTATATGTATAAATCTGCGAGTAGGTACCTGCAGTGTATTAACGGGACATATGGACATGCGCAATACTGAGTTACAGGTCTAGTGTTTAAAATGAATATAAAGAAAATTTAAAAACATAACGGTTGTACTTATAGGTCACACTCGTAAGTCGTAACTCTCGTAAGTATTGATAATGATAAGTATCGTGTTTTGTACTATGCGTCGTAGAAGAGTTCCGTTCTTATCATCATCAGCAGTTTCACTTCATCAAATGCGACAGTTTTTAATGTAAATGCTTGATTTTCTGATAAAATTTGAGGAGTTCCCTCGATTTTGACTAAATGATTGTTATTTCTCGTGTAGAATTTTCAATGATGTCATTGCCAATTATGTAGGTATATTTGGGCAGATGAAACAGCAGTACACACCGACCTAATATTGAATGTCATTCCCTCTTTACCAAACCAAAGAATTAGGGACGGGACCCCTCGATAGGTGTGTTATATTCGAATATGTACTCGCTCTTGGCCTATTTGAGAAGTCATACAGATAAACATATTATAATGTTATGAGTAATCGTACAGCCTGTCACAAATCACAATCTCACAATAAATATAAGTGTCATGATGAGAATTTTTCATCGAGTTCTTGGCCTATTTGTACTGAATTCACCTAGGCTTACGTTTTAACCTTGTAACTATAAATTTAATGAGATTTTTTGTTATCACTTCGAGCTTCGGTGTTGTAAATCTGTTATTATCATAAGTATAATGTTTTATGATTCAAATTAATGACAATAATGACTGAAATCTCAAAGTGTATTTTTTTATTTACACTATACGCAAATTGAGGTGTGTTGTTGTGTGAAGACCTGAAGACTGTGACTACTAGTACTTAATGTTTGACCCGCCTCGTTAATAAAATTTTTGATACTTAAGTATGCAATAAGCATTCGCCAGCTACAGATATTAACTGACATAATGATAATAATGATATTAGCCGGAAACTCAACTTTAATTACTAAGGGTATTGAGCGCTAGCTCGTTTTCAGGAGCCAAAACTCCACAGGTCAATGAAAACCCTACAATATTGAAACCCGAGTAGGTTTGTTCTCGTTACGTAGAGACAATTACCTCTTGCAACTTTGTGAAACAATGCTCACACCAAATCTGGTGGCGGTGGCAACTGCGGCAAGGCACGGCATGTTCGTGAGGGCGGAAAGCGCTACACGTTATCATCGATTCAAAATCTCGGAGCCGCGTGTTGCCGTAGCTCGAAGCTCGCTGGCAAAGCCATCGTGTAGGCAGACCAGTGTACCCGTAACTTTGAAACCCGTAAGAACTGTGTATAATCCGAGTGTACACATATACAAGCCCTCCTAAACCTTCGACTCGGTCAGGATACAAGAACCCTTGTCGGCTTTCTTCACACGGCCGCCGGCCGGCTGCGCTCTAACCGCCCGGCTCTAAACGAATGAATGCCGATGCCGACGGTATCTTTTCTTGTTTGTCTTTTCGTTACGCATTAGTTTTTTACCGAACTAAGTACAAAAGTTTTGCAAGTCGGACAAATTGGCTACCTGAGTTCAACTAACACAAGATAGAGGACATTAAATTACATTGTATTTTTTAGAACTAATTTTTGTGTAGGTGTACATAAAATTTTAACGTAAGTACCCTAAACGTGATTATTTAAACCTCTCTAAAGACTTGAAAAACTTGTTTGTTTCACATAATTTGTTTTTGTTTAAACCTTGTATGTTTTAATTTTAATACACCCTATTAATCATTCAATTCAGGCACACATTTTATTAGTTGATCCAGGTTTTAAATAGCAGTAGGCTTAGCTTAGGTTAGGCTTCTTCGAATATTAAGAGAGAAATACCTACTTCTTTGATCCCAAGTTCAACTGACCACAAAAAAATCAGGGTTGACAAAAATTTTCACCTACTTTTAGGGTAATTAATAGATGACATTAGGTAAATGCTTGAATATAACCGATAATCCAAGGTATTAAGTCAATAAAATTCGATAACAATTTAACAGGGTAACTTTTTAATGATGTTATATTTGAATGATAAATTATGATTTCCCATACCACAAATTATGATTTACCCCATGATACTGATGATACCTACTACCCAAAAAAGAAATGTTTAGAAGTTTAATAATGGTAATTTCCACTCCACATGATCTAAGTGTGGGTTGGTTGACCTCTCCAAAGACGGATAGATAGGTAGGTGTAGGTGCACGACTGTGAAGTTGCAATGACTGACCACAAACCGCGATAGGGTCCGGCGATTACATCGTCGTCACGCTCAGAAGCCGAACCGCTTCTCGCAGCTGTGCCCTTTTCCCAACGTCTACCGACTCGGCCCGACCAGTGTAAGTCTGACTCCCGATTAAGAAGTGCTCAGTATAACCTCCGTTTTAAGTTGTACATAGAGTACTGAATACCAGCGTAAAATCTGAAGAAAATGTTCTTCGTTGAGGTACGAAGTTACGAACACGAGGTTCGCCCAGGACTCCGCTGGACGCCCGTGGTAGGGCCACCGCTCCGCCGAGCCGCTCACTCGGCGGAGAATCGTCCTCGCCCCTTCCGTCGCCACCCCTCGTTTACCAGTTACCGCGCCGCGCCGATCCACGCCGCGCGCCCCTTCTTCCATCACTCAGTTCGTTTCGTTCGCGTTCGTTCGTTCAGTCAGTCAGTCACTCGACGACAGCCACGCGGAGTGGATGTTTGACGAATGTTTACACCCGGCATTCACGCGGACAACTAGGTCAAGTTTTACGGCAATCAAATTAGGATTGAAGACGGTCGATTTCATCTTTGTGCTGTGATTTAAAGTGATAATTGTGACAGTGATTTTAAAATATTCTTAGTGAACTTGAGAACAAGCGGCGTCTTTTGAAGTGTGCGGGATGCGTGCGTGAGCGCAGCGCATGACGTGCTACGAGACGTTGAAAGCTCCGGCATTTGCCGCGGACGCCCCCATGGCACACCACTTCGTCAAGTGGTGGCGCAACAAGTTTAGAAATGGATACAAGAAATTCAGCAGTAAGTATTAACCCAACAAAACATTGTTTAGCTAAATCTGTATCGCGTGCCGCGCTCGTGATTAAGGACTTTGGCACCATTCTCACTTTGACCGCTCAATTCTTGCTGGCAAGTATTGTTTATTTACGTTGTAGTGACGATATTTGGGCGATAAATATACATACAATTGATATTACTGAGAAAAGTGCCGAGACTGACTGAATTAGCGGAATATTTGGACTACCTACCTACATAATTTAAGTTCCGACGTTTAACCAAGTCGGATAGATAACTTCTTTAACTTCTTTAAAGCTAGTCGATATGACAGAATGTTTTTCTCACTTTACCTCGGGCTTGTTAAATAATTAGCAAGTACCGACATTTTTGACAGAACATTAGGAGAGTACGGCTACGGAAGTAACAATCTTCATTTTCATGACCTACAAACACGTAATACTTCAAGAGGTAACAGAACTGTGGATTGAGTCAGCAAAGTATTGGAAACATTCCTAATCCTAACTCCACTAACAGTAAATAAACAAAAATTCGTTCTAGTTTCCCATGTCTACTAATCTACATAATATTATGCTGAACAACCTTCTAAAGCCCCCTTTATTTTTTACCGCCATCAATCACGAAAAACTGCTCTCAGTACCTGAGTAGAATGGTTTTTTAGACAAACTGTTGGAAACGTGACTTTAAAGTAGTTCTTAGTTCCGTGAAATGTTTATCTCTTGCCGGTGCACTGAGAACACGGACAACGGTGATGCAACAAAAGCACATTGAGCATCTCCCCAAAAATTCCTTTGTGCCACGGTTACTATAAATTGTTTGCCATGTCCACCGATACGTTTGTAACTTTGTAGATGAGAAGCTGCGAGCGTAAGGCGGCGATCTCTTTGATGTTTATATAAAAGGTATCATTGTCTCCGCTTCGGCGAAGAGCTTTCAAGTTTCCCCTTTGAAGTTAATCAAATGAACGACGCCGCGCGGCTCTAGCTTCTAAAACTTTATTAACAAACTTGCGTCACGTGTTTGACGTGATTGCTACGAGCACATTTAAAATGAAAGACGGAGGCTCGCCTTCAGAAATTATAATCTAACTAAATATTACGAAATGAAATACAACACAAGATCAAAGCGATTCCCGTCTACTTTGAAGTACGATTAGGAGCATTCTCGTCTCGCGATCGGAACGGATGTGTCAAATTTTTATGTTGTTCCCTGTTTTACTACCTACTCTATTCCTAGTTGTGATGTTTGCGTAGGAACTGTAGGAAGGTACCTATGCTACTTTTATTTTCCAAAATATTTTTACCAAGTGGTTTTATTCAATGTCCTCAATGACTCTTCTTCTTCCTCGCGTTATCCCGGCATTTTGCCACGGCTCATGGGAGCCTGGGGTCCGCTTGACAACTAATCCCAATAATGTCCTCAATGACTAACACATCAAATTCACTTGGCTAATTAACATAAACAATAAACGCGAAATCGAAATGAACAAAAATAGCAAATTATAGTTTCTACTAGGTATTTAGGAACTGTAAAACGGGGAGACTAGAAATATTATATTAATATTATTATATAATAAATAATAATAATGGTATTTCTAAAATAATTCGCTCATTAATCCAGTTACTAATCCCCCCAGAGTGACGAAGCTAAAAGCTTAGTCAAAAATCTATCCAAATAATATCTCCGGATTATGTAAAGGGCAAAACTTTCGAGAAAAATAACATAAACGGCAGATGTGGTCTTGTGGCTCGCATTTGGGCCGATCGGCTCCTTGGCCCTTCCAGGAATCTAATAAAGGCCCCACCGCGCCCGCCCGCCCGCTTCAGACAACCTTTGAGATTCGCCGGCGCCTTGTATTTCCATTCGTTGTCATTCACCGATTATTGTGTCGTATTTTTCTTGCTCTTGTTATTTGTTGCGAGCTATAAATTGAAATAAAGTCAGTTTTTGGGTTTTCAACTAAGTATTTTATGATTTCGAGGAACGTCAATGTTTATTCTACCTGATACCAATATCCAATATCTATCATATCATTTATTCCATTGTAATTATGTTGATTTGTACATTTTGGTCTTACGTTTGGCAAGTAGGTACCTACTTACATGATACCCTGCTAGGGCGTACAATAAAGGATTTTAACTATAAGTAATTTTAACATCGAGAAATATTAAATGTCCAAAGAAATAAATAATAACAAAGCAAGACTAATTCATGTGATGTCTACGTCGCCGAAGTTATGATTAGGAATATTTTTCTTGTCGCGGTAACTGACCTAGGCTTATTAAGTTATTATCGTACGCATAGTTATCGTTATTATCATGTGTGCGTTGCATGTGTGTAGTTGGATGTTCCGTATTTATGTTTGTCACGCCGGAATCGCTTTGAAGTGCGCTGATAAATAACATTAATATTAATAATAATGCAAATTTGTCACTCAATAGTTCCCTGTTTACTTGCCAGGATCAAACTAAATGAATGACTGGGCAGTCGTGTAAAAAAAAGCTGTTTCTGTGATATTTTCATTCTATTAATCAATATAGCCCCGGTTGTTCCTAGACTTCCAATTATACTTTTTAATTTTAATTAGATTAGATAGATAGATTATTGTTGGAACCTTTCACTAATGAATTCATTTCTCACTTTTGGTTCATTTTGTGTTCAGACGTGTCACTTTGAGTGAAAGATGAATAGTGAAACTAGAAAATGAACAGAAAATGAACCGTCTGATCCCACCTTTACTGGGATTTGAACCCGGGACCATCGGCTTAGTAGGCAGGGTCACTACCCACTAGGCCAGACAGGCCGTCAAAACATCAAATTTATGTCTATAGGCATTATGATTTTTTTTTTCATAGCAGGAAATGTTTTTTTTTTTACTTAAAGAATAGAACGACTTCTAATGCACCAAAGTCAACAAAGCGTTCCAGGTTGAATACTACAATCATGTTTTTCATATTCCAGTCGGCGAAAGTGAGCGGACAGACACCGAGGAGCTTGTCGGTCGAGCGGCCTCGCAATGCTCAGCGCCGCCGGACCTTTTGCCGAGCGAGGCACGAGCGCTCTTGCAGCCGGCCACGCCGCCGCCGCACCGACATCACCAAGAACCAAAACCCACAACACCTCCACCTGTTCAGAGCGAAGACAAGCCAAGACTGAGATTTGAGGTAAGAATTGTATTCCTCGCGGGACTAAATTAAAAATATCCGAGTAATACTCACCGAGTGCCACAGTAAAAGTAGCACGACCGTATCGAAACACGACACTTACTCGAACATCCATCAACCCAAGACTACGACTTGAAAAAACATGTAGGTAAGTAGGTACAATCTACACAACTTGACTTCACTGAAATAGGTATTGTTTACAAACAGCGATCACACACTACTCTTTGTCAACAACGGCGTTTATTGATGCAGGTTAGTACTAGTACCTATACTAGGTATACCTAGTCATTATATCTGGATATTATGTGCAGAATATTGATACGCGATACACCCACAAACCATTTATATCCCTTGTATTCTGATATCTGCGCATTCTTTATAGGTAAGGTAAGACCCAACGCGGCCCAAACAATCTCCTTGGCATAATATCCGAGTGATCTTAAAGGCGCGGCTAGTTTCCTTTTGAAGCGTGAGATAAGAACGCCGTCGTCATTGTCCAACGAAACGCGGAGCGCGCCGGCGCCGCCGGTTATCTTCAGTCCATTCATAAATGTAGCGTTGATATCCCACCGCAAATTTAAAAGCATATACATTCCTTGCTAAGTAAACTTCTTGGTGGCTTATAGTAACTTAACCTGTTTGTCGTTTTAGGAATTGACTTGTGACGTCGAGCTCCAGCATCCAGAATCATCGAAGCAAAAACCAGTTCAGTTCTCCTTCACTCTCTACGATCTTGATGGGCACGGACGCATGACTAAGGATGTACGTATTCACTGTCAATAACGATTGCCATATTTTATTAAAATGCGTAAGATAGCTGCGTAGATAAATTACTTGGCAACAATTAAGATGACATTTGTAATTAATGGTAATATAAAACGTTTTAATTTATGCTTACAGGATATAGCTGGCATTGTGTCTACGATATACGAGTCAATCGGGAAATCGGTCACGGTCCCCCACTATGGCTCAAAGACAATACAAGTAAAATTGACAGTAGTACCTGAGGATGGTAATGCTCGCAGCCATAGGGACAGGCGGGAAGGCCGGAGAAGACGTAGAAGAGAGGCCACAACAACAAATCTACCCGAAGAACATGAGCAAAGTGAGGAAGAGCACAGAGAGAGATCTCCAGATGACGACGTTTCCTCAAAATCGTCGTGTTCAGACGACCGTACCCCAGTCCAACGCCCGCCTCCCCCTCAACCTACTAGAACTCACCGCTACCACCGCAAGGAACACCGCGAACGCAAACACACGAAAAAACGCTCCGGCAGTTTACAAAGACGTGAACTGTTTGAAATCATCCAGGCTAACATGGAAAAGAACCACTTGAGTTTTCAGTCCTCGAGGTTAGTATTCAAAGTTAATTACCTACTTAATTAATATAAGTACAACAAAGCGAATCCATTGATTGAGACTTGTTTACGTTTTAGTGTTTTGAGTTAAAACATTTTTGTTTGTTGTTCACAGAAAGCCCTGTGAATCCGTTGCCAATGAGGAAGAGATAACAATGAAATATCAAAAGCTACGGAACAGATCGTACACGATCAGCGAGAAACCGACGAAAACATTCCACACCGGCAAGTCTGATAAATCTGGACATGGATATTTGGACCTGGCGTGCGGAGGCGATTCCAACTTGTGCCGATACGATCGGTACCTTCATGCGGTCATATGCTCGTCTGCGAGACATGCGCACACTGGTTTTCATCAGAAGCAAGCGCAGACGCAAACTCCGCGGTCGCAGCGGGGCCACGCGCACCCTCGATCCCGCTCCCACGATTTACCCACCCAATTGCAGACATCACAACAACCCAGAGTACTACAGATAATATTTTTATAGAACTGTGCTATGGGCGACGACGTTGTCCTCATAGCTTGTTAAATGTTTCGTGGAACAAATGAATAGTGAGTTACCAAGTGTTGTAGTGGTGAATGTACGTGACTATTGTCAATGAACATGATAGAGAGTAAGGGTAGTTAATTTACACGAATAACGGTGTAGTCAATAATCAGTATTTACTAAAGTTGGTGTATAATTTTATGCTCTGCAACTATTACTACGATCTGTAGTGAAAACTTATAAATTGTAAAAGGAGAAATCATCATATAATTCGTAAAAAATGTAAGACGTCAGTGACATTTATACGAAAAGGTGCCTTAAAATAGGTGGTATTCCTAAGCTTTTATTGCTCTTTGGAGTAATTTAGTTGCTAGTTATCAATGCTCAGTAGATTATGTAGGTACCTTTATTAACAACTCATTTTCGAGTTGACCGACTGATTTTAGTTTTAAGTGTTAGATACTCTAAAGACTAAAGTTTATTGGATCGTTATAATACGAATAGGTTTAGACGTTACATTTCGAGTTCGAGAGCGCGTTTACTTTGCCTAAGTAAGACTAAGTTTAGTGTGAAAGACAAAACATACGATACGCGCGATCTTGTAACGAATCGTCTAATATCAAAATGACTGTTTGGTACTTAAGCTTGCGGGTGTGTCTCGCACTTGCTAGTAAAATGCATTTTTGAATGAGACTAATGCTCTAGTTATGCACTTCAATTACCTGTACCAGTATTTATTTTTCTAAGTAAGGAATCAATGAATCTCTTCAAATTGTTGCGTCTTATCTACCTCCTTTACTTCTTAGTACATAAAATCAGCTGAATCCTAACTTAAGCATAAGTTCTTATGTGATAATTTGGAACTAACATGTATTGCAACTTGAACTTACTTAAATTGAAGTTCTATAATATATGATGTTCAGTTTTTAATGTAAGGTTATAGTGTACAAAGTGCTCGATCTTGTCAAAATATTTATTGTCAAATATAAAATATAACCATAAAATGAGATTTGAATAACATACAAATTGATTTCATTTCAAACCTATATTTTAGAAGTATTATGGAATAGGTATAGTGTGCCCACCTTATTCAGTCGCCTTTTTAACTCCGCCCCATCAATCTCATCTTGAATGTGTAATAAGACACTGCAAAGACGAGTATCACAGCAGTCACCGCAATGGTTGTTTCTTTTGGTAAACCACATTTGTTTACTGCGTAGGAATGTGGTGATATAGTGACCTAAAACAAAAAGATGGTTAACAGTTTATCCAGTAAACACAGTCTCTTGTTAAATGAAACTAGTACAATACAATGGGATGACATGATGGAGGACAGGTGGTGGCCATAGGAACTCTAATGAAACAACATAATCTAATTGTGTTTGGAGTTTTTAGAATTGTTTCAATAAGATAGTTGTCCAGTCAGTGCTAAAAACTTGTACCAAAAATGAAATGTTTGCCAATAACTTATTTCTTATTGTCCCCCAATTTAGTAAATATACTAAGTAAAGTTCGACGAAATAAGTACATACTAGCATTAAGCATATGTATACTAGGGCCAGGTTTGGTGCTCCATGAAAGAGAAAGGACGCAATAGTCATGGAAATTGAGGTTTTAATGGTAACGCCTATATTTTTTCTAATTTCATCCCAAAGTAATCAATATAACGCGTAAAGTTCCTAAAGTTTAAGCTATACACAGTATAAACGAGACGAAATAACGTACCAGCATATATTTAGGATCAGGTCTGTTCCTCCATGAAAAAGACGGCACAGAATATTCATGAAAATCGATGTCTTTTCTATCATCCTTGTGATGCACTAAACACCCATGGTGGGTGTGTCCACCAAACACAGCTCGCGGCTTGAACTTCCTTGTAAGGTAGTCTGTGGCCTCCCGTGATAAAGCATCTATTTTATTCCTGAATCTTTTATTCCTTAACGGGAAAGGTGGAGCATCAGGTTCTGTACATTGTGCGTCTGATGTTCTGAATAAAGGAAAGTGCTGGAAAGAAACCCATTTTTTTATTGCAATGATAACTTATCAGAAGTTACTATATACCTAATATGTAAGTAATACATACTTGCATAAGTATTGGTTGACTATAGGTGAAATTTGGAATTTCAGTGCACTCACTTGGATTTTTTGAGCATTCCAGTGACTCTACGAAAAAAATACATAAATTAAAAATTAACTAAATACACAATTATTGTGAAACGCAAAAAGAGCTGTTGAAAGGGAAACAAACTCTTACGGCTGACCAACTTTTCTTTTAATGTTATACTTAAGTTGCTGTTTATCATATTTTAAGGTCAACATCTATTTTGCCCTCCTAAATTTTGGTTTGCTGGTAAGCCAAGTTAAATCTTGAACTACAATTTGCCCTACTAAGTAATCTGTTATCTAACTATCTACATAACTTAACACCCAATTAAGATCTACGAGTATGACGAATTAAAACAAAAGCAAATTGTGACATAAAAAAATATTGGACATTTTAATAAAAACTTACTTGCTATTTTGTCTAGAGAAAACCTAGCTTCCCTGCACAAATGACATGAGTCGCCTTCCATTGCCATTGAATTTACAAGGATGAAATGACTGCCCTTTATTGTAACAAGGTTTACTGAAGATGTATTGAGTGCCTTGAAAAATCGTTCTGCAGAACCAGGCCGAATGCTAAAACATATAACAAATAACAACAACAATAAACAAAAACATCTCAATGGTTATATGAGTTTAATACTCCCCTGCTAAGCCAAAGAGCGCTATCTCAGAAGAAAATTCATTGCTAAGTTATACTTTAGTTTATATTACTGAAAATAGGCTAGATGACTAATTTTCATTTATGGTATCAATCAATCAGCTTTGTTTTTAGGATCAAATGTCTATATGGGACCCATTGCATTAAAGCAATACAAAAGTCAGAAATGATAGTCAAAGTCCGACAGTCGTACTTCACTCGCGAAACGCCCCGAACAAACCGATATGTGACCGTGACGTCAAGGTCACAGAGAGTCCATCTTGAAGTATGAACAAAACAAGAAAATTGCGATTTTGTCGGTGAAATATTGCGTTTATGTATATAGTTTCTATACAATCTTTTTTTGGATAAAATGTGAGTAATCGAATGGTATCCTTATTTTTGTCGTTTTTGAATGTTGAAAAAAAACTTAAATTTTGAAACTTTCAGGTGCTGTACTTTTGTATTAGTGTATTCGGGTATTACCGAATGTCGGATAATTCCGAAATTCAGATGAAAATCACCCTTAATTCCATCATAATAAAAGTCTCTTTCGGAATTATCCGACAGTTTTCGACATTCGGAATTACCCGAGTAAACCTTATTTCCAAAAATTTTTTTTAATATCCACAATATTGTGATAAATTGCTCATTTGCTATGTATTTTACTAGATTTTGTTGTAAAATTCAACGTGTGTCATCATCCCTATTCCATTTTCAAAATCATTTGTTTTTGAGATAGTGCTATTTGGCTTTGGAGGGCAGAATATAGGCAAGAAACATACTTATAATGAAATCCTATATCATGGTTTCCTACTATAACCTGCATGGTTACACCATCATTAACTGGAAATAATTTGAGGAACCTTTTCACATAGTCTTGAAATTGTTTCTCATTGGTCCATTCACCTTCATCAAAAAGATCGCCTGCAAACCAAGAATGATCAATTTTAGAGCTAATGGCTAACATTTTCCTAATCAAAACTGTATTTGTGTTTATTTAAAGTTTATAGTACAAAATATTAACAATGTACAAATGGTGGACCTAGTATGCAGTACCATCTTTACCATAAGGGCACACGGGTCCCATGCCCAGGGCCCCCATCCTCAGGGGGCCCCGAAGGACAGACAGTAACAAGTATATATGATTACCCGTAATAAATAGAAGATCATATAGTAGAAAAATGTTAGTTTAATTCGCTTTTTTACTTTCCAAAAGGGCCCAAATTCTTATATGGCAAAGGGCCCCAGCAGCCTAGTTTAAGACGGCCCTGCTAGTAAGTCAAATGGCATAATTTATATCACATACTCATAATGCCCATTGCCTATTTATTTCAGTTTATTATGTTATGTATGTTATATCTTTGTTTAACATAGTATGGTATTTTATTCTATGTCTTTACCCATCACGGAACAATTGTATTCCAAACATTTGGTAGTCATGTGCATAGCCAAAGCCAACACATAGAGGCCCTTTTGACACTTTAATGAGAATTAAGGAAAATATTATTAGCATTGTCTACCAAAGGTAGCAAGCAACACAAAAGTAACAGGTAGGTACTAATAAATCAATAATGGGGTTGGCCTCTCAAAAATCTCAAAATATAAGGTTATCAAAATATAGGTTTAACCTGAGGTCAATCCTGAGAAAAATGGCAAGTTGCATAAGCCAAATGTCATCGAACCAAACTAGATACAGGGAAAACTCTATGCTGGTGTTCAAACCTTTGAAAATTGCCAACCCCATCAACATGACAGGAAAGGTACAGTAAATATGCTTTGTGGCTTACATTTGCTAGTTTCCTGTTTATTATGCTACAATTTTTGTTCAATGTTATTTTCCAGTACATTGTGCTAAAATTTTTAGGGCCAGGTCCGTCATTAAGGTATTTGATAGATCTTAACATCCTGAAAATTTTAACTCAAATTATCAATTTCTCAAAATTCTAAGACTAGTATGTGCCCCAAAAGTGATGTGATGTATACATCATTACAATATTCATTAGAATTACCATAGTAATAAGTTACCCTAATGAAATCGTGTGCTTTTATATTTAAATTAAAAACCAACCTAATATAAATACTGTTTCTGGTTGATGTAAAGTCATTATAGACTGAAAAGCTTGATGCATCTGCCATTCTCGTCTCCATTTATCAAGCCAATGGCCCCTGTATGGGCCCAATAAGTGTGTGTCCGCTATGACTAAAGCCTTTAATTCATCAGGACTTCTTGGTGTGTATAATTCTGGCCAAGAACACTGAAAAAGAAACCAAACACAGTAAAATTGCCTCTATATGTTAAAATAGACAGTAAACAAAAGCACTCACCTGTGCTGTAACAACATAATAAATAAGAAATTCGCAATAAATGACAACAAACACTATGCCGATAGAAAATGTTAACAATTTCTTAGTTATACGCCGCATTATATTAACGATTTCTACAGATTACACAAAAAAACTGACTGCTTCGATACATCTCGTAATGTTTATCAGTTTTAAGCAACATTTATCTTCAAAAATGCTTCAAAACTATCTTATCTCAGCACAAAAGTTTATGTTTTACTTCACGGTTGGAAAGCCCACGGACAAACAGTGATTGACAGCTGTCAAGTGTCAATGTCATTCGATGAGTGAGGTGACCACATATAAAAATTGTACTACTTTAAGTGATAACACACTATGGCCCCATAAGTGAGAGCGAGGAAGAGATATGTTTCTTGCTCTCACTTATGGGTGCGACGAAGGTCGCGGTGCGGTGCAATAGTGTGTTATCACCAAAGAATATAATACTCACTAGGAGGTTATCACTATTATGCTATGACAGACGGACGTACCGGACCGTGACCTTCATCAGGTCAGGATATCTCATTCTCTCACGTATATCTGAGCACGTAACAGACTACCACACCGCGACCTTGTTGCGGTCAAAATATCTTTCTCGTTCTAACTTATAGCTGCGTCCTTAACGACGTACGGCGACCACCTTAGTGAGTATTATATTCTTTGCTCTCGATACGTGCGATATCGGTGTGGTAGTCTGTTACGGCTTAAACAAACGTGCCGCGGATCACCTTCCTCACGATCCGGTACGCCCGTCTGTTATAGCTGACGCAGACGAAACCGAACGAAAATTCCGTGCGTGTGCGGCCAGGGTGAACAGGACGCAAATTTCTTTTCTGATCAAATCGATCGATTTGATCATCCCGTCTGGACTAGCCTTGATGGTGTTTTGATTCCTTTCTCTTCCCAAGTGAAAAACCCGGGCATTATTATGGATCACTTTTTCTTGCTGGGTTCATGGCGTTAACCAAGATAGCTAAAGACGCCGGTTCGAATCCGGCCTCGGCCACTGGAGGGCTTCGTCATTTTTTCTTTAGTTTATAATATCCAAAAAGGATCACATTTTTTAGTCAGTGTAAAGCCCCCTCCAGACAATGCGCGTGAATCGCGGGCGAAGCCGCGAACGCGAGTGTGGAAAATCGACTCCACACTCGCGTTCGCGGCTTCGCCCGCGATTCACGCGGATAGTCTGGAGGGGGCTTAAGCTTCAAGCAATAAATAATTGCACGAAATTCCGCTAAGGGTATGCGCGCACGAGTAAGACAAAGTTGCTCGTGCGCGCCTACTCTAATGGAAAGCGGGTCTATTTCGTTTGAGCATATTCATATCATTGACGCTATTCGTCAGTCGGGAGAGTCCTCGGGCTCAGCACGGTTCCATTTTTATCGACTATCACTATGCGCGTCCCTTTCGCACTTACATACTTGTTAGAACGTGACAGGCATGGTGACAAGGGATAAAAACGGGAAAGTCGATTCGACTTATATTAATTTTCTATCCCTATTTAGACATTCCGTTGTGGGTATATGATATTGCGAACTTCTGGGCCCAATTTTATAAAGTTACAAGTTACAAGTTTACAGGCGTTTACTGGCAACACTTGCTCCGTTTTTTACAATTTGCGTTTTATAAAAGTACTGTGTTACAATTTTACAGGTTACAGGTACAAGTGCCTGTAGCTCAACCATAGACGAAAATATGGGAGTTTAATAGTTTTAAACTCATAATCGAACAAGCGTTTTATAAAAATATTGTAAATTACAAGTGTAGATTGGTACACTTGTAACAAAAACTGACATACGTCTTGAGTCCTGTAATTCTTAATTTTTAATTATAATTATTCGTTTTCTGAGCGATTTTAAACTTTACTCTTTATTGTTAGGCACCAACTCCAACGATTTTGCCAGGGCATGCATACATTTCCATGCACTGACCTTATCAGTTTTTGTTAATGTATCTGAAGTATATAGTAAATAGGAAATAAAGTGACAATATGTTTGATATTGATTTTATTGATGATATCGTTTTATTTTATCTACTAGGAAACGGAAAAGGATTGATTTATTAACATTCGTCTCTTTATTTAAGTATAGTGCATTCACACTATGGTAAAGTGTACTATTCATAATTTTCGATACACAGCGTACTTATCTTTGACCCGCTACCGAAACGATACATTGTATAATATAATGTGAAACAGTATTCATTTACTTATTAGGTAAATATTTCATGAAATCTAACTTAATCTGAATCTGAAAACGGCCCGAAAAGTATATCCTTGGCATCGAACACCGCTCTCAACCACTCGATTTTTCCTTCATTTCAGGGCATTTTTCCAATAATTATTAATATTTTACAGCAAACAATAACACAGCATTTAGTAGAGCGCAGAGTATCTATGACAGACGTTTTTTTTTAATAGTGATGTCCTTCACACCTGTAGATTTCACATGTAATCGAGATTGACCGTGGTTCTTTACAACTGTAATTATCTATGTGTATTTATAAAACACCTGTAGCCGTTCACAGTGCATTACAGGTGCCTGTAGCCTGTACTCTTGTAACCTGTAACTTGTAACTTTATAAAACTGGGCCCTGCTGTCACAAGGGGGAAAAACCTTCTCCAGGCGGCGTAGCACGGTCGCGTTTTTATCCCTTGTCACCATGCCTGTCACGTTCTAACAAGTATGTAAGTGCGAAAGGGACGCGCATAGTGATAGACGATAAAAATGGAACCGTGCTGCGCCCACAGGTTTCAAAAATCATGAGTTAAGACCAGTGGCGTAGCTAGGGGGGGGGGGGGGGCGCCCCGGGTGTCACCCATTTGGGGGGTGACACCCGACCGTGAACATCAGTAGTGCCATCTATAAAAAATCGTAAAACTGTGGCAGATTGCACAACCGCCATTAAGGAAATAATATACAACATGCCCGCATGAGGAACCCGACAGATTTTAACAGAATATTCCTGATCATATTTAAAGACTAAAATGTCCTATAAACTGTTTTGGAATTCGCCTAGCTTCATAGTCCAGTACCACCAGCATAGCAATGTACAAATTGCAGAACATTCCCAAAAAGCGGAAACGTTCTCGAGAATGTTCTCAGAACATTCCTGCAACATGGAAATTATTGTTCCGCCATCTTGGATTTTTTCAAAAAAATTTTTTTGTCATAGGAATCTAGAGGCCTCTATCTCCCGCCATGCCAAATCTCAGCGCGCTCGGACCAACTTGAAAAAATAAAAATAAAAGTCGGCCATTTTGTTTTTTTTAATGCAGGTTGTTTTGTCTCGGGGCCCTCTATGATATTTGGTCGAGCACCCCCCACCTATCACGCACCGATTAAAAGTTGCCATACAAAATAAAAGTGGCCAGCTTTCCCGCAATTGTAGCATTTTTCCAAAAAAAAAATTTTCATAGGTATTTAGAGGACTCCGAGATTCCGTGACCAAAATTTCAGCGCGCTAGGACAAACTTAAAAAAATAAAAAAAAAAGTCGGCCATATTGAAAAAAACATGGCGGCGTCAAAAACTGCCAGGGTCCCTCTATGACATTTGGTCGAGCACCCCCCACCTAGGTCTGACCGTTTGGCCGGGCCGTCATACATTTTTCTGACCGGAAGCGGTAGACCAAAAGTCGGAATTTTCTGGGGGTAAGGATACTACACCTAAACTATCGTGAATATTCATGGTATAAACTACAATAAATAAATAAATTCTCGTTCTCGAGAACATTTCAAAAGTTAAAAAGTAATTGACAAAAAAAAGTTAAAATTAGTTTTGGGTGACAGTTTTACAAATTTACATACATTTACATTTTATGTACAAAAAATCGAAAAACAATTTTATTTTGGCGAAATTAGGATTGTTCATTTTTTTTAGACCCCCATTTTTATTTTATTTTCTGAAAATATAGGTTAATTTAAGATACCAATTTGAATGATTTAATAATTCACGGCTCGGTTGAATATTTACTTCGAGCAACACGGAAGGGAGGCGGCATTCGCACTATTTCCCCTCTGCCGAGGTACAAGATTCGCGCGTCAATCTAATCTAGCGCGGGTAATAAAACTAGTTGCACTTGGATTTTTCACTAGACCGAGTCCAGACGCGCGCGTGAACACTGCTGCACAAAAATGACTGTTTGCTCGGTTTTTTGTTATAAATAGAGGTCGGGGTACATCAAATTTACAAAATGAAAGTGTTATATTTCACATGTAATATTTTTTTTTACATATCATACGTTTAATTACATTCAAACACAATTATTATATTTTAGTCTCATGTAATTGTTGGATTTATCGATTTTGCTCGCTCAGTACAAATTGCGGATCGGTCGAGCGACAAATCCGACTTCTCATCTCTCAGAATACAATAACATACTTCAACGAAAATGTGTTAGTGTGCGTGTTGTGACACTTGTCACTCGTCCGTACACAAAAAGAGATCGAGGTTTGCAAGATTTGTCTTTGACGTGTGTCATTTTCTATGTATTTGTGTCGTCATTACAGATTGGATTTTTTATGTACTCGTAAGTGTGTGAGAAGTGCGACTGTGTGCACCTTTCCCCCCGCGAAAAATGGCAGAAAGATTTGTACGGTGAGATATCGCTTGGGCCCCTCGCTTCCGATGTGTCGGAAGCCGGTGTTGCTCGAAGAATATTTATAATTTATTGAAAATATGAGATACGACTTCTCGTAAATTACATGTAGTGGCTGATTTGATAAAGCACAAGCAATAACAAACATTAAAAAAATAGTTGTAATTGTCAATTGATTGTAATGTCACCTGTCTACAATGTCAGTGTCACGCGTTTCTATAAATAATATCGTCTGGAAAACTCGTTTATTTTGAATCCCTAAATCAATAATTTCAAAATACCTACGCTATAAATTTGTGAAAGCTGATTCCAGAAATCTGCCTAAGTTATATAATATAACTTAGTTTTATTGGAGTATGTATCCATATAGCATCCAACTCCAACCATAACTTGGCTGAAATCAGGGGAGCAAAAATACAAATGTAAGTTACATCATATATTTTTTAACTGATTCGATTCGTAAGATGATTGGATTCATAAAATCGTTATAAGCGTCCATTGCTAAGGTAGCACCCAGTGGGTTCTACCGGCTTGTCACCATTGTTTGGATATTGTACTATATTAGGTACATGCCAATTTTGCTAATTATATCCTATAATTTCAGGTCATCATGTGATTCCTATTTAGATACGGCTGTGGGATACGTAATGTACGAAGGAGATTGATTTTGTTAAGGCACTTGGGCCCTGAACAAAGTTGAGCATTTTGTATCGAAACGAACGTCATAATAATATTAATCGTCATAATACTTTACAACAGTAAATAATTCCTGGGAACAGAGTAAATAACAAACCATACACTTCTCTTCTGGTTCGTCAACAAGAAGCCATCATTGTCAGCTGCTCGTGCAGAACATGATGAACATACATATATGTATAGTTACTTTTTTTTGGGAAACATATATACTTACATATATTTCCTAAATTAATAAAAAAGTAGGTAAACAAAAACATGGTTTATTATTCACAACTATTAACTTAAGTCTTGTCCACCATGATATCAGCAGCTTGAACTGCAACATGTACCTGGAAATTAGAAATTATATCTTTTTAAAGCAGTTTCAGGCTGAATTTTGAGTATGACTATGTATTCTTGTATAGTGTTTCTTTCTAGTAGGCACCATCTCTGTTTAACGGTTTGCCTTTATATACTCTGGCTACATTACCACAGAAAACACATAGGTCCCCGCGACCCTACCTACAAAGTGAGCTTTTAAATAATTGTAGTAAAATAATATTCATTTTATACTTACATCGACGTGATCCTCACAGCAATACTGTGTGTAAGTAGGTAGGTATTCCAAGTTCAATTCACGGCACCATGTTTCACGTCGTAGGTCTTCGCGGATTCGAACAATTATTTTTGTGAATCATTCCCACACGTAGGAACAAGGTCTTTGATATATTAAGCAACGAAAACTACTGTTTAGGTATCAATTATAAATCAAATCATAACAAACCAGCGCAGCGGTTTAACTGAAAAATTTCATTATGACACTGATAACTTTGACAATTACGTGAGTGACGGATTGATTTACTATGGTCCGATAACTTTTATTATGCGATGACTTTACATTCAGCCAACGAGAAAGGTCAAACTAAGGTCATAAGGATATTTGTTGAAATATCTTCAATCCTCAATTATTATATCGCAGCAAATGTCGGAAACTGTTTGAAAACCTCATATCTCGAAATGGTTTTCGAAATAGAACATTAAAAAAAAAATGAACAATCCTATATAAATGCATGGTTAAAATCTCTCGGGATTCCTGGTATGTAACAATATGTTGGCGCCTCGTAGGTTTTTTTATTCAGAAAGGTTTTTTTTAATTATGTGATTATTTCTGTAATTGAGAAGCTATGTCACTGTTTCTAATTGGGTGACTCTGGACTATTTGAAATTCATAGTGAAATGGGATTTTACAGAATCTCTTTCAAATCGCGCACTTGGCAAAAAAAGTTTTTTTTTTAACGTAAATTATTTGTATATCTTTTACGGGACAATGATGACTCGGACCTTTGGGAGGCACGCGCGGAGCCCAAGCCAACATGTAGATGCCCTTATGACACTTATGAAATGTGGGTTACACCGAGCGGATGCTGTCCTTGCCCGTGTCATAGAAGGCGCGCAGAGGCAACACCCGCCAGGGTGTGGACTATTGAGAGTTCATGGAATCTAAAATGAAAGCGATGGAGTAAATTGTGAGCTATGGAATATTAAACGTAATTTTATAATTGTAAAATATTAAACATATTTTACAATTTTGATTGAATTTTGGGGTGACACCCACAATTTCCGCCCCGGGTGCCACCCATGCTAGCTACGCCACTGGTTAAGACCCCTTTCGGCTATTCCAATAAATGAACATAAAATACTAAGATAGTGTTAGCCTCGTTTATTAAAAAATATTAGGTACGTATTAAAATAGGTACAGTCAATGGGTTTAACAAAGTATGTTCGAAGAAAATATTCAAACCACGTGTTAGATTAACATTAGTTATGCGAAAAAATAACTACAATGCCCAGAAAGTCTTCCATTACATGTAGATATTTCTGTTAGTAATAAAAATGTAGAAAAGTGTCCAAAAAATTCACGTATTAATGAAATTAATAAACAATAAATTAAATAAATCACAATCATTTGGTTCAATAACAATACTGAAATCATTATTTGGTTAGTATAAAGTTATGATAAGGAGTACTGTATTTCCTGAAATTATCAATAAGTATTCTTAAATGTAACAGTATTTTAAAGCCATTAATATTACCTAATCAGTAGCGACGAAGTGCTTATTATATCATTAAGGGCTGTCTTATGTTTATGCTGTGCATATTAATGATAAGAATTAATTACTAGAACCCAGCAATATACAGGCTGCTGTCTCTTAATTATTTCATTACACGGCTACATCCGTCACGCCTAGGGCATGCTCCCGGGAATTCCCGGTTCTCAAATTCCCGGGAATTCCCGGGAATTTCATTGTGTCGAAAGAACCGGTACTGAAGACCCGGTACCGGTACTTCCCGGTTCTCATCAATATGCGTATTTATTCCCATTTTAATACTAGTACTTTAGCTCGGGACATTAAATCACATTTAATAATGTTGCTATGAAACGGGGGACCCAAATAACCCGACAAATTAACCTGGTAAAGTAGGTATTCCAATCGATATTACGTTTTGGCTCGAGTAAGTAGGATATTAGGTATATTCGAATATTCATCTTTCTTTCTAGGAAGTTGGTTTTATATGAAAAAAATCCGTGGTCGGGTCATAGTGCTGAGTGCATCGACTACGGGGCCTCCCGTGTAACTCGTAATGCCATGCCCATCAGCCGGAGGTAAACCAGCGATTCGCAGGGCTGGTGGCTCTAGCCTATAGCCAAGGTTTTGCGATGAAAGCGCGTGCAATAATATTGACTTGTAGTGATTAGGTATTGGGAATTTCCAAAGGGGCGTAGCGGAAGATTTACAAAAATGTGAGCGAGCATAGGCAAAGTCTCAAACTGTAGAGGGCCGTGTGCAGGTTGGTTTCGTAAAATAGGTTGGAACGCTAGATTTTTTGATAAAATAAGTCATTTATCAATACGCATGTAATAATTTATATGAAAATAAGTCATTCATAAAGATTGTACACTAACACAAACAATTTCTTAAGTATAATCTTAATATGCCTTGAGAACCGGGAAGAACCGGGAATCCCGGTTCCAGCCATGCCCAGAACCGGGAAATCAAATTCTTGGTACCGGAACCGGTACTGCATGCCCTAGTCACGCCGGAGCCCGTAAAAAACGTACCTATACCCGTACGTAAAGAAAACTCGGCGCTGTGTTTTGCGCCATTAAAAGAAAATAGGTTAGATATTACAAATTTGATAAATTTAACTGTGTAGCCGTAGGTTAAACAAAATCAAATGTGATCAATTTTAGAAGCACAGGCTGTAAATTTTCTCTGCGCTTATATGATCATTTAACCAATTATAAACAATAAAAACAAGCTTATAAATTCTAACACAGGTACAATATATGTAATAATAACTAACTAATGTGATAATTCATTAATGTGATGATTATAATTAAATGTGATTCAATTACGATGTCGTTACAAATAAATCCCATATTAAATATACGTAATTAATATTAAAATTTAAGACTTACCATAGAACTTGCTATTTAGTAAGAATATTAGAAGATTTACATTAATCTTAGCTTTTCCAAACATGTCCATGACTGCACAACCCTCATACTGTTTTTGAAGCAAATCTTGTATATCTACTTCAATAGAGTCCATTTCTACACCCATGAATTTTCCTTTTACCGTGAATACTCCATTGTGGTCGGTGGGTGTTATTTCGAATTGCACATTTTTGAACTGAGACGGCGGCAAACCGTCGATTTCCAGTAAAACGCCGCGCTCCAATAACTTAGCACCTGAATATTTGATTGTTAGCTTCGATTTTAACTTCTGGATGTCTTTCCCCGATCTTCTTAGAGATGCGTGTACACTCCTGAAAAAAAAATTGTATCAAATAATGACTTAGGGCGGTATTCCACCTGTCCAATTTCTTTGTCCGATGTGCATTGCGTCTCACTCTCTCATTGAGCAAAATGTGAGATGCATATACACATTGGACCAAGATATTAGACGGATGGAAATGGTGGAATACCACCCTTAGGCAAATATAACCTAATCTTAAAAAACATAATCAAATTATTATTTTTTTGAAACAAAATTACTAGTGTCCGTCCGAAGGTTCGGTTTCGGTTTCGGTTTCGGCCAGTTTCGGCCAAAAAATCATGTTTCGGCTGTAGTTTCGGTTTCGGCCAAAAAACGGCCGAACCTTTCGGCCGGGCCGAAACTTACGAAATGGTACTTCGGACAAAGACCAAAAGTTGGGGAATAAGTAGGACAACAATATTAATACATACCTACATATACTGATTCATGTATAGGTACAGAAATTAATTGGTTTATTATAAAACACAATTCCACTAATGAGAGCGCCACTGGACGGTCGACGCTGTCTTAAGAGGCTGTCAATACCTATAACGCGCACACTGTCTAATTGTATCGGAGTGAATGAGATAGCACTGTCGCACGTAGCCGTTGGCCGAGTATCAGCTCGGCCCGAGTCGAACGATGTCTTTTTCGCTCATATTCACTCACTTATTCAGTCATTTTTACGCTACGCTCAACTTGGGCCGCAAAGTTGATTTTCTCAATAGTTAATATTTTGCGAAGCTGAACAGCTGACTATTGATTAAAACGAAGAAAAAACCCTTAAAAGTGTCCCCAGTACAGTTTTTCACACGAGTGCTCGACCTTAGAGCCTCACTTTTTACCTCAATTTACCATTGGTTTGGGTTCCACATGTCCTCTACTTCAGCTTAGCCTCCGGTCTCGCTTTTTAATACAATGGATATTGGTTGAAGTCTGTGCTTAACTACTTATCCTGAAGCCTGAAGCACGGCTTTGACTTCGCATGAAAGTTCGCCTCACTGGGGCACTTCGGACTTTTAGGCCCAGGTGAAGATCGGTACCCGGCCTTGCGATATTGTTAACAAAAAATTTCGCGCTCGCTGCGCTCGCGTTTTTGGTTACTTTTTTGGTTGACCCTGTATCTACATGTTAGCTTGACTAGTGAATGAATAGAGTTAGACCAAGAAAATTCTGCAATGATTTTGATAGCATACGCAGTGCTACTAGTGCAAATGTTATTTATACGTCATAATTTCATAGAAGTTTTGACGTTTAAAGTAACACTTGCACTGCATGTGATATCAAAATCGTTGCAGAATTACCTTGGTCTAACTCTAGTAATTTTCTTAAAAAACTGCTTAAGTAACATAAATTTCAAGGACATTGGGTGTTGACAGCCCCATAATATGTGTGTAAAAGCGGTTTTATGACATTTTTTCAACGATTTTAACAAGTCTACAAAAGTTTCGGTTTCGGTTTCGGCCGAAACTAGAGCCAAAGCCGAACATTCGGTTTCGGTTTCGGTTTCGGCAAAAAAACATGTTTCGGTCGGACACTAAAAATTACTTAACGCATTATCGCCTACATTGCAGGAACAGAACAGAGGGCCTACCGCGATATTTCGTTATCTAACTCTGTCGCTTTTGCATATTCGAGCGATAGCGAGGCAGGTAACAAAATTTCGATATTCGATTTTCGCGGTAGACCCTCTGTTCTTGTTTAGACTTACCTTTTACCGGCGTGAAGATTAGCCAGACACGACCTTATATACTCGTCATAAGATTTGCATTTTTCCTCGTAATATTTAGTTTTTTCATGCAAGCTTTGTTTAGTGCGCGTAAGTGTCGCCAGGGCCCGTCTTTGCGCTTGTCTGTACTTGCCCTTATTGCACAGATCGAGGGCTATAGACGTCACTAAAGCTTGGTACCCATCTTCGCGAGTCACGTAGCCCTCGTCTTCGAGCATTTGTAGATTTTTGCGCAGTTTAGCGATGTGTTCGCGTAGAGTCATAGCGTCGTCGGGCCGCGCTTGGCCGGAATAAATGCGTCTTTTTACTTTTGCTGCATATTGTTCTTGTTGCTCTTGAGTTGTGCCGATGCATATGGCTTCTAGTAAATGTTCACCTTGAAAAAGAATTCATAAAAATATGTAATAACCGTGAGAATAACAGAGTGCCTTTATATGAAAGTAGACTGCAGAAACGAATAACATAAATTAAAATAGGTTACTACAATACAAATGATATTCTATGAAAAACAGTGTAACGTCGCACTCTCAGAGTACGCGTTAACTTAATCTTAATACGGAACCACGTTATTTACTTAAAGCGCTAAAGGTTTTAATCGCCGCGCGCTGCAGTACGCGGACGAGAGCGGATCCCTAACGCTAACGAGCTACTCCGATGATGCGCGAGCGCCGCCGGCGAGCGGCATTCGGTTTTCTCTGGCTTCACACCGCTCCTAGCCATCGAACGGGGAGCGCGTGTTACTTGCAATTAAAAATTCCGTTATTCGACACGTTGCATGTGGTGTCGCGTATACTTATTTTATTAATTTTAGTGTCGAGTGTTTTCCCGCTGGGGTGAGTTCACATTATATAGCTTATGTGCTTAATTGTATATTAGACCTGTGCTATTAAATAATGTTATAAGCTTTTAAAGTTGCCAGTTGAGCTAGTTAATTGCGCTTCCCTTCAATACATAACACTGGACCTTGACCGGCACAAACAGACGATATGGCCTGCACCCTAACGCTTATCTCTGGGAATTCCAGGATCATTTACACGACACCGAAGTACCAGCGTAAGGGCTGGAGTTGCCGTACTACAGACAGTCACGGAACTCGCTGGAGCCATGCCTAGCTGACGTGGTGCTACCTGGTCACTGCAACCTCTTACTTGGCGCCTCCGTTACCGGACTCTAGTCAGGCCAGTGTTATTCTCAGTGCGCTCATCTACCCAGTGCTGTGAGGAACGGACAATATAGTTATTTATTAAGTAACTTGAGGTTTCATTGACCCGCGACCCTACCCTAGCGTGACCTAGCGTTACAGTGGCGCCCAACGTGGTTGTTTTGTTCCAATGGCACTGGGTGGCATCAGGTCTATCTATCTAGCTCTCAACCTGGCTGACGCAACATTGTGAACGAGGAGGTTCTACGGCAGCAAACTGGTACGTTCTACCCGCTTTATTTTTATTCACGATTATGTATCTATTCAACTAATTTTAATCAATTATTTTACTGTGGACTGTTGCGTATAAATGCTAATTTAGGAATATATTGTTATAGTTAATTGGCAAAGCAGTGTATTGTGGAATTGTAATCGGACAGTTTACGAATATTTAATATAACTGAGTAATTGTGAGGGTAAACTTACGTAACAGTTTGCATTTGAAATATCTTTTGATTTTGCATGCTAATTATTCATTTCGCAGCGTAGTTCATAAAACCGAATCGTAATTTAATTCAATTTACGTGTAAATCTCATATAGCACAGTATAATATTATTGTTACTCCAATCATTCTTCTCTTCTATTAGTGTACAAGTAGTTGTGTATTAGGATTAGTTCTGCTTCTCTATTTAATAATCTGCTGCTAAGTTGTAAACAAAATGGAAACTCACCCCATCAAATATTTCATGCTAAATAAAAACGAATTAACTTATGAAGTGCTCATTAGGGGCGGTGAGCCAGCATCAAATGTGCTAGGATTGCGAAAACAAATAAATAAACTGGTCTTATTAGTTCCGAATGATGATGTTCTTGATTCTGGTATTGAGGCTAAGGAGGACTGTGATGGCGTGCGTATATCCTTGAATGAGCTTGCTTCAAAAATTACCTCGCTGGAGGATAAATATGATAATAATTTATTTCAACGTACATCTGCATTACATAACCACATTTTTCATCGTTTGAGACGAATAGATGACACTGACATTTCTCAAGCGTCGGTGATCAAAGCGATACAGAAGGAATTTAATACATTGTCAAAGAAAATTAACCAATTTAAAATTAGTCAACCTGCTCAAATTGCTACATCTGAGCACACCAACTGTGCTCAACAATCGTCTTCACTAGAAGGACCGTCTGTGGTCACAGTACAATGCGACCACACAAAATTTAGCGATTTCAAAATTAAATACGATGGTAGAAGTTGCGTTCATGCATTTGTTCAAAGAATAAACGAGTACAAAACTGCTAGGAATCTATCCTCTGAGAAATTGTTAATGTATGCTTCGGAAATATTTACGGGTAATGCCCTGCACTGGTACCGCGGTATGCGTGATTCCGTTACGAGTTGGGACGACTTAATTGTACAACTCGTCTCGGACTTTAGCCCGTTTGATTACGACTACAGACTTATGACGGAAATTCGTAGCAGAACGCAAGGGGAACAGGAGAATATCACTATTTATTTAGCGATTATGTCTGAATTATTCTCACGGTTGACAACGCCGATTACAGAACAAGAAAAATTACATACTTTGCTACACAACATAAGACCGTGCTATTCCCCGGTGTTGGCATCTTATATAAACGGTATCGATTCTATTGCAACACTTCGCAAGATTTGTCTTAACTTTGAGAAAATCCAATGCCTTTCATCTCAATTTCGCGAGCCACCTAAATCTACCAACACAACTTTGGCACCAGACCTGGCCTACAATAGGTTTGAGTCAAAAGCGCCATTTTTTAAAAATAATTATGGCTCTTCTGAGCGTAGAACTTTCCACAATACTTATGATCGCGAGCACAAATCTGGCAACAACTATACACCGGTGGCGGCTATTGAGTCAAGACCAGGTACTTCAACTGCTAAGGCTCAATTTTGTCCTCGCTGTCGCAGTGCCGGGCACTCGCTGAAGGAATGTAAAGAGGAGCGTTACCCGATATGTTTCAAATGTGGTTTAAAAGATTATACATTCCCTACCTGCCCTAAATGCCAATCTACTAAACCTTCAAAAAACTAAAGGCGGAAGGTTGTTGCAATAATATTGCCAAATTCGATAACAAAGACTGGCAAGATTGGTTAGAAACTATCAAAATTTATTTCTCGAGCTATTCTATTGCAACAATCTTCGATAAAAAGCCATCTGGAGATGTGCGTCCCTATGCGACTGTGAATGTGGGAGATCAATCCTTATGTGGATTATTGGATTCGGGTTCATGGGTTACGGTACTTGGAAATAACTCTCACTTAGACTTGGCCGCTTCTACTGGCTTGGCATTCTGTGATACCAACGATTCTAAGTCGTTTGTAACTGCCGGTAATCACAGGTTAGAAACTGTAGGTTACATTAATCTTCCAGTGACATTTCAAGGTCAATTTCACATTATTAAAGCGTATGCTATACCTACGGTCACTAGTCCTCTGATACTTGGGGCGGATTTTTGGATTAAGTTCGACCTTCTTCCAAAACACTGTAAATCGATTTCCTTGTCACCAGATGACCAGCAAATTTCGGCAATTGCGGAGGATTCTGTCATGTTACACTCATTAAATGAATTAAATGACTCTGAGCTAGCAACTGCAACCAATGTAATCAAACAGTTCGAATCTATATCAACTGAAGTAGCGGGGTTAGGCCGTACGCACTTGGTTGAGCATCGCATTGACACTGGGGACTCGCCGCCTATACGACAGCGATATTACAGGCTACCACCTGAAAAGATGCGTATAATCGGTGAGGAACTAGATGATATGATTAAACTTGGTGTCGTTGAACCATGTGAGAGCCCGTGGTCATCGCCAGTCTTGCTCACACCAAAGAAAGACGGGAAGTTGCGATTTTGTTTGGACAGTCGCAAACTCAACTCAGTTACACGTAAAGACGCTTACAAACTACCCTACATAGCAGAAATTTCAGACAATTTGAAAAACGCAAAGTATTTAAGTAGTATCGATTTATCTAAAGCCTTCTGGCAAATTCCCATAGCGAATGAAGATCGCGATAAAACTTCGTTCTATGTCGCGTCTCGTGGGACCTTCCGCTTTGTTACTATGCCTTTCGGGTTGACTAACGCGCCTGCAACTATGCAGAGACTTGTAGATCACCTATTTTATGGCCCAGAATTTGAGAATTCAGTGTTTGTATTTTTGGATGATATTATTCTAGTTTCATCTGACTTCCAAGGTCATATAAACCTTCTTCAAAAGGTTCATAATAAGCTTCGGTCGGCAAATTTAACTATTAACTTTGCGAAGTCTGTCTTTTTCCGTGACGAATTAAAGTACTTGGGCTACATTGTCAACTCTAAAGGACTTCATGTAGATCCAGGGAAGGTCGAGGCTATCCTCAACTTCCCTACTCCAACTAATAAAAAAGAAGTTCAAAGATTTTTGGGTACGGCCTCCTGGTACCGTAGATTCGTACCAAGTTTTAGTTCTATTGCAGGTCCGTTAAATCAATTAACTTCTGCGAGTAAGAAGGCTCCCCCCTTTGTTTGGTCAAAGGAAGCGGACGAAGCCTTTAATAAATTGAAGGAGTGCCTCATATCTGCCCCAATTCTGACCTGCCCTAACTACGATATGGCCTTTGAGGTCCACACAGATGCGAGTGACTACGGCGTCGGAGGCCTACTCACTCAAACGGTTGACGGTGTGGAACGACCTGTGGCATACATGAGCAAAGCGCTCTCTCCAGCTGAACGAAATTATAGCATTACAGAGAGAGAAGCCCTGGCTGTCTTGATTGCCATTGAGCATTGGCGTTGTTACCTAGACAATGGTAAAAAATTCATTGTTTACACGGACCACTCTGCTCTGAAATGGTTTTTGAATCTAAATAACCCTACTGGCCGCCTTGCACGTTGGGGTGTGCGACTTTCAGCTTTTAATTTTGAAATTAAGCATCGTCGGGGTTCTGAAAATCTAATTCCTGATGCCTTGTCGCGAGCTTGCCCTGTTTCTGCAATTGATGACAGTACCGACGCTGCTCAGTCGACTGATCAGTGGTACTTAAATATCTACAACGGCTGTCAAAATTCTCCTACTTCTTTTCCAAATTATATAGTAAGGGATCAGAAGCTTTTTAGATTAATGAAAAGCAACTGTCCCTTGCGTGAGGAGTTTGATTGGAAGGAAGTTGTACCGAGCGAACTACGACACTCTGTACTGGAAGAGAATCATTCTCAACCAATTGCTGGCCATTTCGGTATTTTCAAAACCTATAAGCGGCTTGCATTAAGATACTATTGGCCGGGTATGCATGGCGATACAGTGAAATTCGTAAACTCTTGCGACGCTTGTATTGCTCATAAACATCAAAACCATCCTCCGCTGGGAGAGATGGGTCGGCCGAAGGTATGCGCTAGGCCCTTCCAATCTATAAGCATAGACCTAGTAGGACCGCTACCGGTGTCCAAAAAACAAAATACATTTCTGTTCGTAGTTACTTGCTGCTTCAGTAAATATTGCCTTCTGTTCCCTATTCGACGCGCTACTGCTGCGATAATTACTAAAATTTTGGAGGAAAACGTGTTCCTTGTGCATGGCATTCCTGCAACTGTTATTCTCGATAATGGTAAGCAGTTCATAAGTGCAACATTGAAAAATATGCTTGATAAATATAAAGTACCTAACGTGCACTTCACTCCTAAATATTCCCCGCATGTAAATACAGTCGAAAGATATAATAAAACAATTATGACCGCAATTTCGACATTCGTTGATAAAGATCATCGTACTTGGGATGAACAGATACCACAGATCCAATTTGCTATCAACAACTCTTATAATGAAGTTACGCGTTATTCTTCTTCATTCCTTGTGCATGGTCGAGAGTTGGTTACGTGTGGTTCGCACTATATAGATGCAAAATGTGACAGTCTTATCTATCAGCCTCGGGATGCTTATGCTGAAAATCTAGGTGTCCTTTCCAGCATTTTTGATAAGGTACAAGCGGCGTTGATACAAGCTCATTCAAGGAACTGCCAATCGTATAACTTACGAAGGAAACCTGCAGAGTTTAATATAGGAGACTTAGTCTGGAAGAGAACATTTTATCAAAGTGACAAGGACAAAAGGTTCAGCAAAAAACTAGCACCTAAATTCGTGCCCTGCAGGATAATTGGTAAAAAATCGCCTTTAGTCTACGAACTGAGTGACGAGTCTGGTCAGTCGATCGGTTGCTGGCATATCAAAGATCTGAAGTTAACAAATTATGCAGATTAGGAAGACGGATTTCCGTTGCTAGTCGCAAATCCTTCCGTTTGCCGCGGAGTACTGTAACGTCGCACTCTCAGAGTACGCGTTAACTTAATCTTAATACGGAACCACGTTATTTACTTAAAGCGCTAAAGGTTTTAATCGCCGCGCGCTGCAGTACGCGGACGAGAGCGGATCCCTAACGCTAACGAGCTACTCCGATGATGCGCGAGCGCCGCCGGCGAGCGGCATTCGGTTTTCTCTGGCTTCACACCGCTCCTAGCCATCGAACGGGGAGCGCGTGTTACTTGCAATTAAAAATTCCGTTATTCGACACGTTGCATGTGGTGTCGCGTATACTTATTTTATTAATTTTAGTGTCGAGTGTTTTCCCGCTGGGGTGAGTTCACATTATATAGCTTATGTGCTTAATTGTATATTAGACATGTGCTATTAAATAATGTTATAAGCTTTTAAAGTTGCCAGTTGAGCTAGTTAATTGCGCTTCCCTTCAATACATAACACTGGACCTTGACCGGCACAAACAGACGATATGGCCTGCACCCTAACGCTTATCTCTGGGAATTCCAGGATCATTTACACGACACCGAAGTACCAGCGTAAGGGCTGGAGTTGCCGTACTACAGACAGTCACGGAACTCGCTGGAGCCATGCCTAGCTGACGTGGTGCTACCTGGTCACTGCAACCTCTTACTTGGCGCCTCCGTTACCGGACTCTAGTCAGGCCAGTGTTATTCTCAGTGCGCTCATCTACCCAGTGCTGTGAGGAACGGACAATATAGTTATTTATTAAGTAACTTGAGGTTTCATTGACCCGCGACCCTACCCTAGCGTGACCTAGCGTTACAACAGATACTCATCTTAGTTTTAGTATTTAAAATAAAAACTTAAAAGTTAAGCGAGTTGCTGCACTCCGTGCAGTCGTTTATAGGTAATGTAATAAAAGTAAAATTGACAATTATGGCGATATTTGTCATTTTCCTACAAGACGTATAATAGCTAAAATTTGTTTGTTGTTATGTACCTTTGGTATATTGTAGCATCAAAGTAGTATTCATAAAATAAAAAGCGAGAATCAAGATAACTTTGCAGAAAAGCCTATCAAATTCACCCGTTATAGAAAAACCTGTTACCGCAAAAAGTTATTTACCTATAAAATACCAGGATAAATGTCCTTAAGGTATCTTTTCGTTTAAAATACATACAAAGAGAACTAACCGTTCAGGAACGGTAAGACAGCGACGCACAATTCTTTGGTTTTAATAAACAGCTTGTTCAGATCAGTCATGTCGTCTGCTGGGGCTTGGAATTTATTCACGAGCGCTAAACACACTTCCAACCTCGCGTTTTCTTCCACGGAGTCACCAAATTGCTAAAAGAAAAAAATACATTGCTCTCAGTCTTAGAGAAAGGTACCTAAGTGTGGTAGGCATTCCTCTATTCAAATTTTTGTATTAGAGCTCCTTTAAGTTTCGCTCGAATAAACATTGGTTATATCTCCGAAACTGAGCGAAAAGGTCCATAGGGCATTTTGAGTAACTACAGTACAATAAATAACAGTCTACCCTGGACTATTATTTAATTTACTTGACTTGGTCAAAAAGTTATTGATAATAAAGAGATGTATCTAAAAGAAATGTTTTGCCCCTTAACAACTGAAATAGATGGCGCTCTACCACGTCATGTTTTGTGGTCAGATTTTCAAACGTCAACAGACTTGACACAATCTTTGCCTCAGGCTGAGTACAGTCAAGATATTAAATATCGACATGGACAAAGTGCCAAGAAGATGTATACACCTTATTGCCCATACATTAAGGTAGGGTGTGCACTGGCGTTCAAAAGTGCATGGACATGTTTCAACCGTAATATTAAGGCATTACGGTCGACATCTATCCATGCACTTTTGAACGCCACTTGTACATATTTCTGGTGCTTTTTCCGTGTCGATATTTAATACCTTGACTCTACAATTGAAAAAGTGAAATTCGATAATTTACCGAATCGACGTCCCTTGAAGCGAGTTGTGCGACAGACGGCACGTCGCCGAGGTCATCCAGCAGCTCGTTGAGGCGGTCGCGCGGGTCCGGGGCCAGCACGTCCTGGTACTCGATTAGCAGGGCGTGCGTGTCTACAATCTCCTGTAAAAGATAACACGCAATGGTTATTTTCATACCCTGCGGTAAACCCTAAAGGGTGCGGGAATGATTTTGTGTATTTATGAATTTGTATATTGTAAAGTTATCAAACTATGAATTAAAAATAGGTAGTAAGCTCCAAATGTGTTTACAAATGTTAAAATTGTTTCTGTGTTTACAGTTTATACCCATTTTTTTGCTACTGTAAAACCGCACCGCACCTAAACCGGAAAATAGTCTCTTTATACTATTTTACATGGTTTGATTATCTCTAGACTTCTTGTATTAGATTATAGTTAGATCGATACTATCTATAGTGAAACCACATTGGCTTTGCAATCTCGTGAACGAATGTACAGTATTGTTAAACTGGTTTGCTTAACCCTTAGAACGCCACGCCTAGTAAATAATTTCAGCGTATATACGTCCCACTTCTAGGCACTGGCCTCCTATTATGCGCGAGAGGGCTTGGGCTATAGTCCCCACGCTAGCCCAATGCGAATTGGGGACTTCACATACATCTTTCAATTTCTTCGCAGATCTATGCAGGTTTCCTCACGATGTTTTCCTTCACCGAAAAGCTAGTGGTAAATATAAAACGATATTTCGTACATACATTCCAAAAAGCTCATTGGTACGAGCCAGGATTTGAACCCGGGACCTCCGGATTAAAAGTCGGACGTAATATTAACTCGGCCACCACCACTTAAAAAAAAATAACAAAAAAACTAACCTGGACTGTAATATAAATATGTGGGTGATGTAGCAATGTGGCTTCAGTATACTCGTCTACCAAGAAGTATTCCTCGAGCGTGGGTCCGCGGCAGCAGCGGCGAAACACCTCTTTCATCCTCTCGTGGCAATGCACTATGAAAGGGTTCAGGCAACGGAGATGGCTGGATTCTTCGCCGAACTGGAAAAAGAGTAGATGTGTGAGCAAATATGATTAAGAAATTCAGAATAGTCTTTGGCTATGTCTAACCTCGAGAAACCGTAAAATGATGTCCATAATATATGCATAACGTAAGTAGCGTGAGCTCTCATAGTTATGGTAATATTTTTTTGATAACGAATGAAAACGGATCCCTTTGTTTGACATAATTATTGAAAGTCATAATGTAATAATGATTCAGATTATCATTATTCATAATTCTGAAACCGTTAACTTTTCAGGATTTTCGTAAAGTTATCCTATAGATAGGCTAGGTTAGGTTAGGTTTGTTTTATGGCAACCCTGAAAAGTTACGCATTTCTGAGGAAAACCAAATTATGACTAACGAAAATGCGGACAAACAATACATTATGATTTAAAACTTTATTGGAAACAATAGAGACCCGAATGAAAAGCGTGTGTCGTGATCTGGTATTTAGATAAAAGTCTTTGCACATGGCGAAGACTGACACTCTTCGCCACAGCGAAATGCTATACATGGAAGTATTCTGTCCGCTCAATTATGACCCAACGCAAACTACCCCGCGATAGGCGGTACTTACAAACTGCTCGATTGGCAATCTCAGTACCACCGAGATGACAGTCAGTGACAAATGGCTTAATTGATTTATAAAAACAACGTTTTTTTGTAATTAAAAATATATTCATGTGTTGTGAAGTGGTGCAGAAGTTATTTTAGTTCATACCAAGGACAGTGGAATCACTTTTCACTTGTAGTAAACAGATAAGTTCAGTAGAATTTGGAAAAAACATGACGATTTCTTTTCAATACTACCGTGCTAAGCTAAAACGTAACAACTGCATACGACTTTCATAACAACATACGACTTTTTAAATTGCGAGGATAGCGATAGGGATGGTGTTATGCTAAATGAAGTAGACTATTTTATTAACTTGTGTTTGGTTTAGGTATTTTCTATATAATTATAAATGTAGTAATAAATTCCTTCTTACAGATTTGTATTTTCCTTTTTTATTTCATGAGATGGAGCTATAAAAAAAACTACCTAGTTATTTCAAATTAATAATCAGATTTGGTATTGTCATTTTACATTACTTTCCATTCAGATTCCCACAAGATGCTATTCGCAGAGAACTATGGAAAAAAGCTGTCCAATTAGAGAGACATGAAATTGAGTGGATGCCTGGCAAAATATCTAGAATATGTTCTATTCATGAGATATAACCCGTGAGATAATCATACCCGGTCTCCTATATGTAGATACATTTTTCCTATCATGCTTTCACTGAATTAATTTAACAAATACACACATTATCTGAAAATGTTGATCATTTGAATCCACCCTCTACTGTCACATATATGTAGGTTCTCTCTCAAGCCATTTCCGTCAGTAGAAAAGAGCGGCAAACATATTAACTCACATTATAGACGGGTCTAACGCGAATTATATTCAATTACCTTGATTTACCGACGTAAATCAGTTTCGTTTCGTATAATGTGAGTTAATATGTGTTCAAAACGCGAAAGTTTAAAATATTATGAGAGCGGCAAATTTAGAAAATGTAACCGCGCGAACGGCTGTGGTCCTATACAAAATTTTCATGTTGCACCTTTTTCTACTGACAAACTTGCTTGACCGGCTATATACATATAAAATATTCTGAACTGAAAGTGGGGATTTATTGTGACTCCGCCTGTTCAAATATTTTTGACCCGATTCGTGTACCCATGTAAATTTTGCAGACTGTATAGCCAGTCCGATTTCTAAGATCAAGTTCGCCATACACTTACTATGGCGTACTTGATCTTAGAAAAACGGACAGACTATACCTGAACGTGACTTCGCACTGCCATGCAGATTGATAATAAAATATACAAAATACTTATTATAGCGGAATACATTTATACAACAATGATATATTTACTTATGTTGAGTTAGTCTGTCATGTCATAACAACATTTTAACTAGTTATCTTTTAATCTGCATTAAATTATTATACGTGAATTATTTGACTGGTTCTTCACTGTACGGCATAAACCTTCGAGCAACACCGGCTTCCGACACATCGGAAGGGAGGGGCCCAAGCGATATCTCACCGTACAAATCTTTCTGCCATTTTTCGCGGGGGGAAAGGTGCACACAGTCGCACTTCTCACACACTTACATACAAAATCCAATCTGTAATGACGACACAAATACATAGAAAATGACACACGTCAAAGACAAATCTTGCAAACCTCGATCTCTTTTTGTGTACGGACGAGTGACAAGTGTCACTACACGCACTTATCTTATCTTATTGTTTTCGGGGGCCCTTGCGGATACACTTCGACCCATAGGGATCTTTTGTGCAGTTACCCCCTCACTACACGCACACTAACACATTTTCGTTGAAGTATGTTATTGTATTCTGAGAGATGAGAAGTCGGATTTGTCGCTCGACCGATCCGCAATTTGTACTGAGCGAGCAAAATCGATAAATCCAACAATTACATGAGACTAAAATATAATAATTGTGTTTGAATGTAATTAAACGTATGATATGTAAAAAAAATATTACATGTGAAATGTAACACTTTCTTTTTGTAAATTTGATGTCCCCGACCCCTTTTTACAACAAAAAACCGAGCAAACAGGCATTTTTGTGCAGCAGTGTTCACGCGCGCGTCTAGACTCGGTCTAGTGAAAAATCCAAGTGCAACTAGTTTTATTACCCGCGCTAGATTAGATTGACGTGCTAATCTTGTACCTCGGCAGAGGGGAAATAGTGCGAATGCCGCCTCCCTTCCGTGTTGCTCGAAGGCATAAACCTATCCCTGTCCAAGTCATATTCCAATCAAATATGAACCGCGAACTCTCAGCGGCCAGTACGTACAGCAAGAAGGTTATTAGCGGATTAATGTCGCTGATTGGTAGTTATTGACATTATATGCATTTCATCTACACTTAGCTATGTACCATTAGTGTAATAAAGATGACTCTTATTTTGTTTACCAGCTTTGATTACAGGCTCTGTAAACGCGTCGTCTTATTTGAATGTAGGCGTAATTGTGTATGTGTGCTAATTTGGCCCGAGAATTTGAACGGTAATGTTCCTAAAGGCGGTATCCATGGTTATATATGATCGCAGCTTCGCCATATTAAATTTTAAAGCACAAACCCCTTTCTTTGCAGCTGAAAAGTGCAGTATTTTCGCCACTGATGCCAAGTTCTTCCGCTGATCCGTAGTGAGGCCAGCTCCGTTCGGCAAGTTGATAATGTGAAACGCGTCGGGCGCCACTATTGCAGCGTTGAGGAATTGGTAGTACACCAAATTTCCAATCACCTGAAAAATAATGCAGGAACAAAGAATGATTGTGCTAATTCTATACAAAAAGGGACAAAGGACAGTAAAACTAATATTGAAGGAGTACTCGACTATCCCTAATATGCCAAATGTGTGCTTTAGGGCCACCCACACTAGCGTCTTTTGAGCGTCGGCGTCTAGTCAGCGCTATGGAAAATGGCGTCGCGGCGCAGTTTCGCAAATGTTGCGTCGAGCACTAGCCCTAGAGTTGACTAGACACCAACGCTCAGGAGACGCTAGGTGCGCGCCTGTTAACCCCTGGAGCGCCCCAGAATTACCGTAGTATGGAACTCCTATACTAGTTACCAGCACACGTGTCTGTTTAGGGCGCTCCACGGGTTAACGCCGAAGAGAGTTCTATCACGTATACCGATGCCTCGTTTGCTCACCAGAGCGGCTTGCGGATCTGCGTCCAACGCAAAGACCGCCTTTACCGCCGTATTAGGTACCCGATCTTTGTACGCCACGCCTATCGTGTGCGCGTCATAGTGAACCTTGTCGAAATGCACCAAGGTTGATATTGAGCTGTAATCGTGCGCGCCTGTTGAAGTCTTTGACGGTCAATGGTTTAATAATACAATACAGAATGAGAAGTCCACATTATACAAATGCAGAATAAATACCTTCAGAATATCCTTCTCAGGTGTATGAGGAAATTTCGATGTCAAAGATCTATGTAATACTCGGGCCATGTACGTGATGCAGAAAGGCAGCAGTTCGGTGGAGTTGGTAATTTTGTCCAAGAACATTGTCACTATGGATTTCAGTTGGGTAAGGGCACTTTCAAGACGTGTTTTGACTTCGGGATATGTTAGGGCTTCTTCTTGAGTTACCGTGTAAGGCAGCTTCCTAGAAGATAATATAATTGTGAATAATTTATTGGAAAAAAAATCATTGGATATTGAAAGTCAAACTAATTACATCCCGAATAGTCCCGATGTAATTTGTAAAGTAACAAAAGAAAGAAGTGATTGAAACTTTGTTAGATTGGATCAAATAGGTACCCTTGATAGCTTACTTGCTAAAACGGAAACCCTGGACCCGTATGGCAACATACTGAACATACATCAATAAATAAGATTATGTTAGGAGTCAGTTCTGCTTAGTGCATTTGGAGATGCTACTTACGAGATTTCACCTGTCTTCATTTCAGTTTCATTCCTCCATGCCTTGTAAATCTCGACAGGTCCAGTTTCTATGTTTAAATCCCTATCCTTCAACATCTTTTCAACGAGGGGGCCAATAATAGTCTGCAGGCTATTTAATCCCGATAACTGTCTAGATAGGCCAACTGCCATCTTGAGCACCAGTGGAGTTGACGCTATTATGTCAAAGGGTTTCACTACTTTGCAGCTTATTTCTTCCTCCAAAGTAAATCTAAACAATTTAAGTAACAAATATTCGTCTCTTGGATAAGCCCCGAAATTATAAAGACTCAAAACGACATTCTGCACGAAGAAATTAGTCTTGTTTTGAGGTATACAGAACAGTAGTTTGGACAGATAGGTGGGGTTCGTTTGTAACTCATAAAACAAATGTTGGTAGCCATCTAAAAGTCTTTTACATTCTTTTGTAAGAGACTTCAAACCTTTGACAGCAGTGGAAACCGTCATTAAAGTACCTTTGCCCTGATTTTGTAAAACAAGTTTAGTCACGGAATTGTGTTTCACCAAATTGTTAAGTTTTAAGCCGTGCGCGGCGACTTCTTGTAGTGCAATTCTATTTTGGACCAGGAGCCCTATTTTCAAATCCATGTCGTCAATTTGCTTGGATAGCTCTTGATTTTTCCTTATAGACTGCACAACTTCAGCTTTTAAACTTTGGAGTTCAATTTCGCGGTCGTAGTCTTCAGTCGAAAAGTCTAGTAAGGGAATGAATCTCTTGACAACTTTTAGTTGCGGGTTGGGAGAGTGGAACAATGAAGCAAACGCCTGTCGAGCTCTGCGACCTCTCCAGAGAGCTTGAATTTTTATTATCTTGTGCTCCTGTAAGAAAACATTACGATAAAATAAATGTATAAATATCATACCTAAAATCTACAATTATATCAATCAAAATCTCTGACATGTCACGCCATTTAGCCGTAAGTGAAACTAGTATGGAAATACGTCTTCTTAGTTTAGCATGGAAGAGGTAGGTTACCTACCTGGATTTTATACCAAGCCATAGGATTTTGCTTTCTCTCTTTCCGCAATTTAGCCTCTATAGTCTTCAGTTTAATCATTGCCATATACTTTCTTTGAATCAATATACTTCTCCACCATGCTTGTATTTTGATAACAGAAACTTCATTATCATTGAAGAACTTGAACCTTTGATGTAAATTCTTTCTGTACAAGTATCCTCTACAATATGCCTGAAGTTTTACGATTGCTTTCTCTATGATGACTTGCTTGTACTTATTGATGTGATGTTTATTTGTTTTGTCGACAAGGCTATTCACATCCTTTCTGCTGAAGTAGCGCGCATAAGGAACAAAGTCTTTTGGGGTGGTCCAGCTGTATGTGTAAGACTCTATGTCTATGTAAACAGTATTCCCTGCATCTGTGTGGCACACTATCCATGGGCAGATATAGTGACCCCGTTTTTTCAATGCTTTAGTAAATGTCTGAAAATATACATTCTTACATGCACTGTCTACCATCAAATTAGAGAAAATAGTCGATAACAGAGCCTCCCAGAATTCATCAACGTTATTTTTCAAAACTGCTGAGTTTAACTGAACTAAAGTATCAGTCAAGTCTTTAACTTTTGAAGACTCTTCATTCACCTCATTTATAGTGTCAACAATGTCATCAAGCCAAAGATTTTGTGAATCTTTATGTAGGTACTTTTTCTTCAGCATTCTTAAATAGAGATGTTTCTCCTCTTTATGTAAAGGGGCTGGTATCTTCAAATAAGCACTTTTTAGAAGAGGCATTAGTGCCTCCACATTGTCATCAGATACTGCTTTATTAATTCTTTCAATTACTGCCACTAATTCCTCATTGTCATCATCCTCCAAATTAACCATTTCAATAGTGTCCCTAATGTCTTCTAACGTAAGCAAGGGACAAGCACACTGTTCCCTCACTTTGACCTGCAACGCGGTCATGAGCGCAGAGAGGTAGCGGCGGCGGCAGTGCGGCCTCAGGCCCTCGAGGTGCACCTGTTTCAAAGTCAATGTCTTCCAGAGAGCCGATTCATCCCCCCTCTCCACAGCCTGAGACACCGCTGCAATTGCCGTTAAATACGACACGGATGCGGCTATCTCACTCTCATTCAAGTTTTTCTCGAGTTCAAACTTCTCTAACTTCATTTCTTCAAACATAAGAGGGATTGCATACTTATCTACCTTAATATTTAGTTCTAGATTAGGATTTGTCAATGCTTTATACAAGTCTTCACAATTACCATCATCCAAAGCACTATTAACTTTCGCGATAGCAGTTTTATGATCTCCATGCTCAATGGATTTTCTATTACCTTCATTAATTACATTCTGGAATATCTTGTGCCAATTAGTGATGCTTTCAACCTCGACATCTTTATTACTTTCAATTATTTCTTTGACAACATCACAATAGAAATCCAAGTTGTCTGGGTTATAGTCCTTTACTTTCACCCAAGATTCATTGAAGATTTTATGCAAGCTATTGATGTCATTATCATTTGAAGTGGAGCATAGTTTCTTCCATAGAAATTTGTAATTCGTGGCAGTTATGTGCCCTTGTATTTCTACAATGGTAAGCAGTTCGTCATACTCGTCAGGGATGTAGCTGTCATTAAGGGAGTGGTTATGGGCGGCCTGTAATTTTTCATGCTTAGCAGCCTTCAATACCTTTTTATATTCGTCCATGAGACGATTTTGGACATATTTTAACTTGAGTTGTGGATTCAATAAGGCAGAAGTAATTGGTTTATGACTGTCCAAAAGTTTATTTAGTTCGATTACAGCTTTATGCATGCCTTGGTCATCATCCACATTGTTTTTTGATAAGATACCACTAATTTTTTGAAACATAGGCATTGGGTGCGCGCATCTTTGTAGGTCTTTGGAGACTGTATCAAGTTCTTCATCTAAAAAAAAAAAAAATTAAATGAACAATGGAGTGAAAAAATAAGATATGCAACAGCATTGTAGATGTATTAGTATTACTTAAACGCATAAGTATTGGTATAAAAATGTAGAGATTTATTTTACCTGTAAACACAGCTTTTCCATAGACATCTTGAATGAGAGGTGCTTTCCCAAGTTTGAACAAATGGGTACTTAGAGCATGTATACAGTATATTAACCTTGGGATATTCTTTTTGTCATAGATGTCTGTTGTTTCAGGTTGGAATGTCTGGTGAAAAAAATAATGACCGTTTATTTCGAACTTTAAAGTTAACTTTTTTTAACCCCTTACTGCATATAATAAAAAATATTTGTTGAAATTTGAACTTTAATAGCTGTCAATAGAGTTAAATATTTATCCGCCATATATGGCTTCGTATGCGGTAAGGGGTAAATGCTTTTAATCAAACCAAAGAGTTAATGATTGTAGAAGACATATAAAGTCTAAGAAATTATCGTGTTTCAGGTGTGACAACTGATGTAGATGGCGCTGTAGATGTTTTGTGGTAACTAAATTGACAACCGTCAACTTTCGACAGCCAAAATGACTGCATCTTGTACAGAGCTATATAGCGCCATCTATATTAGCAGCAAATTCCAAGAGTCTATCTTAGACTAAACGCATTTTAGAATATCAATGAATCGTTGATTCAAACAAATAATTTCCTTTTTATTGTGGACTGGTTTTTTCTTAAAATGGTCATTTTTTACTCAACATCAATAAGTCTCATGTGCCAAAAAATAATGAGATTGGAGAAAATTGTATTGTAGCCAAAGTAACATGCCAAATCTCAGTTCTATCAGTCACTGGGAGGGAAGTGGCTTAACATGCTGGATTTGATTGATTACAGAAAACTGGTAGAATGGCACCCAATTGGTAAGTTGTATGGCTTCCAAACCAGAGGCGATCAGTTTGAACCCTGTTCTTATATTGACAAAATCTCTAGAATAATTTGTATGGCAAATTGGTACAAATTATATTTTGTTGACTATACCAGAGTGTTTCTTATACAATTATTGACTCAGCAGTTGCTCGTCATTGGTAGAAAATAATGTGTATAAATCAGCCAAATCCCAATAAGGTTCCTCCCAGGGCTCCCAGGGTTAGAGGTCACAGAACAGTCACTACAACATTTTTTAAATTCTATATTGAATTAACTGTAAAACAGTGGTTATCAATAAGGGTTATCTATCAGTACTTACAACAGGAAGTTCAGTTTTCCTTAAAACTTGCAGGAACATGTTAATATTGTCTGTATGTTTAAACTGCAAACCCATGACCTGCAATGCAAAATTTGGTTTTACTATAGAATTCTCATGTGCTTAACCTCGTAAGGCCCAATGTGCATTACAATGGACACTCTTTTTTTTTCAATCTAATTTGAACCTTTAAAAAACTACAAAAGGTAACATTTCTTTTGATTCATTGTTTTCTAAAACAAACGAATGTCACCCTAATCTACTATACAACAAGGTTCAAATTAAAAAGAAAAACTTTGTATGGTGGGCCCACAATGATAATCTCTTGGCAGCTAAACTACTGAGAGTTCAGTAGTTTAAGTGCCAAAAGATAACTAAGATTTCCCTAAGATTTTGATGAAATTTACTTTACACATGAAGACTTTTTTCATTATCCCTGGTGTTTCTGTTATCCCCCTCCCTCTTAGGGGAAAGAAAAGGACTGACATGGGTTATTCACAAATAGGAGCAGCTGGCACAGCTAGCTTTATACACATTTTTATACCATACAGCAAAGCTTGGCTTGCCCGATGGTAAGGGTCACCATAGCCTGTGTAGCCTGCCACTCCAAGGGCGTTAAATGTGCATGCCAACCCATTAATACCTGTAGATTTTGAAGAACATTTATATCTAACAATTGGCCACTAACTAACAAAAGTGGTATGTCACCGTGTTCAATATTGTTTTTGAAAATTATACACTCGGCGTCACGGAAATCGCACACCCACCGATTTTTGTTTTAAGCGAATATAGCTCTTATCATATGTATTATACCCTCACAATATATACATCATTTAAAAGCACAATTAATAAGCATTAAAACATGAGTAAAGCATTTTTGGGAAAAATAATAATAATCACGAAATTACGGCGTTCTGAAAGAACACCTACAATACGCGTTGTAAGGGTCGCTAGTTGCGTTACCTTGGATAGGTTTAAAAGGGGGGGTAAAAGTGGAATATGGGTCATTCGGTATCCAGAGTTCACAGAGGTCACACCGGAACAGCTGGAGAAAGAAAACACCCCAAGAAAATGGATACCACGGAAGCAGAAGCAGCTCAAGCAGTAGCCCTGGTGGAATCAGGAATGACGCAGTCTGCGGTTGCTCGGCAACTCAACATAAGCCGTTTCCGAGTTCTCCGAGCAGTTCATCGATTCCAGAGGACTAGAAGCTTCACCAGGAAGCCTGGATCCGGAGGACAACGCTGCACTTCCGAAAGAGACGACCGCTTTATTGTGTCGACGTCTTTGCGGAACCGTTTCTCCAACGCTGTCCAGCTGCAGCAACAGCTGCAAGCAGTTCGGAGAACGGTGGTGAGTGTCTCTACAGTAAGAAGAAGGTTGCGGGAGAAGAAGATCATGCCCCATAGAGCGGCTACGGGTCCCAAATTGACGGCAGAGCATCGGCGAGTCAGACGTGAGTTTGCTCGCGAACACAAGGATTGGACGGTCGACCAATGGAAGGCTGTTCTCTTCTCCGATGAGACCAGGGTGTGCCTGTTCTGCAACGATAGGCGCAGAAAAGTGTACAGGAGGCAAGGGGAACGTTATTCACAGGCCTGTCTTGAAGAAACCGTCGGATACGGAGGAGGATCCTGCATGTTCTCGGGTGGCATTTCCCTCGCCGGCAAAACCGAGCTCGTTTGTGTTTCCCGCACTGGTGGTGGTCGAGGCCAGGGATCCATGACTGCTCATCGGTACATCACAGAGATCCTGGAGGACCATGTGGTTCCATACGCCGAATTTGTCGGTCCTGGATTCACATTCATGCAGGATAACGCCCGCTCCCACACAGCGTTGATTGTTCGGGACTACCTTGATCAGGTTGGGATCACCGTCATGCAGTGGCCAGCAAGGAGTCCGGACCTGAATCCCATAGAGCACCTTTGGGATCAGCTAAAGCGGAAGGTGCGGTCATGTAATCCTGCACCTGCGACCCTGGAACAGCTTCGAGATGCCGTCATTGAAGAGTGGGATGCTATTCCTCAAGAATACGTCGTGTCTCTCGTGAGGTCCATGAAGGCTCGCATGGAGGCAGTCATTAAGGCCAGAGGAGGCAACACTAGGTTTTAAGTTTAGTTTTAGGCATTTGTATTCCGATATTTGTTGATTTTATTGTGTTTTAATTTGTTGATTTTTTTGCATGAATATACGATTTTTATTTCTTATTAAAAAAGGTGCCTTTTTTTTTACTCTTTAGTAACTATTGCATTGTTTTTAAATGAAGGGTTAAATTCTCTTTAAAATGATCCCACACACTCATACTTTACCTTCAACAACATAAGGTTTATAACGGCTTGAAACAAAAATCCGTGGGTGTGCGATTTCCGTGACGCCGAGTGTATGTGACATGGAATTAAAAGAGGCTAAGAATTTCACAATTAATATATGTGACATGGAATTAAAAGAGGCTAAGAATTTCACAATTAAATGGAACTGAAATAAATTGAAGGATTGGTTGGCAATAATTGAAGTCAGTTTTTCAATGTCTAATAATTTTTGTTTCACAGATACTCTACTAATGTTATTTGTTTAAACTACATTCTGCAGAGCTGCAAGTACATAATGTAAAATATATACTGCTGTGCAGAAACGGAATCCATTCATAAAACGGGTAAGTATGCACTTTTGCAGCTCGCTGTATACATATGAAAATGATATTTCTCACCTTATAACGCCTTTGATCAATGTCATAAATTTTCTTCAAGGCGAGTGATTCAGGTGCAATAAAATTGCCCAGTTTTGCTAAATATACACCGTTGCGCAGATTTTCTTCAAATTCAGTAGTCGGCGGTAGTTTCTCTTTTAAACATGCTTCCATCCACGTCTTGGCTTCCTCCAACCGGCAAAGGTACTCGTACGCCACAGTCCTTTGCCTTATCACATCCATTTCTTGACCAGTTTTTCGCATATCTGTGTCACCTGTTGTGTTAAATACTCATGCATTTAAGTTATCTAATTAGACTTTGGAGAGTAATCATAAGTTAACAACAAATCAGCAAAACACTTACAGTCGTCGATCTTTCCAATGCGAATGTCCTCCATGTTTTCACGTAGTACGGAAATCATTGTATTGTTTTAAGCTTCTTGTATCTTAAATTAAGTCTGATCAACCATTACAGAGAAATATGTAATGTATTTTTGTCTCCGACGATTTGTTTTAGACAACACTCAACAGTAACGTATTCGCAAATTCAACGTTTTTTTTTTTTTTTAATTATTATTATGGCTTTTACTCCTCGCTAAATTTAGCAAGGTGGATTCTGCCAATGTCGAGGTGTAGACTTTTGACTTATGAGACGAGAATGTTCGGTTTAATTTTGATTTTTGTGGAAGGATAGACTGGGAACCTAAAACAAACAAATTATTATGGACATCACAGACAAATACATGACATGACACAATTAACATAGTACCAACATTAGTGAAAAAGAGCGGAAAGCGGATGACAGATTGTTAAGGCAAGCAACATAGCGGATGAAATGGAGGAAAAAACGTAGAGATTAAATTATATAGATAGATAGAAAATAATAGTAAGACGAGCAGTAAGAATTAAAGTTTTATATTATGTTCCTGTACATACTTAATAAGGATAGAAGTTAGGGGCGGGTCCATTAGAGTGAGAAGTGAGTAAAAATTAATGGGTCGCGGAATATTTGAAGGTAACACATCATACAAAGAGTAATTGAATCTCGGACAAGAGAAGAAAATGTGATCTACGGTGCCTTCGTCTAACCCACATTCGCACAGTGACGTATCCCGGACCCGTATCTTGGCAAGGAATACAGGCGTACAAACTGGCCCTAAGCGTAAACGGCAAATTGTAGACGTGACCCATTTAGGGTATGCTCGGAATCTGAAAAACCATGGTTTACGTGGAATATTGGGCTGAATGTGGCCATAATGTTTTCCTACCTCCAATCTGGAAGAATTCCAGAGATTTTGCCACGTGTTAAACATATCAGTCTGTGCATGGTTTAAAAGGTCAGAACTGTATATCCTGTCGTGGCCTGGTGATCCCATCTCAATAGCTCTCTTTGCCCATAAGTCTGCAGACTCATTTCCAGGAATGCCACAATGGCCCGGGATCCACCCAAGTACTATTTTTAACCCCTTTGATTCACATTTTCTTAGTAAGGTTTTGATCTGAAGTATTAAGGGAAATTTTGCTTTCATTTTAAACTGATTGCCCATAATAGCTTGCAGACAACTCCTGCTATCTGTAAATATGAACATTTTTGTTATATTGTGAGAATCCGCGTATGCTACAGCTTCCAAGATGGCAACAGTCTCGCCTGTAAAAATGGATGATTGAGGAGGGCACTTAAACATCAAGACAATGCTATATTTTGGAACCACCACTGCTGCTCCAACACAATTTGCGGAATTATTTTTTGATGCGTCAGTAAACACCGGTAAGTAGTCTTCCCACTTTTCTAAAAGTTTTTTAAATTTGCTGTTAGCTCCCGGGTCATTTTTAAAAATTCCAAGGTCTAAAATAACACTAGGGGTGTAAATTAAAGTTTCAAATTTTGTTTCAAATAAGGGGTTTGTTCCTGATTTATATAATATGGGGTTTATACGATTTAATTTAGAATAAGTAATAATAATTTTTGGAAACTCCTTATGCATCCAATATGGGTTTTCAGTGACCAATGAAGCAAGAGCCCGCAAGCGTGTAATCAGCAAGTGATTGGAGTTGGAGATAGCTCTTATGAGGAACCTGTCAGCAAGATATTGTCTACGCAGCGCCAGAGGAGGCTCCACACATTCTACTTGCATGGCATTTTTTGGGGAAGATCTCATGGCACCAAGTATGATTCTTAAGCATTTAGCCTGTATTAAATCCAACTTTTTTAAGGATTCCTTATTACATGGTTCTAATATAAAGGATCCATAGTCCATGTGGCTGCGGATAATAGCATTATAAAGTAGCTTTTGACAATATGGATGAGAACCCCACCAAACTCCTGATAGAGCCCGCAAAATGTTGATTCCTTTTTCACACTTGTCCTGTATGTATTTCAGATGAGGTATTCCACTCATTTTCCGATCCAAGATGATACCCAGGAATTTGATTGATTCGTTATTGGGAATGCTTTCTTCACCATAATGAACATCTGCAGTTGGCATGTTCCTTTTGCGACTGAAGATCACAGCACAGCTCTTGGAAGGTGACAAAGACAGACCATGCTCTTCAAGCCAATCCTTCAGGTAACTCAGGCCCATGTTCAACCTTGCAGATGCTGTATCAATAGATTTTGCGGAAGTGTAGAGGATTAGATCATCTGCATACTGTAGAATGTTACAGAAGGGTAACACGGCTTGCTCTAAATCATATGTATATATGCTGTAAAGTATTGGGCTAAGAACGGATCCTTGAGGAAGGCCCTGCCACAGTGTACGAGGAGAAAGATAAGAACTGCCATCACGGATTTTGATGGTTCTTCCTATGAATAGATTGGAGACAATTTGTACAATTTTCACTGCAATGCTCAGATGTAGCATTTTTGCTCTGAGCACCGGAAGAAGGACATTGTCATAAGCTGCCGAAATATCAAGAAAACATCCTAGTAGGTCCTCATTGTTAGAAAGCGAAAGTCTGATATCCGTGGTTAGTATGTTTAAGCTGTCCATTGTGCTCCTACCTTTTCGAAAACCGAATTGGGTGTTTGCTAATAGTCCTCTGCTCTCGACATACCACTCTAGCCTATTCTTTACTAGGTGCTCAAGTATCTTGCCCATCGTAGTGGAGAGCGCAATCGGTCGGTACGAGCTGGCCTCTTGTGGATTTTTAGTCGGTTTCAGAATTGGGATGACAATTTGAGTTTTCCAATCTTCTGGGATCTCTCCTGAGTCAAACACGTGATTCAGAATGCCAAGGAAGTATTCCTGTGAGAATGAGCTCAGTTCTGTTATAAAACAGTAAGGAATACCATCTTCTCCTGGTGAAGTGTTGCGTAGTCCATCCAAAGCTATTTTGAGCTCAGAAACCGAAAACGGTTCGTCAAAGGTGGTCGACGGAGGAGGGAGTGGTGGCGACACTACGCAGGATAATTCTGGGGCAGTTGGGGGTGCCAGTTTATCAGCAAAGTCCAAGAGCCAAGCCGACCTGTCAGAAGAGCATATGATATCCGGTTTAAAGGACCCTCTGAACCGCCTTATATTCTTCCATACAACTGATGGGGGAGTTCTAGGGGACAAGCTCTCACAGAACCCTTTCCAACCCTTTTTCTTTGTTTTGGACAATAAGCGTTTAGTGCGGGCCGAGGTTTTCCTGAAATTGATGAAGTCCTGTATGTCACCTGATTCATTGAATCTTTGTTCAGCTTCATCCCTCTCTTTCACGGCAGCTGTGCAGTCAGCATTCCACCATGGAGGTGAAAGAATTTTATCCTTTTTGTTATTTTTCCGGGGGATAAACTTATCAGCTGCTTCTAAAAGTAAATTTTTGAATTTTGAGTAATTTTCCCTATTGTCATTTAAGTTAGAGTCCCATTCTTTAATTTTTGTTTCGACATAAAGTGAAAATTTCGACCAGTCAGCTGATTGTAATCTGTATTTCAGAAGAGGTTCAGGAGCCGGGGATGGAAGAACAGATGAGGGCTTGGAAATAACAATGGGAAAGTGATCGCTGCCATAGGACTGACGAAGCACAGTCCAAGATAACAATGAGGCCAAATTAGGGGAGCAAGCTGACAAGTCGGGAACGGATTGTGGGTTCTGGCCTGGATAGACTCGATGTGTGGGCGATCCGTCGTTTATAACGCAAACATTGATTTCATCGAAGATTTCTAACAAGAGTGACGAAAACCCGTCCGAATGGTATGATCCCCAAGAAATGTTATGTGAATTAAAATCGCCTAAAACTATATGAGGAGGAGGGACAGAGGTTAGGATAGAAGATAATTCAGGAATAAGGTCAAGGTCAGGGTGAGGAATATATATTGAAATGAAATTAATGCCCATAACCTTAGCGGCTACGGCATTAATTTCATTTCCATGAGGAGGGAGGGGAATTTGAGAGAAGGGGTAGGATTGCTTGATCAACAGAGCGCATCCTGCACGTCCATCAACGCGGTCATCCCGGAGGCATGAGAAGCCCGGGAGTCTAAAACGAGACCCGGGCCTCAGCCACGTCTCCGAGATGGCCGCGACAGACACAGAATGGTCATTGATCAGCTGGATGAGATCTGTTTTTTTAGGAAAAATACTCCGGCTATTCCATTGAAGAAATGTGGCCTGGCGGTCCGTGGTGGTGAGGGAAGGAGAGTTTTTCTACTAGGGTCAACATTATAGGTGCAACGTCGTTCGGTAATATATCACTCCATTTGGCGATGATATTAGTCAACAGTTTTAGGAGGAGCTCCATGAGGTCCTCATTTGGAGTTTCTCTGGTGTATGAGTTATTGAGGGCTTGTCCGTTGGGAATTTGGGATGGAGGGGGTCGGACTATATTGTTATGGGCTTGTTGGTCATAACCTGGGGACAAGGAAGGTCTTGACCGAGGTGACAAAAATACTGTTTTGCGGTGAGAGGTTCTGGGAGGGGTAGAAGGTAAATCTGTTAAGTCAAAGGTTGATTGTGATGGGGGGGAAGGTTCTCTTGTGGGGCCAAACATTATATTTGCAACGTCCGCATAGGGTCTACGACTAACAACTGGGACTTGTGTGGATGCTTCAGCATATGAAATGTTTCTTTCAGACATTATCAGTTTGATGGACTTTTGTCGGTGATGTTCTGGGCAGTTTCTGTCAGTGGCATAGTGTCGGGCAGTGCAAAAAATACAGGATATGTGTTCGGGAGCTACATTACACCCATCACCCGGGTGCTTTTGGGCACATTTGTAGCAGCGGGCATCTGAGCGACATTGAGTCTGAATGTGTCCAAATCTAAGGCATTTTCGGCATTGAATTGTTGGCAGTAGGTATACTTCCACCACTAGAGAAGTATAATAAGCAAATATTCTAGATGGCAAAGTTTGACCTTCAAAAGTAACTACTACAGTCTGGGTTGGAACCCAGGATGGAGATCCATCTTCCTTAGTCACTTTCCTTTGTAGGCGACGCGCTTTCAGAATCCTACCTTTACCTTCTATTAAATTTGTACCCTTAACGAAATCAGTCATGGACCAATCCGTTGGAACTCCTCGAACTAGACCCATACGAGAAATGTTGTATGTTGGTATGTTTGCTGATAGTTTGTATTTATCTAACATAGGGTTTTTTAAGATAGAGTTGGCATCAACGGCTTTATTGAATGTTACTGAAACTCTATTGCGGCCTACAGATTTTATCCCGTCCTTCTTAATATTTGTGACATTTGCCTGTGTTAAGAGCATACCTACATAGATGGCTTTCAGTGTTGACCTGGAGTCAGCAGAAGATTCCTTTGAGATGTGAACCACAAATGGGCCATCGTCGTCTGCATTGTATCCTCTGCCTTCTGTGTCAAGATCAGGGTGTTTGTACAAAAGTGGGTTAGCATTCTCATCGCGTTGTTTATCTACGTGGGGGTTGGTGGCATCCTCATTTACTATTGCTATTACCTGTTCCGAGATCTCTTTGTTGTCGTTGGTTGTAATTTTTTTAAGAGCCGGTTCTTGTGGGCTACTGACCGGTGATAAGTCTAATGTTTGCAAGTTTCTTTTTCTAGAATTATTTTCAATGTCCATACCAACCATAACATTAGAGTTACCATCGGTCTCGTCAGGTGGCTTTTCCTTCTCATTCCCTACCATTGGCCCTAAGGCCAAAAAGGCCTTACCCTAGCTTTGTATCAGAACAAATGTATTAATAAACTAATTTATGTAAATAAACCTCAACCAAGTTAATAAATAAGGATGAAATTTACAAAGGATATTATTTATAAAGGAAAATAACCTAAAAATGAACAGACTCACACGGCGCTTCTGTCAAAAGTCAAAAATTCAACGTTTAAATCCGGTTTGAATACATGTCAAAACATTGTACAGACTACAAAACTACATATATCTTTAAAGCCGTAACACACTACCGCACCGCACCAAGGTAAACAAAGAGTAGTATAATATAATATATTATATGAACCTAACGGCAGGCGTGGCTCACTCCGCGATTTCGTCGCTTTGCTACAGGTAGCTACAAGTACATCCGTTCCACACCAATTTTGGTGGCTAGCCATAAGCCGCGCGTGGCGCTGTCGCCACCTAGCGGCCATATCTGTCCTGATCGTAACAGACGCGTTTTGTTAGAGAGTGAGTCTTCTGTACCTAGTACTATATTTATTCTGTGGTAACGATCAAATGTTTTTTTTTGTAATGTATATTTATGCCAAATTTATGCCATTTATGTAAAAAAAAACAGCATGAGGTTCGCTAACATAAAGTAGCTAACACACTATCGCACCGCACCAATCGCACTGTCGGTGCGTCGCACAATAACCTTGGTGCGGTGCGATAGTGTGTTACGGCCTTAACTGACATATCATATGATTTTTTTAAGCTTAGTACTCACAGTCCTGCAAGACCGAGTGGCAGGATCAAAATACTTAGAGGATATAACCAACGGAGACGCCATGTCTAAAATTTTCGGTACAAAATAGTCTGCCGTTTTTTGCGGGGGAGGGGCACATCAAATGTATAGGTACGCCATGTCAGATAAACGTCAGTCCATACATTTATGGTTGACAAGTTGTTGACCATTGGCCGCTTATTTTCGACAGAGGGGAACGCCTGTTAATGGCGGCTCCATTGTTAATTACTCCGAGTCAAAATACGACAATGTATCGCAAATTGTTCGCAAATTGCATGCGATTAGCAATTACCGATACCGATGCCGTTTGTAAAGGTACTGTTACACATGCTCTAAAATAGCATGCTAAAAAGCCTGCTATTGAGTATGCTCAATACGAGCATGCTTATGAGCAGTTTACATTTGCTAGCAATACGCATGCCAGTTTTAAGTATGCTCCTGAATAAGCATACTCAAAACAAACACTCCAAATACACATGCTATTTTATAGCGTGCTCTCTCGCTCTCTGTCAGTTCAAACAAAGCTATGGACAATCAAACAGCTATCCGTATGGAGCTGAATAAGATCATCCTTTTGCTGGCGATGCAACATCCTCCATGTTCGTTAATATGTCTTGGTACGCATTATTTCTAAAAACATTATTTTTATACTGCGGTATGCGGGGATTCCACAAGCACTCGTTATTTCGATACAAATTTACAAATTTGAGCGTTTTTTCGTCGCCCCAGCGAGACATTTTGGCGTTAAAATTGTTCATGCGCACCTGTTGCAAACGACTGATCGATACTAGCATGCTCAATAAGCAAACCTGTTCACACGCGCTAAAAGCACGCCCCCCTCCACCCGCGCTGCAGGTAGCATGCCCAAAAATCGCACGACCGTTGATTTTTGAGCAAACTCAAAACGAGCATGCTCATTATTAGCAATGTTTCGACACACATGCTACTAAGTAGCAATTGCTCAATAGTGGCATGCTTTCGTGCTAGAAATCAGCATGTGTAACAGTAGCTTAAAGGCCATTATCAGCCAGTCAAAAATCAAAACGTAGTAGTTAGAACGTAGTGATTATATGCTCTTTGGTAGTAGTCATAGTTTCCGTTGTTTATTTGAAATAAATTATTAAAGGCTTAATAAAATTGTCAATTAAATACGATTGCTTTGTATCCTAGAATTTGATTTGCAATCTAGAATTTGTTTAATTGCAATGGATGAAGAAGCCGAAGAAGCCTTGGAAGGAAGCACAGACTACAAGGACGGAATGAAGCATGCACCGGAGCCTATATTTCTGTGTAAATGTTTATTAAGTGATGACACCATCCCGCCAGTAATACCTCCTCGTAAACTAAGAATTCTTAATGCAGTCGATGACACAGAAACTTACTTACGGGACCGGCGTATTCCAGAATTGATGCGTTTTCTACTTACTAAAGTACTATCCGATGGCTCTAACGATCCTACATCTTACCTCAAGGAATTATTAGATCACTGCATGCTATTTCGTGCAGGACACGGGACAGCCCCAGTTTTATATGAAGACAAGTAAGAGCATTGCGTTTAAACGTATTTAAAGGTAAATGTTAAAAATATCTTTCTCTCAGTTTCTCATACCTCGAATACGGTTTCAGGCATTTGGAAGCGGTGATTAAAAGTTTTGATCCAGGGCGCCGCGGGTGGTTAAGCTCAGGACAAGTTCGACGTCTTTATGCGACTTTGGGATTAACTCTAGATGAATATTGTCATGAAAAAATCTCAACTGCTATTATTTTTAAAGATATCAAAAGAACTCAAGAATCAGAACTGTTGTCCTTGCTTTCAGCTGGAATTCCAGTGGAAGAATCGTATAGTGTATCTGATACTACCGATTCGAAAAAAGTAAACGTTATTAAACCACCTCCAAAAATGTAATTCACGATTAGATCTTTGTTTTTATTGAATAACTAGCGACCCTCCCCGGTGTCGCACGGGTTAACAAATTATACACTTAAAACCTTCCTCAAAAATTACTCTATCGATAGGTAAAAACCGCATGAAAATCCGTTCAGTAGTTTTTGAGCTTATCGCGAACATACATATGCACAACAGACAGACGCGGCGGGGGACCATGGTGTAGTGATATCCGACTACAGTATCCACATTAGTACTTAGGTACTAATGTGGATACAATACCACAGTATAATAAAGAGTACTAACGTACAGTATGGACACTCCCTGCCTCCCGTTGAAAGTGCCACCCACCCGCTCTCGGTTACCTTTCAGTTACCGGCGGGCAAGGACGCGACGACGCGGTGCGCAAAGCGGAGGCCACGTAAAATATTAAACAAATTTACAAATCTTTTTGCAATGGGCGTGTGTTGTGCTGTGTACGGTTGTTTAAGCTCTATAAACGACAAAACTAAAAGAAAGTACTACAGATTCCCATTGGATGAATCAAGGCAAGTACATACCCAGTTATAGACCGGGAGATAGTGACACATTTTACTGGGTCATTTGTACCAGTATGGCGGTTCGTCAGGGGTCTAAGCATGTATGGACGGCCGTCTTATTTTGTATGGACGTCGTATTAAACGCAAACAAACTTTTATAATGGTTGAAAGTGCGTCAAACTAGTCTATAACGCAGTATATGCTCCAACCTTCGTCATGCTCCCCGCGCGCCGAAAGACACCCTTAGGCCCCATTCGCACGACAGCTTAAAAAGCGTTGCGTTAAAACCCGACGTTGGCGCTTTTTTACCGTTTCTGATATTTATGTTCATATGAACGCTTAAAAATCACTTGTGAGTCGTACTGCCACGTAGGCATCTCAGCAAAGCCATACTTTATTTGCTATTACGACGTATTATTTGAATATAGCTTGAATATTTCAGGATTTTGTAAGCATAAGTTGACATTTTTAAGGTGAAACTAATAATAATCATGACGATTGACACCAAAAATTGACACTTGACAGCGAACTGACAGCAGCGCCGGCGCTTTTTTAACGCTTGTGAGAACAGATACACGGAGTTCCGTATGCTCTATTCAATTTGACGCCAACGCTCAACGCCGAAAATCGAACAGTGCTCGATAAAAAAGCGCCGCGCTTAAAAACCGCCTTCGTGTGAATACATACATGGTTATCCATTTGCGTCATTCAAACGCTTTTTTAACGCGCGTTGAAAAAGCTGCCGTGCGAACGGGGCCTTATGCTAAGTAAAAGCCGTCAGCCGCAAGCGCAGGCTTGTGGCTGCCGGTATGCGAGCGGAGGTGGCATTTTGCGCCCGAAATATTGACCGAACGCCAAAGTAAGAAAAATACTTTATTATTGCATTACCATCATATGTTATCAATAATATGTAGTGTTTACAATCAGTACCTTCGAGTATTATCATTTTTATCAAGGTATATACTTTAAAATTGCCTCGCAAATACTAACGCTCGACAGCAAATACGTCTTTCTAGCGTAGTTTGTGATGATGAAATTGTTCATACGTACTTTTCTACAGCAAACGTTGTTTAAGTTTTATTTTTTCATTCGACGGTTTGACTGCTTTTATTTAAATAAAATCAAATTTATATTAGAGCTAATTGTATCGGGTTTAATTCCCTATAAGCCAAGTAGGTATTTGACATTACGAAGAGTTTAAATCTTATTGAAAAATGTTTTAAAGGGAAATTTAATGAGAATTCTTATGGACGGAATAACATTTTCCGCCTAAGTATTTAGATAACCAGGACAAAGGACCATGGGCATCTTTGTATGGAACCTGGGTCCATCCAAAAACCAACTGAGAGTTATATATATATTAGGCCATTAAATACCTAAGTGGGTTTTATAAAAAAACAATATGTATCTTAAAATAAGTTGGTATGTTTGTGTATTAGGTAATAGTTGTATGTTAAAATAGTAAAAGCTATGAGTTTGTAATCTAATAGAAAAATAATTTTATTAAAATTTGAATCTGATTTTTAATTAGGTACAACCGCTAAAATGCGTTTTAGAATTAAATAAATGACAGAGTATGTGCAGGAAATAATACGAGTTTAATTTTATTGCTAATGTAGTCTACACAACTCGCTAACGTCTTACCGTGCGATGAAACTCTCGATGATTCGATGCCTATTGATAACAAACTAAAATAACTATTAGAGATGCCACGAATTCGGTAAAACATTATGTATTATTGTGAGTTACGTGTATGCGAAAACTGATCACCTACAAAGATAGATGGTTGCTAAGATTTAAGTCAGCAGCAAGCTGAGATCTCCATACAAACGTAGTTACGCTCCCATTTTAAAACGATTAGGTAGATTGCTCTAAAACTTTGTACTCACTAAAGGATAAGGTATATCTATGCCTGTAATTAATGTGTAGCTTCAGATACCATAATAAAAAAACTACAGCGAATATAAGTTTTTCATACACAACTTATTTTTCCTCTATTTCATTAGTTTTGTTGGAATATAAACTAATTAGGTACTGGTATAGATATACCTTATATTATTGTATGTGCAATTTATTACAATCCAACACGTTGTTTTAAAATGAGTACGAATCTCCGTTTTTATGGGAAGTAATAATTCGGCTGAGCTTATTGCGGACTCTTTTAAGTTTCGTTGCTCATGCTCATTAGAAGTACATGTAATGTCATTAGTAGAGTCGAGTAAATCTAGCCCATGATACAAATAAAATCAGAAAGACTGTACACATTAAAAATTTGTACATATTGTGGGGTTATTCCCACCAGTTAGGTATCTACCACCAAGTTGTTACCAGTGGTAACTACTGGGAATTTATTTCCCACCTTTCTTCCCAGTAGCTACCACCAACTCAGTTTTGTGGTAATTACTGGGAAGTTTTTTTCCAGTAGTTACCACTGGTAAATGGTGGGATTTTTTCCCTAGAAGTTACCACCAACATTTTTTTACAGTACAATTTAAATGTCTTTTATTATATGAACAAAAAACACTATACTACTAAGCTTTTATTAAAAAAACGAGGTCCAGCGATTACTTTTTGCATTATAATCTTAATTACCATACAAAATTAACATATAAATCGGGTTATTCCCACTAGTTACCATCAAGTTGTTATAGTTAAATAGTAATAAAAACAGTATAAGTAGAATACTATAAAAATAGAGGCTTTATTGAACCCTAACAAAATTGTAGTAACTACTGGGGAAAAAATCCCACCTTTTACCAGTGGTAACTACTGGGAAACAAATCCCATTAGTTACCACTGGTAACAACTTGATGGTAACTAGTGGGAATAACCCAATTTATGTGTTAATTTTGTATGGTAATTAAGATTATAATCCAAAAAGTAATCACTGGATCTCGTTTTTTAAATAATAGCCTAGTAGTATGGCGTTTTTTGTTCGTATATAAATAAACATTTAAACTACGTGTCTATTTTTTATTCCCATTTCTTCCATAAATACTAATCTATAAAACCGTATATTCGGTGTTTTTGGTGGTATACGTTTTTTTACACTAGCACGCTAGTCGAAAATCTGGACAAAATCTTAATTTTTCCTAGTATACTAACCAAAAAGGCCGAATAGCTGCTATAAGGTCTTTTAACTTAGGATTTCAAGTGGGAATTATTCATTGTTACTAAGCAAAAAGGCAGCATGTGACATATACGGCGTTTTTACCTAGTTTCTACTTCGTAACTAAGTTAGAACGCCGCATAACGCATGTTTACCGCCTTCTTGACTAGTACGACCTACACATTTTTAAGCTTAATACTAATCTAAAGTGTTTTTTATAAAATTAAAAAAAACTGAGCTGTTTAGAAACATACTATAAATACCTAAAATAAGTACATATATATACCTACCACATACAAAAAGAAAAAATGGAAAAAGTTTTTCCGTTTCGTAGAAATTCAAGAAAGATGTTTGGGTTGGTTTTTTGCGATTATCTCGAAACTAGCTTTTGTCACTGACTTAATATTAGAAATAGACACACAGAGCAGAACAAAAATGTCAACAAAATGTGGATCAGAATGACATTAGCTGCAAATTTGCATTGATGATAAAAACGCTTACGTAAATTTTGAGTCAAGATAAATGTTTTGTACGGAAAAGAACTTACTGTCGTAAGCATTAAGTGTCAAATTTGTAAACATTATTACCAACACTGTTAAAACTTTAAGTCCGATGGCACTAAACGTAACTTCACCTTTGTAGTTACGTCAAACAACGTCAAACGAGAATAATGAACGAATGGAGTCCCTTTGGTACATTTTAATAGGTATTACTGTACAGAAAAACCGAAGTAATAAATGAAACAAATTTAATTTGATCGGGAGTTCAAATAAAATTAATTCATGGTAACAACCCGTGTAAGTTATCATAAAATAAATTTATAAATTTATTATATTTTCCTTGAAATAAATTCAACTTATTAAATAACTGTATATTTTAGATCTACATAATACTCTTCGCAATTTCGTTCTTTGCAATATAGTGCACGGGGACATTCAGGTCGCTACTGGTACTGATTGGTTATGGTCTTTATCAAAAAAATCCTGTGGTTGTCACTGTGTTCAGACAGGTTTAACATTTACAGTTAGTCGATGTAAGCCCTTATTGGTCGTGTATATGTCGGAAACAGGGAAATGCGCCGAACACACAAGTGCCGTTTTGCCTTGTTTAAAACTGCATCACCCCTATCTCTTGCTATAATAGCAGTCCACTCTGCACGTCGCATAGGTTTTCTTGGAAATCTTGAATTTAAACATAATATTATATCTTACGAATTCCATATAAAAATAAAAAAGTATTGGCCTACGCGAAGTATCCGAACAGACTTGTCAACAGTGTCAAAATGACAGCGGTACTAAAAAAAATGTAGGACTGTAGAATATTAATTTTAAGTATTTAGCCGGATAGTACTACTGAAATACTTCAATATTAAAGATTGATTAAGGAGGAGTGTTGCGCTAAGCTAATTTATAAAAGAAATTATCATATTCACGACAATGTTACGCATATTTTCATAGTAAATATGTTTCTATTAGGTTTTTTCATACATGTTGTGTTTTTGTTTTCAATATTTGATATTTATTTTAAGTCTCCTATTGTAAAGAATGTGGCTTCTTATCAGCCACATCATGAGTCAGTGGCAGACCGCCTCGTGCTCTTCATGGTCGACGGCTTGAGAGCAGAGTCGTTTGTTAACTATACTACCATGCCCTATTTGAGGTAAGTTATTTTGGTGTTTGTTTAAGTATGTTGCATTTAAAATTTAAGGCAAATCCTTAATCTCACTGGAGGTCTTTTCCTCTTCTCTTTTCCTTTTATGGGAGGAATCCTGGTCTCAGCATTTAAATAAATAACATAGATAATAAAAATTCCAGATCCGTTGCTAATAACTACGGCAGATGGGGCATATCCAGCACTCAAGTCCCCACGGAGTCCCGGCCCGGCCATGTAGCAGTCATTGCAGGCTTCTATGAAGACCCTTCTGCTATAATGAAGGGATGGAAAGAAAATCCTGTTGATTTTGATTCAGTGTTCAACCAAAGTGCATATACCTGGTGTTGGGGCACTTATGATATTGTAGACATCTTTACGAAAGGAACAGTAGACAATCATATATTTGTCCATAAGTTTGACCCTTATGATAATACATTTAGCACTGATAAAAATACAACGCTCCTAGATTCATGGGTATTTGAAAATGTCAGAAATTTCTTCTACAAAGCAAAGAGTGATGATGCAGTGCAAGAAAAGATGAGGAGTAAAAAAATAATCTACTTTTTGCATTTACTTGGGACAGATACTTCTGGACATACACATAAACCTAAAACACAGTAAGTTAAAAAAAATAACTATTGTGACAATTACTTTTTCATATTTCTATAATTCTCAGCAGACTGAAAAAAAAAACAGTGTCTTTGAATGTTATAAATATCTTTTGTTTTATTTATCTTTCCAGGAACTTTTTAACAACTGTGAGACATGTAGACCAGGGTATTAAGGATGTGGAAAAAATTGTCAGAGAGTTTTACAATGATGATGGAAAAACTACTTTCCTAATGACATCTGATCATGGCATGACAGATTGGGGTATGACTATTTTCAATATTTATTAGATACAGGTTTTGTTTATTTACTCTTTGTTCTTATTTGAATAACTCTCTTGTTATTGGTCATAATTATAATGAAAGTACTAGTAAATAATAAAACTAACAAACAATTAGCAAAGTAGAAATTACTAAAATTTTAATCAAGAATTATACCTTTATTAACATAATCAAACATCTAACTTAAATAACCCATCCTGTGTTACACCATGTTCAATTAATTCATAAATGAAGCTGATAGTATATTTTTTTAAGGTTCTCATGGCTCGGGTGATGATCATGAAACACAAACTCCATTTGTGATGTGGGGCGCTGGAGTGCAACAAGCTAAAGAGGGACCTGAGGACTCATACACCAAGGGCATGTCATTCAATCATAGGTTTGACATAAAACAGGCAGACTTGACACCGCTCATGTCTACTATACTCTCAATACCTGTGCCAGTCAATTCTATTGTAAGTTGATGCATATGTCATTCATAGTATGTATTTAAATTTTGACTTTAAACAGACACATTAAGGTTGACACATTTCTGTTGGTGGATTATATTACAATTTTTTGTGATGTAGGTACATCATTTCCCCTTTTTCCTTCTCTTGATACAAATTGAATCTTCTTTTCCTCTTCTTCTTATCACCAACACTGTGGCGCACGCACTTGAATTAGGTACTTTTTACAAACCTGTTTGAAGCACCACTTTGCGACTTTTTATTGCGGTCGTGCGCCGTAGAGGGTTGCCGGCTAAACTGTGCTTTATTTACAGTACAATGTTTGTGATTTCAGGGCAAATTGCCAGTGGATTTGCTAAACATGACACTGCCAAACAGAGCAAAAGCTGTCTATAGTCACAGCAGGCAGTTAGCTTCCCAGTACAATAGGAAGAAGTTAGAAGTGGAAACAAACGCCATATCATTGCTTTACAAACCATTTGAGCCATTTAGCACTAAGAAATATGAAGAAATTATAGAATTTACTGAGAAACTATTATTGAGTGGAGAATACGAGGAGCTTATACGTTTTAGTGAAGAAATTACACAATTGAGCCTTGCTGGACTGACATATTACCAGAACTATTATCAACGCCCATTGTTAATACTAGTCACCATGTCATTTATAGGCTGGATTTTGTATTTGCTTAAAGTATTATTAGAGCAAAAAGTTAATGCTCAAGTGGAGCCTGTTAATTTAAAGAGATTTAGTATTTTGGGCTCACATTTATTGTCAAATATGGTATTTTTACTACTGTGTTTTTTATCCTTTTACATTGTATTTGGTGAGTGTCCTACCTACTTACTTACTTCCTTTCTTTAAACTAAAACTATAACTATAGTTCCTTTTTTTTAGCATTAGAAAAAGACTACGCGATCTTGACGTGTCTAGTAATTGAAAAACGCTTTTTAAAAATCAGTAAGTATTACTTATGAAAGCAAAAGAATATAAATAATCGTATGTAATTCATAATTGTTACATATTTCCCGTGACTTATTTTTCAATAAAAAGACACGTCAAGATTGTTTACCTTTTTTCTAATGCTAAAAAAGCGAACTATAGGAGCTAACTGTGACCCCCATTGCGAATCAATACAAGTAGCTTTGCAGCTGACTGCAAATTATGATCACTTTTTTTTTCAAAAATATCTGACTGACGCTTTACTTATCCTATTTCATATTTTCAGCACAAAAATTACCAATTCAGTATTACATTCACTTTTTAATGCCTATTTTCTTATGGTGGAACGCCATACCGTCACCGGATGTGTGGTCAAAAGCAAATCGATTATTCAGAAGAAGCCAAAAAATTAATGGAGTATGGATCGAAGTGTTGTGCTATGGCTTAGGCTCAATGGCAATGGTAAGAAAATTTACTATTACCTGTTTACTGAATTGACTAATACCTTTTTAATTAACTTCCAATGGTGAAGTTAGGCCGCAGTGGTTCCTAACCTTTTCAGTCTGGTTACCTCTATGACCAACAAAAGGGAACCTGATTTTACCCCTCCTCCCAATGGTAATAAAAAATAAAACGTGTACGTTTGTTGTATTGTTATATTAGTAGGTTAGCTTATTACCCCCGTAAAATACCAGTTTTACCCCCAGGTTAGGAACCACTGAGTTAGGGTGTCCTATGGTAGATAGTTTTGCCAGCCCTTATTTTCAATGAATAGGGGGTATTAAGTACTGCAATGTTCTGCCGCCAGAGTGCAGCACTAAGCTAGCTAGTAAACCATAGAGGAACTTATACATATCACTGTGCCTTAAACTGTTTTTTAACAAGTCACAGACAATAAAATATGACATTGATGCATCACGGCGGTTTGTTAACAAGGGCCTACCGGGAAACGCGAAAATAGAAATTTACTTATCTGCCTCTTTATCGCTCGAATATGCAAGAGAGGTTATAATTTACGAAATTTCGGTTTTCTTGTTTCGCGGTAGACCCCAAATTGTGATGGATAGTGATAGTGGCGCCCCCTACGCAGAGTTTTGCGTAATATTCCCAATTGCAACATTGATAATGGGGCTTGGTTATCAACAATATCAGATTGTATCAAAATTTAAATATTCATCAGAAATTTTTGTTTTTAGGGTTTGTCATTCACCTATCGATGGATGTTGAGTATCCCACTCATGGGCATGGGCTTGTGGCCATTTTTCTCATCCATACGCAACTGCTTGACTACACCGATTCTCATAATGTGGCCAGCTAGCTGCGCTATGCTTAGTTTCTTTTCATTTGTACCTGTAGTTGGGAAAGATGTACTCATAGAATTAGTGTGAGTAAAATGAATTCTGGAGAATTAAAAACGGGAGCCCACTGCGGCGCACGACGACGTATTTTTTTTTTTTTGCGTGAATTGATTTCATCGTAGTGTAACGAAGATCGTCATTTTCAAGGACTAGTTTATAGGTATTAATTTTCGCGGGCCCGCTCACATATTCGTGCCTGCATCGCAGAGGGTTTTCGTTTTTAAGGTTTTGTATCTTTTCCCTAATATAACACTGCTTCACTTTCCTGGGGGCCTAGCCAAGATGACAATCGTTGGTAGAAAACGCCGATCGAAACTTAAATAATGTATGGAAATAGTCACGTGACTTCTCGTAGCATCTGGCATCCCGATATAGACCGTCCCTTTCAAATCAATCAGAGATAACGGGACGACACTACGATGTTGCCACTTTTTTATTTCTACAAATTCTTGTCGGTCTATACATCTTTTGTTTTCGTTTGGCGTTTGTCCCTCTACGATTGTCATATTGGTAAGGTCCCCTGCTATTGCTTTATTTATTACACGAAATTATGGCCAGTATCGGAATTAGAAATATTTCTCATGTTCTGTTATCAGTCCTCACTCGAGTGACGTCATCGATCTTAACATACCTACTAACATACTGAACTTAAGTATATAACTGAATTCCGAATACAATACCTACTTTATAATGTCGGGTAAATCTGAAAGTCATTCTTGAATTTAATTTAATTAGAGTCCATTTTTGGAATTTCCCTACAAATCCTACAATTTTAAGTTCGGATTTAACCGAATATACCTAATATATATATATATATTGGGTATTTTCAGTATCGTCGCTGGATTGCTGTGGCTTGTGGTAATGACTATTTACGTTCTGAGAGTCTTACTACCTCTTTACAACGGACGTGAAGAGAATCGGACTGAAGTAGTGTTGGCTGTGATACAAATAGCGTTACTGATTTTCTCGTTACATAACATTTATGTACAGTCGAGGAGATTTGACCAGGGCACGCCGGTGTCATACTTTTATCAAGTAATGTCGTGGGTGACTGCAGGTAATTTATCATATCTGAACTAGACTCTATTTTCAAGGTGTTACAGTGCATGTTCGGATGTTGTTGAGCATCCTTTATAGCAGGGGTCTCCAAACTTTTTTACCTGAGGGCCATATTGCGCCTCAGAAATTTTCGCGCGGGCCACCGTCAGTTTTTGCGCCGGGGGAGGGTGTCTGGTTGGGAGCTGCTGTTAGGAACAGTTCCACTCTCAATGAATGCTGAACCCCTGGAGACTAGCTCCCGCGGGCCGGACAGTGGGCACTCGCTTTGGGTGTCGGCGGGCCGGATTGGAACGCGTCACGGGCCGGATTTGGCCCGCGGGCCGGGGTTTGGCGACCCCTGCTTTATAGTAAAGATATTTTTTGGTGGTGACTGTGTGCTTATTATTTATTAATGTCTATGAATAAGTATGGTCCTGGTCGAGATCATTTCCGTCACACAAGACAAGACCATTGAAACGTAGGTACTTAGGGCATACTGAAAATTCCTGGACTGCACTTAGAAAAAATAAGTCGTCTCATATATCAAAATCCAGAAACTTTCAGTATGGCCCACGTAATACAAACAGCAACACTCCTAACTGTACATCGCTGGACCTTATTACAAAAGGCATAAGGTCCACCGATGTACAGTTAACATGGTGGGCGATGGTACGTAGTAATAATAACTCGATGGACAAGACGCAACAATTTAAAACTTACTTAGGCACTGATCTTTTACCTTAATTTTCGGGGCTCCATCAACTCAGGGAACTTAACAATGATTTTCACCGACTAAAGTAAACTTAAAACCGTAAGACCGAAAAATTAGTGCATAACACTTATTTGTTTTCTTGCAGTTGTTTCACTTGCGCTTCCGGTGGCCAGTTCTAAGAGATTAGTATGCCGCCTAATGACCATAAACACATCGATACTTATATTTTATCTTCTGCTTTCCGTGGCACATGAAGGGCTCTTTCTAGTCACGCTAAATTTCAATGTCATGTGTTGGGTTTTGATTGAATTCAGACTTCTTCACCTCGGACGCGTAAGGGTAAGAAAAAAGAGAAGAGGGTAAGAAAGGAGGACAGCTTAAAAGTCGACGGGCAAAAAGCTAATACGGTGACTCTAATACGATGGAATTATGTGTGAATTTCGGAATTATCCTGCATGCCGAAGTATTCGGAATTACCCGAATACACCTCACTACTCTTACTCGCTTTTGGTCGCCGACTTCGACCGCGTAGTGAAATTGTCCTCTTCTCCTCTCCCTCTCCCAGTAAATAGTATAGTCCCGTCCTATTTTTTGAATGATTAAAACTGTTTAACACCATCAAATTGGTAGCCTCTAAAGTTTAAAGTCGGCTATCCTTAGCCTTCGTTTGATCCATACCGACACCTCTCACACCCTGTAGGTAAAATAATATGTAGCTTATAACTGTCATTTGTTTATTTATATAAAAAAATTGATTGAATATGTTTTATTACAGATAATTGACTGCACATTTGACAAATCATCTGTTGAAGAAGATAAAACGAAAAGAAGTCTCACATCTATTGAAAGAAGTATAAGTAGTGATGATTTTAGAAGGGCGTTCTTTTTCGTATCCTTTATAAAAATAACTAAAAAAATAGATATATTACATAGATCACTCTTGACCTGACGACATGACAGACAGAGGATCGATTCGATAATCCCATTTGACCGCCAAAGACGTCAACTGACCCGCGCGGCTACAGCCCAATATCAACCTTCGTGCTTTGCGCCAAGGTTCACAATGATGCGCCGCACACGATAGGCGTGGTGTTCAAAGGGTCAAGGTTCATAGAGGGGCAAATAGACGAACGAATGAAGAGGTTTGTGTGGTATCGTCTTGGGTCGTCCCATCCGTTTTTGGTCAAGTTCACCACCACCGATGAACTTGATGAATGTAGAATGCGTGACGAAAGCAGAATAGGACTAATTTAAGAACTTGACCAAAAACGAATGGGACTACCCAACACGATACCGTTTGTGTTAGGCTCAGAGCCCTATGGACATCCTCGTAAGGCCCCATTCGCACGACAGCTTAAAAAGCGTTGCGTTAAAACCCGACGTTGGCGCTTTTTTACCGTTTCCAATATTTGTGTTCATATGAACGCTTAAAAATCACTTGTGAGTCGTACTGCCACGTACGCATCTCAGAAAAGCCATACTTTTTTGCTATTACTACTAATATAGCTTGAATATTTCAGGAATTTGTAAGCATAAGTTGACATTTTTAAGGTGAAACTAATAATAATCTTGACGATTGACACCAAAAATTGACACTTGACAGCCAACTGACAGCAGCGCCGGCGCTTTTTCAACGCTTGTGAGAACAGATACACGGATTTCCGTATGGTCTATTCAGTTTGACGCCAACGCTCAACGCCGAAAATCGAACAGTGCTCGATAAAAAAGCGCCGCGCTTAAAAACCGCCTTCGTGTGAATACATACATGGTTATCCATTTGTGTCATTCAAACGCTTTTTTAACGCGCGTTGAAAAAGCTGCCGTGCGAACGGGGCCTAAGAGGAGTTTATCCAGCAATCGTTAGGCCAATATGTATGATATGATATGATGTATTTCGTCCTCCTATTTATTTCATTTCCTTAACAGTTTTACAGCTAGCGTATGTAATTTTAGCGTTTTTCGGAACCGGAAATATAGCGTCACTCAACTCATTCGAAGTTCGTTGGGTTACGTGTTTCATAACGTCCTTCCAGCCATTTATAATTACTGGATTGATCTTACTGAAGACGTTGACGCCTTTCTTGAGTGTTGCATGCTGTTTTAGAGGCGTACAGTATTTGACAGAGGTATGTATGGGGATGTATGTTAGCCTTATTTGGCATAGTTTTATTTTTAGTACTTACTCTTTTTAAATTCATATAGGGGGCGTGCGTAAACTGTATGGGGCAGCACAGGGGCCCCTGTTAAATGGCGTGTGGTGTGGATGTCAAGTTAAATTTTCTGATTTAAGCCACAAGATGGCAGTCTTTTCAATTAACGTATAAAACGTATTGTCTATGTAATCTGGATTATTTATACACAAAAACCATTCCGTGAATGGTCACTAGGTCTCTATAGAGATCCCCTTAATTTCAGCCCGTGTGCCTGGGATGTGCCTAAGAGAGCATGCTTGTACAGTAGGGACAGCAACTGCTAATGGGCGTAGTGTCAATGTCAACTTTTAGTTTTCGATTTAGGCTATAAGATGGCAAGTGTATAAATGTGTATTAGACAAAAGAAATTACTGTATGAAAAACCTTTTCTTTCCAGGCACCAACAGGGTACTTACATATCATAGTACTCATATACTCAAACATAATGGGTATTCAGTTGCTGTACTATGTTAGAAACACTGGAAGTTGGTTGGAGATCGGCACTTCAATATCACAATTTGTTATAGTTCAAGTTATTACATTATTTATAGTTTTAATTAACCAAATGGCAAAAGTCATGACTGATTTTAATGTCTTTAATGTTGTTAATAAGTTGTTTAAAAGTCGAAAAAAGTATGTTTAAAAGTAAAATAAATGGTATTGTACTGTACTGTACTGATTTATTGACATCACAAGTACAATTCAAAATCCATTCTATTTGAACTGTAGAATTGACTGTCTTCTCCATGCTTCCTCACCCACACACCAGTTTTGAAATATCCTTCAGAAGCCCATTTCTGCATTTGCTCTGTGGAATGTGGTCCTGACAGCTCAGCATCATCGTCTTGTTTCCATTTGAACTCCCATTTAACTTCTTTGGGTGCGTCATCATCTTCCTCTGCATTTTCAGTTTTTTTATTCTCACTGCCACTCTCTTTATTTAGACTTTGCTGTTCTTTCTGATCAAAATCATCAGCATACATGTCTAAACCTGCATCATCCTTTTTACTTTCATTCTTGGATATAATGGCACTGATCTTCTCATAAGTTTCTTGATAAATGTCCATGTTGCCTGTTTTGGTAAGTATCTGATTGGCAAGTTCTGTGACTCTGGTGACGGTTTTGCTTCCCTCATCGACTATTCCTGCTTTCTTCCTTTTCCATCTTTCTGCACTTGACATTTTTGAACCAGCACCTAAAACAATAAAGTAAGTATGTAGATATGCTAAATTAACCTTTAGTGGTATAATTAACTTTTAGGAAAACATTTGATGTTAGTCATCACTATCAGTAGACCTAGCACATGATTGGCGCGACAGTACCTCGCCGAGAGATAGATTATCCGCCTTTTTATAATTGTACTATTAATTAAAAAGGGACAGGTAATCTATCACATGGCGCAATACTGTCGTGCCAATTATCTGCTAGCCCAGCTAAAAAGATGTAAAGGGACACCAAAATAAAATTGTAGGTGCATTTTCCTTGTTGTTGGATTTCTCCAACTGACATCATACATACATCAGTGTTGGCCGAAACGTTAATGCAATAAACCATTATTGACCATTAACCATTATAAATTGAACCGTAAACTGTAACCGTCTGCGTCCGTTTCAATTTATAATGGTTAATTGCAATTAACGTTCGGCCAACACTGACACACATCACAGATTATGTAACATTAATCATAATTCTGTACATCAGTGTATACAATCCCAGTTACACTGATTAAGAGAATAGATAAGCACTTTATGCCACAGGTCTCAAAGAAAAGGCAAGCTGAATACATCTGGTGGTAAATTATGCTTACCCAGTCTTTGTAAAGCTTTTGCAATAGTCTCCCTTGGCTTCATATGTCCCAGTATTTCCTTATAATTCTCATACAGGTCAAACTTTTCAGCCACCTCTTCATCTTCACTGCTAGATTCATCACCAAGACCCTTATTTTCATCATCTCTGTGCACCTTGTACTTGTCCTCCGGCCTGCCTTTTACCTTCACCCAATCTATGTTGTCAAGCCAACCATCTCTGATTTCTTTTTCTTTCTTCCAGTGATATTGGCCTTGGTTATCAAAATGGCCTTCTTCCAGCTCCTCTTTCATGTTGAATGGTGTTATAGTGATCTGTAAATTATACAGTAATTATTGTAATTAACCTATTGAGTGTCAGAGTATTAAGCATGCCATGCTGATGCATGTGCATGCGCATGTAAAATAATTCATGATTTGAATTTCGATAATAAGCTTTACATAAATGTTTCATTAACCCATTCAGGGCCAGCGACTCAGCTTATGGGTCATGCTCAAACAGTTCCGCAGGGCCAATGACTCACATGTGAGTCCTGAATAAATTCTGATTTAAACATAAACGAAACGTAATTTGACGTAATAACGTAAGTGTCATATAAGCTAACAACCATTTCTATAAGGTATATTAGGATAAAAAATTATAAACAAGTTTTTTTAATGAAAACAGGGTCTAGAATATTCATGTTTGGTTTACTATCAGTGCAATATAGTAAATAAATTGAAATTCTAGATACATATGCGATGCAAGCAAACAGAAAAATCCATATTTAGAAAATACCAAAAAAAAATATATTTCAGAAGTTATTGACATGGCTCAAGGTATGGGTCACCGTGGCCTGGCGCTACTTGTAAAAACTACAAATGTTTCCGTAGCAGGCTAAAATAAACTTTATTGGCTGGTTTTAAAGCTTATTTCATGTTGAAGCTGTTTGATATTGTACCATTTTACAACCGATTACTGTTTGGTTGATGGTAAGCAACATTTTGTAGGAACCAAACCGTAGTATAATAATATTTTGTTTTGTATGAGGGGTACGGCAACGAGGATTTTCTCCCACTGTACTTTTATGTCATAATATTTGGTGATCGTTGTAATTACCTACTAACAATGATGTTCAGATTCATTTTTTTTTTCGTTTCAATATAAAACAAGGCGGTTGAAACAGTCACCACTAACTAATATGTATGTAGAGTCGGACCAAGAAAAGTCTGCAGCGGATTTGATAGCCCACGCAGTGCAAGTGTCATTTATACGTCATAATTTCATAGAAGTTTGACGTTTAAAATAACACGTGCACTGCGTGGGCTATCAAATCCGCTGCACTCCCATCACTGGAATTATTCTTAAACACATACAAGAAAATAATATAAAACTTTAACGGCTTTACTTGCTCTACTCTTTCTATAATACTTGTCATCTTATATCTATTGTCCATCTCTTATTTTTCTCCTTATGTTGGCATGCTGCCTAACTGTCAAAACTATCGCCTTTCCCGCTCTTTTTCTAATAAACTGTACATATGTCATGTGTTGTCTGTGATGTCCATAACAATAAATGTTTTTGTTTTAGGTTCCCAGCACAATTCCTATCACCAAATCAAAATTATTCACCGAACATTCTTATCGTGCGTAGTACGTCTTAAAACGTCGTCATTGGCAAAATCCCTCCTGCCAATACACACAAGAGGGGAAAGCCATATTAAAAAAAAAAAAAAAAAAAAAAAATCCGCTGCAGACTTTTCATGGACTGCCTCTATTACAAATAGTGTGTGACAAATATTTAGAAGGTTTTTTAAACATCGTGGTTTCTATGGCAGATTAGAAAGTAAGTAAGTACTATAATACATTTTAAGTTCTCTATTGTTACTAGAGTCTGGCTACTGAAATTTTACACAAATGTTTGGCGGGAAATTCAAAAAATCTTGGGCTGGTCACACTTTGTGTAGTAGGAATTATAGTTTTGATACTAGAAAATATTTTTAATTTTCTGTGCACACTAAGGTACCTAAGGATATAAGTTAAATATACGTTGACGTGCACTCAAAGTCAGCTCACATAATTTCTACCACTATGAAAAGTATACAGTAGGGTGATTCACTTTACTAAGGAAAAAAAAATATCTTAGTTTTTCCTTGCTCCACAAGTTTTATTTTGTTCGTTTGATCGAAAAACGTATGTGCACCAAAAATCAGCCTATTCTAACAACGCTTAGTGGTCGCTATGATTTGCAAGTAAATTTTATTTTACGAAGTATGGCAAGTTGACCGTGTAGCTATCATTGTCAGTAGCGGTGGAGAAGAAAAGCTTTTGGCGGTACCAGCCATCAAAAGGGGTACCGGATGTGAACAAGCGACCGCATGCTTACAGACCCTCGACGACTGGCAGTTGAGAGCTCAGGTGCGTGGACTCTGCTTTGACACAACTGCTTCGAACACTGGGTTGAACTTGGGTGCATGTACTTTGATTGAGGAAGCTCTAGACAAAGAACTAGTTTGGATTGCTTGTCGACACCATGTTCTCGAAATAATTCTTTCTGAATATGCTAAATGCTAAGTATCAAAATATTTATAGAGCACCAACCTCCGAATTTGTTTACATTTGTTTAGGAGTTGTAAACATTGCAGTTTTTCGTTATACAACGCTACACCTCGACTTCGCACATTGTCGTAATTCTTTACCAGCTTAAATAATAGTTTGCGAACCTCACTCAGTATAGACATTATTAATATTATTTAAAATAAAACCATTATAAACCGCAAACAATTTGAATGAATGACATAAATTGACAACTGACTTTTAGCTTTTTTTTTAATCATAGACAATTGGTGATACAACAACGAAATATTTGTCAACAATTTTTGGCTAGCCAGACTCTAATACTCGTATAATGGCGTTTACCAAAACAAAGATAATGACCGATCAGGTGTAAGCTTATCGGACACACTTGGACAATAAACAAGGAATGCACCCGAGCGGCGGTATTATCATTCATGTGGTATTTGTCACAAGAGTTCAAGAAGTGATTCATCCCATCCCCCCTATTAGAGATGTATTTTGGAGTAACATGGGAAATATTATTTAGACACGATTTATTCGTTGGTGACTTTATACGTTTAACTTAACACTTGCACAGGCTGTGGGCTATCAAAATTGCTGCCAACTTAGCTTGGTCAGACATTAAAGGCTTGTAGAAAGTAAAAATGTTCATTCCTCTTACAAACTGCAATAATTAGTTTTTTTTGATAGGCACAGAAAAAAGGTGGTTAGTAAAAATCTTGCATAATGCTGTCCAACTGGCTGGCTTCATAAGCGGCGATTTATTTACCGTGCGTGCCAGGCTCGAGACCCATAAGCTGAGTCATACGTTTTAGCTAAAAACGGTTTGTATGGTGGCCCGGCGTATTGGGTACGCTAGGCGGTTCGTGGCCATGAATGGGTTAATTGACATGGCAATTGTCACAAGTAATAGTAAAGATTTTGCTTTGCAAACATTTTATTAATACTAGAAAATAAGGTATTTTAATTATGTTGTTTGGGACAATGATATTATAAAATTTTAGATAAGTTATACTCATACATTAGGATTACAAAAAATACTTCCATATTTATTTAATTACCTCTGGATGAATTTGTGTTTGTTGATTAATTTTCGAATACCATTTATCTTTGTTACACTCGTTGTTGAATGTATGCCTGTTGTTTTCTCTTGTGATGTGCGTTAGCACGTGCACATCTCTTGCTTGCTTAGGCGCAACTGAAGAACATTCTGTACAATTCTCACAAGTTAAGTGCTTCAATTTTGGAGCGCGTATAACCTATCTATAGTTATAATATCATTGGTTTGGGAGACCAATGTAAACTATTCTTTACTATTTGCTTGTCAGTTCTATTATTTATTCAAAGTGCAAGGCAGTGCAAAAGTAGGGGTGTCACATGCGAAGATGCTAAAAATGGTGATCAGATCACTCTTGAAGGTCACATTAACACATAAAACCTATTGCTCATTACCCTCTAGCATAAAATTTTATTTAGCATGGAAACAGCTATGTTTGATATAAAACCTAATAAACAAAATATTGACATCAGTGCCCACTTACTTCACCTTCAATCGCTGCTACGCCTTCCTCCTCTCCTTCGATATCATCAGCATTAAGAACATTGTTCCTCTCCTCTTCAGCACCGCTATCCTCCTCATCCGAATCCAATGAATGCTTCTTTCCTTCTTTCTTGGTTACACGTTTTTCGTCAGGTTCGTCTTCTAAATCGAAGGCAGTAGACGCCGCTCTTTTTGCCATGTTTACAACGAATCTGGTTGTTGTTAAACTAAGGCAACGTTTTATTTCTCGTCATTCGTTCCCTAATTATTTGTTTCGTAGTGTGAACTGTGAAGCTAGCTTGAAAAGTGCTTTATTCAAGTGATTGAGAAACTTCAGTTTAGCTTGGCATTGGCATGACATGACGCATAACAACGCATAAGTTGACGTTTAGAATGCGTTCGGAAATCGCAAGAGAAGCTTTGTGGACTTCTAAGGCCCCATTTACACGAGAGCTTTTGCAACGCGCGTTAAAAAAGCGTTTGAATCCGTCTACACGCTCAATTCGATTTAACGACCAACGCTTAAAGTCGAAAATCCAACAACGCTAGATAAAATGTATCCATTTGTGTCATACAAACGCTTTTTTAACGCGCGTTGAAAAATCTCTCGTGTAAATGGGGCCTAAACGGACAAAAAACCACCCACATCATTTGAAATCTGCAGCTGATTAAAATATAATTTTATAAATTTCCTACGTTGACTGAAGCAGTAGGAAATTTACTCTGTACCACCCAGATACCACCCAGGATATACACGGTGTAACATGAGGAAACCGAATAATTTTAACAGCGTATTCCTGATCATATTTAGAGACAAAAATGTCCTATAAACTTTTTTGAAATTCGCCTAGTTTCAGAGATAATGTTAATTAAAAAAAAACTAGTTTTTTATTGTTACATAGTGTAAAAGGTCTTTTTGATGGTGATGTTGCTGCTATGGGACGTAGTCTAAATACCCTTATTGGTAGATGTCAAAAAGTGACAAATAACACTTTGCAAAAAGTAAGTTTTCCAAAAAAATAATGTAAATATCAATTTTAAGTGACAAGTTTACCAACATTTATTTTTTATGTACTAAATACATTCAAAAAATTGAAAAAACAAAACAAAAAAAATTTTTTTTTGGTGAAATTGACCTAAACCAAAGAATATAATACTCACTAGGAGAAGAACGGTAACTCCATACAAAAAAATGTCCCCAACCGTTTATACGTTTATACTAGTGGCGCCGTCTTTGTGTACCAATGGAACTAAAGTTGACAACCGGTTTAGCCTGGCGGGTATTGGTAGGTAGTAATTCTGTTGATAAACATATTTGTTATCTTCATATCACGAAATACATGCAAGATGCAAATATTACCCCTTGTTTGTGGTATTATCAATTGATTTAAATAAAAGGCATGTTTATGTTTATAACATTATATATATTATTTATTAAAAAATGTTTTACATATAAAAATATACACTGAAAACTGGCAACTGGCAACTTAATAAAAAAATAGACATTAATAAAGCGCATTCACAAAGTTTTCAGTACCTTTTATACAAATAACATTAGGCATGCCTACCTATTACACTTTACACACAGATACACTACACTTTACATACGGCATTTTACACAGATTTCCAACTTGTATTCATACATTTCTTCACTGTTAATTAATACGCTTTCCAAATGCGTTATGACTCGGTTCCTTCTGAACCCACTAAAGTTGTAAATTTCACTCTGGCTGCTTCAACAGCCGTTGCTCCGCATTTAGCACATTTTCTATGTGCATTGCTGTAATCCATGTAGGTACAGACTTACAGTCTTAAGTGGTACGTAGCGGTACACGTTGTATGTATTATTTAAAGAGTTAATAAATAAAATTTTCGTTATGAACTTTAACCACAGCAGTTGGACACAGTCATTGACAAATATATTTTTTATTATGGTGGGTAGACGTACCTACCCTCCATATATTTTATGAACATTGATAAAGACAGTTGGAAGCAAATATTCATTATAAAACTTAATCGCATGTAATTAAGTTTTAAGCGTTTTAAGTCCCGTTTTATGATTAATATTGTATAAAATTCGTGATAATTTAAATCAGAGTTGGGAGCAATGTTGCTGTAGAAAAATGTTTTTATTTTTATTACTCGCAACTTTTTCCCGGAGGCCAACGCACACATAGAAGATTAAGGCGCACACATGCGCAATTATTTGGGGACATAACTTTCTTAGGAAGTGAACAGGCCTTGACCTAAACTCATATCATTATTCCGTTTTATTTGTATAAAATCAACATGAACTTAATAAATAATACATTCTATAATTTTATAAATTTAACTACACAAATATATTTTTTGATAAATAAATACTATGGTGATAAATTTTTTACAATGTTGACTAGGTACTAACATTCGATAACAATAGAAATTAATAAAAAAATACTATAAATTAGTATATTAAAATATACAAAAGAAAAACCAACACAAGAAACTAAACGTTAAAAATTAAAACTAAAATAAAACAAATCTTAAACTAAACTTATAAGTAAAAAATGCTCCCCAGGTCACCTTCATGCGTTATGGTGCCCAGAAGGCTGGCAGCGTTACCTTTTTGGATGGCCAGGCTTATCCTCTGGCCGAGGTAGCTGCCAGCCCTCCGGTCACCTGAGGTGTCAATGAGGCGCTGTGATATTTCCTTAAAAAGGCTTTTTGCACTAGGCCCCCACGGTCCCAGAGTCTCTACGCCAAACGGCGCAAATATGTAGCCCTCGCCGAGGACAGCATATTTGCGCAGCTTGTTCTGCTCAGCGGTTGTAGCCGCCGCTCCCGCCTTGACGGAGGTCGCCTGTAGGTGGGACGGCGCGAGCGTGTCAACGCAGGTGGCGTCCCATACAAGCGTCCTCCCCGGCCTCCACGGAATAAGTGTCATTCCGTCGGGCCGCTTGCCGTCGTCGCGTGCGATACCGTTCGGCTCTAGGATAGCCGGCACGCTAACGGAAGCAAGCGCCCTCCGGATGACATCATTCAGGGAGGCGTGGCGAGAGATGCGGCCCGCGCTTCTCTGGCAGGACAAGCCGTGGTGGCCCAGCTCGTCAACAATGGAGCCACAGCGGCAGCGGTGAGGCTCATTGGTTTTGACTCCCAATCGCAAACTGGTAGCGAGTGCGAGGGTCGTTCTCTCTAGGAGGGTGCCTATGTTGGGGGATGGCAATGCATGGAGCCAGAGCCCCGACTCTGGCTCCGATACGGCTAGGAGACGAGCGCGCTCTGCAGGGCTTTGAGCATTATCAATAAGAGCTTTTAGGGTGACTCTGCAGAGGGGCTCATCTCAAAGTTTTTGGGAATGAACGAAGGCTGGGATTGGATTTTCCGGGCAGGCTTGCGTCCAAGCATTTTTGGCCTCGATCTGTATCTGGATGCAGATATTGTCGGCGGGAGGGCAAAAAATTTTATTGGCGAAATCTTGCGTGCTGTGGAAAGAGGACAAAAAAGCTGGGAGGGCAACGCTGACAACTTGCCGGATGCCCAGGCCGCCATGACGGATTGGCAAAGAGGCCTGGGTCCAGGCACGGTTGTCCAGGTTGATATTGAGGATTGATGAAAGTGTGAGTTTAAGGACGGAGTCTAGGGGTTCGATAAGATGAGGGTATTTCCAGACGGGGCTGCATCTAAGTATGTATGTGAATTTGGGCACAAAAAGACAAAATTTAATGATTACTAACGCCATGTGTGCGCTGATTTTTAGAAGGCGGTCCGAATAAGCTTTGTGAGTAATTAGATGTTCGCTAATGATAGATTCTATGGATTCCGGGAAGATAGGGGCACCAAGGAGTCTAAGTGAGGGTTTGTCTATGATTTTGATATTTGGAGCTAAAGTGTTGAAATTGGAAATAATGCTTTGCAGGTCGGTAGTGCGGAGAGGATTATTTATAAAAAGTTCACATTTTGTAAAGTTTAATTCTAAGCCTATTGTGTTAAAAGAGTCGGTTAGGCTTCTCAAATCATCTAGAACAGACCTCCAATCACCACCTAGAGTTCCGTCGTCCAGGTACCACGAATTAAATTTTGAATTTAGGTTTGAAATTATGGGGTGGATGGCAAGGCTGAATATAGCTGGTCCAAGTGGGTCGCCTTGCTGACAGCCCACTGCTGATGCCAAGTGATGGGTTTTGAAGAGGAGGTTTGTGGATTGGTGGTAACATTGCCACAGGTATTTGTAGATAAGAGGTGTGGCATCTTGGATTTGTGTCAGTAGGGCGCCTCTATCGACGGAGTTGAAAGCGTTTTTCACGTCCACTTTCAGCAGCACCTCGCACGAGTCGTCATTGACAAAGGCGCGCGCTGCGTGAACAGCAGCCTCGCAGCCGCCAGGTTGAAATTTTTTGGTGAGTGATGGAAAAATATGTTTGCAGCAAATTTTAGAACAAATACGCCGAAAGGTAAAGCCTACAGCGATAGGCCTTATGCCACCGTCTTTCTTTTTAAGGGCGCAGAGATTTGCGCCATATAAGATTCCTAAGACCTCGCTGCAGACTTTACCAGACAGCATGAGGTTTATTAGTTGGGTGATACCGTCCAATAGACGCTCGCCAGCGTCACCGGTGGCACCCTTGTGGCACCGCATAGCAAATCTTTTAGGTGTTGCGGCGAGAGCCCATCGAGGCCACCGGTGGAGCCGTTTTGGAAAGACATAACTGCGGCCAACACATCTTTCTTATTAGCAATCAGGTGTGGTGCATTGGGCTCCGGGGGTTCAGGCATGCGGAGGGATGCTGCTGGAAGTGGATGCTTTGACGTTAATGCTGCGACGGTATCAGGGCAGTCTGGAGCAACAACGTCGCTGGAAAAAAGCATTTGAGCGGCTCCCTTAATGTTCCCGTCAATAATTTTTTGCTCGACTACTTTAAATAATTTTGATTCGTCTTTCGGCCCGCGATTTGGTTGAGGGCGAGGAGCTGGATCTGTGGGGTGGATGCAATTCGATTTAATTTTTTGTGTGAGAAATATATTGTCCTTACTGTCGGTGGTGTGCAGAATTTGGAAACAGAAAGAGAAAAGCTGGATCCAACAATCGATAGTATTTTCGTTAACAGTTTTTGAGATTTTTTGGCTCAAAGCGTTTGCCACGGAGATGCGTGCTCCTTTTGGAATTCTTCTGACGATGGCAGTAGCATTTTTTTGTTCGCCAAGCCAGGATAGAAAATTATCTGTTGTCTCTAAGTCAGGTGTGTTAAGGTTTACTACTGGGATATGGGTAGGTCCTGGCCCTGCATTTGCGCATTGTGTCTGAGTCTGGTGGATGCGCGTGATATGGATGTTCAGACCCTTGCTTCCTTTGTATAGGCGGGACTGGGGGCAAAGCGGGCACTGTACGAGAGTTCCAGTGATGCTGTTGTGGGAGACATTTTGGTGGGCGGATGAGGATGGAGTCTGCGACATGGGCTGAGGAGCATTCACTAACTACTGCACACTAAACTAAATGCTATTTCTAAAGTACAGTAAGAAATAAAAATATATAAAAAGGAATATAAAGAGCACACTACTACAGAGAATGTAGGTAAAGGACCGTGATATGAAAAAACTTGTAAGTAAAAACTATAAATTAACTTAGAATTAAAAATTAATAATAAATTAGTACCTACCTAGTATATTTACAGGATAAAAACTTAACCCAATCATAACAAACTCATATTACATCACAGAATAAGTAATAGTACTATCGTACAGAAAGGAAACATCCTACAAAACCGAAGTTTGACAGCGGTTCAGGGTCGAATCTTGCTATCCCTTTCTAATATATGGCACTATCCCTTTCGACTATTTAGGGTTGTCAAAATTCAAGTGATTATCTTATCTGTGGTCGTGCACGCAAAAGGAAGTCAAGTGGTGCCAACCCTAATAATTGCTCGGAGCAATGCTGAGCCGAGCGGAGCCGAGTTTGGCCGATCTCAGGAGTTTCGCACCCCTGATTACATTTTTTCCTTCTTTTGACCTCAGAAATGCGTGGTTAAAATTATTCGGTTTCCTCATGTAAAGCCCCCTCCTCACTCGTGCGCGAATCGCGGCGCGAAGCCGCGAACGCGAGTGTGGCGTCGATTTTCGCAGACAGCGAAGCATAGTCTGGAGGGGGCTTTACACCGTGTATTTGATTTATTGAATCAAGTTTCAGGGCTTGGGATGTCACATGAGTCACGAGGTGATTCGATTGATGCGATTCCATTGCGATTCTGAATAACATGACAACACCGAAAAATAATGTCATGTCACTCATGTCAATCAATTTGTCATAACCCCAGACTTTTGTTAAGACACCGGTGAAGAAAATAATTAATTTCTCAATAAAATACCAAATTTAATCGCTGCTTGTCTCGTTATCAATGTTATTTGTATTCAATTATCGAGTTGCTCTTATTAAACAGTATACATTCAGTGTATGAATTTCTTTAAAATCATATTAACTTACACGAACCAAGTTAAACAGTGCAGCAAACTTAAATTATTAAAGAAAATAATGGGATCTGTTAAAAAGGGCCGAGAGTTTGCGAGTGAGTTCCACGGAAATGAAAAGTAAGTACTTAATAAGCGAAAGCCCAACGAAGAAAATTATTTGAGTATGTGTGTATTTAAATTATTTTTTACTACTTATATTGTTCGTGTTTTTTTTTTAATCTTAATATTCTATTTTATTTACAGTATAGATGGAGAAAAACTGATTTATCCAGCTGCTTCAAGAAATCAAGAACCCATTCTCCAAGTTTTGAAGAGGTTTGTCATATGTGATGTGGACAGCATTGAAGATGACAGCCCTTTATTCCTAGAGATTGCCTCGGGTTCCGGTCAGCATTTAGCACACTTTGCTCCAAATTTTCCTGGAGTAAAATTCCAGCCTTCTGAGTATGACAAGAGTTTACTTGGAAGTATTTCATACTATGCAAATAATTGCCCAACTAAAAACATACTCCAGCCAATTCACATAAACATTTGTGACAGTTTAGCAAGCCATTTTGAGGCTAACAGCATTGACTATATATATTGTGCTAATATGATTCATATCAGCCCCTATGAATGTACTTTAGGATTATTTAAGAATGCTGGTTCATTTTTAAAGTCAGATGCTCTAATGATAACTTATGGTCCTTACAGTAAGGATGGTGTAATAACACCAGAGAGTAACATCCAGTTTGATGCTGGGTTGAGGGCCAGAGATCCGTCTTGGGGACTCCGTGATATATCTGATCTGATTAAATTAGGTGAAGAAAACAATTTATCCCTTATAGATACAATAGAAATGCCAGCTAATAACAAATCTCTGATATGGAAGAAAAATTAACCACAATGTTTTGACTCAATACTTTATTATTACATTTCAGGGGAAAATTCAAAACTGCTGTAGTAATGCATTTATAATTAGACTTAAACTTATTCTAATAGCATAGTGTCGAGAAAATAAATATACCATTAGAGGAATAATGCTTTATTTGAAATAATTACTGCCAGTTTCAGTGGATTTCAGTCTTTTACACAATTGTTGCATTTACAATGTATTCATTCATACAATATGATCATGTTATCTGTTAAGCAATAAAAAGTCGAGACTACTATTGTATTACAGTTCTTTCCATTTCCATTAACTTCCCTTTAAGGTCCATTAATTTCCATTAAATATTGTGCTACAACTACAAAATCGTTATTTGCCTGTGTACTGGGATAAAGGTGAAAAATTCAGTTCTCAGGTACCTACTATTAAAACTAATTTGCTACACCTGTGAGCAAATTAGTTTTAATAGTAGGTACCTGAGAACTGAATGTGATGATGTTTTATAAAGCCATACATGCGTATCGGACCGCTACCTTAGTCCGATCAAAATATCTCTTTCTCGCTCTCACTTTCCTTAATAGGTCTACAGATTACCGTACCGGACCGCGACCTTGGTGCGGTGAGGTGCACGTATCGATAGTGTGTAAGGTGGTTGCCGTATAAAAGTGCGAACCCAGAAAACCGCCTATTCTATTTCGATTCCTTTACGTTTATGCAAGTTTACAGGTTTTTAGGGTTCCGTACCCAAAGGGTAAAACGGGACCCTATTACTAAGACTCCGCTGTCCGTCCGTCCGTCTGTCACCGCTGTATCTCACGAACCGTGATAGCTAGACAGTTGAAATTTTCACAGATGATGTATTTCTGTTGCCGCTATAACAACAAATACTAAAAAGTACGGAACCCTCGGTGGGCGAGTCCGACCGCACTTGTCCGGTTTTTTATTCAAGTTGTGGAAATAAATTTCAGGGTAATATTCGAACGATTTTTATACATTTCTTTTTCTTGACAGATGCTTGACATTGACAGTGACAGGCTTGGCTGTGACCGACCGAAGGCAATGGCAAGGCAAGTAAACAGAAAAACTATGACAACAATAGTAATAAATAAGCTTATAATAATTGTGTATGTTGCGTAATTTATATATTAATTTGATTCCCATCGAAATGTTCCAAAAATGTTTTAATTATATTGAGAAGTAAGCAGTAAGCACGATGGATTCAGTTAGCAAGAAGTTCATCACCGAAATGTTTTTGGACAGCGACAGTGTTACATCTATAAACAGGCTAGTGGTTGCGGTTGCGAAAGTAGTGAACGAAAACTGTGAAAACATTTCAACTATTAATGAAATTGTTCAAAAAGAATATGATCAAGGATTGCTCCCCAACGACACGAACCAGAAAAAGTCTCAATATGGTCTTCCGGTCTCACGCACATCCAAGAACTTTTATGAAGAAAGTGTTGTACATTTTACTAATGATGACTACGTGGAACTGTTCAAAATGAAAAAAAGCACAGTGGAGGTAAGATTGAAATGATTGATTTGTTACTAAGCATATCATAACTATTTGCATTAATTATTTCTAGCTAGAGTGGATTGTGATGCTATTATTAAACAAGTGTTTCTTTTAAATTTCAGGCTCTCATCAACTTTTTGAAAGACTTCATAAAGATAGGAAGCATTGTACCATTGGCTAAAAAAGTTCATGTCTTTCTTTGGCTGTTGATCAACTCATCATCGTGCAGTGAAGTTGGCCTCCTGTTCAACCTGCATAAATCAACAGTGAACGTGATATTCCATGAAATTGCTACACTGTTAACTGAGCAAAGATATAATTTTATCAGCTGGCCATCAATAGAAGAGCAACATCTCACAAGGGTGAAAGTTAATAATAGATTCAATTTTCCAAATTGTGTGGGTTTCATTGACGCTTGCAGATTAAAGGTATCATCTATAAGAAATAAAAAATCGAAACCTGAAATAGTACTTCTTCAGGCAGTCTGTGATGAGTCACTCATGTTTATAGATATCCATGCAAGTGAAATTGGAAGAACAAGGAAAGGAAGAGTATTTAGAGAAAGTAAACTTTCTCAGGAGCTGAAGAATTTTATTGATTTTGAAAATCACATACTAGGCGACTCTCAGTATAAGTTGAGGAAAAATTTGATAACACCTTTTTCTAGTGAAGAATTACTAACCAGTGAAGAGATGAAGTTCAACGAGGTTCACTGGAAAGCTCGCTCATATATTGGTCATGCATTTGAGCTGCTTAAGGAGAGATTTAGAAAGTTAAATCATATTGACATCAACAAGCCTGAAACTGTTAAAACACTGATATATGCTTCGTGTGTGCTTCATAACTTTATATTACTCCATGAGGGGTGCCCGGATTTGAAAGAGGAAGCAATTGCTTGTAATGATGGTGTTGTTATTGATACAAATATTGTCACAAGTGCAGTTGAAAAGCGCCAATTTCTATGTAATTATATTAATTATTTGGAAAGTACTTAACCCTTTAAATCAGCGGTCGGCAACCAGCGGCCCGCGAACCTCTCACTTGCGGCCCGCGAGTCTCCCTGACTATTTTGTGTGTAATATTGACAAATGACAATGTCTGATAAAGTCATAAATATTAACAAAGTGCGGCCCGCGTCCACTTCGTTAACTGCTATGTGGCCCTTGGCTGCTAAAAGGTTGCCGACCGCTGCTTTAAATGACACACTTATTGTGTGCGGCGCGTCATTCTGAACCTTGTCAGAATGCACAAAGGTATTGGACTGTAGCTGCGCGCGTCAGTTGACGTCTTTGGCAATTAAATGGTTAAATCAGTGACTATGGTTTGGTAATCTACCTATGTAAATCAATACAAAATAAATGAACATTTCTGTAGTCACGTGTTTATGGCTTCCTCAACAAGGTATATTTTTTAGTAGTATTTTTATTCCCAGTAGTTACCACCAAGCCGAGTTGGTGGTAACTAGTGGGATTTTTTTTTTCCAGTAGTTACCAGTGGTAAAAGGTGGGAAAAAAATTCCCAGTAGTTACCATTGGTAAGAACTTGGTGGTAACTAGTGGGAATAACCCAAAAAGTCCTGCTGTTGCCAATGGTAACGAGTTGGTGGTAACAGCTGGGAATAAACCATTAATTTTTCTGAAAGTTATGATGGGTCTTTGAGAATCTGTGAAATGAATGGAAACTACGTCATAATGTAATAATACTTTTATTTCTCCAGCATTATTGGAAATTGATAAAATTGCTAAATATTTAATTGATTCACTACAATATAAAAAATATGTAAAACAAAAGTGATTTTGAGTATACTGGATTTCTTGATTTCTGTTGATCAAACATCACAATTTTACAATTGCTTGAAAACTTATGTAGAAAATAGGTAAATATTTAAAAATAAAATTATAATAATAACATTTGTTTAAATGTCATGATACTATATAATAGCATTATTTTCTACTGCTAGTCAAGTAGTATATATGTACACGAACAGATTACCTCCTTATCTTAAAACTTTGTTTCACGGTGGGAAAACTTGCTAATTTTTAGATCTCTGGTGGTTATTTCAGCCCAAAGTACCTTCATATAATGATTTAGGTCACTCAAGTCTGGTTATTGAAATAAATTATGAGTAGGTGCACACTCAGAATATGATTATGAAAGCTAATCAAAGTAATTGTAGTGCTAATTTTATATGAAACAGGAGTAAATGTTTACGTAACCATGCAGGGAAGCATATGATATTGATATTTCTAATACCATTGAATAATATTTACATTATTATAATTATAAAAACATATATGTCACTAGTTGAAATAATATTTAAATAAGTAATTTGATGCAGCTTGAATTATAATCACCAGGATATATATTTCTTTATACCCGATTTTCATACATTTTAGGCACTAAATTGGCAACCTACAAGGCACTATGCACTTAGCACAGCAATTTTAATGCTATAATAATTTTATAGTTAACGAAATTTATAATATGATTTGTTTTATTTCAATATAAGAACATATTTGTAATATGTAACTTTTCTTGAGCTTGATCTACTCTGCATCTACGTAATAGAAAACTTGTACAATCTAATTTTCCTATATATTTTTCCTACTATGATCCAACGTATGTATTGATTAACTTCACAGACCTGAATAACGAGTATGATATTAGCTCTCCCTGCTAGCTATTTCAGCATTATATACACATTTAATATCATATTTACATAGCTCAATGCATTATATTTCTATTGTAATTACCTATGGAATGTTTTAAATAGATATTCAATACTAAAACCGATACAATACCAATCATGTAACATGGTAAATTGTTTATATTCAAATATAACAGTCAGTGTGTATTTTTCACAACAAATTCAGTTTTAGTGTTAAACACCTTGTTCATTCTTCAACCATTTATTAACTAGTCGATTTCTACATCTCATAAGTCTATAAATAAAATGCTTCAATCTCGGCGCACATGAACGTCCCGGTGACACGTATTTATTGTTGTCCGTCAACTATACATCACAATATTTACAAGAGTTGCACACAATTCACTGTAACACTAGTCCGATCCGACTCGTCGGAAGCCTTGGCACGCAATGTTTATCACTTTGTAATGGACCCGTAAAAGGTTTGCTTGGGTAGGTTTCAAATGTAAGTCTTTTTAACTTTCTGTAGCGTGCCGCACTTGAGATCCTTGTCGAGGGACTCCGTGGAGTTGCGGAGGTCGAGGGTGCGCTCCTTGCCCAGCTCGAGGTGCAGGTTGTCCTGCTTGGCGAGCGGGCACACGTTCGCCACCATGTTCACGTTTTTGGAACGCGGCGGCAGGTACGCTGAATTAGCGTTCAATGGCGTTTCTAGCGGGCTTAATCTGGAAACAAATGCATCATCTTAATATGTATTTCTATTTTTTTACCTACTTAGTTATTTTGTTAAACAATTGTCTACGACATAAATGTTAAAAATGGCTCACTTTTGGAAATTATTAAGACTCGGTACGTAATAAAACTTTTTTGTTAGGTTTTGATAATATTGTGATATACCTACCTAATTCAAATAATCGTTAATATTGATAATACGAGGAAATCATTCCCAATTACCTGTTTAAATGATTGTGTTGTTCATTGAACGGTGAGGTATCGGTAAAAAATGGGTGTCGAAATCGCCGAGAGAAAAGGTACCCGATGACGAATCCCACCATGAGGGTGACCAGGCAGGACGCCACCACGGCGGTCATGAGCGCCTGCGCGCTGTAGATGTTCCCGTCGGCGGCGGCGACTGTTAGAGAATCTGTAGACAAATAAACATTTATTATAATACCGACGTTTTTGTGATTTAAAATAATGGACTTCTAGTCATTTTAATCTAAAAATGGGATTCAATTTAGATTTTTAAACAAAAAACTCATTTACAGCTTTTATAAATATTAGATTTAAAACTGCAACAGATGGGTTATTCACAGCTGTTACCACCAAGTTGTTACCAATGGTAACAGTTGGATTTTTTTAACCTGTTAACACTGGGTGCCACCCACCGATTCACTTTGGTGATAGTAACTACTGGATTTTTTCAGTAGGTACTTAGTTACCACTAGTAAAAGTCGAAAGCAGTGTTTCTCAGTAATTTAGGTTACTACCACCAATTTTTATCGGAATTAATAAAAATATCTCCAAACATATTTCATTTGTGGGTTGAATATTTGTTTTCATGGGGAGGTTTTTAAAGCTCTTATTGTACAATCTACTATTATTTACCTGTTTCGTGTTTGTTAGTTTTCTCTTCGGAGAGAACATTTGTTTCGACAACTTCTATTAATATTTCATTTTGAAAGTCATCAGTCTTTCGTGTGTCGGGTTCGGATATCACGGGCTTTTTTGTGCCCGGATTTCTATTACTATGTCGGTCGCCCGGTAAAAGGGCGGGAAGTTTATTACATATTTCAGTCTTTCCGTTCTCTACATTTTGTAGGAATCTCTCTGGGTTCGGAAATTGTCTGTTTCCGACCCAAGCGCATTGTTGTTGCTTAGAGTCCCATGCGCAGTGAGGGTCTTGCAGCGCCACACATTCCCTGGAAGTTAATAATATCTAATCAGCACAGTAAGATAATAATTATAAGTAGTGAGATAGCTTGGGTGTGCCAGTTGACGTATCGGATATTGTACTTTCATTGCTGTTCCAAGTACTTAACTGATAAGACAAAAAAACAAAAGTAAACAATAAAATGCTGCTATACCTGCACGATTGCACGTTGCCGCAGTGTGATAGCGACACGGCTTTAATGATGTCACCCGACGCTATTATTAATTTCTCCGTAGTGAGGGCCACGTGCATCTGCTTGATCGGGACGCCTTGAGGTAGCACTTGTACCTCGGAAATCACGGCCGTCCTCACGGGGTTTCTACTGTATTCATCGGTACTCGAATCGAAAACACCATCGTTGGCTGCAACGTTGACCGCTTTTATTACTCTACCGTCGTCCGTTCCGACGTATATAACGTCGTATTTGTTACCATTCATGGCTTGAACTTGAGGGTGAACAGCGATAGCAGAGAATCTATATTGTAAACTAACTCTTGTCAATATTGGCCTCTGGAGGAACGAGGAAACTGACTTATCCATCAGGGGATGCGTTTTAATAAAGTTAACTCCCGAGTCGGATAGTGTCCGGCTGTCTTCTACGCAGGCACCCGGCCTAGGTTCAGGAACTTTATCTTTTTCTAACGGCAGCCAGTTAGAGTTCATGCTTTCTTGGCCTTTGAACGGCCCCTCAAATGCGTCTAAAATATCTCTCATAGCAAAGGCGCACACTGCTGAGCCACCGATAGCATTTTGCGGTGTAGTAAATACTGCATATATGATATCATTTCGGCTGCTGCCACTTCCATAAATACCGTTGATTAATTCCGTTGTCGCTTCTGAAATAATTTAAATACGTAATTTATGTATCCATCATAACAGATAGCTCAACGAGTTGTCACATCACAACAATACTTACGAATTTCATCAAAATAAAACGGATATTCTCCAGACATTGAACAGTTTAAACGGGTCTTCATAAACGAGGTCCACCGGTCACTAAATGTGTGTGGCCCGCCTTTATCTTTTAGACACACTCTGGCTACTCTCGAATACACCGACTGTAACAGAAATAATAATAAAAGTTAGCTAGCAGTAACTGTAAAAAAAAAGCCATCGTAACATATTAGTTAACCGCCATGATTATTATTGAGCAAACCTCAGATTACTTTTGAAGCGTTATAGCATTAAATGGCGTATGTAATTTTGGATTTCTTGGAATTGACGTAATAACATATAGGTAGTTTGAGTGATTAGTACGATTGACGTTATAACAGGTACCTTGCCGCAGTTCATGTATTCGACGGCGGTTTCGCGATAGAAAAAGTAGACGTGGCTAGTGGATGCAACCGCGCCGACGAACGAGGGGTCGTTGAGCAGGCGCAGGTCGGATCGCTCCGTGCGCACCGGCTCGCGGTAGATCAGCGGGTCCGTGCCGGAGAAGTCCGCCGCCGTCGCCGTATATAATTGACCGTCTAGAAAAACACAGTTTAACTTACAAAACAAATCGAAAATATAAAAAGTGCTCTTTACAGAGTTTTCAATGTATCTTGTTACGTGATGTTTTACCAAAACACGTTTATTTTAAGACATAGGTACTTTAACATTATCTTTACACAAGTCGCCGTAAAGAGAATAAGTACCTACTTATACTTAATCACTACGAGTAGGTATACCTACAAGTTCTTCTGAGAATGCCAAAGGCACGCTTATGTTATGTCGTAAAAATAGTGAAAGTAAGTAGGTTAGACATTCAGCTGTTTCAATGTTTTATGCAAATTACAGCCGAGTCCATTAACGGATAGGTAAGAGTCAAATAAGGAATCGTGCCACTAATTATGCGGTTTCTTCATCCCATTCGTGTCTGTACTGTGGGTACATTACTCGAACTTACTGTCATTAAGTTTAACTGTAATTTGAATTGCGGTTTTGAAGTGCACGTAGTTCATTTTACTTCTTATTATAGCGTTTTATATTTGCAGATTAACACTAGTGTTTCAGAATATAACGGCATCTAATATGGGTTGGATAGGACTAACTGTAAAGGCTATAAATTGATTCATATCGCGGCGTCGCGTCGTGTTCGGTGCAACCCCTCTCTGGGTGGCGCGGTGTCGTGCCTTCTCCTTAGATGATCATTGCTATGTGTGATCACGCCGCAGCCAGGAAATTGTTCGATTCATAAAGGTTAAGCTCATCATTGGCATTTACAAGGGAATATAGTGGCTTTGAAGCTTACCGGCAAATATGGCGGTCGAATTGTGTTGCGGATCGTAGGGGCAGCGGCCGGTGCCGTCGAATTCCTCCAGGTGTTGGGTCGGTGGGTGCCGGGCGTACCTCCTGCACAGCGGTTTGAACGCGTTGGTGCCGCAGACTAGCAATCGCCCGTGCGACCTCGCTGCTACACGGGGGTAGTTTTGACATTCGTCTAATGATTTTCCTTTCAACTGGCATAGTTCCGTATGAGCATCCGTTGAATTCCATTCGAGGCGCTGCGAACAAATATTATATAAACTTAAAAATTGTAAACAAAATTATGAATGAATCAAAGGATGACTAATGATACTCCCACAGTAGGTATCAATACAACTTGATTAAATAATCAATACATGCTCCGTTTTGGCTCATTTGCACAATTTGTAAAGAGCGTGAGCTGGTTTCGTAACAGCCAGTTGTGAAGCGACAGCAGCTTATTGTGTCGTGACAAACAAATGTCAGCTGCTCATCTCGGACACGTTGTTAGGACGTACCGTAATAAGTGTATAAGTAGTAAGTAGAACCAGTTTAATATGATCACTCGCAAAATATAATATTTTCTATTTATTCCTGGCCTACCTACCTATTTTCCTCCGTTTAAGTATTTATGCCGAGTAGGTGTAGGCCAACCTAAGGGACGCTGTTATGAGATGAGTTCGAGGCAGCAAGCGATATTGCTATCTAATTCCACCACATAGCTCCGTTTCAGGCCTACGTTGTGGGGGCCAACGTAGGCCTAGGCGTAGGTATATGTGTAATTGTGTATTCGGCATTAAGTAGAAATGTGAAAAAAAAGTTCATGTCTTGGTTCCAAAAGCCATGAAAACATATCCCTAAGCTAATAAGTCGTTCATCGTGTCTAGTTAACAAACATACCTACAAGCGCCATCATAAAATATTCCACTAAGTCGGTTTATGTTTAGAGCATGAAAGTAGCTAACGGCACGTGGGCAGTTAAGTTCCTATTAATAATTCTCGGAGACAAGGTATCTTTCTACTTGCCAGCTACAAGGTATTGCACTTTGCTTCGAGAATACTAGTCGCGCATTTGATAGTGCATTAGAGTCCCGTTACACTGCGTTGTATCTATTATAATACCGACTTACAGTATCTATTAAATTAATAAAACTTCAGCCCCACAAGTGCAAACCAGGGCGCTAAATCAGATACAGACGTGTTAACTTATATACATGTGACTTAGCTAGAAAGATTGTTTCCCTGTCGTAAATAAGTTTTAATTAAAATACGGGTAGGTACCTATAGGTACGTCCCGCCTGTTACCACTGGGAACAACTGGGAATAAATACTTATACCTACATTCTAGAGTTAGATCAACCTAAGTTGACAGCGATTTTTATAGCCCATACTGTGGCAAGTGTTATTTTAAACGTCAAACTTCTATGAAATTATGACGTTTAAATAACACTTGTACAGTCTTGAGTTATCAAAATCGCTGCCAATTTAGCTTCGTCTAACTACTCTTAACTCTACAAGTCCTCAGTTGTTACTACAATTTTAGTTAGATTATTTACATAAATGGCACTTTTTAAGTATTATCATAAGGTATTTATTTATACCTACATTAATGATATAAACCCGACAGAAATTGACAAAAGGAGTTGAGTAGGTAGGTACCCTCTTGGCTATTAATATTCGAGCTTCGAGTTAACGTACGGGCACCGTGTCACACGTGAATTATTCAACGATAGGGCTAGACTTAACATGTGACGTGAAGTTTAAAGGGTTTTTCAAGGTTTCCGATTTCAAAGATAAGAACGATTAGGTATATACTTATACATCGTCGTCATAGGTAAGTTAGGTAGAGTACTGTAGAGGTAAGAAGTTAAAGTCGTATTAAAATGAGCCGGTTTAATTTTTAAACATCTTTATTTTTCAACCGACTCGGAAGATAATTTTTGACGACTCTTTATACCGACTTAGAGCTTTGTAACATAGGTTCCTAGTAGATAGGTAAGTATTATTTTTTGACTGATTACCCATAACTCCTGTTTCAGACCGGAATAAATATTACAGGCGTAATTACAAGTAAGGGCTGAAATAGACGGCGCGCGAACTCGCATGCGATTTTGGTTACATTGCGGACTGTTGGTTACGTCCAATTAAACCCACCAATCAAAAACCGCAATGTAATGAAACTCGCATGCGAGTTTTCGCATCGTCTAAATGAGCCTTTACTTAGTACATTTGCACGACTTTCCGATAAGCTTACCTATTTGTTCATATCGGATCGCGAGGAAGGTCGGTTGGTATTCTGTTTTGCGGTTCCTTTAAATCAAATGTCTATCTAATCAGTTAGGTAGGTTCTTAAGTTACAAAGATGCGCTCAAGAATGAATTAATAGAATATTAGTTTCAGCGATCGAATTTTGCTGCGCTAAAGCAATATCGGGCGGAGATGGCAGCGCGCCAAACACCCTCGAGCCGCCCTACGTCCGTCGTATTTTTGTTTCATGCGCACATTGTGATGCCATTAATCGTTGCCCGCTTGAATTATGAATTGCCAAGCTGCGCTCTTGGTTATCTATTATCAGTCATCCCCAACGTGCGCAACGTCATTTAGGTTCGAATAAACTAAGTTATATGTTTTTGAGGTACCTAGGTATACCTACCTAGTTGATTGAGCATTGTCGCTTTCCTGCATGAACACAAAACTTGAATTTTGAGTTTCTATTCACAACTCCTCTAAAATTTAATAAGTTTTTCGTATGTATTTAGATATTTTACATAACGAAAAGTAGTGAGACTATCCCTTAGCTTGGTCTATAAAGGAAACTTTGTGTTTTGATCCTTGCCAATTAAAAACGATTTCAATATACCTATTTCAACGATGACGGAATGTATAAAGTTATACGGGAGTTATGGGACACTATGGTACACGTTTATGTACAAGTGGCTAATCCATAAAAAAATAAATTTTCAGTTCTTCTGGCGGAAGCCGTCGTCGCCGGTAGCCGGATACCTTTCAACAGCAATTGTGTTGTTTCAAAGCAGAATTTTTATTTAAGTAAATAATCTCGCACGATTTACAAAATAAACAGTGCGCCGAGCGAAATGGGTCGTAACTAAGAATAAACAGAGAGTGCAACGGAAAGCAGCGGGGACGGGGAACTGTTGTAAAGTTGTTTGCGCAAGATTAGATACATAAACCTGTAGTGTAGTAGTGCGATACGTGGCTTTCGGCGGCTGCGCCAGCGGGTCGCCGACCGGCTTCATGAAAAACCGGTGTCTCGCTTCAAGGGTTCCGTAATTATTGTACTACTGCTCAGTTTAAACTAATAAAAACTGACTTCCAGATATTCAGCAATTTGGGAGTCTGTACCAAGTACCAATACAAATTTTAATTTTGAAAATCACTAGCAGAAACAGCACACGCCAAAACATTTTTATTAGTTTTTTTTACAATTTTTTTTTATTCGTTTAGAAGTCACATTTCTTTTAAGCAGCCTACATTTTACTAGGTATGTAAATTATAGGTTAAATAAATTATAGTCTAAGTAAATAAGTAGGCCCCCTAAAAAAGTATCTGAAAGTAGGTACCTATACTTTGTTTTACCTTGGTTCAGTTTTAAAAGCTTGAAGTGTCTAGAAGATATTTTTATGTATCGGGGAAAAATACTCGTACTAGTTTTTTTTATTTATATGTAACACAGTGTATTAATAAAATAATTGTGAATGTTTTGTTACGGACCCCTAATAAACCCTATCTATCGGCACTTAGCAAACTTCGGCTACCGTTTAGCAACACTGGTCTGGTTGTTGTCTGCTTTAAAATCAAACGCTATCGCTTCCCGGCCTTGTACTATTTTTTGTGCACCGCAGCACCGCCTGTCAGTACCTAAGATTATCGAAACATATCGCAGTTGAAAGACGTACCTCAATATCCTCCGGATGTATTTTTTATACCAGCGATTTCATAAAATTAAAATGCATTTAAATATCTCAGGTAAAGACACAATACCACCTAAAGAATAGCATTTCTCCAAAGAATATCCTTTTACATGCAAATGAATAATGAATAAACATTACCTGATCTAAATTCTCCGACAAGTCGTACAGGCTGAGGTTGTAGACAGTGTTTCTGGAACAAAATACGTTAAATTAGTGGCGACAATTGAATATGCAAGCCGTAACAAGGTGCGTTTCGTTCAAGCACTGGGGATCGCAGCGCCGGGACGGCGAGGTGCACACCTGCCCAAACACAACTTAACATTCCCCGCGTAGCATCTTTTTATGGAAATTAGGCTATTCGATGCTAATTCTGTTTTACTTGGTAATCATCACGTTTACCGCTCAGAAAAAACTTGAGGCTCACACAGGAAAAAATATATTTTCTTTTCCTTCGTTATGAGGCAGGCACGCAAACATGTCTCAGACACAGGCCCTGGCACTACCGGAAATATCATCATATCATCAAAACGGCAAATTCAAAAAAATAATAATGGAGATGTTCCTCCGTTATTGTATTGGTATTTCATTAACCAAACGTCACGTAACTCTAGGAACACTGCCACTTATAAACATAAACATAATTTATACTATTAGAAGTATAAGAACAAATTAAATTATTTTCAGAAAATATTTTAATTTGTTTTTATCAAAATGGTTACATTCATAACATGTCATGTCATGACCTAAAACATGACACAAACATCAATTATTAAGATGTCACGGCGTTGTTAAAGTGAGATTTACATTTATTTCTTTCCATCCGTTCCAAGCCTGGTACTAGTTTTCATTTGGTGATATTGGAAATCACTCTACGTCATTTGTCACATTGTTGTTTTTGTCAGATTATGTTGAAAGTGTTGAAACTAATATTTGATTTACAGACTTTGGGAATATCCAAATGGTGTATAGCTTACCTGCCACCGACAATAATGGAGAAGTCATCCTTATCTAAAATACGGAAATGATCTGGCGCAGCCGCTTCGCCGACGAACTGTTCTGAAGTTTCATCGCCTGTAACAAATCGATAATAACTTAGTTTATACCGAGTCATTGACTTAATGGAGTTACGATTCGGTATGAAATTAATATTCGGTATTACGGACAAGCTAGTGGAGGAATGAGCAAGCATGACCTGCGATTTGTGGCCTCGCATTACCCGACCGCCATATTACGCTGTCAGTTCGGTTTAGTGACAGCTTTCCCTTCCACTACCAGCTTCGTGCGTACATTACATAGACCAAAGCCGAGGCTGCTCTAATTTATACGGCGAATGTTACCATTATTTTAAATTTAGCGAAATATACGACTCAATCAAAACAAAAACTATCAGTAAAATTCACGCAGATAGACCAAAAAATTTTTTTTTGGTATATTTTTCAGTAATTAAAATTACTGAAAGATTATTGGTGAACGAGAAGTTCTATTATAAATTCATAGGTAGGTATACCATGATTGACATTTAACAAAAGTAAGAAAAAATCTGGAAAAGGTAAGGTAAATTGCAGTAAAGCTTGTGTTATTCTAATAAGTAATTTTATCCATCATGGCATTATTCGCCTATTAAGCAATCTATAGAATTTTTTGCTCTACGTAACTAACATAGGTAGATATCCGTTTTTTAGCGAGACCCAATACCACTGGGATCATGCGAACAATGCACTCATTGTGCAGCGTTTATCAACAATGTGAATTTACGATTTCATAATCATCGGTTGGGAAATTCTCACGTATCAATATGACACGCTTTGTTGGGTCCTTGCACCTGTGTAATTGTGAATTATAAATTCGATAGCGTGATCAGGTAAATACGGTAACGGACGTTATTAATGACGGTGCTTTTTACAAACAGGAAGTTTAATTTGAACTACGATATTTATTACTACCAGTCGACTAACGTCGCCAATAGATTCTAGTAGATGAGGTGGCCGATTCTGAAGTAATGATTGTTTTGATACGACCTTATAGTCTACTAACATCGGCCATCGCCAATAGATTCTAGTAGATGAGGTGTCCGATTCTGAAGTAATGATTGTTTTGATACGACCTTACAGTCTACTAACATCGGCCATCGCCAATAGATTCTAGTAGATGAGGTGTCCGATTCTGGAGTAATGATTGTTTTGATACGACCTTACAGTCTACTAACATCGGCCATCGCCAATAGATTCTAGTAAATGAGGTGGCCGATTCTGAAGTAATGATTGTTTTGATACGACCCTGAAGATCACACACTAATAGGTGCATGCGAAATGCAATGATGTGAGTCGTGAGTGGGATGGCTACCAAGGTCGTATCAAAACAGGATCAAACCCGTAACAAATTGTTAAATCAGAATCTGCCTCACGCACAATGCTAACCTAAAAGGTTTGTAGTAAATTTCGACGTTAGTTTACCATTAATATCATTATCAGTTTACTTATGGACAAGGGAACAGTCCGTTGCAGAGATAGTTGAACCCCTTACATAGAAGTTGGTATGCTAGGGGTCAACGATCTGCAGAGATAGTTAGAACAATACCAAAATTACATATCAACAAATTAGCATCGCTAGAAAACACCTGACCCTAATTTTCTTTACTTGTACCGTAAAAGTTAAAACTTTGCCCTTTAACATAATTTTGCCCACCGCGTCACATTTCAGTAGGCACTGTGACGCGGCGGGCAAAGTTATGTTAACACATTCGACACCGCGTACCCGACTCTCGGGCACTCGTAAACTTTACTCAGATGCCGGCATACCCGCTAGTCGGGCAAGAGCTATAAACCTACACGCGACGCCGAAGTGCCCGACAGGCGGGCAAGCATTGCATCTTCACTACCTCAGGGCTGCCACTGCCACTAACAGAAAAAATTGTAAGTCTTCTGATTATTATGTGGTCGAAAAGTTGGTACAGTTGATTATTATATTTTATTACTTCACTTTGTATTTTTATTTACTTTACCTAATGCGATTACAAAATAAAAATTCTTATTAGTTGGTTACGTGAAATTGCATACACGGGTATGTATCAATAGGAGTTAGAATTAGGAGAAGAACAAAACGGGGAGCCTAAACAGATGAGACAGCAGATTTAATTTTATCCACGTACTTATACGAAAGTTACTTGGCACAGCCCTGAGCGTCCGCCGCTTGCCCGACTAGCGGGTTCGCGGCGTGCGGCATTGAGTTGCACGTCGTTGCCCGACTAGCGAGTACTGCCGGTTTCTGGGGTATTGTTTGAAATTTTGCCTGGTTGCGAAAGTGTTAAAGGGCAAAGTTTTATACTTTTACGGTACCTACTGTGTATATCAAGCACGTACCATATTTGATATGTATGCGCGCGTTGGCATCGGGCATCCATGCCTGTGCCGTGGACGCCAGCAGCACTAGCACCGCTCGGGCGACGGCCATGTTCCCAGCAGCCTATCTCGTCCTTTCTACACACGCCATCTTCCCCCGCCGTGTGCTCTGTAACAAGAAAAAATATATGTCAACGTCGCACTGGCAAAGTCGTTTAGCTATTGAGCTAAAAGAGTACAAATTAATCAAGAGCGATCTCCATCCACACCGTTATTGGTGGTGCTATTTTATTAGTTTTGCATTTTAACTTTGCGCGTATGAAAACTGTCATCATACCTACTACTATTTATGCTGCCAATGCTGCCATAGAACATAAATTCAATGAAAGTAAATAAAAGTATTTTAGGCGCCTATATTCTCCTGCGGCCCAGCCATACAAATGCAAAAACCAACATATGCTACTGAAATTGGAACCTACAATGTAGGAAATAGAGTTGATTTTGTGTTGTTCAAAAATATAAAGAAACAAAAGAAAAGGAACTCTATTACAATTGAATATGATTCAAATTTCATCGAACTGAATAAGTACTATAGTTAGGACTATATTCTCCTGCGGCCCAGCCATACAAATGCAAAAACCAACATATGCTACTGAAATTGGAACCTACAATGTAGGAAATAGAGTTGATTTTGTGTTGTTCAAAAATATAAAGAAACAAAAGAAAAGGAACTCTATTACAATTGAATATGATTCAAATTTCATCGAACTGAATAAGTACTATAGTTAGGACCTTGGGCTTTAGAAGGATATGAAGGGGCACACGGTATGGTATGAAGGTTGGCAATCTTCTATATTATTCTAGTATCTGCTATTAAGCCCATTCAGTAAGCTACGTTTACATCAATTATGATATTGATGGCCAGTAAAACGCGGTAAACTCTGTCGCCACTCGCAAACACTTTTCACACGAATATGCCTACCTATCATGCCTATAAATTTTACTGTACATTTTATTCCTAGTTGAGTAATCTTTAAGACGATAGTGGACGACCGCTTCTCCATACAAACGTAGTTCCCATTTTCCTCCCTAGATATTGACTTTATGGAAAATACTTTTTACATAATTTCTTGTATATTAACTATAGCTTGCTACGCCTCTTCGTTGGATTTTGTTCCGTTTTTTCATTATTATAAGGGAGCGAAAAACAAGTTCCATACAAATTTATAAAAGCTCCTAAATCTTGTAATAATTACAAAATCGAAAACAAATGCAACGAAGGGCCTGTGGTTCATGTACACCAAATTGTGTAAAAATATTTCCTATATCTAATGTTAATATCCAGAGAGGAAAATGGGGCCTACGTTTATATGGAGAAGCAGTCACGTGACTTGTTTTATGTTTTGTTTTATTGGCCTCAGTACAAGTTTGGCAAAACTGTACCTACTAATAAATATTTTATCGGCAAACAACGGAAGTAGGTTGGTAATCTAATCGACTGTTCAGAACTATTTTATCAGACAGTTAGACGCGACGGGGTCTTAAATTTATAATAAGTTTCGATCATGGAAAACAGCAGCGCACAGCTGCGCAAGAGAATCTTGTAAAATATGCTCAATGGTTGAGAGCCAAATCTGTTAAATTGTTCTGAAATTAGATCGGCAGACGGTGGACTAATTTATTATCTCACATCGTGATTGTTATCTCTTCACATGCGTGGTACAAGGCTCCATATTCGTGGGACACCGGAAATTTAACCAGTTAATCATAACACTCCTTAAAAAGAAACCGCTTAAAGCAAAATAATTACGTGACCTCGTTGTTAATTATCTCATTAGCAACTTTATAACACATATCTACCTGCGTAGTAAAGTACCTGCTACCTATTTATTTTATCAGAGTTCAGATAAGTATTTAATCACTGTAGATATATAGTTCTTGAAAACATGTTTTTAATGAATGATCAAGTTTGTTTCTCACGTTATTTTTAGCTTTTTTCATCGTCAATATGGAAATTGAGTGAATAAGAAAAAATAAATGATGGTAATAACGTAGTGGATGTCGCCCAGACGCACGAAGCTCGAGGCGAGATGGCGTGGTCTCACGGTGCGAGATGCAACGTACGCAGGAGGTATGCATCCTCCCGTTTGTCAGGATTCGCATTCTACTTTTTTCGTATTTAACTATTCTCGTCCATGCTAACCTGTCTCGTGATTGTGAGAAGCAAAACTCGATTGTCTGGTAGCGCCGGCCGTGATCGGTTGGCTGCCCGCTTTGTTATAGTTCTCGTTTTTAAGGTCTATCTTTTATGCTTTGATACAGTTTATTTATATTCACGTATGTTACCTATAGTCAACTAGGCTTCAAAGTGCAGCCATGTTCGACGTCGTCTATCCGACGACAAACATTAAAAACATATTTTCTGAAATAATTGCTCCGAAAGACCGATATTATGACAAACTTTCGGCACAAGCATGATAAGCAGTTCATCAATTTGGAACGTTTCAATTAGTTTTTCAATTTGATCCCTATGTTGCATATGACTTTATATGCATCGATACATTTACCCGTTTGGAAACAATTATTTTATATAGCTCTAACATCGCCTTTTTGAGATTAAATTGTTTACAAGCGAACCATGCGGGTTATAAGTGCGCTTTAGTTTAAAGTTCACATCACGTTTGTCGTTAATGGTTAGACAAAGAAGAAACAACGAGTACGTGTCGAGTGATTCTTATGGCTATATAAACACATTAAAATGGATACCTACAGCATTAGAGGGAGAAAGAAACAAAGCGTATTTCACGCTACATTAACTTAACATTTGCTTAAACAATTGTGAATAGCTTTGTAACTAAAAAGGGTTGTGATTTTCAATAACAGAAGGCGTCACTCAGTGCACAGATGTGGCTCAAAGGATTGAGTGGGGTGCAAGCGCAAGGCGTGCTGCAGTAAAATAACGCTGGGCTCCACTCTTCTGTTGCACACCGATTGTTGCATTTTCACAAAACGCTTAACAGAACATCGGTGCACTGCGCCTCGTTAACGCGAATTCTGCTGGCGGTTCGGTATATATTACTTCTGTGAACGTATAATTTATCGGCGCTGGATCTGGCGGCACAATTACTGTGCTAAACAAACGAGCGGTTATCGAGCGGAAGGTAATAGCGTCGTTATTCTAATAAATTATGTTACGGGGCAATCTTTGCATCATCGATATTGGTTAAATACACTCGACATTGCAACCGGCGCACTAAAACGTAATTAAGTTCATGTTACACCAAACTTAAAGCAAACATCTGTTACAGACTGAAACAGCAAAAGTAATAAATATGATGTCGCGCACTAACTTCGAATACGAAATAAGAAACGTACGAAAATGCAAAGAAGGAAGAAATGAATATTTTATGGGAAGGGCTGCTTTGGAAACTAGCAATGGAAAATATCATGTGGGTAAATAAATATCCTAGTTACCTACTTATTTACCAACTCGCGCAGTTTGGGATTTTAATGGATGGAAACTTGAAATGTGTGGAAAGTAACTTCATAGGGTTACATTTACATGTCTATGTAAGGTATAAACAAGATACGTTTGCAATTACGCAGACGCGGTTGACATTTGAGCTTGTGGCGTGGCCGTGGCGTCGGTCCCACGCGGTCGAGGCTCGGGAAGCTGCGGTTCTTTCTTTGTCGACCACAATGAATATTTCTCACTGCCGTGCTCAGAGGATAACCTACAAGTACCACGCTAAGATGATAAATGACAGTTTTTCGCCATTTTTACATATCAGCGTACAATTTATGGCCGCTTCTGGCGTTGTCACGCGTGAAATGTGTGTTACAGTAAATCTGGTGTCTGCTTAAATAACATAAAAGGGATAGAGGATAACTACGTGATGCGACTGTCAAGTATGCTTTCATACTATTTGGTCTGAATCATTCAAATGTTGTCGTTGCTTCAGAAATGTGAAAGGCATTACAAAATGTAACTCATTCGTTTTAAACCCAGCGATTAAATGATAACAAGCGATAACGATTACGGATATGTTGATTTAACGGTTACCTACAACATTTACTTGCTACATTTTATACCGGCTTACTTCACGTGGGGTGGGAAGAACTTTTTTAAGATTCGATAGGCAAAACCAAAAGTTATCTTAGTTAGCTCCATTTTCTATAGAAAGTATTACTTAGTAATATTTAAACCTGCCTAGCATTACTCAGTATTAGTATATATGTCGTGTTGATCAGAAGAGGGTTGTTTATATATGTATTAATATGTACGTTAATAATAGAATCCATATAACTGAGGTTATCATTGTTATCGGCCGCTTTGTATGTATGTAGCTCTCTGAGAACTCAATAATTAGCTGCGATTATACGCTGTGATTACGCTATTTCGCTCGTGATACATTAATGATATCTTTGTTATAGCCAATATAGCTGCGTATTTAATTGATTTCATACCATTTTTTCCAGATTATATTGATTTAGATTTATAACTACATATAACTGTATATATATATATTCGGTATACACTGGAACCTCGTTAGCACGAAGGAAACGCCGAAAACTTCGTGTTAACGAGGTTTCGTTTTATAGAGGGCATCAACTTCATCGGTTTTAATAGGTTTTTGTTCATCCTAAAGAGGTTTCGAGTTACAGAGGTAAAATGTATGAAAAATTCGACTTAGAGAGGTTATTATACAAACCCGTAACGTAAAGTCTCATTGTCTTTTTCGAGTTACAGAGATTTGTTAGTAAGTAACTTCGAGATATAGAGATAATAAAACAATACGCCTATTTTTTCGAGTTATAGAAAGGTCAAATTTTATTTATCGAGCTATAGAGGTAAACATTTTACTGGATAGTAGTGAAAGGAAACGTTGATTACTTCGTCTTAATGAGGTTAAATAGGTATTTCGAGTTATGGAGGTTTTGGGCTTTGTAGGGAAATTATGGCATTTTATTTCGTATTAACGAGGATTTCGCCTTATCGACGTTCCAATGTATTTATTAATGTACTTAATTTATGTATGTAACTTTATGTATTTGTGACGTTCCACGGGAAAAGGTACCTTATGAGGGTTTCTAGTTTCGGAGATATTAAATGTTTTGTAAAGAGGTGAAAAAATGCTCAATTTTTTTTTATTGTGTGATCTGAAACCTTAATGCGTAACGTTTGTTTACCTGTTTTTATTTTTGTTATAAGTTACTTATAAGCCTAGTAATGTCGTCTCAGAGTTTAGTAGAAAAGGTACCTTATGGAAAAAAGATTGAAAATTCCCAAAAAAACTAGTCAATACGGGAAAAGAAGTTTGGTAGAGAACTGTATTAGCATTCTGCAAAACTAATTTGATAATTTCAGTTCTGGTTGGGGCGCCTCGCAAATATTATAACCGTACATAGACCGACATCACAAATCCAAGTAGACTGCTATTATACCAAAGTTACTCTCGTCAAGTCTTTCTTAACTAGAATAATCTTCATTTGGTTTGGTCGCATGCAGTAAATCAGCCATTGGTTTGCTGAAAAATGCCAATACCCGACGCATTACCTTATGGAATATCTGAGGTCATTGAACCTCAATGCCGCTTATCTTCAATAGCAACCGAAATATATTATTGATAAGAAATAGACGATTTATACCATCTTAACCCCAAAATATTATTAGTTTATCCTAACTGTTCCATCATCATCATGCCTCATCATGTAACTTGACCACAAGGTACCTTTTCATTACATACAAATTATTGGTCTTTTTTAAGATTATTATGACGAAGAACTAATTAAATTGGGGGCAGTTTAATGTAAATTAATATTTTCTATTCATAAAAGATAAACTATAATATGATTGATATTTTGTAGTGATGTATTATTAGATTTATTTCCATAAGGTACCTTTTCGTAAATGTATGGAGTAAATACTGTTATTGTTATGTAAGTTTAAAGTGGCATAAGGGGTTAAATATAGTATTTAGTTGGGGTTTTAGGATTTATTTCATTTGAATGACAGAATTTCTTTCATATGTGCTCAGAAAAATTGATTGTGTGTCACATTAAAAGTAAAAATATTCAATTTTGTGATTTTATATGAAAAAGTCAGAAAATACATTTTCACCTCTAAATCGGTATTGTTTTTTGCTTAAACTGTCTGTCAGTGTCGTTTTCTAATAGATAAAATTTAAATCTTGAGAGCTCATTGCAATCAATCGTGAAAATGAAATAAAACTTTATTTTCAAGAGATTGGTTAGTATACACATAAATCAGTCGATATCAAAAGTTTATATTTGCATTACAGAACAAGTCGCAATATTTTTTTAATCTCAGATATATAAGGCATTATTATTTGTAGTCAACTATGTAACTTACTTCAGGAACATAGTTTTTTAGGCGGCTAAACTTAAAACTTCTCTATCGTAAAGTTGCTCATTTCACAACATTATTTTCAAAAAATCATATCTCTGTAACTACGCAACCTAGAAGGTTGATCTTTTGTGTTATCGATAGGTTATTTATTGTAGATTACTGGGGTATGCATAACTCCATACCCGCCATAAGGTACCTTTGACCGTGGGACGTCACATTTAAGAGCGCTATTACATTTCGGCGTTGAGCGAGTTTAGGTATTTTACGCGCTGCGGCAGGCCGTGCGAGCTCTGTATTACGATCCCTTCTGCCACACTCGCACTACAATGATGGATTAAACATTCTTGATCCTTCGCGAAGCATATTGAAATCAACCATAACAACACTAACTGTACTTAACTTTTAAAGTCCTAAAACTGTTATTTGGTAGGTACGAAAATACTAAATGCAGTGCAAATGTACATAGGGGCTGTTCATAAATTACGTCATCTATTTTTGACGATTTTTGACCCCCCCCCCCCCCTCAAATCATCCAAAAATCATGCTTCGGATGACTCTGTTTCCTCCTACGTCATGCTACCATCATCCGATGTCCAGACCCCCCCCCCCCCCCCTCCCATTTGAAACGACGTAATTTATGAATAGCCCCATACTCGTACTTATGAAGGTATATTACTCGAAAGAAATTATAGGTACTCGCTTATTTACATGTTTCGTCATTGCATTTGGTACCTATAGGTTGTAAAGTTTGTATCAACGAGGGTTTAAAAACGAACTGGTACTGAGGATCTGATGATAATGATGATGATTAAGGTGGTCACGGATACCAATCAACCATGTAGTAACATGATTAGGCTCGTTTGATTCGTCTCAACAAGATCTTTGACACTGAAGATACACAGGGTCTGATGATGGAGCTGGAAGGTGGCCACGGGTACCAGTCTATCATGTAACTAAACCACTTCGTGTTTGGGCTCGTTTGATTCTTCTCAACAAGATCTTTGACACTGGAGATACACAGGGTCTGATGATGGAGCTGGAAGGTGGCCACGGGTACCAGTCTATCATGTAACTAAACCACTTCGTGTTTGGGCTCGTTTGATTCGTCTCAACAAGATCTTTGACACAAGACAGTACTCAGGGTCTGATGATGGAGCTGGAAGGTGGTCACCATTACCAATCAACCATGCAACTAAACCACATCGTGTTTAGGCTCGTTTGATTCGTCTCAACAAGATCTTTGACACTAGGTGATACTCAGAGTCTGATGATGGAGCTGGAAGGTGGTCAACGGTACCAATCAACCATGCAACTAAACCATATCGTGTTTAGGCTCGTTTGATTAGTCTCAACAAGATCTTTGCACCAGGTGATACTCAGAGTTTGATGATGGAGCTAGAAGGTGGTCACCGGTACCAATCAACCATGCAACTAAACCACTTCGTGTTTAGGCTCGATTGATTCGTCTCAACAAGATCTTTGACACTAGGTGATAAACCAAACACGAAGTGGTTCAGTTACGTGATAGACTGGTACCCGTCGCCACCTTCGAGCTCCATCATCAGAGCCTGAGTAGTATCTTGTGTCAAAGATCTTGTCGCGACGAATCAAACGAGCCCAAACACGAAGTGGTTCAGTTACATGGTAGACTGGTACCCGTGGCCACCTTCCAGCTCCATCATCAGATCCTGAGTACTACCTTGTGTCCAAGGTCTTGTTGAGACGAATCAAACGAGCCCAAACATGAAGTGGTTCAGTTACATGATAGACAGGTACCCGTCGCCACCTTCGAGCTCCATCATCAGACCCTGAGTACTACCTTGTGTCAAAGATCTTGTTGAGATGAATAAAACGTGCCTAAACACGAAGTGGTATAGTTGCATGGTTGATTGGTACCGGTGACCACCTTCCTGCTCTATCTTCAGACCTTGAGTACTATCTTGTGTCAAAGATCTTGTTGAGACGAATCAAACGAGCCCAAACACGAAGTGGTTTAGTTGCATGGTTGATTGGTACCGGTGACCACCTTCCAGCTCCATCATCAGACCTTGAGTACTATCTTGTGTCAAAGATCTTGTTGAGACGAATCAAACGAGCCCAAACACGAAGTGGTTTAGTTGCATGGTTGATTGGTACCGGTGACCACCTTCCGGCTCCATCATCAGACCTTGAGTACTATCTTGTGTCAAAGATCTTGTTGAGACGAATCAAACGAGCCCAAACACGAAGTGGTTTAGTTGCATGGTTGATTGGTACCGGTGACCACCTTCCGGCTCCATCATCAGACCCTGAGTACTATCTTGTGTCAAAGATCTTGTTGAGACGAATCAAACGAGCCTAAACACGAAGTGGTTTAGTTGCATGGTTGATTGGTACTGGTGACCACCTTCCGGCTCCATCATCAGACCCTGAGTACTATCTTGTGTCAAAGATCTTGTTGAGACGAATCAAACGAGCCCAAACACGAAGTGGTTTAGTTGCATGGTTGAATGGTACCGGTGACCACATTCCGGCTCCATCATCAGACCCGAGTACTACCTTGTGTCAAAGATCTTGTTGAGATGAATAAAACGTGCCTCAACACGAAGTGGTATAGTTGCATGGTTGATTGGTACCGGTGACCACCTTCCGGCTCCATCATCAGACCTTGAGTACTATCTTGTGTCAAAGATCTTGTTGAGACGAATAAAACGAGCCCAAACACGAAGTGGTTTAGTTGCATGGTTGATTGGTACCGGTGATCACCTTCCGGCTCCATCATCAGACCCTGAGTACTATCTTGTGTCAAAGATCTTGTTGAGACGAATCAAACGAGCCCAAACACGAAGTGGTTTAGTTGCATGGTTGATTGGTACCGGTGACCACCTTCCGGCTCCATCATCAGACCCTGAGTACTATCTTGTGTCAAAGATCTTGTTGAGATGAATAAAACGAGCCTAAACACGAAGTGGTTTAGTTGCATGGTTGATTGGTACCGGTGACCACCTTCCGGCTCCATCATCGGACCCTGAGTACTATCTTGTGTCAAAGATCTTGTTGAGATGAATAAAACGAGCCTAAACACGAAGTGGTTTAGTTGCATGGTTGATTGGTACCGGTGACCACCTTCCAGCTCCATCATCAGACCCTGAGTACTATCTTGAGTCAAATAAATACATAAAGAATGTCAGGTCGTTTCAAATATTTTTAATCCTGTCCGGTAGTTTATTAAACTGTACCATTATAAATTATAATACTATAAAAACAGTGCTAGGATCAAAGTCTCTCGTTGCGGTTTACACGCACACAGTATAGCGTTTTACACGGCGCCCGCCGCACACAATGATAAAAAACCTCGTCGTCGCCGTTGAAAATGTGCGGAGCCGACCGACACACGTCCTGCCTCTACAAGCTCTGCCGCGGCACTGAGCTGGCGCAGCGCGCGTCATCGGTAATATAGAGTAGTTTTCAAAAAATTGCCAAAAAATTATAGTAGAATTTCATAAACACTAATGTATACCAACAGTATAAGCAAACGTTGCAGATTGCTTGAGTATGAAAATGACTTCGATATTAAGTAGATTTTCGTAGGAATTGACACTTGTTTCGGAGAGAAAATTGAGTTCGTTTTACTTTGATTTTCTCTTTCTCAAAGGTATGTAGGAAAAATATCGTTTGATATGCCTAAAGTACAGGGTATTAGTAATACAAAATAGCCAGGTTTAGCAGAGTAAACTTCTCAACATTTCCAAATCAGAGCTCGCCATTCAGTGCTTCACGGGGTTTTTCGGAAACGACCATCAGAAAAAAAATCATTACTAATTTAATAAGTCCTTTTTCTAATATTTACAACGATATTTAAAAAGATAATAAGACGCTTTTACTGGAACAAGTACTCATTGTTTCTAATAATGAGCACAAAGTCCTGAATTTCGTCGACTAGTATCATCAATTTTGCATTATTTCGACTTTTCTTGTAAGAGCGCTCTTAAGCAGTTTATAAATTAATTTATGTGTAATTAGATCTCTAATTCTTTCAATAACGATTTCTTTAGTTGTAAATGTACCGTCTACAATCTTTTTTGCTTAATTTGCCCTAATAACGTCGACTGGTAGAGAATGGTCTCGTGGCTTTAAGTTCGCCTTTTGTACAATTTTATATCGTGCAATAAAGTTTAAATAAATAAAATAAAAGTGTCAAATGATAAATACAGTCACAAGTAGAAGAAGGAGGTAGAGTAGAAGGAAGTAATATTTACGATGTTTCTAACTTAAGTAAATATAGGTATCTGGAACAAAACTTAATAAATTAAATATTGTAGTTGGTGCAGAAGCTGCATCAAACAGCAGTTGTTAGAGCCAACAAAAATATATAACTATGTAGGTGCAATGATGTCAGTAGGGTCCCTCCTTAAAAAATCTCATTGACCTCTGGGTCGCCCTCGGTAAACTTGAGTTAAATTTCAATTTGACTGGCGCCTGACGCATCTTGCATTCAAATCTACTTACACTTCATTATCTTTAGCGTGACTCATTTACTACTACCCAGGATGTTGATAATGTCATTTTCATTCATTACGCCTTTACAACCGTCGTTTAGGAATTTGAGCTCTAATTCTTTTGCTGTTTATAAATAGATCTTTTGGAACGAATTTAGAAATGAGTAAAGGAAGGAAGTCTAAACATTCTGTTCGTCATATCTGGAATTCTCTTTCGAATGTGAACAATAGAACGAATAGATAAATAATGTTTGAATTAGATATGGAGGAAAGCACTCAACCTTAGCCATCAGGTCTGTCTCGACTTTCATATGTAATAACATGCAAACAATAGATCCGTTGTTGTCGCTGTTATATGTATAATTAAATAAGTTCGTAAAATTAATGACGAAAAACACAGAAAATAGAGTTAATTTTCTCGTTAGTAACATATCGTGTAAGTTATAAATTAAGCCCCATTTAGGCGGTTCAAGAACTTGCATGAAATATTCGATACCGCTATGTAACGAAAATCGCATACAAGCTTTTGGACCGCCTAAATGGGGGTTTAGGTACCTATATAAATAGCCCCCTGTGACTGTCAATTACATATAAGTATGTAAGATATATTTCACGGTTTACAACTCCTTACTAGCCTGTAACCGACTTCAGTTTCTAAAACGAATACAAAGGCTAACAAGCGACTCCAGAGGTACATTCATCTTTATTATAGTGAAGTTCAACTCAATATGCCTGTAGAGAGTCTAGAGTGGACGACATGGAAAGGGCACGCTAAGAGTGTCAACAATGTGTGCTCTCTCCTTCTCTCCCGTTGCCTCTACGAGTCTACGCCATCCACCGGGACTACGGCTTTTTGTTTGTTTGTAGCGACCGAACGCCCCCACAAGCACACACTGCTTTGAGCCCGTGCTTATATACACACACTCGGATCGTAACAAACAATAGCTCTATGAAGAATTATTGACCACTCACCAATTTGAAGAATAGGTTACAGAAATCCAAGTTACATCCAAATCGACCTGATGGTCATCGCATCACAATCATCTAGAGAGCCAAATCCGAGAACACATAATTTTGTCACTCATTACCAGACGCAGTCTGGCCACTGATCACGATTAAATCACAAAAGCAGCCTACGTGTCACTTAAGATCACAATTGTAACCGGTTACGAAGCGGGAGAGTAGAGCATAAACTTGGATGCAGTGGAGCTTAAGAAAGCGCGGGCGTCGGTCAGGCGAGCGGAGCGGCGTGGCCTTACTCACGCAGCGCACTCGATACTGGCGCGGGCGGCGCGGCGAAGGAAAGGCGCCCCACCAACTGGAACACGAACTTGCCCGACACCCCGGCAGCAAGCTTACTTGCCTCTTTTTCTAACATGCGCGTGCGCCGATGCTACGGCTCACCTCGACACTAGAAGCGTTCAAAGTTCTATTTTATTTTGTTTTGTTTATTGACGCTTCTAAATGAGGGGCCATAAAATAGAAACGTAACTCGTGGAGTAAAAAATTGGAAGGCCAATATTTAGGGTTCGGTTCTTGACTGGCTAGTGTTAAATGCTTTCTAGTAATTGCATTAAACCGTTTTCAATAATCATAATGCAGTATCGTAGCGAACGGTTGCGTATAACCGGTAGAATTTCTTACAACATTAGACGCCGTCTAAAATGCGTTATAGACGTTGATAGTAATGATACTGCCGAATTGATGATAATTATTAATCGAGATAGCCATAAAGAAGGAATATTGTTTTAACTAACTCGGAGTGTTATTAGAGAGTTACCTAAAGTCAGAAACATCATTGGGATTAAAATAAACGCCACTAGTCTGACAGATGTGGCACACTCGCACCCCTCACCCTAGAGCCCTCGACGCTCAGGTAGACGAGGACGAGCCAATGGCTTGGCGGGCAAAAAAAAATATATTAGAGAGAAAGAAATAAGAATAACGACTATAAAGATTTGTTATGACTATTCTATACTAGCAAATCATTGCATGCTTCAGTAGATAAGTAATGCATAATATCATACAGCAGTTTTTAATTTAATTAAAATCAATATAAGTAAGTAATTAGTAATTATGCCTCAATTTAAAATAAGGGTTCTGAAAATCCTAAAATTAGAGACAATCATTTTGTATATTTAAAAACATCAACTCTATTAGGTATAAACTTAACGAGCATCAATCATTGTTTTAATTTATTTATAAATCATACCCTAATGTCAGCTGACAGTAACTAATGACGTAGACATAATAATATTTATACGAGCTCATAAGTTGCGTGCTTATGATAGGTTAGCGTTATGAAATTTCCTCCAACTTTCTAGCCGTCCCGTCCAGTAGACGCCTGCCGCCAAACGCCGTGGGGAGGGAAGATATCTTGTTAGCCCTGTTTAACATAACCTAGTATAATTTTAAAGAGATATTGTATAAAATTACAATTACCTACGCAAATGATATCCAAAAGGCATTGACTGAGCGCTTTTTCGGTCTTGATAGAGCAGCCAATTGATAGTACATATTACTTTGTTTTCGACTAAAGCGTATTTGTTGTTTGCTTTGTCTTAAGTATTCTCTTAGACTGTAAATGGACTTCAAATAGATTAATGAGTATGGATACTCATTTGACAATGAGTGTTTTTAGGGAAAGTGTATAAACGTTTTGACTAACTATTCTTAATATCTAGACGATTCTAATGAGCCTAAACTTTACTAGCGCCTGATTACGGATTGCAGGGTTTATAAATTAAATTCTAACGAAACACAATGTTCAGAGCCATTTCGTTGCTTCTACCTGGTCTGCATGGGATTTATGTACGTGTCAGGTGCTGGATTGGTGCGACTACCTGCGTTGATACTATTGTATCCTGTCTTGCTAAGTAGTGACGTTTCCCATGAATTTTGGTTTCGTTTCTTTTATGATTCATTCAATTGTAATTTTGTTAAAATCGTGATAAGATTTGTATCGAAAGAAAAATATTGAATCTAATTCAATCCTATAACTTAATACACCCACATGTAAAAGAAAGTTACACTGATACTCGAATAGAAAACTATTGGACTATAACGAAGTTATTGTTGCCCCGAGCAGCGCTGCATACTCGACTTGTGTTCCTATTACCTAATGCCTACGTATTGCATTATTAACATGACAAGAGAGAGCTTGTATCGTCGCCACGCTATCCAGCCTCGGTGTAGGTGGTCCGATACACTCTACCTAATTAAACTACCTCTTGACATCAATAATAAATACAATCCAAGCCAAACTACTATTGTAACTAAGTTACGTTACAATAGTGATGTCTCATTCTGGGCTGGAATGCATTTATCTTTCGTTCGTGTCGTTTGTCATTTGCAGACACGTGCATCAGCAAAAACATCCCTTATTTGGATGTAAGTACACAGCGAGTATCTACCTCGAACAAATAGTTTTTGTTTAGGTTAATGGACCACATCTATTGTCTATTATCTGCGAGACCTAACGTAGCAGGAGGTATACCACCAATAAATTTTAATGCAATATGCGTTCGGAATTTACGACATGAAGAGTAGACCAATCACTACAAAGAATGTCGAGGAGATAACTATTGAACAAAACGTAGGGCCATTTAGAACTTTAAAACTGATAGGTATCTACATAATTGATTGAATATTGACACCACTTGCTTGCGCAGCTCGTAAGTACTTTCGTAATTTATATTTGGTGCGAGTATCCTGCGCTGCGAGTATGATGATAGGTAATGATCAATTATTGATTTTAAAATTTCGAATACAGCGCTTTTGGAGTTTGATAAACATTAAAAAAACATAATAATGACCATGTAACAGGCTTATTGTAACTAATTTCTACCCTAAAGAAAGGGGTTCCATTAGAAAATTTTGGGCACATTTATGCCCAAGGAGTTAGAGTCGTCCCTAATCCAAATTGGGCTAACGTTCCTCAAATTATTTTGGAGAATGAGAGAGCCCTGCGCCCAGCTGCTGACGCTGCTGTTGGGACTTGGGAGCTGATAGGCTGGTGGTGATGGTGAGTTGCTGTTGCTGACCTAACAACAACGCTAACATAATAATTATAAATCCCCATGTATATGTAATTCATATCCTCATGTATATGTAGATATCCCAAAGGTTCTTATTATATTTAGTTTGTCTGTGAGTTTTAACATATTTAGATTGTCTCTTTAATGGATGTTTGCCTACGGCGACGTAATGTTCGACTTTGTGCAGAATAATGTATTAGGAAAGATAAACAGAAAGAGGTCGAAGATGGCCGATAGGATGGCAGGTAGTTTGTTGGCTTTAGAAAGGAGGTAGTGCGAATGTATAGAACTCATATGTTGTTACTACCTTTTACCTTCGGGTGACAATAGTGCGGTGTGGACTGCGGGCACCGGTGCTGAGGTGGGTTATCGCCCAAACTATTTGTCACATTCACATTCAGGTACTATCTAAAGGTTTAACATAGCAGATAGTGCAATGGACTAGCAAAAGGCATACTCGCACTTTAGTCCAAACGGGATGAATAAAATATAGCAATTTTATATATCGTGAAGTAAAAAAAATATTCATACACCTGCACCTATCTACAAAGTTTGCATCCGATGAAAACAGGGTAGATCTGCCCACAACACCGGAATTACTCGTCGCTGTGTACTTTAGCCCCGAATTACGCTATCTGATATGAAACGGTTTACGATCTCGTTGGAGGCGATTTGCATATCAGTGTCGGGTGCGGGCGGATTACTTATGTACGCCTCGAGACGGGGGACAATATATTCTGGCGAAGACGACGTCGCTTTTGCCGCCTACGGAATCCTACCTACAGATATGTTACACACAGATATAGTAGTAAACCTCGTGAAATAGTAATAATTTATTTGGGATGAGAATTAGTATAAAAAGTGGTTCAATCGTAATTAGCAATGCATTTAAGCTGTTTACAGAGAAGTAGATATAAATAGTTCGCAGTATCCTGAACAGTTCGAAAATAGTTATCTTTGGTGCGGCGTGGCAGGGGAGCGCTAGAGATACCCGTCGGATGGGGCTTTGCTAACGACATCGCCCGACATTTCACTCCGCAAGAAAGCCCGGCTACATCTTTTCTCCGCGGACCGCTCAGATAAGGCGGCACCATTTGTCATTACCATATCTCGTTTCTGTCGGTTCGTCGCCCTTAAATTAATAACTTTCACGCTGAAATATAGCGGCAATCAATTAAAATACGCTTTGAAAAGGAAGCAATATGAAAACAACCTAAATATATTGCGTGACTGTAAAACGATGATTATGGTACCTAAGCAGATAGGTAGGTATGCCTATTATGTAACACATCACAAAGAGGTCGAGTTGCATTCCAATGGTATTTATAACAGTTCATGGTCACGAACTCCACTTAAAAACAAACCTAACTTTAGAAAAATTACATCTTCTCGATATTTCGGAACAAATTGTAGTGTAGCGTTTCTTACCTTTGAACTAAATCGAATAATTCACACTTCACGTTATATAGAACGTGGTTAAAATTACTTGTATGTTTAACCGTTTGCTATGTGATTAGATACAGTTAATAATCAGGCACAACTGGGGCATGTGTGCAGCGGTGACACAAGTTTATGTTGAACATTTCTGAGATAAATGGTATAAAGTCCCCAAGACTTACTATAGGTTAAAGTCACAAACAAAGACACATTCTTGGTCCTCAATGTCCGGCCTCGTGATTAGATTGTATTGATAATCTTACTATGTCGCCTACGGGTGTTTGTCGATACGAACAACAATTAATTAAAACCAATACTGGTTGTTCGTGCAGCGTGTTAATACAATGGCTTTCTACCCACCACATACATTCAGCTGCGAGTATCAATAAACAACGCCTTGGCGTTGTAACAAGTCTTTATTGCACTACTTGACATATCGACGCCACGTTTCAACTCGGTTAAACTCCTAAAGTCGAGACTTAGTAAACAACGCGAGGCTTTTGCGTCGTTAACCCGGAGAGTACGATGGATAATTAAGAGTTGTGTTTAGGTTGAAACGCCGGAATCTGTTCCACAATGGGAACGTTTCGGTTAACCACAGGGTAAGCGGGGATCATTAAAACGCGCCTCAACACATTGCACGAGGGACATTACAGGTGTAACACAAAGCGAGTCGCGGACGCAGCCACTGACGATCTAATTCCAAACAAATGCAAATTGAGCGGGCGCGGGAACGTCGAGCTGGACATCCGCTTAATGGTCGCATTGTGCTCACAGCGCTAATGGGCTCGTAATTGGCACGAGGTCAGCCGCGGGCACCGACTCACCTGTGAGTTATCCTGGCCTAGCTTCTCGAATTCGTCGTATATGATTCCTCGACCCGTATTATCTAATTTCACAGGTAATTAAGTCTAAACTCATCTCTGATTTCATAAGAGCGCTGCTGCCGGCCCGGCTTGTTTAAACAGAAACGCGAGGTGCCCGGGTTGTTCGTTTAGTTTAGACACATAGGTAGGTGTAGATACATGTCACTGTTTTAGTGCCACCAATTTAATACATATCTGACAAGCTCTGAAGGTGATCGCTCTGTTGGGACTTGGGAGAAACAACTATGTATCAGTTTAGTATAGGCACTACACACATGCTTCCAGTAATACCTAAAGTTTGACCTACCTACCTATTTATTATCCTTAATGCCAATGCTCAAGTTAAATGTTTTGTTTACTCATATCAGCAATGTAAGAGTTGAGGTATTCAATCAATCAATCAATCAAACATATATTGCATATTTATTGTATGTATTGCATATTTATCTCCAAAGTAACAAATACTTAACGAATGCCCTTCCATTTCAGCTGCGACCAATTCCACGTCGTGATACCTACGCCTTTCGCAGAGACAGGACAAGTGTGCAGTTTAGTTCCAATTTCATTGCATGGAGATAAAGTTTAGATTGGGCGATAACAAATGCAAAATAAGAGGCGGTCCTCGCGTGTCGTTTGGCTTGTCCTTGTTTCGCTGGCCGCAGGAAGTGCCTCGTTGTAGGTACTCGCAGCCGTTGGTCTGCGCTGACCCGTGTCCACGACCGCGACTACTTTTAACAAAACTGCACGGGAACTTTAACGTCAGACCGGCGATTTCATTTGTTTCATTTGCAGTATAGCTTTATAGCTGCCAGTTGTAACGCACCATTGTTGTTTTTAATCTAATTTTACTACAGGTTACATTGTAACTGTTGATTCGTTACGTACCAATTGTAGCGTATAATATTTATTTTAGTGGGTAATAGAGTTTTCTACAAAATGTGCGCTACAATATTCCTAAGATATCGTGAAGTATGTTACTTGATGATGTCAATTTGATCTCATTTTGACATCACTCGCCCGAGCATCTCGTTCGTATTTAGACGCTCTGCGAATAATAACATACAAATAAAAATAATAGTTTTTTTACCTTGGATAGTTTACTGTTATATGTGTGCTGTGTTAGTTAGTTTTTTTTACTGTGATATAAGCATTTATGAAACGCAGCACTGTAATATGTATTCGGTGCCTATTCTAAGGAAAATTTGTCTAAGATACAGAAACTGTCCACGGTGATTGGAAAGAGTAAAAATTGTTACTATGTTTTTGACATTGGAAATGTCTTTTCGTTCGCTCCAGTATAGGGTCCGATTTCACGAAAAAGTGCGATCCCCTTATATCTCGGAAAGTTGTGAAGATATGATATTAAAAAAAAGGCTCAAAAGACGCATAATCACGAGAGCTGTAAGGTGCAAAAATAATTATTCGAGAAAGTCAAAAACGAAAAAAGTTATGGTCGAAATAGTGAAAATAAAATTCAATTTTTTCCGAATTTTTGATTTTGGTGCTCGATAATTTGGAAACGAAGAATGATATCAAAATTTTGAGAAAAACAGCTCTGGACAATTTAGTCAGCTACAATTTGAGCCTAAAACAAAGACGATCGGGTCAAGGGTTTGCCCTAGAGATGGGTAGGGGTGAGTAAATACTGAGTATTTACTCGGTATTTACTCAAAGCACCCGATAAATACCCGTATTTACTCATTTAGGTGGGTAAAAACGATTGCTTATAAAATATTCAAAAAGTGAGATTGAAGAACAAAATTGTCTTTTATTGAAGAGTGCTAACGTGTATTAACAATATCTATAAAATAAAAAGCATATAGGGCGCTTAGTTTTGGAAAAAAAGATAATTATCAGTGAGAGGCAAATTGTGATAATGCATAGTTAACAATTTTGTTTTAAATAAGAAGGTATTTAGTTTAAAAATATGGTACTTAAATTCTATCGATGTTCTAGATAACTGCATATCGCGCAAAAGTGCGTGCACTTATGACCTTTTATTAACGGGTTTTTAAAGAAAACTCAAAAATGGCTCAACCAATGATATTCAAAATATTGTTTTTTGTACTCTATTATACGATTAATCTCCCGTTATGTTCTTTTATTTTATCTGAACTTTGGTTCGAAAGTTATAAAGAGATAAACATTATTTTGGCCTTTCGTAATGGTTTTTTTCCAAAAATATTCAATTTATCCAAAAAAGTTCTTAGAAACATTTCAGTTATTTTTAAAGACTCATTTAATGATGTGCAACACGTTGGTGGTTTCTGATTTTTTTTTTGTTACAATTAGTTACATGTATGGAGTGCCCCTCTTAAAAATACATTTATTGCAATTTTGAGTACTTAATCCAGTAGCGGCTTACAAAATACACCTATATTTCAAATTTATATGCCCCTTTCAGCACTCTATAGTACATTATTGTCGAGGCTCGGAAGTAGCTACTTGCAGGCTGAGGATTCGTTTTAAACGGACGACCTTGGGAGTCCGTTTAATTGAATCCGAAGCCAGCAAGTAGCCTTCCAGCCGAGTCATATATAGTGCTTTTCTCAAAAATGGTGCAAGAAATATAAATATCATAGAAATATTTTACAAAAGCAACTTTCTTACGTATATATTTTCACAGAAAAAAGTAGAAACAATTGAAAAAATTAGCTTTGACGCCTTTTTATTTTTTTAATAAAAAAATAGAAGTGTATTTTTCTGCCGAAAATACGCCAACCTATTTGAGACAGCTAAATAGTCGCGGTACTAATCATCTGTTTGGCTGTTTAATGGGCCTGTGCCTTCATTTGATATGGCCATTTCAACTTTTAAAAAGTTTGGAACTCGACAAATAATGGAATTTGTATGCAACATTGCAGTCCCAAAATCGAGACTGCAATGTTTTTAACTTTTTAATTTTTGACTGACCATAAACTACGCGCTTCGCAACCTATTTTTTAAACGGCAAAGTCGACTTTGCCGTCCATTTTTGAGAAAAATAGTTTATACCCACCAATTTGGGTATAAACGAGTAAATACGGGTATATTGAGTAAATACTGAGTATTTACTCGGTATTTACCCGTGAGTATTTACTCACTACCCATCTCTAGTTTGCCCTGTAGCCTAACCTTAAAATAGTCAAAAAGTCGAAACGACATTTTTCACATGACATTTATGACTTCATGTTTCGCAGAGTTCGTTATCGGTGTTTGTTGTGAATAGGCCTGTTGCAAGTAACAAAGAATCATGGAAATAATGGTTTCAACGAAACATATGTGTTAATATGATTCTAAAAAATGGTCCAATCTCAGTATAAACTGAAGGATTATTAATATATTCAATAAAATAAAAGTGCAAAATTCTCCAATCGGCCATTTTTACTGAAACGCCAATCAGAAGCGTTCTAAACAGTGACGTCATCAATCCATAACATATTTCTTAGAGCAACATAGACAACCTCATTGACCGAAATCTATATGTGGGCACCAAAGAGTTCGAAAGGTGCAAAGTGTTATTTCGCCACTAAACATTTATTACGTCCAAAAAATATTATTACACGATATAAAGTAGATATCTATTTGTTATTATACTTATTATTGAAATAAAATGCTAAATAATACGATATTTCAACAACAAACTTTTTTAATTATTTGGCTGAATGGAACTATCATTGCCATGTTGGCTGTCGTAACTAGAAAAAATGAAAAATGAAAAAGTAAAACCGGCGTTCGGTGATTTTCACTCAAAATTTACATGTATCTAAATAATTCATCTTAAACTGCAACCGTGTGAGAGTTTTTGTGTAAAATGAGTTATTGTGATAACTTTTTGTAATGTATTTATCATCCCTAATCGTAATATATGGTGCTGAATTAACAATATCATTCGGATTCAAGGGAAATTCGTAACTGTAAGTATGTAAACAATATCTACCACCCTACCACCAACTAAATGATGACGTCACAAATGGCATGCGAGGCGTTTTCGCCCGAAGTTTAAACTAGCTATAATAAAATGCAATTATCTATGTTAAATCTTATGAGTATAACTGAAATATAGTGTTTTTCGGAACTAATACAAGTGTACCGACGATATTAAAAGGGTTTTCAAAATTTGTCATCAGGCCTATTATCGGGATTATGACAGCAGAATAACACTTGCACTGCGTGGGCTATCAAAATCGCTGCAGATTTTTCTTGGTCTAACTCTATCTATCCATTCTATGCATTCTTGTGGTGGTGGAAATAGAAATAGAGATAGAGATAGAGATAGAGATAGAGATAGAGATAGAGGTAGAGGTAGAGGTAGAGGTAGAGGTAGAGGTAGAGGTAGAGGTAGAGGTAGAGGTAGAGGTAGAGGTAGAGGTAGAGGTAGAGGTAGAGGTAGAGGTAGAGGTAGAGGTAGAGGTAGAGGTAGAGGTAGAGGTAGAGGTAGAGGTAGAGGTAGAGGTAGAGGTAGAGGTAGAGGTAGAGGTAGAGGTAGAGGTAGAAATACTACCCTGGCTGTACCTAAAGGAACTCAGGTTTGTTGCAACATAGGCACACGCTGTTTTGGTCATCCGACTCGTCTTGATGAGCACTTAGGAGAGTAGTACCCAAGATAGAGCTGATGCTGAACCCTGGTTGTACCTAGCGGAACTCAGGTTTGGTGCAACATAGGCATGCGCTGTTTTGGACATCCGATTCGTCATGATGATCACATGGTAGAGCATTACCCAAGATAGCTGATGCTGAACCCTGGTAGTACCTATACCTGGTAGTACTCAGGTTTGATGCAACATAGACAAACGCTGTTATGGTCATCTCTCGTCGCGTCAAACTGCTGTCAAGAAAATTTCATATCTTGCAGCAAATGGGCCGCTGCCGATCAAGACTCGAGTGACGATAACGGCGATGTGGCTACCACTTTTCGAGTTGACTACGGATTTGCCGTGTAATAATTTTCTTGTACTTTGAACATTAATATATCCTGCTTATTAATCGAAAAATGAAATATGTACCTATACTTATGCGCCACGGCGACAATTATTCAAACTTCGATACGCGTGTGGAAATTTTGAAATTTGTTTGTTCACATGCGTTATGTCCAATGTACTTGTGTTAATCTAAGAATAAAATAATTATCATTCAACGTTGTAGTTTTATTTTGTAACTTTTTCCTTATCCAGACTTTCTCGTCGCTCAGCGACAATATTTTTTCGAATTCCGTAGATTCATTTCCAATGTGCTCGATAGTCGTGTGAGGCACGAAATCTGTGAATTTTTAATATTTATATCAACGGGATCTTAGAGAAAGTAGTGCAAGGACACTGACAACTGAAAAATGGTAGTGTCCTTAACAAGGCATCCACTTACCTACCTTAGGAAGATACTCTGTGTCGTTAGTGTAATAGTGACCTCTGGCCTAAGAGGCAGCAGTGAAGCTAATTGGTTACTTTGCCAGATGGCCTGAAATTTATCTAAATTGGCCCATTGCAATAGCATTCTCACAATTTGCTGTCAAAGGTTTCTTTGATTGAATGTGACGCAATGCAAAGCGCTGCAAAATGTTATCGGTAAAATATGTACCTATAGGTTATACTTTATACATTTTTTTTAACAAGTAGTAAGTACCTAATAAAAGACAGTAAGCAATATAAAAGCAACAAAACTATGCCTACCATATTAGGTCAGTTTATATTTTAAAATATATTTTCATAGTAAACAACAATGGCCATCTAATTTTTTTAAATTAAATGTAAGTTGGGCCATTATGAACATAGCATATGTCAAATTGACGTACTTATCTAGTAAAATCGTGAGTAATTAATAACGAACTCTTAATTTTACAGGTAGGTACATGGCTATGGCTCTTTGGTGGCTAAGGGTTTCATTTTCCACACTCGCGCGACGAAAGTCACGCGCCTGCATGCGCTTCTTCGCCTTCTACTCCCACGCGTCGCCGCCTCTTATCGCGACAATTAAATCGCAACGACCCGCGGCTGACCCTTGTCTCATCTCCAGCTTAATTACAACAAAACGGCGGGCGATGAAAAACACTGATGAGAAAAACAACACGGAGTGAAGTCGACTAGACAGAGTAAAAAATTGGTTGTTTGTCAGGTTATTCGTATTAAAATATTTAATTTAATAAGTTTATCTAAATGTTACTATTAAGGCGGGTTTCCACTAGTATGTGGCACTGTGCGGCACAATCGTATTCAGTATAATTCAGTACAAAAATGCTTGTGCCGCACATAATCCCGCCTTTATACAAACAAACTTATAGTCGCATTCAAAATACTCTATGAAAATGGCGAGCGTTTATAGGTAACATTTAGAGTAGAGGGCAACAGCGTTACGCAGTTATCAGGTTATTACACTGATGCGAATTCGATGAGCTCGCACACCGCACCGACATGCGAATCCACATCCAATGTGAATACCGCCTTACTGAACAACATTACCTACTGATGCATTGTACGCGGGACGCGGTTGATGTCAGGATCAATTTCCTTGATAAATTGCGTTTTATATCGTTTACATATTAGTTGCGTTACGAGTAAGTACTAAATATTGCGATTCGAACGTTTACCCTCCTGCCTACATCCTTCCTTTGGAAAGGACATAAGAAATAAAAAAATGCTGTGGAGTATTTCTCAATGGTAACCCTAATGCATTCCTTGTAACTCATTATACAACTGTCAAAGTTTATAGAAAAAAATAGAAATGTCAATGTCAAGCTGTCATTTTTCAAAAATGGCGACGGCAAGTGGACGCGCCGGCCTGCGCCCGCGCAAAGGTAAGTCTGATCGTGATTAATCTCGTTTTTTAATAACAATTATCTCGTAAGACGTGTAATTTATCGATAATTAAATGATATATTTACGTATTAGACAGTTATTTTCTTTAACTATTCAAAATATTTTGTGATACCATGTTGAAATGTATGTATGTCCTTTGCAGAGTACAAATGTAGGCAATTGAGTTTAAGAAATTGAGACTATATATGTACTTTGCACAGGACATTAACAAAGGAGGGTATATTTTTTATTTATTGACCGTTGTTTTCAGCGTTAGCAGACATAGATATCGAGGACGTCCTAAATGACTCAGAATTTGACTTCTCGGGAGATGATTCAGACGACGACCCTATGTTTCTCCCATCAGAAATGGTAAGAACGGCCAATATCCAGACTCAGTCTGAATACTCAGTCTGAGTCTGGATACTGGCCGTTCTTACCACTTCTGATGGGAGAAACATAGGGTCGTCCTCGATATCTATCGCTAACGAAGCGTCTAACGCTGAAAACAACGGTCAATAAATAAAAAATATACCCTCCTTTGTTAATGTCCTGTGCAAAGTACATATAAAGTCTCAATTTCTTAAACTCAATTGCCTACATTTGTACTCTGCGAAGGACATACATACATTTAAACATGGTATCACAAAATATTTTGAATAGTTAAAGAAAATAACTGTCTAATACGTAAATATATCATTTAATTATCGATAAATTACACGTCTTACGAGATAATTGTTATTAAAAAACGAGATTAATCACGATTAGACTTACCTTTGCGCGGGCGCAGGCCGGCGCGTCCACTTGCCGTCGCCATTTTTGAAAAAATGACAGCTTGACATTGACATTTCTATTTTTTTCTATAAACTTTGACAGTTGTATAATGAGTTACAAGGAATGCATTAGGGTTACCATTGAGAAATACTCCACAGCATTTTTTTTATTTCTTATGTCCTTTCCAAAGGAAGGATGTAGGCAGGAGGAGGATTTCAAAGAAATGTGCCTCGTTTTTTAAAATTTTACATTTTAATAAACGTTGATTTGTTTCTAAATTTTTCGTATTATTATTCTTTATAATACCTCAGTTTTTTTTACTTTTAATGGTCATCAAAGTGTTATGTCCTTTGCACAGGACAACTTAATTGGGCACTGATGTCCTTTGTAAAGGACGTAAGGAAGAACTAGTAGGAAAAACGGGAGATTTTTTTCTGCATTTTTCCTAGACATCTCTAACCCTAAGAAATGTTTTCTGAATATGTCAAAAAGATATTCCAAAAAAAGTACCTCTGGTAGGCAGGAGGTTAATCTGTCACACCTTTGAACAATTTACAAAACTTTATAACTTTTGAAAATTGCAAATATCTACTCAACTAAACTAAAAGCACTTTGCATTAGTTAGGTAAGCGTTGCGGTAACGTAAGTATTACTAAAGTATGAAGTGCTTCTGGTTTAGATGTAGATATTTTCAAAATTACCCTGCTTTCGAAGTAAACCCCAATGCACTTTAATTAATTTATATTGAATACTGCTTTTAAGATGACAGCAAAGCAATTCTGCTTAAGACGGGTGTGTGAGCAAGTTTGTGTGGAGGTACATACATACATACAGACAACCGGTTCCTCCAATTTGTGCCTGACAATTAATTTTGAACTTAATGTCGTTTGGTTGGTATCTGCATCGGAAATATAAACGTGAAAGTATAATAACGGGTTTTATGGTTCATTTTTAAATTTGACAGGGCAATTGTTTTTATCGTTCGATTACGTTTTGGTACCATTTTAAACTTCATGTAATTTCTTCGACTTTTAAAGTAGGTACTTAAGAGGAAAGTTGACGGACGCTTCTCTATACAAACGTAGTCCCCGTCCCGTAATTATAATTTCTAGACATTTATTAACATTATGGAAACTCCTTTACACAATTTGATGCATAGGTAAAAAAAAATTATGTATATATTTATTTCATTTCATTTCATTTATTAATTGTATAGTCATGTACATAAAATCAAACAGGTGTAAATAATTAAATAAAGTCAGTCCAAGACGCCCTGCTAGGGCACACAACATAGGTACTTAAAACTAATATACTTAAAACTAAGTAAATTAGGTTAAAACAAATTCTATTTAATTAAAACAAATAATTTAAATTAAAACAAAATAAAATAAATTGGATTAAATTACAAATAATGCTAATTAAAAATAATAAAATCAATCAATCAATCAAATTCGAGTCAATTAAGTTTTTCTTTAATTGCCTAAGCATATTAAGAGACATTGCCAATAAATTGCAACCTTATTTTTGAAAGCCTATAGGTACTAAGTAGCTCCTAAAATAATGCATGCTGTGTTGTATAGGTACATCTGATTGTATAAAAGCTATGTGTAGAGGAAACTGGGGGCTGTTTATATAGACAAGTGGTCGTCCACTTTCCTCTTAAATGAATTAAAACTTTTCGGTTAGTTTAGTCGAGTTACTTATATGGATCGAGCCTATTCCAAATAAGTAAGACGCTGTCAGTACTTACATGCTTGCAGTTGATCGTACCATTTTAAAGTAAGCAATCTAGTGTAACTTAACTGTTTTGAACGTATAAGGCAAACTATTTATATCTTTTTCCATTCAGCAAGTAATTTATCTATTAAAGTACCTTTATACACGTGTCGCACAATAATAAAATTATATGAATTATATCGTTAAATATAATTGTTAATTGCAAGATATGAGTATCAATTAGGCCACATTTCATTTTGATCCAGCTTGTCCAGTGAATGTAAGATAAAAACGCAGCATATGCGATGCATTATTGTCAATAATTTCCTACCTTGAAAAGACACACTTACTGCTTTGGCTATCAGATATTCCATGTCTAAAGCAAAACCGCAAAACACTTCCACGACTTGTTATGATGACAATAGCGATGCTTGTCTCGGAGGTCGCATAATGCTTATAATTAATCTACACTCAATCAGCGTGAGAATCAAACTAAATGAGCAAGCACAGCATTCGTGAGAGCCGACTGCAACAAAAGTCGCAAAATACAATTTCCCACAAGTGGCAATACATTTTCGTTGGGAATTGCTTTGTGTCAACGATAAAAACATAGTGTTAGTTACTAATCAGCTAGGACAGGGGGACGTAAGGACAATAGGCAATTTTCTCCCAGTATTCCCAACGTGGTAGACAATGGTGGAAATGCGTGGGCCAGTGCAGTGCGTCAGCCGGCTTCAATGGTGTTGCAGCTCTCATATTCTTAAGAGGGGGCTAACACATTTAAACATGAAAGACACATTTCTCATAATTTCGACTGATTTAATAAAAGATAATTGCTTATAATGTGATGCTGTAGGTATGTTAATACAAAACTTGATCTATTGATACTCTAGTAGTTCGCCCTGAACAGAGATATTTGCCAAGTTTGTAAATTCATAGACATTTATTTAATTTTCGATACGATTGAATAAAAAATATAAAATTTCGACTACAAATTTATGTTAAAGGGCCTTTCAGATTCTCATACATCAATTTATATGACGATGTCGGCCATTATTCACAATTTTGAGTATAAATTCATATTAAACAACCTTTCGGATACATCACAGGGATACATAGATATCAAATTTCATCATGATTAGAGCAAAAATGAAAGATGGCGACCGTTTCTTACAATTTCATTTATTAAATTTTTCGAGTCATCAGAAATCAACTTTCATCATGATTAGAGCATCTGCTTATTAATTTTATTTTGTACATGGTGTGAAATAATTAATTTTAAATACAGGTAGGTAACTCCCCATTACTTAATACATGTATAATATTGACATTAACAATACTACGAGTCCAAATACGTTTATCATAATAGCTAACGTAATCTCAACTGCGCATACAATGACAAGTAACAAGATAGTGTTCAGATCTGCTGGAGCTGAAAGGTATTTGTAGTTGGATAGTTGCATCTAGCGAACATTTCGCACGGAACATTGGAACACCAAGCATTTGTGACGAAGCGATTTAGTACCGGCATTGTTTGAATAGGTAAGTTTACCAGAGTCGGTTCATTCCTAATACATATCTTATAATTGCATTTCTTTTTACTTGTTGGTCTTTTTGTTTTTGAAGAGATTGTAAAAAGTCTGCAGCGATTTTGATAGCCCACACGCAGTGCAAGTGTTATTTAGGTAAACGTCATTATTCCATAGAAGTTTGACGTTTAAAATAACACTTGCACTGCGTAGGCTATCGAAATATCTGCAGACTTTTCTTGGTCTAACTCTATACTTAATTGAACGTTGTGTTTAAGATGAGGACAGCAAATCTAGACTCCTTTTAATTTAATAAAAAAATGATTTAGTTTCATTAATGTATGTGAGTATAAATAAGAGTTACCTACCTACTACAGTTTCACATTGCCATTATCCAAATTGTGCGCGTCTTTGATGTATTATAAGATCGAACGTAATCTGAAATAAGTAAACTTTCGACTCTTTGAACTGAGATAAATTCCCTGAATCCGAATTCAAGCGTAAAATCTAATTGAACATTGAATTTATTTAGTGTATTGGTTTTGCTTGATTCAGCGCAAACATCGTTGCAAGTTTCGCCATAATTGAGTAGACCGTTGTTAGCGGTTATAAAACTAAAGCAAATTGTAATAAAAAGGCGTTATTTTCTATTTCAATTGCCTACTTTCATTGTACGTTTTTGTTATTGTTTCGCGTGTGTAATAGAATACGATTCATAGGTACGAGTATAATATCTCTCTCGCATCTTTTTCACACAAATGGCGGATACCTAATAAACACAAAAGTGTCGTTTCACATTAAAATTACAATTTATGTTGTCGTCAACGACCTGGATGACGAATATTTTTATTGTTTTTTATTGCTTCATGGTCCGATTGGCCAGGGCTATGGTAAATAGAACACAAAAAACTACAGTAGTACGACAATTCAGATACCGATCTATGTACCTACATATAAAATACCTACTGCTTGCGGCACGTTCGTTATTTACAGTAACAAATCAACGATTATTCAGTGTGTTTCTGACAAAAATACATCATCTAAATTGTCTATTTTAATATTTTCTGTCATAAAAGTCTCATTTAATACATGACAATACCACCGTAACTGATTCAATAGTAACGCACAGTCCCCAGTCTCTTTCAAACCGTTTCCCGACGTTTTGTGTTTCACCACGGTCGGATGTTGTGTTGTTCGTCGATACTGTAATTGTTGAATATTCACACAGGTATCAACAATCAAGGGGCTCTGGTTTAGTGTACATGTATATGTATTATGGAGTCGAATTTCCATACATTTATGTCAAAAGATGAGCTTGCATGAGACTATACGTTTGTGTAATTTAAGTTTAAAACTCGTTTTTCTGAAACTGTCTTTATGCCTTTACTGATCATGCAGCTCAAGATCAAGGATTGGTTGGACTAATAGATAATAGTTTTACAGAGGATTTGACCGTCGAAAGCGGGAATATTTTTTACTAAAAATAATGATAAATGTTCTCTTTTACGGTAAGAATTGCGGCAAGGTGATTTAAGGTGATATACGGATGACGACTCCAGGCCCCAATTTCACATCGGTGACAGGTGCGACGAATTGTAAAATCACTGTTGCTGACGTCACAGGCATCCATGGGCTACGATTACCACTTACCATCGGGCGGGCCGTACTCCTGTTTGGCACCATCATTGTATTATTTAAAAAAACTTTATTATATCGGATAAAAACAGATATTTCTCCTGCGAGGTTTCTGACAATTGTCAAAGATTTAGAAGAATTGTAGGTAATTCTTGACAGGTAATGAGTTATATGTCGGAATTTCGTGACAATTGTAGTGTTTCTTGTGACAATTGTCAGAAACCTCGCAGGAGAAATATCTGTTTTTATCCGATATAATAAAGTTTTTTTTAATAATACAATGATGGTGGCAAACAGGAATACGGCCCGCCCGATGGTAAGCGGTAACCGTAGCCCATGGATGCCTGTGACGTCAGCAACAGTGATTTTACAATTCGTCGCACCTGTCACGTTGGTGAAACAGGGGCCTGGACCATTTCTGCAGTTATCATTCGAATGTCATTGTCACCCTTATTAGCTAACAATGTGATGTTCTATATGATACTATAAAAAATATATAGTGCTAGTAGTTATATTTCGAACGAGCTGTCACCATCCCAACTCAAATATTGTTTCAATGCACCCCGCACGTCCACCCCCTCTCCTGTCTACAATATACGAAGCCTTCATAATATTTACCTAAATGCTGTATTTATGTAACTTGATGTTAGCGTAAGCAATTCATTAGGGTAAAGGTGGGTAATGTTTGAACGATTTTTTTTTCAGGTACCTATGTAGGTTTTAGGTACCTTTTGTACCTAGTTGTTACTAACACCATGCCACTTATTAAAAAAGACTTTACATTTTTATTAGCGCATATTTATGAAAATATGCGAAAATACCTAACTCAGCATAATACCTGATCTCAGTTCCGGGTATGATAAATATCATTCGATATGAAAAACACCTGACACCTGACTTAAATAACTTATTTAAAGTTTGTATTTATAATCCTGGAAAATTTCTTGCAGGGACGATTAAAGCTGGGGTCAGCCCGGTAGTTGGTTAGGGTAAAAGCTATTTATGGAAATTATTATTCATGAACTAGCGGCATGCATAAGTAAAGAAATTATATAACGATATTCGCGGCAGTGGGATCGAAACGGCGTAACCATTACCCATATTTCGCGTTTCCAATTAGTTCGATAATGTTGCTAGACCACTGCCTTAGTCATTATTCAGTCGACATTAATTAAAAGTCGTTTCTAGGTAAGGTATAATGCAGCCAATTACATAAATGGGCATATCATTAATTTCAAATTAAAATGAACCGCAAATATGTCTGGATGTCCACTCCAATATGGTAAGGTTGTGAAATCGTAGGACGCGAGTGAAGACGCATTGGAGCGAGCGGACGTTTAACCTAAATTGTTTGATTGGTTGCTTGTAGATGGCTACTGCAGAGACCTTAGGCGTCAATAGACTGGGTCGTTAAAGTCAGCACGTTGAAATCGTGCTACTATTAAAATTGGTTCGACGCAGATGGCACCAACACTGAGAGCGCGAGAGACCGCGCTGCGGTCGTGCTTCGTTGTCACTGTTGTGACTGTTCTCTCACGTGTAGAGCGTCTACATGATCTATTAAGCATCATTTATTGTGTCAGATGGGTATTTTATTTATACAAGCGTAATAAATCACTATGCCTCATGCATAACATTTAAAATTTACTGTTTAAACCTAAATCAATTTAGGCGTCTCTAAGAACGCTTCGAAGGACACTCTATAACAATCGATTTAATTTATGTTAACAAGATATATCTTTGGATTTATTGTCAAAATAATCCTTCATAATATTTTATCTTTTCTCAGAAAAAATATCGTTAAACACGTATTCTCAGTTAGTGTCCAAAGCTAACAAATAAACGAAACCTTATTTGCATAAGCGGATTCGGCGAACACCGGCGGATTGTTTAATGAGACGCTTACCTGACATGAAGGCTGCAATAGAACTCACCTATTATGGAATATAGCTGCACTATTCACTAATTTTAGGTACAAAGCGCTTTATACATTGTTGGTAAATGGGTTGGTAAATACTACAAACAGAAAACTGACGTAAATGCGCTGTTTTTGGATTGCAATATCTTGGTATAATTCTAGTATTTCATGGTTTTAGAGGTGCAAAACGTAAACAATAATAACACGTGGTTACGAAATGTCTAAATCTGTCGATAACTTCTGCGCGCTTCCTTATTATGGGCATAAAGACGGAGTCGGTGGGCGAATGTTTGAGTAGGCCGTCCACAACTTGGCAAGCGCAGTGCTCAGACGAACCAGAAACGAGGTCCGTAACTATTGTGCTTTATACTAGTTTGTAGGAGAGTTTGAGTCGCCTGCGCTCGGTATTGGAACGCAACAACACCCCAGCACAGTGCCTTATACTTCCCGAGACAGAAATAGTTTTCAATCGCCAGCATCCGTTATTGAATGCCGAGTATCGCCGCTCAACGTTGTTGTGATCAATCCCTACTGATGCTCTGAAATGATCGATAGCGATTATGTACTTAGGTACTAAAAATAACTTCAAGTTTTCCAGCTGCGTGTTTAATAGATTTTGTCAGTCATTCATCATCTACTTTTTATGACTATGACATATTTCAGAATGATCCGTGCTAAAAATTATTGTTTGAATGAAATAGTGTTGCTCCGTTATGATGAGAAAAAAATAAATAAAATTAATTATATGTGGTAAGTATATAGGTATGTATTGTGAAGTTGGTAGAGTTAGACCAAGATAAGTGTGCAACGATTTTGATAGCACACGTAATGCAAGTGTTATTATAAACATCAAACTTCTATGAAATGATGAAGTACATATATAATTCGTTTTTTTAGCATTAGAAAAAAGGTAAACAATCTTGATGTGTCTTTTAATTGAAAAACACATTTTAAAAATAAGTTACGGCAAATGTGTAACAATTATGAATCTAATACAATAATTTATATTCTACTATTCTGCTTTCATAAGTAATGATTTTTAAAAAGCGTTTTTCAATTAATAAACACGTCAAGATCGCTTACCGTCTTTGAAGTTCTTTCTAATGCTAAAAAAACGAACATTAACAGTGTGCTATCAAAATCGTTGCAGACTTTCCTTGGTCTAACTCTATGAATAAAACACGATACTTAGTTCATGCAACTTCATATAGTTTCGATCTTGAGTAGGTGTGCGACGTATACCTATGTTTAATTGTATACATTCTAAATTAGTGGGTTATTTTATTAAGTACGAAACATTACTTTGCGGAAGAACTATTCTGAAATAATTGTAAATGACTGGCATAATTCAGCTATTATACCGGCGAACCTTCACGAGGTCAATTATGAGTTACATTCTGATAATGAAAATGATTAAATATGAATAGGTGTACCTGTTAACTCAGACACGCGTGGGCCGGTCTGTGCTAACAGCCCTTTAATAACTATTGCGTGACGTGGCCCGACGATTTCCCATAAAACCATGACATTCATAATTATCCGACAGAAGAAAATTAAATTCTAGAATTGCGGCTTTAAATGACGAACTTTTTTACCCTTTGCCGCCTACACGTTGCGGAGTGTTGGTGAATGATAATGGTTATTGCGATTGATGTAGAGATTCGACTTTTTGCACGGAACACGAAACGGTTTGTGTATTTCAATTACTTAACCACGCTTTATTCGTCGTTAAATAGAATTTAATGCAGTTTTAATGTTTGTTGTGAAGCGGGGCCGATTAGCCGCACAATCGGTTGGTTGTTGCGATAAATAAAATTGCTTTAGCGTGCAGAGACAATGGCTAGCGTCCGCCATTACCAAACAACAAAAAAGATCCTCGATCTAACTCCAGCTCGAAGGTACTAAACGTAATTAAAGTAGAATAGGTTACCCAAATTGTTATGTTGAGTAACAATAGTTTAGATAATAGACGATTATTTATCACCTACATAAATAAAACATTTAAACTAATAAACATATAAAAAAAAATTACGATACTAGCTTTTCAGCGAATTCGTCCGAAATACAGAAATCCAATAATGAAATATAGGCAGGTACTTACGTAGTGTACCTACCTACATATTATTGCTGTTTTCTATGAATCGGCGACATAGGTATATTAGTACGAATAATGTACTAAATCCTTTTGTTATAGGTATGATATAAAGGAAATATTAGTGATTCTATTTTAAAAGTGATATAACACAATCAATCAATCGTAATGTAAGTCTACATATACAAATCTCAATTATCTGTTTCCTCTAACCTCTAACAGTCAAGTTCACGAAAGGTTAGATTGTTAGGGATAACTACAAAATAATTCGTTTGACATTGACTTCATTTGCTTCATTATCCAAGCTCCGAGCGATGTGATGTTAGATATACAAGTTTAAAATTATTGAAACGTGTGAAAAAATTAAAAAAACTACTAACATTATTATGGTCAATGTGACTAATTCCGTCATAGGGACTATTCCGTCCACTAGCGCTTTTCTCGAATAACGAACAGCATTGATAATTTCGTCGACAAAGCAGCGATTAATTTTATGTAGATAGTTTCAGCAATCAAAAGCAAATGGTTTTTTTTCCTACGGTTGAAAATCAAAGAAATATACGCTCGTAGACGGAATAGCTCCTTATGAAGGAATTTGCCACATTGACCTTACTTATAAATTATAATAGTTTAAATTGAATATTAACCGTTTGTAGGGGAAACTAAAGACTCAATAAGATACCTCAGGGCGACTAGATTCCTACTATTATAAAGTTACATAGAATATACTTTTGTTACGTTACGTTGAATGAAGCAAATATAAGTAACTAAAATATCTTGGAATTTGTTCTCGTTATTGAATCAGCGAGGCAAGTCCCAATGGCAGCTCAAATTGGTGATTACAAAAGAGCAGCAATTGAGACGTCCGCGTCATTCAGGCAGCCATCTTATTCACAAAACAAACTACGATTGTAAGGTAAGCTCATCCCGACTTGACATATGAATCAGTACAATCATGGGTTATTGACGATCATACCTAATACATAAAACGTTTTGTCAGAAACGATGTACTTGATAAGCGTTGTACCTACATTGATAAATAATAATAATATTTTTTTGGTATAGTCAGGAAAGTAGTTATTCTGTAAAGAATATTAGCGAGTAAAAGTCTCGAAACTTGTGGTTATCTTACGCTGTAGGGGCTGCAAAAGTATAAACGATAAAGTGGAAATTATTGCAAAATAATCAGGTACGACATCGTATGAATCTACCATCTTAACTCGTCAGCAGCAAATTTTATTGTTTATTACTTATTACCGACCAATGTGGTATTTCAGGAGTTGTGGCCATGTTATGAGCTCTAAAAAAACTAACTTCTTCTTTTCCTTTTCTGGTGGACCCTTTTTCTTTTATATTTGTATTTCAAATTCGATGCACTGGTGCCATACCTTACTCTTTTCTAATATGTCAGATCACTGTGTGTGCAAAGCCGGCTAAATCGCCATTCATTATTCAACGGCCCGGCTGTGCTGGACTGCAACCTAAAAATGATGGTGAATGAGTCTGCCTGACCTCAAAACGTTGAGTAAACGATAGAGCAGCAGACGCCCTGTGGACGGTGTTTAGAAATATCGTGGCAATCTGTTCGATGCTAACATCCTATGCTAACCTTTGGTGTGATTTACACCTTTGCAACCTTCTTTATTTCCTATGTATATATGGTTGCTGCTCAGAGATCAGTTCATTTATAAAGCTTAGAGCATAGATTGGCACTCTAGGAAAAATTTAGGAATCTCATCTTCGTTAAGAGTTAAGCTTTGTTGTATTTATTTTATGGTTTTTGCCACCTAGGCCCTAGGCCGTAGATACGAGTATGGCGTGTGCATTTCAAATCGTGTTTCGTTTTATCGGCAACGAAAATTATATGTCAATCAAAAGGATGACACTAATGATACACCGGTACTAAATTCGTTTAGAAACTTGATCTTGAAAAATGAAAGTAGCCATTTCAAGAATTGGCTTTTATTACCTGCCGCTTTACAATACACCTATGTGGATATTGTGGATGTAAACATTTTGTTACAATTTTGGTTTCATGGAAAAAAGCAGGTTAACATGAATGAAGGCTCTCACTAGGAGAGAAATGTATTTCGCCTTTAAGCGTCTTTATTGAGCTATAACATCGTCACAGCTATTCAAATAAAACGTTTTTTATTGAATCAGCATAATATTTGTACGTGGTCTCACGAGCGAGAGGTATCGCGCTTCAAATATAATCGTAACGTTTATATTACTTTTATAGGGCACGTAACTTATTGCGAAATTTTATGTATTGCGAGAAGTAGGTACATACTAATTAAAGTGTAATTTCGTAGTTATCTAGTAGCTATATTATATTGGTAGGTGTGTTTAATTTCGTTTACTTCAATTCCACGTAAGTGACCTGTACTAATCAATCAACTTGAAATAAATCCAATTTTCTACTTGACATGTTTACCGAACGTCGCATTAGGGCCCCGTATACGTGAGTATATTTTGGCTTGTGCGCGTACTTACGTACTTAGGTATGCGCGGTTAAAGAAAGTCGATAACGATTATTACTCTCATGCCAAATAATGCTAACCAAACAATGGTATCAACAATATACAATCATATCCAAAGAGAAAGTTGTACTTACGTAACATACGTATAGTCGAAAATTGCGAAACAGTTCCTTGTTACAATAGTTTAACGAGCTAATCAGAGTTGGATCTTGTTAAGTTTATTTTTATCTTTGTGATGAGACTAGAAGAAAACCGAGTCAATCGTTGTATTCATGTCCGTGGGAGATTTCTTTATTTGGCGTTGAGAGAGATGGGTCTGGCTGTGGGTAGATAAGTGAAAGCGCGGTCGGAGGTCGCCGCCGCGCCGGCCGTGTCACCGCGAGTCGTCGGGCATTATTATACGTTAAGGTATTGTTTATATTTTCCCTTCCAATTATTTATGTCTAGCGTGACCTATACTATTTATATTAACTTTCTCCATATCTATATTAAGAATAACGTCATTATATAAAATTAATTTTATTTAAATATGTAGTGCAATTAATTTAGAAGATGCTGAAATAGTTGTCGCTTTACATTTTGTATTTTGTTAATAAGTAGGTAGGTAATTGGCGACATATACACATCAAATTATGTAAAAAAATACACAAAGACGTAGGTATCCTTAATTTATTTTGAAGTTTGTCTTTCATCATACTTTCATCTTAGCGATGCAAAAGAGCTCTACATTTAAAAACAAACAAATCTTGATAATTTTTTGATGAATTGATTGGCATAGAGGCCAATATTGGAGCTCACTGATGAACAATGACAAAGATGGACTGAATTTTTTAAGACTTATCTGTGTCGAGATACTTATCTAGTAGGTACTTAGGTATTTTAACCAAGTTAGGTCAAGGGGTGAATTGGGCAATATCATTTATGAGTGACACAATAAATAAAGCTTGTGGTTGTTAATCTACGATATGTTTAGACACCACGTACCTACCTATTTCTATTCTAAAAATATATAATTAAAATTCAGCTGTCAACCATGAAACCGCCGTTATGCTACGGCTAGTGATGTTCTTTATAATAAAATGGGAACACTTCATGGGTAGAGGTATTTCATTAGCGAGGTGCAACGAGGCACAAATTGGTCGACGCAATCGCTCCGGCCCGACCGAATCTCATTAACGGGCCAGATTGATAGCCCCTGTAAAATGCTCCAAATTATTTGACGCTACATTAATATTGAATATCCACGCCGGCGCGATCTCATCCACGCCTAGCTAACTTTCTGATAACTTTTTGTACTATGTATGTACTTTCCACTTACTAATAAAGGCCGATGAAGAATACAGTATTTATAAACAAACGTGGGCTCTGGAGGGTGTAAAAGTTGGACAGTTTAACAATATTAATACGGTTATGGTTTAAACAGTTATATTATGCTGTTGTAGGATATGGAATGGGTAGAGATATTTACCCTAAAGAGCAAAGTTGGACGGTTTACAATTTCTCAATGTTTACTACTCACATAGTATTGTATAGCTAAAGGCACCACTTCAGCGCTGTAATGAACTGTCTGTAAACTCCACATTTATTGCTATACGTGCGCCGCAATTCACCAAGGCAAATACTCGGTATACATGCAATATTTAGCACCTATGCACTTAGAGGAGCGAATATTATAGTGACATAAGTCCACGAGGTACTTCAAAGTCACGTACCGATGTGTAATCTCTCAGTTGTAGCTCGCCACACATCTCGCCGCCACAGGGCGCGCGCAAGGGGAACTATGTAAGATGAATCACCGTCTTCAAACTCTTCAAAGTTTGGTCAGCTAGTAGCGCACTAGGTGGCCGGACTCACAAATAATACTCTCTGTTTATAGGTACAGCATTGACAATGTAATGGGTAAGAAAAATATGCATAATGATAGACTACGCATTGCTATTAACTCTAATAATGCAGTGATTCTGTATAGAACGAGTTATTTGTAGTTGCTTAAGTATGCATACCTACATTTTATCGGTTTGGGAACTATTTAATTACTTATTTCCTCTATGGTAGTTTTTCTGTATACATTCAAATTATTGTTTTGTGGCGGCACAGTACCCCTGAGAGCGGCGCACCGAACCTCTTCGAGCCCAATTTAAATAGGTAACGGTTTCTTACGCAATCGAGCATCGACCTGCGCTCCATGTTAATAGCCAGATACGTGTTCAGAAACGTCTTGTATATCAATCAGGTTTTAATTAATGCCGCCGCCCTCCTTATATGGTGTTATTTTACATTAAATTTTAAAGTGTCATAATGCTTTCTCGTAAAAGCATGTTAATAAAAGGTGTTCGTGCTCTAAAGCCTTTTTCTTGAATATATATTTCTTCATGCGAGCTGAGCGTGTGTGCTGGGTAGGTACCTAAACTGGGTTGTACTGGACCTGATCTAAAGCCTGAATATTAGTTGCAGTAGAAGTCGTGTCTGGGAATAATAAACCATGTTGCTTGACATAATTATTATTATTCCACCACATCATGTAGGTAACATGAAGTTAGTGGAAAAAAGAACAGAAGCGCATGGCAGTGCCAGGTTGTTTGAAGGTTCACAAAATACCTCGGATAAAAAATAGTTCTACAAAAAAAGGAATTGCTAAATATACATCGAACCGTATCAGCATAAAATAAAACGTGGTAGAAAAGTTTAGTCAGCCATAACTATTAAACCGTATCTAACCGTGGAACGAAACGTTGAACTAACAAAACTCGACTACAGTACTGAAAAATACGATAGCTTTCCTTTGTATTATTTTACTTACGTAGGATAAGTTATTGAAAAGAAACCATTCTCGGTAAAAAAAAAATCTTGTAGCATTAGCACCTCTTCCCTGGTTAATTGATAGCTTACGGCTGTGAGCGTGCAGGAATGCCTTGCTTGCAGATTTAATCCTATTTGCTATGTAATAAATCTCATTTCCCTGTCTATATCAGCTTCCCGTTTTCACGTTATTTTGTATATAATGATAAATTTAACTCTTTTTAACAAGCTTTATTATTAGGTCGACCTGTATGTAACTAACTTGTAATGGAATCTAAGGTAACTAATTTAACCATCTTCCAAGGATCGTAGCGTCATGACAATTGGCAGCTGTATGTAGTTCTGATGACAATACAATAATATGGTACTGTCGAACTGATCTGATGATGGAGACAGGAGGTGGCCATAGGAACTCTGTGATGAAACAACGCAACCTAATTGTGTTAGGGGTTTTTAGAATTGTCTCGATGAGTATTAGTTGTCTGTCGTATGAAAAGTACAGTCAGCGATAAAAGCTTGTACCAAAAATTAAATTTTTGCCAAAAACTTATTATAATTGGTCATAGTACCTTCCTGCTCAATCATTTACTAAATGAAGCTTAATAAAAAAAAAAGAAAACTGGTCTGATAAAGTTAACTGTATCCATAACTGTTTGTAATAATTGGAGTGTTTTTATTACTGTTAAAGTTCTTCTAAACGCGTTTAACCGAGTATGGACGTGTACGTGCCATCATTTACATACATGTAAGTGAAATTACTAAAACTAAAATGCAATTTTACAATCTAATGAGACAGGTCCTGTTTGTAAGTTGGAGTGGAGTGCGGAAGTTTGATTATCTTGTGAGCAGACAGCGTGTCGGTCGGACTGGCCCGCGCTGCGTCTCACTGCCCAGGAACGTCCGTTGGACTTAACAACGTTACTCCTTTACCGGGCTGCCTTAAGAGGTACGACGGCAACGCAAACGAATGTATCCTATACCCATCTTCTCTGTTTAAGCAGCTCTCCAAAAAGTCAATACTGGGTCGGTTTTTTATATTTGGATTCAGTGCAACTACCTAGACCTTTTATTTAGGCATGTTTAGGTATCAATTCACATAATATTTTCCCTTTTCAATTTCTGAAGTCATTGATTTTTGATTCAGCTTTTAAAGAAGGTCTACTTATATTTTTCGTAGTGCTCTAAAAGACATCTCGTGACGTAATTTTTTTGTGCTGTAACACATAGATAGGTATCTGGAGTGATCTTCACGCACGTACATACCAAATGGACATCGAATTCTTCTAAGATGTGATGGTCACGAGCGGCCCCCGAGCTCGCTGCCCGGGAAACCGTTCGTGTGACTCTGATATTCGAAGTTTTTGGATATGTATTTCCATTACTTACTTTCATTTGAGATACTGAATGTAACAATATAGTGTGTATAGTATAGCACAGCTGCGGTGTTTATTAGAATTAGATTAATGTTTTGGATATATTTGATTTATCCTCCTTGAGACCCAGAAGCAGTTGTTTAGTTTTTGAAATTGGAACCCTTAGTTACACAATAAAAGTTCAAAATAGATTTTGGAATATGTACAAAAAATTGTACGCAGGGACTAAGGAGGTTAAATTTATCGTCAATATAAAATACGCGCCCGATATATTACGTGTTTATCACAGGATTAATAATTACCAAAATGACAAAGCGTTGTATTATATAGAAGGTTTACGCTTAATAAATTATGTGCGATGTAAAGTCATGTAATTAATAGGTACGATTGAGACTTGGGTAAAATATAATGCATGAAAGAATAAAGTGTCATCCTTTTTAATAACGACAGTAGACAAGTCTTGAAGAGCTTCACTATTTTTTAGCGAATCGTAATAATAGTGACTCTTATGTGGATTTTATTATATGGGCGACTTACTAAGCAACGCCCTAAAAGTGTCACCATGTAAGAAAACTCATCAATCAAGCTCTGCAAAAAGAATGAATCTACGCCGAGAGAACAACAAACACTCGTGCAAACTTTATAAAAAATGAAATCTTTTTCCGAATCGTCGACATAAGGAATTGAAATATCACTCAGCGTTTTTGCGAGAACATTTCACGTATATGCATTTAACGCGGTAAAACTTTATTTATTTGCGATGTTTCTTCCAATAATCGTGGAATTCAAGGATGTTCGTCACCGTTGAAGGCCTCTGACCATTGCGATGTTAGGATTCGGTTACCTCTAATTATATTTTCGTGTTGATATTAACACATGCGTTTTGGTGTCATATGACAAGCGGCATTCTCCCACGTTTGGGAACCACTTTCAACACCACTGCGCGTTAGATTGCTCTAAACGGTTGTGAAATTAAATGAAGGTAAAAAAATGCCACTCCCTCGCGCCTCCACGGGTATGGTGTAGCACAAATATTTATCAACGAGTTCATTAATTAGCAAATGTTACGAGAACCAGTGGAGCTTATGTAACTACGGCAGTGTGTCAGTGTCGTATATCATAATCTCGGACGTGCGCGATGGCTTCGTGTGACCGTTGCATAGTGTGCCATTGCACAAACTTGTGATCAGCATAAATATTTGTGTGTAATTGAATATGCGTGGTGCGCGATAAAACCGCGAACCCATGGCTTCGTGGTTATCGAAGGGCATCAAAAGGCAGGGCATTTAAGATGACTAACTTGCGTGTAAACTATTATGTAAGATTTTATTGCAAGCCGGATAGCTTTGATTCATACACGATAATTTCTCCTTTGAATCATATAAGGATATAAGATGACTTAGTTATCAAACTCTAAATGGTGCTCCTGTTCTTTTTAGTACAAACAGTTGTATTTTGTAAAAGTCATTCTAGATCGCAGGAACAGCAAGTCGGTTCTCCGGTGTTATAATAACAAAAAACATTTGCAAATAATGCTGACAAAACCATCAAATTAATGGTTAGACGCAGCGGCGTCGGCGGGCCGTCCCGCGAGACCCGCGCCATTTGTTACGACCGTCCGCGCGCCGCGTCCAGCCACCATTACTCAATCCGCTGATTCTTTGTCGTGGACCTCAAACAGCACAATATCTATTTATCCAATCAGTGCATGGACGGGCAAAACACCATAGCTATAGCGTGCCTGAAGACAACTGCGACCATCATGGCTTCTTAATCTTCTAAGAGGACACACGGAACTTCATTTTGCTTGGTGTGTATAAATCTAGTAACACACCTACACTAACTAGTTATGTCTACACTACAATAGATATGTAGGATCTATCACTCGCCATTTATTGAAGTTTTGCAGGGAGTCCGATGATGAGTATACAACACCGGGCGTTCTAAATTTATCCACATTCATGCGAAAGTAGGTAGGCGTTCTGACAATGAAAGATCAAACATGCTTTACCTCAATTATTCATACATATAAAACGGTTCAAATTATGACGTAAAAAACGTGACGTGACGTTAAATAATAGGTTAGGTAGTTGAGTTGGCGACCACAAATTTCGTAACTGGGAATTTAACACCACAAAATTATATTGTGCTCTGGAAAAACAGAAGGAAGGAATGATCAGCAGTCTAATTAAACATTAAACATATGCGTTTGGATTGGATACTTATTGCCGTAAGTGGATATACAAATGTATATGTGTGTAGTTGACGTCATATGAATTTATGAATGAATGTAGTTATCGGCTGAGTAGGTTAGGTACACCAACGAGCAACGACGTCAACGCAAAATTGTGACAACGACGCCAAAGACAGCATTTGACGTCGATCGTGATTGATTGATTGATTTTGATGAAAAATTGAAAATCTACTGAAAAAGACCCCATTTTTAGGTTGGCATTATTTATTCACAAAACTAAATTTTACCCTCGTGGCGTCAGTGGCACGGCAAATGGATGCGTCGTTTGGCGTTCAAAAGGTTATTAGTTTTATTTTTCCTGTAGGTATACATTTACGTGTTTGTAAAACGTCGTCATAAAACTATGTGAAAAGGACCGAAATCATTTCATTTGCGGAATCAGTATGACTACAACTTTAATAACTGGATAATACAGAAATGGATCTTCAATAACAACACGTATAAACTATTATTAAAAATGGATTGGTTTATTTGAAAATACAATCCCCCAAATGAGGGCGCCATTGAACGCTCGGCGCCCTTTGAACCGAAATTCTATTCTATTAAACATGCCACTTGAAAGTCAGAAACATCAAACCCTTGTATTTTTCAGAATAAGCTCCTAATCCGACTTTTATATCCGTTACCTCATCCTAAAGTATGTAATAATTCATGCAGCAGTAGGAAAAGAAACGGGGGATGTGTTTATGCAATATAAACGAGCCAGTCTATTTTCGCTTAGCAATCTCGGGTGGCCTTATCCCCGAGTCGACGGATCGCGAATGCTGCACGTGAATACTTGGTAACGCCCATGCGGTCGCGAATGTACCTATTTACATCACACATCTTAAGTATTGCAATCTCTTCTAGCCTATCCTGGCCTATCAATCATGGACCCTTCAATTCACATACTTTCCGCATTAGTAGTCTTAGGATCTTTGCTTTTAATGTTCTAAGTGCAAGCTTGTAATTAAACATATACTTAGACCAGGATTTACATAGGTATTACTTACACCACAGACGGAATATATTTTATTCAACAAAAACAAGTTCACAAGTTAATTGCTTGTAATAGGTACCAGTAGGCCTTGCCAAGGTGACAGTCGTACATTGACAATAATCGTTCTTATCATAGTTAATAAGAATATTTATTTTTACTTTTATTGGTATTTGCCTATATTTAATTGTTCCGGGAAACTAAATGATACACTCGTAAATCCATTGATTTTGACTAAATTACGTACTTACGCACATTAATCTTATGTCGATCGAACATTTTGCAACAAAATTGCATCTTGGAAGATCCTATACATAGTGACTAAGTTAACTGTTACGTAACCGCACGTTTAATAACCGTTTTCCTGGCAAGCTAGCCATTACAAATTACACGCATAGAAGCCAATGTGTCATTCACTGCATTGTCTTGCATACAGCGCATGATTACTAATAATTCGTGTATAAAATATTGTTTTGCATCTGCGTGGTGAATATTTTTAATTGAATAGGTATGCGAGTACACATTTGCATTGTTGAACGTCATTCGCGTGAAGTAATGTAATAAATAAACGTGCATTGCATTATATATTATGGTTGAACGATTGATCTTGCTACAGCGACGTTTTAAAAATCATCTATAGGTACATATATTTCGCCGCACCTCGTAAACGGTGTAGATTGTACAATATTGAACCATATTGTGTTAATACTTATTTGACTAATAAACCCCCGCACATCGCTGGGTGTACCAGCACTGTTATAGAAGACGGGTTAACGGGTTTGAGTAATTGCTTTTCGTTCAGCACCTCTAGCACATCTTGCATCCGCGACTTAGACCGCGACTCGAGTCGACATTCCCGCGCCTGTCAAATCTGTCGATTTCCGTAGCACAACTTGTACCCGCGACTGCAACAGCCGCGTAGAGAACTCAAAGTCGCGGCGCGACTCATCAGTGTTCCCCAATGGAATCAAAGTCTAAATATAAATGCTATTTACATGTGACAACACTGAATCGGAAACAGGGTTGCGCTATTTCATTCGTTCTTTGGTGGTAAAAAATCTAGTTTATTGTCGATGGTTAAGTTTTTCCTGTCAAAGTCAAGGAACGTTCAAATTTTGTCAACATTTAATTACGAGAAAAAATATGAAAAAATGTAAGTAATAGAGCCTTATATACTAAATTTTGATAATATTCCTTAAAATATATATTGTTTATTAATTTCTGTTTAATAAACCTTTTAAATAAAACATTTTGTAAATAACTATAATTAATGGAATTGCTATTATTGGTTTGATTCTCATATTCCTGTTGTAAATTGTGTTTTTTTTTTCAGAATAAGTCCAGCTTTATCCTAGACACGATTGATATCCCAGCACCCAAAGGAAAATATTGTTAACAGGAATGTGCCAACGGGACCCGAAGTGGAGAGTCAGGAAAAGAAACACACTAGGCAAGCTTGTAGGTTTCAGACGCGGATCTGTCCCCGTTTCTAAAGTCACTAAGATGTGAGAAGCGCTTTAGCTTTAAGAACACCACCGAGGAAGTGAACTATTATAATAACCATAATGGTTATGGCGTACCTATCTATAGTTCGTTTTTTTAGCATTAGAAATAAGTTAAACAATCTTGATGTGTCTTTTAATTGAGAAACACATTTTAAAAATAAGTTACGGCAAATATGTAAAAATTATGAATCTAATACGATCATTTATATTTTTCTGCTTTCATAAGCAAATATTGTGCCAATAATGGATGGCATGTGTGTGTACTGTGTAACTGTTTATGATTTGACAAATTGATATGAAAAGCTTATTTCATAGTCCTCGATGAAGTCACGACCACATTTTATTTTTTTGTTTACAAACCAATTTTCTTTCCAGGGTGATATTTAATTGTCCTACGCCGCATGTCGAAGAAAAAAGGAGAGAGAAAATACTTTTCAAGGGTAATAAAGATTCTTACAATTTCTCTATTGTGGTTCTAGATGTTAATAATATATTAGGTTTAATAATAAGAAGTCGAATATTGCAAGAATATATAAGGCAAAGCAATATACTATTAATTTAAATATTGTTTTTTTTTCACTCCTGTATTTTTTACCTGAAATGAAACTAAAAAAAGTAGGTAGGTACCTACAACTCCTAGAAGCCATGATTAGCTCCCCAAGGCCCACTTCATACCTAATGCTGACAGCAACGTATCATAGCATCATCGTGTCAGGCCCTGTCAAACATGAAGTGAAACATCTAGAACGCGGGGGTATGATCTAGAATTCTAGAGGAGTTTCAATATGGTAATAGACCATATGATAACTGTACCTATGCTACGCAGACTATGACATGAGCGTTACGACTCCTTCAAAATATTGTTGGTCGGGTCGGTCCAGTCACGTCACGGTATGGTGTTGGCAGGGGATGGAATGGTTTAGTGGGTGATGACTGATGATCCTGTTACAGCCACGTATTACATCATTCTGTTACAGTACGATGCAGCGGGCACAGGCCACATGTAGGTATGTTTTGTTGAAGTCGAGGAAGGTTCCAAACGGTACCTAAATAGTAAGAGATTGTTGAAATTAGACATCTAACCGTGATCCTAAATACTACTACTAAGACTATGGCTTACTTAATAAGTTGGATACTTTGTTTTGAACATTTGTACCTACCCACCTCATATCGGCTTCGTTTATGTACAAGCAAGCGGGCTCCGTTGTTAGGTTGATGAAAGTTTTGTGTAAGGAAGTCTTATTAGGATTACTTTTACAAACTTACGAACCTGAATTGAAATTTAAAAATTCCTACATATATGTACCTATTTACTTAATTGAGTACCTAAAAGCTAGCTGTTTGAAATTAAAGTTGTAAACATGATGGGTGTGTTGTGGTACTTGTAGGTATCACCGTGCATAATCGATATAAGAGTGCGTAAAGCGCATTTAGTGGTTGTTCCATACTTCCTTATCCTTTAGGGCAATAAGTAATTATACAAATTATATTATTACATAATATATGAAACTTGTGTTTAAGTTATAATTATCAAGAGTTCAGTTAAAAAAGTACAAGCAAACCACCCGCGAGAGCGAGTCGCGTTATAAAGTCGCGTAGACTTCGACTCGCGGATTGACATAAAGCCGAGAGAATATTTTGTCTCAAAATAGGCAGTTGTGCTACGGATTTTAGTTCAAAGTCGCGATCGTTGTCATTTTCTGACAGTGACACCTGATCGCGAGTTTGTCGCGGCTCTCGCGCGTGATTTGTGCTGCCAACACGCGACAAGCCGCCAAGTCGCGCCGATCTGTCTCTTCTCGCGCCTGTCGCGGCCAGTTGTGCTAGAGGTGCAGATACATACTGTATATTTAAGTAGGTAAGTACCTACTAAATAATTATATAGTTTACTGCACCACAAAGAAAATAAATTCAAGAAGAGATTTAAAGTTTAAACAAGGGTAGCAACAGACGATCTTATCGCTGTTAGCGATATCTATTATTCTATACGTAACACCTTTTTCTCAACTGAGACTTTAGTCACTAAAATGGTTTGACACCATGGATTAGTAAAATCGGCTATTAGTGTAGTAAATGAAGCAAGTTGTTGTATGGAGACCCATGCATTAATTTCTCAGTCGATGAAATTTTGCTTGGTTATTGTATAGTATGAGCCGAAACTAACATATAAATATCAAAAAAAAACACTCCTAAGTTAGGTATTTATACGTAAAAATACAAATCTGTTTATATATTGAACTGAGTAATTCCTCCGTCCAAAATTATTTTACCAATTAAGTTATTTGTATCAGTATGTAATACTAGAAAAAAATCTAAAACTTTTGTCAAACATGAGAATATTTTTTTATGATAATTCCTTTTTTGTCGCTCATTTTCATCGGGAAATTGCTCTGTCATTTTTTTCTTCTTATATGATCTTAGAATATAATTTGGCGTAGTGGGTAAGAAAAAAAAAATGCATACCCAAATTTGTGTATTTTAGAACTATTAAAAACTGAGAGTGGAAAATTTCTCAGCCTGATTTCTTTTTAAATATGTACTAAGTAGTCACGTATACACTTAAATCCAAAATATCCAAAAGAAATATCATACCTTGTACACCCCGCTCCCTACACACTGCTCCCGATATGTTTACTTTTAATACGCTCGTTATTTTTTGGATGTTTTTATAGTTGAATAGAAAGACAACTGTGAACTTAATTCAGTAAATAAAATGGATAGAGAAATTATCCACAGCGAGTAAAAAGGCAGTTTCTGAAAATAGTACAGTTACATGGTAATTTTTTTAGATTATCATTTTGTATGTATAAAACTGCAATAAAATGGCATTCCAGTGAAAAAATTAGACGGAGCAATTTTCCGGTCCAAGACACGCCAAAATATTATATTTTATTAGTATTGGTATTTCTGCTGGGATATTTTTTTATGATATTTCATATATTGTTGCAATACGTTATATGAATATGTCCGGGTAAGAAAGTTTGAACGGAGCATTTTTCCGTAAAAAGATATTAACGATTTAAGACTTTAGGTATTTACTTTAATTCTATTATTATTATTCTTTGGAAATTTATACAATACTTTTTATTTATTGATACTTGATCATACTGTGAAGTTTTTTCTGGCTGAGGAATTACTGCGGGGTCCACTACCTTTATTTACTACACTATATTGGATTGTAGGTCTGACTTACATTAGAGTGGCGAAAGTTGATACTGTTTGTGAGCAATATGAGTAACAGCACCGTTCTTAAATGAGTATTAACTTTTACATAATACTTTAGTAAATAACGACCCGCCCCGGCTTCGCACGGGTTAGCAAATTATACACCTAAACCTTCCTCAAGAATTACTCTATGGATAGGTGAAAACCGCATGAAAATTCGTTCAGTAGTTTTTCGCGAACATACAAACACACAGACATACACTGACTTTGTTTTTTAAGGTCTAGGTAAGTACCTAGTGATTCTTTTTGGGAGTCTTATTTCCTTACGCGACCGATAATACGCTAAATTACGAACCTATCGTCTGCTTTATAGCTGTGTAACCTTTTATGTAGACCGATGATTCACGAACGCAACACGCACGGCTTGAATTCGGTAAGTTGAAATATCGTCGGAACCCGGATCGTGGGTCATTGTGGAAGGGTTCGGGTAGTCATTGGACATGGTGACGGAATGCTCTTCAAACGGGCCGCCTATCTATCCTAGTTAACTTTACCCTATTTCTCAGGAAAACGTGATGGATTTGGGACTTAATATACTGCCACATAAACTTCAGTTATGGCTTCATGAGATCGCACGGTTCCGCATCGAGTTATGTGAAGATTCGAGAGATGTCTGCTTCGGATAGTGTTGCCACATTAGACCGTTACAAATGCTTTTAATTAAGCAAAAGGTACTTTAGTTTATGATTGCCCTTATAAAAGGTGCTAAGCGGTTTGAAACAGTGATAATGCATACGAGTAATAAGATTTTATCGAGGGTAGAATCAACTGAACTAATAAATAGGTAATTAAAAAATAATAATAAAATAATCGACGTAATACTACTACTTACTCTAAAGTAGTTTTAATATCCCTATTGTCTTGCGTTTATAGTCGATAATTACAAGTTATTGACGTAATCTTGATTAAAGTCTATTGTTATCACGTAATTACGATGGCACTGCCTGTCTACATAGGAGCCCCATCATTTATGCAAAAAAAAACATAATTATCATAATTACCTAATCAACAAAGGTGAGTACGGCAAGCACGTCTTGCCGTGACTACTTAGCACGAGGTGGACGAGTAGGTGCGACATATTTCTCAATATGAGTGAAATGAGCTGATATAGTAGTAAGTAATAGCATCTGGGAGTAAATAGTCCTTGAAATAAGTGTATCTTTAACAATCACTGCATGTAGAAAAACATGGCGTTTAACTTATGAATCACTTCCCTAGTCTCACCATCGACTGGTTGAGTCACAGGCGGCGCTAAAGATATTCTCAGAATAGCCCTAACCTTGAAAGTCAGCGTCGAGCAAATAATTCGACCACTCGCATTGAGTATAAGTGCTCAAGTTAAGGAAAGATCACTTGGCTTAATCCCCACTCCTTAATGACAGAGATAAAAGTTCAAAAATGTTAATGGGTTTCCTGTTTCTGAGCATTAATAATTACCTTTTGAGCAGGCAATTTATCATCCTAATGTTAATCAACTCATGTGTCCTTAAAATAAAGCCCAATGCTCCAAACTCGATTATGAAGCAGATTTTATGTTATCACAGCCAAAATATTAACAGTGGTTTACGAAAACTGAAATGTTTCGTATATACATGTGCTTTGAAATTTAAGGTTCAAAAACTGAGACTTGTTATACAGAATCGCAGGTAATGTGATTCATAGTTAACATTTCCAGCGGGCTCAGCACGGTTCCATTTTTATCGACTATCACTATGCGCGTCCCTTTCGCACTTACATACTTGTTAGAACGTGACAGGCATGGTGACAAGGGATAAAAACGCGACCGTGCTAAGCCGCCAGCAACCGTAAACATTTCCTGACGCTGTTGTGTATGTCTGGCAGGATATACACTGCATAGGTAAGTGGCCTAATGGACCGGTGCGGTTCCCGTCTGCGTCTGCACTGAATCGCATATAATCCAATGTCCAGATCCATTTATAGCAGCACAGGATTTGTGCTGATGTGGATGCAAGTAGACAATTTGGCGCAAGCTTTTGTCAAATAATCTCTAAGATTAAACGGGTACCAGGGTACCATGGGCAAATTTTGCATTGGGATAAAGCAGGTTTTCTTCCGATTCCAAAAGTACAGGTTACTCGAACACCTGACATCCATTAAAATTAGTTTAATGTGTTTATTTATTTAATGATGTTTAAAAGTATTCTAAATGATAAACACATACAATACGAGCTATATACATGTATTATTATTACTTATACGCAGCTAGCATCGCATTGGCCCACATTTATGAAGGAGGGCTAATGGAGAAGACTGCCCGATCGGTTCGGGATTAAGTGTTCGACTCGAGCGGGCGATTCTCTCCAATAAAGATAAATGATTGCGGGCGAGAGGCACGGGGTAATTAGCTGTCAGTGATTTCAATTCATATGAGAGGGGATTAGGCGATGTTGCGTGTTACTGACGGCAAATAGATTAGGTAAAGAGGTAATCTAATTTCAATATTTTTTGCCGAGGGGATCCGAATCAAGCTCAGAACAATTTAGCTATAATTCAGTTTAGTCCACCTAGGGGTAGGTATATAATTTCAACCCTTCCGGCCTGTTTCGGCCCAGTGCGTAAGGCGTTGGAGCAGGTGGATTACAGAAGGAAAGGAAAGGATATATGTATAGTGTTGGTATTCCTCTATTTACTGCGGTCGGAGTGCGATCGCAGGAGGGGAGTTGTAACGATCTCTCTACTTTTCACTGAAGCGGCTTTGATGAAAAGCCGCAGAGTACTTAAGAGGAAAGGGGATGACCGGTTCTCAACGGGTATCTAAAATATTTTTATAAACTCAGATGTTGCTTAAAGCTCCTCCATCGTTTTTTTATTATTATAAGAGTTAGGAACGAAAAACAAATTCAATACAAATTATTAAACGCTCCTACGTAACTCTAACAATAATTTTAAAATCAAACTTAGGGGCATATTTACGAGTAGCTATATGGTCAATATACATAACGGATTTGACTAATAGTTACTTTCTTTGTAATTATATACATTAAGTGTAAAAGTATTTTCTATAATGTAATACCCAGGGAAAAAAATAGGGACTACGTTTTTATGGAAAAGCGGTTGTCCACTATCCTCTTAAGGGGAGCACTGGTATTACGAGGCGCCGTCCGCCCTTTACTGACGTGTAGTATGACCGATCCTTTTTCTGGCATTCATAACGGCTATAGCATCTTGCGTTGGCCACGCAGCCTGGAGAAGTTTAGAGTTTCCGCAAGGCAGCCGGCAGCCGTTCGTAGTGGCTACCTGGCGGGGTCGCGGATGTGTGCGCATGCGTTTCTTATACCGACATAAAGCCGCGCGGCGAGACGGGAAAAAGAGGGGTCCTAGTAGCTCCACCGTAGGCCTACCTAGCCCAGAGGCATATTTCACATAACTATTCGAGTCACCTCTTGCACCCGGTTGTTATGCGCATTTTTTGTACCCCAACTAGATGTTATCCTTAGGCATACCTTAGGCCAGAAGTAGGTATTTACACCCTGAAGTGCATGCAATTGGCAATTAGATTTTTCGTATGATCCTCATTTTAGACATTCGAGTATACGCCTCGGAAGCTGTACTCAGTCATGAGTCAGCTGTATGAGACCGGCGGTTTAGCATGAGGCGCGGACTAATTGGCTGTCAGCTATGAGCGCTGAGTGGCGGGTGACGCGCGTTCGTGACATTGGCCGAATCAAAACAAAACAATAGGTACGGTTGATTGGCTCCGGATTAGCATACGACTCTGCTTACCCACGTCCAACCTGAGTGTAGGTACTAAAGCTTGTATGATGGCACTTAATGGAATATAAAAATAACATAAATAAATACCTATGTAGTAGCATAACAAAATAGTACTTCATTTATTACCTATAGGAATCGATTGAGAGAGAGCTAGAAGTGCAAATAAATAAATTTAAGTAACTTTTTTCGTGATTGTAGGTTGTTGTGGTCAGGCAGAAGGCGTGACAGATCGCGACGCCGGTTTATTTAGCTTTAAAATATTATATAGATTATTACTAATCCATTGACTCCCATCGATAATTCATTGAAGGTTTTTTTTTGTTTATAGAAGTGAAGTGGACATGTGGTCATTCCGTGTTTGCCAACTATCTCGTGAAGTTCACATCATTTTTGACACTCCAAAAATAAGAAGGACAGTGCTCAAGTTTCTTCACTTTTTGTCAATAGATTTGCAGATAAATATTTGCTATGTATGTATGCGACTGCATTATAGGCAATTAATTAAAGTATTGTCAAAAACTATATGTTTTTCAATATGTCGGGTTAAAATTTCAAAATAAAATCAAAATAAATTAGTAAATAGATGACAGACTTTAGCTACCCATACAAAAATAAACGTATTAGTTTTTTAACCTCCTCCTTTTTTGAAGCCAGGAATAACAAAAATTGTTACTGACAGGCATAAATAAACAGATCTGTCGTAAAATGTTATTCAAGTTAGTAGCGTTAGTTGGACGGGCAGCGTCGCGTCCCACGGTCGGCAGGTGCAGCGCCTATATTTTCCATCGTTCAGAGAAAACTGCCTCAGAAACCAAAATAAACGGAATTTCGATAACGCATAATTGTTAGGAACCACGGGGCCATAGTTAACTTGGTTTCTACGAGGCAATATGCAAAGCGAGGAAAATAATAGCCCAGCCTCCACACGTCGCCTTCATTAGCATTGTACACTCATTAACGGGACAGACCAACACATAACCCGTCTTCACATCTACCTGCTTATCTCGGCTCGCATATAAAAATACATTTTGTTTCATTCATCCGATGTGGAAACTAATGGCGTGTGTTAAGGAAACCTATTAAGGAAAACGTTTTGTTTTGAAAATCTTTTGCTGCAGCGCTTAAAAGAATGTTATTGTCCAAATATAATAATAGAGGTAAATAATTAAAAACACACCACCGATATAAAGAACAATAACGTTCTCGTATATTCAGATTGGACTGTATTTTTAGGCGATAAATAACGAAAACATTTAGAACAGCAGTGATCATGGTTTTTGTGGCTGTGTTTTTGTTGGTCTTCCGACAATATTGGATGTCGCAAAGGAACGAATAAATTTATTTTGCTATGATTCAAGGTTCAGTGCCTCCGATAGCCAAGGTCTGGTTTCCGAGGCAACCTAAACGACAAAAAGTCGTGAATCATTACGATTCGCTTAAAGCGAATAAGGTTGTTTTTTAATCGAATATACGGTAAGGTCAATGTGGCTAATTCCACCATAGTGGCTATTCCGTCCACTAGCGTTTTTTCTCGAATTTCATCGACAGAGCAGCGATTGCTTTTAGTTTCAGCAATCAAAAGCAAATTGATTTTTTCCTACGCTTGAAAATCAAAGAAATATACCTACGCTCGTGGACGGAAGAGTCCCTTTGACGTAATTAGCCACTTTGACCTTATAAGAACATTTTTAGGGTTCCGTACCTCAAAAGGAAAAAACGGAACCCTTATAGGATCACTCGTGCGTCTGTCTGTATGTCTGTCTGTCTGTCTGTCCGTCTGTCACAGCCGATTTTCTCCGGAACTACTGGACCAATCAAGTTGAAATTTGGTACACATATGTAAGTTTGTGACCCAAATACGGACATGTAACGTAAACAAATGAATTTTAAACATGGGGGCCACTTTTGGGGGGTAAATGAAAAAATAAAAAAAAATAATTTTTCAAACTATATCATGTTACATATCAAATTGTAATTGTAAGGATCTCAAATATATTTTTTTTATAATTTTCGAATAAACAGTTTAGAAGTTATTTAAGAAAATAGGCAAAAAATGACCATTCCCCCCCCACCCTTATCTCCGAAACTACTAAGTCTTAAATTTAAAAAAAAATACATAAAATAGGTCTATACCTATAGATGACAGGAAAACCTATTAGAAATGTACAGTCAAGCGTGAGTCGGACTTACAGGATTACAGTTTTTGATCCGACCCCTACGGATTTTTTAAAGAGATTTCACTCACGTTTCACATAAAAAATACATTGTTAACAGTGCCGGATTACTTAGAGTAGTAGTTTTCTTAGAGTAATCTATCTATATATATAAATGCAAGTGTCCTGACTGACTGACTGACTGACTGACTGACTGACTGATTCATCAACGCAGAGCCGAAACTACAAAAGATAGAAAGTTGAAATTTTCACACCAGATTACATTTATAAAGTGTACAAGAGATAAGAAGCGATTTTGAGAAATTCAACCCCTAAGGGGGTTAAAAAGGGGATGAAAGTTTGTATGGGGTTCAAGTTTTATTTTAAGCTAGGAATTTGAAACTTCGTAAAAAGATATATTATTAAAATACACGAAAACTAATTTCAGCGTTTTTGAAAATTCATCCCTTAAGGTGGTGAAAAAGGGGTTGAAAGTTTGTATGGATATCAAAAATTATTTCGAGCGCGGGACTTGAATCTTTGTATTTGGGGATATTATTAGAAGACAAGAAAAGTAATTACAGCGTTTTGTAAAATTCATCCCCTAACAGGGTTAAAAAGGGGTTGAAAGTTTGAATCCATTACAAATGCTTTGAAACTTCTTAGAAAGGCATAATAGCCGATTACAAAAAAAAGTAATTGCCAGGTTTTTGAAAATTTAACCCCTAAGGGGGTTAAAAAGGGGATGAAATTTCGACATAGGGTGCAAATTTTATTTTAAGCTAGGAACTTGAAACTTTGTAAAAAGGTATTAAATTAAAATATAAGAAAACTAATTTCAGCGTTTTTGAAAATTCATCCCCTAAGGTGGTGAAAAAGGGGTTGAAAGTTTGTATGGATATCAAACATTTTTTCGAGCGCGGGACTTGAATCTTTGTATTTGGGGATATTATTAGAAGACAAGAAAAGTAATTTCAGCGTTTTGTAAAATTCATCCTCTAACAGGGATAAAAAGGGGTTGAAAGTTTGAATCCATTACAAATGCTTTGAAACTTCTTAGAAAGGCATAACAGCCGATTACAAAAAAAAGTAATTGCAACGTTTTTGGAAATTCAACTCCTAAGGGGGGTTACAAATGGGATGAAAGTTCGTCTTGGGGTGCAAATTTTATTTTAAGCTAGGAACTTGAAACTTTGCAATAAGGTATTAAATTAAAATACAAGAAAACTAATTCCAGCGTTTTTGAAAATTCATCCCCTAAGGTGGTGAAAAAGGGGTTGAAAGTTTGTATGGATATCAAACATTTTTTCGAGCGCGGGACTTGAATCTTTGTATTTGGGGATATTATTAGAAGACAAGAAAAGTAATTTCAGCGTTTTGTAAAATTCATCCTCTAACAGGGATAAAAAGGGGTTGAAAGTTTGAATCCATTACAAATGCTTTGAAACTTCTTAGAAAGGCATAACAGCCGATTACAAAAAAAAGTAATTGCAACGTTTTTGGAAATTCAACCCCTAAGGGGGGTTACAAATGGGATGAAAGTTCGTCTTGGGGTGCAAATTTTATTTTAAGCTAGGAACTTGAAACTTTGCAATAAGGTATTAAATTAAAATACAAGAAAACTAATTCCAGCGTTTTTGAAAATTCATCCCCTAAGGTGGTGAAAAGGGGGTTGAAAGTTTGTATGGATTTCAAACATTTTTTCGAACGCGGGACTTGAATCTTTGTATTTGGGGATATTATTAGAAGGCAAGAAAAGTAATTTCAGCGTTTTGTAAAATGTATCGCCTAAAAGGGTTAAAAGGGGGTTTTAAGTTTGAATCCATTACAAATGCTTTGAAACTTCTTAGAAAGGCATAATAGCCGATTACGAAAAAAGTAATTGCAAGGTTTTTGGAAATTCAACCCCTAAGGGGGTTAAAAAGGGGATAAAAGTTCGTCTTGGGATGCAAATTTAATTTTAAGCTAGGAACTTGAAACTATGCAAAAAGGTATTAAATTCCAAAACAAGAAAACGAATTTAAGCATTTATTAAAATTCATCCCCCAAGGTCGTGAGAAAGGGGTTGAAAGTTTGTATGGAGATCAAATATTTTGTGAGTGCGGAACTTCAATCTTTGTATAAGGGCATATTATTAGAATACAAAAAAAGTAATTTCAGGGTTTTTAAAAATTCATTCCTTAAAAGGGTTAAAAGGGGGTTGAAAATTTGTATTGGGTCAAGTTTTATTTTAAGCTAGGAATATTTAATTTCGTAAAAACTTATTTCATTAAAAGAGAAGATAACTAATTTCAGCGTTTGTCTAAATTCATCCCTTAAGGTGGTGAAAAAGGGGATGAAAGTTTGTATGAACGTCAAACATTTTTTTAAGTGCGGGACTTGAATCGTTGTATAAGAGCATATTATTAGAATGCAAGAAAAGTAACGCGGAAAAGTAGTCCACGCGGACGAAGTCGCGGGCAACAGCTAGTTGGTGATAATTTTCTGATAAGATAATCATTTTAAATATTTAACGGTCTTAGCTACTTACGAGTAATTGTAAGGTCAAATTAAAAATAATGTTTAAAAAAATATGTTAAATTGAGAGCTAGCTCAAAGTTTTTTGTACTCGTCGACTTTAATGGTTGAATTAATAAAGACTTTGTAACCAATAAGCAAAACAAGCACGTGCTTACGGCACCACGTTCAGGGGGGGCACCAAAATGCCAGGTTGAAAAAGGTGAACAAATTTTAAAATTAGGGACAGACACATCGTTTTTACCACACGATTTTTTTAGCTGTCCAAAAGCTAATTTGCAAAAATAATGGCGCGTAATTCTTTGGGAAACAATCGGTAGCAGTAGAAGAGTCGTGATTACATGCATAGATTCGATTTCAACCCACTCTTTTGCGGTTCGGCGTTAGGTCTTATGCGAGGCCTTCTGCCTTACGGCAAAGTTGATCTTCTGCCTTAATTACATTTGGGCGTGGATCCAAATCCAAGCTTTCCTCTTTCGCAGCTGGGCCTACTGCCTTTCTCACACTTCGCCAATTCAATTCCAAGCTCTCTGCTTTCTTGCATATTTTATGCATGAAAACAACCTCGCTGAGACCCTTAAATATCGAGCCCTATGCGAAGCTAGGCTGATAGAAAACTGTCCCATCCCTTCTCTGTATGAAATCCTGGATTCGCGCCTGGTTGGGACTAAAACTAAAATTGCGTTTTTATATCGAAAAATTTTCGCGCTCGCGTCGCTCGCGTTTTCAATAACTTTATGAGGTATGATAAAGGTGACATTCGGGTGGCGACTGCAGCAACATTACTCTGTTGCAACGTTACTGCTGCAGTACTGTCAACTTCCGTGATAAAATGATGTGACTGATTTCCATACTAAAAGTAAAAATGTACAACTGTCTATCATATTGCGTTTTTATATCGAAAAATTTCCGCGCTCGCTTCGCTCGCGTTTCTATTACTTTTTAAGCTATGATTTGCATTCGGGTGGCGACTGCAACAGCATTAGGTACTCTGTTGCAACATTACTGCTGCGGCACTGTCAATTTTCGTGATAAAATGATGTGACTGATTTCCATTCTCAGCTGTAATGCGGCAATGAACTTCTCTCAATTTACCAAAAAATCAATGTAATCTTGATGACCCTAGGGAGAGGGGGCACCTAGAAATGCTTAGGGCATCAAAATATCTTAATCCGGCACTGATTGTTAAAAATTGTGTAATATACGGAACCCTTGGAACGCGAGTCCGACTCGCACTTGGCCGGTTTTTTTATCCTAATCGAAATGGATTTTCCGAAAATCATTTTTTCCAATTTAAGTTAAATTCCTAATCGAAATCGACATAAAGAAAATCTTTGTTTCCAATTCAAGTTAAAATTGACGATATGAATGCTGATTTTCTGCGGAAACAATCTTATTTTACACAATGTCATTCAGCATATTACAAAACTTTGCTATCCAATCAGAGGAACGACGAGCGTTTCGCAGTCTCCACATTTTCAGCTTTTTATTCAGAGGAAAAACTCAATAGGAATTCACGTGCTGAGGCGCGAGAGACAGAGGGACGCCTATAAATCTGCGGCGCATACAGCGGGCTGACACAAAGTAATGAACTAATTACATTAGCCGCGGAAATACCGGCTAAATGCTAGGAATCTAAGCTGCTATTTAAGGTTTTTATTTTCCCTTTTCGGGAAATGTACTGTGTTTGTTTTGTTTGTTTGTTTGTTTGTTTTATTTAGGCAAGATGATATATATATGGTCAAGCAAATCTTGTCAGTAGAAAAAGGCGCTAAATTCAAATTTTCTATGAGACGATATCCCTTCGCGCCTACATTTTTCAAATTTGCCGCCTTTTTCTACTGACAAGATTTGCTTGAACATCTATAGTCAATCAGTTACCTATGACTTATAAGTACACAGTTACCATAAAGTTTTAACAGGATATTTTATAAATTTTTTCAGTGTTACTTTGAACTAATGGTAATAAACAATCGTTGCTATTGCTGTCATAATAAAAATATATGAATTACAAAGTAAGTACGAACTCTTCCAACATGATGATATAGGTAGGTAAAATGGTCTGCGCTGTCGTAAATCGTAACCTTTTTGATGGCTTTTGTTTCACGCAATCTTATTATTCGATATATTTATCTATCTAATCTAATCTAATCTAATCTATATTTATTAATCTTATTTTTAGTGCTGGGCTAAACTAGACCACACACAGGCACGATTACTCCCTTGCTAGACAAATTCTAATTCCCAAATGCAATTTACACAATGCGTAATACCTAAGGCTTAACCTCGGGCGAATTCAATATCCATAGGGATTATCGAGTAATCTAGAATAAATTTAATACCCAATGTAATTTACAGTGTTGTTGCATGGATAAGAATTTATTTATAATTATGATATAATGTTAATAAATACTGTCGATTTATTTTATTGCAGGTTGTAATACTATTTTAAGAGGTAAAACGGATTTGTAGATAATACTGCGCTGCGTGCAGGAGGCGTTGGCTATGTAACGGTTTAACTGGTTTGCTGGCCGACTCTTAGCTACCTTCCCGATACTGAATATTAATTACAAAAACATCTATTCAGCCGAGCTCCCACTGCGTGACGAAACAGATTTGTCTATTAATTATTTTCACGCAATATTTATTATCATTTAAATGCTGGCAGCTGTCTTCTCTGAGCCGGCAAATTGCGATTCATACTGTACTTTCAAACAGTACCATGCGATTAAAGTTGTTCATTGTGATAAATCATGTAAGTACGTATCTATAAATTGAGGCGTGCCTAAATTACACCTTGTAATCAAACCAGTATCTGATTTTAAGATTTCAAACGTCGTATTTCCCGCTCTTGACTGATACGGTAATTATCAATTAGCGATACCTAGTTATTTTTTTGCTTTACGGGTCTTGAAATTCGTTTTTAGATACAAATGGAATATGTTGAATAAATTATTTTTGATGGCGAGTGGGTTTGTTTTTTATAGGGACCGGTGTCTGTCGGCTAAGTGCTCTGTTTTTAACGTTAGGCGTGCGATTTACGGTCGGAGACCCTCGGAGCTTTGTGGATAACTGATATTTAAAGTATGTTAGCGTATGATAGGCGTATGTCACACCTTTTATTAATTGCGTAAGAAACGTTAGCAGATGATTGTGATGTCACGTCACGACATAGGTTGGTAGTGTTAATGTGTAAGTTCATGCTCAAACGATGTGCGATTTTTGCACAATTCGCAACCAAATGTCAGCAAATAACGGGAAAACTTAGGTACAGTACAGACACATAAAAAGGTCACAAGTTAACTATCGTGGGCATTGAACGATTATTAGTTAATTTTATATCACTTTCTAAATGATCAATAACAATCAACCAATGCTATTTTTTTTACATTTCACATAAAACATACGTGACCACAGTAGCCCTAAGTATGTAACTAATTTGACTGTATAACATTCTGATACAAAACTTTTCACGGCTATCCATTACCCCAGTCAAAAAGTGCCGGCCGAAAACAATGTGTAAACAGAAACAATTTCGTTCCGAACCCGAATCACGACGCCCGCCACAAACTTGGTAATATTTTTTGTAATCAATTTTAAATTTGGAGTGGAGTCGTGACTCAAACGCGTGAGTCTCGAGGGGCTTCCGCGCAATTTGGCTTCAAGCGTACCGCCAATCCAAGGTAACATATACCATTGTATTGAAACGGCCTTATGTAGATAAATATAAATGTGCGCGAATTTAAGCCAGAAGCTACAACGTCGCATATATTTAGGCTGGAAATTCCTCTTAGCGTATGGCAGGGAAGTCATACTCTATATACCGCTTATGACCTGATTGTAACCTTGTACCTGAACTGTGGAAGTCCGAACATTAGATGTCCCTTGTCATAAACTAAGGGCAATAGAATTTAGAGACCTAATTCTATATGTACAGGCAGCTGCAGAGAGAGGTGACCCCCCTGCATAGAAATTTGTATGCAGGGGGGGTCACCTCTCTCTGCAGCTGACTACATAGGACTGACCTCATAATACTATGTAGGTACATGTTATTTTATTCGGTGTTGGCAGCATCGTTTAAGATTGTCGATAGATTTCGGGTAGGTAGTGCTAAGATAGTGCGTCTTAGTTTGGATTGTTGAGTGGGCTGTCAATGATACTAATGATTTAATTGACGACTTGAGTGGGATGCTAATTATACAATGTGATCTGATGGCGAATACACACATATTTTTGATGATTATTAGTATAATATAAACACGCTAACTTCTGAGTAGAAGCATCTGGAAATAGCTAAAGTTAATATTAAGAACAGGTACCTACTTTAGATAGGACAAAAAAATAGTACCAAAGTACCTACAAATACTCACGGGTTTATTTTACGCTAACGACTTCACCTAATATTGTTTCTCATTTTAAATGATTTTAAAGGTCAATAGTGTCAATACCACACGGTATACACAAGTCCGTATATATGTCGGCGGCCGATCGTAAAGTTCCTGTGTATTGTTTTGACGGTAGTCACATTAAATCAATAGATAGGTAGGATAGATTCTTTAGGTTGCTTCAGATGCCCGAAGGAACTGTCCAAAAATAGGAGCGGAGCTCCGTCGACTCAGGCAACGAGAAAATGATTTTCACGATTCGTAGGCATATCGGCCTAAGGATTTCATGATCTGCCTGATTTTAAGATCGGTCGCCGACAGCAACTGCAATCGCTCCTTATAAGAAGGAAGTTACCTAAAAACATGCATAGGTATATACATAGTACATTTTACGGTTCTATGAACTGAAGTTAACTCGAAATAAGAACGTAGAAATAAATGAATAAAGAGCGGCCCTAATACTTACCTACGGTATTCCAGACTGCTTCCCTGGAAGAATCGACAGGTATAAACTTACCACCTGTCGTGCACGTGGCAGGTTTATTTTTAACCCGGCACACACCTTTTCCTCCATTTAAAGCGCCACTCATTATTTAATGAAACATATAAAAGGTCTGAGAGGTAAAATATATATACCCATTAGTGATTTGCAGACATGGTTTAGGTATAATCCCACATTAGTGATATACATATGTAGATAAGAAAAATATTGGAATAAAACACAGCAGAGGTCTTACTGCGCATTAGGTATGTCAATTAGTTGCACATTTGCTGGAACTGTATTTTCTGTGAGTTGGTATTTTGACGATGAAAGCTAAAATAACACTTTTACGGCTAAAAACACCATACGGTAGGCACAAAGACTTGGTCAATGCAAATAAAATATAGGCTAGTCGACATCTTAAACTGGCAGATGGCCTGAGCCTAACTGACATCTGCTTAATCGGAACAAAAGTAAAACTAAATTACCATAAGACAAGATATCTTAAAGGGTTCTTAATATGCCTAAGAGTTTTGAAAGTATAGGTATATTCGTAAGGTTTACTCGGGTAATTCCGAATGTCGAAAACTGTCGGATAATTCCGAAAGAGACTTTTATTATGATGGAATTAAGGGTGATTTTCATCTGAATTTCGGAATTATCCGACATTCGGTAATACCCGAATACACCTTATAGGTAGTTAGAGTTTTTTAGGATGTTGTCACGGGGAGTTTTCCTAGCCCGGCTGGGGCTTTGCCCTGGGGAAACTCACGGACAATTAAGGTTACTAAATTAACCAATCTAAATCTTAACCAAAAACTCAAGCAGGTGCTTACACTTATTTCCATCAACTATTCAGGGGTTTCTAAAGGATGTCAAAATGAAATGTTAGTTTTGTGACACATAATTTATTTCTATTCTCACACTGAGGAAGTTGTTCTACAAGTAAATCATTTATTAAGCTAGCATTAAGCACCTTATTCTATAATGTCAGACGATAGAGCCGGGTCGTGCCAAAAATGGTTCTACAATGATTTACAAGCAGACCTATCTAAATTTGTTAGTACCTAATTTATCATTTGCCATCACATATGATTCTACTAAATTCTTTAACTTTAAATTTGGAAATGCTTCTAGGACGGAAGGAAAGCGTACACCAACCTCATAACAATATTGCACCGCGGAGCACCACAGAAAGCCAAAGGCCTCAGCTTGAAGGTGTCGTCTCCTCCACCCAGCAGAAAAGCGAAATTCTTATGGCGAACCGCTCACCAGACACACTTGAAGTTTTAGGAATATGGACAGACTTCCATACTCTGATATGCGAACTGATTTCACATACGTAGTAACATAAAAACGAAAACAACAAAACCCCAGTCAGCTGAAAGAAACAATTCAAGATTAATAACTAGAAGCATGTGCTCTGCTAACCTAAGAGACATTATATGATCTAGGTTTCTCACCAGCTGGAAATTCCTAGAGTGGATTCATCTCACAGCTCTAACCAATCCCATCCCACCACATTGTTTCGCCAGCAGACTGGAAACAAAACGAATGGTCAAATAAGCAGGGACAAAGATTCAACAAGGAGTCAAACCTGAAGACAATTATATATTATCATATTCTACTTACTGTCTGTGACAAAATAACTTCTGCATGAGCTTCCTAGCTCATGGATGCAGCGGCTGCTGCCTAATCAAGACTCGGATCGATGCTACCATAGCATGATGTATTTAGCTTCACTTTCTAAATTAAAAGATGCCCATCCAGGGCAAAAGCCAACCAGGAAATGATCTCAACCTAACTGTCCCTGGGATAACACAATCAAAATAACAGTAACTAATGAAATTCTTGGAATAATTTTTTGTATGTAAGTCCAACATATAGAAATAAATCATATTTAATTATCTAAACATATTTCCACCTTTTTTGTATTTAAAAATTAAGTTTTGATTTAAATATTTAATAAATACTATTCCATCAATTTAGGATTTAATTTGAAGTAGCAACACCATCAGATTTAATTAGTTTCTAATTGGCCAAATGGTTGTCATTTGTTTTGTTGCTACATCAATGACTTCCTTGCCATAAAACAAAACTATACTATATTCGAGACAATCCTAAAAACGTTAAACTGAATTATACATGCAAAGTGCCGTGTCACAATACCCCTCTCCCCGCTGTTGCGTTTTACCAAGGGTAAAACGCTCGCTGTCCTCAGCGACTATCCTAAATCCAAAACATGTGTCACAAAGAAAAGTAAACAAAACAATACTAAACTACCTCGACCATACCTAGTATGGGAGCACCTAAAAAAAACAACCAAGATGATTGCTGCAGGTCCCGAGAACTCTAACCTTAAAAAACCAAAGTAAACCAAACTATCAATCAACACTACATGCCAAAACCGCTAAACCATAAATTTAAATTCACGAATTCTCGAACCCACGCAACACTAAATACTAAAAACCTAACGTGTGTGGTATCCGAGCCCATCAGAAAAATCCACCACATTATTCCTAACTAACCAGTGAACATTCCTTGGTTTTGCCAGCACAACATTGCGTCGTTGCGCTGGAAAAACCAAACCAACTGCCAGGACTGATGATCAGCATTCCAAACTTATCTCTACTAGACCGGGCAAAATAAAAGTCCGAAATAATTCCTACTTCGAAGTTTACTTCATAAACTTGAGAAGCTAAATAAAAATCCAATCCAAAATATCATTAGTAATTCCGAAATTTCCATTCTAATCCTAAAATTGTCGCCACCCTACGGGTTGAGGACACCAATAATTGTCTCAACCCTTCAGGTTGACAACCACAGCAAACCCAAACCAACAAAATACCAATCCTAAAAAAAACCAACAACAAACGGTTGAATTGGACACATCTTAACTGTGCCAACTCTTCCATTAAACCAAACTAACCAAACCATACCAAAACATCTGGGCCCTTCGAGTTGGTGAGAGTAACCTATCCCCCAACTCTCCGGATCACAAAACAAACCGACCAAAACCTTACACAACTCTGAGGTTGCAACATGCCCAAAATCTCAACCATTGAGGTTGAGTACTGAAACAGTATCGCACGCCAGGCATGATTGGCGGCGATACCGCGTGTCGCATCTTCGCCTACAAAATATTTCTCGTTGTATCGGCAGCGCGAACACAAAAAATCGTGTGCCTCACCAACGCCTCTATGGCTTGGACTTATGGGCAACACGTACACAAAAAGATACCCACCAGCGAGTACCAAGTCGACGCCTGAAAAGAGCAAGAACCCATCGGAGTACACAAAAGAACGCAAAACGTCCGTGGCATGCAGTGCGCGCCCCGCCATACCTCACAAAATCTCCTGGGTGTGGACCCCTGTCGACCCAAAACACCAACGCACCAACACGGCGCTCGGGTGTGGTAAGCACCCAAAACTTCTCACAAAAAACCTACTGGCCGTATTAAGGATCGCTCCAAAACTCAAAAAGTGAGCTAGATTGTAACGCCCCTTTCATACTCCACGCATTTAGAGAACTGTTCCAAGAACCCTTTCATTCATCACACACAACAAAAAATAGTAGTGAAAACAGACATTGCTGCTCACCACGTTCCGTACATACAGTCGTGATTGAATATTTTTACCACAATATCCAACACTCCAAACGAAACAACCGTAGAACGAAACGTTATGGCGTAAGCGAGGGCGTTTACTCTGGCGGCAAGGTGAAAGCTAAAAAACCGGGACCTTGCGTCCAGAGAAAACAACCACCTCCAAAACCTACCAAAACCTTGTGTCCGAATCCTTAATACGCCACGATCCAAACTCCATGTCCAAAATCCAAAACGAAACTTTACCTAGCACCATATAAAAAACTTCAATTTAACTTAAAACTTGGTGCTAAAAAACACTATCGTAACGTTACATCATTAAATGGAATGTTTTGAAACACCCCGTAATGATAAACCAAGTTAATCAATAACTTCAAAAACGAGCGTTTATTAAACGCTGATACGTTACGACTTAAGTTTGGACCCTAAAAATATCATGTTTCTGAACGCACCCTTTGTTGAACTTATTTATTTACTCTATGGTATAGCGTCTATGCTTTTAAAAAGTTAAATGTCACTGAGATATTTTGCGAATTATAACCTTACCTTCAAAAAACTTTCGCCGCATTTATCATTTATTACTAGATTCATCTATATTGTAGCCATTACTGTAATAACAAATTGGAAAACTAGATATGAGTGTGATCAAACTTCGAACAATACTTACTTAGAACTTCAATATTTAGTTTGCCAAAATGCGAACTTGGAATGGAATTAAATCTACTAATAAACACAGGTAATCAACCAAATAATGAGAAACGGAGTCGACTTTCGTTCTCACACTCTAAACTGAACGCAAAATCTCTGTAACGTTCCCTGTATTTTATAAAATAACCAAACTAGTATGTATATTCAACTCGAATTTTAATGAAATTGTTACAGATTACTATGAAACTGTGCTAAATTTGAACAACAGACCACCATAAAAGCAATAGATATCCAGCTATGCCTATAACTGGACACCGGACTACAGGAATTTGCAACTTTGAAAATCAAACAATGTTAAATCATGAGAACACAGGCACTGGCAGTGCGCTGAAGAAGTATATCTTCACAAATCAAAATCATTTCCTAATCAGGAACACAACAGAAGTCACTTGCCAGCGACTATCAACCTTGCTGCTGCCGGACACTCAAACATTTCCACTTCTCCGCCGTTCCTGCAAACTTCCAACTACTGCCAGCGACGCCTCTGTTTGGATCCACCTTCATAAATAAGTTCAACGGGCATTAAACATTAAAAGTGTACTGAAACCGCCGTTGTATAATAAGTTTAACTCAAAATATTGAAATATGATGGCAAAAGACTTACAAATTGATGTGGCACTATTGTATCATTACTATTTATAATAAACAATGCTAAATTTAATGTGTTTTTTACTACAATGAACCCTTTTTAGCTCTGTGTAAGTATCTTACATATTTCATATAAACAAAATTTGTATCAAAGCTATTGATAACAGTGAAAGCAAGCCACTAACTAAAATAAATTACTACACAAAATTGTCCTAAAATTGCAAGCTTTCAAATTGAAGTCTATCTAGAAAAAAAACGTTCCAAAATCAAGTATGTACACACTGTATGTTCATACATTTTACCAAAAACAATTTCCTTTGTTCTTAAAGCCCAAAATAACGTTGGATTGTAACTTAAGCTTTCCATCTGTGGCTAAATATCTAATGTTAAAAAGGTATTCTGAGTTAAAATTTTACACTTAAACAATACTTCTCAAATTTCTTAACAGTTTTTGCACAAGCTTAAAGCTTTCGAACTTGACCATAAGAGATCATTGACTTGACCTTAACAAAATGACATATAACTCAATTGCAGTACTTATAAAAGCTCTGCCCAAATATTTGTCTATAACTAACCAAGTTATACAACAAAATTAAAAAAAATGCTTTTTAAATCCTCAAAAATGCAAAATATCTTAGGTCTCAGTCTTTAGAGACTAGCTCATAAGCATAAAAAGTAGCAAAATGTACTAAAAGTTTGACACTTTCAACTTCCTGACAAAATGTCAGCACATATTTTACTAACTGAAAATCAAAGCATTTAATTCACGGTTTTCACCATATATTCTGAATTTCGTGCAGTAAATTGGACAAAACTACCTGTAAAACAGCTAAAGCTTAACCTGGATGGTATCACAGTGTGCAAAGCCGAAGCACAAGCTCAAAATTAATACTTAACCGTAAGTATTACAAAACTTTTCTCATCAATATGTAATGGCAATGATATAAACTGAATTTGATGAAAATACTTAGCTTAAAACAAAAAGAAATCTCTTTAATGGGCGCCAATTTGTCACGGGGTCTTCCTTGCCCGGCTGGGGCTTTGCCCTGGGGAAACTCACGGACAATTAAGGTTACTAAATTAACCAATCTAAATCTTAACCAAAAACTCAAGCAGGTGCTTACACTTATTTCCATCAACTATTCAGGGGTTTCTAAAGGATGTCAAAATGAAATGTTAGTTTTGTGACACATAATTTATTTCTATTCTCACACTGAGGAAGTTGTTCTACAAGTAAATCATTTATTAAGCTAGCATTAAGCACCTTATTCTATAATGTCAGACGATAGAGCCGGGTCGTGCCAAAAATGGTTCTACAATGATTTACAAGCAGACCTATCTAAATTTGTTAGTACCTAATTTATCATTTGCCATCACATATGATTCTACTAAATTCTTTAACTTTAAATTTGGAAATGCTTCTAGGACGGAAGGAAAGCGTACACCAACCTCATAACAATATTGCACCGCGGAGCACCACAGAAAGCCAAAGGCCTCAGCTTGAAGGTGTCGTCTCCTCCACCCAGCAGAAAAGCGAAATTCTTATGGCGAACCGCTCACCAGACACACTTGAAGTTTTAGGAATATGGACAGACTTCCATACTCTGATATGCGAACTGATTTCACATACGTAGTAACATAAAAACGAAAACAACAAAACCCCAGTCAGCTGAAAGAAACAATTCAAGATTAATAACTAGAAGCATGTGCTCTGCTAACCTAAGAGACATTATATGATCTAGGTTTCTCACCAGCTGGAAATTCCTAGAGTGGATTCATCTCACAGCTCTAACCAATCCCATCCCACCACATTGTTTCGCCAGCAGACTGGAAACAAAACGAATGGTCAAATAAGCAGGGACAAAGATTCAACAAGGAGTCAAACCTGAAGACAATTATATATTATCATATTCTACTTACTGTCTGTGACAAAATAACTTCTGCATGAGCTTCCTAGCTCATGGATGCAGCGGCTGCTGCCTAATCAAGACTCGGATCGATGCTACCATAGCATGATGTATTTAGCTTCACTTTCTAAATTAAAAGATGCCCATCCAGGGCAAAAGCCAACCAGGAAATGATCTCAACCTAACTGTCCCTGGGATAACACAATCAAAATAACAGTAACTAATGAAATTCTTGGAATAATTTTTTGTATGTAAGTCCAACATATAGAAATAAATCATATTTAATTATCTAAACATATTTCCACCTTTTTTGTATTTAAAAATTAAGTTTTGATTTAAATATTTAATAAATACTATTCCATCAATTTAGGATTTAATTTGAAGTAGCAACACCATCAGATTTAATTAGTTTCTAATTGGCCAAATGGTTGTCATTTGTTTTGTTGCTACATCAATGACTTCCTTGCCATAAAACAAAACTATACTATATTCGAGACAATCCTAAAAACGTTAAACTGAATTATACATGCAAAGTGCCGTGTCACAATGTCCGAATATTATTAACAACTCTTAAGTAGATACCTACCTAACAATCGGACACCGCAAAATTGTAACTACTTATTGAATATTCGTATATTTACACGATTGACCTCAGATTGATGTATGTATCTACGTAGGTATATGAGAAGCAATCAATAAGTATATTGCTATTAGGCTCGCTATAAGTAATTATAATTTGTTTAATTAGAGTCGAGAGTATTGCGATAGAGATTAACATATCTAACCAGCTATGCCTATGCCTATATACCTACCAGTCTCTTTTTCATAATCACAGCCAGAAGGGACTATTTCGTCAAAATTCAGACCTAGGTATCATACAAGTTTTATTAAAAATTCGCAGTGTCAACAAAGAGTAGTGGTCCACATTACTACATAGGTACATTAGGTACTATATATTGGAATTGTGAGATAAGCGAAAAATCGGCAATAGGTAATCCAGAGAAAAGCGTTAGGTAAATAATGGTAGCGATGCGAGCCGATCTTATTACGAGCGATCATGCGTGTAGGGATAGCCGGGCTCGGCCGGTCCGATGCTAATACTAGCTAAAATGTGAATATATTATGAGAATTTACAACTATAAACCTACCTAGGTACTTGTTATATAAAAAAAGATTGGTGAGTGCAAACAGCGTCTCATTTCGCCGCTTTATGTTTTACTCCCGACGCAAAACGTGTTTCATACAGCTTTCCATTTAGCAGTATGCCTCGTACCTATGTAAATTTGTATTAAGCTCTGTCTCTTACACAAGTCTTATATTGTAAGTATTAAGGGGCCCACTGATTAACAGTCCGCCGGACGGTATCGGCCTGTCAGTTGTTCGGAACTGTCAAAATTTTGCCAGGCCGATACCGTCCGGCGGACTGTTAATCAGTGGGCCCCTTTATGTCAATAACGTTCGTGTAGGTGTGTTCTGTTCCTTCGATCATAACATTCATTAACTTATGCTACTTTACAAACGCATCCGTTTCATGTTTCATCAATAAACTAGGTAGGTAGGACGGGCATAAACGGTTCCGAGTTAAAATGTTCCACTATGCCTAACTCCGAAATAAACAAGAAAATTTGGGCTGAAGGGTCACATGTGCACTTTGGTATAAAAGTAAGTAGTTGTGAATATTTATTTCTATAAATATGGATACTAAGTAAACCGGTATTGTTTTATTTGGGATTTAAACTGTAGGTACCCAATACATATTTAGATATGGGATATGCGATTAATGGCATTTTGGTGGTAAAATGCGCTTTTTCAGTCCCCCAGTGCCATATGCCAGTGCGTAGTCTCCGCATAACAGCTCATTTTACTTTGCGGTCGTTAATGTAGGTCAGTGTTTAATCAAATAATTTAGAGCGTGTAATTGACGGATTTCGCATGAAATCATTTAAAATTAAATCATGATCTTTCACGTTTAACTTAACTCATTACTCGTTGACGTAAAACATGTCGAAAATGATAATATATCAAAAGAGCAAATTAGCCATAAAATTAATAACAGATATGACTAACATAATAATAGTACATAGTTGTACTAGGTGTTAATAGAAGAATACGATAAAAATATGTCGAATGTTCTAAACATTTAATGTTTGGCGTCTCGAATAAACTCGGGCAAGTAACATCTCCTTTGGAGATTAGGGTAAAATAGCCACGGGACGAGCTCGCTGGCGCTTGACTAAACACATATGAATTGCCACCAATCCTTTTATATTACCGCTTTCCACGGCTTTGCAAGATTTCGCCTTTAACGCCGAGCTCTTTGGCAAGACTGATGACGTTGCAATCTGCCGTGTAAAGTTTAACCCGGTACACAACAAGACAAATTGTTTTCTTTTTCCTTCCTTACCTATATTTTGTGGAACAGGACGAGAAACTCTTTCTAAAATGGCGCATCAGATTATTTTTAGCCCACTAACTAGCATAGGTGGCCACATCCTTCAAAGAAGCAAAATATATCCATTTAACTATCAAGTAGGTAGTTAAAGATAACCGTTCGTTAACGTTTATTGCAAAGGTTAACACATAAGAAAAACTTAAATTACTAGTACGGATCGGAATAATAAGGAGTCATTAATATAGATAGTTACTATTAACGGATTATATCGCGAATAAGAGAAAAGTCACCATGCCTATTAAACCACCAACCACCACCAATTAATTAGCTTAGGATAAAGAAACAAGCAAAACATGCGACGAGACGAGATTTGACGACCTGTCTGACAATACCAATACTATTGCGCTTGTTTTTAGTGTGTAAATTAAAGGAGACCGGTTAAATGTAGGTACTAACACACATTTACATGGATCTACAATGTATATATTTATCGGGTTATTTATTCAGTTCGATACCATTAGTCCTACATTACATTAGATAGCTAAATTGTAAAACGTAATGTACTGTTAGAGTCGCTTAGCAACCGGTTTATATTTGAATGTTAAACATCGCTGTTCGAAAATGTGAATTGTATTTTTATTCGATTACATACACTCAAACCGGTTCGGTACCAAACCAAACTAAATGAAGTTTAATAGCAGTTAAACTAGTTACCAGTTCGCGAAAGTGCAAATTTTATAATTTCTGAATTCATTAACAATATTAATGCAATTAAGGGGAGATAATTAAATTTGTAGTTAATGCACAATAAAATAATGAATAGGTAGTTAGGTATGTACATTTTTTTTATCTAAAAGGAAAATAACAGCTCAAAAATCTTACGCGAACTGGCGATATCTTCTAGACAACTTTGAATGGGTAATGAAAAAGCTTAAAGGATTAAATAAATGCCATTGAACATAAATGTAACTAAAAATAAGTACCTACCTTACTTGAAGATATTCATATAAATAAATAAATTTAAATGTATACTAAACATGTATTAAATAGCCTATTACCTACTTGTAACAGTTGTAACATATTTATATACCTACATATCTACTTTTTTTATGATCAACCAGAATTTAATTTGCCATTTCTAGAATCTTATTGATATTTAACGTGAGTTCATCATAAATATTTTATCATCAAAATACAAACACATGTTATTAAATTATCTTTATATATGTATATAGTTACGTTATGCAACAAAGCCAATAAACTTCAATCTAACTGGTATTGATTCTGCGTAAAACTCGTATCGTATGTATAAGAATAATTAAATAGTAGTGTGATCTAGGAAGGCAGGTAACGAGTAGCTCGATATGTAGGGCGCAGAGCTAGCGAACGCGAATGCATTAGCCTTAGCCGACGACGGTGCAACGGGAGGCATTCTTCGACAACGAGGCTGCGGGGGTCCGCAATTATTCCAACGCAATGTCCCGGAATGTCTAATTTGCTCACGTAATTTCGGCCGGAATTTGTCCCAGGCCGGCGCGGATGCTGAGAACTATTTTTATTGCTCGCTTCCTATTTGCCACGCTCCGTCGGGAACAATATAACTTGATGCTCGCGAACTCTAACCAACTTGTCCCGCAGCAAGTGTATTGTGAATTACACGTCGGCTCCTTGCCGCCGACGTTAAAATGTGTTTCTTTGCTGTTCCGCCCCGTGAGAACACTCGACAATTGCAGCACGAACACGTACTCATTCATTATGGTTAAGAGCATTTGAGGCATAAGTGAGTCCCCGTCCCTGGTTGTCTTGTATTTCGGTCGGGCTGTTTGAGAGTCGAGACCAATGTCAACACTCGGAACCGTTCTAGAATTGTCGTTGCAACTAGGCACTGGGATCTGAGTTTAGCTTGCTATCGGAATTGTGTAAACGGGACTGCCTAGTTGGGAACTACAAAGATACTTTGTACGCGGCTCTTGCTTGAATTTTATTGTAACGCGGAGCATGAAACTGCAGCGAACAGTACGTGCAAGCCAACTGGCAGTTAACAGTAAAATAAACTTTGTTTACGTACTGAGGAATACTTTTTCTTACATATATAGGTATGAATTTAATGTAAAAACTGCATTTTTTGTTAAAAAGACACGGTCAAAGTACACAAGATAAGTAACTACGGAGCAAGTAGGGTAGTTATAGTACGAGTAAGTATCTAAATAATGATAAGATTAAATGAGTCCGAGATAATTACTACGAAATTTTCAAGGCCACTAAAAAGAAAAAGATCAGAATCCTACTACCGAAACCTCCATGTTGCACATAACAAGAACAACTAAAAACGGCAACAATCAGTCTCGCATTACAGGTAAGTTCATTAAAAAGTGATGATACTGATGATATAACGTTACGCAGTAAATGTTTCTGCCATTAGCAACCAGTTCCGATTGTTAAGATAGGCGCCATATACTAATTTAAGTAAGTAGAGGTGACCCTTGACACATGTTTTACTTGACGTGTTCAATACATTTGGCTATCCCATAGAAATCAGCGACATCACATCAGCCGGAATGTATAAAACAGTAATTTTTTTCGCGATTTCGGCATTGGTCCCATAATAAAAGTTGTTGAGAATTACCTATAAAGTCACTACGCAGAGTGTGGCTGATGGTTAAAATTTCACCCTGTATAAATAGTAGGACTCGAATTGATCTAGTTATTAAACAATACTAAAATATATTAACAAAGGCGAATGTTTTTAAGGCCGTTTTTTGACAAATGAAAAACAAAACACTATGGAGAATAGAATGGAAATAAATTAAAGTATGTACAGTCGACGTCAAAGATATGTTTTACTTACTCCTTGGTAATAAAGCGAAAAATGTAAACATATTTTTGACGTCGATTGTACTTGCATAAAAGGGTTCCGTACATTAAGTCCGACTCACGCTTGACTGCACATTTCTAATAGGTTTTCCTGTCATCTATAGCTATAGGTAAAGAACTATTTCGTGTATTTTTTTCAAAATGTTTGAGCCAGCAGTTTCGGAGATAAATGGGGGGGGGGGGGGGACTGGTCATTTTTTGGCTATTTTCTTCAATAACTTCTAACCTATATATTTTAAATTATACAAAAAATATATTTAAACTCTCAAAATGAGCTCTTTCATTAACACATTCACTGCCCCCGACGCACATGTGCGTCCACCGTCATACAAGTTTGTTCCTAGGCCACGCCCCCGGGCAGTGAATGCGTTAACACAATACAGTTTGAAAAACTTAATTTTTTAATTTTCTCATCTGCCCCCAAAAGGGCCCCCATGTTTAAAATTCATTTATTTACGTTACATGTCCGTCTTTGGGTCACTAATTTACATACGTGTACCAAATTTCAACTTAATTGGTCCAGTAGTTTCCGAGAAAATAGGCTGTGACAGACGGACAGACAAACAGACAGAAGCACGAGTGATCCTATAAGGGTTCCGTTTTTCCATTTTGAGGTACGCAACCTTAAAAATGGAAAGTAGATTAACAAAAATACTTTCAGAATAAAAACCGTTAATTTACCTGAAGTTACTGATTGTGGAGTTGTCAAGCATGTTCACGATCTGTAACAAAAACATTTTACTTAAAATAGTATCTAAAACGTAATGTTTATTTTAATATCTTAAAAGAACGCTTCAATGAGGTTATTTTATCACTAAAATTACCTATATCGATTTCATCTACTACTACATCTACTAGTAAAAAATTCTGGTACATAATATTTATTTCTCTACTAATGGCTACACCACCCAAGATTTAAAATTAATATTGCATCAAATTATCGGTTGGTTTCCCCGCAAAGGCTTTTGATATAGCCATCAAAAGGATTCAGATAATTCAAGTGCGTCCAGTGGACATTTTCGCACTACCTTCCTATTGATCCATTCAATGCTAACCTGTAAGCGGTTGCCTTTAGCCTTCAGCCCGTAAACATAGGTATGCGGTTTCAGCGCAATTACAGCATACGTGATCCCGTAAGCGGAGCTGCCAAAAGGCTGCGTGACACGTCCTAATCCGCCTGAATCGCGAGTAATCACGATAACGGTAAAGTGACAAGTGATTTTGGAGCGTCGCCAGGACGAGCCCGCCGAGCACTCCATTTGCTCTTTACATAACTCCGTATTCACTGGATCATTAATCTTCCTAGTTCCACGCTAGGCCGAGTTTAATTTTAATAAACGGCTTTTGCTACACTACGGTATATATTAATTACGACTGCTTGACAATTTAACATTTATTCAGGAGGTAACAGCTTTAGCAATTTACTTAGAACCTAGACAACTCTAACTACATACCAATAGTGTTACAATTTTAATTTATGGATTTAATACTAAGTTCGTTCATTTGTTGGAATTCTCTATTTCGTAATAGGTAGGTACTTAGGTAGGTACTAGGTAGAGGTTATACCAAAATATATTAGGATAGCGATTGGCGGGCCAGAGGGTCCAAAGCAATATCTGAGGCTGCAACCGGTCAAAATGAGATAGATAAGGTTATATTCCGATTGCGATGTACGATGATTGTAGCAGCGTTGCTGTTACAATATTGCTGGTGTAGCGTTGTACTAGCGGGAACGGGTGATATTTACCGTCAATTTCCTTAATCAATTGAGTTGCTTTCGTTGCCGCATTACTGTTGTGATGGAAAAAGTCGTATGGCGACTGCAGCAGGATTGTTATTGAACCAATGACACAGGCAATGTTAATAATTGATAAAACGGTGACGGATTGAAAGTTCTAATCACGACAGCAATGCAGCAAAGATAGCTACATCGTTTTTTATTTAATGACATTTGCCTGTGACAAGGCTGCAGTAGTAACGCTGCAATAGCAATGCTTTTACAACCGAAATGTAACCTAAGATGTATTGAGAAAGGGTTACATGTAAACCACACTAAATAAAATGTTATCAAAACTAGCGTATTCCGACGGAGACCCGCAATTAATGGACTCTCCCAGGATCCTTAATAATCGTTAAAACAACGTAAAAGCATGCCGGTCGTAATTCTGTTAGTGGTCACTGATGTGACGCACATATTCGTGATACACTTTCGAGCCTGTCTTTAGGGAGCGACCCTAAAACGACGGACCAACCCTTCGTCAGACTACTGGTAATATTTTATCGCTTCGGTGCCACCTACCAACATCGGACCCGGATAATTTGTTTCGATAAATGGTGAGTTTAACAAGGCTTTCCTGTGCCCTTTTGTACAGGGCGGCGAGGTGCGAGAGAAAGTCAGGTGAGACTTTCACCGCCGTAAATTGTCCTATCTCGCATGATTATCCATTATTAAGTGCGATAAGATACTTTACAAATTAGGGATTAATTCTACTCGTATTGTTTGGAAGTGTTTGTAATGCAAAACACATTATATTAGACTGCGCCCTACGGCTATTTTGATTAATTTGTACCTAACTCAATAAATACAAACGCTTCTTATACTCGTACAATAGGTAAGTGTTTATGTTGTATAATATATATACCTACAAGTACCTACATACGACATAAACACATGATAACAACAATGATGATACAATTTTGACCTTCTCATGAGAAGGTCAAAATTGATCATGATCAATTCCCTTTTTAGAAAGAAACTAGAAACTAGAAAGACATTTCCCGAGAAATTCGTCTAAGCAGGCGTTGCTAATCTTAGCACTAAAATCTCTGAGAGAAATCTTCAATATTTCTCAGAGGTAGTCGTGACGTAACTTCGATAGGTAAGCTCACAATGCGGTAATATTCGGCGAACACCCGAAGAAGCTGTTTGTGCCTGACGTTACCATGAAAAGCGTGATTTACCTGCCTCCAGGGAAATACCATCGAACGCCCGGCTGCGATGCGGGTAATACGCACGCAGCTCTAATTCAGCTAATCTCCCTTTCTCGACTCTGCGGTTACAGGGTTACATGTCATGATCCCGGCTAAGTGATATCTTAATGTTATCTCGTGCGAGATTACCTACTGTCGGGATTCTTCGCAATAAATTTCCTTATGCTTCCGCGTAGCGGAACGTTGCGAGTCATTTGCCGTCGACGTAATTTGTTCTAGCATTTTGATAAAGGCCTGTCATCAAAATAAAACATAGATAATGCCAACAGTGATATAAATTAGTTATGACTAGAAATTTTATAGGCCTAGTGTTGGTAGCTACGTTCAATTTACGGCGGCATGTAAATTGTAAATATTAGCGCTCGTCGTATATTTAAAAGGAGCTTCATACTATAAAAGTTCTAAAGAAACAGAAATTCTAAATGTAAAAGTAAATCCAAAATATTACTAAAATTTGAATTACCTATTTACTAAAATCTTTAGAAATATAGTGCAATCTATACAATTAGGTACTTATGTAAATATCACGCTGAAACAGTACCTAGCAATTGATCCACAGAACTAGTCAAATAAGGCATTTACTATTCATATCCTTAGTTGTTATCGATTCGATTGTATCGGAAAGGCAGAGTTAAATCGGAGTCGAGTCAGGAGAGTTAACGAGTTAGACTCCCAAGCAATATTACAACACGAAACATTGACAATTCACTATTACGTGAAATGAATTATTTTTGCGACATTTATAGAAAAGCAGCAACCGTTACTGAATGAAATAAAGGCCACGGGGCAATATTCAGAAACCAAAAGTCATTACGAAATAAATATGAATTTTAGTGCTACGGGTCCCAAGTTTGGTGTGGATCGCATCTAGAGCGAACGAGCTCCCGCAAGAATATCTTTCCCAATAATTTGAAAACATCCAAAAATCAGACTCATGGTTAAAATAATCATCTGTCACGCCAAATTGACAAGCGTAAATAAACTGAATAATTTACAATACATGTAAATCACGACGTCGCAAAAGATACTAAACGACGGTATAGTATTGTCTATCACTGGAGTCTTTTATTCCTTTCAATTCTCGTGAAGGTGATACAAAGGACTGTTTGCATAAATCCTGACTGTCGAATAAATGGCTTTTATGCCTCTACTTATCGTCTCTCGGATCTATAACGGCTCCACCGGGGTTTATTAAGCCAGATGCCCGATGTTTATTCACAATCTTTATTTTTATACTGCGATCGAACTGTTGGTGTCTGTTTGGTCTGAATTAAATCCAATTTTAACGTTAACACGGCCATTGATGTGTTTGAATAAAGTCTAAAGGAAAAATATGTGTTAACCGATATCGAGGCCAACATTGTTAGCAGTGGTGAAGAAAAAGCCCTTCAGATTCCCAGTAAGAGCAAACGTTATCATATCTGCCATGCCTCTGAATATATAGGACGTGTAAAAACCCGTTTAGAGAGGTTATCTCTTGTAGAAAATTGCTTTGCATCTCTAAGGAAATAACGCGGCAAGGATATTCGTTTTGCGAAACTTCCAGAATCAGTTTCGCGACATTAAATGCCAGCGATTGATGTTTACCTATGCCAAAAAAAAATTATAGGTATATATTTAGGTACCTACATACAAGCATCATTTTGATGCGACTTAAAAATAAGATGTGCAGTGCGTGTGTTTATTTTTTATTATTAAATTCTCAATATTTATTTATATTCTTTCACCATTGACAAATCATTCTTCTGTGATCCACGAAAACAAAAAAAAATATCCTCGTACCAGGTAGGTAGGTATACGAGTTTGTTTAGAATTGCTAATTATAAAGGTGGTTTAAGCGCAGCATACCATAGATTTTTATACAATAAAGGTCCACTGTTAAAAAGTATGTTATTATGAATATAGAGGAGTGAGTAGTCTGAACACTGAAGTAAATGGAATATTTAAATTTGCTTGCGTGCGGAGGCGTGCGGGCGGCGCGGCGTCACGCGAGTGCTCATGACAGATACTGCACACTCCACCATATCATATACCTACCCTCACATAAAAGTTACATACCCAAAGTGACTCAGTAGCGAGTGCTTTATGCTCACTCATGTTTCGTCATAACTTTTATGTGCTGCTTTTAACCGCCGAAACACTGACAAAATATGTGAATGGCGGAAAAATCGTAACGTAACATTTTCGAACTTAACACCCAGTTTTACATATGAATAGGGTCTTAAGTCGGTCACGGAAACGGGGTTGAAGCTTTTATCTATATATTTCACATCTAATTGTGCTAGCTGGCAGGTCATCTAACGACGTCAATTACAGGGTGGGTTCAGTGCAAGGGGAGTGCAGTCGGAGAGCCCGGTGACTCACCAGCGCGCCCAGACGGCGCCGGCACGCACTGTCTTGTCCCACCCTATAAAACTGCAGCGACGTACTCGTTGCGCACAACTCTAGCTCATATAGCTCCCGACACGGGTAACGAACTACTCTTTACCCCTTTGTAAAGAGAATTTCGAGACACACGCGAAAACAAAGGAAGAAACTAACTCGCCTGTCTGGGCTATTGGCGTCCTGTGCCAGCTTGGCATACTAAGTGACGCAGTAACTTTAAATTGTTATTTAATAGTTACGCGTATACAAAAGTAGTTGGGAATACGATTTACATTACTAATTGGTGTTGGATTTATGTCCCAGTTAAGGTTCCATTCAGGTTATATTTACGATTGTTCAGAATTCGCAATTTGGTAGTGACGTGTAACGTCCATGGACTTGCAACATTTTACATTTAGGTATATAATGTTTTACTATTTTAAGAAGTCGGTGAAATATTTCGAGGTCTGCTATTTCTATTTTTTTCTAAGACGTAGCATGTAGGTGATGGGAATTTCAGCTCTGCATTGGTTGCTTGTGGTTAGACGAACGGCGCCGCGGTTGCCAGTCACGACTGCTTCGAAACGGAAAAACGTACTTTATCATCCTTTAGGTATATCGGCATAAAAGAAAGCCGGTATACTTTAAACTTGAAACTAAAGTCAATATCAGATACTACGTATAATCTATTTAGTCCCACGCACAGTACTTCTATAAAGATCGTATAACTTTAGAAACTAGAATAGTGTTCTGTACTGTATATTTATATTTATTAAAAAGTAAACACTTAAAGTGATTCAAATCCAAATGATTTATTCCTTAGTTTTATTTAAGATTTGCCCTTATTTAAAGCTAAGAAACACTGAAATACTGAATCGCTTTTAGTTGGACATTCAAAACATGACGCTAAAGAAATTGTATAGGTAAACAGAAGACCGAAAAATGTTTCGCATTTGCCGAAAAACTCTTGCAAAGCGGCGAATTTCCTTAAAGAGTTTGTTCCCACAAATAACTTGTTATGTCAAGCACCTGGATTTAAATGTCGCTGTGAAAAGTGTCTTGTTATTTATTTCTTATGAGGAATTTAGTTGTTAAACACACAAGTAGGGATGTAGTCAGTCAGTCTAAGCTTACTGCATTGCTGCAATAACGTAACCTAGGTACTTACCTGAACAAGCTTTTAGAGTTTAGAGATTGTAGTATTTTGTGCGTTGTTGCTCTTGTTTTTTGTTGAGAATCAGTTGTTTACCAACTGCATATAAACAATGCAAAAATCATGAATGAAAGTCAAACATCTAGTTCCTGTTGCTGTTCTAGAACAGCGGTAGGTACATTCGCATTTAGCGCTCCAAATGCCTCTAAGCTCTAAATTATATTTTAAACGTGATGTCACGTATTTGTACCAGCCGTCCCAATGTACGGAAAAACAAAAAAAAATGATTTGACGGTCAAGCAATTTAGTTTTTACTTTTTTATGATAACCTGATATTTTTTTATCCATTTAACTAAAACAACTTTTATTTTCACTAGAGTAGAAATTGGATAAGCGTCAAATCCCTAGTTATGTGCATGTTAACTATAACTTTAAACTGTAGTAACAACCTGAAGTTAAATGTATAGAATGTGAACTATGTAAATAAATATCAAATTCAATTAGGTACCTATAGGTATTACGCACAGCACTTAGTACCTATGTTAGTAGGCTTCTTTATACAGGCTATACAGCGTTGCCATATATAGATACGTACTTGAATATAGCAGGTTAAACTTTATTTTGACAAATTAAACGCTAACAAACTCTTAATATTAGAGTTAGACCAAGAAAAGTCTGCAGCGATTTTGATAGCCCACGCAGTGCAACTGTTATTTTAAACGTCAAATTTCTATGAAATTATGACTTATATATAAATAACACTTGCACTGCGTGTGCTATCAAAATCGCTGCAGACTTTTCTTGGTCTAACTCTATAAATTCAGAAATTGAGTAAATCCTGGATTCATTGGAATTGTCCCAGCATATAAAGTAGGGAGGAGACGGGCGGCCAGACGTACGCACACGCTTTTTATAGACGGACGCCGCAAATAAAGTTTAATATGTTGCGCGCCGGCGTCTCGCGTCTGCAGCGTCACCTTATTTTAGATCAGCCTATTCACAATGCATTGTCTCAACTGTAATCTTGGCTCCCGTATTACTTGACCTAGAGATTCTTAACAAATATGCGTAATCTGTGAACACATTTACACTGGTTTCCATGAACTAGACTTTGTAACCTAACAGTGAAGCGGAGTTTCCAAGCGAACATTTCTTTCGAGTTGAGCCTCTATATATCATGGGATGAGCTCGATACTTTACGATAGCTATGGTAGTAATTTAGGATTTAACAATGGAAAATGGAGCTGTGGCAGAGTGAAAAGGTGGAAACTCGTAAAATAAACTGGGATGAGATCAACACGAGCAGGAAGGTTAACTTAAATTTTATAAAAGGAACTTGTATCTCACACCTGTCATGTTACATAATTATTAATATATGTGACGTTCTCGAGAAAAAGTTAAACACATCGCAGTAGCGCCTTAGGTAATAACTACCGAAAATATGTTACCTTTTGTTTGACAACGACACAATTAGAGGTGAATTATTGTAAACGTTCGTATTCTACGACCGACGCAAAAATACAATACAAATAGGCTGTAATAGAATAAATTTTTCAAAACCCTTAATCAGTTGGAAAGGCAGTCAATTATTCCGAAACTCGGTTGTATTCTATATTTGTTAAATTAATATTCTGGCGCACAAAGTCCATTGCTTTCTAAATCCCCAAATCATTTCAAACTATCTCTGTTGAACAAAGCATTTGAATAACTAAGTAACTTTATTTAATGAAACATTAAATGGTTTCACAAAATTATTCAACGGCTTCTATTATTCGTGATGAATAAGATTTGTACAATGAAAATGTAATAATAGCTTTAAATCTTTGTAGTGTAAGATGTATGAGAGATAATAAACGTAATTCGACTTACATTATCGAGTAGGTACATACAAGGGCCAAAACACGAGTATTTGCTACACACCTACGTGTTTAGAATATATCAAATACCTAACTCACTTTATGAATAATCCATTGTTTAATCAGGTAGTAAGACTGCCATTAGACTTTACTCTATTTGTATTAACATATGTAGGTATGTATTATTAACTCTTTATTGTATCTCTCTTTTCTCTTCTCACTCTTCTCAGCATATTTGCGTCCACTGCTGAAGTTGCTGAACATATGCCTCTTTCATGGATTTCCATGTTGTTCTGTATGCGGCGGTTCTATGCCAGGTCGGCCCTGCCGTCTTTCTAATGTCGTCCGACCATCTGGCTCGTGGTTTTCCATCCCTCCGGCTTCCCAGTCGAGGTCTCCAGAACAGTACTCGCTGGCCCCATCGGTCGTCATCCCTGCGACAAATATAGCCGGCCCATTCCCACTTCAATTGCGCAATTCTTTTGGCGATGTCGGTAACTTTCGTGCGTATATCGTATAGAAGACACAAAGACACAAGTACAGGATAGGCATAGGATAGGCTACTTACAAAGGCGAATTTAAAGGATCCCTTTAAAGGACCTCTTCCAGTTACCCTTTGAGTAGATGAGAATTGATGCAGAATGGTAGACACGCTTATCACCTAAGTAGGACAATAGACTAGCTAATAGAGGAAATCAATAAAAAAATAAAAAAAACCGGTCAAGTGCGAGAGACACGCTTATCACTTAGGTAGGACAATAGACTAGCTAGAGGAAATCAATAAAAAAATTAAAAAAACCGGTCAAGTGCGAGTTCGTCGTTTAACTCGCGCACCGACGGTTCCATACAAACTTTCAATTTTCTCATGTAACTATATAAGTAATGACTCATGAGTTCTCGAGATATTTAGCAATGTGACAGACAGACAGACGGAGAGAGTTGCACCATAAGCATTCCTTTTGTACCTTTTTAGTACAGAACCCTAAAAAGGGCCATTGAGAGTTTTATTACCCGATGAAATGACATGATAACTACGTAGGTAACTAAATATTTTCCGGGTTCAGTTTCAGTTTAGACCACGTTTTGATAATAGTTGTAAGTATGCTTGTTGTAATTGATGTACGTAAAATGAACGTCCGCTTAAAAAGTTACGAGATTTCCTGCTGGTCAGTGGACTGACATATAAATAAAGTAGCGCGACCTTGACCTGATGTTCCCAAGCCATTAGTAGTTCCATACTTAATGGATATCTATCTACTCACACTCGAGACTAACGTACAACTCACGTCTTAGCCACAAGTCGAAGCTCGTGAACTTACGACAACTTTTAAGTGTCACTGTTTCCACTTATTGTGTAAAAAGAGCGTATATTTATGTAACAATTATGTCGGCTACGTCTTTCAGGATTCTAAGCTAAAAGAAACCTATTTCGGATAATAGGTAAGTAGTTAGTAGGTAAGTAATCTTCGGTATAAAAAGGGGACCGAACGGGATATTTTTATCTTTCCATGAAAGTTTTCGTCAATATTTGTTAATGTTTTATGACGTGGTGGCGTTTTAAGAACCTATTTAATACCTTCTCTAAATCTGTTGAAATGTATTCAGAATAATTGTTTTTGGGAACGTCATTAGGCTTAGGATCAAACGTAAGGTATTATATTCTAATTTATAAATAAGTAGCGCCTGAACATCAATATTATGAGTAGGCAAACCATATTTTGGCTTACTTCGTCGTCATAAAATAGACAAGCTGGTGTGATTCGAGTACCATGGATGCCAAGCCACAGATTGACCTATATCTACCTAGATTTAGTTACCTACCCAGAACCGGTCATTACACACTGCATTTACATCGGGTGATATGTAGTTAACTAACTAAAGGAACCTCAATCGCATATAACAATAGCAAGGTAAAGCTTGTCCGAATTCTCTTTGACCGACTTGCGAGTCTTGCAACGAATCCCAGACCCGTACGACTAAAACTCATTTACTATTCAGTAGTTACGGTAATTAAACTAATACCTGTTGAGAATACTATTTGAGTATAATAATGCCCTAGTAGCCCGAAGGTGGCCTTTGTTACTTAATAAGAACATTTTGTTTATTAATAAAATACTCGGCGCGCACAAATTGTTAGCAGAAATCGCAAAGCGTCTGGTTGACGTAACTGGTGATCGCAGAATTGGCGGTTTCCTCGGACAACGTATCAGCATTGCGATACAACGAGGAAATGCCGCCAGCATCCTTGGTAAGTATACTTGCAAATGCCTCAAGGGCCTATTTTAGATTTAAACTAGTTATTAATTTAGTTTAGTAGTAGGTACAGTTGTATATGTATAACAATTATGTACCTAAATAAAATAGTTCCAAACATCATATATGTTTGTATTTAAATGACAACAAATGCGTTTAATGCGTAATGAGTAATGACACATTTATTCAGAAAATCAAAACCGACCAAGAGCATGCGGACCACGCATAGTTATAATCGTACATATAGGTATACTTTCATACAATACCTACATCCAAAACGAGTAAGTACCTAACAAACAATAAAAAAAATGAATATTTAGGTAAGTATTGGCTTCTTATCTAAGAACGAAGGAGGAATTGAAAGAATCAGGTAGGTACTATAATTGTATATATATTACTTATACTTATCCACTTATATTTCATTATTGTACAAATGGCTACGGGGCTACTAAATAGTCACAGCTGCAGGTCGAAATGATAGAAACTTGCGAGATTACATAAACGCACATAATCAATTACCTACTCCACTTTATTATGTTCTAGATTCCAGAGCGACCACGTCAAGCCTATGTTTAGACTTTGGAGTAATAGGTAAATAGAGAAGAACCGGTGTTTTAAATCAGCGCCGAGAGTGTGGGCGCTGTGCGCAGCTTGCGATGGCAAAAAATACGGATTCGGCGAATCGGCACCTGCTGCGGTTAAAAACATTAAAAAATGTAAATGCTAACACGTTTTGTACAAACAGCGAGATCCTAAGGCTTGATAAATACAATTAAAAACCTGTCGCGTGCTGTTCTGAGAACGCTTGTAGTGACCATAAAGTAATTTTGGAGTTGCAGTAAAACTTATTGAAATAATTTAGACGTTGCACTGAAATAACCTTGGCGTGAAATTTATCTCGTGAATTTAACGAGGGAGCACTGAAAATTCCACGCCCTGTCCTCCGCGCCACTTGTCAAAAGACGTTTAACTGAATGAGAATAGCACGCGCGCGCATTTTCTATGTCCTTGAAGTTCCACTGCAACTGAACAGCTATTTTTGCTTTACTGCTGGTTCTATTCGTGGCTGTGAGCTGTACTTGAGATTAAATATTATGATTATGGCCACTGCTTTTGTTTTCCTAGGTGGTTCGCTCGCATTTCCAATTGCACGTTTCGTAAACACTCCGGAGTCAGAGAGAAGTATATTAATAATTAATCCAATCGCCTCCATACAAAGCCGCGCTCTCATCATTGTCGTAGATGGCGCTATTTATTATCTTTACATTTAGCAATATGTGTTGAAGCTGCGGAAACAGGCACAAAATCTGTATTGCGCTGCAGGTGTAAAATTGTAAATCGCGTTTGATCGTTTCCTTTTACGTTTTATGATTGGTTTCCTGCAAAGACATCAATTCAATTGCAGATTAAACTTATTGATTTCAAATCGTATCCAAGACATGGTCAGTGATCTAGTTACAGTTAATTATTGCAAGCTGAGGTAAATAACGGTCGCGTCGCACCCCCAGCCCGCCCCTAGGAGTAGCGGCTAATTGCAGTAGAAAAACCCGGCGCATGCGGCTAACGGCAGTATGGAACTGTGGAAATATATAGAAGGCAGAGTTGCCACTTGATTGTCGGCTTTCTTCGAATCCATTCGACGTTCGTTTATTATTAAAGCTTTGGCTTTGTCGGTGTTCCAAAGTTGGCACGAATGAAATGAAAGAAACAAATGACACCTATCGCTGCGTAAATGACCTTCTTTGAAATCAACTTGTTGAGATACCTATAGGTAATAATTTTGACAGCCTATTTGTTTTCTTGATAATTAAATCTATCCAGGCCAGCCTTTATATACAGACCCATTTATGTTCTTAATAGACAACCTTTTATCTACAATTAATCATATTAAATAGGTAATAAAATAACCGCCGAAAAAAAACTAAAAGGAAATAAAAAAACCGGCAGTAACACGAAACGAGTCGACCAACAAAAACAATAGCACACTGAAAAGAAAAAAATAATTATTTTGTCTTCAATAACGCAAGTGAATACCTATAAACTATGTATATACATACTTCTGAAATCAATTACACAAATCTGCGTATTTATATATTTACAATCTGTTATTTTTGGAGTCGGTGCAGGTGCTTCACTAAGGTGCTCAAGTTTGTTTGAGGCTGGCACTGGCAATTTACGTAAAAGATATTTTTTTGCTGTGGGCTACCGTTTACGAGTTATTTACGAAAAACAAGAAAAATAAACGATTGTAGAACAAATTATAAGTAACTTTCCCACATTCATAATATTTTGTATTGAGAGCACTCTGACCCACGCTTAATATTATTTTTTATGTCCCATTTATCAACAGTTTTGTACGGTGTGCAGTAACAAACCAGCTATATCAGACATGCGGGGAGTCGTTTTCCGAGAAGTGCCGAAAACTGGGCAACATGCAATACTCGTATACAGGGAAATCCTTCGGGGCGTGCGTCAACAACATAATAAACTATTGCGCTAACGCAAATAAAGTGTGGCTAGTTACTTGTTAGTTATGTACACTGTGGCGTTAACATAAATACATATAATATAAGGCCACCAATTTATATATACCTTACCTACTAGATTTATATAAATTCGTAAATAGAATGGTAAGTAGGTTGAGTTAGACCAAGCTAAGTTGGGAGCAATTTTGAAAGCCCAGACTGTGCAAGTGTTATTTTAAACGTCAAACTTCTACGAAATGATGAGTATGGTGACGTTTAAGGGTCAAACAGATCACTGTGTTATGTCTTTCCTGTAGACATACACAATAGTTAAGGGCTATAAAGGTTAATTTTCTTATTTAACCCTTATCCACGTGAAAAGGTCCTCCTTTTATTTAAAGAACTATGATAAAATCATTACTTACATGCCCACAAGCTGTTAACTATTGCCCACAGGAGAGAAAACTAGTGTGTTATCGCGAACAGTACATTTTTCTCTCCTGTGGGCAATAGTTAACAGCTTGTGGGCATGTAAGCAATGATTTTATCATGGTTCTCTAAATAAAAGGAGGACCTTTTCACGTGGATAAGGGTTAAATAAGAAAATTAACCTTTATAGCCCTTAACTCTAGTGTATGTCTACAGGAAAGACATAACACAGTGATCTGTTTGACCCTTAAATAAGTTTCCAATTCATTGTGATAAATTGCTCATTTTCTGTCTATTTAACTAGATTTAGTTATACAATTCAACATGTGTCAACAACCCTATTGTATAGGTTACAATCTAAATTGTGATGTATGTTTATCGTTTACTTACCAACATGCTTCGATATTATTTAGGATGAGAAATATGAAGACAGGTTATGTAGGTAGGTCCTCCTTTTATTTAAACCTGAAAATAAAGAAAATTACTATTAAGGTCATGAAAAATAAAAGTTTAATACTTTTAGATAAATAGAAGTACTTAAAAAATATCGTGTGTCTAATACATATACACATGAGTAAAAAAGGTTACTTAGTATTTCTTAGGTACAACCATACCCATTGATTACAACTGCATAAGTGACAATACCGCAGGTAATTGTTTACTATGACTGGTTAATTTATTAAAGACTCGTTAGGTACGTAGTAGCTCCGCGAAGGTTGTATGTAAAAGCGGTATTAAACGGCCTAGTACAAGAACGGGTTGGTCCAGGAATTTAATTATTACGAAGGCTCCATTTATGCATAGTTTAGTGGAAACCGTGGAAAGGTCCAGCGGCACCTGCTCTCGTTAGCCGTATTATACCAGCTGCCTCCATGTGCCCTTACGTAAAATATTCAAAACATTATAAGATTATAACAGTCATGTTTTTCATCCAGCTCTCTTATTCTGAGAATGGTTTGTGGTCTTGTGGTGTGTAGAGACATAAGAAGCAGGTTAAAAGTCATATATGATTCGAACTTGGGCCGGCAAGTGTGGTGTTTCCTATTTTTCACCGTCCCATGTTAAGGTACTCATACTCCACTTCTAGAAGGTCGGTAGAGCAGAAGGAGCGAAGCTGTTCCTTTTTGACTGTGCCTGAGCGACTTACCAATTACGATACCCTATGACAGTTCCTTGTATTAATTTCCACATTGACCTTAAGTTGGTGTAGAAAGATGACAGTTGACTAGCCAAGGAAGATTTCGAATTTCGAAGAAAATACGGTGATTAACATGTTTCTCAAGAATGTTAACGAATGTATGTATTACTAAATATTAATGAGTAAAACCTAGAGACCCAGATCTGACTTACAACTGCGGGTCACTTTGTTAGGTAACAGAGTGGTTGGGTAAATAATATATTTGCGAGACTAATTCGAAAATAACTTACGAACATCCAATATAGTTACGGAAAGGTCATCAAAGTTCAATGTCCGTGACACCATAAGTGAGTGCAGGTGCTCGGCAGCTGTATTCAGTCCCTTGGCTGCACAATGTCACATGTGGTTATCACGCCCGAACTCCTATACGACGTTATTCTATTAGGGATATTACTTAAGTCTCCATTCGCGCACGCGTCGACTTTAATTAGAAATGTCAACAAGAAATAAAGTATGTGTTTATACATGGATACCGAGAACCTAATCCAGCAAGAAAACACGACGACACTACTAAAACAGCAGGTTTGTTAAGACACACACACGTTTGTGTACACTAAACTCCAACATTTTAACCTTTATTTTTATAAGTTAATGTCTTACAAGTAAATCCCTTTTAGGTTCAGCGTTATGTAAACATTTTAGGCCCTTACTTTAGGTAATTAAATGCTGAATTCGATTTCGTTATATTTTATTGTAACGTATCAATTGGTAGCTGCGTATCATCATGTGATATTAATCTCTCGTGATGTTCTTCTTACATAACCGCTAGTCAAAAAGCGTTGCTTGTTATAGCTTTAATCATTTAGCAACCTTAGTTATGATTAACTATATTCACGTATTAATTGGTCTCACAGTTAAATTAATAGGGAACCTTGAGAGCTAATCATCGTAAAACACGTGCATACACGTGTCGGAGATGTCTTAACCTCTTTGATTACGGAAAACATAGTTAGACAGGTACAGTATTCTTTAAATTCAAAACGAATTATTTTGAAGCTCACAACTATGCCATTAGGTTACTTAAAGTGTAAAAAATATTGATTTAGGAAATCAAGGAGTTTTTTTATATACTTACATACATTAAGATAATATATGAGTGACGCCTTAGTAAATGATTTGCCTTGATTTATACGCATTGACTTCTTATGTGATATCTTTCCAATGTTTTCAAGTATGTATTTCGAACGCTTCAACGATACTTTGGTCGTATGTTGAGGACAAGTTAATTTAAAAGATTAGCCTACATACCAGAAACCTTTTCTTTGCATTTTAAGATACTTAAACACCTGAGATAAAAAAACATATACTACTGATATGTTTATTTCGTTAATATCTTAATATGACTTCCATGGCCGTATTATGGATGATTAATGGTTGTTTGCAGTAATTTATTTACAGTCGGGCGAACAATGCCGACAATGTCAAGGTGCATGGGACTGCGTAAACAGCGGGTCGAAACTTACGATCATGTATCGTTTTAATTTAAGGGTGCTAAATGTCAGCATACTGTATCAATTGACCTTTCCTACACTTGACTGCATTCTTTGGCGTTGCTAACCGTCAGTATTGTATCTGTACTATATTTTTTATTGAGTTTTAAGAATACGCTCTTGAGTTTTTTAATATTAATTTGTTTAATCGGTACATATATCAGTATAGTTATGAAAATATATATTTTTTATATCATGTTTATACCATCTTTATGTATATTACGAAGGTTGTAATTGTTATTTGTTTCATAAGTAAAATAAAAATGCTTTATGTTTCAACGATGAGCAAGAATGCTTCCATGCGCCGTTTTACGTTGTACTTGACACATAAATATCAACATCATTATTATGGTAATTGCAATACCTGCTTGGTAAGTCTAAAGTACGTACAAGCAAGTACTACGAAATCTTAAGTAGAATCGTAATTTCAAAGGACACTGATTTAACTACCTAAGCTACTGTAATTGTCTGTTGTAATCATTATGACTTATTGCATAATAAATACTTAAACTATATTTAATTCTCGTGTTTAAATAGCATTAAAATCCAAATGTTAAGAATATTCAAAAATAATTTTGCCCTTTGTGACATTAGGGTTTGTCATTAGGTAGCTACTTAAATAAAATAGTGTCATGTTTTATATAAGTACGATAATTTCGTAATAAAATGATTGAAATATTGATAACAATATATATTATCCTTTTGGCATAATCATCAATCAGGACCAATCTTCATTAAGTATCAAATTAATGATACTTAATAGCCCATACAAATTTTGACTTACAATCCCATATTAATCCCATATTCCGGTTTAGTGAACAGATAATTGGACAAATAGCTGCAAGGAAACGAGGGAGTGAAACACCATTCGTTTCCGTATTTGTGAGCTGAGCTATTGTGAGCGGATTCTATAAACTGTTGATTGCATTCTGCGGCGGCGCCTCGAACCGCATTCGACTGCCTGCTCCATCAACTTCCTATCTTACTCGATAGTTTTACGGCAAACGCGACCATATTATTTGTAGAATAAATACCATTATATCATTTTTGAATGTATTGAAGATGTCGGCTGAGAGGTTAACTACGCATTAGACCGAAGCAGAATGCGTTGTGCGAGCGCTTGTGCATTTGTGCATACACAATTATTATTAATCAGTATGGACCCTTTGTCGCGTACCACTCCAGCAGGGCGACCGCGGGGTGAGGTGCGAGCGGGGGGCAGCCAAGATGTCCGGGGACTTGCCCACTAGCCACCGCGGCTATAACTCGGCTCCGTCGAATTTGTAATATTTTTTATTATCATTAAACTCATAGTAAATCATTTAGAGTTCATATTTAGCGTCCATAGAATCAGGATAGCCCCTCAACATTGGTCTTCGAGCCTACAAATCAAGAACCAGCGAGTAACTACGAATTAACTGTCCAGCCAACGTGTCCGTGCACCGCCATTGTCACAGCGCAGTTAACTATTCGAAATTACAAGCTAAGTTACGTCGAGTTCGCCGCAAGAAACAAGCTAAGTCCACTAAAAATACTTCGAGAAGGGATCTACAAGCCTTTACGGACGGATTTAAGGAACCAGAAGCCCAGGATTACTAGAAACCAGCTAAGTTCCCATCCACTCCCTTTCTTATAAGTGCCTACTTAGGTATCATTACAAAATTACTAGTGTCACAAATCATATTAGAAACTAGATTACAACGTAAAGCATACCTTATTTACATAATAAACAGTGCATTAAATACGAATCCTCATAAAGTGCAACTATAGATATCTACTAGTCATCGTTATCTTGTTGCACCTAACGGTAAAAAATCACATGTTTACGCCGTCAGTACTAGTTGCCGGCTCATAGCAATTACAACTAAATTAACTAAAATCCTTGCCTATTGTGATTAAAGTACAGTTATTTTAACGTTTAGTGCTTAAAATAAGAACATTATATACTTATATTTTTTTCAATCCATACAAGCATATAAACTATTTGGACCTACAAAGTATATAAGTGCAAATAATTTTAACCTAAAATTACTAATTACGAGTAAGTGTTGTTTACATTCGTTTCCTGTTGATTGTTTTAGCATTGCAGTATCGTTTTTGGAGGTGAAAAATGACTGACGCCATTTTAAAAGAAAATATTAAGCGTCGTGGTACTTGTAAGGCTCAGTTAACTAATTTCAATACCTATTTGAGTGAATTACCAGGAAAATTAACTCCTCATCAAAGGTTTGAGCTCGAGCTGCGCATTTCGAGGTTGGAATTAGTGTTTAATGACTTCCATGACGTGCAATTACAGATAGAATGTGCCCATGAGGATGCTGCCGAGCAATACAGCCAGCGAAATACCTTCGAGGCAACATACTACAGCAGCATCGCTCGCGCCCAGCTCCTGCTGAGCGAGGCGGAGGGACCTGCAGTCAGTAATGCTAAATCATCACCAGCCGATATGAAGGTGACGGATGTGAAGCACACAAAGGTAAAATTGCCTGAAATAAACCTTACTAAGTTTGACGGTACGTACAGTCAATGGTTGGAGTTTCGTGACATGTATGAATCTATGATTCATAACGATACTAGCTTATCCGATATTACGAAGTTTCATTACTTACGATCTTACTTAGAAGGCAGTGCGTCGCTCGTGATTAAATCAATCGAATTTAGTGCATCGAACTACCAAATTGCATGGGAGCTTGTGTGTGACAGATACAACAATAAACGCTTGCTTATATCTAATCACGTTAAAGCCTTATTTAACGTATTTGCAGTACAAAAAGATACAGCTTTTCAGCTACGCAGGTTAATTGATACTTTCGTAAAAAACCTAAAGTCCTTGCAAATATTAAAGGAACCAGTTGATAAGTGGGACACATTATTGACTTATATTGTGTGTACCAAGCTAGACACCCAGACATTATTTGAGTGGGAAAAATACAAATTAACATTAGAAGGCGATTCTAACACATTTGACGATTTGGTCAAATTTGTTAGGATGCGGGCCGATTTACTAGAAACTCTTGAACAAAGAAATGTTAGGCAAGAGAAGCCGCGAGCCTTGGTCACTTATGATTCACCTACTAAAACTAATATTACCAATAACAATACCAAATCGTGTCCTGTATGCAATTCGAGCGTTCACAACATTTACAATTGCAAAACATTTCTAGACTTGAATGCTATGGATAGGGAAAACAAGGCCCTAGGTTTGAATCTGTGTCTCAATTGTCTCCGCCATGGGCATCCTACCAATAAGTGTCGTTTAAGCCCGTGCAGAGTTTGCAGGAAAAAACATAACACTATTTTGCACTCGACTAAACCGACTGCGCGTGATAACAATGCGCCGAGTACCTCGGTACCTAGCACAAGCGGTCTCGCGCTGCCCGTCGCGGTCGCGCCACCTGCGTCCGCGCCGACCGAACCGGCCGCGTCTGCGCCTGCTGGCCAGGCGGACGGCGCGACCACCGCACCTGCGCCTATTAGCCTGGTTTGCGCCGAGCCGCAAGAAGGGGTATTGACAACCGCTATAGTTGACGTGCGCGCTGCTAACAATAACACTTATCCAGTACGTATAATGCTAGATTGTGGTAGTACTATACATTTTATAACTGAGCGGTTGTGCACAGAGTTGAATCTGGAAACAAAAGAATGTTTAATTTCGATAACAGGAATAAATGAACATGAATCAATTCTAAATAAAACTTGTACGGTTAATATAAAATCAAAATACAGTGATTATGCAATTGAGATAAGCTGTACGGTCATACCTGTAATTAGTAGGCCGTGGCCATGTGAACCAATGAATATTGAAGCATTCAATATACCCAAAAACGTCAAATTGGCTGATCCTAATTTTTATGAAATGTCCAATATTGACATCCTACTAGGGAACAAGATATTTTGGGGTTTATTAGGCTCAAGGCAAATCGACTTAGATAACACAAATTTAATTTTGCATGAAACAAAATTGGGCTGGGTCCTAGGAGGCTCGGAACCAGGCATGACGGATATATGCGCGTTCGCACATGCACAAAATATCACAAGTACACAAATACAAAACAAAAATAACATAGAAATATGCACAATACAAAAACAATTAGCAAGGTTTTGGGAACTAGATTCCATAACAACTGATTCTACGTCCTTGAGTGTCGAGGAGATGGAATGTGAACAAAGCTTTGTACAAAACACGACACGTTTACCTGACGGTCGATTTTTACTTACCATTCCACTCAAAGAATCGCCTAGCCTATTAGGTGATAGCTATGGCTTAGCAAAACAAAGGTTTCTTTCTTTAGAAAATAAACTACAAAAAAATCCTAGCTTAAAAGAATCCTATACAAAGTTCATTCATGAATATATACAATTGGGTCACATGAGTGAATCACATAACGATAGGTCGCAAATTACCTACTTTGCGCCACATCATGCTGTGTTAAGCGACAGTCTCACAAGCAAATTAAGAGTCGTTTTTGACTGTTCAGCTAAATCGTCATCTGGCTACTCGTTCAATGATTTGCAGCAAGTCGGTCCGACTATACAAGACGATTTGTTTTCAATTTTAACGCGTTTTAGACAACACGATGTGGCCTTGACTGCAGATGTCGCAAAAATGTATCGCCAGTGCGGCGTCGTTGAATCGCAACGACCTTTGCAACAAATATTGTGGAGGGACGACCCCTCCCAACCTATAAAAACATTTCAATTAAATACCTTGACTTATGGTACTTCGTCGGCGGCTTTTCTGGCCATCCGCTGTTTACGACAATTATCAATTGAGTGCGATGATCCTATCATAAAAGAAATCATAGCTAGGGATTTTTATGTCGATGACCTTATCACCGGGTGCTCCTCTGCAGAGGGCGCCACTAGGATCTATACAAAACTTACAGAAGTCTTGAATAGTGCTTGTTTTCCACTGAGAAAATGGAGATCAAACGACACTAGCGTACTCCAAAATATAGCTAATGACAAGACTGTAGGCGCCGAAGGAAACCTGGACCTCTGCCCTGAGCATAGTTCCAAGGTTTTAGGTATTACCTGGAACAGTATCTCCGATAGCTTGTGCATCACAACCAATGCAGACCTTAAGGGCTCTGTCACTAAGCGAAACATATTGTCAACTATCTCTAAGATATTTGACCCCTTAGGTTTGGTCGCACCAACTATTTTAGAAGCCAAGGTCATGATGCAGAAGTTGTGGTTGCACCAGTTATCATGGGACTCGGTTGTCCCTGATGACATAAAAGATGTTTGGCAAGCTTTTGTGCTCACGTTGCACAATCTCAACGAAGTACAAATTCCTAGACATGCAATATGTCACAGTCCTGTCAATTTACAATTACATATCTTCGTGGACGCGTCCGAAGTAGCCTACGGTGCTTGTGCATACGTGCGTTCAACAAACGAACATGACGAAGTGACTGTCAACTTGCTGTGCTCAAAGGGAAAAGTGGCCCCACTTAAACCGTTGACCACCCCCCGTCTGGAATTATGCGCAGCCCTACTAGGTTCTAGGTTGTTTGACAAGATTTTGACATCCATGAGACTGCAATTTGACAGTTGCTTTCTGTGGTCTGACTCAACTATTGTATTGGGTTGGTTGAACATGCATCCAAGTAAGTTGCAAACATTCATTCGTAACAGAATTGCCGAGATACAGTCCACTTGTGCTAACCATACTTGGAGACATGTTCCAACCAACGAAAATCCCGCAGACCACATTTCACGTGGATTGACAGCCAACGAAATAGTGCACAACCAGTTATGGTGGAACGGTCCACAATTTTTATCCCAGCCAGAGCACTCATGGCCTCAATTAAAATTAAAACTAGATACTAGTAACTTACCTGAAGTTAAAACTCAAAATACATGTCTGGCAGTCAGTTCCGGCAATGATGAGCCATTTCCCTTTAACAAATTCTCAGACCTGAAGCGCATGCAACGCACGTTTGCTTATATTACACGATTCATTCACAACACGCGCTTCAAGTCCAACAAAAGAAGTGGCCCACTCAGTGCTGAGGAATTAGACAATGCGTTAAAACATTTAATATTAATTTCACAAAAGGAATCGTTTCCCACGGAATATACTAAGTTAAAATCGGGAACGTCCATCAAAAAATCTACAATTTCGTCACTGAACCCGTACATAGACACGAATGATTTCAATTTAATTAGGGTAGGTGGCAGATTGTCGAATTCTGATTATGAGTATGACAAGGTTCATCCGATTCTATTAAGCAAAAATCATCATATAACTAAACTGTTATTCGAATGTCAACACAAAGCTCTCATGCACACCGGTCCTCAGCACTTGCTCTATTCAATAAGGGAACGGTATTGGCCTATTGGGGGACGCGGTATAGCGAGATCCATTTCACACCAATGTGTAACTTGCCGTCGTTTCGGTGGTCGTACCGTAACTCCAATCATGGGCAATCTACCCAAACAAAGACTTCAACCAGGCTCTCCGTTTATGGAAGTTAATGTGGACTACGCGGGGCCCATAATGATGGCTAATCGTAGGGGGCGTGGTTGTCGTCTCATAAAGGCCTACATTTGTATCTTTGTGTGCTGCAAAACCAAGGCCATACATATCGAGCTGGTTGGCGATTTGAGCACAGCTAACTTTATTGCCGCTCTCAAGAGGTTTATTGCTCGCAGAGGAAAACCTTTAGACATATTTTGCGATAATGGCTCGAATTTTGTGGGCGCGGCTAACGAGCTCAAATCTTTTATTTCACAAAATGCTTCTGATATTTCAGACGCTATAACCTCCGAATCAATAAATTTTCATTTTTTGCCTCCATACGCGCCACACTTCGGTGGCCTACATGAAGCCGGTGTACGATCCATAAAACATCACTTGCGCCGCGTACTAGGTTCGGCCAATCTAACTTATGAGGATTTGTATTCTACACTGACTTATATAGAGGCACTTTTAAATTCACGACCCTTGACCCCACTTAGCTCGGACCAGAATGACTTAGTGCCACTCACACCTGGACACTTCATAATCGGGCGAAGTATGACAGCGATCCCAGAGGCAGATCTCACTTCACGTACCAGATTAGTGGACAGATACCAGAAGATCCAGCAGCTACGCCAGCACTTCTGGGCACGTTGGCAACTGGAGTATATAAGCGAGCTTCAGATCCGAACTAAATGGAGGCAATCGACGAACGGGCAACTAAAGATTGGGACCCTCGTCGTTATTAAAGATAAGCAACAGCCTCCAATAAAATGGCACCTAGGGAGAATACAACGAGTCTTCCCAGGGCGCGACGGTGTTACCCGAGTCGCAGAAATTCAAACTGCCACCGGGCTGCTGCGCAGAGACTTCACCAAGATCTGCCCCTTACCCGTGGACACTGCAGTTGAAGACGATACTTCAAGGTCCGCCGGCATGTCGCGTACCACTCCAGCAGGGCGACCGCGGGGTGAGGTGCGAGCGGGGGGCAGCCAAGATGTCCGGGGACTTGCCCACTAGCCACCGCGGCTATAACTCGGCTCCGTCGAATTTGTAATATTTTTTATTATCATTAAACTCATAGTAAATCATTTAGAGTTCATATTTAGCGTCCATAGAATCAGGATAGCCCCTCAACACCCTTAGGATAATTAGGATACGATAGAAATATTAGAAATACATACAAAAAATCTTAGTAATTATTAAACCTGTCAATAAAATTAAAGAAAATCAATATTTGATTAGGTAATTTATAATTCAGTTATTTAAATTATCATGTAATTTTGACTGATGGAAGAAACATAAATAACGTTTTTTCATGTAAAATAAAGAACATGAATTTAAATTACATTGTTCTCTTAAAACTGTGGACAATCGTTAATTTAATTTCCGTTAGCAATGCAAATAGCAGTGTGGAATGCTGGTTCCAGAGTGTAATAGATACCAACCATCCAGCTCATAAATAGAAGCGTTCAAAACTTTAATTGCAGTTACAGTTTAGAATTATCTTTTTCATTCCTTGGAACAATTTCGTTAATAAGTATTGTCTTTCAGGTGCGAACATGGAAGAGAGCTGTAATACATTAAAGTTATGCATTAGTTTCAGGTCGAGTCTTGCTACTCTTTACAACTATAACTGAGGGCGTTCATAACAGGACTTACTTAGGTACAATAGGGCTAAAAGTTTGTAGACAGGTTCCTACAATTTTAGTTTAAGAATCTTACTTAAAATAAGAAAATACTTTAAAAGTACAGTACATGTACTAAAATATATCTTATCAAGTAAATTATATACTAGAGGTATAAAAAGAAATAAGAATATGTAATGTAAATTGTAATAGAAACAAATGGATTTTTAGACTTGATATCAAATTTCACTTAACCTGGGATAGCAAGCAGGTTTACGGTTATATCCATTGCATTTATTTTGAGTGTCAGTGAAGCGAGTTCATTTGCGCATTTGCTTATGAGTCCGCAGTAAGCTCGGTTCTTCATCCAAAGTAGTTACGCTCTCATTTTAAAACGACTAGCTAGATTGCTCTGAAACTTTGTACATACTTCCAATAGTAAGGTATATCTAGTCCTGTCATTAGTTTATGTAGCTTTAGTTAAAAAACTATAAAAGTATTTTTCATAGAATTAAAACGAGCTGCTACTGTAGGAAATAATATACTTACTACATTTTAGTTGTAGTTTGAATATTAATAAGCATAAAAGTCAACTAAAAGTGATGCAGCACCCAAAAGCCATCAGCGTAAATCGGGTCGGGGATTTAACTTCAAAATTCGACGTTCTCCAGTTTTCGCCGAGTTTAGTTAGGGATGCTACGATTTATCAACTTTCTTGTTTTATAGCGCTCGTAAACGCCGACGCGACGCCGAACGGCATCGGTCGAGAACAGATAACAATACAAAATGCTAATCGCGCGACCTCCACTTCTGATTTCTTACTCAAATCCGAAGTTTCCGTGACACGACACGGTTTCGCAATATCAGAACTAGATTTTAATATTCCGATTTCATATATTCACTAAATGAATTCATCTTGAATAAATGAATAGGTAAAAGATTAATGTGAGCCATTTTCATAATTCTACTAATTCGTCAGATTGCCGCCTTCCCGTCTATCGAGATTACATATAAATTTATCACCTTGTTTTAATGCAACAAGTCACCATTAGAAAGCATACTGTGTGTTACCATTTTAACTTTTGCTTTTACTTAATGTAGAATATGTATTTGTTATATTTCCCAGAAAAAATCGGGTATAAAGACAATATTGCATCGATGTATTCATAAAGAGGCAGAAATTGTTTCCTCACTCTGGTACGTGATACCATTGTCACGGTATGGCACGGACGGTTGAACATGAATTTAAAGTTTCAACTGGCCATAATTTTCCAGCATTTTCCTCGCGGGTTCGAACGTGGTATATTTTCTAGAGCATGATGTCAGCGGTTCGCCTTGAGGTTTCGTGCAGCATACCGCGTCGATCCCGCACTACACTGCACGTGGAGCCTTCCAACTAATTATACACTTGTTGTAAACTCACACATCAATCAATCGGCCGGCATGGGCAGCGTAGGTATAACTATAGTTATAAGTACCTACCTATGCATTCATTGAGCAAAATATTTGTTTTATTACAAATTCTATGCACGTGATTTGCGTTTAAGTAGCCTAGGTACTTACATTGCCGATTTATCTAGTACCATATATATGAATAATAATCTTTAATTAAGTTCGCTTAGCAAAGTTCTTAATATCGTGTTAAATTAATCATCATTACTGTTCACGATAAACTTATTGCTATTCAGCGACATGATAAAAAGTTTCCGCTGTAATTTTTCATCAAACTCACTTTCCAACTAGATAGAGCTCTCTGAACATCCCTGGACTATATTTTAAACCTTTCAAAAACATCACACCCTGTTTTAAAGAACAATTTATCACGCATTGTTCGCTCACAATCTAGAAACTTCACTGCTTCAAACTTCCTAAAGGACCGGAACCGTTAAGAACTTTTATTTAAATAAAGAGAACACAACGAATATTCGTGTGGGCAGATTAGTCTCTCCAATAGGGATACACGACGCCACCGACTAATGTTGACATTAGCTGTCCCTTAACTCACGTAATGTGCTTACTCGACCCACGTCTTCTGCCCTCGTAAGTTCATTAATGGATTCTTTTATCTCAGGAAACACCTTTTGTACTGTTTACGACTGTCACTTAGCTGTCTTGTGAACTAATCTGATGTCAACGCAACGTGACGACTAGAGGGAGTTTATAAAGGCAAATAATGTTATACTTATATGATCACTTACTTCCGAACTATTAAACTTGAGTTTGTACTCGTAAAATCTAACGATGTAATAGTTTTTTTGTCTAAGTTAAGCCATTGTGTATACAAAGATGTCAGTACGTAGGTAAATACTCATGAAACAGTAGGTATTTTTGTTATTGTAATTTTGACATAGGTAAATATTGAAAAACGAATTAAATGTGGTTTAATTATATTTCTGATATTTTTATGGCTGCCTTTTCCATGTTATTTAATTATAGGCGTAAAAACCTTTGTTTTACCTACCTACATAACCTACATATTTACAAAAAAAACCTCTTTAAGTGTTTGTCAGGTTTAGTGTTATCCATTACGGCCAGGATTTCTAATCATTAGTTTATTTACTATCTACGGACATAATACTCAGTCCTCTCCTGACCTAATAGGAACAAACATTACCTGGGTCGTTGTTTAAGTAACTACTAAAACAAATATCTCATTATAATAGTGTTTGTTTCACACTTTTTGTCGCCGGTATCTATTTACCCGAGAGAACGACTAACAGGCCAATTCGAGTTTTAATTATATGATCTCATTCCGTTATGTTCCTGATCTGTCTGTGTCAAAACTGAAATTTTTTTAACCAAAAACGTCACGTTTAACACTGACAGATCAGTGTCATACCTATCGGAACAAATATAATAACTAAAATTCGAATACGCCTGTAAGAGACGATGCGTGGGCGGCCATCTTGGTTCAACAAACTAGCGTCATCTCGTCAACGAATCCACCCATGCGATATTTTAATAATTTATCTAATAACTATGTAAATAAATGTCACTACTATATCTCGTAAAACATTATGTTGTTTTGCACCTGTTCGCATTTAAATAACTTCCCAACTAGCAAAATAGTCGTATAAGAATTGATTTACTCAGCCTGTAATCGTATAACAGCCGAGTTACGGTTGTTGAAACACCAATATATCGTATAATAGCGGTTAACTCGACTATTTAGCAATTTTCGCTAATTAGTGCTATAATCATGTCGTATAAACGTTTATAGCACTATCTTTTAGCACTTTTATTCCACCTTTTAATAAATGCTGAGTTAGCGCTACTAAATCACTTTTATTCAGCATAATGGTTCTATTAAAATCATATAACAGCTATAGAATAGCTAATTGTCTGAATAAGGCGATTTAATACAACTGTTACTCAACTCTCTTCTCTGTTGCTATAAAAGCCTATTAAAAGCAATCCAATAACCATTTGGCAACAATGCTGCTGTAACAGCGCGCTTACATCATAATTCGGGTAATGGGGCTCAAACCGCTGTTATAGGAGCTGAAGTGTATTTACAGGTTTTATTCAAAATGTATTCAGCTTAGAGTACTATTAAAGAGTTTTGAACTACATTAACAGCACAAGTCAGCCATGTTGTCGTTTCAATATAGTCCGGTGGCCAACTGCATGAAACGCTACCTGATAAAAAAATAGAAAATCCTACTCTGTAGGGGTAGCTGACTTTTAGTAGCATCAACTGCTCTTGGTCGGCCGCGGCTTAGTTTGGCAAATTTTGCGTAAATGGTAAAATAGTGGCACAAAAATTAATCAAAAAAAACCCCCATCGTATAATAGAATGAAACTTGCAGGGTAGGATAGCTGCCTTTGAGAACAGCAAAACAAAAGTGGTCAGCTACATCCTGTGTTGGCAGGTTTCTGTGTTTGACCGAATTTGTGGTACCACGTGACAGCTACAATTTACCTCATCGAAAAATAGAATTAAAAAAACTGATTGTAATACCTACATTAAATTTGTTGACGTATGTCTTGGTCGGCCTCACCGTAGCCTGATAGCTTTTGCAGTCCGTCCGCATTAAAAAAATGTCAATGGCAGCAATCCTACCATACAAGTGACATTCTATTTTTCGATGAGGTAAATTGTAGCTCACGTGGTACCACAAATTCGGTCGGACACAGGAACCTGCCAACACAGGATGTAGCTGACCACTTTTGTTTTTTTGATTCATATTTGTACCACTTTTTTGCCATTTGCGCAAAATTTGCCAAATTTAAGCCACGGCCGACCAAGAGCAGTTGAAGCTGCTAAAAGTCAGCTACCCCCACAGAGTAGGATTATTCTATTTTTTTATCAGGTAGGGTTTCATGCAGTCGGCCACCGGACTATAAATCCATAAACATGGCGACATCATGTGCTATAAGTGTAGCAGTAAACGCAGTTACTCGACTTATAGTCGAATTAATGAGATATAACAGAAACTAGATCATGTAAGCAAATTTTTACTTATTTTAATTAATATTTTTTTATTGAAATTTAAGAAAATAGGCGGCCCATGAATATATATGAAGCAGTGCCTTTGGTTTTATCAATAAAGTATTTTTCGCGCTAGGTTTTACTGTATTACGTGTACTTACAGACAGTAAAAACTTATGTACACAATCACGGTAAAAATAAATGTCATGGATGACAGCAGTAAAAAAATACTTAAGTACCTTTTTGTTTTATTAGACACGTGAAGACGATTAGGCCTCAAACTTAATCAAATAATTGAAATATAATCGCTTACCTGAGATCGTTTTTAGCACATATTAGTTGAATAAACGCATTTACTGCACTCTTACACATTCAAAATGCCGAGTAAAAGCAATTCGGCTACTTTTACGAAACATTTTTGCTGAGAAAAAGCAGTGCGGTTGCTTTTATAGAACACTTTCACTGAGTAATAGTAAATTGTTAATGTTTATAGAACGAATAGTCGAATAAAAGCACTATCGTTGCAATTAAAACACTAGAATCGCTTTTATACCCACTTTTACTCAACTCTTACAGCATTGATTTGCTTCTTATACAGCGCTTACTCCATTTTTATAACACTTTTAGTCCGTATAAGTGCGCCTTTTTCGCGTTGAGTAAACGCTTACAGGACTTTTATTCGACTGTTTTTACACCGTTTATAGCACCAAAAAGCGAAAATAAAAACGTGCTCTCAACTTTTATAGCACATAGATTTGCTAGTTGGGTTATATTATGTACCCAGTATCATTTTTTAAATATCCTGTTTTAGCATCTTATTGTGTTGTTGTTTATGTTATATATATTATTGTCAAATGTTGTACAATTTGTGATGTTAATGAATTTTCTTTCTTCAAATATTTTTATGAGAAGCATAAATCATTCAATTGCTAAGAAACAGAACGCACTCGTACCTGTAGTCTGAGCTTGGGAACTCTCTAGTTATGCATATTAGACTGGTAATAATCATCATGCACCTACCTATACTCTGTAGAGATGCCACGAATATTCGGCAACTATTCGGTTTTCGGCCTATTCGGCCACTTTACCGAATATTCGGTATTCGGCCGAATGTTGCCTACTATTCGGCCGAATACCGAATATCTGTTGCACCTACCTAAAAAGAAAAATTACACAAATACATAATAACCAAAACTAGATAATATATATTTAATATTTAAAGTGTATTCTTGGAAAGTAGTTAAATACGAAGGCACGTTTTTGAGCATTTGTTGATTACAAAATATTTTATTTTTATCATGGGTCTGATTTGATTGACTCTAACTATATTCTTTAATTCTGTTCAACATAAATATATCTTAGCAAACGTTATGCTTTGTTGGCGAACAGTTTTCATAATAATTGTGACTCAAAATGTTCGCATGTCATGCCGAATATTAGGTCACCGAATATTCGGTATTCGGCCGAGAGAGGGGCCGAATATTCGGTATTCGGCCAAATTCACTATCCGGGGCATCTCTAATACTCTGTATCTTTAGGTACTTAAATAAAAGTAAACAAATAATTTGGACATTTTCGGGTAGTTGTAACATTTATTGATTAACCAACCAATACAAAACCGCCTGGATATGTCACTGAACGACCTGACTTTAACCTACATTTCATCTACCCTCAACTGGCTTAAGAAGCCATTTGAGGGTAGATTTTGTTTACTCTTTTTTAAATACCTAAAGATACAGAGTATAGTACCTTTGTACCTTTATACCTCCAATAATCCATTTTATAATCCAATGATTAACTTGTATTATGTTCTCATGTATTGTATTTTATTTTGTCGTTTTACTGTAATGCTGTGTTACTTATTTGACTAATAAATAAATAAATAATACCTACTTACTGCTTTAAAACACGACAACTACCTACACAATATAGGTAATAGAAGACGTTGAACTGTGTTCTGTCGAGTAAATATTAATATAGTCATTATAGAACACACACCAGGTTTGTACGACAAAGGTATAGGTACCCGGCAAACTAAATGTAAATAATTCAAAATTAATTCAAAACTACTTTCGAATATGTTCAGGATCGGTTTCTAAATCAAACTAATAGAGACAAGTGTATTTAGCAACCACTCCGTTTTTGACAGTTCCTAATGATTTGCTTGGTTTAGAAATTGGAGCACATATTTACTTTTGACTTATGCCATGCAGTATTTCGCTACGGTGGCGCGACGAGACGCGATGGCGACATCCGAGACGACAGCGGACCTTGGAGCGACGCGGTTGATGGGTGAGCCGCTCCTTTAACAAGTATGAGACCACTGTTTCGCAATACAACTGTATCTTCAGATGCATCTTCTGTCGTAAAATTGTGCTTGACATTGAACTACTTATGTTACATTATTAGATTAATTAGTATTTAACATGATCTGTCACACTGCGCATGAAGTATTATAAAGTCTTGTAATGTTTATCAGTAAGCTTACTTTTAGAGGGATAACGCGAACAGATTGTATGTAATTGCAATCTTGACCACTAAATAAATTTTGCCTAAGGCACCAATGGCCATTTAGCCTAAAGCTTAATAAACAATCTACTTTCTCTACAAATCATTATAACATTAAGTAGCACGTCAGTTAATAGGAACAAACCAAGAAACTACTATTGTTGGCATAACAAACTGATACACCTTAAACTGTATGAATCTGCAATATCATTGGGAAACTATCGTTTTCATCTGATACGCGTCGTAATCGAATTTTACGGTTATTGGCGTCGTTGTAAAAAGCCAGCGGTGAATTGTGACGGACGGGTGAACCGTATCGTGCCCTGGCCAGCCCCGACTTTAGTGATTACGTCGTGAACTCCGAGCGCTGAGGGGCTACCGCGAAAACCGAAATTCACAAATTGCGGGTATCTTTCTCTTTTACTTCAATGAAGACGTAATTAGGGTGACAGAGAAAGATGCCCGCAATGCCCGCAATTTGCGAACTTCGATTTTCGCGGTTATAGCCCAGGTAACGTTCAATTTATGCACTGCAGAAAACAAAAAGGTTAACACGTAGATTTTTTTTCTCCTAGGTATGATGATTGTGATTTTTATAGGTTTTACAAATGGCCAAGCTGTCATTTAAACATGTCGAATTTATCAGAGCTCGTAGCCCGCGAGCCAGGAGCAGAGAGCCCACCGCGAACACCGAAGTTCTCAACTTTCGGGCATCTTTCTTTTACTCCAATTAAGTCGTAATTAGAGTGATAGAGAAAGATGCCCTCAATGAACTTCGGTGTTTGCGGTAGGCCATCAGATCTCCGTGACCAATAAATAGTATCCCGGGCAATAACTCGTACAGTGGTTAACGGGCGATTCGTTTGGGTTTGGGTGGCTGCCGTTTCTCAATCCCACAACGGAGCGGCAGCTGACGTCCACGACAGTTCGTTAGTCATTACAAATCGCCCTTAACCATTTAATTACGGACTAATCGTTATCGCTCTTATTGTGAAACGAGCGCTGCATCGGCGTGCGTGAAGTCTCAATGTCGGGTTATGACGGCTCAATTACTTTACAAATACCAGCCTTTAGAGAAATAATTTTAGAGAAAGGAACATTTTTAGTTAGCCTTCATTTTGTAACAATTTAACAAGGCCTGTTAGCGAATAAGTTAATCCCGTATACATATAATTAGGTTTTATTGTTATAGCTGGTCAAGCAGATCTTGTCTGTAGAAAAAGGCGGCAAATTTGAAAAATGTAGGCGCGAAGGGATATCGTCCCATAGAAAATTTGAATTTCGCGCCTTTTTTTACTGACAAGATCTGCTTGACCAGCTATAAATGTCGAGTATAATGGGTATATCCGGTAAGACAGTCTGGGAAGTATGCAGTAGGGACGAGTAATGATCGCCTCGAGAGATAGTCTAATGGTACTCTTAATCGCTATCTGCAGGGGAATTGTGGTGTAATTAACATTAATCATAAAAATGTTGGGTCGGGAGTACTAATGGGCAGCATCAGTCGCGGGCGGCGGTCACTGAGCGGTGACAAAAGATACAACTTGCAGACGACGCTGACAAATACCCTCGCACTATGCAATAAAAGCTGATGTAGCTTTCATCTTAAGGACTAATTGTGACTAACGGATGCGGGTATAATGCCCACAATTACCGATACTAAACTGACCAGAAACGATTTGCTAAAAGGGTGACTTAGATATAACTAGTGAAATGAAAACTATTTACAATTATTATTAATGTGTTTAACCGCTTGCTTATGGCATTTGCGCCTTTTCAGAGTAAACTTGAATAAGGTGACTACTATAGTAATTGGCCACTACATAGTAATTGGCCACTCCCAACAAATCAGAAAGAAACAAGCCAATTGAAGCCTTATTGTTAAGAGTGGCCAAATATACTATGTAGTGGGCAATAACTATAGCAGTCACCCTATTTAGTGTACCTAATTTCTTAAATTCGTACATGGTTAACATGCGTAAGGCTGCCCGCAAAAAAGTAATGATGATACATGTTACAAGGTCAAAACCAGCCTAGATTTAACCTTGAAAAGTATTAACCAGCATTTCAAAGTCACGGGAAATCTTAAGGCATATGTCTACCTCAACAGCCTCGGCACACCAATAGACATGGATAAATTGGATAAGGACATCTTTTTTCGCAAGAATTTCAAAAATAACACTTTGTAAATAACACTCGAAGGAGTAGCAAATTTATTTGTTAGAAATAACTTGAAATAAGCCTACTTATTGAGTTTCCAACAAAACAATTGACTATAGACTACATTATAATTTGATATACTTAATTTCGCTAGATTTTTATTTTTCTGGATTTTTGTATTGCAATGCAAGCATAAAGTCCTATTTAGCTGACTACTGATAGACTATTGATTCAATCGATCGATCAACTACCGCAATGTTACAAAATTTGTCTCTGTCCCGCCAGAATAACAAACTTGCAATAAGTAAATAATCACACAAAGGCGTATTTTTCGTTTCCAGTGTTGGACTGTCCAATTTAGTGTTTGAGTGAGGTTGCGCGCTGGGGCTCCGTGCCAGGCTCCGGTGTCCCGCCGCATGTCGCCGGTCACGCCAGCACCTCCACTACACAGTACACCACCTGTCCAATTCTTAGTTACCGTTCACACAAAAAATAGTAAAGTGCGAGCTGGTGCACCGAGGGCGTGCTAACACTTCATTTAATCCAGGTTCCGTTTATTAATAAAAATGTAATATAATGTTAATGTGTAGGTTTGTAATTTAACTAATAAGGTTGCTATTTACTGCGTTTAAATATATAGGTATGTAAGTAATTTTAAAGGTAAGAAATTATCGCATTTTCAAAGGTTCAACCAATATCTGATTATACCTAGCGATATTAACCGATTTAAAATCAAATCTCAAAATGCAGTTCACATTTCACGGATATGGGTACTTTACTCGACAAATATTGCATTGCCAGTTAACTGGTGTCAGATCTCGTTTCTCACTTCCTTTTTCGTACATCTGTCCAAGCACCGACTTCCTATAAGTAGACCCAGCTGCCGCCGCCGTGTAAATCAGCGCCCGCTCGCTTTCGACCAATAAGAGCACGCGTATACCAATTTACTCTCTGCTAAAGGAAGTACCTAATGAATCGTTGCATCTATGAGCAATTCTTACTTTTAATGGTGTACCATAAACTTGCTCAACGTTTCCTATCACACACATTGCCTGAATGAAAAAAAAAACAGTAATATTCTGCCGTCTTTATCTTTCTCATTAATGAGAAAGGTTATAAAGCCGAATACATTTCGGCGAATATACGTCAATGTTGTCTATGAAACAGGAAACTTTTTTTTTTCGCACGTTCGGGGTTAGCTTCATAGTAAACGGTGTTCAGTATGACGTACATATTCACCCCTCAGGGTATGGTCAGACGGTCAGACACAAGGCTCACCTCACGTCATCCTGTATTATGTGTTCCCGTTGCGAGTCTCACCTACTCTACTCTTGTGGATCATTAAAATTCAAAGCCTGTAGAAATGTAATTACTTCTCCATCCAGACTTCCGCCGACTTTTATTCGTAGTAATTAAGTTAAACGCCGGTTTTACATCTCAAGTATCGAATCGACTCGCAGATGAGTTTCTCTTGATCATAGATTTTATTACTTTTAATATTGTTCATTATAGGTATGCTGTTTTTGATAGGCACTGAGATTTTGCGAAATGGTTGCCTTGAAGATGGCAAGTTGTAGTTTGTGTGAGCGGAAAGCTCAGGTGTTTCTGCACACAATCAGCAATAAAAAGGAACGAGGCTTGTTGAAAAGAAACTAAGTAGGAATGAATACAAATATGTATGTCTTCTTTCCCGGATCAAAGATGTTGATGTTTCATGAATGTCCTGGAACTCACCAATAAAATAGTAGGTCATGTCTATTCGAGAAATTAAATTTAGTTTCTAAAATTACTATGTAATTAGAAAATAAATATCCACGTCCTATATCCACGTGTGTATTCATAGTAGGTAGGTAATTACGTAGTAACTAAGTGAATTAAGGTATTTAATTGGTGACTCACTCATGGTCTGGAAAGTTTTAGTTGGATCCGTTAACAAACGGTGTCAAATATGTATTAGGAAAATTAGTGTCGCTATGAGAAATTCAAAGATATAATTTTTAATTGCTGAAGGATTGCAACAGAACAGTGGGTTAATCAGTGCAATTAAATCATATTGCTTATATTCTCTTCGAGTGCAATGTGTTTTACAAGAATCTAGAACTTTATTGTCAAAATATTTGGTTGTCTCGGGTTTGCGTTTGGTCGGGTCGCATCATTTCAATACAGTCTACAGCTACACTATAAACCGGTAGATACGCCGCCGTGGTATCAACATAAGGCCTGCTTTGGTGTTTATAATACTACATCTACTCAGAAGGTGGTTCGTAATCAGAGGAATGACACTGCGATAAGTGGATGAGTGTTCTAAGAAAGCACAAATATCAACTGCTCAAGCTGCTAAATAGCAGCCTCAAGAGTGTGCTGAAATGATTCATTCTTGAAACTCCAAAGCAATTTATGTACTCGTAGGTTCCTAACATATGTACAATTGTACCTACACGTCGTTGTAACATGGCAAGGTTGCATGCTAGGGTCAAATAGCTAAATAGAGCAAACTAAAGTAGTATATGACGATTTAAGTAGTCATTAAACTCTTAGATAAGATATACGCCGCAGACAAGAATGTGCAAACTGCAAATTCAATAGTGGAAGTTTGTGTTAATGGGCCAACTATTTAGAACAATTTGCATGTTCTTTACTTCAGCCTTATCGCGATAAGAATAGGGTATGACGGGCAGCGCAACAATTTCACGCCCAGGCCAAGTTGGAGTAATGAATTAGCTGTGTTCAGTAAATCCTTCGCAGGATTTATGTTGGCTAGATCGTTGCAGTTTATCTTGGCGCGGTCACCGGCGATTACACGGCGAGAGGCGCGGGCGCACAACACGCAACACTAAATCACTCGATATCGATATTCGATAGTGTTTAATGCGCGTGCGATACTTAAACGCTACCACTTCACTTACCAACTGCAATTGCTCTAGATATATAATGGCTTTAATTGTAAACAGCTATAATGGCTCTTTGTTTACCGGAGCAGATAACAGGCCTTATTAACTGCCTTGATCTTTTTTAATTGCTAAAGAATTCAAGTGGAGGAATTTATGCTGTTTAATGGGTTGTTGAATTTTAAAAATCTTGACATTAGATTAATAGTGGCTGGAAGACGGCTTGGCGCGTACGTGCAGGTGTTCTGTTGCATCATGCGGTGCATTCCTGCCGTCTGCGTCTATTCGACAGCCATGCATTCAGCCTGTTATGTCGGTAATTCTTACGCAAGGTATTTCATAGGCTATGCGCTGTGATTAAAAGTACTGAGAAATATCCATGAACTTAACTGCGAGCATTTAACGTAATTACTGCGGATTAATTAGATATCCGTCGAAACTGTATAATTACTGCAGCTTTTACAATTGCGTATGGATTGCATTGCCGCTTTACCTGAACTGCAATTCCTTTGGATAAAGTTCTGCCAATTATTTTATGCAAGTAATTTTGCTATTGGAATATTCATTGAATTCTTTGAATGATTAGCATTTAAGAAGTCTTATTTTTATTATCGATTTATTCATAGATGCGACTGTGTAATGAATTGGCTATATAATACTACCTACCTGCTAATACTATTTACCATCTACATTAAAGAAGTCACCTACAAAAATTACAAGAATTTTTATGTTGTTTTATAGGTAATCAAAATGCTTTATATGTTATAATATTAGAGATACATCGTATCACAGTTTAAAATAAAAAAGGCATCCTAGTTAACCGTCATTAGCGCCTCATTTTTTACCTCGTCTCGTCTATCGGAAAACTTACAAAAACATGCATATTATGGATTATTTTATTGTATGCTCCACATACGTCAGTAGTAAGTTGACATCTTGAAGCTACATATAACATATGTATATTGTATAATCTATATAGGTACAAATTATTGGTTTGATGGTCACACGTAGGCCGCTGCCCACTAGCGATGGCGTCGTAAATAATGTAATAGATAGACGGTTTGCCCGTAAAGACTACCGTTACGACTCAGGACATTTCGTCAATTATGACAACCTTGAAATGGCAGACGGCGTGCCGGAAGCCCTTTTTACCAGTACAATAATATATATATATTAATAAAAAGTACATTACGTATTACTTACAATAAATGCCAACACCGCCTAATGTCCGCAAATGATATCAACCTAAACAAAAAGGTAAAAAAAAAAACACCGAACGCTTTTTTTAAACCGCGATGACGTTATGTACCCACGATGATGACCTTTGTTAATGATTCGCCTTCACATAACTTATTCAGCAGATTAACTTGATTGAATCATTAGTCAAATTGTTTGATATTAGTTTATTGCGCACCCGTAATTAATAACAGCATTCTACACAACAAGAAATCGTGTTAAAAATATTTACAACACGCGCATAAATAAGCTCTAAGGCCAATATTTTTAGTCGTCTTTTTTCACCAGAATCTTTTTTATAAAATTATTGTGTAATGTTTAGATTTCTTATCTGCGACCAATCGGTCTGAAGTAAACTATCGTTCGCTTGACCTAACAAAATTGATTACAAAAGATAGTTGCACTTTTTGAAACGGTATAATTGGGCGTTGGATGCGGTCTATTTTTTAATCCAAAAGAAAAGTTCGAACAAGCCGATTACGGTCAGTCAATGTATTATTATATTACCTACTTTGCACGAGTAAATACAGTTCGGTCAATATTTAAAAATACCTTTGTTGATTTATAAATCGTGTTTTCAGTATTTTTTTTTCTTTTTTGATGACCATTTATGTGCAACATCTAATCTTCTCGGTAAACTACAACTCAGGTTTGTTATTTGAAAATTAGCACCTCTAGGGACTGGTCCCGTCGCTGTCTAACCACGAGGTGTTATTTCGTCGGGAGCACGGTTTCAGATAAATTATTTACGAACACGCACAGACCAAAATCACGTTTGACCTACCTACCTTTTTATGAGAACGTATGTTCTAGAATGGTTGAGTAGGCTCGCGCGCTAAGTACATGTGCTTGTTATACACAGTTACACGTACAGTTATTTTAAGTCGCTTTACATGGTACATTACGTTCAGGAACTTATCAAAGTTTGCCAATAAAGGCTCTCGAACTGTTGCTGGAAACCATTAACGGCGACCAACTTGATACTTAAAGGATAATTTTGGGACAAGAACACTACGCGTTTATGGACACACGACCTCTGTGACACTATGCGTTTCCTCTGGGGTCAAGGGTAATGCTTCTGATAAATTTGGTTTGAAAGTGGGCGGTGGCGGCAAGATCCGTTCAGACGATTGCATTGAAAATTCACCACGGCTTTTAACAACGCCTACTTAGAGACCGACTCCTTTTTAACACCTGGAGCGAGATTAGAGATAATTCATTTTAATGTCTGTGACGACTGTTTGAATATTAATGCTTACAGTAAAGTCGCGCAAACTTCCAAGGGGGCAGGAAAGTGTTGAATAATCGAGACTTATTTAAAACCATTATTTAACTCTGACCAAGCTCGTTATCACGGCGGTTACGTACGTCATGAAACCCAATTAAATGGAACAATATACACTTTTATTTCTATAGGCACCTACACACAATTTATTTATGTAGGTAGCCTGTTACATATTAAATCAAACTGCGGTTATGCTTGTTGCCATTCAACAAAAACTTAAAAGTAACGAATAAAAAATACGAGGCGTATCTATACAAGTAATTAGATTAATTAATAGAAACTGAGCAATGTGCTGGTCCTGTTTCAAATAACATATTATAAAATGGTATCCACTCCAATTTCGAAAACAGTCACTCCTGACTTATTACATTCCACCATTATCATTATCAGACATCTATAGATACCATTCGTAAACCTAAAAAAAATATAATAACGAAATTTTAATCTATATTAGAACCTACTGATACTAAACTATGTACTAGTTAGTGGGTTAGTTACATTTAGGTGATTGTCTAGTAGATTTGTGGTCCAAAGAGGCCGCTGATTAGGATCCGAACACGCGGAACGGTGTCGCGGCACACCACTAGCACAGCACATATATTACCTACATATAACATAAAGATATCTTCTCTTTGCATTAACGATACGGCTAAGTAACGATGCGAGTCAAAAATCCTAAACTAAAGATTTTTTTTTCTCGGCTTTTTGTAATAAATTCCCTTAATAATTATCCTCTATTTTAGTCGCGTCAGAAACGTCGATTGGTAAGGGAAAAAATTAAATATTACCTGTATGCCGTTAAATCTTAAATCACGTTTGGTTGTATATTTTTAACATTTGTGCATTTGATAAGATATTATACGTATGTCCTTTGCGTAGTTGTAGGCTCTTGACGTACGGTCAATGGATGAACTTTACTAAATATCGCAGGGTAGAGTTGAATGACTCCGCTAGAGGGTGTTTGGGTTCGGACGTAATAAGTCAACAAGAGTGCTGAAGTTGGTAACTGTTAAAGGACTGATTTTCTGTGGTAATTTATATTACAAAATGCGTTTTTAAAGCAGTTGAGTTAAATGTATGTTGTGAAAAGATTTAATTTGTAGACAACATTTTAATTATTAGCTTATTATTGTTGCGCCTCTTTAGTCAATATTTTTATATCTACTCAGATATGTCACAACTGCTGGGCACAGTTCACTTTTATGTGCAAGAAAACGTACCTAAATACTTAATTTACCTACTACATATATAGTTAGTCATATAAGTTGTTAAAACATGACTCCATACTATTGTGTAAGTAAAAATATTTTCCCGTGACACTCGAGGACAGTGCAATTGCAGTAATAAGGTTCCATTTAAATTGTTTGGTAATAACAGTCACGATATCGGCGTGGAATAAATTCTCACATGGCTTTTGATCCGAGGTGTAACGATCCCGCCGGTCACGCAACCGCCGCGTCTTCGTGTCACGGACACGGACAAGTTTAAGTCAATCTTACTTTAGTTCTTAATTAATAATATTTGGGAGAACGACGTCGTTGAGAGGAGATGAGAATAGGTACATATAATATCACCACCTGGATGATTAAGGTAGAAAGATAATTATGAAGGAAAACCTCTGTCACAGATATAAAAGGTTTTCATAATATGAAGTTGAGATACATTGTATATTATTATTAGGGTATGAAGCTTTATACTCTTTACTAGGAAATTTGCTCCTCTCTGGTATATATACTTTAATGCAGAGAAAAATAACTGGTTTACTGTTAAATTAAATCGTTATCTTAAAAAAAGGTTTCTTTACATTTATATATTTACATGCTGCATGATTAACATGATTATCTTCTGATACTCGATAAAGTCTGATTACATCCATGACTGGATAACGTTCATCTCAATATTTTGGTTATTGATTTTTCCGTAGTAAGAAAGAAATCCCATTAAATACAGATATGTACGTAATTTACAATTTGATGAACGATCTCTAGTATTATACACACACAATGCTTTGTTTGCCTACTTTCGATAAATTACGTGTTATAGACAATGTCACCTGCTCTATGTAACATAATACGAGTATATACACGAATTAAGCTACAAACTACTTTTACACCATCCTTATCGCACACATAGTGTCAGCATCCATAAATGGAAGTGGTTTCATTTCATTCACTGTTTACAAATGTACAAAGGAAAGGAAAGTTTAAGTAGTAGGTGTACCTGACGTGCATATCACGCAAATCGTCGTGTAGTAATAGCGATTCCGCTCGTTTTATGTTTTCATGTAATGAAAAACATTTATTTCCTCATCAGCTTTTGAAAATCGAACAATGCATTGGTGATATTAAAACACTTGCTGGACAGACAATGTGGGTCGGATGACACCTCTCTAACCCTTCCCCCAGAACAATGGCCTCATTAACTGTAACAATAACACTCCGGCGGACCAGGCGATGCTCGTCCAGACTTCTATTATTCCAATGTTAAAAAAATATTTAAATTGAATTCCCCGCTCTCTCTCTTAGTTTATTTTGTGTCCATTCTGCATAGGGCGCTTGCAACATTTAGTGCTTTTCTAACCGGTCTGCCCGATCTGTATATCTACGACTTATGTTCGCCAAACTGATACATAAACTGGCGTTTTGCGGACTGGTTGTATAAACATGAAGTTTTATTACTTGGCAGTCCTCCACGCACGGGCGTTAATCCGGCGTGAGCCCTCGAGCCGTTAGTATTTACTGCATGGCTTGTGCAGATATTCAACATGGTGTTTTGTATGTCAGCCAATGTGCAGTGTATTGTGAGCCTGTCTGCCGATCAAAATTCACAGCACGAGCCGACTGCCAGCCGCAGGCAGGCTTTCACGCAAACATACCTACCGGCTGTGTGTAAGACAATGTTCACCTTGTTGCTGCCGCCATCCCGCGTGTGCCCGCTCCATTCATACTATTGATAGGGTAATACCGTCCGCTACACTGCGCGAAGTTCAACATAAAGTTTCCCGGGACTAGCTTTGTACATTCTTCGGGATAATATATGGGCGGTGTTCAGGGATTGTGGCACAAAATTTACGCGCCCTTAAATTAAGCAGAAAATCTTTATCACCGACCGCAATACAAGGAATATTTATCAACTACCAACCATTTCACTATGCAGGTCTTAGGATATACATATAAAATCACGTACAGGTAAATAATGGGAGTTGTTTGTACGTTCATAGCAACCTTTATCTGGACAGAGTCCGAAATTAAATACTGGAATAGCGATTAACGGCGCGCGGCCATGTTTTAGCTTAGCTTTATTTATTATTCAGTAACTGTCGCCTTTGATGTAATTTATAAAGGCGTAGTTAGATGAATGCGAATCGGATTACGATCGCAGCTTCTGGCGGAAAGATAACGTAGGGACTAAGTAGCGATCGGACACCTTTTGCAATGTCCAAGGATTGACGGCCACTGACACAGTTTCTAACCTATTCAAAGTATAATTGCGATGCACGCTAAATATAATTGCACATTGGCATTCGTATCGCGCGGCTGTTCGCCGGAGCGCCCTCACACGCATCACAATCAGCCGGCGACCCCGCAGCCTACAAATGAGAACTTATATTAATGTTTTGGTTGGTAATTCATTTTAAAACAATAGCTTCCAACGCTGTGTTGAATACTTTACGCAACGTTAATAATAGCCATTTGCTGGTTTAAATGTTGAGTTGGTAGTACCGATGTTGTAGCTGCTATACAATACATACGGGAGCGGGTACGTGCCTTAGAAACCGAACTGTTATAAAACATAGAGATATTAGAGTATGGGGGCCGATTTTTGAATTTCGACCGCTCGATTTCGTGTATTTCGTTCAATAATATCTCCAGTACCCGGCATTTAAATTCTACTAATAGAATTGAAAACGAGTGGTCAATACCACTCGATTCCCAATTTCTATCGCAAGTATTTTAGAATTAGCATTTTGCTGTTTTCCACCGATTTTCGAGTGACGAAATCGAACGCTCGAAATTCAAAAATCGGCCCCCTGTGCGGAAAGAGAAGAATCGTGGAATGTAAGGGTGGCCATACATTCTACGACTCTTCTCTTTCCGCACAGATAACTCGCTTAAGAATATGTATTAAAATATTAAATAAATGATATCTTTTTATTACATGCAAAATACTTTACTACCAAAATGCCTTTATTTTTTTAAATGATAACATTTAGAAAGGAGCCGAGGTCTCTCTCGTGCCTCTCGCTCGGCACGTTTTCCTCCTTCCTCATTAACAAACGAAATACATTTTGCGACAAGTACTTGTGAATAAAAAATCGTTGGCTATTTATTATAAATGATATTTTTTTTAAAAGGTTTTATTTTTCTAATTTGCTTGTTATAAAAGTTCTCTATATTTATGTGTACTTACCTATGAATGAAATAGCAAAGTATTACGTACGTTCAGTATGCATCCTATATTCCGCATATAGAAATGATCGTTAATTACGGAATGTAAAACACCACGTCTATTACGGTTATGCAATGTGGTAATGATAATATCGTACCTAACATCTATGAAAAACTATTGCAAACGTCGGTCGGTCGGTTTATAAATGTTAATATGTCTCAATGAATTAAATCCTTATTCACTGCCTTATTCAGGCTGGTGCTTACGCGCTTGATTGTATGGACGTTGTTTATTACGCTAGTATTCATATGTTGAAAACAACTCAGGGTCAACGTCCTGACTCCTGACGCAGTTCCTTTCACTTTCTTGGCTTTTCTTTACATAGGGATAATCATAGGGATTATTACATGTTTTGTACAGAACTGACTTTTAAGGTCACACTTTTAATATGATTTACCACATAAAATGAATACCGAAGCGCAATAGCAGGCCTAAGAGGATGGTGCATGGGTCATAACTTCAAAGGTCAAGCTATTACATAATTACATATATTCAAAAAAACTATCGTACGCCTCTAAATATTGTAAATATTACACAAAAACGCTAGATATAGACGTGGCTCGTACTAGGTAACAGTTTCGACGGTTGCTGCCGCGGCCCAACCAGTTTAATGAAGAGATTTGGCACGACTGCACGCGGCTTAACGGTGTCTATCTTCCCCCAACTATCTAAATGCATAATTATGTCTGTCTATAACGGCGCATGATATTATGCACTGACGTGTGCTTAATTCCACCGTATACAGCTCGCGAAATGTATCTAAGCTCCCTTTCAAAAGTTGACAAGAGACAATTACTAACTGCTAAAACATGCATATCTTCAAAATATGATATCGTTATAAGAAATGTCGTTTTGATTGGACAGATTTTCACGCACATACCAACAATGGAATCCACGATTAACTAAATTTCATTTGGCAAGCTGGGCTATACAAACTATTGTAATATATCACGTGGACGATCTATGTGTTTTATATTTTTTTCAGTATTGTCAGCGCAATTTCCGACGACACGAGAGCAATTTTATATAATAACAAAACAGGGGTAGCGGAGCGTGAATCCGCGCTCTTCCTGCGGCTGTTTTATCCGAGCATGCTACGTAAAGCATTGATTTAGCTATGAGCCCATAAAAATCTGGATATGGTGTGGACATGACTCGAATCGTGGTACTGCGATGAGACAGATGATGCAAAATGCAGCGGGTTTACGATCAAGTACCTGCTTATGAATCTACACAAAATGTGTATCTTATCTACAGTCTACACAATGCCGTTTTGTCATACGGTTCGGCAAAGAGCGCAGCGTACCGCACCTCTATTAGTGTACACTTGCGAGCATGTACCTATAGTCTAGCCCCAGCTCATGACGACAATGGCAACGCTACTTCCAATATCCCCTCATCTGCATACTCCACTCCGCGTCTGTCGGAGGTATCTCTATTTTACTTCAATGTGTAGCTTTGCGGTGTATTGATAAATCCCGAGCTCTTCTTCGAGATAACATTAGTGAAATGAAAATTGTAATGAGATAACACGACCAAAGACGACTCCTATTTGGGAGACGATATTAAAATATGTATGTATTATGTTTCCTACACACTCCACAATCAAAACAGTCGAACGAGTTCGCTCAAAATTAGGAGAGTCACCGTTAATTTGTATGAGTCTCAGTGTGTTTAGTTAGTATGATCCCTGCCGGTCATACTAACGGTGAAACAGGTAATTTCCCGAAACTTAAGTTACCAGAGAATATCTCGTAAGTATACAAGTTGAAAATAAGGATCGAACATAGGCGTTTCCACCATTGCAATAGTAAAAAGAAGTGTAAAAGGACAATTACAAAAACGCTGGAAGCAATCCAGCGGGCGTGCTCTTAATTGGATGAGACCACTTACTCTAAACGACATCTAGCTCCCTGCTCCCAGCACCCCACACCTACTGTACTAGTGCATCTTGTAAAACTTTTCCTATTGTCGTTTACATGCAAAACGTAAGTTCATAGTTTATGAGTATCACATAAAAGTGAATTCCTTAAAGAAAGAAAGCTTTTTCTTAAATCATACGACCCTCTTAAAAATATTTAAGTAGGTAACTTGCTGAACTTAAACAATCGTTTGAACAGTTGGTTATATCGTTATATGTATAATATTAAACAATTCATTGTCTGCCTATAAAATAAAATCTACCTACCTTATTTGTAGTTCGTGTTCATAGTAAACGTAGGCCTTTTGAAGTAATGGTAACTATTGTAAAAGAGAAATGAGATTTCTTTTTATCGTTTATTTTAACGGTTATATATTTTTTAAAACGTGCAGTCAATCTTCATATTTTCGATACACATTTAGCTGAGGCTACCGTATAACTGGCGGTTGGTAAGAAGTTATTATCAGTCAGATGCGGACTAGTTTGCTTTGCCGCATAAAGCAGATATAATAGATAGTAATCTATTATGTACCTATTAAGTATATTCAGTAAATAAAAATGTAGAATAAAAACTAGCTTTAATTGCAAAATTCCCTTCTAAATACTAGTGTACCACCGCGCAACTTCTTTACCAACCGAACCGCCTGAGATGAGCAGTGGACCCATGGTAATGAAATTTTGAGTAATCACGTAGGCAGGTATTGTTTCCGCATCTCATCGTATAACAAAACAAACGTCACGAGAAAGTTACTCTCACAGCTTACTTAACAAAAGCTCTTATTCTAATCATTGTAAGTAGGAGTATTTGTTATTCGATAGCAATTTTTTTGTATCTCTGCTGTTGCAATGAAAGTGTTCTCTATTGTTACGCTCGTCGTCATGTTGCTTTAATTGCTATAGGTGTACGTGCTGGTCCGGGAGAAGGGTGTGTTACGAGTGCGTTTTTTATGCGCAATGCCAATGTTTATCGGTTGAGGTCCCGGAAATTTGAAGTAGCCTCTCAGACTTAGTTATTTTATACCCAACTTTACAAAAAAGTACGCAATTATGCCAGTGATACCACACACCAATGCTTTGAGGGTTTAAAAAATACATGATACATACTACGTCTCAATTTTTTCAAGGTTTTACATGGCTGTTGGCAGGTGTAAAACTGTATAAAAATTTAAAATGCTAAAATGTATTATTTTAGTAGGTTTCAAGGGCTCTTTCACAAGTCAATATACAATATTTACAGTGACATCATATAGGTACTAAATAAATAAACAACAATTATTGATAGGTACGACATTCCTACACAAGGCATGTGTTGAGGGTACTGAGACAACGATATACTTATATAATATACGAATACTTAAATACATAGAAAACATCCATGACTCAAGAACAAACATCACACAAATAAATGCCCTTACCGGGATTCGAACCCAGGACCATCGGCTTCATAGGGTCACTATCGACTAGGCCGTACCTATCGGTCAAATGACATAAAAAATACATCAATTCCATATCATTGATCTAAGGAAACTTGCGTAAGTTTCATGGACCATTCGTGACTTTAAATATAGCCTTGAGATAATGTTTCCCTTCAATGCTGATCTCAGCAGCCACGTAACGTTAAATAATCCTGAAGTAATGCGTCGAGCCTGACTGAGATTACTTAAGCACGGCCTCGGAAGATAACTAACAACTGTCATTATATTATTGAGTTTCGCAACTTTTGTCTCTGACTTTGCGTCACTTTATTCGAATTATCTTATTTAAAAAGTTCTTTGCAGTGGCGTGTCCAAGTCGCTTTAGAGGAAGGATAATGCATTTAATCTTCTCTTGATAAGAGAAACTTCTATTAAAGTATTAAGGAACTAGCTTTTCTGTTGTAGATCCATTCTAATGACTACTCCCATATATACAATACAATTATAAGATTTATTTGTTTAAAATACATCGGGAATAGTGGAACCGTTTGTAATCAAAAATAAATCTTAGCAATTTTTATTTAATACTTCTTTTTGCTGCATAGTCATTTATTTCCTCACGATGCTGCCCGCTTTTATTGCTGTTGAGCAATGATTGCTAACTTTATTCATATTCAGGCTAAATGATATTATACTAGGGCTTCCAAATACCGGACTTCTTTCAATACCGGTATTAATACCGAAACTGTCTTTATCAATACCGGGATCCCGGGATCCCGGTATTGACTATAAATGGCTTAAAAAATTTGAGTTTTTTTTTTAAAGGCTCACTTTTACACCAGATATGTATGTCCTTAGCTTAGGATATTAAACAATAATCGCCATCTGCAATAATTATGTGAACCCTCCAGGTTGGCAATCATTTTATCCGCCTTGTTGACTTCACAAGTCACATTTTTAGTTCAACCTAATAATCAGCCAATAAATATTCTTTGGCACCAATAATTCGTATGCCATTACAATTAATTTCTTTCTACTTTTTGATAAAATTTTAAGAACTAATTATATTAAGGGGCTACCCGACATTTTTGACAAGTTTTGAATCGAAGCTCCTATTTTTTCTAAAAAAAAAAACACTTTTTTCGTATCTAGTTTGCAGTGAAGAATCTTACAATTACATGTACGAAATCTAAATATTTGGGTTCGTATTTGACGTCTCGAGAAACGTGTCCAGGGTTTTCATTTTAAACTAATTAACACAAAAGTTATGGCCAGAAAACCAGTTTTTAGCCTAAAATTGTTCAACTTTGATGCCAAATATCTCGAAGGCGATGAACTTTGATGTAAATATAGGATACTAAACTGCAAAACGTAATTCAAGACCAAAAAAAGTAAGACAATGTTGCCACTGCAATAATTTGTTTGTAAAATAGTAAATTCCTTTTGATAAATAATCACGCTAAGATAATTTATTTATTAGTAATTTTACTCCTGCGATTTAAAAAAGTACTTTTATATACTTATTTTTGCATAAATACAAGACGCGCTAGTAAAAAGTGGCAACATTTCTTACTTTTTTGGTCTTGAATTACGTTTTGCAGTATATATTGCTTCAAGCTGTTGTTGTTAATATAATAAGCTACAAAAAACATTAGAAAACTAAGGGATTCAGATCGAAGGTCATTCGCGTGGGGTAGCCCCTTAATATATCCTGAACATCAGAATTCATCACCAAATATTTATCTAACGCATATGCACAGATCTTGTTTCAATTAAATGATCTTCTTTAATTAAATTGGCAAGTTATCTTCTTGATACAGCCGAATTTGACCATTTTAATAGATTTTAAACGTTATAATAGGCACATTTTCCTTGTTTTTGAAAATACCGGGATCCCGGTATTTCATTAAAAAATACCGGTATTGAAAAATCTGTTTAAACAGACGGGATCCCGGTATTTCGGGATCCCGGGATCCCGGTATTGGAAGCCCTATATTATACATACTTACTAGTTATTATCATGCGTCTCGCTCGCGCCAATAAATGTACGGACAAGTACGAGCGAAATGCGTGATAACTAAATGACATCATTTAGGTTAATTTTGATACCATTCTGATGTCAGTGTTTGATTTTCCTGATTGTGACTCCCTTGATTGAACTATTTGGGAAACTATTTTTATCCCAATTTACCTCGGAGTAATTAACAATGGAGCCGCCATGTCTAAAATTTTCGGTACAAAATAGTCTGCCGTTTTTTGCGGGGGAGGGGCACATCAAATGTATAGGTACGTCATGTCAGATAAACGTCAGTCCATACATATGGTTGACATGTGGTTGACCATTGGCCGCCTTTTTTCGACAGAGGGGAACGCCTGTTAATGGCGGCTCCATTGTTAATTACTCCGAGCAATTTACGAGTACATTGACTTGTTACACGGCAAATCTTCGCATATGAACAATATTAATTCAACTCAACCTCTCAAATGTCCGCATATTTAGACAAATACAAATTTTAGCTTGTAAGTTTTTAGTAACGAAAACTAGACTAAATCGCATAAAATTAAGCTTGCAAATTTTCTCCGACTTTTCGGAAGCGGTGGTGCCGGAAAATTATTTATTAAAAATTTTAATTTTTACGCAAATCATACATAAGGTCACTGTGGGCAAGTCCGTCTACAAGGCAAGTCCGTCAACACGTTATAACTTTTGAATTTGAAGGCGTATGCGACTTTGGAGTCCAGTCGATTAACCGTGTCGATTAGTCGATTAATCGCGCTAGTTCCGTCACTGTAAAACAGATGGCGCTGTGACAACCAACTTCAGAGCAATCCGCCTCAACAAGTCATTTCGTGTTTTGAACTCGAAGTCATAGTGCGACAGCCGTACGAAAAAAAATTGTTAAAAATAGTTTCTGAAAAGATTGTGCATCAGAAAGTAACTACGTAGGTAGCATAAGAACCAGTTGTCTTTATTCTATTTTTAAAATATCAGAAATTAGCTTAGTTTTGTAAATATACGTTCCACAATTTATCATATTAAAATTTGACTAAGTTGGAAAGTCCGTCTATTATGTTCAAGGCAAGTCCGTCACATGCCGGACTTTCGTTAAATCAGAGATTACCAACTGTTTTTGCGACTTTAATATTATAACGATTTGATAAGGTATCAAAAAATCCTCCTGACTTTGCGCATGATGTTACTTTATTAAATTTTGATCTCAGTAAATTAAAAGAAACGATTATAATTCATTTTAAAATTACTATTGATCTTTATTTCGGAAATCAAAAAAATAATTATGTTTAATTATTTGCCAAAAACGGTTTACCACCCCATTTTGGTAGTATATGCCGGACTTGCCTTTGTTTTAGAAAAATGGTGTTTATTTCGAATCTGAACCGTATATTAACAAGTTTAAAATACACTTTTCATTGTCTTGATCCGTTCTTTTTAGGAATTTAACTACGAACATATACGCACCCATAGATTGGCTGATATCATAACTAGACGGACTTCCCTTAAACTGCACGGGAAGTCCGTCTACTCGCCGAATTTTAAAAAATGCCATTGATTTTGCTTAATTTGTGATTGAAATGATCTGTCACTAAGGCTAAACTATTAATCATTAAATTCTTCATCGTATGCGATTACAAGCAGTAACATAGGTAAATAATTAACGGAACTAGATCACTCCAAAGTCGAAAAAAAAAAAAGTATGCCGGACTTCGCCACAGTGACCTTACCTATATGTACTTTTAAAAAGTGGCAAAACAATATCAGCATCGAGGCAAAATGTGAGACTAATGGAAATCAATGAGTAGACTACTTCTACTTTGCCATTCATCAGGATTTTCTCTGACATGTCGTGTCGCGTCGTCTCAGGGATTTCGCAGTTATGGTAAGCTTAGCTTTGGCTTTAAGCGATGACGGACATTTTGACTTAGCCAGATTTACTCTCTAAAGTTAATTCCGCACAGATACTTATATTTCTTCCTAAAATTGAGTCTGACCCTTGGCTATTTTATTATCTTGCACGTTACATTACACATCAAATTAATTTAAACATTCAAACACACACAAAACTTTCTACACGAATTAACTATGTACATACCTATTTGAATATATACCTAATGAATATTATTATTTAAACGGTTCTTCGAAACATTACTCAATGTCCTTGAATAGCAATATAGTCGACCAACTGTGGCACACTTTTATACCTATGCAATTGATACAAATTGACATCAATCAATTTCAGAACTAAACGATCTCTAATAATTGGTTCAATCTGTTTCAGCAACCTAATCATGCAATGGCTACTATGAGAAAGAACTGAATCTCAATATTCTAATAATTGCTGGTCGGTCGCTTTTGCTATTTTAACTTCCTGACACACTTTGATTTGAGATTGCATAATTGCAAATAGAACTCGGTCACCAAATCAAGTATTGGCACTATTTCGAAAATGTAAAAACTTTTATAACGAAGATAGAAGTGTTGAACATTTATTGACCTCTGGTGGTTCTGTGAAAGGTTTAACACTGGCGCTGATAGAGTCTGTGCGAAAAGAGAAGAGTTGTAGAATATAAGGGAACCAACTGACTCTTCTCTTTCCGACCAGACTAATTTTTATCCACCCCTCGTCCCATAAACAAATAAGACAAATTTTACTAATATTAGCTTTCCTGTGACTGAATAACTTCCTGTGTTTGTTTATTAATCAATCAATTGATGAATTAGATTGGCATGTTTTGGTAAAGAGAAATGTTGTGAACGCAACCGAACAGCGGCACCTATGATAGGAGTATCCTTGGAATATAAATTTTGATGTCAAACATTCTAAAAAATCCTAAAAATTATTTTTTTAGGTAGGTTCCTTCTACCCAAAAAAATTTTTTTAGGATTTTTTAGGATGTTTAAGCGTAAGAAGCAAACGAAGATCCAATTGAGTATTCTGCGAGTGTCCCTTGTCTGGCTTCCCAAGAAACATTAGTAATGACATTTAGACTTGTCAAACACGACGCCTTCGTGGCCTACTTACGAAATTTCATTCCAGCCAGTGACAAAGAATGGAAAGAATACGTAGGTACTTTAAGCAGGAATATTTAAACAACATTTAATTAAATACGTATGTTCTATTACTTACTACCAGTGATCGTACATTTTCCAGCATTTTTGGTGCAGCAGAGTGGTATTAACGGAATTGGTATAGATAATTTCAACTGAAATGGTAAATTAAGGTTAATATTAACGTAATTAACGCTAATTAATCATTAGGGTTGACATTACTTATACCAATTCCGTTAACACCACTCCGCTGCACCAAATCGATTCGCGTGGTGTTAACGGAACTTAATTTCAACTGAAATGGTAAATTAAGGTTAATATCAACGTAATAAACGCTAATTAATCATTAGGGTTGAAATTATTTATACCAATTCCGTTAACAACACTTCGTGCACCAAAAATGCTGGAAAATGTACGATCCCTGCTTATTACAGTGCTCAGGCAGGACCAATTTAATGTTTAAATAGAAATGATGTTTGAATAGATGAATAGCAACAATCTAGTAGTCTACGCGTATAATCTAGTACGGGGTTTCTTAAACTTTTTGCAGTCACGGACCATTTTCACAATTTAAACAATTCCACGGACCCCGATCTAAAATATTTTAGGTCTCGTCTGGTCAACTTTACTACAAGATTTCCTATAGTAGGTAGGTAACTGACCTACTGCGGACCCCTGATAAACATGCTACGGACCCCTAAGGGGTCCGTGGACCCCAGTTTAAGAAACCCTGATTTAGTAGTAGATTTTTTTGCAAATGCGGTGCCATGGGCATTCGTGGGTTGTACAGGTCACAGAGCCACTAGTTTATTCTGGTTGCTGTAATATTTATGTATATCCCATTCAGGCGTGTTCACTATATACTCGTACTCCAAACAAATGAAAACTTATCATTTCAATTTGCTTCATTTGTAAAGTTTCCAACTGTGGAGCACCGAACTTCTTGACATTTACCTAGTTGCCTACCTGCGAATCAAAGTCATAGACGAATTTGATGAATTATGCAACTTATTCGCAGCACGTAGTACTCTGAAACAACGTAATGACGGCCGGAAAATGCGACCAAATTAATGCTGACCGTCATTAGAAACTCCCGTTTAACAAACTGTAGTCTACGTTACATATCTCATTAGTCAGCGAAATGTTCACTCAACGTTGGAGGTTAGAGTTGAAACCTTAAGGCGACTAACTGTCATTTCATTAATTTTGAGCCTTTCTCTCAACATTCCAATTTATCGCATACCAAACATAATATTTAAGTAGTTTTCTTCACAACAGAACTAATTATCATTATGGCGTTATCTCGGCATTTGCTCTGATCTGCTTACATTTTGGTACTTGGTTTCCTATCTCTATTCGGTGATGTCGTATTTAGCTATTATTTGTAAAAGAGGAACGGATTTCCTACTGTAACAATTGGACATAATACCAGATAAGTATGACATGCTACAATATTTTCTTTCGAATGTATAGTAGGATTAGTAGGTTATGTCCAATATTTTGGTAGTCAAAAAGAGTCAAATGTACACACACCTTAAGGACGAAGGTTAAAGTGTATACCTTCATAATGAAAGTAAGGCAAAGCCGATGGATGGGCGGGCATTAGGTGCACGGATTACTCGTTAGCATAAGTCAGACGTATCCCGAGTTCATCGCGGCTGAGATTTACTCCGGGCCGCGATCCTGTCGTCTGACCCCGCGGGAAAGCTGCGCCGCACGTGCTTATGTAACTCAAATATATTGTTCAACTTTGATGTTGCACAACGACATATTATAACGACTTAGGTACTTCAGCATCTTCACTTCTCCGATTCACCGGCATCCTGATACGATGTGAAAATGACTCTTTACGAATGGGCAGCATGTCGTGGCTTTACAGATTACGTCCAATTCTCCTCGGTACATAGAACCCAAACTCAATACATAAATTTAGTAAACCAGGGACTACAATATAAAGGATGACTCACGCTAAACCGGGCCGGGGCGGGCCGGAGCTACCGGCGCTTCGTTTTCTATGGAAAGCACCACGTGATCACCGATCAGCCGTCATAGAAAATGACGTGTCGGACGCGTAGGCCTGGGCCCGGCCCGGTCTAGCGTGAGTCATACTTAATACAATTTTATACTCAATATTACCTCAATGGAAGAAAATAAGTAATACAGAAAAAACGGCAACACAAGTAGCGGGCGGTATTGTCGCTAAAAAGCTATCTCTTCCAGATAACCACTTTAACTACGAGTACACACTAACATTTCAAAAATTAAGTTATATGTGATAACCTATAACCTGGAATCTTATATATGTTAAGCACGTATAAACATCCAAATCCAAGTCCATGACGATTCAATTCAGCAAGCACGTCTTTCACCGGTATGATTAACGTTTCAATTTGCAGTAAAACATTGTCAGAACTGGAGGTCCCAGATTAACGAAACCCAAATTAACTCAATGCGTAGGAAGTAGGTACTTACTCAAGTTCTCAACCTACTCCATTGAACTTTTGTTAAAGAGCCGTTGAGCTTGACCTGCAACCTTTGCGCTGTTAAAATTGTTAAGTAAGTAAATGAAGTAGTAAGTCAGGTGAGATGGTTAAATATTCAATTAATGGTCAAGGCCGAATCCTTGCGACAAAGAGACATTTAAAATTGTGTGAAAGTCCGACGCACTTACAATGAAATCAAAGTAATATAATTTTTTCGCTCCTGAGAAGGCCTTAATATCATTAAAACAGCACTGCAGTCGCCTTAAGGTCTGAAATAGAATCCCTGATTTTCTGTAAGTGAACCTCTAAAATACCTACTCTAAATGGACTAATTGAATGGTCTCATTATGTAACGCAGACTACAGTTTGTTAAATAGAAGTTTCTAACGATGTTCAGTATTAATTTTATTGCGTTTTCCTGCTATGCCGCCGAAAGACTCGTAATAATAAAGAATAATAAAGGATAAAGGGCAGAAGTACCGGGCCACTGTACCCTTATTTATTTCTTATTGTATTTATCGTCTTACTATACGAAAAACTAAATTTATTTATTACCTATATTCATATACCATTACAATTTAAAACCTCGAAAGCTCAAAAAATACATTTCATTTATTCCTTGCTTAGTGTGTGTACAAAAGGTCTTATGTGTAAATCATTACATGTCTCAACACCACCCTGTGACTCCTGTGAGGGTATTGCAATACACTTAAGAGCTAAGAACTAAAGTACCTATACATAATAACATTTAATATACAAATCTAATTAGTTAGGCATTAAAATTACAATTTAAATGAATTAAAAAATATGATAATAATATAATTTCCATTGATTTATGATAATTTTATATAAGATATATTGCTATTAAAGAGAGGTGACAATATCTATGACCATTTTCAATATCTTGACTCATCATTTTGTAGATAGTCCGCGACGGACATTTTTCTAATATGACCGTTTACTATATAAATATATTGACTCAAATTTCAATAGGCCAAACACGGTGCAAAGATGCCCAAAGGCGGTACTTCTATCCTATGTAGTTTCAGGGTAGTACGTGCTGCGAATTGTTAACTACTAATTACTTTTTTTTGAGTAGGCAGGTTTGATATCCTATCTATTACCTATATACCTATCCTGTGTTTTGACATGTACAAAAAAATAGTGGTCTCGGCGAACTTCGTACCGGCATAATTTTCGAAATCCGCTCCCCTACATCCTAGAAAATGATACCCATGACGATATGTATTTCGAAAACGTATCTACACGTCAGCTATATTTTATTTTAATATTTAAGAGAAGGAGGTGGTATGCAGATGGATCTCTTAAGTTGAAAGAAAGAGTTCCACCGACGAACTAAAGGCAAGGCGAAAAGAGAAATTCTAGTATTTAATAGAGAAATTCTAATTTTAGACACTGCGCTATTTCCTGCTTGACCTTTCGTGCGGCTGTGGAAAAACAAAAATAAGATAATGCCCCATAATTATGTCCCATACCATACCTAATTAGTGAGAGGTGTGTAGTGGGAGGTAATTATAACTTAACAGTAGTCGGTACTAAATGGGTACATAGGGTTATGGTACGAGCATCAAATCAGTTTGTATAACATCATTGTAATTACCCAGTGTATGATTACATACAAATTAGGTACTAATATTCTGACAGCAAACCTTTTCATCATATCAAAAGACCTTTAAACCTTTTCAACGTTCAAGATCATTTTAATAGAGGTAGTTTACTCTAGTGTTGCTGGTAGCAATTACTTTTAAGACAAATGTGAATAATTTAAAAGCTTTGCGCTGTTATGAAATTAATTTAATTGGACTTTGCCTTCGCGCTCAATGGTAGCGGGACCTTCACCGCGGTTGCGCACTCAGCCTTATTCCTACGAGAATCAGTTCAGCACTCACCTACTTTCAATCTCGTTAAACGCCTCGAACAAAGAGTTCAGTTTGCTCCATCACATTATCACACTTAACAATGATTAAATGTTAAGAAAGCAGTAACAGCCACGGCGCCGCTCCTTATAAGCAAACTTGCCGGCACTTCCTTCTAGTTGATTGTCTGATAATTAAGTTTATTCAAACTCGCGTTGATAAGTAATGTAAGTTTAATTATAAAGACACTAGAAGTGTTGGACACCCCTATATTTGATAGTTAACATAAAATATCGCATTCAATTTCACACAATGGTCACCCAACAATCAATGGATTCACGTCACAAAAATAAAAACGTCACTTGGGTCGTAGTAAGCAACGCAGGCGCTGCGGCCACGCTCGGCTAACTTCGGTTCCCGTCGCCCGTAAAAAAGAAAAACAATCTTGCTTCTCCTTCGCACCCGAGGAGGCTACGAGGCTACGCTTCCTACATGATCAGATCAGTGAACCACAAAGAAACAGAAACGTCTGTCTTTCTCTACCGGCGCGGCGGTCGGGTTTGAAACCGGTTTGGTATTGTTACTTTTTAGTCCTTAGGAATAAAAACTCATGCATAGATAATCGAGCATCGTGCAGCGCGAGGCACGGAGCTTTACGTAAGGGGCCGTGCCGGGGAAGGAAGCTGTTACTGAACGGAAATCGAGACGGGCACTCATTATACCTAATACACGAATAATTTAACATAGCTCTTGACGATTTGTAATGTGTGATGTGAGTTCACTGCCTTCAAGTCTATTCAGCTTGCATACTATTTATTATTAAACCTACTCCTAAACACTCAAACTACGTTTGGTTTGCATAGCGTTCATGCTTTGTGAAGAGCTTTCTTGGGTGGGAGTACCTATTAGGTTTAACTGAAATTCTATTCGGATACCTATTTATACTCATTCATGTAGGCTTTTAGGCATATCGGTTAATTAACTAATCAAGTATTAAGCAACGTGCTCCCGGCGCTGGAAAATTGAGGTCGGTCTAGCTATTTTCTAGAGCCCATGTCAGGCCAGTCTGTGTTAACGGTTCACTGTAAATATTATTCTTGTGGCAACGATCGTTGGGTTTAAATATATGACATACATGAAAAATAACTTACTTAGTTTAAGCACACTTAATGAATTTTGTGAACACACGTAGCATTTTAAAGTGCCTATACTAAAAATAAGTCACCAGGCCCACAAGAAAGCAAGCCGGCCAAGTCGGGTAAGATCACTTTATTAATTAGTTATGATATTTATTTTAGTGTATAGTTTTTTTTTAACTTTGTAACGTTGTCTAGTTTATTCAATAACAAAACTTATAAAGTATCATTAAAATTAAGTATAAACTAAGTATAAAATAAATTAAATCTAATAAAATAAATAAATAAAACTTACCCACCTATCTTAGGTCCCCCAGATCTGTCCCCTGCGGAAGGGTGCCCATAAGGCTGGCTACATTCCCACGCTGAATAGCTATGCCTATTCTTTGGCCTAGGAATGAGCCAGCCCTAGGGTCACCCGTGGTTATAGTTAATATATAGTTAATATATAGGTACTTATTATAGGTACCTAGTAGCGTGATTACTTGAAAAACAATACAAATCGAAAACAATCAAAAGTAAGTAGGTATCTATAAAAGTAGTACAATGTTTTGGTCATGGTCCTTTTAATGTAAAATGATCATAAAATTATAATTATCTAAATAATATAATTATCAAAATATTTAATACATATTTGATAAACTACCGTGAACCGTTGATGAAATTTATTTCGTCGACCTAGATAAAATTTAGGACGAAGTGCAATTTTGAAGCGCGTAAAAAGGAAAACATCCAAAAAAGGAACTCCACAAGCTACCTGAGACCTGCCGACACGTCGGGTATGCTTATTTATTTCAGCTAGAAGCGCCCCAGTTTTAATGAAAATCACAGATTCAGAACTATCTTTATTTGCCTTTTTATTTGTAAAATCTGGGAGCTTCGTGCTAGAAACCTTAATTCTAAAATGCTCGTGGTCCAATACAAAATCAATTAGACAACGTGTAATCAGAAAGCTGACCGCGCGCTGTAAAGTGGTGGAGAGTTGCGGCGGCCGCGGCTACGGGTGACCTACAAAACTGCTTCTACTAATACTACAAACACTAGCTGTGTAGACACACTAGACACTAACGTCTAACCGACTTGTACATGTTATTACTTAGAGCGATAAAGACATGATAGACTAGACGCACCTTAATACATAGTTGAACGGTTTAATAGCGGGTTCAGTAAAAGAGCGTAAATGTAACCTGGGTATGCTTTTCATTAATTTGTTATTTGTTTTACAGGGGGGCAAAGTTGTTGTACTAATAAGAGAATTGATACCCGAGCAAGCAAATTATTCCAAAATTGAACCTCGAGCGAGTCATTCCAAAAGTGGAAACATGAGCGTTGTGAGGGTATAAGGCAAGAGGGTTTGTTTAACTTTAGACACTCCCAAGTGACGAAACATTTTTCACCACACCAATGCGAGGAAAATATGAACTGTAAAACATTACAAATGAAAATCATTACTTTCTATCAGTCAATATGAGGAAACAACCCAAATTTTGCATCTGATTACTTTGCTTTTGTGGATAAAATGAATCTTTCTTATCAGTTTTTGAAGTATAAAGAGGCTATCTTTATACTTCTTCTTACTTACGAGCCGGTGTGGAGAAAACTAGAAAAGTATTTTAGTCCGACATTTTAAATCTCCTGATACTCTACGAAATATTATCGATTAGAATTTTATTTTTTAACTTTTTTTTTAAACTGTGTATTAAGTGACAGAAAGAGATATTTATATTCCATAAAAGAAAAGCTACCTATAAAAACAGGCCTTGATCTTTCGTGCATATTCTCCTACCATAATAGGTAGAATCCTTTATATCGATATGCGGTGAGATAATAAAGTTATGCATATCTGAAGTGTATGTTTGACAGTTTAATTTGTAATAAACTCTGGCAAATTGTAAACAACGGAATCAAGTCTTTTTGAAAATGGCGTGACATTATCTTATGAAGCAATAAACGGATACAAGCACTCCAAAGCAGCAGGTATGTCAATAAGTCTATATGACCGAACTTGATATGTTTATATCTTAGAGTCGCAGTTGCCGCCGGTCGTATACATAAGTATATGTAAGTTTTATTAGCACATATAATATAAATATTTTGCACCGTAAGTGGCTTGTTGAAAGAAGCACTAAAGATATCATAACAAAATTTTCTGTAGGTAGGTATTAGGTATTATGATTCATGCAACGAAACGTTTTATAATAAAACAGACGGGCATGTACTAAATGTATCACAGAATATTACAATATTCTTAATTAAGGTATTTTCGTACATACCTACTCATACAAGCTTTAATAATGTTCATACGAAAAAATTTTATAAATAGAGAAATTGTTTATGCTATTATTTTCGACTCGCCTTCGCCTTCTATTTTGGGCGCTCGAATCTCAAAAACTACCCGTAGCGGTGTTACTTTTTTCCGTTTACATAATAATTATGATGAATTTTTTGTACAATCAGATTATGACTAACGTATGTATCCATTTATTATTGTAGGTATAAAGGTAAGTTTCTGACACTTAAGGCAGATTGCACCGCGCACAATCAACAACTTATTGACGGTAATTATGGCGCCAGTATATACCGTCCGTGTTATAGAGAATCAAACTTTACCGACATGTAAATTTTCATCAACATATAAGTTAAGTATATTTTAACTTTAGTAGGGTTGTTTCTTTATTAACTTCATATAACGTCAGTCTAGTGGTATTCATATAAGTTTGGAAATCAGTGGTTAACGAAACACCGAGAAAAGTTTAAAAATTACATGTTCCGATACTCATATTAAAATGAAAACTAGATTACAAAACGAAAAACAAATACATTACAAAACGAAAACTAGTGAATCTTAATTACTTACCTATTAAACTTTACATCAATCCAATAATTAGGATATTCAATATTTTATCTTTATTCCGTTTAGTACAGCTTTTATGTCTACCGTTCTCCAATTCTCCCTCAATTGCTCAAGGGTTAACTGGAAGAGACCCCTGAAAGGGATAAGTTCGCCTTTGTACTAGATATGAGCGCCGCGCCGGCGCGCCGCCGCCGCCGACAAAATTTTCGCGCCGCCGCCGCCGACGCTGCGCTATCGGCGTGGCATCGGCGTGACCTTGTTAGATAGTACTACTTTCAGAATCAGGAATATATATTTTATTTAGTTTAGATCTTTAACAGCGCCAGTCTGAATAGCTTATAGACATTCAAAAGGTATTGTAAGTTGTAACTTATTGTATAATAAATAACTAAATAAATAAATAAATAATTATAGGTCCATATAATTAAAAAATATTGATGGTAAATTCAAACTTTTCTGTTTGGTAACCGCGCTAGTACTGTTAGGGCAACGAAATGACTAATTTTGCCAGCTGGCTAGCTCATCCGTCATCATCTCGGCCATAAGACGTCCACTGCTGAACATAGGCCTCCCCCTTGGACCTCCATACGTACCGGTTGGAAGCGACCCGCATCCAGCGTCTTCCGGCGACATTAATTCGGTCGTCTGTCCATCTTGTGGGTGGACGTCCTACGCTGCGCTTGCTAGTCCGTGGTCTCCACTCGAGCACTTTTCGACCCCATCGGCCATCTTCTCTGCGTGCTCATCCGTCATTCACCGCGAATTTAATCATTGCAAGCATGGATTGAATGTCTTTAAAAGGGGTTAATTTCAGATATTAAGTGTTTTCACGCCCAAAGGTCCGGCCGTTGGCTTCGCACGGAATCACGGAAGGGCCTCGGAAACGGAATCTGATCTCATATAAGCTTGGCCATTGTTCAAATTTCAAGCTTTGCTTTCTCGCAGCCCAATCTTTGGCCTCGCATCGCTCGCATAGAAGTAAAACGCTATCTGAACCTCCAAATTTTCGGCCCTGTTTGGAGCCTAACTTTCGGCCTCACTTTTAAAATAAATGCTTGGTCATTAGATCTTCTCCGATCTTAGCTTCACTGCAGCACGGCCTTTAACCTCGCACCAATGCACCTGCAGGAAAGCTCCAGGTCTTTAACACTATGGCCTCGGTCTTTATCGGCCTTCGGACTTGCTTACACTGGACCTATAGTTCAATTCCAAGCTCTGCTCTCTTGCAGCTTGGCCTTCGGCCTCGCACAGAGGCGCGCCGTAATCGGCGCTCCGGGCATTCGGCCGTCGGCCAAGCTCACACTTGGCATTACCTGCTGTTCAATAATATTAAACATAAGTTCATTTTTAACACACAGTTTGTATAGAAAAGTAGGTCTTAAGCTGGCCACATTATTCATTTAATTTGAATGTGACAACACTTGAAAAACGCCAGCTTCTGGCCTCGCATGGGAAGGCGTCGGAAACAGGTCTTCGGTGTTAGGTGGAGCTCGGCCCTGGACCTCACTTTTTGACATAAATCTGTTTTTTGGGTCGTAATTGGTTAATGACGGAGCTTGATTTTCCTCACTTCGGCTCTTTGGACTGTCGACCAGACGTTTCCCTGATACAGTCAATCCGCTACTTTTTACTAAGCACAAAAGATAAGGGCCTCGCAAAGATCTTCCGGCCAGGGCCTCGCCAAGATTAAGACCGCCTCTGATGCCGCGCGATACTGTTCATACTTTATAAAACTTTTTTCGTACCTTTATTGAATACATTTTGCTTGAAATTGAAAAATGCACTTATTTTATAACTTCCTTACAGCAAAAACATGTTAACGGGTAAAATTTTGGTTTGAATTCGTTTTTCATTAATCAAAGGTGTTTCAAGGCCACGCCGCCGATTCGCCGCCGCCGCCGACCGATTTTGACCGGCGCGCCGCCGCCGGCTAAATGCCTATCGGCGCTCATATCTACTTTGTACTAATGATGAGTGTTCTTTCATGTTTTATGTTTCTTTTTGTACAATAAAGTATTTTATTACTACTACTACTACTACTAATTACGAAGCCTTATTATTAATTAAATTAATAAATTAATTAAAAAAAATAATATATATATATATATTATCATAAAATACATAACATGGGGAAAACAATACCCACGGTTAATTTACTTTGCTTTACTGACGAAGACGTTTGTATTTGTTGTTCATTAACTTTAGGTTAAATTTATGTTTACGTACACGTCCCCGGGCGAAGTCTCGTTGTTTTTCAATTTCCCTAAGGCGGCCCTCTGAAGGTATCAATAACTTGCAACATTGCTTGTTCATAGCTGGGTTTGCTAACAATGGAAATTCTCAGATAATTGCCTTCAGCATAGGTAATTAGGTATAATAATTATTTAGTAGTTACCCTTAAAGGACGGTTATCAAAGCTTTGGCATTTGAATATGTCAAGCAATAACGTTTAGGTGCTCTAGAGGTTGCGTCAGTTTTCATGAAACATTTTTAGCAGTTTTTGGCGCGGTCGCTGGTTTTAATAGCCTAAAATAAACACGAGGGAAAGGGGAGCACTAGAGGTACTTGAACTACCTAGGGCATTCAAGCGGGGTCGCCTAAAAGGGTTCTTCCTAACTTAAATAGTTGAGGAAAGGGTTTTTTTAGCAACTGTAGTAAGCTATCTCTTACCAAGTAGGTACTTTGTAGGTATAGACTTATAAAAAACATGATAATTATTTCGACTTGAACTTGTTCTTTTGAACAGATGAGTAGTCAAAAATATTCGATACAAGCTTTAAATAAGCGGCAAGCCGTGATTTTCGTCCGTACAATTTAATCATCGAGAAGATTCTAACTAGTCTAAACTCAGTCCACTTTTAACACCAAACTCGCTCGTTTTTGAAGTAGGTACGGTAAAATTCCATTCATTCAGGCACCCCACGGGAAATTGGTCTTCCAGTATTTGATATATTCTTTTATATTACATTCAGAGCCCACTGTGTCCCACTGCTGGGCAAAGGCCTTCCCCCTCTTTTTCTACTCGTCTCTGTTGTGTACTCTATATCAGGCCAACCTCTTGAAAAGAGGTCCAAGTTATCCCGCCATCGCCGACGAGGTCAGCCAGATCCCTGATTATTTGATATAAACAAAGTAAAAAACCATTGATCCAATTGAAATAAAATAGTACGTAAATAAATAAATACAACCAATTTGTCACCTACCTTTAATCGTTAGTCTCGTATATGATACGTTGTTCACAAACAATGTCAAATACTTCGTCAAGTAGTCCGAAACTTTAACTTCAGCTTTTACACCTACGCCTAAAAGTTTAATTGTGTTTCAAACAGAAACTGTTCACCACATCAATTTCCAAACACTTATAAGTTTTGTTCCAATTCTTCACTTATAGCGGCATTAGAATAAAGTTAACATTCATAAACATTCATTAAATCTAATGACAATGCTGAAATGTTAATCGGAAAGTCCTGCCAAGTTGTTAAACAATTTCTGCGTTTACAGAGGTGGTTAACGTATCCGCCAATATCGGTATCGGTAATGTTCACGATGAGTAGTAATTCTGTCATGAGTACGTGCGTCGCGTGGGGCGGCCGGCGCGACACTGGGCGGGCGGCTACGGCGACCGCCCGCCCTTGCGCAAAGTTCATGGCAACATAAAGTGACTTTCTGTTTGGTGACATTATTTATTACATTTCTATCGCATGTTTGCAGAATAAACATGATATTTAATATCTGTAGAAGTATGGATTAACTAATATGAATATGAAAGTTTTATATTAAAAGTATCATCAAAAAAAAACAAAATAGTTTATTGATACAGTGAAACTTATGATTAAACAAGGTTAGGTAAACTTATTTTAGTTAAACACTGCTAAAGTTCTTGCAAGATATGAAAATTGCCCGTGACACCTGCACTAGGCTATGCCTGTCTCGCAGGATGGCACTTTTCCTAGTTTGCCAGTTTTATTGATTACATTAGGCGCTAAAGAATTCACTACTATCAGCTAAATTAACAAAATGCATGCTACCCTACAGTCTACTACTAAGAGTACTAATTATACTACAATTTTTGTGTCTACTATGACACCAACTTTAATAATATTAAAATTAAAAACTTAAAGCTAATAAACTACAAGAAGTAGGCAAGGAAGGAGGAGGTACTTATGAGTCGTGTGTGTGTGTGTGTGTGTGTGTGTGTGTGTGTGTGTGTGTGTGTGTGTGTGTGTGTGTGTGTGTGTGTGTGTGTGTGTGTGTGTGTGTGTGTGTGTGTGTGTGTTAGAAAACACATTTTCAATCTTACAACGATGGGTAGTAGTAGAAATATGTAGTCTATTTTACTAGTAAGACTAAGGAAAGTTTGCAGCGATTTTGATAGCATACGCAGTGCAAGTGTTATTTTAAACATCAAACTTCTATGAAATTATGACGTATAAGTAACACTTACACTGCGTGGGCTATCAAATCCGCTGCAGACTTTTCTTGGTGCGACTCTAAATGACAATGTTGTCTATGGTTAAGGTTGTCATGGTGCGGTATTCCACTTTGACAACTAGTAATCTTGTGACGGCAGTGTTAATGAATCATATATCGAGTTAAACTATCTATCTAAATAGTACCTAATGCATTTGTAATAATCATCCTTAATAATATATGGCCGTTGGGATTGCAATTACGTAGGCTGAAAAGATACAGCCAAAGCCGAGATTGTTAAATAAATAGTATTTATTATATTCGTTTCCGTGAACAACAGACATTTCACCTCGCTGTTACGTGCCGGATATTATATCGGACTCGATACCGTACACAAAACGAATTACACCTCCCGGCCATTTGCAAATATGTAGTTCTTTTAATATCATCGGGTAGGTACTCTATAATCGTTTGACTTTGAAGTAGGCACAATACCTTGAAAGAATATAGGGAAGGCAGCAGAAAATCTTCTTACTGAAAATAAAGTTAGAGAATCGTAGCCTCAATGTGTCTATCAAAACCCGCAGTGTACGATATTTATGTACCATCCACGTAAAGTTGGCACTCGGATAACGAAAATTTGCGTCAATATCGTTGCGGTGTTATAAAATGTCGCGATTATAAAGTTCAATCCGCCACTCGTTTTATCAAAAAGATTGACAGTGACATCACTCGCTTCAACGCCGCAGCAGTATCGCACCATCATGTCGAGTTGGCGGGGAACGCAGATCCGCCTATTCCACCTATCCCTACTGCGATATCCCCACCAGTGTGGACATATGGAATATTTTTCCATTTAGTTCTACTGGTAGGGATACATCGAGTCGTCCATCTGTCCCTCCCAGTTTTTAATGGTAGAGCAAGATGGAATTTATTCCATTTATCCCAATCACTTTCCCCCTAGTAGGGATACATGGAATTTCTTCCACTTAGCCCAATCACTTTCCCCCTAGTAGGGATACATGGAATTTCTTCCACTTAGCCCTACCTAATTGCTGTTTGGTAGGGCAATATGGAATTTTCTCCACTCAGTCCGACTTTACTTGCTGTTTGGCAGGGATACAAAAAAAACGGGACCCTGTTACTAAGACTTCGCTGTCCGTCTGTCCGTCCGTCTGACATGTGACTGTATCTCAAGAACCGTGATAGCTAGAAAGTTGAAATTTAGATTCCCAACCCATCTCAACAGGTTTTTCATGATTAGTGCAAATAAGTAAGGGCCAAAAGAGTTAATATATGTATGTTTAGATATTTCAGATATCAGTTTTACTCTACATATTAGACTTAACTGACGATGACGCGAAATAAACACTCTAATTTATATAAGTAGGTAATAAAAAGGTTTCAAGTAAGTGCTGATAAAGAAATATGGCCAGTAATACAAGTACGTCATTTAAAAGTAGATAAACAATAATATAATTTACATACTGACAGATGTCATATCGTTTAATGGAAATTTGTATTTATAGAAACACGCATTTTATGTACAATGCCTAGGGAAATAATAATATTACAAAGGGGTCGGGGCGAAGTATTACTTAGCGATGGTTATCAATATCACCGTAAAAAAATCTACAAAAATGCCGAATACTGGAAGTGTGCAAAGACTAAAAGTACAAAATGTGTCGGATCGGTAACAATTAAAGTAAGTTTTTATGAACTCCGTTTCATCTTATTTCGTTATGGTTTTTAATTGTTTGTCTGCTTGACTCAATAAGTTACTTGTACGCTTCCTATAAGTAAAGTAATGTAAACCTTTTTATTCTAGGAGCGGACTATTTTAAAAGAAGTGGCTCATTCGTCATGGTGTTTGAAAGACGTAGCGAAAAATGAAATTGACATACGCCTAAGTAATTGTAAAAAAGAAATTGCTGCAAGCCCTGAGATTCCGGTTCCGACAATATTTGAAAACATCGTCGCCGGGATTGAAGACGACGGGTTAGACTTGGTAGGAAATATTCCGCAATTCCAAAATATTAAATCAGCAATGTACAACCACAGAAACAAAGTTGCAGGAACAAGGAAAATGATTTTCAACAACTTGCAAGAATTAGAAGTACCTCCTGCATATCACAAATTCCTCATTGCTGATTATCATCACAATGGCGTACGAATAATTATATTTGGGGGTGAGTGGGCAAAAGATTTGTTGACGGAGCGTAAAGTTTTTTTTCTAGACGGAACATACAAAATCTGCCCTAAACCGTTTACCCAACTGGTAACAATGCATTGCGATCTTGGAAGTTCAATGGAGTCAACATTAATAATTCCGACGATATATGCATTATTGCCAGACAAGAAAACAGAAACATATAAAATCATGTTTAAACTTCTTAAATCTGCAATCCCAGCTTGGAATCCTGCGCAAATAATGGCAGATTTTGAACCAGCTATTACCAAGGCCATGGAGGACGTATTACCAGGCATTAAAAAAGACGGATGTTATTATCATTTTACAAAAGCTATATGGAAAATGGGCAAGGAGCTAAAATTAACTAAAAATAAAGAAATGAGACGTATAATATCACTATCAGCTGCGTTACCATTGCTGCCCTTTCACAAAATCAAGGGAGGGTGGTCTTATATTGAATCGCAAATGAGAAGAGAACTGAAAATGGAAGATTTCCAACATTATTTTAAAACATTTTGGCTCAAAAATGATAACTTCATCGCACAGTGGTGTGTATTCAGATATAGACACAGAACCAATAACTACGCAGAAGCGTGGCATTTTAAAATAAACGATAAAAATAACAGAAAAATTAGTTTGTATGCCCTTTTAAAAAAAACTGTACAAAAATTCTGTTGTTAATAGAAACACCTATTTGGCAATTACCGTACAAAAAAAGGCACCTAAAAAGAGAGGAATGAAATACATACTTCGAGATCAGTTCATTGAGAATGCTCAAAACCAATTAGTGGCAGGAAATATAACAGTGGGCCATTTCTTAGATATGTTAAGGTAACTGAGGTAACATGTTAACTGTGTATAAATAAAACTATTCTTTTGGTTTTGTTTCTATTATTTCGTTATATGTATATAAATGCCTGTTAATATAGTTGGAAATAATTCCGCGAGTCCCCACCAGGTAGGCAGTCAGTATAGATTGTTGGAAATAATTCCGCGAGTCCCCACCAGGTGGGCAGTCAGTATAGATGGTTGGAAATAATTCCGCGAGTCCCCACCAGGGGGGAAGCCAGTATAGATGGTTGGAAATAATTCCGCGAGTCCCCACCAGGGGGGAAGCCAGTATAGATGGTTGGAAATAATTCCGCGAGTCCCCACCAGGTGGGCAGTCAGTATAGATGGTTGGAAATAATTCCGCGAGTCCCCACCAGGGGGGAAGCCAGTATAGATGGTTGGAAATAATTCCGTGAGTCCCTACCGCAGTGGATTTCAGTAGGGATAAATGGAATAATATCCCTACCAGTAGAACTAAATGGAAAAATATTCCATATGTCCACACTGGTGGGGATATCGCAGTAGGGATAGGTGGAATAGGCGAACAGACCAACCCACGAGCGCCGTATAGCTATACAACTTATAGTTCTTTATAAATGAGAAGATATGCACCGAAAGGATATCATTTGATCAAGATCAAGACCAAAAAAGATAAGCGAGCAAAGGCTGATGAAAATATCCCCCTGCAAATTAATCGATGTTGCCAGGATTCACTTATGTCTTCTGGGCTTCATTATTCTTAAGTATAATAAATGTTTTGTTGTTGAAGGTCAGGAGTCTAACTACAATGTTATAGTTAGGTAGTATGCGCAAAAGGCAAACAGACAAATATTATAACAATCCCACAGTAAACCCAACATTTATTTTCTTATCCACTTTTCACTCCATTATTACGTTGTTATAACTTTTCCAGTTGGGAAAAACCCATTAGCTTAACAAGACCTTGGAACTCGAAATTGAGTCAACACCACATTAAGTTGTATATTATTTAAATAACTAAGAAATGATATCTTGTTTGCTGTTTTATCCCATCGATAAGATATAAAAGGTGATAAATCACCCAACTTTTCTACCCTGTTTTAAGCTTGACCAGAATTATCTGCATTAACTGAACTTATTATTGAATAAAAAGTTAAATGAGGCATTAAGTAACACCATGACAGACAGGATATCCAAAAAAGAGACAGAATATCGGCAGATATTTCAGCTATCCGCGAATCGAGTCCCGCTGCCCGGAACTCGCAGTTAACTACGAGTATGACAAACGTTTGTTTTGCAGCCGTATCGAATATTTTAAACTAGCGGCCCGATTCGAACTTTAATCCATATCGTTTCTACATTTATTAGTTGACGTATCTTAAAGTTCGAATCGGGCAGTAGGTTTGCAACATCTACAGATTATAAACACTTTAATATGGACGATAATGCTAAGGTTTATGATACGAAAGAAAACAAAGGTGCTCGGGTAAATAAAAACTGTATTGACGGTCTTTCTTAGAAATCAAGAACTAAGCATGGTAAGTAGAAAGTTTACTTGTCATATTGCTTTGATTAACCAGTAGGAATATTTTTTGTTGTTTATATTGAAAAAAAAATCCATATAACAATAGGTACACACAGTGTTGAAACGCCAGAGAATATTGATTTTTTTTCTATATATATACTTAATCAGTAGGTACACCCCAATGCTGGGTTTATTTTACAAGTATAACGTTATATTTCAAACCTATTTGACATTATATTACATCAGCACAATAAGGGACGGGTTTCGGTCAATAATTCAGGAGTTTACGATCGAACGTCCATAAGGAGACGTAAAACGAATCCCATTGCTAGTAGCCGCGCTGAAGGATGTAACCTTTTATAATAAACCAGCGCCGTAAACCATTTCGATACAGTTTACACTTTACTACTTCGTAGCTGGTATTCTAAACGTATTTATAGCTACAGATACCGTTGGCTACAACTTACACCTTCGTTTTTTATTTCTAAGGTTTATAAAAAAAAAAATTACAATATTTTTATTATAAGCATTACGCTCTTAATTCTAAAATATCAAAGTTTAAATATCAAGCTAGCTTGCACAGATAATCAGCTCTCATCAACATATACCGGAACCCGGAATTATGCTCTACTAATATTTACCACACTATATACGACTATGCGCTGAAATAGCTATCATTGACCGTTTAGTCAGTCAAATCGTATTTGGGAATAACTTCATCACCATCAGTGTTAGTAATGCTTCATTAACGTCACATTATCTACTATTTGCTGACGAATAATGTTCTACACAAATCTATGTTTAATCTGAAACCAGGCCAAGATTTTAATACTATATAGAAACGAGATTTTCAAATCGTCACATATGCATAAGACATTTCGCAACTTTAAAATCTCTGACCCATCAACTGCCCATCTCGTCTTTAATAAATACTGTCAGGAATCTGGAAGAATTGTTTGAAGATGGACAACTCTATAGTATAAATCTACTCGGGTATCTAACTGTCTCCCACGTACATCTTCGTCTCGATAACCTCTGACTGACGTGTCTTCCTGTCCCGTTGCTGCCACCGATCCGGACTCTGATGCTATGTCGACATCTCAATGATACGGCCTTAAATCATGCATTCTCACAACATGGTTCGCTGTCTTCGCAACTGTCAAATAGTTTAGCCGTTGTGATTCTCCATTTCATCGGTGATATATGTTTGTGCGCGACATTCATCTACTGATCTACGAGCATGTAGTAGTAGTAGGTACTCAAGTCGATCCTGGTAGTAAATAAATCTTGCTCGCACTAATGAATCATTTTCACAGCGCGTTAACTTTGAGATTGCCTCCGGTCTGCGGGCTTAAGCGTTGCCCTGATATAATACTTAATTAGGTACGTGGGTAACATACTGCTTGAGTGCTTAACGCGGGAAATAGTATTTTGTTATGTTTAATATCTGTGAGATTAAAAAAGCTAAAACGCACCACCGTTTAAAGGCCTGCGCAAACCGGCGAAGCGCAGCGCAGATCACTTTAAAATTATCAATGAATATTCTTCCCTATTTCAATTACATTCATTCAGGTATAAATTTAAATGCTTTGAGACCGACCTCGGAGCATCACGGGGGATTGTTACTCCGCGGCATCGAGGAGCACGTTAGAGGATACCGCGGCGGTAGGCGCCGGCATGCCGCGGCATCCCCCGGTATGCGCCGCGGCCTCCTGAGTGCGCCAGGGTAGCATCGGGACGACGGAGGAGAACTCGTACATATATACTAGTCACCAATCCCTTTTGATAGAGTACACGCGGCGGCATGCCGCGGCATCCCCCGGCCTTCGCCGAAGTGCTCCCTGGTGCGCCGGCCGCCAGCGCCGGACTGGTGGGCGCTCGCGGTATGTCGGGGGATATTACCTCGCCGGTGTGCGCTGCGCGGCGTAAATCCTCCTCGGTGATCTGCGCTGCGCTCCGCCGGTTTGCGCAGGCCTTAGCTCCAAAAGGCCTATTCAATTTAACATGAATCTCATCTAAAATGCCCTCAAGGTTAACATTCGTATTTATCTTAGTGGATACAAACTATAGTGCTCGTTACCACACTATTATAATGAACCTGTATGTGAACAAAAAAGCTCTGAATCGAATTGATAATCCGTTCCGACATTCCTTGCGTGATTATAATCTTATGTGGGCCATCGGAAGCCGAAAACAAATTACTTTATATGGAACAAGCTTCGGAGATTCCATTCCGTGATGGGATGTGATGCAACTAATAAAACTATTTGGAATTCAAACAATTTATGTTGCACCTTCACACATTCCCGCGGCGGTTAGCGCATGTTATTAAATTAAGTGAACTTAATTTAAAATTAATTCGTGATCCCGAAAATTTTAGGAACTTATAAGAAATTTATCTACGTAGCTATATTCCAAAAGTTTCCAAGAATAACCGCTCCCTATTAATTTCCATTATACCACCGTATAAACATTTGTAGCGCAGTATTTAATTTAGACATATCTTTGGATTCTCTTGCTATTTATGCTACCCACGCAACACAATGCAATCAGTGAGTTCGATGACCATAATAGTGCTTCATGCGAACATTCGTTACCCTTTGATTCTATCGTTTATAGGCTTCCTATACTGATTCAAAGAGCGATTATAAAAGTAAACAGGATAGCAGGAGGGATGCGATACCAGTTACGGTCAAAGCCGACAAGGAACTAGTCTACACTACACCATAAGAAAGCAGCATTCTAAGAGCTGGGCTGTAATTTAAATCAAAGTTACATGCATTATACTAGCTGAAGTAAACCAGTAAAGTGTGATCTCTGATATGCATAGTTTTTGTACGCATGAAGGGGATCAAGTTATACCAGGAAAGTGTTTACAGTAGAGGCTAAATGTTTTGTGAACCATTTAGCTGGCCACCGGATACCGATGCGCCGCGCCGCGGGGAAAAACTCATAATTGCTTCTTCGTAGCCGAGTCGCCGAGATTCTGCACTGTCCGGTTCACAGCCTACCCTGCCATTAGAGGAAATAGCACCCTTCTTACGGACTTGTAAGATGAGACGACGCCTACGCATTAAAATGCGTCCTACAAGAAACACATTCATTGCAATATCATTAATTCTAGTCTATTATGGTTTCTCTAATACCACTGATATATATTCCGAGACTATTAAAATTGGTTTATTTAGACGTAGCACGGGATATCTAATTAGGTATTTCTAAGAAAAATAACAATAGGCTGTCATTATACAAATCACGTCAATACTTTTGTCTCGACGTTAATGAAAAAGAGATATTAATTTTACACTCCTACTAGGGATTGCAAACCGGATTGATTTTCAATCCGGCCGGATCCGGCCGGATTCTGGCCTCAATCCGGCCGGATCCGACCGGACCGGATCCGGTTATGTATAAGGATATTAAGGTTAATTAAATGACATATTTTTCAAGTTTTATGCGTTATATGAGAAACAAAGGTTACAAGTTACAAATGTATTCATAAAACAAATATTTGAAGTTAATAAGAAATAACTTTTTAACAATAAAATAAAACTAAGTGCTGATTTAGACGGCGCGCGAACTCGCATGCGATTTTAGTTACAATGCGGACTGTTGGTTACGTCCAATTCGAGTTTCATTACATTGCATCGTCTAATTGAGCCCTAAGTATTAAAAAGTGTCACAATGTTAGTCTCAATTTAAAAATAATATTTGAAATCTAAGTCATTTATTAATTTTATTATTTAATCATTCACATTCTGCTCAAATTTACGTTTACAATATACCTAATTATAAATTAGATTACATTCCAAAGGGATAATAATTATGGGATGGGAATTGGAACTCCTTGAGAGGACAAGTTTTCGTAACTGTTCTTTGATGGAATTATTTGTAACGCTGACATCCATTCTAGTAACATTATATTTTACTTTTAACCAAAATTATATGAAATGCGCTCCAATATTATCTTGCTTAAAAATAGTTTTATAGCCTAAATCATAAATAAATGAATAATCCATGAATAAGTATTTGGGAACAATCTTATACAGATCGACCTACTCGTAGCCCCAAGCAAAGTTTGTACTATGGGTACTAGCTGGGTAGTAAGTACTACTAGGCGACAATATATATAAGGTCAATGTGGCGAAGTCTTATTATATAATACTTTATTTTTTTTTGACTTTGGAGTGATCTAGTTCCGTTAATTATTCACCTATGTTACTGCTTGTAATCGCATACGAAAAAGAATTTAATAATTAATAGTTTAGCCTTAGTGACAGATCATTTCAAGCACAAATTAAGCAAAAACAATGGCATTTTTTAAAATTCGGCGAGTAGACGGACTTCCCGTGCAGTTTAAGGGAAGTCCGTCTAGTTATGATATCAGCCAATATATGGGTGCGTATATGTTCGTAGTCAAATTCCTAAAAAGAACGGATCAAGACAATGAAAAGTGTATTTTAAACTTGTTAATATACGGTTCAGATTCGAAATAAACATCATTTTTCTAAAACAAAGGCAAGTCCGGCATATACTACCAAAATGGGGTGGTAAACCTTTTATGCAAATAATTAAACATAATTATTTTTTTTATTTCCGAAATAAAAGATCAATAGTAATTTTAAAATGAATTTTAATCGTATCTTTTAATATACTAAGATCAAAATTTAATAAAGTAACATCATGCGCAAAGTCTGGAGGATTTTTTGATACCTTATCAAATCGTTATAATATTAAAATCGCAAAAACAGTTGGTAATCTCTGATTTAACGAAACTCCGGCATATGACGGACTTGCCTTGAACATAATAGACGGACTTTCCAACTTAGTCAAATTTTAATATGATAAATTGTGGAACGTATAATTACAAAACTAAGCTAATTTCTGATATTTTAAAAATAGAATAAAGACAGCTGGTTCTTATGCTACCTACGTAGTTACTTTCTGATGCACAATCTTTTCAAAAACTATTTTTAACAATTTTTTTTCGAACGGCTGTCGCACTATGACTTCGAGTTCAAAACACGAAATGACTTATTGAGGCGGATTGCTCTGAACTTGGTTGTCACAGCGCCATCTGTTTTACAGAGACGGAACTAGCGCGAAAAACTGGTTAATCGACTGGACTCCAAAGTCGCATACGCCTTCAAATTCAAAAGTTATAACGTGTTGACGGACTTGCCTTGTAGACGGACTTACCCACGGTGACCTTACGTACCTATAGTAAATTGATAAATACATGCTTATATACATAGAAAACACCCATGACTCAGGAATAAATATCTGTGTTCATCACAGAAATAAATGCCCTTACCGGGATTCAAACCCAGGACCATCGGCTTCATAGGTAGGGTCACTGAATGGTCACTACCCAGCACTAGGCCAGACCGGTCGTTATACATGGCTTCCATGACATCTCCATCCTTTAATTTTTACTTCTAAGTATTTAAGTAAGTAATCGTTGTATCGATATCGTGCCGATTCGTGCCACCAACATGAAAGAAGAGGAAATCCTCTTCTGTTCTCAACCAACGTCATATTAAATACCTTTTCCATTCGTTCTTTATTCTGTTTAAAACCCTTGCTACACGGTCGCCGACAAGCCTTCTAACCGTCTGAGCTTGGTCTATCCTTGGTCAGTTTTGGTCAAATTTTGTTGAAAACAACTGTCTACACGGTCGGGGGCGGACCAAGGCCACGCGGTCTGAAGGCTTGTCGGCGACCGTGGAGCAAGGGCTTAACTTCTTTCTTCTATCCGTCACCTTTATCTCACCTAAAACGCATAGTAGGTGCTGTGTACGGTCTTTTTTTCTATTTTCCCGGATCCCGTCCGGATCCGGTGATTTTAACCGGATCCGGTAGCTCCAGAAAAGTGCCGGATCCGGCCGGATTACCGGATTCGCCGGACCGGATTGCAATCCCTAACTCCTACCTATTGTAAGGACATTTGAATTTTATGCATATAGGCAGGTACATCCGCAATGCGATGTCGAATATAGATACATATTCTGATTACCTACTAATAAAAGGTCATGGTATAAACAAATCTCTGGAAGGGCAGCACGCCAAGCTACATGGATTATTTATGCATCGTAACATATAAGTGGATCAAATTTTAATTAATGATATCGAACTGGAAGCATTCCGTGTTATCTCTGCCGCTGAGCTAAATTATTCAAGTCACGTCAGCTTCGGGCTCCGGGTACAGCCACTAGCACTGTCCCAGCGCCACTCCTGTGGCTCCTATGAATGGTAAATCCCTCTACTATGATCAATAACCATTGTCTATTAGTGGGTACTTGATATTCATGTGAAGTTGCCTGATTGGTTCGACAAACGACACCCATTTCGTATCGGTCGACGGTCGCGCGCCAGTTTTACCACAAAGGACATGCAAATCGTACCTCTGTAGCCTTAGTTGGTGTACCCGTAGATTAACATAGGAATAGGGGAGTTGGTGGCAGTTAGGCGCTTCCGTGCGGGTCGCGGTCGCGGCCGGCGCAGACGCTGCCGCCGCCACCAAATGATTGCAGACGCAAATCTGGAACGCGCATTCATAACTCGAGCAAAACGTTCACGAACTAAATCTACATAAACGTCCCATTACTGTAATAAAATGTAATTCTACGATCCCGTTCTGACTGTTCTTTAACTAAATAAAAACATAGTTTACGGGAGACTCACTTATTAAATTTAACTATTTAGTGTAAGTGGGTTTTGAAATCATGTTATTTTTATTAGAATTTAAGTGTGAAGTTTGTGTAGCGTTTGTAGAAAATATTTACCTAGTATCACTTGAGGCTGATATGTTACAGCACTTTTATAAATTAATCATCAACTTGAAAGTAATGATGAGTCTAACCCTAAACTTATTCTTTAGTGTAGTAATAGCGTAATAATAATTTGGTAAGTAACTATATTTATAACTTTACCTACTGGGTAAGGGTAATGGTAATGGGTTACCCAAGGTATTAATTTACAGGCACTTTTATTTCCATTCGCGGATTAAGTTACACTTTTTATGACGTAATAAACCGAAAAGAGTAGGCTATTGACAAAGTTTACATTTGTATTAAAAAGTTAATCGACTGGTGGACCGGTTGACTCGAATGAAAAGACACCCATGGCGACACGGGCCGTGGGTGGTGCAAGAAATATCGGATGACGTATTGCACCCGCGGTGATATTCTGGTTACTTACCAAGTGTGGGCGACTAGAGCACTCGGAAAACTAGTGTAACTGTGACCAAGATATCCATGGTAACCAGGCGTAAACGGAGAGCGCGCGTAAATTGGCTAGGTACGAAATTGGAATACAATACGTGCGCCCGCGCACGTCGGCGCTTGCCTTGGACGGAGCCATGCTTCTTTGTGCATAGTTTTATTTGATAAACGATCGCTCGGAGGCACAATAATCCACCAAGATGAGGGGATATCAAAAACTCCATTAACGTTATCATCTCCCTGAACTTTGTTACGAAGATAATCATCCCTTCTACTCCACGTCATAACAATTTCATGAAGAATTATGCGCTATAAAACTTACGAATACGAATTAATGTTAAAAATTAACTCTCGCTGTAATCAACAAGGAAACCCATTTACGCATAATAGACTATGTTAATCATTCACTTCAAAGAGTTCTCAGAGAATTATGTGGACATTATGTCAATAGTTAAGCCTTTGACTTGCGCCATTTGCAGCCATTTTGACCCGCCCGAACCATTCACTTAATCTCGACAATCAGTCCCCAGTCTAACTGCCCCTATTCAGCAGCGAACAGCAAAACACACAATAGTCGTGATATACATTATTGAGATAGCCAATGCCATCGAGATTAGATTAGCCTTTTTTTATTCTTGTATGGCATATTAAATGTGACCTACAGTTAATTTTACGCATGGATTTGAAAGGAGTATGGTACAGTAGATTTGTCCATTAAAAAAGTTTCATATATTAAAAATAGAATAAGGTCATTGAGTGGTACGCTATCATTTGTAACGAGTGCCAAATGGTTCGTTATTGCTAATCTAAGGTACGTAACACACATATTTTACTATTATCTTTACTAATTCCAGTACCTAGAGCTACCTACCGACGAGTCAAATTATTAGTATTGTCGTGTCATTCAGTGAGTTAAGCTAAATATAACGAGCTAGTATAAATGTAATTGTGAATAAATAATGAGATTGGCGATAAGGTTAGTTAAAATCATATTAAGCGAGCTGAATTGAAATAGTACCCAACGAATATAGCTACTTGTTTAATATGTCATCAGTTGTCAACTTTTTATCAATGATAAGATATCGTATTGATAAATTATCTACGTATTACGAGTATATATATATTGGTAGGTATTGCATTGATGGTGAATGCGTTAAAGTCACTTTGACGGGTTCCAGATGAAATAAATAATTAGGTAAGTAATAAAGATTGCTTATGCGCGCAAGGCATACGAGTAAGTACCTAAGTTGGCATTTTTTATGTAAGGAAAGTTGCATCTGAAAATAGGTTTTAAATCATCCAAATATATAGTAAATATTATAAAATACTAGCCGTGCCCGCGGTCTTGCATATATTCCATCCATAGGTACATACATAATACGTATTACATAGGTACGTATCCTAAGTATATACATAAATAATATAAATTAGAAATTGAAGCCATTACTGAAACTTGTTGGAGTATAAGATATATTTGTTATGAAAATCAATTTCAATTGATAAAAACTTGCCCAGCAAACTCTTAAACACATTTTAATATTTGGATATATTAAAAAACTCATATAATAATTTGAAACATATATTAATGTGTACTATTTAAGTATTTAAATATCTCAGTGCCACTTTCAATAACGTTTCCCACCTAAGGCCGGTTTTATTGAGTCAGATTAAAGATGACCGTTTTAACAGCCAGAAGCAACATAATATAGTATCTAAGATTAGGGTGAATGGTTAAGTAATAAATAACGGACCTTCGGTTAAGCGTGAAGCAGGAAACAGTTGACAGATAATGGAGGCGAGTGGATGGCCGGCCAAGAGAATGTGAGCTTATTGAATATTCATTTATGATTGCCCAACAAACCAAGCCTTTTATTGGCCGCGATAGGATATTCAATGAGAACCCCATAAAACAGAATGTTGATTGCAGCGTAGGCTCGAAAGTTACGTAAACTAGCCGTATGACGGGATAACCTGTAACATAACCGCCGCAAACTAACAACTTTTATTACCTAAACAATAATTAAGAATAATATTGATAAGGATCCCTATAATGCAGCAGCTAATAAAAGTAACGAATGTGGCCATAGGAGCTCCTATAAAATACCGCGTTTCGGCTTATTACAATCATATCAGGCGCTGCATCGGAATACAGCGATGGTATGATATTCTTTTTTTATAATAGCTGAACTGCGCTATGGACATAATACTGTCTCGCTTGCACACTTTCGTATCATCCTCTTTTATTGAAATATTGCATATCTTATTATGAACACGTAATCTAGCCTGTTTACTACACTTAATTTGTTCACCATGAATTACTTAACAGCCTAAAATATAGTATTAATTAGTTTGCATTGACAATTATCCGCTGCTTTGATGTACTTTTAGCCGCCAAAAAGTTATACGGAAATAAAGCGAAGCTATCGGGTCAACGGCCCGTTGTTTTCAAAACCAACAAACTTTCGTGACGGTAATTCACGCGAAAATTATACGGTCGATGACTGGCGCACGAACAAGCCTAAGTAAAAAGTACTCGGGTTCTTTTACTACCTAAATCTAGATTTCTTAGAGTCATATCACAATACCTACCACCATTCTAACTATTCTCTAAATTACCGGTAACAAATGTTAAGTTCTCATATTTTTATTTCCAACAGAGAAAAGTGTCCTATATTTGAAAGTGCTTTGACTACTCAAATAAGATAAACATGATGTGTGTGTTTTATGTAGATGCCTACCTAGTTGCGACATCAACCTAAGATACAAGTTTGTATCGCTCCTCTGGGTACGGAAGTGCTCGCCGTGATGACTAACAGAATTTCACGCACGAAGAGGCCTTATTGGTTTTAGAAGAGGCACCGTTGACGCGATCACGTCCGCTATCCCTGCTCGCCATCGCCCTCGCCCTGTGGGCGTCACTATATTAGTTTATTTATTCCTTTGAGCTTTACAAAATAAAAGTAAAAATTAATATAACATTTGCATGAATGCAAAACTCTAGGGACAAGACCTGATATCGCCTCGCCTCTCGCCTGGAAACTCGATAAAAACGCCAGAGGAAACAATATCGTACACTTCATCGACTGTGATTTTTAAAAAAGAACACGCAGATAGGTGAAAAATCAAACTTGTTATCTTCAATTAGTTTCCGAAGAGAGCGGACGGCCAGAATCATAAAGCGGAGTAATATAGTCGGCAGCGGGCGGTTTGAAAAAAAAAACCGGGCAAGTGCGAGTCGGACTCGCGCACGAAGGGTTCCGTACCATAATGCAAAAAAAAAAAACGAAAAAAAAGCAAAAAAAAAAACGGTCACCCATCCAAGTACTGACCACTCCCGACGTTGCTTAACTTTGGTCAAAAATCACGTTTGTTGTATGGGAGCCCCATTTAAATCTTTATTTTATTCTGTTTTTAGTATTTGTTGTTATAGCGGCAACAGAAATACATCATCTGTGAAAATTTCAACTGTCTAGCTATCACGGTTCGTGAGATACAGCCTGGTGACAGACGGACGGACGGACAGCGAAGTCTTAGTAATAGGGTCCCGTTTTACCCTTTGGGTACGGAACCCTAAAAACACGTTTCGCGGTCCAATGGCGGCGGTTCTTGCCGAGAAAAGGAAAAAGTGCTACCACGTTCAGGGTATACTTCGGAACTACCGCTGCACTTGATATTATGAAAATAGATTGCAATAAAATAATTTCTCGTAAGTGTATAAATATTAAAGATGGCAAAAACATGGCACAGGTGGCTTAAAACTCGATAGGGCCCACACTTATCTCATGCCATAAAAAAAGCCCAAATATGTAAATCGAGTAACCCATTTCTGTTCTTAACATGAATATGAATATTGCCTACACGCTCTTTGATAGGAGTTTACTAACAGGGCCAACACCTCTCAAGTTTGTTTCCAGTTTCGTTCAGTGTAAAGCCCTTGCTACACGGTCGCCGACAAGCCTTCTAACCGTCTGACCTTGGTCAGTTTTGGTCAAATTTTGTTGGAAACAACTGTCTACACGGTCCGGGACGGACCAAGGCCACGCGGTCTGGGGCTTGTCGGCGACCGTGTAGCAAGGGCTTTAGACATAATACACTACATAGTGCAAACAAAGACTACGGTCGATAAGTTTAATAAACGACGCATTGCAGCGCCGACAAAGGTAGCAAAAGGACCTGTCACAGTTCGGTTGACGAGCACAAAAGTCGGAATTCTATTTAGAGAAATATCCAGAGTTCGCCGGGATTAAACATAACCCCTGCCTTTCATCCGAAAATGCGCGAGAATAATAATCTGGCTTTGCTGACCAGTCCCCGTAAGGTGGAGTTCGAACCTGTAATATTGTTTAATGACGACTCCATAATTATTAAATATTAAATTACTCATTTTAATTTATAACTATAAATTGATGTCAGATGAAATGTAAACGTCAACACAATAATTCGTCTTGTCTTAAAATGTTAACAACTTCAAGTGCGTATACGTAAGCTGCATTTTTATATCCCAAATGTAAATTGACAGTAATGGCAGATGATTTGAAGAAATTGGGGCAATATAACTTTCATTTTAGTATCTACGATACAAAAGATCGGTAAGCAAAGCAAGAAAAAACTTTTTCACCTCAGCAGCAGTACTTTGCTTCTTAAAAACAGTGAGCATAACGCGATTTTGCTCACTGAGAGAGACAAAATGACATTCAAGTGACCTTTATAGTCAAATGTCATTTCAACATGCGGGGTCTAATACAAGTTCGAAATACTTGGGTTCTATTATCTCTGTCCCTTTCACACTGTTAGCAAACAAACAAAAAAAAGTTCTAACGACATTCAACGTTAAGTATAATGACGGTTTATAATGGACCCCCGAAAAACTTCAGAACGCATCGTTCCAAACCACGTACGAGTATGAATTCTTAATAATTAATTAATAAAAATAAAGTTTAAGATTTGATAAAAACTGATAAAAACACTATATTTTAGGTATTTTATTGTACAATTAAAATAATGAACTCAAAAAATACACAGATTATAACGCAAAATTTATTATTTTACTTTTAAGAATTTCTACTATAGTTTTCAAATAGTACGTATCCGCAATTCGGACCGTATCTTACAAAGTTTTTTTTTACAAAAAAAAAGTTGTCCATTGAAGTGTCAGTTGATGTTCGTTATTTCCATATTATTTTACTGAAATTTATTTTAACGTACTTAACGTTTTGTTTTTGTGTTCGATTGCGGTAATAGGCCTGTTGCAAGTAACAAAGAATCATGGAAATAATGGTTTCAACGAAACATATATGTTAATATGATTCTAAAAAATGGCCCAATCTCAGTATAAACTGAAGGATTATTAATATATTCAATAAAATAAAAGTGCAAAATTCGACAATCGGCCATTTTTACTGAAACGCCAATCAGAAACGTTCCAAACAGTGACGTCATCAATCCATAACATATTTCTTAGACAACATAGACAACCTCATTGACCGAAATCTATACGTGGGCACCAAAGAGTTCGAAAGGTGCAAAAAAAATGTTATTTCGCCACTAAACATTTATTACGTCCAAAAAATATTATTACACGATATAAAGTAGATATCTATTTGTTATTACTTAAATAAAATGCTAAATAATACGATATTTCAACAACAAACATTTTTAATTATTTGGCTGAATGGAACTATCATTGCCATGTTGGCTGTCGTAACTAGAAAAAATGAAAAATTAAAAAGTAAAACCGGCGTTCGGTGATTTTCACTCAAAATGTACATGTATCTAAATAATTCATCTTAAACTGCAACCGTGTGAGAGTTTTTGTGTAAAATGAGTTATTGTGATAAATTTTTGTAATGTATTTATCATCCCTAATCGTAATATATGGTGCTGAATTAACAATATCATTCGGATTCAAGGGAAATTCGTAACTGTAAGTATGTAAACAATATCTACCACCCTACCACCAACTAAATAATGACGTCACAAATGGCATGCGAGGCGTTTTCGCGCGAAGTTTAAACTAGCTATAATAAAATGCAATTATCTATGTTAAATCTTATGAGTATAACTGAAATATAGTGTTTTTCGGAACTAATACAAGTGTACCGACGATATTAAAAGGGTTTTCAAAATTTGTCATCAGGCCTATTAAACTTAATTGTTTGTATATCTTAAGAAAACAAGTGAGTGAAAAAATGTAATCCTTCTTTATCACTTAATACCTATTAAGTGATAAAGAAGGATCACAATTTTTCAAGTTGTCTAATAGGTATGTTCTCACTGCTCCGGTGAAAAAAATTGTGTACTACACGAGATCAAAGTTATTTACATCTCGTGCGCTTTTGAGTCCCTTACTACGCTCAAGATTCTAAATTAGATTCACGAGCGTAGCGAGTCTATTATAGAATCTTTCGCTTGCACGGGACTCAAAATAAGCACTCGAAGAAATATCAAACTTTGATCTCTTGTTGTACAAATAACTATTAATTCAATCCTTGCAAAAGGATAATTAAATATGCAAAAGCTTATCTTGGTTTATCTGATCATTAGTTAATATTCTATGCAATCCCGGGTTAATCAACACAAGGTCAAAAAGACGTGCTCCGAGCTAGTATTACCAAAAAAAACAAGCGTATCGCTTAACCTGAACAAATGTTGATGTGGTCTCCGACAACGTGTAATCGTTACGAACATCAAGGTCAAAATACACCAGGGCAGGGTCGCAGTAGAGACCAATACTTTGTAGATAAGTAAGCAGGCCGCTGGCTGGCTCCCGGACTATTAGCAATATTTAAATTGTTAATCTGATATCGAGGACCTGCTCGGGATCAGCTAGATTGCATATATTTCTTCCAGAACTTCGCAACTGCGAGGCATTTACTGAATAGCATGGATATATACTAATTTTAATTTGATATGCAAATGATTTCAGTCAATAAACCTTATTCTTAACCTGCCTTATAATGAATAATGCTTACTTATTACCTTTTTATAAAATGTCGGTAAATTAATTTCTCTTCCACTATGGACTTATGACTTTCTTGCTTTACATTTTTACAGACTGTTTCATTCGTCGTTGGATCACGCGACCGTTATCTCGCCAGAGTCGTGCGAAAGTGACTTCCATTTACCGACCCGAAAGTCACATCACATCTAGTGTTGCTAGAGTCTTGATCCGTCCCAGCAAAGACCTTACAATAGTACGCCGATCGTTGCCGCATTCACGGAAACTGGTTAGTTTTCATTTCACGATCAAAGCTAGTATAATAGCTATCACTTCTATCGCTTAGTTAGTTGCTATTTTTAACTCGATTTCCTTTTGCTATTATCACGACTCATTGTAAGAGCACCCAGTTAATGAAAACCGCATCAGATCACTGATTCAGACTATTGAACTTAATAGGTTTTAATTTAAACGTCATTTAAATATGTGTTTACAACTGTTAATAGTAAATATACTTTTTATATGTCTGCGTATTTTTCAGATTCCTGATTAAAAAATACTCTTTGAAACGAATCAACGTCATGCGGGCTTTATATTGGTAAGCGTTTTCTATTTTATTACTTAGTCATTCTTTATTTGTTCTAATTACGGCTTTGTAAAAGATTAAGTAAGAATAACACAATTAGGTACTTAAATATACTTCTAATTAAACCATGAATAATACTCTTACCTACGTAATCTAAGACTTTCTAGAGCAAAACAAAAGGGACGGCGCTCCAAGGAGAAATCCTTATAAGCTTATAGATAAGGGTTGGTAAGGCGCGTGTAACTAAAATAAAACTAAATACTAAAAATGAAGTTCCTGTCACGTTGTGTGTCGTTGTAATATGGTAAAAGATTTGCAAAAGATTTACATTTATACATTTCTAACTAGATTTTTTGCAGCTACTACTTTTTGTATACTAGGCGTCGCCTTTGACTGGATCTATAATAGGTACAAAAAGCAACACTGTTAACTGTACATCGGTGGACCTTATTACATAAGGCATAAGGTCCACCTGTGTACAGTTAACAGTGTGGGCGATGGTATGTTCCCTTAAATCCCGACGTTGTGCTCAGCTTTCTTCTATCACGCGGAGGTCACTCTACAAATATTAGCCCAAACCTACTTAGTTTACGGAGTGTTGGTGTCTTGTTGACACACTTCCCACGTCGGAAAATTAAACCTCGCCCAGTTAACTACCTACAGGTCTAAGTGTTTCCACATCTTGCTTTCGTGTACCTATCATTGTTGGATGATACATTTTTCGTATGTGAGGAAAACACAATAACTAATATGCAAATTAGCTAGGTGTAATTTATACAGTTACGGCTTGAAATAGATTCCCAGCTAGTAACAACGCTTAAGTTATTTAAGTAGTGTAATTTAGTGTACAATAGTTTATAAACCGGCCAAGTGCGAGGCAGACTCGCGCACGAAGGGTTCCGTACCATTACGCAAAAAACGGTAAAAAAATCACGTTTGTTGTATGGGAGCCCCACTTAAATATTTATTATATTCTGTTTTTAGTATTTGTTGTTAAAATAGCGGCAACAGAAATACATCATCTGTCAAAATTTCAACTGCCTATCACGGTTCATGAGATACAGCCTGGTGACAGACAGACGGACAGACGGACAGCGGAGTCTTAGTAATAGAGTCCCATTTTTACCCTTTGGGTACGGAACCCTAAAAACCTTAACTTGTGTTGAAACCGAGACCAGATTATGGGGTAAAACATTTAGTGATTCATTTCCGGTTCACTTTCCAACGGATGCAAAGAAGTCGGTTGACACAGAATGTTAAATTAGTTAGCTATCTATTTATCCTGGGCTGTACCATCGCCCACACTCTTAACTGTTCATCGGTGGACCTGATGCCTTAGATCTTATACCTTATAAAACAAAGTCCCCTGCCGCGGCTGTCTGTATGTGTCTATGTTCGCGATGAATCCAAAAACTAATACTGATTTTCATGCGGTGTTAGAGTGATTCGTTAGATTAAGGTGTATAATTAAAGTTTACTCGTGCGACGCGAAGCCGGGGCGGGTCGCTAGTACCTATACAGTATGTATCAGAACGAAAGGCAAAGAAAGAGACCCATTAATGTTTAGGTCATACTGAGCAACTTTTACTACGGGACCAACCCCGAAAACGCGGAAAAAAATACTCTCCCATAGGAAATTTCAACATCAGACCAGCAAAATGTATGAAACATCCAATTTTTTTTCCGCGTTTTCGGGGTTGGTCCCATAGTAAAAGTTGCTGAGTATGACCTAAACATTAATGGGTCTCTTTCTTTGCCTTTCGTTCTGATACATACTGTATATAATAGGGAATGCAAATCGGTTATTTTTTGTATGGAAATAACCGCGGTTTCGGTTAATAACCGATAATTTCCATACAAAAAATAACCGAAAATAACCGATTTGCATTCCCTAGTATATAACCTGTTGTTGTACCTTGGTATATACGTTTTCAAAAAATGTGTTGAAAAAAATACCCGTTGGGGTAAGGGTAAAATACATATTTAGGTAAGTAGTTAAATCTTTGTTTATTTTACCGTTTCACCATCGATGGAAGAGCAAATTCTATTATTTGGTCTTACCCCCAATTTTTCAACACAAACCTTGGTAATTTTGTATCAAGCAGAAACGTCTGCGAGCGATACTACAAATAAGTTCAGTGTGGCTCAGTTGGCAGGAGCGATTGGATCGGTGTTCCAATGGTCGCAAGTTCGAGTCCTACCGGAGGTGTAAAATTTTCCATTTGTCCTTAAAAAATTGTACAAACCTTTGTATTACGGTGGTTTTAATGCAACACTGCTCATTCATCCAAAAACCATTCATTTATTCAATTTCCATTTGAATTTAGCGTTAGGAGACAATAGCCCTAGGGCCAGTATTATTCCCGTAGCATCCACTGTGTCTGTGAAATACAGTTAACTAATCATATTATGATAGCTAACAATAGCAAGTTAACAAGATATATCATTCGGTTTTTGCTTGAACGCTCGAACAATATTAAACGCAAACAACTTATTACTGCCCCGGAGGCGTTCACCTGACTATGAACCTGGTACTATTAATTTATTTACCGAGCTAGGGCTAAGCAAATATAGCCTGCGTTTATTGTAGCCTTCAGGCAAAGATAAATAGTGCTACAGTTTGGCGGAGGTCTGGAGTGCTATTCCATTGTTTTTTTTACGTCTAGTATCGTATCGGTAAGTAATTATTTTACAAAGTTAAGCCAAATTATGTGATTTGCTCTTTGTTTTTTGTAGCTTCAGCCCGCATTTTGTTTGTTTAGAAGTTGTTGGACTGCATTCGACTATTATGATCAATTCCTTCAGCTTCCGTAGGAATAGGTAATATAGGTAGGTACTGATCATTTTTACGACCCACGATGCGATAGGCCAGTGTTAAGTTGTTAGATTACTTATTCTGATGTAATAATTACATACCTAGTTGTACAAACATGTATCTTAAACTTAGTCTATTCGCAATAAGTTTCTACCATAGTGTATATTTGACTCAAGTTTCAGTTTAGTTGGGTTTTGTTCTGCCAACTCTCAGAAATGCTGGCGAAATCCTACGTTCAAATCAGGTTTACTACTTGAAGATACTACATTGACTTATGGAATGATACCTTTCTAAATAGCTTACTTCTAATCAATACTAAAATTCATAACTCCGATATGCATTTAGTTAACCTAGTAGGTAAGTAAACAGTGCTTATGATTACTTGGTGTTTAAATTTTCATTTCATACGTACAATTTGCTCTCTGAAACTTCGCTGCCGCTGATGTGCATTTGCTCTCCCTCATCCTCGCTTTATCATTGCGTACGTGGCGGGTTAAACGGTAGGCAATCAGACATTGTCTGCCTCGCGTGGTGAAATTTATGATTAAAAGTGCATTTAATAAAAGCACTATTCCGTCATTTTCGAAAAAACGTTAAAAACGCCTTAAAACAACGTGTAGTTTTTACTTAGAGCATTTAGTAACTCTAAACGCCTTGGCTGTCATTTTCTGTACACAACAGTCTGCCAATTTTTGCGGGGGAGGGCCACGTCAAATGTATGGCTATTTCTACGTGATTTGTTCGTAACGTACAAATTAGTTTTTAAGTGCCAGACATATATCTTAATTCTTGAGAGTTTTATTCAGTTTGTTTATTTCATAATTAAAATAATACATAAACTAAACATAAAACTAATTAAAAACTAAACTTAAATATAAATATAAACAATAAGTATTAAAAAAAATTGTAAGGGCCAGTTGCAGTTAACAGACTGATCAATGTCACGCAGCAGAGATCTATGAAACTTCATATACAATAAAATTTAGCGAACGCTTTAACGACGACAGACGGTTTGGTGCAACCGACCCTTAATGATGACTATATCCAGCAATCAGCTTTCTAATTGAACTATACTATTTAATTTAAATAACTCTTTTATAACTAAGTACTTAGATGAAGTCTGCCCAACCCTTAGCATTCTATAGAAGGTTTTCTCTATAACAATTTAGCTAACGGCTTTCATTGACTTTCGATGTTGAATATTTTGATGCCTAATACAATCAGTTTCTAGAATATGAAGACAAAGGGCTATCCGAGGCATCAATGTGGTTATAATCAAATTGTTAAGGCTAACTGGATTTAATTGTATAAAGCGGAGTACTTAGCTAATTAAACATATCCAACAAGTTAAACCGCAACGATACTCGGGCGGCGAGCCGACGTCGAGGTCAGAGTGAAACTTGAAAAGTCAACCGAACGCCCCGAGGTGCATGTTTCAGAACCACTACACAGGATGGCTTTTGCAGGGATAACGACATACATCAGTCGCAATACGGTAGCGCTGCTGCACTCCAACTAGGCGCCATTCATCCTCTGGTTCCTAAAACATTCGCATGATTTAGGGGCCATCAATGCAGTAGGGATACGGTGACGCCATAGATGATCCACCGATTTCTTCTCGTAAATTCCATTAAAAGAACATAAATATACGAAATATGTATATGTTTATAAGCTGCCTATTCTTTAAGAGTAAACAGAAAATAATTTGTAGACGTTAAAAAGTGCCGAGCTGTCTTTTCTGCCTGAAAATCGTGTGCTAAATTTTATATAAGGGTTCGAATGAGGGTTGCTTGCCTGGATCCGGGTCGGAGGTTACTTCCATCTGATATATAAATAGCTCAATTAGCACCTTTCATATACATGCTTACACAACCACATACATGAAAATGTTACAGATTATTATGTGGTTATGATGGTATGATTATTTTCAAATTTTGTTGGTTTGCGACTTCTGATTCTCCTTTAATATTTGGAAGTCGGTTAAAAACAGCATCTAGCAAAATGCTGTACTCTAATAACCACAACAACTGTACCACACAGGTTTTTTACAAGTACGGAAAAAAACAAAGTACAAGTTAATATTTATATACGAACCAAAGCTCAAACGATTTGCTCTGATCACAGAACAGACACCAATCAAACACAACAACGTTACCGGCTGATAATTAATTACCCGTAATTAATGATGTTTCGTGCGGAGAGTGCGGCGAAAGGAGCAACACTGAGAGCTGTTTTCACACTATGACGTTGTTCTGGTTGTTCAGGCCGTGTAATCCCGTTGCTTTTGAACGGTCAGGCTAACCAAACTGGCGCCTCGAAATCTATAACAAGTATGTCTAATCCAAGAGCGAGAGCACCGAGCTCCCAACCGCGGACGGGTTATTGAATATCCACGGAAACTGCCGTCGCCCTGTTGACCAATTCGCCGAGAGACATCTACCGCAACTCAACCAACTTCAGCACTTCGATGGAATGACTCCCCATTGTGAACCCCACAAACTTTATTCCTTTTCGAATTAAATTTTACTAGAATAATTAATCATACATATTAATGAGCTAATAATGAATAATGGAAGGCGTATAAACACCCCGAGACTTTTCACAATAAAATATCGCACAATACTTTGCGAGGCGTTAACTTATAAATATTTAAACCGAACGACGCGCCAGCAAATAAAATTCTGTTGATAACAACAAAAATGCAACGCATTTTTATATTTTCCAGCTTCCGCTACAAAACTGAGGCAATGTTTCCGTCAGACAATGACAATTTTTCAAAGCTACGCTTTATAAACAACGCTGCAGCGCAATCGCAATGCGTAACAAATAAATTCAGTGGGCTATCGCACGCAAAAGTACGCGTATTGTGCATTTTTTGTGAATGTAATGTGCACATAACACGGTAAATTTTAGTTCTACGGCTATTGTTAGGGCTTAAGCATCGCAGAATTATCAAACAATACCCGTAAATGATTTAAGGATACATCCGTCGACTGATCAAACAAACGATTATCAGATCCTGAGTGGAATTCTCAAGTTTGTTTTTACCACGCGCTTTGCGTCTATCTAGTGCCACGAATCCGCGATTAATGCGGCAGCCAAGTTAATGAATTTGTTAAATGTTTTAGATCTGTTCGCGATTTCTTTGGTAAGCTCGAACGTGCACCTAAATAGTGGTAAACGCGGGATAGGTACTCTGAGAATTCTCTTAATTAATGATACAGAGAGAAATAGGAATGAACTTAATTAACATGGCTGCACGGATGCGACTGCAACCTGTTCATCGATTGCATAATTACAAGCGTCCGAGAACTTGGACTTCAGATAAGTTTTTAAATGAAGCTGGCTTAAGCTTGTGAAACATGATTGTATCAAACTAAAGCTATGAAGGTTCCACAAACTACTTGAAACAAGTGTTTGTGACCTGACTCTATTAAAGCGGAAAGACTTTTTGTAAATTTAAAGAGTTGGAGCCGACTATAAATTATTAATATACAAAATAAATTGTAACTTACATTTGTAACCAACTGTGAGTTGTTGTTAGGAATAAAAGAGGAAATATCGACCCTAGTCTAATGTATATAAACTAGCAAAAAGCAGAGCTTTGTAAGGGCTCGCGGAGTTTTTCTACCTAAACGTACCGGACCGCGACTTTGAGCCAATCCGAGGCTTGTTTCATGTTCGATCGAGTGGGTACGTAATAAGTCCGTTAAGAACGCAGCTATAAGTGAGAGCAAGAACGAAATATACTAACCGGACCCCGGTTGCTGCCCGGTACGCCTGACTGTTACAGCTTTTACTTTGTCCATTAAAAGAGTGTCCAGACGACAAAATCAAATTGCCAATATCATCCACACGTATACAATTTCATAAGCGCTTATTACATCCTACACGGTCGCCCAGTACTTTTTGTAACGAAGCCAACTGGCTTTCCTACATCCTACATAATGTTGGGTCAGCGAGCCAATGTCCTTGAATTTATTTTTGCGTCCACACCACACAATTGAGCGAAAAACTATCCCTTCAGGACACCTACTGGCGGTAATCACGCTGCTCCGCACATAAACACACACACACACAGTTCCACTAGGTACAGCCAGGGTTCAGCATCAGCTCTATCTTGGGTACTAATCTCCTAAGTGCTTACCAAGACGAGTCAGATGACCAAAACAGCATCTGCCTATGTTGCACCAAACCTGAGTTCCAATAGGTAGTGCCAGGGTTCAGCATCAGCTCTATCATGGGTACTGCTCTCCAAAGTGTTCATCATGACGAGTTGGATGTCCAAAACAGCGTGTGTCTATGTTTCATCAAACCTGAGTTCCACTAGGTACAGCCAAGGTTCAGCATCAGCTCTATCTTGGGTACTGCTCTTCCAAGTGCTCATCAAGACGTGTCGAGAGACTAAAACAGCGTGTGCTGACTAAAACAGCGTGTGCCTGTTTTGCACCAAACCTGAGTTCCACTAGGTGCAGCCAGGGTTCAGCATCAGCTCTATCTTGGGTACTACTTTCCTAAGTACTCATCAAGACGAGTTGCATGACCAAAATAGCGTGTGCCTATGTTGCAACAAACCTGAGTTCCACTAGGTACTGCCAGGGTTCAGCATCAGCTCTATCTTGGGTACTGCTCTCCCAAGTGCTCATCATGACGAGTCGGATATCCAAAACAGCGTGTGTCTATATATGTTGCAACAAACCCGAGCTCCACTAGGTACTGCCAGGGTTCGGCTACAGCTCTATCTTGGGTACTACTCTCCTAAGTGCTCATCAAGATGAGTCGGATGACCAAAATATAATGTGCCTTTGTTGCACCAAACCTGAGTTCCACTAGGTACTGCCAGGGTCATTTTGTTGAACTTCACGCCGACGTTGCAATTGGCGTGCAGTCGGCGTGCAGTTCCCATACAAGTTGCAGTCGGGTTGTAGTCCGTCAGTATCGGCCATAAGTCACTGAAGTTTGTATTAATATGCTTATCTTTATTTATAATTTTAGCAGTTCCAAGCAATAGTAACACTAAAACTGTTTCTCGAACTGAAAATACCCGATTTAAGTTTGCTAACACAACATGACTGATCAGTTCATCAGCGTCACAAAACATACCAGTAAATTGACCTCCGCAGTGAATATACAGCAAGATTGATTGTTCTAGTAGGTATTCACAGAAACTTAATTGCTAAATTGGGAATCAAACCAAGCGAAGCGAGGTGGGTCTGAATCCAAAATTTTAACCCACTTTTGTATTCATCGTTGTTAATGTCGATGGCGTAAGGTAGAAGTACTAGTGCTCGACGCTGCACTATTATTCGACATGGGCACTTTATATCAAAGTGACAAGGATTAAATTTGAATACAGAAAAATCTTCGCCGTTCAAATTTAACCTATATTACTTTGACATAAAGTGCCCATGTCGAATACTAGTGCAGCGTCGAGCACTAGTACTTCTACCTTAAGCGCCATCGACATTATTGAAATTGAAAACACCACATAGGTATCGTTGTCTGAGTACCCATAACACAAGCCTTCTTGAGCTTACTGTGGGGCTTAGTCAATTTGTGTAAGAATGTTCAAAATTTATTTATTTATTTGCTACTAACGCCATCTGTTTGAGAAATAAATAATTAACATTAGCACGAATGTTAATTCATCATTTTGCCAACAGATGGCGCTAGTAGTCATACAAAGTGTTATTACTTTATTTTATTTTTTTAGGTTTATAAAATGATATTTTTATGTTTGATAACACATCTAGACATGAATTTAAATTACTATGTTAAATTTCAAACCTAACAGTGCGATAGTTTTTCCGTAAAGTGTACCACAAGAATGCATAGTTCGTCGAATAGTGATAGGGCTCGCTTCGCTCGCCCTAATAACATATTCGTGCCTACACCTTCTTACGTTTCAAATATTGAAGTATAATTCCATAAATACTGATCAGTTTCCTAGTGACCAATGCCCTGTTTATCAAAAGCTTGTAACTTGTAATAGTTGTAATTAACAAGTGGAAGTCCCTTTTTGACAGCTTTTATTAGAAAGGGACTTCCACTCGTATTACAAGTTACAAGCTTTTGATAAACAGGGCACAGCTCTAAGTTTTTAACGGGTCGACATCCTTCAAATTGATATTACTACAATTAAAAAAACATTTTTTTTGTGAAGCATGAAAAATACATGTCAATATTAATTATACACACGATTAGATGATGGTCTTAAAAATAAATAAACAGTTTTTTTACCTATTACGGTCAGCATCAAAGGTAGCGTATTATAATATAATATGTGTCAAAAGTATCTAACATTCTCTGATATCAGATATATCTGATATAATATATGTTTTTTGGCACGTTGTTTCATACGCTAATGTTGACAAACTTTTAACAAATGTGTAATTGTGTATGTAATGTATATTTGACATACAGTATACTTAATTACAATTACGTAGAGTCGGACCAAGAAAAGTCTGCAGCGGATTTCATAGCCCACGCAGTGCAAGTGTCATTTATACGTCATAATTTCATAGAAGTTTGACGTTTAAAATAACACGTGCACTGCGTGGGCTATCAAATCCGCGCTGCAGACTTTTCATGGACTGACTCTATGTAGGTTTGTGGGTTGTGGGTATGTCAAATACAATTCATATATGTACATTTGTATTAGTAGGTTAATAACATACCTACTCGTTTATTGACACTGCTCCGCCGAAGAAAAGTAATATTTTTAAATTTCGCTTTGTAGGTCAAATAAATATAGTTAACTATAGTCAATTTAAGCGAATCAACGGAACGGGGACATAATATTGTACGGACACTCGTGAGTTATTTCAATTTTTAACCGTGCATCCGTCTTAGGCAAACCACTGTAAGCTTGAGCTTCATATTAGTATAATCTAAACAAAGGTTAATACCTTAGTTAGACTGGTTGGTCTAAGGCGATATTTAGAAGTGATGATGGTAATGTCAGAGCTTGTGTTGTGTGACGTGCCACACATTCCATTTTTATTGTCCGTTAGTTGAATGCACAAATTACCTTTGCGTGCAAACTTTGCAATGTGGACTTAACAGTTAAGCTAAAAATAACTTTTGTGGTAAATTACTCACTCAGTGAAGTTAAATAGGGAATGGAAGTTCGTATTTATAAGCGCACCATTTTCTCTTCCATCTACGCATAATTAAAATAATTAGGTATAACAATAAAATGGCAAGAACTAATTGCCAATTGAAATCACATTGATTACGCAAACACCAAGCAAGCAAGCAAGGCAAAGCAAGTATAGATACGAAGTAAATATTTATATTAGTTAGTGCAGGTATAAAAATGTAGGACAATACTATATAATTTAAAATATGTATACAATACAATATAATTTAAAAGACAAAGGCGTGAACGTCCATTCGCAGGCACAAAAACAGTTAAGTACCTACTTTTAATCAATTAATTTCGAATTAATCTTGGTTCTAGTACCCACCTATAGCGAATTATTAGAAAGTAAGTTCACGGGTCTCGATCTTGAGGTCGCCGCTATTATTTCAGCTTTTAAACATTATGTGCATCTTTCACCTCGGTCCACTCGATCACTTCGGAAGCGGCGAAGTGTCAAGTGGAATTGAAAAAAAAATTGTACGCACAAATACACAAGTCACGCTGCATTAATCCGCTTCTAATGTTGCCTAATTTGTGCCGTGATGGCACGATAACAGATACAATTTGTTCAAATGAGCATAGGTGGCACATTACTTTTTATTAAGCTTTCCGCTTTTTAGGTCACTGCTGACGAGGGCGTGTAGTTTGCTAGAGATACAAATCTGCAAAATGTCCAGTCATCTCTGCAAATTATCTAAGACGTTTCTGGAATTGACCGGTCTCGGCGCCATCTAACCGCAATGTCACTGCCGTCCCGCGCAAATGAGGACATCTGACTATCTCGGAGCGGCATTCCTTGCGTTTTGTAACTGGGCTTTTGTTATTATTGTACTTATATTGTTTTTAGTACGCTGTGCTTCCGATATATTGTACCTTCTTAAGTATTTAAACAGTAGATAAACATACATTATAAGATAAGGTAATTGTCATATTTACAATACTCGTAACTTGTTAGTACATGTTAATATCCTGTCACAAGATCAAAAGTATCAAAACTCCACGATATGCCAGCAGCAAATCCTGACATAAGTATGTTGGCCACATAGTGAAGAGATGAAGGCCTGAAAAAATAACAATTACTTGATCTAATTATATCAATGGAAACAAAAAAGTTACCCAGTGATGACTAATAAAATTTGTATTTGACTGAGGACACAGCTTTGCAAACTGCTTACTCTTCCTAATTCTGGATGTCAACAATAAGGGCGAAGGCAGCGGACACTTTACTATCGGCAATAAACGACTATGTGCTGCCGGTCCTAGTGTTTAACTTTCCACAGAGTTAGTGCGCAAGCACAGTAAACCAAAACCTGAGTGGCGACCGGAACGCGGACGCAAACAAAGCCCGCCGCTGTGGTCAAGTTCGGCAATTCAGCGCCAACGGGCCGAGGCGCCATATCTCCTCCGCCCACAGAATGCTTTGGCCTGGTCTAGCTGCAACCGCCCATTCAATGTGTTTACCCAAACACCTATTATGCATAATAAATCGGTCTCAACTTAACTAACGACTGCACTAATTATACCAACGTAACACCCCGCTAAATGTTCCAGCGGTTTTAACGTTGCAATTTACAGTAGTTTCCGAAAATTCGTGCTCATAAACGCGGTTACCTGACGACCGGCATTGCCTCTTGTGGCGGATAACTAATTTATAACATGTGACAATGCTGTAGCCGCTGTAGGTCGAGATTGTTAGGCACCACACGACGAGGAAATGCGAAAAGTTACAAACTTTGTCGTTATCTGAACGCGCCGCGGAGCATCTGCCTTGAGAACGTGCCAGCTGGTTAAAAAGTGAACTTTTTGTACTAGCTCCGTATAATAATCGTTGTTACATTGAGTTTATACAGCCGCCGTCGTTCCGGATATCGGGGAAAGACAATTGTGGGAATTTCCATTCCTACACTAAGTTTAAGGCCCTGAAATACGAGTCGATTATTCATGATGTTTTACTGAAGCTAAAGCTTTTTAGTGTTACTTATATATACACCTACTGATTCTGAAAATAAATGAAACTTTTTGTTTCAAATATTTCCACACTCCTACAAACCACCTAACGCCGTACTACCGTAGGACGGATTTTTCTTTCGTAACCGTTACAAATGTGAGAGCTTAAAAGCTTGTTTTTGTTAAAAAATTAGGCTGTCAAATAAGAAAAAGGAAAAATATTTAAGAGTGCCGCTTTTTCTTGAGTTGTAGCTATCCCTAAGTATCTTATTAAAAGTAATATCCTATCGAAAATAGGCTCAGGAAAACGACCCTTATTATTCAAAAGAGTGAGGGGTATTTTTATGTTTTCGTTTACCGGCGACTTTCAGTTGAAATTAATTTCGTATTGCGTTATGCCTCTCTGGACCGACGTTTTAAAGATACATAAATTCATATTTTTATTTTTCTTTATTACATTAAGTATTTTATACAGCTTATTGCTCAGATCTGGGACCCTTGAGCAACGGATGACAAGCAATATGAGGTACATTACAAAAAAAAAGTCATTGCCAGTCATGACGTGTAATTATGGCTATACCAAACCTACAAAGAAGTTTATGTAACATATACCAGTATACGTATTATATCACTGATTTAAACTTTCACGATTATTAAACATTATCAAACTACACAACGGGACTTAATCGCGTATTTAAGTTTTAAGATTTACCTCCGACGTTTCGAGGACGGTGTTGTCCCCGGGGTCTCGGAGAAGACTACCACTACTACGTGCTACTACGTGGTCTTCTCCGAGACCACGGGGACAACGCCGTCCTTGAAACGTCGGAGGTAAATCTTAAAACTTAAATACGCGATTAAGTCCCGTTGTGTAGTTTGATAACGTATTATGTCATAGTAAGGTAAGTAGTGTCACTCAATGTATGGGACGTGCAAATTTTGGTATCGGATGAATTCACTTGGCACAGATGTAGTATACGTAAAGCTAAGCCAATCCAGCCCGGTAGCCATCCGCCACCCCCTGGTGGGTAGGCAGGTCGGTACACGCCGCCGCGCTTTATTAGGTAAAAAATCATATCGGCTTCTATTTGCCTACCACCTCGAGTTTGGTATCATTTCCAGATAAATCGGGCATAAGGAATTAATTTTTGAGACATTTAATGTACAGTTTAAAAGAAAAAAATAAAAATATTGACGAACAAATCAAAATCGGTTCGCAATTTTTTTATTCAACTATTACTATTATCAGCCGAAACTACAAATGCTAGAAAGTTTAAATATGCACACCAGGTTACATTTATAATGTGTACAAGAGATAAGATGTGATTTTGAAAAATTCATCCCCTAAGGGGGTTAAAAAGGGGATGAAAGTTTGTATGGGGTTCATGTTTTATTTTAAGCTAGGAATTTCAAACTTCGTTAAAAGATATATTATTAAAATACAAGAAAACTAAAATCAGCGTTTTGAAAATGTATCCCCTAAGGTGGCGAAATAGGGGTTAAAAATTTGTATGGAGATCAAAATTTTTTTCGAGTGTGGGGCTTGAAACTTTTTATATGCGCATATTATTAGAATACAAGAAAAGTAATTTCAGCGTTTTTAAAAGTTCATCCTCTAAGGGGGTTAAAAAGAAGTTCAAAGCTCAAATCCATTACAAATTACTTTGACTCCCCCCTCCCCCTGCCTACCTGCCAGGGGGTGGCGGATGTCTACCGGGCTCAATTAGCTTAGCTTTACGTATATAACATCTGTGCTAAGTGGTTTCATCCGATACCAAAATTTGCACCTCATGACACTACTTCCCGTACTATAGGTATCGCGTCAAAATAATTGGAGAGCTGATGTCTAAATTACATAATGGGGTTAATAGAGTTATGTGTGTCACTTTTGTCGTTATTGTATCTTTGAGACAAAAAGTTTTTAGTATTACCTTCGAATAATGCTTTATTTATACCGAGCATGCAGTGCAATTTAAAATTGCTACCTATGTTAATATAGTTTTTTTATGAAGAAGGGGTTTTTGATTTCTTTTGGATACCTATTTTATTTTTATTTTATATAACAAAATTATAATAACTAAATATTTAAAAGAAGTTAGATCACCACCAGATTGGGAAAACTTACATTAATTTAATACCTTTAAACGAGCAATTCTTGTATAGGTATTAGGTATATATTTATTTATATATTTCGGGGATCTTGGAAACGGCTCTAACGATTTCGATTAAACGCGCATTTTTGAGTTTTTATGTTTTTCGAGCAAAGCTCGGTCTCCCAGGCAGATTTAATACCTTAACTGAAATCTTTCAGGTTTTGAACGGTATAAATAGAAAATCAATATTCATATTTTACGACATTCGTATGACAATACAATCGATAAGTAATTGTGGAGTGTAGACTGTAGCTTTTCGTGATGTGGGGGTTCGTTGGGAGAAGCGTAGAAATCCGCCGCTGGAACGCGCTGGCCGCTGTGCTGTCTCGAAGTCCGCTATACCTCCATTTACCGGTATATGTGTTGTGTGAAATGAAAACACATATATTTGATTTATTCACTTGGAGAGTGTTCAGGCTGGTATGAGTGAAGCTCTCTTGATGTCTCTGATATCTCTGAATAAGCCACGAAACGGCTCTGCCTTATATAGTAAAACACAAGGCCGTTTGGTACCTTCTTCAACTAGTGGGTGTATCATGCAGAGTCAGTAATGTATATTTTTGCCAATCTCGTTAATTATAAGCACGTATGAAAGGAGCACGAATCCTAGACTTATAAATAGGTACAATATTAAGCACGTATGAAAGGAGCATGAATTTCTAGACTTATAACTAGATATAAAACATTCCACGCAATTCATTTGACATAATATACGAGCACAAAGTAAAACATGATATACAAAAGTAAAAATAGTAACCTAAACGTAGAGACTAATTAAACACATACATGAACCCTAATAGCTATTTACGACAGTCTCCCCCACGTGTGTCAACACCGTCTTCATGCGCGGAGTAAATGGGGATAAGTCTAGAAACTGGGCGGCGGACGTCACCTGCGCGTGTGCGAACAATGGCCACTCTCACATGACCATCTGGGCCAGGAAATAGCTGGGCGATTACGCCTCTGGGCCACGTTCCTCGTGGCATGGAGCTATCCGCAATGATGACTACGTCACCTTCATGCAGTTTTCTCACGTTTTGGTGAGCACCAGGCCTGGGGAGGAGGCTGGGTCGGTATTCCCGCTGCCAGCGCCTCCAAAATTGGTCGGCTAGCGTTTGCGCTGTTTTCCACGAAGAGAGCGACATAATTGCGTCTGTGAAGACACCCAGTGGCGACATGGCACTTGATCGACCGATTAGAAAGTGATTCGGCGTCAGGGCTTCGATGTCTAAATCTGGATTCACTGGTGTCAACGGTCTGGAATTGACTATGTGCTCTGATTCTAGCAGTAAAGTATGTAGAACTTCTTCGTGGGGTGCTCTTTCTTTTAGTACTACTTTTAATGCGGTTTTAACGCTGCCCACGAGCCGTTCCCAGGCACCGCCAGCGGAGGGGTTGCCGGGTGGAATTTTCTTCCATTTTATGGCTCGCTCGGTCAAGAAGGGCTTGAGACTGTCGGGCAGCGTGTTTTTGGCCTCTGCCAGTTCTCTTTCCGCGCCGTGGAAGTTAGTGGCGTTGTCGGAATAGAGAACCGTAGGCGTGCCGCGTCGCGCTATCATTCGGCGTAGCGACAGTATCATGGAGGATGCCGAAAGTGAGGCGGCAAGCTCCAGATGTACAGCGCGAGTTGTGAGGCATGTGTATAATACACCCCACCTTTTCTCGCGGCGGCGGCCTATCGTTATGTGCATGGGGCCAAACAGGTCTACGGCTGCAGCGGTAAATGGCGGCTGATTCACTTTTAGCCTTTCTGGCGGCAAGTCACCTATGGGAACTTTGATTGGCGTTCCCCTATAGGTTCTGCACCATTGGCATTTATGCGTTATATAGCGAATGCTACCGCGCAGCCCGATAATGTAGTACCTTTGTTTCAACTCGTTGATGACGGTCGCGTGGTTGCCGTGATTGTAGAGTGCATGAAAATGCTGTACTAATAACTTGACGAAATCTTCTTTCGCATGTAAAACAGGCATATGCGTGTTTTTATCGATTCTAGCATTTAGTACGATGATTCCGTTTTTGTCAAGTTGTACAGCGATTTTGTATAGCGGAGATTTCTTCAGGAGTGGCCGCCCAGTTTCCAGAAGCTTCATTTCCTCCGGAAATGCAGCATGTTGACTCCGTCGGATTAGCAATATCTCTGCTAAATCTAAATGCCCCTTATTTATCTCTATATCTGTTTTCTTAGCGAACAATGCGGCTTTGAAAACCTCGGCGGCAACCAGAATACTAGCGGTGGCGCGAACTAATCGCACGAACTTTGAGAACCTACACACCTCCGGCAGGTACTCAAACCTATTCTCCGCGACGCCTAATGAGCATACGAGTTTATTAACGCGTTCCTCGCCCGTATCGGCGACGGGCGTAGGCACTTTTTCGGTCGGCCAATGCTCTTTGGATTTACGTATAAAATCGGGCCCTATGAACCATCGGTGGTTCACTCCGAATTGCGCAGGTACTCCACGAGTCGCGTCGTCAGCCACGTTAGCTGCACTAGGCACCCAGCGCCAGTTGGCGGGGGTGGTAGTGTTCTCGATTTCTGCTAACCTATGTGCTACGAACGTTTTATACCTACGTGGGTCCGAACGTATCCACGTGAGCGCCGTTTTAGAGTCAGACCAAAAATACTTGTCCTTTATTACGTAATCTGACTCCTTGACTATGGTTTCCGCTAATCTAGTAGCTAGTACGCAGCTCTGCAATTCCATCCTCGGAATGCTGACTACCCGGAGAGGTGAAACGCGGGCCTTAGCGGCCACTAACGCGGAGGTTCTAGTCCCCTCGGGGTTGATGCTAACTAAATACACGGCCGCGGCATATATTTTTTCGCTCGCGTCGCAAAAAACATGCATATATGCCTCCCTATTAAATGCGGGCACGTGTCGCGGAATCTCTAAGTCTCGTAATTGTTGTACGTTATCAATGAACGATCGCCAAACGGGTGCGAGTGAGACGGGTATAGGCGAGTCCCAATCGATTCCTGTCCTCCATATTTCCTGCATTAACGCCTTGCCTAAGACGGATATGGGGCTTACGTAACCGATCGGATCAAATATCGACATCGCGCTACTTGTTACCTGTCGTTTTGTAGGTAATTTCTGACCGTTAAGTACGTCTTCGGGCGTATTACGAAAGTTTACGTTGAAACCTAAGGTGTCACGTTTGTGATTCCATTTCAAACCTAAGGTACGTTCGCTCTCGTTCGCGCCTAACAGCGACGTTTCCTGATTGCTATTAACTACGTCAGCAATTACCGCAGGATGGTTCGATGCGAACCCGCGAAGCTCGAATGACGCGCGCATATTCAGCTCGTAAACTTCGTTTACTACGCGTCTCGCTTCCTCTTCAGACGTATCGAGGGCGATCAACATGTCGTCCATGTACGTATTCTTTATTGTTTTTTCCGCTGCGATCGGAAATTCTTTACTATGCGATTTTGCGTTTTCGTTTTTGACGTATAGCGCGGTTGTCGGCGACGCTGCCGAACCAAATATAAGCCGCTTCATCCTATATTCTTGCGGTTGGGAGGTACGGTCCTCTCCCCTCCAAACGAAACGTAACGCATCACGATCCTGCTCAATTATTTCGATCTGTAAAAACATCTCTTTGACGTCGGCTATTACCGCGATTTTACCCTCGCGGAAACGCACTAACACGCCGAAAAGTGATTCTAACAGGTCGGGGCCAGCTAACAGCGCGCTATTGAGCGAGCGTCCATAAGCTGTTGCGGCCGCGTCCCAAACTAATCGCATTTTCCCGCGTTGCGGGTGAAAAGTTGGGAAGTGGGCTAGGTACCACGTCCGGGGTGCCTCGGGGGGCGGTCGCGAGCTCATTTTCTCCGCGTAACCTTTGTCGAGCAAGTTGTTCATATGCTTTGCATATTCGGCTTTAAGTTTCGCATCGCGGTCTAGCTTTCGTTCTAGACTGTACAGCCGTTTCAGTGCTTGCGCTCGGTTATCGGGGAGTTTCTCGTCATCTGACCGCCAAAGTAAGCCCGAGCGATACCGTTGCTCCCCCGGTATCTTTTCGCAGGTGGCTTCTAACAAATCTAGCGCACGTTGGTCGGGGTCGGCCCGAGGTAATTTTTGTGAAACGCCTAATGACTCTATGTCAAAATGTCGTTTCATCAATTGTAAGGCCTCGTCATCCGCGGTATTAGGCCTTGCGTGCCCAACAAATTGTACCGCGGCGCGACGCGTACGGTCTGGTCCATGCAAAACCCATCCTAGCCTGGTTAAACTCGCGACTGGGAGGTTAGGCGGACCGTCTATAATTTGCCGACTAATGATGAGATGCCAGTTATCTTGGCCTATCACGATAGTAGGTACTGCGGGGGGGTAACTTAATTCGTCCGCGATTTTAGATAAATGATCGCATTTATCTACCAAGTCTCGCGGCACGCCCTGCGCTCCTAAACCTATATCGCAAACCGTGTAAGTCTCCATCATTTCCATATGTCGACTACAAAAACCCCGTATTGCGACTCGTAACGCATACGAATCTGGGTCCCGTACTACACCGCCTATGCCTTCTATCTCTAATGTTTCACCGCGCACACGAGGTGCGATTCTATCCGCAGTTTCATGTAACATCAACGTCATTGCCGCGCCTTCATCGAGTAGCGCGAGGGTTTGGACGGTACCTAACGGTCCCGACACCTCTACTGGCATGATTTTGAGGTACGTCTGCGGCAGTTTAACATTGAGTACTGCTTTGCGTGCTGCCGGCGCACTATTACCGTTCGCGGACCTGGCCGCGCTTAAACCGTGTAATAGTCTACTATGTCCGGCTTCGCACTGATTCATGCCACACGCGACATATTTACATCCAAAAAGTTTACGGTGATTCGCGCCTAGACATCTAAAGCACAATTTAGCTCCCTTTGCCAAGTCCCAGCGCTCAGGTATGGTCGCGGCTAGAAATTTCGAACACTCCTTAACTTCGTGTTCTTTGCCGTTGTTACATATGGCGCACGCTTCGTGCGAGACAGAGACAGACGCTATCTGTCGCTTGGGCTTAGCTCCGGTTGACGCTGGCTTTTTCTTTAAATTGCCATCGCGGTGCTTTACTTGAGCTACGGTCGATTTATTAGTACGCGATCTATTTCCCGTATCACGTGTGTATGACTCGCGGAAATCTGACTCCGAATCCGAACTATAGTCGCGAATGGACGCGGGGGCGCGGGGCCCAGCGAGAGCGCGGCTCGACCTGCTGGGCTCGCGCACAGAAGAAACCGCGTTTCGTTCATTTCGCGATCTATCATACGCATCACGGTAGAACGCGGGGTCGCGAGACCTAGAGAGAGCTTGGCTCGATCTTCTGGGTTCGCGCGCAGAGGAAACCGCGCTCACTGCATTCCGTGACCCGTTAGACGTATCACGCGTGTACGTTTCGTGGCAATCTGCCTCCGAATCAGAACTAACGTCGCGAGAGTACGCGGGGGCGCCGGACCCAGCGAGAGCGTTGCTCAATCGACTGGGTTCGCGCACAGCGTTTACCGCGTTTCGCGATCTATTAGACGTATCACGCGTGTACGCTTCGTGGTAATCTGACTCCGAATCCGAACTAACGTCGCGAGAGTACGCGGGGGCGCCGGACCCAGCGAGAGCGTTGCTCAACCGACTGGGTTCGCGCACAGCGTTTACCGCGTTTCGCGATCTATTAGACGTATCACGGTAGAACGCGGGGGGACGAGACCCAGAGAGAGCTTGGCTCGATCTTCTCGGTTCGTGCACAAAGGAAACCGCATTCACTGCATTCCGTGATCGGTTAGACGGCTTATGTCGGTTTACGCGCTTGGCCGCAGTGCTAATTTCGTTAAGAAACTCGGAAATTGCTACTAACCCGGGTGATTCTACGTTAGACTGCCTGTATTTGGCCCATTCATAGCGCACTATCAGATTCAATTTATCCACGATTTTATTCACGAGCTCAGGCGCGTGCAAGTATTTCTCTTGACGCAAGGATCTAATGGTGGCGACGGCATTCGCTACATGCGCGGCGAATGAGGCTATATTCGAATTGTCTTCGGATAAACGCGACATGCGTTTAACATTATGAATTTCCGTAAGAACAATCTCCTCAGGGTCGCCGAACTGCCGTTCCAGCGCTTCCATTATCTCGTACGGATCCTGAACCGTGTACATTATTGATTTTACGGCCGTCCGAGCTTCGCCCTTAAGTGCGCGCCTAATCCGACTGACGTTATTGACGGCACTAAACATGGGCGACGTATCTTCGAACTCTGCCCTAAATGATATCCACTCGGTGATATCTCCGCCGAATGCAGGTAATTCCGGCGGTTTATGGTACATTGGCGCGTAGGTACCGTGCGGTACCTCTAAAACGCGCGGGGGCGGTCTGCTAGCCCGGTCGGCGGCGGCACGCGGCGGCGGCTGCGCGGTCTTTTTCGGCGGCGGGAATTTAACGTTTTCTTTCGCGACCTCGTGCTGTAACCTAGCTTGTCGTTCTACCCAACTTCTAGTACGTTCTTCGACGGTCGCGTCACTGCTGCCGACAGACTGCGCCTTCAGTGGCGCAACCTGCGGCCGCAAATTTGCAGTGACGGACCCTTTCTTAGAAGCTTCGACGGTCGCGTCACTGCCGCCGCGAGACTGCGCCTTCAATTGCGCAATCTGCAGCCGTAAATTGGCAGTGTCGGACTCGGTCTTAGCAACGACTAGACGGGCTTTATGAACCTCGAGCTCGGCCATTAGCACGGACAATTCATTGTCGCGTTCCCTAACCGATTTGCGATTCTTTAATTCGCGATTAGACGGCGCCCGCGACGGCGGCGGCGGCGCATCGGTGTCTTTATTCACTAGCGTATTCGACCTACTACGATTTACTACGGTGGCGTCTAACATCTCCGAGTGTACCGACTCGGTTCCACCGGTAGCATTCGGGTTGCCACTGGTGCCATTGCTCCACGTATTAGTCTCGTTGGACGTAGTCTTACCAGACGAGGGGGTAGGGGTATCCATGTTCGGTGCGGGCGCAGGTGGGCCCTTGGTGCGTGGTCGTAGGCTCCTTGCTTCCTTTTCGGACATCTTTCTGGCTGGAACCACTTCACTTAACACACGCGGGGGTCCCTAACTTGACCTGCCTATGCCTATGACTGACCGTTGCCGTGCGCAACGTCAGTGCCCTAAGCGTGGATCCCTCGTGGCACTGAATCTCCCGCAATGGCAAAGTGCAATGCCTAGAACGTTCGAAAGCAGTGTGTGGGCATCAACCATGTGACACTTGCAACGAAAGTTGCCAGGACACGTGAGCGGAGATTATTCTACGACGCTGCACGGTCCGTCCGGCAAGCCGGTAAATGGGTTACGGAAAAGGTATAGGGTTTGGGTCTAAACCGAAGCGAACTTCTAGGCTCAGCGCGTCCTTTATTCTTTCTTGCCGTCTGAGTCAAGCAACGTTCGCTTAAAACTCAGCGCGTACTTGTTTCTTTCTTGCTGTCTGAGTTAAGCAATGTCGCTTGAAACTCAGCGCGTACGTTTTTCTATCTTGATGTCTGAGTTAAGCTATGTCGCTTGAAACTCAGCGCGTACGTTTTTCTATCTTCATCCGGCTTCAAAAGGACCAAACTGTGGAGTGTAGACTGTAGCTTTTCGTGATGTGGGGGTTCGTTGGGAGAAGCGTAGAAATCCGCCGCTGGAACGCGCTGGCCGCTGTGCTGTCTCGAAGTCCGCTATACCTCCATTTACCGGTATATGTGTTGTGTGAAATGAAAACACATATATTTGATTTATTCACTTGGAGAGTGTTCAGGCTGGTATGAGTGAAGCTCTCTTGATGTCTCTGATATCTCTGAATAAGCCACGAAACGGCTCTGCCTTATATAGTAAAACACAAGGCCGTTTGGTACCTTCTTCAACTAGTGGGTGTATCATGCAGAGTCAGTAATGTATATTTTTGCCAATCTCGTTAATTATAAGCACGTATGAAAGGAGCACGAATCCTAGACTTATAAATAGGTACAATATTAAGCACGTATGAAAGGAGCATGAATTTCTAGACTTATAACTAGATATAAAACATTCCACGCAATTCATTTGACATAATATACGAGCACAAAGTAAAACATGATATACAAAAGTAAAAATAGTAACCTAAACGTAGAGACTAATTAAACACATACATGAACCCTAATAGCTATTTACGACAGTAATATTTTACTACTTCTGTTCTGTTTATTGCCAGTTTAGTCGTAAGTTCTATTTATTGCCATCGTGGTATTCTATACAACCTATTGCTGTGTTAACGTGCGTGAATTGCGTGATCTGACTTTAGTTACAAAGGCCTATTCGGATTTCGAGATAATCACAAGATCTTGAGACGATTTAGAGATCAACTAGATCTACATTAGATATCGACTAGATGTGACTTGGATATCTAAGTCATAACTTGTCGAAATCGTTTAAGAGGACCTCCAGAATCGCGGAAACGTCAAATTTGACATATCTATCTTACAAATATCTTTAAATTATCCGTATCGTAACTTGTTGAAGTCTAGTAGAAATCTAATTCATTTTCCGAATCGAGCTGACAGTCATATGCCTGTTAAATTGCATAGGTTTATCTTCTGTCATGGAATAATAATGCGCGCTGCTATAATTTTAGTATTTTACATCTACTTACCTATTAATTATACATAAATAGGTAGGTAGATATCTACATAATTTATAAGGATACCTACTTGAACATGATTTATTTTCATTATTATTTCTTATAAGTAAACCTCATATGCCTTTATATATATTACCTACGCTTTAAAATAAAATCCAGTCTGAGTTCACAGGCAAAAAGAACTGATCTGCCCTCATACCCCAACTAACATTAGGCGCTAAATATAAGGGTTAAAAGAGATCTACATAAGCGTTTGTTTACTCCAGAGGTTCTATTGATGTTCTAAAAATAGGAGTTATAGCCGGCTATAACTCCCTAATACCTCCGGATTGGGCACAATTTTTATCACCTTAAGTTGTAAAACGGCGCTACAATAGAGTTATAGGATGAAATAAGAGGTAGAAGAGCGCTAAAGTAGTGCTGTAATAGCGTTGATTAACTACTTAGGATTTAAAAGGGTGCCAAATAAGCGACTACTAACTATTTGAGTAGTAGTGTAGGGACATATAGATTATACTTTCAGCTTTAGATGGTATATTAGCATTTAAAGTCAATATTTGTAACACTCAAGAAAGTAATTGCACATTTTTTCCTTAGCCCTATCTGCTTTGGTTGCAGATGTTTCCATTTTGTATTATTATTCGTAAGCTTGCCCTGTGACAGCTTGAAGTGAAATGTAATGGCGGATAATAGGGTATTTTCCTACTAGTCAATCCAGTTACTTTTTTAAAACTGTCCAAACGATTTGCTAAGTCTTTGCTAATATGGAATTTATATGAAACGTTACATCGTGACGTCACGGTCAACTCACCTACTTTTTATATTTCTATCCGATTTATTAAATAGAACTTGTGTTTAAAAATAACTCCTATCTATGTTTTTCTACTAATTATCTGGTGCTTTATTTCATGCATGGTGTAAAATAATTTATTTTAAATACAGTATAATACCCTATTAAAAGCAAATAATTATTTTAGTTCACTCATCGGGTGTTATCGGCGGATTTATGATGGCGAAATTAATTACACTGTCAATAACTATATGTATTAATAACAAAATTTTAAAGGGCCTCTGTTCCTTTGCATATTTATCTGAATATAAGATTTTTTTATTTGTAGTCCACCGTATTTAATTTTCGAAAAATGACTCAATATACGTGAAGTCCGGTTTTAAATATAACAAGACTAACATTAGGTCAATATTGAGTAAAAGTATCGATTTTTATTGAGTATTTACGTTTTAATTAATTGTTTTTGTTTTGCTTATTGATTCATCGGTCATCTGAACATGGCGCTATAGGCTTAGGTTGTAAGTAAGACTCTAATAACAGTATAAGATGTACATACACGCACGCACGCACACACGCACGCACGCACGCACACACGCACACACACACACACACACACACACACACACACACACATACACACACACACACATACACACACACACACACACACACACACACACACAAACACACACACACGCGCGCAAAGTTAGAATAAATTTTATTATTAGCATAAGTTTTCTTTCTGTATGTTAGTAGTTATATTTCTCAAATCTACAACTTGTTGCTATACGGAGGAGCGGGCCTTCCTGATACAGGTATAATATACTTAATAGGAAGTCCCAACCTGTTACCTTATTATGTAACATTTATGAATGTAATAAATATTTTTAATTTTTTTTTTCATTTTCATTAAATAACGCTCTTCTGCGACTACATGATCTATAATGGTGACTCATAACTTCTGTTTTCGACTGTAAGTGATACAAGAGAGTTAAGTAGCGATTGCGATACACGGAGTTATAAAAGACTTTTAATCGCCTGTTTATAACCTTAAGTGAAAATTGCAGCTGCTTATTACTCATATAGATGTTAAGGTGGTAGAATTCACTTCGAGCTATAACACTAGCGGCTTAAGATGCATTATAGCGGCCAAAACGGCTACTGTGGATCTTAAAGCTATACATGGACCTCTTAAAGACCTTGGTGTCACCAGAGCCTGTAAGCTTACAATATGTCTTTAGGTGATAAAATAAGTGCTAAGTGTCGCTTAATTGTTTGTTGGGACGTAGAGTACGAGTATAATTTATTGCCAAATCGTTAGTTTCAAATATTACTATATACTAACTCAATATCATAATTCAGCATCAATGCATCTAGTATTCTATAAAGCTTTATAAAAAGATGTATATATCTCTGAAATATAAGACATACTTTTGAACGCGTCCTATGAAGATATACATAATATATGTCTCTCTATTTGTAAAATTATTGGAAGGTGGCATATACTTTTGGTGCTTTGTTTCATGCACTACTATTGACGCCGACTGTACCACCTACCTAGTTGTCTTTATCATTCAAAAATAATGTTTGGATCCAAATCAAAATTACAATCAAAACCGTCAAGTTCAATCGCGTCGGTGGGGCGATGTAAATTCGGTACTCCCACGGTCTAAAAAGTTTATTGTCGTTGCGAGCTATTATGTCCAAAATTGGCGTGTTTACAGAATTTCGGCCGGCGGCGTCGTGCCGCGGTGGTTAGCCGGGTTTCCACAGCCGTGGGGGTCGCTGGCGCATTAAGCAACGATTGACCGTTACGAGTAGTACCTTAATTAAGTTGATCGTTGGCAGTCAACGTTTGATGACATTTGAAAAGCTGCAGTTAATCTCAAGTACTTTTTCCTGCTCTACGTTGAATCGTATTTATGCGCAAATTAAATAAACTTTGTGTTGATTTAGAGTTGTTATTTGTTTTTAAGGCGAGGTATGCCCGAGGAAAATTTTCAGATTCTGTCAAATTACCCCATTTCACACACAAGCACACTTCACGCACACTACCTCACTTTACTGGGACAGGTCAGTGACCCATCCTGTTTTTTTTTAATGCAAATGAGAGTATTTTGAGTTTCATGTTAACCACTAGCCTCCTTTGAGGAAGAGAAACTCTAAAAAAGTTCCATTGAAAGAAGGAAGAGAAACAATATATTTTATCTTACTCTCCTTGTCTGTTCATGTCACATGTGACGTATTTAAATGTAAATTAACTAAAATCGAATTCATTAGATACGCGTACTAAATAAACCGAATAAATACAGAAGTCGTCAGATGAAAAACGTTATTTAGGTACTACTCTATTCAATAGGGCTTTCGATAAGGCTCAATGACAATTTCATTGAAATCATATGTGTATTCCGATGATCTTATTATTATATAACTTACTTACCTTAGCGTAGCTTCAATCTGTATATATTTAGTTGTAGTACCTAGCTAATAAGAAAATTTTTCATGCTTATTCAAGTGAAATTTAGGGGAGAGCGGGGACAGACGTAACGGCGGGTGGAAAGGAAAGTAACTATTGCTCTGTAGGTTTATCTAATAGTCAAAATACCACTCCGCTGCTATTAGGTGATAGACAGTGGTGCCCCCTTCACTTGCATTCAGTCGAAACGGGCGCCACGTGGTTGTGTGAGAGGACGCAACGTGATTTTTCGAATCAAAAGTACGTTTTTCGACTTTTAGTTATTTGATGTTTACGTTGTATTAAAATACATACATTTTCTGGGTATTTGCATATTTCCTAGAGTGGCATTGTCCGGCTCCCGGTCTCTACGGTAAGTGGCGGGGAGCCGGGAGACGGACAGACATAACGAGCCGTTGAATGGCGGCGCCTCAGATTTAACGGTGGGTTGAGGTTGAGTAGTGAGCGGCCATTTTGGAAAAATATACGTGAAGTGGCGGGGCCTCCAGGGTGGTCGCGCGTTAGAAATATGACCATTTCTCAAAAAATATGTATGAATGATTTCCCGATTTCCCCCCGCTCTCCTACAGTGGGGTCTAGGACTCATCCAGGAAACCCTGACCGACATCATGGCAGCCTGCCTAGCCTGGGGGTACGTGCCCAGGAGATGGAGAGATGTAAATGTGGTATTCATACCTAAACCAGGTAAGAACGACTACACAGCTGCCAAATCCTTTAGGCCCATCAGTCTCACATCATTCCTGCTGAAGACCTTGGAAAAACTGTGCGACAGGGACCTGAGGGACCGAGCGCTAAAGAACATACCGATGCACAACAACCAGCACGCGTACAGCTCAGGTAAATCTACGGAGTCGGCTCTACACATGGTTGTAAGCCGCATTGAGAGGGCCATCCACGGCAAAGAAATGTGCCTCGGCACTTTCATTGACATAGAGGGCGCTTTTGACAAGACTCACTTTTCCAGTATAGGGAACGCCTTGGAAAGCCACGGCGCTGAACCCGGACTAGTAAAGTGGATCATGAACATGCTAAATCAAAGGACAATAAGGTATGTAGGTGAACCGCAGGCCGTAGCGGCGGTGCGAGGATGCCCTCAAGGGGGAGTTCTGTCACCTCTGTTGTGGAACCTAGTAGTCAACAACCTCATAACCAAACTGAACGAGGAACACTTCTACACAATAGGCTACGCTGATGATCTGGCAATATTAATATCGGGTAAATTTGCCAGTACAGTATGCGACCTCACCCAGGCAGCTCTTCGGATCGTAGAACGCTGGTGTAGAGATTTTGACCTATCAGTTAACCCCACCAAAACAGAAATGGTAATGTTCACCAATAAAAGGGCACTTGGCAACTTTACCAGACCAACACTTTTCCAGACTGAGCTACAGCTGACCGATGAAGTTAAGTACTTAGGGCTAACGCTCGACAGTAAACTCAACTGGAACAATCACATCAACAAACGCATAGACAAGGCGGGAGTAGTCTTCTGGCAGTGCAGAAGGATGATTGGTAGGAGGTGGGGACTCAACCCGAAAATTACCCTTTGGCTCTATAAGACTATAATCCGCCCCCTACTCTGTTACGGTGCTCTGGTTTGGTGGCCAAGAACAAACCTAGGCAACGTACGAGACAAGCTACAAAGACTCCAGAGGCTCGCATGCTCGGCCACCACTGGCTGCACGAGGTCCACTCCGACTGCAGCCATGGAGGTCATGCTAAACCTTTCACCGCTGCACCTACACATACAACAAGAGGCCAGTCTCTCAGCGGTAAGGTTACGAACCCTCAATATATGGTCTAACACCACAGGAGCTCTTCACACAGCATGCCTGGAAAAAGTATACAGCGAATTTCCAGTGCTCATGGCGGGCACGGATCGAATTCACAAACAAGCCATCTTTGACAAAAGGTACAAAATACAATTATTTGAGGACGACAACTACGAAGGACTCAATCCCCGGGAGCTGAGAATCTTCACTGATGGGTCCAAAACAGACAGCGGATCAGGCTCTGGAACCTTTTCAGAAGACCTGAACATGTCAATCACCACTCCGCTAGGAGCCCATAACTCGGTATTCCAGGCTGAGTGCATGGGCATCATTAACGCGGCGGCTGCCATCACTGCAAGGAAGGTAGTAGGATCCTCCATCCGCATACTCTCCGACAGTAGAGCAGTCTTAATGGCCCTAAAAAGCCATATAGTCACATCCAAACTTATACACGAATGCCACGAACGACTAATGGAGGTATGTCAGAACAATAAGATCACCTTACAATGGATCAAAGGACACAGTGGATCCCGAGGTAACGACGCCGCGGACGAGCTCGCCAGACAAGGATCGGGTGCGGGGGCGATTGGCCCGGAGCCGATCCTCCCGATACCGTTTAGTAAGGTACGCTCAATGCTGCTGGCACGTACAGGGAAACTACACACAGAACACTGGCTAAACCAAACTGGATGCAGACAGGCCAAGCAAGCCATGCCGAGCATGAACGGTAAGCTCACAAGGGCGCTCCTTCAACTAGGAAAGGTTCGACTGAGTATGGTAACCAGTGTCATAACAGGTCATGGACTTTTTAACAAACATCTTTTTATAACAGGTGTCACAGACAGTCCCCTATGCCGTGGATGCATGGAGGAAGAAGAAACAGCCTCTCACGTGGTGTTGGAATGCAGCGGATTGGCCCCATACAGGGCAAAACATCTCGGATCCCCGAGTGACCTCCCCGAGGTCCTACTCAACATCAAAGGTCTGATAGGATTCCTCGAGGAGCTGGGCTGGCAAGACTAGTCCACCCCCTATCACGCAAAATAGGCGCAAGACGTCGAGTTGCGGAAAATCGCCCGAACTACAATACAACAATGTATGAATGATATATATTAACTATGTATTATTGAATTCAGCATAAAATGGTTTATTTGATTGTATACCAATGAATTACATTCTATTTTATGTGAATTATGCTGGACTTGATCAAATCTCATATTATTACCAATTTTTTTCTACTTTCATGTATAAAAATACTTATAATTAGGAAATAAAACAATTGATTGTAGAAAAAGCAGTTTTTATGACAAAACAATACATTTAATATGATTCACACAGTTCTAACAAACTTTATTTTACGCGGGAATTCGACCGTTAAGGAATACCATCCTTGTTTATTGACGAATGCATCTTGCAAGAGTGAGCAAGCAAGGCATAGTTTTAACGGTTTTATTTTAGGCGCGAAATACGATGTCGCACAGAGGCCGGGAGACGGTCTCTGCCACTCACGGGCTTGTTATGACGGAACCGTCTCCCGGTTCGCCGCCAATTAGGGAAGTGTCCGGCTCCCGCCCTCTGCCACGCAGGGGCATATTTAAAAAAATGGCCGCGCCATTTCTCCTACCCTTCAACCGGAGGCCCTGCCACCAGAAGGGATATTGATTATTGATTAGTGTAGCCGCCGTGCAGGTCAGGATCTCGACGACTCAAATAAAAAGCTTCGATTTGAAGTAAACTATTATAATTTCAATAGGTACTGGTTTTACAAGGGTTCCTTGACTAAACGGTTAAATGTAAAAGTGGTGTGGTAATCGTATGGAGGCTGATGAAAGAGTGATTTGCATAATTTGAATGTCCGAAAATAGTGGTTAAGATTTGGGTGCCTCTAATTGGCCGCGATACATAATATGTGGAGCGCTCCTATTGGTGCTTTAGAAAAAGCTTCCAAATACTAGCCGAGCCCGACGGCTGCGTTTAGTTACTGTATTATACAAATAAAGGTTGCGTTCGCAACAATTAGCTTGATTGCAATTTATTTTCTCGAGCACGTTCCGTTTCAAAGATATCTTTCATGTTTTCAGAAAAATGCGGTCGGGTACAAAAGTAACAAAGCCGTACAGGTACAAAAGTAACATTTACATCCCATACAATATATACCTATTGAATCTAATATGGTGTCACATGCTTAATGCGTCAATGATGATTTAAACGATGTATGCCATATTTGTGAGTGAAAAAACTCTGACCCTGAATTATCTGAGTAGAAAACATGTTTATAACAGAATAATTGATCTCATCACTTGAAATAAAAACAATTTCTAACGAGGACTTAATATTGATTTATTTTCTTAAAATGCTAATGTTTATGTAGTTAAAATGCAAATATTAAAGTGTGTGATCAATAATAATTTACATATTTAATTAGTACTTTTGTGATTTGATATACCTATCATATTATATTAATTACAGCCCACTGTGTCTTGTTACTTTTGACCCACACGTGTTACTTTCTGCACGCCAACGGGGTCATGAGTAACAAAAGAAGATTTTTTAGTCACTCTGGTACTTACATACAAAATACACAATTATAAGGTTAATCAAGATGTTAATGTACAGAACATGCAATGAAGTTATATATGACTACATTAATTTCATCAATATAATAACGGTTAATAACGGTGTCTTTCCGTGACCACAGCTGGTGCAACTCAGCTGAAACGTCGGAATTAAAGGTAAAAACAATGAAATTATATCGCGGTAGACCCGTTTGTGTAATTAAATATAATAACGGTTAGCCAGAAACTAAGGTCAAAGTACAAAGTGTTGCGTTTCTCCCCGCTCTCCCCTACGCATCCAAAATTACTGTCCACCTACTATGTTCATCACTACATTTTTGCAAACATATCGTTATCTTCATCAATAAATAATGTCCTGGCAGGGTGGAAATTTAATTTTGGCGGATTGTTTTTCTCTGCATCTGACTGTACAGCTACGCCAAATTTTTGGTAAACTTACGGTTATATGTTCAGAATCTGAATCTGTGTAGCTATTTAGTACGAAAATACTGAACGAAGATATATGGACATTCCTCTGGTCCTTGAACTACGTCCAAAAGAGAGGTATGGGCACTGTGAATTACATCTCGCTTTGTGTGGTAGGACACAGCACAGCGGATGTCATTCCAGATCTAGAGCAGAGCTCAACCTTACAGAAATCTGCAGCCAAATAACACTAGATCCTACTCATAGTATTGTTCCTGCCGGTGAGTATGGTTGCCAGTTATCAACGAGGGTGCGGAGGGTTAGGCACGGCAACGCGCATGTACCTAACACCTCTGGAGTTGCAGGCGTCCATAGGCTACGGAGACTGCTTACCATCAGGCGGGCCGTATGCTTGTTTGTCATCGACGAGGTATAAAAAATAAAATTAAATATGCACAGAATATAATTTAACTAGAAACTTTGTTTTATTTTATAGTAAATTTGGATAACAATCGATACATAGACAATCACAGTAAACCAGTCCGCAACGGTATTGGCCTGTAAGCCTCGTAGGCAAGTATATCTCGGCCTCACGAGCCGCAAAAACTCACTAGGACTGGGGCTAGACCACAGTCGTTTATTTATTCTTGATTTCATGAAGGTTTGCAGAACAGCACGTAACCGCATTATATATCTGGGCGGACCTCACAGCAACAAAATAGGTGTACCGCTTCAAGATTTTCAAGTAGTACACGAAATATTTACATATCGTTCCGTATTATTTGAAGGTAATATTTGAAGATCAAAAGTTCTCTAACATAAATACAAGATCACAAAATTGTCATCACAATCAGTTCATTGACGTTGACGTACAGAAGTCACATGGGTACGTTTTTAAAATTACGCAATATTAGGTAATACCAGCATAATGAAAATTAACTCCAATCAGTAAGTATGAGTCTTCAAACTTTTTTCATTTTAAGCGGGGTTTCAAGGAGCAAATTACTTAAATGATTTTAGAACCGTATTGTTTTAAGATAGTTTACTGCGTTTTTCAATAATTATCCCCCGTAAACAACAACAAATCAAATTTAAGATGAGACTCGAGCTCTATGTGATGATAATTAATTTACCCTATTTTTTTAAATACAATTTGTCTACTGGTATACTTTTTCGTATACGTATATGATTTAATGTCAAAATAATTGCAAAATCCAACTGTCAGTTTAGTGCGCCCCGCGATAGGACCGCCTTCGTTCAAGCCCAGCGGGCATCTGATCAAAGAAGTTGCGTGCACGGGACCGCTGATATCATGTTTTTGAACTTATTTATTTAATGTTAAATTAAAAAAAAAAGTAATCGCGGAATTCGCTCAAGCATAAAATTGCGCGTTATTAGAAGCAGTTTTCATATTTTTATCTTTTGTGCACAAATTGTTACGAATGTTTAAAGTCCGTTTTAGACCTATGTTCGTGATCGTTTTCTATCGAGCAAAAGTCAAAAACTTAGGATTCGAATCGCGGAAGTCACTAGAAAAAGCCCTCAAGATTGCTAATTGAATGTATGGCAGCCGTATTGTGAAGCAAAAAAGAGCTACGGCTTTTTAAAAACTTCGTTTTCTGAACCCACTGCACCTTAATAACTGAATTTAATTGGACTTTGCTCCGTGGCAAGAAACACTCAAAAAAGTACAGAATATTTATACCAAACTTTTACTATTCTAGCACTTTTTTACGTGTCAGCTAAGAACCGATTCATTGATTTTGATAATTTTTGACATTATTGAAAATCTAACATAAGTACGTTTTCCGTATATTTTGTGCTCCGCCAACAGCTCCAAAAAATTAAAATTCTGCCACACTAGTCGCCTTAAAATTCAAGCATAAAATTGCCAGCAAAGCCACCTAAAAATGTCTGGTTAGTCGGCTATAACTAACGTCAGCGACAGAGCATATCGGAGCAGTAATTGAGTGCCACCGGGCGCGGTTATCGAACATTTCGAGTCGTGCGAAAAGCGCGCTGAATTTCCCCCTATCGGCTGACTTGACCCTTTTGGACAAACTTGATACCCCACTTTTTCAGCGGCAAAGAGCACTTTTTTAGAATAGGTATAGTCCAGTACATCCATCATCGATCCATCTTCTTACCTTTATTTACTATAAAATCCCGCCCGAAAAGTAAAGAATCATTTTGACTAAATACACCACTATAACAATAAAAGTTTATTACTATAAATCACTTTATTTTTCGTACGTAAGCACGTAATAAAAATTTGTACGAGGGCAATATCCAAGATTCGAGTTTATGTAGGGTGGAGTAAATGGAGTTATTTTTTGCTATGACAATTGTGGGAATTTCCATTCCTACACTAAGTTTAAGGCCCTGAAATACGAGTCGATTATTCATGATGTTTTACTGAAGCTAAAGCTTTTTAGTGTTACTTATATATACACCTACTGATTCTGAAAATAAATGAAACTTTTTGTTTCAAATATTTCCACACTCCTACAAACCACCTAACGCCGTACTACCGTAGGACGGATTTTTCTTTCGTAACCGTTACAAATGTGAGAGCTTAAAAGCTTGTTTTTGTTAAAAAATTAGGCTGTCAAATAAGAAAAAGGAAAAATATTTAAGAGTGCCGCTTTTTCTTGAGTTGTAGCTATCCCTAAGTATCTTATTAAAAGTAATATCCTATCGAAAATAGGCTCAGGAAAACGACCCTTATTATTCAAAAGAGTGAGGGGTATTTTTATGTTTTCGTTTACCGGCGACTTTCAGTTGAAATTAATTTCGTATTGCGTTATGCCTCTCTGGACCGACGTTTTAAAGATACATAAATTCATATTTTTATTTTTCTTTATTACATTAAGTATTTTATACAGCTTATTGCTCAGATCTGGGACCCTTGAGCAACGGATGACAAGCAATATGAGGTACATTACAAAAAAAAAGTCATTGCCAGTCATGACGTGTAATTATGGCTATACCAAACCTACAAAGAAGTTTATGTAACATATACCAGTATACGTATTATATCACTGATTTAAACTTTCACGATTATTAAACATTATCAAACTACACAACGGGACTTAATCGCGTATTTAAGTTTTAAGATTTACCTCCGACGTTTCGAGGACGGTGTTGTCCCCGGGGTCTCGGAGAAGACTACCACTACTACGTGCTACTACGTGGTCTTCTCCGAGACCACGGGGACAACGCCGTCCTTGAAACGTCGGAGGTAAATCTTAAAACTTAAATACGCGATTAAGTCCCGTTGTGTAGTTTGATAACGTATTATGTCATAGTAAGGTAAGTAGTGTCACTCAATGTATGGGACGTGCAAATTTTGGTATCGGATGAATTCACTTGGCACAGATGTAGTATACGTAAAGCTAAGCCAATCCAGCCCGGTAGCCATCCGCCACCCCCTGGTGGGTAGGCAGGTCGGTACACGCCGCCGCGCTTTATTAGGTAAAAAATCATATCGGCTTCTATTTGCCTACCACCTCGAGTTTGGTATCATTTCCAGATAAATCGGGCATAAGGAATTAATTTTTGAGACATTTAATGTACAGTTTAAAAGAAAAAAATAAAAATATTGACGAACAAATCAAAATCGGTTCGCAATTTTTTTATTCAACTATTACTATTATCAGCCGAAACTACAAATGCTAGAAAGTTTAAATATGCACACCAGGTTACATTTATAATGTGTACAAGAGATAAGATGTGATTTTGAAAAATTCATCCCCTAAGGGGGTTAAAAAGGGGATGAAAGTTTGTATGGGGTTCATGTTTTATTTTAAGCTAGGAATTTCAAACTTCGTTAAAAGATATATTATTAAAATACAAGAAAACTAAAATCAGCGTTTTGAAAATGTATCCCCTAAGGTGGCGAAATAGGGGTTAAAAATTTGTATGGAGATCAAAATTTTTTTCGAGTGTGGGGCTTGAAACTTTTTATATGCGCATATTATTAGAATACAAGAAAAGTAATTTCAGCGTTTTTAAAAGTTCATCCTCTAAGGGGGTTAAAAAGAAGTTCAAAGCTCAAATCCATTACAAATTACTTTGACTCCCCCCTCCCCCTGCCTACCTGCCAGGGGGTGGCGGATGTCTACCGGGCTCAATTAGCTTAGCTTTACGTATATAACATCTGTGCTAAGTGATTTCATCCGATACCAAAATTTGCACCTCATGACACTACTTCCCGTACTATAGGTATCGCGTCAAAATAATTGGAGAGCTGATGTCTAAATTACATAATGGGGTTAATAGAGTTATGTGTGTCACTTTTGTCGTTATTGTATCTTTGAGACAAAAAGTTTTTAGTATTACCTTCGAATAATGCTTTATTTATACCGGCCATGCAGTGCAATTTAAAATTGCTACCTATGTTAATATAGTTTTTTTATGAAGAAGGGGTTTTTGATTTCTTTTGGATACCTATTTTATTTTTATTTTATATAACAAAATTATAATAACTAAATATTTAAAAGAAGTTAGATCACCACCAGATTGGGAAAACTTACATTAATTTAATACCTTTAAACGAGCAATTCTTGTATAGGTATTAGGTATATATTTATTTATATATTTCGGGGATCTTGGAAACGGCTCTAACGATTTCGATTAAACGCGCATTTTTGAGTTTTTATGTTTTTCGAGCAAAGCTCGGTCTCCCAGGCAGATTTAATACCTTAACTGAAATCTTTCAGGTTTTGAACGGTATAAATAGAAAATCAATATTCATATTTTACGACATTCGTATGACAATACAATCGATAAGTAATATTTTACTACTTCTGTTCTGTTTATTGCCAGTTTAGTCGTAAGTTCTATTTATTGCCATCGTGGTATTCTATACAACCTATTGCTGTGTTAACGTGCGTGAATTGCGTGATCTGACTTTAGTTACAAAGGCCTATTCGGATTTCGAGATAATCACAAGATCTTGAGACGATTTAGAGATCAACTAGATCTACATTAGATATCGACTAGATGTGACTTGGATATCTAAGTCATAACTTGTCGAAATCGTTTAAGAGGACCTCCAGAATCGCGGAAACGTCAAATTTGACATATCTATCTTACAAATATCTTTAAATTATCCGTATCGTAACTTGTTGAAGTCTAGTAGAAATCTAATTCATTTTCCGAATCGAGCTGACAGTCATATGCCTGTTAAATTGCATAGGTTTATCTTCTGTCATGGAATAATAATGCGCGCTGCTATAATTTTAGTATTTTACATCTACTTACCTATTAATTATACATAAATAGGTAGGTAGATATCTACATAATTTATAAGGATACCTACTTGAACATGATTTATTTTCATTATTATTTCTTATAAGTAAACCTCATATGCCTTTATATATATTACCTACGCTTTAAAATAAAATCCAGTCTGAGTTCACAGGCAAAAAGAACTGATCTGCCCTCATACCCCAACTAACATTAGGCGCTAAATATAAGGGTTAAAAGAGATCTACATAAGCGTTTGTTTACTCCAGAGGTTCTATTGATGTTCTAAAAATAGGAGTTATAGCCGGCTATAACTCCCTAATACCTCCGGATTGGGCACAATTTTTATCACCTTAAGTTGTAAAACGGCGCTACAATAGAGTTATAGGATGAAATAAGAGGTAGAAGAGCGCTAAAGTAGTGCTGTAATAGCGTTGATTAACTACTTAGGATTTAAAAGGGTGCCAAATAAGCGACTACTAACTATTTGAGTAGTAGTGTAGGGACATATAGATTATACTTTCAGCTTTAGATGGTATATTAGCATTTAAAGTCAATATTTGTAACACTCAAGAAAGTAATTGCACATTTTTTCCTTAGCCCTATCTGCTTTGGTTGCAGATGTTTCCATTTTGTATTATTATTCGTAAGCTTGCCCTGTGACAGCTTGAAGTGAAATGTAATGGCGGATAATAGGGTATTTTCCTACTAGTCAATCCAGTTACTTTTTTAAAACTGTCCAAACGATTTGCTAAGTCTTTGCTAATATGGAATTTATATGAAACGTTACATCGTGACGTCACGGTCAACTCACCTACTTTTTATATTTCTATCCGATTTATTAAATAGAACTTGTGTTTAAAAATAACTCCTATCTATGTTTTTCTACTAATTATCTGGTGCTTTATTTCATGCATGGTGTAAAATAATTTATTTTAAATACAGTATAATACCCTATTAAAAGCAAATAATTATTTTAGTTCACTCATCGGGTGTTATCGGCGGATTTATGATGGCGAAATTAATTACACTGTCAATAACTATATGTATTAATAACAAAATTTTAAAGGGCCTCTGTTCCTTTGCATATTTATCTGAATATAAGATTTTTTTATTTGTAGTCCACCGTATTTAATTTTCGAAAAATGACTCAATATACGTGAAGTCCGGTTTTAAATATAACAAGACTAACATTAGGTCAATATTGAGTAAAAGTATCGATTTTTATTGAGTATTTACGTTTTAATTAATTGTTTTTGTTTTGCTTATTGATTCATCGGTCATCTGAACATGGCGCTATAGGCTTAGGTTGTAAGTAAGACTCTAATAACAGTATAAGATGTACATACACGCACGCACGCACACACGCACGCACGCACGCACACACGCACACACACACACACACACACACACACACACACACACATACACACACACACACATACACACACACACACACACACACACACACACACACACAAACACACACACACGCGCGCAAAGTTAGAATAAATTTTATTATTAGCATAAGTTTTCTTTCTGTATGTTAGTAGTTATATTTCTCAAATCTACAACTTGTTGCTATACGGAGGAGCGGGCCTTCCTGATACAGGTATAATATACTTAATAGGAAGTCCCAACCTGTTACCTTATTATGTAACATTTATGAATGTAATAAATATTTTTAATTTTTTTTTTCATTTTCATTAAATAACGCTCTTCTGCGACTACATGATCTATAATGGTGACTCATAACTTCTGTTTTCGACTGTAAGTGATACAAGAGAGTTAAGTAGCGATTGCGATACACGGAGTTATAAAAGACTTTTAATCGCCTGTTTATAACCTTAAGTGAAAATTGCAGCTGCTTATTACTCATATAGATGTTAAGGTGGTAGAATTCACTTCGAGCTATAACACTAGCGGCTTAAGATGCATTATAGCGGCCAAAACGGCTACTGTGGATCTTAAAGCTATACATGGACCTCTTAAAGACCTTGGTGTCACCAGAGCCTGTAAGCTTACAATATGTCTTTAGGTGATAAAATAAGTGCTAAGTGTCGCTTAATTGTTTGTTGGGACGTAGAGTACGAGTATAATTTATTGCCAAATCGTTAGTTTCAAATATTACTATATACTAACTCAATATCATAATTCAGCATCAATGCATCTAGTATTCTATAAAGCTTTATAAAAAGATGTATATATCTCTGAAATATAAGACATACTTTTGAACGCGTCCTATGAAGATATACATAATATATGTCTCTCTATTTGTAAAATTATTGGAAGGTGGCATATACTTTTGGTGCTTTGTTTCATGCACTACTATTGACGCCGACTGTACCACCTACCTAGTTGTCTTTATCATTCAAAAATAATGTTTGGATCCAAATCAAAATTACAATCAAAACCGTCAAGTTCAATCGCGTCGGTGGGGCGATGTAAATTCGGTACTCCCACGGTCTAAAAAGTTTATTGTCGTTGCGAGCTATTATGTCCAAAATTGGCGTGTTTACAGAATTTCGGCCGGCGGCGTCGTGCCGCGGTGGTTAGCCGGGTTTCCACAGCCGTGGGGGTCGCTGGCGCATTAAGCAACGATTGACCGTTACGAGTAGTACCTTAATTAAGTTGATCGTTGGCAGTCAACGTTTGATGACATTTGAAAAGCTGCAGTTAATCTCAAGTACTTTTTCCTGCTCTACGTTGAATCGTATTTATGCGCAAATTAAATAAACTTTGTGTTGATTTAGAGTTGTTATTTGTTTTTAAGGCGAGGTATGCCCGAGGAAAATTTTCAGATTCTGTCAAATTACCCCATTTCACACACAAGCACACTTCACGCACACTACCTCACTTTACTGGGACAGGTCAGTGACCCATCCTGTTTTTTTTTAATGCAAATGAGAGTATTTTGAGTTTCATGTTAACCACTAGCCTCCTTTGAGGAAGAGAAACTCTAAAAAAGTTCCATTGAAAGAAGGAAGAGAAACAATATATTTTATCTTACTCTCCTTGTCTGTTCATGTCACATGTGACGTATTTAAATGTAAATTAACTAAAATCGAATTCATTAGATACGCGTACTAAATAAACCGAATAAATACAGAAGTCGTCAGATGAAAAACGTTATTTAGGTACTACTCTATTCAATAGGGCTTTCGATAAGGCTCAATGACAATTTCATTGAAATCATATGTGTATTCCGATGATCTTATTATTATATAACTTACTTACCTTAGCGTAGCTTCAATCTGTATATATTTAGTTGTAGTACCTAGCTAATAAGAAAATTTTTCATGCTTATTCAAGTGAAATTTAGGGGAGAGCGGGGACAGACGTAACGGCGGGTGGAAAGGAAAGTAACTATTGCTCTGTAGGTTTATCTAATAGTCAAAATACCACTCCGCTGCTATTAGGTGATAGACAGTGGTGCCCCCTTCACTTGCATTCAGTCGAAACGGGCGCCACGTGGTTGTGTGAGAGGACGCAACGTGATTTTTCGAATCAAAAGTACGTTTTTCGACTTTTAGTTATTTGATGTTTACGTTGTATTAAAATACATACATTTTCTGGGTATTTGCATATTTCCTAGAGTGGCATTGTCCGGCTCCCGGTCTCTACGGTAAGTGGCGGGGAGCCGGGAGACGGACAGACATAACGAGCCGTTGAATGGCGGCGCCTCAGATTTAACGGTGGGTTGAGGTTGAGTAGTGAGCGGCCATTTTGGAAAAATATACGTGAAGTGGCGGGGCCTCCAGGGTGGTCGCGCGTTAGAAATATGACCATTTCTCAAAAAATATGTATGAATGATTTCCCGATTTCCCCCCGCTCTCCTACAGTGGGGTCTAGGACTCATCCAGGAAACCCTGACCGACATCATGGCAGCCTGCCTAGCCTGGGGGTACGTGCCCAGGAGATGGAGAGATGTAAATGTGGTATTCATACCTAAACCAGGTAAGAACGACTACACAGCTGCCAAATCCTTTAGGCCCATCAGTCTCACATCATTCCTGCTGAAGACCTTGGAAAAACTGTGCGACAGGGACCTGAGGGACCGAGCGCTAAAGAACATACCGATGCACAACAACCAGCACGCGTACAGCTCAGGTAAATCTACGGAGTCGGCTCTACACATGGTTGTAAGCCGCATTGAGAGGGCCATCCACGGCAAAGAAATGTGCCTCGGCACTTTCATTGACATAGAGGGCGCTTTTGACAAGACTCACTTTTCCAGTATAGGGAACGCCTTGGAAAGCCACGGCGCTGAACCCGGACTAGTAAAGTGGATCATGAACATGCTAAATCAAAGGACAATAAGGTATGTAGGTGAACCGCAGGCCGTAGCGGCGGTGCGAGGATGCCCTCAAGGGGGAGTTCTGTCACCTCTGTTGTGGAACCTAGTAGTCAACAACCTCATAACCAAACTGAACGAGGAACACTTCTACACAATAGGCTACGCTGATGATCTGGCAATATTAATATCGGGTAAATTTGCCAGTACAGTATGCGACCTCACCCAGGCAGCTCTTCGGATCGTAGAACGCTGGTGTAGAGATTTTGACCTATCAGTTAACCCCACCAAAACAGAAATGGTAATGTTCACCAATAAAAGGGCACTTGGCAACTTTACCAGACCAACACTTTTCCAGACTGAGCTACAGCTGACCGATGAAGTTAAGTACTTAGGGCTAACGCTCGACAGTAAACTCAACTGGAACAATCACATCAACAAACGCATAGACAAGGCGGGAGTAGTCTTCTGGCAGTGCAGAAGGATGATTGGTAGGAGGTGGGGACTCAACCCGAAAATTACCCTTTGGCTCTATAAGACTATAATCCGCCCCCTACTCTGTTACGGTGCTCTGGTTTGGTGGCCAAGAACAAACCTAGGCAACGTACGAGACAAGCTACAAAGACTCCAGAGGCTCGCATGCTCGGCCACCACTGGCTGCACGAGGTCCACTCCGACTGCAGCCATGGAGGTCATGCTAAACCTTTCACCGCTGCACCTACACATACAACAAGAGGCCAGTCTCTCAGCGGTAAGGTTACGAACCCTCAATATATGGTCTAACACCACAGGAGCTCTTCACACAGCATGCCTGGAAAAAGTATACAGCGAATTTCCAGTGCTCATGGCGGGCACGGATCGAATTCACAAACAAGCCATCTTTGACAAAAGGTACAAAATACAATTATTTGAGGACGACAACTACGAAGGACTCAATCCCCGGGAGCTGAGAATCTTCACTGATGGGTCCAAAACAGACAGCGGATCAGGCTCTGGAACCTTTTCAGAAGACCTGAACATGTCAATCACCACTCCGCTAGGAGCCCATAACTCGGTATTCCAGGCTGAGTGCATGGGCATCATTAACGCGGCGGCTGCCATCACTGCAAGGAAGGTAGTAGGATCCTCCATCCGCATACTCTCCGACAGTAGAGCAGTCTTAATGGCCCTAAAAAGCCATATAGTCACATCCAAACTTATACACGAATGCCACGAACGACTAATGGAGGTATGTCAGAACAATAAGATCACCTTACAATGGATCAAAGGACACAGTGGATCCCGAGGTAACGACGCCGCGGACGAGCTCGCCAGACAAGGATCGGGTGCGGGGGCGATTGGCCCGGAACCGATCCTCCCGATACCGTTTAGTAAGGTACGCTCAATGCTGCTGGCACGTACAGGGAAACTACACACAGAACACTGGCTAAACCAAACTGGATGCAGACAGGCCAAGCAAGCCATGCCGAGCATGAACGGTAAGCTCACAAGGGCGCTCCTTCAACTAGGAAAGGTTCGACTGAGTATGGTAACCAGTGTCATAACAGGTCATGGACTTTTTAACAAACATCTTTTTATAACAGGTGTCACAGACAGTCCCCTATGCCGTGGATGCATGGAGGAAGAAGAAACAGCCTCTCACGTGGTGTTGGAATGCAGCGGATTGGCCCCATACAGGGCAAAACATCTCGGATCCCCGAGTGACCTCCCCGAGGTCCTACTCAACATCAAAGGTCTGATAGGATTCCTCGAGGAGCTGGGCTGGCAAGACTAGTCCACCCCCTATCACGCAAAATAGGCGCAAGACGTCGAGTTGCGGAAAATCGCCCGAACTACAATACAACAATGTATGAATGATATATATTAACTATGTATTATTGAATTCAGCATAAAATGGTTTATTTGATTGTATACCAATGAATTACATTCTATTTTATGTGAATTATGCTGGACTTGATCAAATCTCATATTATTACCAATTTTTTTCTACTTTCATGTATAAAAATACTTATAATTAGGAAATAAAACAATTGATTGTAGAAAAAGCAGTTTTTATGACAAAACAATACATTTAATATGATTCACACAGTTCTAACAAACTTTATTTTACGCGGGAATTCGACCGTTAAGGAATACCATCCTTGTTTATTGACGAATGCATCTTGCAAGAGTGAGCAAGCAAGGCATAGTTTTAACGGTTTTATTTTAGGCGCGAAATACGATGTCGCACAGAGGCCGGGAGACGGTCTCTGCCACTCACGGGCTTGTTATGACGGAACCGTCTCCCGGTTCGCCGCCAATTAGGGAAGTGTCCGGCTCCCGCCCTCTGCCACGCAGGGGCATATTTAAAAAAATGGCCGCGCCATTTCTCCTACCCTTCAACCGGAGGCCCTGCCACCAGAAGGGATATTGATTATTGATTAGTGTAGCCGCCGTGCAGGTCAGGATCTCGACGACTCAAATAAAAAGCTTCGATTTGAAGTAAACTATTATAATTTCAATAGGTACTGGTTTTACAAGGGTTCCTTGACTAAACGGTTAAATGTAAAAGTGGTGTGGTAATCGTATGGAGGCTGATGAAAGAGTGATTTGCATAATTTGAATGTCCGAAAATAGTGGTTAAGATTTGGGTGCCTCTAATTGGCCGCGATACATAATATGTGGAGCGCTCCTATTGGTGCTTTAGAAAAAGCTTCCAAATACTAGCCGAGCCCGACGGCTGCGTTTAGTTACTGTATTATACAAATAAAGGTTGCGTTCGCAACAATTAGCTTGATTGCAATTTATTTTCTCGAGCACGTTCCGTTTCAAAGATATCTTTCATGTTTTCAGAAAAATGCGGTCGGGTACAAAAGTAACAAAGCCGTACAGGTACAAAAGTAACATTTACATCCCATACAATATATACCTATTGAATCTAATATGGTGTCACATGCTTAATGCGTCAATGATGATTTAAACGATGTATGCCATATTTGTGAGTGAAAAAACTCTGACCCTGAATTATCTGAGTAGAAAACATGTTTATAACAGAATAATTGATCTCATCACTTGAAATAAAAACAATTTCTAACGAGGACTTAATATTGATTTATTTTCTTAAAATGCTAATGTTTATGTAGTTAAAATGCAAATATTAAAGTGTGTGATCAATAATAATTTACATATTTAATTAGTACTTTTGTGATTTGATATACCTATCATATTATATTAATTACAGCCCACTGTGTCTTGTTACTTTTGACCCACACGTGTTACTTTCTGCACGCCAACGGGGTCATGAGTAACAAAAGAAGATTTTTTAGTCACTCTGGTACTTACATACAAAATACACAATTATAAGGTTAATCAAGATGTTAATGTACAGAACATGCAATGAAGTTATATATGACTACATTAATTTCATCAATATAATAACGGTTAATAACGGTGTCTTTCCGTGACCACAGCTGGTGCAACTCAGCTGAAACGTCGGAATTAAAGGTAAAAACAATGAAATTATATCGCGGTAGACCCGTTTGTGTAATTAAATATAATAACGGTTAGCCAGAAACTAAGGTCAAAGTACAAAGTGTTGCGTTTCTCCCCGCTCTCCCCTACGCATCCAAAATTACTGTCCACCTACTATGTTCATCACTACATTTTTGCAAACATATCGTTATCTTCATCAATAAATAATGTCCTGGCAGGGTGGAAATTTAATTTTGGCGGATTGTTTTTCTCTGCATCTGACTGTACAGCTACGCCAAATTTTTGGTAAACTTACGGTTATATGTTCAGAATCTGAATCTGTGTAGCTATTTAGTACGAAAATACTGAACGAAGATATATGGACATTCCTCTGGTCCTTGAACTACGTCCAAAAGAGAGGTATGGGCACTGTGAATTACATCTCGCTTTGTGTGGTAGGACACAGCACAGCGGATGTCATTCCAGATCTAGAGCAGAGCTCAACCTTACAGAAATCTGCAGCCAAATAACACTAGATCCTACTCATAGTATTGTTCCTGCCGGTGAGTATGGTTGCCAGTTATCAACGAGGGTGCGGAGGGTTAGGCACGGCAACGCGCATGTACCTAACACCTCTGGAGTTGCAGGCGTCCATAGGCTACGGAGACTGCTTACCATCAGGCGGGCCGTATGCTTGTTTGTCATCGACGAGGTATAAAAAATAAAATTAAATATGCACAGAATATAATTTAACTAGAAACTTTGTTTTATTTTATAGTAAATTTGGATAACAATCGATACATAGACAATCACAGTAAACCAGTCCGCAACGGTATTGGCCTGTAAGCCTCGTAGGCAAGTATATCTCGGCCTCACGAGCCGCAAAAACTCACTAGGACTGGGGCTAGACCACAGTCGTTTATTTATTCTTGATTTCATGAAGGTTTGCAGAACAGCACGTAACCGCATTATATATCTGGGCGGACCTCACAGCAACAAAATAGGTGTACCGCTTCAAGATTTTCAAGTAGTACACGAAATATTTACATATCGTTCCGTATTATTTGAAGGTAATATTTGAAGATCAAAAGTTCTCTAACATAAATACAAGATCACAAAATTGTCATCACAATCAGTTCATTGACGTTGACGTACAGAAGTCACATGGGTACGTTTTTAAAATTACGCAATATTAGGTAATACCAGCATAATGAAAATTAACTCCAATCAGTAAGTATGAGTCTTCAAACTTTTTTCATTTTAAGCGGGGTTTCAAGGAGCAAATTACTTAAATGATTTTAGAACCGTATTGTTTTAAGATAGTTTACTGCGTTTTTCAATAATTATCCCCCGTAAACAACAACAAATCAAATTTAAGATGAGACTCGAGCTCTATGTGATGATAATTAATTTACCCTATTTTTTTAAATACAATTTGTCTACTGGTATACTTTTTCGTATACGTATATGATTTAATGTCAAAATAATTGCAAAATCCAACTGTCAGTTTAGTGCGCCCCGCGATAGGACCGCCTTCGTTCAAGCCCAGCGGGCATCTGATCAAAGAAGTTGCGTGCACGGGACCGCTGATATCATGTTTTTGAACTTATTTATTTAATGTTAAATTAAAAAAAAAAGTAATCGCGGAATTCGCTCAAGCATAAAATTGCGCGTTATTAGAAGCAGTTTTCATATTTTTATCTTTTGTGCACAAATTGTTACGAATGTTTAAAGTCCGTTTTAGACCTATGTTCGTGATCGTTTTCTATCGAGCAAAAGTCAAAAACTTAGGATTCGAATCGCGGAAGTCACTAGAAAAAGCCCTCAAGATTGCTAATTGAATGTATGGCAGCCGTATTGTGAAGCAAAAAAGAGCTACGGCTTTTTAAAAACTTCGTTTTCTGAACCCACTGCACCTTAATAACTGAATTTAATTGGACTTTGCTCCGTGGCAAGAAACACTCAAAAAAGTACAGAATATTTATACCAAACTTTTACTATTCTAGCACTTTTTTACGTGTCAGCTAAGAACCGATTCATTGATTTTGATAATTTTTGACATTATTGAAAATCTAACATAAGTACGTTTTCCGTATATTTTGTGCTCCGCCAACAGCTCCAAAAAATTAAAATTCTGCCACACTAGTCGCCTTAAAATTCAAGCATAAAATTGCCAGCAAAGCCACCTAAAAATGTCTGGTTAGTCGGCTATAACTAACGTCAGCGACAGAGCATATCGGAGCAGTAATTGAGTGCCACCGGGCGCGGTTATCGAACATTTCGAGTCGTGCGAAAAGCGCGCTGAATTTCCCCCTATCGGCTGACTTGACCCTTTTGGACAAACTTGATACCCCACTTTTTCAGCGGCAAAGAGCACTTTTTTAGAATAGGTATAGTCCAGTACATCCATCATCGATCCATCTTCTTACCTTTATTTACTATAAAATCCCGCCCGAAAAGTAAAGAATCATTTTGACTAAATACACCACTATAACAATAAAAGTTTATTACTATAAATCACTTTATTTTTCGTACGTAAGCACGTAATAAAAATTTGTACGAGGGCAATATCCAAGATTCGAGTTTATGTAGGGTGGAGTAAATGGAGTTATTTTTTGCTATGCCACCCGCGGTTTCTCACTTCATCTGATTCGGCGTTTATAGCTGGGATAGTGCGAAAAGAGCCGTAAAATCGCCGATAAAAGCGCTTTATCGCATCCACATTTCAACGAACGTTCAATTTACTTTTTCTAATTTGGTACATAACCCGCACGACATGGACTGAGCAGCTCGGCGTTTAATGTATTTTTCAGGCACAGCGTCGGGACGAATATTGAATTCGTGAGACAGAAAATAAGCAATAAATATTTCAAAGCAATAAAATCCATTATACTGATAACTCAATATCGTTCATTTCGAGGATAACTCGCCCAGGAGCGCTCCCGAAGGCATCCCGAGTCACGACGCGACAGCAGACCCTCCCGAGTGGGTATCGTCCTTATTCAGATCAATTTATCATAATACAGATCGTGTACCTAGTGCGGTCTCTCTTCCACCAAGGAAACGGTACGAAATAATGTTGGTGTGGAGGATATGCGGTTTCTATCGAATTGGTCGTCAATTGTGGATGAGCTAACCTCGTTAGGCGGATAGGACGCCTGGCTAGAATCTGCAAGCAAGCGATGCCTCCGCAATTCATTCTGCAACCTGCGGCGCAAGTGATCGCTTGCAGTAATCACAGGGACTCTCAATAGGAGCCGATTTCCTGCCTATAGTTTATCTTCATTCCGCTGCACTTAGCGGACGCGTTATCACGAACTATGCCCGCAGTAAACGTCTTCCTACCGTACCTGACTATGTATTATTATATTATTAAACACGTTTGCAGCTCTTTAAATGTTCCTCTTTTTCTCTATTATTTAAATGTGGTCCTCTCTGATGGTTATTATTTTAAAATTTGTTCTAATTAAGTTACCTTTACTCAAAAAAGTATCCCGTTTTGGTTGATAAATATGAAATATGTAAACAGAATTCAACTTTCAACAGCCATAATTTCGTGCTAGCATAAAAACGCAATACAACCATTCGTTACAAAGTTTTCACATTCATTGCAACTTACCTCGCCATAAAGCGCTGTCAGGGGGATGAAAAGTGCAGTCCCGACGCGCAGCAGGGGGAGGTTACTGTCAATGCGACTGATTGCGACTGCATAACGTACCTACTGGATCTATTCGCGCATGCAATATGTCATTTGCACACAACACACGCCTGCACGAAATCGCCGTCCAACGACACTGAAAAATTGAACACCGTTTTATTGTTTTTATGCGATTTAATGTCTTTTTCAACGTTGCAATTAGGGCGTTAGCCTTGCATTTGAAATCATTCGCTAATATATTTATAGATACTTATTGTGTTGTGTTACGACTGCAAGTGTCTTCAAAATGCCATTGACGTCATGATGATACGTTTTGTGCACGTGATGATGCATGTGTGGTCAAGCAAGATTAGTATGTAAGTGAGGCAACATAAAGACTATCGTTAATTATAGGGACAACTTTACTAAGCCGTTTTTTTAGGTATTATATTTTTATTTCAAAACTACACGTGTTTCATTAGTGCTTTAATAAGGTACACATTTCGTCCTGGGAGCACGACGTAAAGCATATGGTTTGGACGAAATTTACCCAATCCTCTCGAGTAACAATAGCGAGTGCTGACAAATACTAGAAGAAAATTTGCGGTTTGCGAACAAGACAATATCACACAAAAAAATCGTACTATGTAAACAGCAATTACACGTGATTCGTATAGCGAAACATCTGGACATAGTCTAAGCATTTCTTTTCGTTAAAAAAAAAGTTTAAGATCTGTGCATGGTGGCCTTTTAGAGAATATGGCATGCTACTTACGACAACTATGATTTTGACATCTAATATAACTATCATGGAGCGTTTCTATCGACCCGCTTTAGCGATGGATCAACGCCATGAATGTCCGTTAGGCTTTGGTTTTAAGCTTATTCTTCTAGCTGTCTCTGTCATTACGCTTGCATCAGACATTGAAGGGATTCCAAAACATGGGGTGAAAAATCTTTTTATGTAAAAATAAAAATCACCACATTTATTCCGCAGCTGCTCAATTGAACAGTCATGAAGAGGACACTTAGATAACATGTTTTGGCAGCCTATTAACCTGTTGTTACTTTAAATTGTACCAAAGAGTCGGTGAAATAGTCTCAAATTCAGCTCGATAGGCTTGTCCGGACTGTATTTGCTATACGGTATTAAAAGCATCATAAAGTCCCTAAAATAAAAAAATGTCAAACCTTCTTAAATCAGATATAGCTTAAAAATACCTTCAGATCAAACTCTTAGAACATAGTAATACAAAATAATACACATGCCAACAGTTAGACCAGGTTTAATCTGTCCCTATACTTAACAATACGGTCTTAACATTCCAACACCTCCTAGTTAGACATCACTATCTCTATATAGAAAAGATATAAGGTAAAGTATAAAAGATATGAAGATATAAGACAAATGGCACATGACAGAACGAGTTACTTTATCTGTCGTTTGTCATATTGTGAATACGCTAGAGTTAGACCAAGAAAAGTCTGCAGCGATTTTGATAGCACACGCAGTACGAGTGTTATTTTAAACGTCAAACTTCTGTGAAATTATGACGTATAAATAACGCTTGCACTGCGTGTGCTATCATAACCGTTGCAGACTTCTCCTGGTCTAACTCTATGATATGACACACTTTTTGGAGTTACAAACGTTATGGTGGCTGCTTAAAGTTACTGGCGACCAGTAAGAATTTGTAAATGTAAAGTCAATTATCTTTGAGTTGTATAAACAGTATAAATTGAAATAAGACAAGATCTAAATAGATACAAAACAAAGTCTGGAGTTCCAATACGTATACTAACAGCCGTATACGAACAATGAGATACGTCAAATACTAGATATTGAAACGATATGGATCGGATATCTCAGTGTCAAACAAGTGTCAAAATTGACGTTTCTTCAAACAAAAACGTCACTTTTGACACTTGTTTGACACACATATGTATCCAATCCATATCGTTTCAATATCTAGTATTTGACGTATCTCATTGTTCGAATACAGCTGTAAGGTAAACAATATTTACGCGGGGGTAGATAAATAAGCAGACGATCAACTAGTTCCGATGGATCAGGCGTAGGTACTCGTATTAATCGAAGTAATCCCCTAGCACCGAGGCCCCTCGTTGATTGCCTCAATCTACGATTCTATCGATATACTGGTCAGCTGCGAAAACATCTACGCTAGTAACTCGCTCTTATTATCATATACTATATTAACGTGGACTCTATTATCAATGAAATAGAGTCGTTGAGAACATATTTTTGATGGTGTTAGTAGTATGGATATTTCTGCAGCTGATGGTACTGAGCGGGAGGCGGCAGAGAACAGTTAAATACTAGATGAAGCATGTATTAGTGTAGCATGTCAAACGACTTGAGCTGAACTCACTCCCGCACTTTATTTACCAATACCGCAACCACTTGTTTCAGTAAAGGTGGACGTTACAAATAAAAAGTACACTATTAAACTCGTAATCATCATAATCGGCGTATATCGGTATTTACAGGGTGGCTAAAAAATAACTGCATTCCCGTTGCCAAGGAGGTTTTGGGATTATTACTGAGCAACTTTTACTATGGGACCAACCCCGAAAACGCGAAAAATAATTTATTTTGGCTGTTTCATACATTTTGGCTGGTCCATTTTCTATGGGAGAATACATTTTTTTCGCGATCTCTGGGTTGGTCCCATAGTAAAAGTTGCTCAGTATGATCCCGAAACCTCCGTGGCAACAGGAATGCGATTATTTTTTAGCCACCGTGTCCCAAGGCCCAAAGCAGGTAGAGGAATAAAATTCCTAATATTAGGAAAATAATAATTTCGAAGGCCGCTGTACTATGTATGAGTGGTGTGAGATGCAATACAACGCAATACCGTGAGTCTTCGTACATATTACATTTCATAATACGGAGTCTATGAGAGAAAATCTACGTGGCGCGGTCATAACTCACATATTGGATGGTAATATAATAATAGCACAATCACACCGCTGCAGGCGTGATCGACTCATACTGACAATTATTTTCCTCCATTTGATTGCACGCCATGTTGTGCCGATTTGGGAAATCAACATTGTACAATTTACATTCACCTTTACCTTTACAGTTAGAAATTTTAACTATTTTTATATTGCTTCGTTAATATTTTTTTACGATTATCACCTATCACACTATTAATATTACAATTAAAACTCTCGCGTTTTGAACACAGTCATAGAAGCGATTGAAATTAGGAAATAAGTACCCCAGAAATGTTCATCGGGAACTTGGTTTTAGCTTATCACCAAATTGGGGACCATGATACAGAAGTCCAAGCCTAAATGTGCGCGGATGTAGCGAGTGTTGCTTGTCAGACTATTGACAATAATTTATGGTTTGAATTTGAACCCTCAACACTTTGCAGATTTTTCGTCGGATATTTACACAAATCCTTGTTTTGATATTTTGCTAGAACATCAGTTATCCGCGCTATTTGCCTGCGTTGAAACGTCGGAAATTAAAGTATAGTCTTTCGATTTGTAGCTGGCCCCCACCCGCCTAATCCTTTGTCTAAAAGCGCTTATAACAAAATAATTAGAGGGTTTTAGACACCACGGCCAAATCTTTATGTATTCTCAATTTGTATGTGGGATAATGGTCATTTGATGTTAAATCTTTATTATACAAGAAAGTCGTAAGATTTTTATGACTTCGACCATAAACGTAATAAATGCAATTGCACTTAGAGCAACCGTTGACGTCTTGGGGGCACCGATCGAAAACACACACTGGATTTTATTGTGTTACTAAAAGCCTTATTCACAATAAATGTCTCAACTGGAAGCTTAGGTATCTCTTGTATAACCACTAAATAAGTTTAACTATGGATAATCTACAAAAGAATCACTTATATGTACCTACGGGTACTCACTGGATAAATAGGTATAAATAAAAATCGAATATTGTATATTCATACATACAATAAACACGTCATGAATAAAATACAAAGTCCGTAAGTACCTATGTATATTTAAATTTACTTAATATAAATTAGTAGTCATGCTCCCATAAATACATGTGACTGGATTCTAAAGCGAACAAGCGTAGGTAAATTTGGTTATTTCCAAACGTCAAATGCACATTCGAGAATGGACCTCTATGATTGACAGAATTTGGCACGCGCTAGGCGTCGATAAGTAGGTGATAGGGGTAAGTTTGAGATTCGCTGGCTTCAGCCCCCTAACGCCCGTGCCAAATCTTGCCGCTGCCACTTTAGGTGCCATAATTTCACTCAGTTCTGTAGAGGAAAGCAAAGCTTTCAAGTTTATAGATAACGAACACACACATTTAGGGAAATAAAAGAATATTAGAAATTACACCGACCAACCGTTTCATAAACTCTAACGTATGTTTAACATAGTCTAACGACACATTACCTATATGTTACAAAGTTAAAATCGGGCAAGCTATTTGGACAATGAACAATAAATCTCTCCCCTAGAGTATTTACTTAAGAGCTTATTTAATTACGCTCGTGGGACGCAAACGTTATTATAGAACTGTCAGCTCCGTTTTTGCAAAACATACTCATAATGTATTTACACTAACTATAATAACGACTTCAAAACGTATTTAGCATTTAAAGCAAAGTAGAGGGTAAATAGAGCGTGTGTGGAGGCAATTATTTGTAGTTGGACGAGGCCCTCCCAACGAGGGTCGGTATTTGCTTGCGGCATTACGCGCGGGTTAATCCCGCCTTGACTCGTTCAGAGGCGAATTCGCATTTAAATTCGCTATTGAGACACTCAAACCCTATTCGCACTTCAAAAAAATTACTGTTATTGAAAAAAGGGACAGTCTAATTAATGCAAACATTCAAATTAACGTATTCTTCATTAAATTGATGAAAATGCATCCTTAATTAAAACGGCGGTTAATGGAAAATAAAGGTGCCACTCACTGATCACAACAACATGGCAAATTTATTACTTAGTCACAATTAACACTACGTCACATAAAGGAAGAACAGGCAGCTAGAAGAGCTGATGGGCACACTACTGCGCTGATTCGGTCACCTGGGGAGGATGGGAGAGGATCAAGCTGTGAGAAGAGCGTATGTGGGGCCGGGTGGAAACCGTCAGGCGTCCCAGATATCGCTGGAGTGACGAAGTCCTAAAAGACCTGTCCGCCCTCGGAGTACCCAACTGGCGCAGAATAGGGCAGAGTGGCGTTCTCTTGCGTCAAGATGCGGTCAAGATGCTTTTTGCGTCACTGAGCCAGTGAAGTAAGTAAGTAAGTAAGCTATAGGTGCCTACAAACATCACTAAATAGCACCATGTCTATTACCAACTGGGTAACAAAGAACCATTCTTATTATTTAATGTAAATATTATACGTAGTAGCATGCAATTTTTAATCAATCTATCTTGTTCAAATGAGTTGTTACTTAATTTTGATTGCTTTCAGTGTTAGGAAATTATACAAAGTATAATTATATTTGTCTTACAGCCGATAAGGTTAAACGTTATATTGCGCTGAATTGATTATTTTGCGTTTCAGGCTGTTGTAGATCAAACATGATAAATACGCGTAATGCTTTTTTTTGGTTATATCAGCCAATTATTTAAATACATTCATTTGATTCATTTAAGCCGTTTAATCGTTTATATACATGAATATAAGGCATATTGTATAATAGGTGTTTTAATGAATTGCTTTTTTATACAACACTGATACGATTTGTGAGTACCTAAGTCATTAAAATGTATATTTAGTTTATGAATAAAAGTGTCATTAAACATTTTTTCTTATTACATAAAAAACATGTATTCAGTAATTTTTATTTAAGTACTCTTCATTAACTAGTTGTAAATATAAATGTTAATTGCATGTTGCGTCTAATTAACATCAACTAGTTGCGTTAATCGACCGCAGACATTTTAAGAACGGCGCGAGTAATGTACCTATTATAGCAAAAGTTTCTAAAGGGCAGGGATTCCCAAACTGTGTGCCGCGGCGCCCTAGACAGTAAAAAGGGGCGCCGCCGTGAGTCCCGTGAGGCAATGCTCCTCACCATGTTACCTACCTATTTCGAATAGCCTAGCTAGGTTAGGGCGCCGCGATTACATTTTAAACTTGCAAGTGCGCCGCGGACTGTAATAGATTGGGAACCCCTGCTATAGAACATTATTTATTATTTTATTCGTAGGCTTCATTTGGAACTATCTTAAGGCCTATGCTCGGTTACGCCGCTTACGCGAGATTGTATCGGCTCGATTAGATCTTACTATTGTCGGTAGCCTACTGATACAATAACGACAATGTATTGCATTTAAATTTATTCTTTTTACTTTTGTTAGTCAATACCTTTTACGATTGTGTGTGATAACATCTTGCTACCGAAAATTGAAATGTATCTGTTAAGTTAAAACAAATAGTTAGGTTGCGTAAAAATTAACGTTTTAAACCTCAGTTTCAATTAAATAAAAATCCCTACTTTTCATTCGCAGTTAAAAAATTAAACGTCGTCTCTATTTTGGAAATAACAGTTTTCTTCTTACTCGCGGTTAGTTTTAACTGACCATGACGGTGAACAAGAATCAACAAACTATGAAACCGGATAGAAAAAAGGGAAAATACCTGTAATAAGATCATATTTATCTGATATTTTGACTGTTGCATTCGGTAATTATCAAGGTCGGTAATTATAACGATGTCGTGTTAAGTGACAAATACTTATCGATAGTCAATAAACACAGTAGTCAATCCCTCTTGACATTTGATTTCTGCTATGAGAAATTCCGCTCCTTGGTAATTATTATTACGATGTGATGTAAAGAAACAGTAGGCGTTTTTTGTATTACAATTTTTAATGTTTAGCAACTGCTGGATGCCCTCCGTTCCAAAGAACTTCAATCAAGCATAATGTCAGGTTATGCAAAGCGACGGAAATGTCAGGCGCGACGCATTGATCGCGGCGCCGGCGCATCGATTGCTCTTTCATACTTGCTATTCTATTTGCGCAATCGGAGAATGGTGTGAACCATTCTAATTCTTTTTAATAGATACGAATATCAACCGTTATTACGCATCAGACACGTACAGAACAGGCGAATAGGCAGTACCATATCATCTTTATGTCTCAATGATTACGAAAAAATTCTGAAACGAGTAATCATTTTATACAGCCAGTGTTTGACAACACTAAAAATATATTGAAACAACCTACTTATACTATTACTGATTCGTTTCGCGTTAGATTCTTCAGACTACAGAATGAAAAGGTAATAAAAATACATATGTAGAATTTGATATATCCCAAAGGTCCGGAACACCGTGATCGGCAAGACATACAACTAAATGAAGTAATAATGGGTATTTATATGATTAATTAATTATTTTATAACCTGAACCAACTAAATATCGAAATATACGAGTACAAGTATGCAAATGTTTTTTTTAATAGGTCAGATATAGGTTTCAGAACGCGATGTTCTCGTGAGTTTGGTTAAGAATTAGCGCCATCATACGAACGTTCTCCAGCGGCCCGGAACGATTATCGGCATCTTCAAAATAACTAAAATCAACAGTATCTCGTGTTCACCCAGCCCGTGCTAACATGTCTCCGTCACCTTTGTACACCATTATTACTTTTTAAACAAGAAAATAAATCGTCCCAGCCATGCAAATCCTCAACTATTGTTCATATTATTAGATCTGCACACGCTACGAGTATCAAGATTAAATCACCCTCGCCATAATATGTTGGCAAAGGTAACAAAATGCAAATTAAAGGAAATGAACAATTCCGTTCCCAGGTCCCGACTAAACCTCGAAACTGTGGGAAATCGTGGTGTTCTGTGTTAATTACTTATCACTAAAGCCAGTATAATGAAGTAGATTACGCTCCGTGTTACCCTTGCTGTGAATAACTGCTCTCGTGTTCCATACAAATTAGCAAATAATTTTGCTAATGAAAGTGGGATACTTAGTGCGGCGCGGTCACTAATTTACACCAAACGCTTCTATTTATACAGTAACTTATGAACTTATGGAGCTGACGCTGATGGAAAGCCGGAGACGACTGAAAAAGCTTACATACAGGTACCCTGAGTCCTGATATTGGTATCCCACAACTTGTACCTACGCCTAAATATGGCAATACAGATCAGACTTGTATAAGTACCTAATAGTTTGTTAACTATTAATTTTTTTTTTAAGATATTCGTTAAACGTTTAAAATGTAGCATAGTGCATAGCTAAAAGTTTGTTTGAAAAATCATAACTGATTATACTTCGTTAGCCGATTTAGACAAGCCTTTCCAGTGATCAATTGTAATCGCATTATGTAAATGCTGATGCAGTGGACTGGCGAGTGGACAGCACAGTGGACTCGCCCGGCCTGTGGAGTGATTAGCGCCTCGTGCCAACTGCTAATTTACTAATGCAGACTGTCATGCATGTCAACTTTATAACGCACGGCAATGAGATAATACGCCCTAGTTAACGCGCCCGGGTAAATACACCGCTGCAATATTTAGATAGTTCCGGTAGATAACAACTTCTTCATGACAAAATTAATATTTCTACGTAGGTTGTTACTTTCATTTCTGGTGGCTAACTTGCCTGAACTATGAAATGTTTGCCTATAGCTTCTGGTATGTTGTTAATAATTAATAAATTGATTAGATGATGCATAATTTATAGTTGCAATGCCATTTGCCAGGGCGACTAGAAAAATCTACTTGTTAGACATTTGAAGGTTTATTTATTGATAGGTATTTACTTTGTAGAGAATAGCGAGAAAATAGAATTACCAAATCTAAGTAATATTGTAATACCTTAACCACTAGTGGGACTCAATAAACAGATTATATAATAGGCATTGTGTGATGATATGAGCAAACCGGTGGGCACTTCAGGTCGTCGTTTCATTAAGCTCGCGCAACGCCGCGCCCGCAAATGAAATTGTCAGTGAAAGTTGTTGTTTTAACACGTATCGTGTTCGGCGATTGTAACTCATATCGCCTGAGGACAGTCACACTTACTCCGTTAAGTTTCACGTTGGGTCGAGCCGATTCAGTGAGCAATAACCTCATTACTTGTTTTTAAATAGTAGGTTTTGACAGGTTCTCTTAGATTTAAGTCTGAATATGTTTCGACAGGGTGTCGAAGAATGATTGGACGTGTGTAATTGCATTAACTATCCCACGATTATTATACTAAGTAAGTAGGATGCGTTATCTGTAGATGATGTCAATTAGATATAGCTCAAACCCTGCAGGTAGATGTGACGGCCATAGCCTTTAAATGGGAACGTGGACTCGAAAGTCTGCCTGTTACCACGAACGTAACGTCACGTTCGAAACGTCAGGCTAAATAATATACGTAAGTGTACGCGATTAACCCCCGTATTAGTTTTAAAATTATGAGTGAAAATCGTGTTAGTAGTAGGTAGTTTAGGGTTAACTACTTTATTTCCACGAATAATCCACGATTGTGACCCTTTGGATACGGAACCCTAAAAAGGATATTATGAAATATGACTAATATGTAAAAACAGGCGGTACCTATTACATTACTAGAAGTAGTAGAAGTCGATTGTCGTAAATTACCTAAGCTTACAATGATCTCACGTTTAGATTGGCATATGGTCGATACGTATCGATCAAGTTTTGTATGAACACAAGCACTTCCATTGTCTGAAAGTGGTTCATTGCCATTAGGACAACTATTGTCGTGCTGCCAATCAGAGTTGGGCAAAAATTAACTGGAATAAGAATAAGAATAAAAACAGAAATTTTATTCTTATTCAAATCGATTTGAATTAGAATAATTCTTGCACTAGTTATTTTAGAATAAAATTAAGGTGAATAATTCATGTGACTTTTATTTTAAATGCGGAATAAAAAACAGAATAATTATTCTAGAAGTGGGGCTATTCTAACTAAGGTTTTATTCAATTAAAATGTTATTTAGAATTAAGTTAATTTTTGTAGTACAATTGGTTATATTTTGTAAGTTGATTTTCACCCTTCTATTTAAAACTCGGATTGATTTGATATTTGTTACTTTAGTTTAGGTATAGTACACATTGAAGAGTTCCGCTATACACTAATCTAGTTCTATCATCCGATCAGGGTGCTTAGCCAACATGCCAAACGTTGACGCTCCGTAGAGTTGCGTTTAGTCTCTCTCTATCACTCTTACATATTAGTGCGATAGAGAGACAGATAGCGTTTCGTTGTCGTAGCACTCGTGCCGCAAACGATTGGGTGCCTAGCTAAGATGCCAATTTTTGTTTTTAATTTAATAACCAAATCATTAGGTACAATTTAGCTGTTTTTAGCGCTTTCTGTCTCTATCACTCTTACATATTAGTGCGATAGAGAGACAGAGATAGCGTTTCGTTGTCGTAACGCAAACGATTGGCATGTTGGCTACGCACCCATGGTGCCTAGCCAAGATGACAATTTTTGTTTTTAATTTAATAACCAAATCATTAAGTAAATTTAGCTGTTCTGGGGGCCTAGCCAAGATGCCAATCGCTTGTGCTCCGACAACGAAGCACTTTCTGTCTCTATCACTCTTACATATTAGTGCGATAGAGAGACAGAGATGCCGTTTCGTTGTCGTACCGCAAACGATTGGCATGTTGGCTATGCACCCAAGTTGCCTCTGTCTCTCTATCGCACTAATATGTAAGAGTGATAGAGACAGAGAGCGCTTCGTTGTTAGAGCGCAAGCGATTGGCATGTTGGCTAGCCCCCAGAACAGCTAAATTTACCTAATGATTTGGTTATTAAAATAAAAACAAAAATTGGCAACTTGGTTAGGCACATTGGGAGCGTAGCCAACATGGCAATCGTTTGCGCTACGACAACGAAACGCTATCTCTGTCTCTCTATCGCACTAATATGTAAGAGTGATAGAGACAAAGCGCTTCGTCGTCGGAGCGGAAACGATTGGCATCTTGGCTAGGCCCCTAGACCAGCTAAATTGAACCTAATGATTTGGTTAGTAAATTAAAAATTATACGGTTACTTAAACTATGCGTTATGCGACTGTGAATTTGTAAGATTTTATTCCATAAAATAGGTATAAATTAGACAAGAGACTAACTACTATTACTCTGCCTAACTATACGTAATTAGTACCTATACACCCGGACTACATTTTTATTCGTGGAATATTATTTCCATTAATAATCATGATTATATTTATTTGATTAAGAATAAGTTATTCTCATTCAATTTTTTCTCATACGAATTATTCCCGACCAAAATTATTTGAATATTTTTGACGGGAATAAAATCGAGATGATTTTATTCCTACGAATTCTTATTCAAATAATGATTTTATTCTTGAATGCCCAACACTGCTGCCAATGACTATGGCTTCGAATAATGCACGCCGACACAACTCGAGCAGTTCTTGACATTTAAACCTTTGGGTCAAAATAGTTTATTTTGCACCACGCAAAATATTGATTTATACCGACCTATGAAATTTGGAGGAAAATTACTAGAGATGCACCGGATATTCGGTTACTATCCGGTATCCGGCCTATCCGGTCAATATTTTAGCATCCGGCCCGATACCGGATAGTGGCCTACTATCCGGCCGGATACCGGATAGTAACATTGCTTGGTTTCGGAGTAAACAAAATTGGAATGGGAAACAGTCACGGTCATAATCGTACTCGTTTATAATTTTAAAACAATTTAAACATTCCACCATGCCCTCCCATCCCGAAGGCGTTATAATTATTCTCAAATCGATATCATAGATGGCGCTAAATGTCACAATCAGCCATTATGAAATTTTTATACTACATATTAAGATGGATTAAGAGATATTTAAAGTGTCATAAATTAAAATCATTATAAATGAAATACAAACATTAATAACAACACGAATTCAATGCAATAATTTACAAAATTTGAAACCACAATTATATTGCGACTGGCTACGTTATGAGCAACAGCGCAGGACAATTATGTCTAGCTGTCGAAGTAATATTGAATAATGTCACTAGATGGAGCCACCACGATTCTAGTAAGACCTACGATTCTAGTACCTAATCATTCCAAAACGAAACGAGTGTGGGTTTCTTTTCCTACGTTTTGATTTTCGTTTTAAGACATGATGTGAAGTTTGATTTAGATTAGAATAATTACATTTGAGTTATAAATTTCGGAATTTAAGTACTTAGTATAAAATGTAAAAAAAATGGATCGGTGAATAAACATACCTAATTTAAATGAGTACCTACTTATTTTAAAGTAGGCCTGCCTGACGTTAAAATACAAATTAATAAACTCACATCACAGGGCGATGTCTTTCAAAACACATGAATGCTTTGTTTTTAAACATAATGCAAGTTTTTATTTCGCTTGGTGTCCAAGTCAAACGCGCATTTTACTCCTTTATTGACCGAAGCGTTTGCTAAGGTCTGCGTTTTAACTCGGGGCAAATTTCGTATGTTCGGACGTTCTCCTCGGTTCAATTCTCAACTGATTCTTATCAAATTTTGTGACCAAAATCTAGAATAAAATAGTTCTTTTTCGATTCGATTATTGAATTTTTTTTCAAAATGGCGGAAACAAATAGTCGTATCAATATAATAAGAATTTTTTTTTTCTTTTTGAGAGATATTTACAGTGTTTGGCAAAAATGTAAAAATTAGTAACGCGTGTAGGTGGTATTTAGATAAGTAGGTATGTAGTACTCGAGAATAAGTAGCCAAATTTCGTAACTTTAGCTAAGTGCTATATTGGCGCAGTTGGCAAACAATTGCTTTGATGCATAGAGGTACCTAGTTCGATCCCCAGTAAAGTGTGTGAACTTCTTGTAATTTTTTACACTTAAATATTATATTATTTTATTTTTATTTATTTCTTAAATCTTTATTGCAGAAATAAAGTACAAATGGCGGACTTAATGCCTAAAGACATTCTCAACCGTAAATTTTGTATTGTTGATTGATCAAGCGAGTGCAAAGCATACAATATTTTATTTAACTTTTTGTTAATTTAGTTTTTCCAAATTATATGCTCGCGAGGTCTACAGAGGGCCTACCGGAAACCACGTTGCTCACAGCGCCACTAGTTTATTAATTTCTTTAAGTTGTAAACAACGATCGGCTTTAACCGCGAAAATCGAAGTTTGTAAGACTTCGAGAGTTAGACCAAGCTACATTGACAGGGATTTTGATAGCACAGACTGTGCAAGAGCTTTTTTTAATTCATAATTTAATAGAAGTTTGACGTTTAAATAACACTAATAAAATAGCTTGGTAGGACTGATGCCACTCTAATTACGATGAGTAAAATAGAAAGATCCCCATGCAATATTCGGTGTTCGCGGGTCGCGGGGCCTGCCTACCGCTGGGCCCGCTGGTATTCAGACGAACTTTTTTGACGGACGGACTCCGACAATTACTTACTGCACTCATGACTACGACGCGACGGGGAGTACGGGCCGATTTATTAATTTTGAGCACATTTATGGCGCATGATTTTGTTACTCGATAGTCTGTTGAAAATGATATATCTTAGATAGAACACCATTTAACAAATTGACCAAGTCAAATCCCAGAGTACAGCAATAAGACCTCAGTATTTAATATATAAATATGTTTTTATAAATACTAAAATACATATACGTACGTAACACCCAAAAATTAGGAACAAATATTTGTGCTCGTCACACAAATAGATGCCCTTACAGGATTTGAACCCGGACCATCGGCTTCATAGGCAGGGTTACCTACTATACCAGACCGGTTCTCAAAACGATGACATGCTATTTATGAAATAGATGAGCGAAATTAAGAATCTTAAGTGATACGAATATTACGACTGATCAATATCACTCGATTATATGATTATATTATTAGTCCTTTAGTGGTAATAGTATTGAACTGACAATACGGCGTATTATGTCTATAGGTTTGTATTTATATTTAATTTAATATGTACTTATTTTCGATTTCAAATTGTTCGTATCGCCGCCTGCGCAACCTTGCGCAGCCTCTCAAGGCCGCGTCTGCACAGCGACCAAAACTGCACACTCAGATTTATAAGGTGCGTCTGTGTGCGTAAGTAAACTACTATACAACTAGGTACATACATAGGCGAGAACGCCAGTCATGCGTGCCGTCAGGGGGGTGTCACTAATAAGCAGTTTAGGTACATTTGGCCGGCGCGCCGCGCGGGCCGGCGTATGGCAGTGGGCTGCCGCTCGGCTCGCACGATGTGGCGCTCGCGCAAAATTGAAAATACACAATGGCTTCGAAACCTATATCTCGATCTAATCCGTATAAAAGATATTGTTGTTATTGTACTGTTTACGGATGTCTGAAGAAGAAGGAAGTAGAAATAACATTTTATTAAATTCCGGACGATATTGAAAGGTGAATTTAAACTTTAAAACATAACATAAATACTAAGTACTTAATCAAATTCGATTCGATAACTAATTCGTTTTGTTTGCATAAAACTAAAGCGCTTTAGACCAATTTAAAATGATTATTGGTTGCCCAAAACAATATTAGGAACTGACCAACATATTTTCAAAGGAATACGGCTGTGGCATACCTACCTACCTACTTCCGTAAGAATCAGACATACTCTCTCCGGATAAAAAAAATATGTTTACAGAATCAACGTTTGTAATTCGTAGTATTCGTACATATTAATCTTAAAAATAATAAATCGGTAGGTATAGGTACAAAAACTTGTCAAGTTTCAACCCTGTGCCGACGCTCACAGCTCGGTCATAAAACTGCGACGCGCAAGGAAGATTCACGGTTCGTGCGCGGTTACGTAGGTATATAAGTTTCAATTTTGCTTGCAGGCGGCGAGTATAGGTATAATTTTATACATAAATGTGACTTTTGTGAACGAGTGAATTTTCTGTACGGTAGTACTATTAGTTATTCTGTGGTGCCGTCATGTGCCCTCCTATTCTAACCAGACTTCTTTCTAATAGGGGCGACAGGAACAGCATGCACGGCTTGAAATGAAACTGGAGTCGGTTAGTGGTGCACCGCGAAAGACCGATCCTTAGGCTTATGATACACTTGTAAGTTTTACTTACGTAAATAGGGACACAGCTATACTACAGAATGAGATATAAATATTGTTATCGCATTCTACCAAATACCTTTGTCCCTACTTACCTAAGTTAAACTTACAATTGTATCTTAGGTTTTTTTGATATCTGCGACTTACGTCAAATTTAAAACATTAACTAACTATTAAGTAGGTACATACGTTGTATATTCATTCGGAAAATTATTAAGCACGTTATATGCCTGTAAATATTTGGTTTTAGAGCAAATAGGAGTATAGTGTTTTTGAATTTTAAAATACTATGAAATAAATTGTGTTATTGCCTTTTGTACGAAAATGCAAATTTTTAACATGAAGTAAATTTTTAATAAATAAATATTATAGGGACATTCTTACACAAATTGACTAAGTCCCACGGTAAGCTCAAGAAGGCTTGTTTTGTGGGTACCTACTCAGACAACGATACATATAATATACAAATACTTAAATACATAGAAAACATATATGACTCAGGAACAAATATCTGTGCTTATTATACAAATAAATGCCCTTACCGGGATTCGAACCCAGGACCTTCGGCTTCATAGGCAGCGTCACTACTCACTACCCACTAGGCCAGACAGATCGTTAACCTTTATCTTTGCAGGGATCAAAATATCTTAAATATGTATTTTTTTTTAGTTTTGGTCACCTATTGAGCATACTAGACTATTCAAAAATAAAGAAAAAAATCATATGTATCATATTTGATACAATGCCAATCCCTCGACATAATATTTAGAAGAAAAATGTGGGTTTTAATAAAAATAAAACATGTAATGCATCAGAAATCATCATTCATTGCTAATTAAACCCAATCTAAAGCATCATATGACTATTACACCTGTAAATATAAATTATATCTACGAATACCTGAACACATTCATGGAAGAAAAAGTTGATCCCGTAAAGTTACAAAAAAGTCGCCAACAAAAAGTTGTGTAAAATAGGAAAAGTAAACAAATAATTAAAGAGTAAAAAAATATATACTTAGGAAGCATTTTTTGCCATAAACATATTTTTCCGCGCTACAGGCTACGGCGTAGTAAACCTATTTTGATGACAACTTGGCAATGTATTAAATGTAATACAATACTTTTGATATGACTTCAGAGTTCTTGGCAATGTATCAAATATACTACATAACAGTTTCATGTAAATATTCTGTGTATTAAATGTTTTTAGATTAGACCACAATGTAAATATTTATGCCCTAACAGATAGTAAATGCATCAAAATGTAGATTATGGAAAAATATATAAGTACGTATCTAAGAAATAAGTGCCAAACTTTCAGTGCGAAACGAAATCTGTTGTTTCCGCGGCGCCATGTTGATTATTACTAATTAATTTAAAATGACACTTGTGTCCATTATTTTTTTCTATCATAAAGGAGGGTAGCTCGACATATTAATGGAAAAATATTTTATTAGATAATAAAGTGAACCTGCTAGATTTTTTAAAGTTCCACGTATCACGGGTGTTACGATGCCAAAATAAGGGTTAAGAAATCGGTTAATAGTTTGAATGGATTGGCAAGAACCAGAACAATTAATGAACAAGAATATTTTTTCTTTATTTAATGGAGTAAAAGGGGCATTAAGATTATTCCGATACCTAGATTTTTCGGTGAGTTGAGCTGTAGGGCTACCGCCAATACCGAAAATCGTCAATTGCGGGCATTTTTCTCTGTCACTCTAATTACGCCGTCATTGGAGTAAAAGAGTAAGATCCCCGCAATTTGCGAATTTCGGTTTTCGCGGTAGCCCCTCTGAGCATAATGAAATGAACTCGAAAGTTAAAAGTTGTTTGTTTTCTAAAAAGAAATCCTAATTACACTTACAACTCTTTTTTAATTTTCAATATAAAAAAAATCGACCCCTCAAGAAGGTCAAGGTTACTTTTTTGAACGTCCTCTTACTAAACATATAATAAGTAGGTAGGTATACAAATTAAACTAACCTAATTTCTGATTCGGGAGGCCCTATCATCGACATCGAAATTTCTTTAAATTTCGCTCGTTATGGTAGTCCCTCTGATGTTTAAGAAGAATAGAACCCAAGTAGCACAGATTAGCTGTATAGCAGCCGCATAATGAGGTACGAATACGCTTGAAGCTGGAATATAAAAGCTGCATAAGAGCTGTATAAGCGTCTTTTCAGCTTTTATAACTCTTAAATGGGCACAAATTAGGCAGCCTTAAGTTCACATAGCTACTTAAGAGCGTTGTAGCAGTAATTTAACGGAATTATAAGGGGTAACAGGAGTTATAAGAGGTGTATATTGACTGGGTAAGAGACCACCAGTTACCCTTTATTCAGCTAATATGTCACATGTGCGCCCTAATACCGGGAAAGATTGACGTTGGGCTGAATAAAAGATAATTAATAACATACTTTTACACCTCTGCCTTAAAAATCAGCTATTAAATTTTGTATAGTGACGACGAACGCTGAGGTGAACATATTTTTATTGAAGCAAAAACGTTAAGCGCAACGACACCATAAGTCATTTTGTTAAAGTGTTTAGTTAAATGTTATGTTTTATATATTAATGCGAGAAAGATGTTTGGGAATGCAAGTTTATTGACATTATATATATATATTATCTAAGAAAATTTCAGTGCGCCACGAAAATAATCAGTATTTATTTAAATTAATGATATAAATAAGCCATGTGTAAAAACTATTTCAGTGGTTTGGACAGAATTATGAGATAAAAAGTTAATAATACGTTATAGGAAGTACTAAACTAATGATTCAGGTTAAGAACTCAGGCACAAAACCTTATTGTTACCCTTAAAAGTTGGAAAAGCAATTTCAATTTTATAGGTTATATACAATAAAATGGCGGTCAATGTTAAAAAGCAACGTGAACCGTTAAAATTCTTATGTGCAGCATACGACTGTTATATATCTGATAAAGATACTTAAGTGAACCACTATAAAGTCCAAGTCGTTATTTCGATACACTAGTGAACCTCTAAACAGTTATAAGGCATCTTGTGAACGTTTTAACAGCCGCTATGCAGACAGTCCCAATGGCAGTATAATAGGCTGCTTAGCGGTAAACATGTTCAGCGCTAAGCCGTATTATGCGCCACATGTGTTCGATTATACGTCTATTGGTTTCATAATAGTTCACTCGTTCTCCCTTATAATAAGTCAGCGAAATAAAAGCTGCTTTAGCGGTAAAGATGTTCAGCGATAAGCTGTATTATGCGCCCCATGTGTTCCATTATACGTCTATTGGCTTCATAATAGTTCATTCGTGCTTCCTCAAAAAGTCAGAATAATAAAAGCTGCTTAGCGGTAAACATGTTCAGCTATAAGCTGTATTATGCGCCCCATGTGTTCCATTTATACGTCTATTGGCTTCATATTAGTTCACTCGTGCTCCCTTAAAAGTCAGCGTAATAAAAGCTGCTTAGCGGTAAACATGTTCAGCGATAAGCTGTATTATGTGCCAAGTGTGTTCCATTATACGTCTATTGGCTTCATAATAGTTCATTCGTGCTTCCTTAAAAAGTCAGCGTAATAAAAGCTGCTTAGCGGTAAACACGTTCAGCGATAAGCTGTATTATGTGCCACATGTGTTCCATTATACGTCTATTGGCTTCATATTAGTTCACTCGTGCTCCCTTAAAAGTCAGTGTAATAAAAGCTGCTTAGCGGTAAACATGTTAAGCGACAAGCTGTATTATGTGCCACATGTGTTCCATTATACGTCTATTAGCTTCATAATAGTTCACTTGTGTTCCCTTAATAAGTCAACGTAATAAAAGTCCACAATTACCTCCTTATGCAGCACATGGCGTAATTTTATCCACTAAACAGACCTTATAACGGTTAAAGCATTTGATAACCCTTAAAGCTGTATAGGGTCGTAGCAAATATACCTTTATATCACTCTTTGCGTATTAATGGTAGTTTTCAGAGCCGTAATGCAGCTTTTAATCAGCCCTAAGCTATATAAATATCACTGAGATCTATTATACAGCTGTAGGACCACGAGTGTGCTCTTATAAGTGTCTTAATACGCACAGAGCGTTAGATAGAACTAAAAGTGAGTAGTTATAGAGCTATCTGTGCTACTTGGGAATAGAATAGTTTTTTATTCGTAAACACACAGACAACAGACATACATTGAAAAAACATAGTGAAAAATAAAGTGTCACGAAATGGTCCCATCTCAGCATGTTGCTGGCGACTTCCAGCGCTGATCTTCCGATTAGACCATCAAGTGAGAAATAATCACGGAAGGTAACAGACAAAAAAATAAGTAAAGAAACATAAAATAAACCGAACAATTGATTACACACATTTTACACAGCTAATACAAAAAAGAGATGAATTAAGTACACGGATTAACCGATCGAACTTGTACCATCCGGTCGGGTCACATCGTGGCGCGGCATTAGGCGCGCATAGCTAGCGCCAGCGGTAGCTACACGAAATTAAATTCGATGACAGATTTGACAAACAATAAAGTGAGTGAATCTAATATAATATTATGTAAAATCTCAATCAGTTTTAACTTTTTAGTCATGAAAACAATGTTACAAAGTTGGCTAAAATGCATAAACAAAAACAACACCAAAGTTAAACAAATAGAAACATAATGAAATTACACAGATAAAAAGGATGGCGTGTCGTGAGTGGTGTCGACTCCTATGCGGAAGGAACAAGAACATTGTGGTAAGTAACAAAATTTACAATATAATACAACAATAGCAAGAGTCTTGACTACAGGCAGCTGGTTTCCAATCTGCAGGTTTCCTGGTTAAGCTGGTGATTGAGCATATACTGTTTGAGCTTTGTTTTAAAACTATATATACTTTGCAGGTTTCTCACTGGGGGCGGAATGTTGTTCCAACAGCGGGACGCAGAATATTTAAAGCTTCCTCGGAAAGCGGCTGAGGCATGACGCGGCGTCAACAGATGAATCCCACAATCACGGCGTTCGCGGAGCTTGATGCAAGATAGCTTGTTGAAGAGATATGAAGGAGTTTTATAGTTCAGTACGCCAAAGAGCAAACAAGCCAAGTGTAGTTTACGGCGGTGTTGCATTTTGAGGATGCTATGGCTATTCAGATATGGGGTCACGTGAGCTCTCAACGGAATATCGAAACAGAAGCGAGCACAGGCATTTTGAACACGCTGTATGAGTCGTTTAGTTTTTGCAAGAAGTCTTGGCCCAAACACAACATCCACGTAGTTCAGCTTTGATAGGACGAGTGATTCAATTAATTGAATGCGCAGGTTTTCACTTAAATATGGCCGAATTTTATATAGTACCTTAAGTTTATAAAAGCAACTCCTAATGGCCTCAGCGGTATGTTTCTCATATCGTAGTCCGCAGTCCATTATGAGACCTAAGTTACGCGCCTCATACACCCTCTCAACTGGTTTGTTCATTAGCAGAACATCCACTGAAATGCTTGCACCGGCCAGTTGCTGCTTGCTGCCAAACACAAGGTATTTTGTTTTGCTAGGGTTAAGCAGTAGGCAGTTTTGTGTAGCCCATCCAGCAATTCTGGTGAGATCTTCATTTAGTTTCCCTATGGTACTGTTGATATCGGCGGGCTTACATGATATATATACTTGTATGTCATCTGCGTAGATGTGGTATTTGCAATGCGTGATGTGAGATGTAATATCTGCAGAATATAATATAAACAGGAGCGGGCCAATCACGGATCCTTGCGGAACTCCTCTAGTTAGCTCGGCTTTCTCAGAAAAAAGTGAAGAACCATCACTGAGATGCACTTTTACAATTTGCGATCGGTTAGACAGATAGCTTGCAAACCACATTACAGTTTTATGGTCAAAACCATAGTAGCTCAACTTCGATAATAGCAGGTTAATATTCAAACAATCGAATGCCCTCGAAAAGTCGAGGAGTACTAAAAGTGTGCACATTCCCTTGTCTTGAGCATCCAAAATGTTATCAGTGACATCCAATAGAGCAGTCATTGTACTACGTCCTTTGCGGAAACCTGATTGGACATCTGGTAAAATATTGTTTTTTTCTAGGTAGGTGGTTAACTGTGAGCAGACAACTTTTTCCAATATTTTAGATAGGCAGGGTAGTATGCTTATGGGCCTAAGATCTTTAGGCATGGTTGGGTTTGATACTTTAGGCAAGGGGTTTACTAATGCTAACTTCCAGATATCTGGAAAGGTGGATGTAACAATAGAGGTATTAATTAGGCTTGTAATGATGTCAATTGTGTATGGGAAAGTTAAGATAAGCATATTCAAATTTATCCCATCAAAACCCTCGGCGTTAGATTTTAGACATTTAATTATTTTGATAATCTGGCTAGAATTAATAGTGTCTAAGTGGAAAACAGAGTCACTGTGCTTATGGAACTCAAAATAAGTTAGCTGTGATATAGTGACACCTGTAGTTCCCGGCAGCTCTAGAAAATGTTTATTTAAGATATCGGGGTTATTGAAAAAAGTAGGTAATTCTTTATCCTTTTTAGGCAAGACTGCTGATTTTAAGTTTTTCCATAAAGTTTTAGGTTCTTTTATTTTATTATTTATATTTTGTTTGAAATATGCAACTTTTTCAAAATATAAAGCTTTATTTACAACAGATTTAAGATCTTTGTAGTATTTCTTTTTAACATCACTCTGGTTTTTGTGGAAGTCTGCCGCAGCACTGTCACGCAGCCTCATCATATGTTTGATGGTGTCAGTAATCCAGGGGTAGGATTGTGTTGTAACTAAGGACGTCTTTACAGGGGCATGTACATTAAATAGACTAAGTACTTGTTGATTAAAAACATTAATCATGTCATTTACATTTTCAAGATTTGATATTAAGTCCCATCTCACGCACTGCAAGTCCACATCTAAATCTTTGTCGCAGATATTTTTAAAAGGCCTGTAGGTAATGTGGTAAGGTTTTAGTTTCTCGCGCTTAATATTAAAATTACAGACAACAAGACAATGACCATACAGTGAACCCACATGATCCATGTGAGTGCTAGCAGCCCGCAAGTCAGAGCAGACAACGTCGATCAGCGTCTGGCTGGTGTCAGTGAAATGCGTAGGCTGTGACACCAATTGAGTTAATCCAGTACTTGTTATGAAGTTATTGAACTGAGTGGTTTTTGTGTCGGTGCCATTCAATAAGTTAACATTGAAGTCACCAAGTATAATTAGATTATCGTAGCCACGGATTGCACTAACTGAGTCAGTTAAGGCATCAAAAAATAATTGCAGATCCATCCAAGGTGGTCGGTATGCCGTTCCGATTACCAGCTTCTTTCCGTTGAGAGTAAATGTGATCCACATCTGCTCCACCAGCTTATGCAACGGGTCAACGGGATGAGGCCAGGTCCGAGCTTTGAGATTACGCTTAATATAAAAGCCTACGCCTCCACCGCGCGACCGGTCGCCCTGCGGTCTAGGAATATGCCGGAAACTATATCCAGAAAGTGTCGGCGCCCGCCCTTCTTCACCCGCCCTTAACCATGATTCGTTGATCGCCAACACATCAACATCCTGCCGAGTAGCAGCCGCTATGAAATTGTCATGATTTGTGCCAAGAGAACCTGCATTGTACAAACCTATTTTAAGTGTTTTATTTACTATTATAGTTATATAGATATACCTCAGACCAGACAGACCACCAGACAGATGACGTAACTTTAACAAAATGTATAACAGTAACAGAACCAGTGTCGCATAGATACCAGAGCCTGCAGATTATAAACAACTTTATAATTATATAAATGCTAAAAATTAGTGAAATAAACAAACAGACATTGCCGTCCCATAGTGCAATGACAAAACAATATATGCTACATACGCCCGCCCAGACCTCAGACGGTGCTGACTCCAAAAACACGATGCAGGTCTGCGTCAGAGCGAATGGAGAAAGCTGGCTTTCCCTCGCCTTGTCGGGCATAGATTCGGCCTCGCCTTGTCCACGAGAACCTCCACTGATGTTCCCTGCACAGCTCTCGAACTTTGTGGAACAAGAGGCGGTTCGTGCGTGTGAGGCGCTCGTTGACGAAAACGCGACGCGGGGGGCCTGGCAGGTTGTCAACAGAGAAGGTGAAATTTCGCCGAACGCGGGCGGCCTGCAGCAGTTCGTCCCGCAGCTGCCGCCGCGCCAGCCTAACGACGACGCGACGCGGCCGGCCTCCGGCCTCACTGTCGGCCCCTTCCCCGGTCCGGCCCACCGCCCCGACTCGCTCGGCGAACACCACGTCGCGCTGCTCCAAGGCGACACCCAACCTGGCCGCGAGGACGGTGACCGTGTGGACAACGTTTTCTCCCTTCGCTTCAGGAACGTGGCCAATGTCAAGGTCAGAGAGCAACGCGTCCTGGTCGCGGTCATTCAACTCTAGCTGAAGGCGTGCCACCGTCTGCTGCAGCTCTTCCGCTGCTCCTGGCTGCAATCTGCCATCCAGCTCGCCGCTGGCGGAGTCCACAGGCCGCTCCTCCAAGCGCCTGACCTTCTCCTCCAGGACATCTAGTCGGCCAGTGAGACCACCGAGGAGATCGTTGAAGCGCGCCACCTCTTGGCGCAGGCCCACAACTTCGTCGCGCACAGATCCGAAGTCCGCGCGTAGCAAGCGCAGCTGCTCAGCAACGTCATGCTGTTGCTCCGGCGCCGCATCATCCTCGCCGGCCCCACTCGGCTTCACCGGCGTATTGTCGGAGTTGTCACGCCGAGGGGTCGTCGCTTTGCACGCTGGGCACGCCCATGTACTCGCGACGCGCGCATTCTGACCCATGCCCACACAAGCCTTGTGGTAGGTCATCCCGCAGCCGCATTTAGCGACACCTGTCGCTCCAAGGGGTTTACCACAAGCCGCAGCGCAGACAACCATTTCTCTCACTGTTGTGATTGCGATCGCAAGACGTTTAAAAAATTCCCACGGGAGCCGCTAGATGGCGCTAATATTAAAACAAGTGTCTAATTTATATCAAAAATATAAGTAAATAGTCCGAACTAAGGTGGTGTTATTAAAAGTTACAAATGAATGGCACAGTACCAATTGTATATACGTAAGGAAATAAAATATAAAAGTTTAGCGATCAGCCGAATATATTGTCTTAATTGGCACCTACCCACCACACATAAAAAATCACATAGTAAACAATCGCTATTAATTCCACTATCACAGGCGCGCGCTGGCCGCGCACACTAACACAACTTAAGGGAGCAGAGATGCACACACCGATAACTGCGGAAGCAGATATATCTCACGAATACTATTTATAAGCTAAGGAAGTACCGCGAGTGTGACAGTGTGTGTTACCGTCCGTGACGTAGACCCGTGTTTGATATCATAACAAATTAAATAGGTACCTACCTTACCTAACTTTCCTAAATCATTGATACACTTTAACCGTATTGTTTCAATTTTCCGTATAAATTATAAGTCATTCAAGATTTACCTCCGACGTTTCGAGGACGGCGTTGCCCCGTCGCCGCCGTCAACGCCGTCCTCGTCGGACTTCGGAGGTAAGTAAATCTTAAAACTTAAATACCGTAAAACGGGGTCAACAGAAATCGCGGGGTGAAAAGAGAAATTTTGAACTTTTTCTTTCAAGTTGTTATATTTAAAAACATACATCTCTAAAATTAGATTTTTTGGAATGCGTATATAGTAGACTATTTATTCTCTACATTGATACCAAAAGAACTTAATCAAACTGCCTAAAAGTTAGATTTTTTTGACTCTAAAGTAAGGTCTCGCCGAGGTAAGAAATGAAGCCTGTCTGAACTTTGTTCTAGCGGTAAATGTTTTGACATTAACTAAGTAAAAGTTAGCTAACCTGGTAATATAGTATCTGTACCTAGTACCTAAATAATAAATAATATCACTAATTTTCTCTATAATAAAGCATTTTTTTGCAAAAAACCAATAACAAGCAAATTTACGTGATAAAGGGGTCAGTGGACACGCATATGGGGTGAACAGTTACGCCATAGGGGGTGATTAGATACAACAAAGGGGTGTAAAGACACGCCTTGGGGGTTAAAAGGCACGAGAAAATAATGTTCTGTCAAATAGCTGTTTAACAGATATATATACCATTTGCCAATAGAGTATCCACATAATAATGACCAAATTCGATGCCTATGACAACTAAAACTTAATATTTCTATTCACCCCTTTCTTGTGTCTATCGACCCCGTTTTAAGGATATGGAGAAAACAGGTAGTTTTCTTTGATTTTCTCTGAATTAGGTTGGTAAACATTTTTTTCACAAATGTTAAATTGAAGAACTAACCAAGACTCAAAAAATGATATCAAAATTATTACTTTTCTCATTTGGATTATTGGCGAAAATCGTCCTTGAAGTTGAAAATCGTGTCTTTTCACCCCGTTTTACGGTACATGAATAAATTGTGAAAGTTTAAATAAGTATAGTGTTGTTCAAAATATACTTATCTAAAGTGATAAATAACCATTTACCCGACTACCTGGCTTGTCGAAGGTCACTGTGAGATTTTCTATTGTTTGAGTCGTGTATCCTTTTCGAGTTTAATGATAAGGAATTCGTTGTTAACCCATTTCTATTAGAAAATATGTTTATTTATATTCCTCGGACCATTACGTTCGCATGTTGTGATTTTAAATTTATTTGCTTAGTGTTTATTTTAGAACCTTCACCCACGTTCATTAATATATTTATTATGGGTACTGTAATATAAAAATATTTCATTAATTTATTAAAATCAGAAACATTGTAGTAGGAAGTACCTAATATACAATATAACACGAATCCCGGAATGCCCACTGCATATCCGTATCAGCAGAATGATTGAGGTCATTAACCCCGTGTGGCACCGACTTGCCTGATAACTGATTATTTCACTTGAAATTGGGATTAGGTATTAAGCGCTCATGACACTATACCCACATACTGAAACCGCAAGAGTGTGTAAACTGTCTAAGGAGACACTGCCATAGGTATTTAGGTATTTGTTGTAAGTGTTGGCCTTTCCTTTTTGACACAAAATGGTCATGATCTTTTCTATTTGATAATAAATCTAAGACAATACCGCGTTATAATTATATATCTAGGTACCAATATATTTTTTTAATTTAATATGCGCATACTTTTTACTTACGATTTTATTTAACGAACGTTTCAAATAGTTTGTATCGGCGCAACCTTGGGCCTCTCAAGGCCATGTGCACGGCAACCAATGCAACGCTTAGCGCCCAGAATTATTTATTAAAACTGATCGTACCGCAATGCCTTGTTCTTTTTGCCCTAACGTGATGCGTAGGTACCTACTAGATAACTTCAATCCAGCATAAGAGTCGCTCTTTGAGCTTTGATTATGCATTATTGTGTATCTCAAAGTCACAGTTATGCTGGTTTACTCGAACGCTCGTCGTGCCGAAGCAAGGTAAGCGATAAGAACATGACCTGTGATTTGTAAGGAAACTTTGACCCCTTACTAAAGTACCTAATCAAACAAAAATACAATACAAAAAATGTAACCAAAAAAACAAAAATGTCAAATTGATTTCATAATCGTAAATTGACTTAAAGTATGTAAATAGATTTTAATTTTGTCGCCGATGTCTGAAACGCCATCTAGTAACAATGAACCTTAAAATGAATGTGATATGTAGGTTTAGTGCGTGAAAGCTACAACAGATGTCGCAAGAGAGGTGTTTCGACGCTATTTCAACTCATGTTTGTTGTAAGAGTTTTGTTAGCTCCATGCGCCATCTAGTTTGTCACTGTGAACTAAAAAATTAGCTACAAGTATAAGATACTTAGGACGGTGCGCTTTTTTAGTATGGGATTGGGTATCTGTACTAGTATTATATGATCTGTGATTCCACTCACTTGCACGCGCACTCATTTTGAACCTAGAAATGAGTCCGCGCGAACGTTCACTACGAAACAGGTCAAAACCTGCACAATGCGCACCTGAAAAACCGAAATGTAGGTATAGTTCCGCCTGCCGAATATTCGGCGGCCGGATACCGAATATTCGGCCGATGGTCTGGCCGAATATCCGGTATCCGGCCAAACAACTATCCGTTGAATCTCTAAAAATTACAAACGGTGAAAAATTGCAAATTGTATGGTCTGTCCCATTCTTGCAAATGGAGTGCGATCCGGAAAAGAAGAAGCTGTGCAAAGATCCTTGCAACCTCAGTCGTTGGTTTGTATCTACACTTTGTACAGCGAGTCATAATTAAAAATAATAACTGTGTTACTATAACGATTCTAATACTTTGCCAGCTGTCTTTTTAATAACAATTCATTTAAAAATTCACTACGTACAAAAAAGACCTGAGAAGTTTCCATTAGTCGTAATGAAGAATTTAAGTAGTTACTTTTAATGTTCTTGGTATTTCTTTCATTATCATTATTAATGCAAGTACTTATCTCAAGAACAGACAGACGAAAGTTATTTTACGAGTCGCAATGGGAGCGGCGGCAGATTTACAGCATTTGTTCATGTATCTCGTTAAGGTAATTGTTTCCCAGCGGTAAACTTAACACCGATTGTAATAGTACATTATTGTCGAGGCTCGGAAGTAGCTACTTGCAGGCTGAGGATTCGTTTTAAACGGACGACCTTGGGAGTCGTTTAATTGAATCCGAAGCCAGCAAGTAGCCTTCCAGCCGAGTCATATATAGTGCTTTTCTCAAAAATGGTGCAAAAAATATAAATATCATAGAAATATTTTACAAAAGCAACTTTCTTACGTATATATTTTCACAGAAAAAAGTAGAAACAATTGAAAAAATTAGCTTTGCCGCCCATTTATTTTTTTAATAAAAAAATAGAAGTGTATTTTTCTGCCGAAAATACGCCAACCTATTTGAGACAGCTAAATAGTCGCGGTACTAATTATCTGTTTAGCTGTTTAATGGGCCTGTGCCTTCATTTGATATGGCCATTTCAACTTTTAAAAAGTTTGGAACTCGACAAATAATGGAATTTGTATGCAACATTGCAGTCCCAAAATCGAGACTGCAATGTTTTTAACTTTTTAATTTTTGACTGACCATATACTACGCGCTTCGCAACCTATTTTTTAAACGGCAAAGTCGACTTTGCCGTCCATTTTTAAGAAAAATAATTTTGTATCAAAGTATCTAATCTCGGCACTGACACCGGCCCGGTCCACGTAACATTGCCAGATCTATGGAGAAATCTGTAGATCTACAATTTAGAGCCTTATAAGCCAGGATAATGAAACATACAGATCTAAATGTATGTACTGATTTTTGTGTTTTTTTTCTACATCAACTAACATGTAAAAGTTAAATACATATTTTTTATGATGCATTTTTTTGGTTGACTTGAACAAATATGTACTTTAACACTGGCTAGCTAGACTATAGTTTAACTATCTTCGTGAAAAAATAAATATCATACATCACTGAAAATTGTTAGAAATGTCTCATGATTATATTTTATGATAACTAAATGATTTAATAAATCTACATAGGTACAAATTCGTTGGAGGACGCTTCATCTAAAATAAAATTGTATACGAAAGTATACAACAAAGGTGCTTAAACTCTTTAAAACAACTATCAAAAATTAATATACCTTATGAGCTATAGATTTACATAAAACAGAACAAACCAACATTTAAGTATTATAATCAGTCTAAGCTTACTTGGCGCCGACTTGGAAAGCGACATTGTTTGAAAGTGCTACTTAAGTCAAATTCCTATGAAAATTATTATGACTTTTGTAGAGGCAGTTCCACGTTCACATAGACTGGTTCTATCAAAACACTGATTTTCAACAATTTGATCTAGCAACACCAAAGCAACACTTGGACACGGGACCGGGCTTCGGATCCAGTTTTTCTAGCGCTGGGGAATGCAGTCCAACGCACCTGCCTGCCGGCCGGTTGCACATAAATCCTAAATTGATAGATAATCAAAACAATACTCGTAAAATGCTATGTTCTCAGTTAGGTAGTGCAAGAGCAATTGTCGGGAGTTGTAATGGGAACACTTTCCAACAGTAACGTAATGCGGACCACGTTCGCCATTTGCACACACTTGTACACTTTATACACTAGGGACCAGTAAACAATATAGACTTGCTAAAGTTGCTAACTCCTTACTGAACCTGGTGCTCCGATTCAGTATTTAAATGCATAGTGTAGTAAATGAAGCAAGTTGTTGTATGGAGACCCATGCATTAATTTCTCAGTCGATGAAATTTAGCTTGGTTATTGTATAGTATGAGCCGAGACTAACATTATAAATATCCAAAAAAAAACACTGCTAAGTTAGGTAAAAAGACAAATCTGATTATATATTGAACCGAGTAATTCCTCAGTCCAAAATTATTTTACAAAATAAGTTATTTGTATCAGTATGTGATACTAGAAAAAAATCTAAAAGTTTTGTCAAACATGAGAATATTTTTTTATAATACTTCCTTTTTTTGACGCTCATTTTCATCGGAAAATTGCTCTGTCATTTTTTTCTTCTTATATGATCTTAGAATATAATTTGGCGCAGTGGGTAAAAAAATCCAAAAAAAAGCGTATCGAAATGTATGTATTATAGAACTATTAAAAACTGAGAGTGGAAAATTTTTAGATTTTCATTTTGTAGGTATAAAACGGCAATAAAATGGCATTCCAGTGAAAAAATTTGACTGAGCAATTTTCCGGTCCAAGACACGCCAAAAAATTTTATTTTATTAATACTGGTATTTCTGCTGGTATATTTTTTTGATATTTCATATATTGTTGGAATACGTTACATGAATATGTCTGGTGAAGAAAGTTTGTGTTGGAAGTGTAACGCTGGCCATCAATTATTTTAATTTGAAAATATGTCAAGGCGTGTGGCGTTCAGTTTTCTTCCTGTCACTCGACAATAATTTTCCTTGTGATATGTTATAGTGTAATTTTATAATAATATACCTATTAAATGTTTTCACTTCTCACTGCGTGTATCACTCTAGCTACATACAAAAATAGCAGGTTATGTTCTGAAGCCCGCGAAGTGTAAATATTTTGTGGAAAATATTATTATTTCACTATGGACGAGTATACTTGTAATCCGAAAGTTGCGTTGGAAAAGCTGAAAGGAACAATCAACTATCGAGATTGGGCGTTTCAGATGCAAAACATACTCGTATTCGAGGATTTGTGGCAATGTATTACTGAAAAATCCGAAACCTCAGGTGAGAACGCTAGCAAATTAGCTCGTAAAGAGGAGAGGGCTCGAGCGAGGCTATGTTTGAGTGTTGAAAAATCGTGCTATCCTCACATTGCGCAGGCGAAAACTGCGAAGGATGTATGGGATGCCTTGCAGAAGGCGTACGATGACACCGGGTTGAACAGGAGATTGTCTTGTCTGCGAACTTTATGCTCGATTAAGCTGGAAAAGTTCGATAGCATGGAGATTTATGTCAACGAGATCTTGTCACTTGCTGAACAATTGAGTAGCATGAAGAAAACTCTTGATGATGAATTTCTGGCTGCTATTATGCTCCAAGGGTTGCCCCAAGATTATGAGCCCATGATAATGGCTCTGGAGCATTCGAGTATAGCCATAACTACAGATATGGTAAAAACAAAACTTCTTCAAGATAAGAGATGGAAAGGGAGCGCCGCTGGTGGTAGCGACGATGGCTGCTTATTTACACGGAATCGTAATGAAAAGGCTAGCTCCCGAGGCCAGAAGAAAAATGCCTCAAGTACATCAAAACACGCTAGTACCTCGTCAAGTACGAACAAGTTGTGGTGTTGGAAATGTCGTTCTAAAGGACATGCCAAGAAGGATTGTCCTCAATTGGACCGCAATGGAGCGACGTCGACTTCTATGGTGTTGTCTGCACTTAACACTGACAGTTCGTGGATTATTGATTCTGGAGCGACAGATAATATGTCAGGACGCCAAGAATGGTTTCAAGCTCTCGATGAGTCGTCGACTAAGGAGGTGTGTGTTGCCAACTATTTTATCACTCTAGCTACATACAAAAATAGCAGTTTGAACGGAGCATTTTTCCGTAAAAAGATATTAACGATTTAAGACTTTAGGTATTTACTTTAATTCTGTTATTATTATTCTTTGGAAATTTATACAATACTTTTTATTTATTGATACTTTATCATACTGTAAAGTTTTTTCTGGCTGAGGAATTACTGCGGGGTCCACTACCTTTATTTACTACACTAGCAGTGCAACTAACGCATCTGTAATATACAGTCAGCAGCAGAAGTTGCTAAGCGGGCCAGGTGTTCAAAAAGATCTTGACGCGACTTCATTGTTAAGAGAATAAGAGCGTGTTAAGGTAATTTTGAACACCACGCCTGCTTAGCAACTTTTACTGCTGACTGTACTGTGAAACGTCCAAAATCTTCTAACTGTAGTCCAAAACTAACTCGAATATCTGCGTTTTGGTTAGTGTCCGACCGAAGGTTCGGTTTCGGTTTCGGTTTCGGCCAGTTTCGGCCAAAAAATCACGTTTCGGCTGTAGTTTCGGTTTCGGCCAAAAAACGGCCGAACCTTTCGGCCGGGCCGAAACTTACGAAATGGTCCGAAGACAAAGACCAAAAGTTCGGGAATAAGTAGGACAACAATATTAATACATATCTACATATACTGATTCATGTATAGGTATAGAAATTAATTGGTTTATTATAAAACACAATTCCACTAATGAGAGCGCCACTGGACGGTCGACGCAGTCTTAAGAGGCTGTCAATACCTATAACGCGCACTGTCTAATTGTATCGGAGTGAATGAGATAGCACTGTCGCACGTAGCCGTTGGCCGAGTATCAGCTCGGCCCGAGTCGAACGATGTCTTTTTCGCTATTATTCAGTATTTTTTCTATCTACCTCTAATGGCAAATTTTAAGCGAGGCTAAAGGCTACGCTCAACTAGGGCCGCAAAGTTGATTTTATCAATAGTTAATATTTTGCGAAGCTGAACAGCTGACTATTGATTAAAACGAAGAAAAAACCCTTAAAAGTGTCCCCAGTACAGTTTTTCATACGAATGCTCGACCTTAGCCTCACTTTTTACTTCAATTTACCATTGGTTTGTTTTCCACATGTCCTCTATATCAGCTTAGCCTTTGGCCTCGCTGCGCCATGCTCGGCCTGCGGTCTCGCTTTTTAATACAATGGAGATTGGTTGGAGGCTGTGCTTAACTACTTATCCTGACGCCTGAAGCACGGCTTTGACTTCGCATGAAAGTGCGCCTCACTGGGGCACTTCGGACCTTTAAGCCCAGGTGTAGATCGGTACTCGGCCTTGCGATATTGTAAACGAAAAATTTCGCGCTCGCTGCGCTCGCGTATTTGGTTGACCCTGTAGCTACATGTTAGCTTGACTGGTGAATGAATAGAGTTAGGCCAAGAAAATTCTGCAATGATTTTGATAGCATACGCAATGCTACTAGTGCAAATATTATTTATACGTCATAATTTCATAGAAGTTTTGACGTTTAAAGTAACACTTGCACTGCATGTGTTATCAAAATCATTGCAGAATTATCTTGGTCTAACTCTAGTAATTTTCTTAAAAAACTGCTTAAGTAACATCAATTTCAAGGACATTGGGTGTTGACAGCCCCATAATATGTGTGTAAAAGCGGTTTTATGACATTTTTTCAACGATTTTAACAAGTCTACAAAAGTTTCGGTTTCGGTTTCGGTTTCGGCCGAAACTAGAGCCAAAGCCGAACATTCGGTTTCGGTTTCGGTTTCGGCAAAAAAACATGTTTCGGTCGGACACTAGTTTTGGTGTGATTTAAATTATTTGCAGGACGCAATTCTGAGGCAAAATATTTTATAAATGGGAGAAAAAACGTAGATGCCTCGTAAGTAAAAAGATTATTAGTCTTTACTCATTATTACTTACTTATCTCTTGTGCTACACAAAGTAGACTAATGTGTTTAAGTTTGTACCGCAATACGTCTGCGTCCAATTTATTTTTTAGTTGAAAAAGTTACGCAGAAACGTGTCCATGTCGTTAGGACGTGAGCTCACTAAATGTATTTATACCTACACATCTTTACAAGTTTATAATCCCGACAAAAACAAAAGGGATCATAAGTAATGACGCTGTGCTATATGCCGGCATAAATGGCATAATGCTAACATAGTCTCATTGTGTATAATGTTGGCTTGCAAAAGGGAGAATTTTCTCTTTGAGAAATAAAAATCCGGTGAGGTTTAAAAAATAACATTTTCCTTTCCTTGTTGGCCGTGTTATTAATCTAACTTGATTGTGCGCAAGGTATAATATATTAGGTACGTTAATATAGGATTAGATTTCGGTGATTGTCGTTCGTGTTCAGTTTAGTAAATCGTTTAAAAATGTTTCAAGTAAAAATACTTTCCGTTTGTTATCCAAAGTATTAGGTGCATTACAGTCGCTTATAGTAATTTTTAAACTTTCCCCTTTCTCGGTTGCATCCTAAATGATCAAGCACAGGGTCCGTTTGGTACAACCGAGTACAACGTTTCGGTATACCGATTTATTCACGAAAGCGACTTCCATTTTTTTTTCAGATGGAAAACTAGAAATCGCTAGGATAAGTCCACTTTCCTCACCGCTTCTTTAACGAAAAGCTAATCAAAATCTATCCTTACCTATTTAAATTCCCTGAAGTTCGTTGGTATTTATGCATCAGGATATTGAAATATTAGCACCCTTGATTTGAAAGTCCCTCGCCTGAAGTTTATATCTTTCCTCCCTTAGCAAAGAACTAGGTATACCTTACAAAACATCGTCGCAATGAACAACCACAATGCGCCCCATCTTTATCTGTATCGTTAAACATTTACTTTGCGTGTAACATCGATATGTTATAAATAAAACTGTTAGAAAACTTTTGGAGAACACAAATTACCATGATATTGTCGCGCGCGCCCTGAATAGCGATCGTGTCACATATTCGTGACGGGAAACTTGTGTTTGTGTACTTTAATGTTTCCCTTTGTAATAATGGATTAGTTTTATCAAACATGTAGGTTAAGAAGTCAAAATTATTGTTTTTTACACACTTATTTAACTTCACTGCATATACCTACCTACTTATGTATCTTTGTATAGTGCTCCAAATCTTGTACTTAACTAAAATTTGAACCTCTTCCTGGTATCTGATTGTCGATTGAATTGAAATTTCGAGTAGCTCATTTGGCAGAGCGGTGAGCCGCCAGTATCCTACAGTTCGTGTTTTTGTACATTGTTAGCAGTTAGGTACTTATATCAAAAGAAGAATATATAATTTAAAGAATACATAGTAGAGATCTTCTTAAAAGTACGAATATAAAGAGCCATTTTAACATAGTTATATGAACTTAAAGGTTGCATTGCGAAATAGTTGTAGAGATAAACGCTCCATAGGCTACACTAATGGCCAATTTATGTATATTCTCCAGATGAGGCACAAATCACAACTTCCGATGTGACAAATTTCTAATAGAATGAACGGAAAAGGGACTAATACGATAGTGATTAATTACTAGCTATGCAAATGAAGTCATCAAAATGCTATAGATAAAAACACCGCCCACACGCCAGCAGCCCAGCAAGCATATCGTTTACTGCGCGTGGGAAGAAAGTGAGAATTTTCCAGTGATGATTATTATGACACAAAATGAACTAAAAAGGCGAATAAGCGATGAGAAGCGAAGCAAATTTTTCTGATTGAGTTCTGATATGCTGAGTTGACTGCCAATACAGTGGCAGTGACACACTTTTGGACAGAATCGTTATTCGCCTCTCGTTAAACTCCCGTCGAGGCAGTTTTAACGCCGCCTTTTTGCCACTGAGGTCACGGCCTAATGGAATTTTAAATAGCTTGCAGTTTACTCACGAGCCCATCGCATACATATTAGAATAGTCTACCTTTAATCTTAGAAATAATTATTTTTAAATCTTTTCTTTAATATCCTGCTCTCTAGAAGAATGTTAAAATCTAGACGGCTATATACAGGGTGGAAAGGCACGACGATCCTTCCCGGAAGTATTAGGTCGTTTAAGTGATACAGAGACTATTGGTAATGGTAAGAATCGTTAATTGAGTAAAAAATAAAAATTGCAAAAATACTACTTTTTAACTGTGGTGATAACCCTATAGCATGTGCACATGACGGCTAGATTAAGGATCTCCGTCGGGAAAGCTCGGGACTTTACACTTTTTTCCGATCGTTGACAGTATCGCAATGATGTATGAATGACGCATAAATGTCAAATAAATCAAATGCATGCAAAAATATTACAAACAATTTTATTACTTTCTTAGATAATTACTTTTTTCCAATATTTAATACTATCTTCTTTTCACATACGGTGTTCAAATGTACCTCCGTGTATTACAACGCCGCCGCAGCCCGTACCCGAGTATGTCGATGCACATGCGATATAGTGTATGCTCTTCGTCATTTATCCTCCGCAGAAAGCACCAATTAGCTTTTGTCTCATTTCGTCCGCAGTTTCACATTCCGTTTGGTTTGGTACACCATATCTTTTACACAGCCCCACAAATTTAAATAGCCACGAGCATCTAACATTTTTATTTGAAGAATATGACATTCAATAAGTATAGTTCAATGAAAATTTAATTTCAAACATCAGACGTCTTGTCTATTTCCTACCACGCAAGAAGGTTTGTTAGTTTGGTATTGAAGAAGTATTTACTCTTGATTTATTCTTAGTATTTCATTTTTGCAAGTTCATTTGGTGCAACTAACACAACCTACATGTAATTTTTTATTATTTTAAATAGTTTCTAATTATTCGAAAATAATTTTGTGAAACGTGTTAAGAAACTAAAACCTTTTTATCAGTCAAGGAAACCAGAGATATTTATAAGACGATTGCGTACTTTTGAGTGGTTGTCAATGTCACCATTTGAACTGTCGTTGTAAACAATGTTGTGGTTAGTATTATTAATATTAAGGAATAACATAACTATTTCATTCAAGTATTGAACAAGTGGAACCACTAAGAAAGCGAAAATCCTGCAATGATTCTTACCGTGCTGTAAGCAGACCTAAAAATGGTTAGATGGCAACAAATTAGCATAATTTCCTGTCGAATACTGATTGTTTACAAGTAAGTTCATTGACCCTGTCACCTGTTAGGGTTAGAACAAAGTAGTTTTTTGCGTGGATGTTTAAAAGGTCATAATTTAGAAACGGTTGCCCATATTAACATAGTTTCTATGGAGAAAATATAGAGCTTAGGCTAAACTATCTCCCATTTCCGGAAAGGATCGTCGTGCCTTTCCACCCTGTATATATTTTTTTTTATAATAATGTTATGTTCCTGGAAACTCGGCGCCATCGGTATACACGTTGTTTCCGGGTGTGTAATTGTTCTAGTCGGGATATGGTGTTTCTGTTTTGATTATGAGTACTTTTTCAAAGCGCCTTATTCACTTTTAAAGATATGTAATAGGTGACTCGTTATTGAAACTGAAGTTACAGCGTTAAACCAGTGTAATATAATTAAAATAATTTTACAATTCTGCTTAAATAAGTACTTAGCTTAAAATTTGAACCTTAAACTAGTTTACTTAATTTAACAATATTGAGAACTCAATCATTTGTTCCTCTTTCTTTGTAGGCCTAAGGGATTTTAGATCAATCATGACGTCCATAACCCATCTGATATGACCCGGCGGTAGTGTTAAAAAAATTTCAAAGATTTTATCGAACGAGTTGAACGAGCGAAGCGAACGAAGTTCTTACATTCGACTTGGGACACGCGGCTGGCTAGGGGCACGTCCCGGCATTTCGATGTTTTTAAGCTGACCTATTAGAGGATAGTTTGATACTCAAGAACTTAAGTAAATTTGTTCTAATTTAAATGAAATTGGGTAAACGTGTAGTTGAGGGCATTATAATTTAGTCATTAAATTATGAGCAGGCTCGATCATGGGGTTATTGAGCTAGAAGACCTTAGAAGGCTAAAAAGCTATTTGTGAGGGGTCTTGCTATTCTGGTCATCTTTTTGCAAGAAAGTATGGTCGAGTCTGGTATCAAATGAAAGTGCTCGGCTTGCACTTTTATAATATCGTTTTTAAATTTACCGTTTTGAAATAATTAGCAAGATAAAAATAAACATAATATAGGTATTTGACATTTAACAGGAAATATTTCGGCTTACCAGAGATACAGTATCAGTTAAGGGCTCTACAGACCTTGTAATATATCCACGCGATTTTTGATCCATTGCAGCCTATAGTGGGACATAAAATAGTAGAAATTAAATAAAATGGAAAATTTCCATACTATAGTCGGTCAAACAAGTTTGTCAGTAGAAAAAGGCGCGATATTCAAATTTTCTATGGGACGATAACCCTTCGCGCCTACATTTTTTAGCCGCTTTTTTCTGCTGACGGAAATGGCTTGACAGACTATAAATTGTTGCCATGTGTAAGCATTTTACGTCAAAAATGTGACAGCGACGTAGAAAGTGGCACCCTCATTTATTAACCGACTTCCAAATCTCAAAAGGAGGAGATTCGATTGTGATTTTTTTAATGTTTTTTCCTCCATATCTCCGTCATTACTGGACCGATTTTGAAAATTATTTTTTTGATTGTATGTATATGCATACAGATTGGTCCCGTTTTTGTCAAAACCCAGATCTGATGATGGGATCCATGAGGAATCGAGGGAAATCCTCAAATCTTAAAGGCATACATATAGTGATTAATGTGTTTTATCAACAAATCAAGCATATACGTTCAAAAAAGTGACATTTGATGAAGTGGAACTGCTGATGACGATCAGAACGGAACTCTTCATCGACGCATAGTTCACGTTTGGCGATTTGTCCTCTTCGCTATGTTTGTTAAGCAAGTTAAGTTTTTAAGCCACATTTTTGTCAAGCTCGAGGTCCGATGATGGTATCCATGAGGAATCGAGGGAACTCCTCAAATCTAAAGGCATGCGTACAGAGATTTGTGTATTTTCATCAGAAAATCAAGAATGTACATTAAAAACTGTCGCATTTGATGAAGTGGAACTGCTGATGATGATCAGAACAGAACTCTTCAATGACTACACGTTTGGCGATTTCGAATTTCGATTTTGACGGAGCTGGCCCTGGAGCCAGACCTGACCCGGATCCGGGCTCTTATCCGGACCTGAACCCGGACCTGGACCCGGACTTGGACCTGGGCTTGGACCTGGACCAAGACCTAGACCTGGAACTCGACCTGGACCTGGTCCTGGACCCGGAATTTGACCCGGACCCGGACTCGGACCCGGACTCGGACCTTGACCCGGAAAACCACTGATACCTAAGCTAAATAAACCACTATGATTACCTACCATAAAATGAAGGTATAAAGTATAATGATGCCAATCTTACTAGCCCCTCCCGCTCAAACCCCCGTACACCGCACCGCACGCGCCGTTAAGTGGATAGGTTAGGTTTGAACTGCGATCCTCACAGAACCGAAAAAAAAGTGGGTTAGGTTAGGTTAGAACTGTGAGCCTTACAGAAACGAATGCTACTAGAAAAGTGGTTTTGGTTAGGTTCGAACTGCAATCCTCACAGAACCGAACTGCTATCAGAGAAGTGGGTTCGTGAGGCTAAAATTGCGACCCTAATAGAAACGAAATGCTACCTACTAGAAAAGTGGGTGGTTTTACCTCCTTTTCTACATAGTGCACCATCTATGTACAATAATCTTTCACCGGCCCCCATAGAATTCGGTTTTTTTTTCTTGAAAATTATTTTCTACTATTTTATGTCGAAATATACGAGTAAGTAGGTGCAACAAAGTCAATCGCTCTATATAATTTTTGGCAAACCGCGAGTTCTCAGTTCGGGGCGAACTACTAGTGTAATTAAATCTATGTAAACATGATACCTACTTTTCCTAGTCCTTTGTTCCTGTACGTTAGCATCCCAAACCTCTGCGCGGAGTATCTACAACCTACAACAGTTTTGAAATCCTAACCAGTGTTCAGGTCATCAACTGGCTAGGACATAAGGATATAATCTAAGTAAGTTTTCTTGCAAAGCTTACCATCTGAGCTTTCTATTAAGCTAGGGCTGAATAGGCATCGTTCACGGCACGTTTGCAGTGATGATAACAGATGGGTACGCATTTAGATAATTCGCGTACGGCTCGCCGAGGTCTTACTTCGCCCTCATGAATTCGGCCGGGCGTGATCCACATCTCAATATCTGCGGGTGTTTGTAGGCAGGCGGTAACACTCATTTTAAACGCTTACACGAGGTTATTTGTTGCTGTTGCTGAGATCCCTTATTGGACAGTTTATTCAAATGATGAAACGTTTCAGAACAGTGTGTGTTTAGGATTTGGGAGTACGAGGTGCGGGCTTGCTCTTTTATGATGCGGAAAATTAAGCATCTACCTTAAAAATCAATGATACAGCCGAGCCGACATAAATCCTCGGTACACACTGCTGACAGATTATACCTACCGGCCCATAACGGTAACCTGATTCTCCTACTGCTCCAATTTTGAAATCGCTTCAGTGCTCTTATATTTTAATAACCAACTCGATTACCTAAGTTTTTGGATTATTTATCACACTGTTTATCACAATCACATTGATGTTACAAAATTTGCTCTGATACACTAAACGTATGCGTCAATTATAATAAAATATAGAATAGAATAAAGTTCCATGAGATTTTACGAAGTTAGAATTATAAAAAGTTGTTTTTATAAGTAGTTTAAAGCATATCGTCTGGTATCGATTCATGCTATTATAAACAGTCTATTCGGAGCATCAGGCGGCCCACACTTTCAATATTTTTTATTATAGAATTGCCAAATGTAAAGTAGGTTATAATTGTAATTTACTAATATTAATATATGAATACACCAGTAAACAGCCAATAGCACGGAATCATGCGGGAGACTTTTATTCAGAACGTAGACCTTCGCAGTAAAGATTTATATTCATAAATTAATAAAATTTAATCGAACGAGTTCTTACATTCAACTTGGAGGACAGGTTCACTTTATTTATTATTTATTTACTAAACTGTTACATCCCACATGTAGGAATACAACCAACCAAAAACATATTTTACAAAAAAATCTGTAGGTAGTTTGCACTAAAAGACAGGCCGATTCAAACCGGTCTACACAAACGAGAATCCATAAAGATGCTTTTATATTCAGAAAATAAATGATAATTGAAATCTTTGCAGTGTTTTAGAGGTAATGCTACACTTATCTCAAGTTACGAGTATGGCCGCGGTGGGATTAGGGTTACAACAGACATCAGGATATTTCCTTAAATTTCAAAAATATTCCGGGTTCAAGACACATACAGCGCTTGAATAAAAATGAAGCTTAAACACAAACATGACAAGATTAATAACAAATAAGTAAATAAAACTCCAATAACACGATATTTGTTAGACTAGCGAAAGAAATTGCTCAAGTATTACCATTGCAAGTAGCTAGACAATATCTACATGCATCATATGGGCACCTATATAGAGACAATAGTACAATTACAATGTCCTAAACTGCCCCAAAACGAACTCTAGCCTCTCCAAATGTCACAACTTTTTAATTCATGTTTATATAGTTTGGCAATAGTCGTTTCTCAGAGTAGCAAAGGTAGAGAAGAATATTGTTTTTATACACCCCAAAAGAGGCATAATTATAGTTTAATTGTACTCTTATATACAAAAATGTTATTATTTGCCATAGTATAGCAACCCTTGCAGGAGTATTGACCCTTTATCGCCAGGCTCGATGCACGCGATGTTAGCACCTGACCGGTTTGAGTTTACCATAACTTTCCTTTACTTAGCCGGCAGTTAAACCTGGTCGTTTCCTGCCAGGGTACTTCTTAGCATAAGGAAACAGGTGTTAAGACGTCTTAATTGACGGTGATAATCAGTTTTTTTTATCACCATAACGGTTTGTTATCTTAAAGTACCTAATCTACATACATACTCGTATATGTAAAATAAAAAATAACGCAAGATATGGTCCTTATCATCAGTGATCGTACATTTTCCAGCATTTTTGGTGCAGCAGAGTGGTATAGATAATTACAACTGAAATGGTAAAATAAGGTTAATATTAACGTAATTAACGCTAATTAATCATTAGGGTTGAAATTATTTATACCAATTCCGTTAACACCACTCCGCTGCACCAAATCAATTCGCGTGGTGTTAACGCAATTGGTATAGGTAATTTCAACTGAAATGGTAAATTAAGGTTAATATCAACGTAATAAACGCTAATTAATCATTGGTTGAAATTATTTATACCAATTCCGTTAACACCACTCCGCTGCACCAAATCAATTCGCGTGGTGTTAACGCAATTGGTATAGATAATTTCAACTGAAATGGTAAATTAAGGTTAATATCAACGTAATAAACGCTAATTAATCATTGGTTGAAATTATTTATACCAATTCCGTTAACAACACTTCGTGCACCAAAAATGCTTGGTTTATCCCTGCTTATCATACAACCTACATCAACATTTTTACTAAGTAGTCAAACATCATTTTCACATTCTACTCTCAACGTTTCCGTGCTAGTCAATGGATCCATTTTCTTGACCGCAACTATTTATCACTTTACATAGCTTAGGTATGTACGGTGACAGCTGTGATCTACGAGTACATACAATTTATAAGTATAAAACGCAAACCGCCCAAGTCACCGTACCCGAGCTATTATTATATGTGAAAAATACTATCATTGCCATTGCCATTCAAAAAGATGAATACTAATCGAATTTTGAACTGTTATTTATTCATATTAAAGAAGTTTTCGAAATTCAATATTGCAAAAATGACTTTGAAACTTAGCAGAATTATCATTAGTCTTGTTCCTTTCCTATAATTAGCGTTAACCATAATTATAAACATATACTAACATATAGTACATTTTTCAATGTTGTTTACGTCACAAACTGCCTATTACAATAAAAGTTTTAGAATTAAACAGTACCTACCTTATTTAACTCTTTTGAACACTGGATATAATTTATCACATTTATATGCAATGCTACCACAACAGTTGCGCTAATCGGCTCAGATAAGAAACATTTGGGTGGAAATTATTTGAGTGTTATTTTGTAGGATGAGGCTCAATCATTCGTTAAGATAGCTTTAAAACGGTTGCTTTGCGGCCGTGGAATAATCAAATGGTTATCAAACGACCCCACGTCTACAGGATATCGTTATACTTATATTTAAATAGTACATTTTATGTAAAGAAGTCTATTTATTAACGCAAGCGGCTCAATAACACTTAGGGGAGACCAGGGTAAAACGAAATCTGTGACAAAATGCATTATGCCTTTAAGGGAACAATTTTTACTCATGATCTTCCTCGCGTTGTCCCGGCATTTTGCCACGGTTCATGGGAGCCTGGGGTCCGCTTGGCCACTAATCCCAAGAATTGGCGTAGGCACTAGTTTTTACGAAAGCGACTGCCATCTGACCTTCCAACCCAGAGGGTAAACTAGGCCCTATTGGGATTAGTCCGGTTTTCAGACAGGTAAATATCAAATTTAATGATATTTCGTACATAAGTTCCGAAAAACTCATTGGTACGAGCCGGGTTTGAACCCGCGACCTCCGGATTGCAAGTCGCACGCGCTTATCGCTAGGCCACTAGCGCTTCCTTAACAGTTTTTACTCTGATAGCTATAAATAATAAGAGACTGTATTAACTTGTCTTAAGTTCTCAAAAAAAACTCGATAGTTTTTACTAGTAAGTAGTTTTGCCTTCAGCACAGTTTTTTGAGATGGATGTTGTGTGGCAAATAGAAAGCCAATCATTTTAACTATATTTAAATTATTTAAAGCTAGGTATGTACTGGATTGAATAAAAAGGAACTTGTAGAAAATCCCCGATATACTCCAGTCAGTATTGAGAGATATATATGCAACGCTGTTCGACCATCTCTGAAAATGAGGTGTTCAGTGAAATGAAATTTGCTCAAAGCGGTTCATCATTTCTGAAGCCACAGCGCCATCGCCACATAAAAACACGCGATAGAATGAATGACAATACTACTGAGACTATTAAGCTAATTTCTATCAATCGTAGCCGACCACTGACTAACAGGCCGCCGGACGATATCGGCCTGTCAGTAAGAACAAAAATTGGACAGTTCCGAACAACTGACCGGCCGATATCGTCCGGCGGACTGTTAGTCAGTGATCGGCTTAAAAATGAACAGTTATAATTTTATGATCTTTTCTTTCAGTAAAGTCAAACAGCTAGAACAAGAGAACTGTTATAGCAGAATGAAATAAGGGCCTGCCTAATAGTGGTTCGTACTTTTGCTGAAGGGCTTTGGGCTGAATAAATTTAGTGCGTTCCTAAAACGTTATCTAACAGAGAATAGGGTGCCTTTAACAGTAACTAATAGTGGGAGAATAGACGACTCAAGATAACTAGGATACAAGATAGGAGAGGTTAAGGGTAACTATAGTTATAGGCTCGTAAAAAAAAACTCTTTATGCTGGTATATTTAAATCGTATAGGTAATCTTTTAATTGGACTCACACAAATTAAGAGATGACATTGCTCACAACGGTAAAATTGTGATTAAGTAGGTATTAAAATACTAGTTTTGCAATAGCATCATTTTGGTTTAGGTTCAAACCTGCGTAACAAAACTTCCTTCGAATATAATTAAGGCCACGCAAATAGTCGTAATATAGTGAAACTCGCACATACAGCACGGCAAATATTTCAAAGACCGAGTTTTGCATAAAATTCGTATAAGACCGCCATGGGTCGTTAACGGTAGACTATTTTGCATGTCGTAGTTACCCCTTGGATTGAATCTACTATACGTTTCCGTTTTAATAGCATGGCATAAATAGTCTGGTATTAATATTGAGTGTGTGCCTATTCTAGTATGAATGATGCCATCAAAAATAAAAGCCAATAGCGTTAAAATATATGGCATAAAAGTCGAATAGAATTAATGATTTTATCTAACTACAGGTTTACTCCACCGAGTTTTATCTATTAGGTAAATTGAGACCTAAAGTAATTTGATTTCCAATGAGATTAATTCAACGAAATACCATTACCAGGTAAATTTACATACACATCATTAAATGCTTGCTAAAAAAACATTAGGTACGTAGTTACCATTTACCATAATTAACGAAGTGGGCAGTTGGGTTACTATAGGCATACTATAAAGGTAGATAAGTATTCAATTAAAATAATCGGTGTGTTTGATCTGTTGATGTTTCTACATTTATATTAAAATCTTTTATGATTACATTAAACGAGCTCATGAAAATTTGCTTTTTAAGTAGGTACACTCGCTTCGTAGTTAAAGACAATTAAGTTATTATTAAGTAGAACAATTTAAGTAATTTCAACTGTTTTTATTTTGTGTATGAGTTAGGTACTGAGTGTAAAACTATATCTAATGGTTAAAAAAAAGTTTTATATCGTATAGAACTATAGATCGATCTATGCATGACTTTATAAAAAAGGAGAACATATAATAGGTTAGCGTAGATAGAAAGATAGATAGAATACTCTTTATAATTACCCTAATCTATTTATTTTTGTGTATCGTATTGTGGTAAGGTTACTTAATATACCTACACTCATGGACAGGATGAACGCAAAAAAAGGTTTAATTACAAATTTTGATATTACTTTAGGTGCTAGCCGGTACCTAATTACACTTTTTTTTTACGTTCCTCTAAATTTGTACATAAATATATATACCTATGTATCTTAAAATGACAAATTTCATCTTAATCGGTTCAGCGCAGGGCTCGGAAACCGTTTTATTTTTCAAACCGGTTTCGTTCATTCACCCGGGAATGAAAATGATTTCGTTTCCGTTTGCGGTTACCGGTTAAAGAACTGTTCCATTGAGATACTGATTTATGACAAATTCGTTCGCCTTCCGTTTTTGTGGAACAAAAATAACCGGTTAAATTGAAAATATCGAAGCGAGATAGAACGAGTAAGTATTGCTATCTCATTCACGTATGACAACGAGTTTAACCGAAAGTCTCCAAAAGCCAAGAGAAACCGGTATTACATCGTTCCTTGCGAACCATAAAATTCAGTTCCCTCTTCTTACCGGTTAGGAGAGAGAACGTATTTTTTTAGTTCGCGTTCCATCAATTAACCGGTTTTTTAATGAACGAAATAATATAACGGTTTGGGAACGATATTAACAGGTATTTCAATACCGGTTCCGAGCCCTGGTTCAGCGGTTAAAACGTACTTTAAGAGGTAACAGATAGACACCAACGTTACTATCGGATTTATAATATTAGTAGGGATTGGCTAGAAATATGTACTAACGTTCCTTTTTCACAATTTGTAAGACTTTATTTAATCTTTTATCGTGGTTCTGTGGTTGCACAAAAAACTAAGCACTGGGTGATATGAGTTGGTAAATATTTGCGTAAAGATTATTACGTGAAAGTGTGTAGGTAAATTAATTTGAACAGGGATTTCAACGTGAGCGATGTATGTACTCAAGTATGCAGCAGAGATATGCAGAGCGCAGCAATCCGTTAGCAGTCCACGACGTAGCATGGCATTTTCAACGTTCGTACAATCTAAAGCTTCCGTTGACGAATTGCTCTGTACACAGTGTACACTACGTAATCATAATGCCATGTACACAGCTTTAACCGAGGACATAAATTATTCATAAAATAGACCCAAATGCATAATAAACACAAATGCTATAATTCAGCGCTGTCTCCCACGCGTTCCGTTTGTTAAAAGTTACGACACCGGTTTACAATGAAATCATAAAAACAGGACCAGAGTTCAATCAGTTTTCATTAGCTTCTTATTTGAAAAATACGCTATATGCATTTATATATGGTGAGATTTTATTAAATTTAGCTTTCAAATTCCGATTGGACATTAGTGTGGGGAGATGGCTCACGCACGGCATATCAAGAAATGAGAATTTAGCGCTTCAAATTTCGATCTCACATTGAATAAAAGTGTTTTTTTTTACCCTTTAGTGGGTAATGGCAAGATATTTGCCGTCAGACAACTCCAAATTTTTGTTTCTTAATATTAATTCGCGTTTTTTGTAAATAAAACATATAGCCATCTCCATAAAAGCCTGCAGTACGCGGTACGAGTGGCTATACAAATATACAATACATTGGTCAGTGCGATGCGAAGACCTAAATCACGTTAAAACATGAGCGAGTTCCTTCCGCCTTCCCTAGCCCACGTCCTGGATGCTACCGAAGAAAATTAAATGCAAACCAAGAAAATATAGTTCGTTGTTGAAACAATACAATATTCGCAAGTAGCTTCCCTAGTATTTCAATATAGCTCTTGGTTACAAATGGCAGCAGACTGTATGCGACTCCCGGGCGAGACTGTGCGACGGCGGCGGGCGGTGATTAATTGAAATATGTACCTACTTTAACTATGTATATGTAATTGTATAATAACGTGTAGATACAAGCAGTATTCAATAGGTATATCTATTAGCTAAATAAATATGACTAAAATATTGACAAAACTTATTCGTATTTATTTTGAATAACTGAAGCACAACATTGGTGTAAAGGTGGCCACTGACGAGCCTTCCAACAGTCCAAATAGCGTGGCTGCAATCCCAAATCGGTCCGTGAATGTCAAAAACGTACAATGTTTAATATTAGGATGCCGTCCATTTGGATGAATCCCTTGTAACGGCATCCATTTGGAAGGCTCGTCAGTGGCCTGCTTAACACGGACACGTTTGGCCTCCTACCGTCCATTGAGATGATGATGTATGTATATACAATCTTAAGAGGAAAGGGGACGGCCGTTTCTCCATACAAATGTATTCCCCATTTTCCTCTAGATATTGACTTTATGGAAAATATTTTTATATAATGTTATGTATATTTATCATAGCTATGCCTCTACTTGTTTCGATGTTTGAATTTTTTAGATTTTTATTATTGTAAAAATTAGGAGCGTAAAATAGATTTCATACAAATTTTTAATTGCTCCTTACTCGTAAATAATTAAAAATTCGAAAAGAATCAAACGTAGGGGCATAGCTGTGGTTGATATACAACAAATTGTGTCAAAACATTTTAATAATCCAGAGAGAGAAATGAGGACTACATTTGTATGAAAAGGCGATTTCGGGGCGGTCGTAATACTTCAAAGTTCCGAAACATTTTTGGCTTGCACCATTATCTTTCCTGCTAAAAAGGCCTTGACTTGATATTAAAAACCGAATAGCAGTCACCTTACACTTGCTAAGTTGTAGCGCCTTAAGTAATTCTGTCTGTATGTACTGTATGTAAATAGAGAGTGCGAGAAGCAACTGTGACAAGCGTCTTTTGAACCTTATCGACTTGCTTATTTTAAGATATGTAGTACATACATATTTTAGCAAGTGCCAAATCTCACCGACCTTGACAAAATGAGACACTTGATATTATCTATATCTACATTTGATTGACACCCACCGTTAATTATTTACACAGATACTACGTTGATAAAGTGCGCCCCCAGTGGAAAAGCCTATTGCTTCTGGACTTTGACTTATAATTTTATAATTGGTAAATTAAGAGGAAAGGCCACTTCTCCATACAAACGTAAAAATTCGAAAAAATCTAACTTAGGGGCATGGCTGTAGTTGATATGCAACATATTATATTAAAATATTTTCAATAACGTTAATATCCAGAGTGGAAAAACAGGACTACGTTTGTATGAAATGGCGATTTCGCATAGGTCCTCCACTTTCGTCTTAAAGGCGCACTTACCTCAACTCAACAAACCAAGTGGGCTGAAGCCCGCTGGGGATGAATCCCCAGATACTTTTATGTTTTTTATCCGATTACGCTAAACGAAAACTAACAAAGATGGGATGGTATAAGTCTATTTCTTAGGTGTGAAACTGAGAGGGTCCTATAAGTGTGAGATTTTGTCTTAGTTGTAGGTACCTACTTATAGAATATACTTACACAAGATGTATTAACTAAAATTCTAATGGAAATTGTATAATACTCGATCATAGTTAAAGTTTTGCGCTATTGTTCTCAGCTGATTGCAAATGGATAGAGTAAAACAGCTGCTGCCCATGCAGCTGAAAGTTAAACTTGACTGTTTTAGTAGATCGAAGGCTGACTCGAATTTGAAACCTGTTTTGCCTGCGCCTTTTACTCAAGTCTTGACCTTTTTATTGCAGTTCGTGTACCTACGTGTCATGTGTAACGTGTAACATGTAACGAGTAATTAAGTCACTAGGAAGCGGGGCTGCACTCGATGTAAAAGTAGTTTGGTTCGAATTTTAAACATTAAAAAAAGGTCGAGGTTCCCAAGTTGGGAGTCATCCATTAATTACATCACACGTATAGGGGGGGGTCAAGAAAATGTGACATGATGTGACAAGGGGGAGAGGGGAGTCACAAACTTTGTGAGATCACTTTAACTTCATCAGTAACCAAAATTTTATTTTAATCATTTTATTTACTGTACAGTTCAAAAACAAGTTTTTGGAACGATAATCGTTTTTATTAGTTTAATTTTTTTTCATAATCAGTTTTGGCTTATAAATTTACTAATATTTTGACAAAAAAATAATAATACTTAATTCGATTTGCCGATTTCGTTGAAAAAATGTGACGTCACACCCCTCCCGGTTTGCCAAATGTGACCAAGTGTGGCAAGGAGGGGGGAGGGGTCAAAAAACCTTGAAATTCGTGTGACGTAATTAATGGATGACCCCTTGGGAGTATTTTTCATTTTTAAATATTCTAGCCCTGGACATATTATGCATTACCAAATGCCAATTGTCTCCATTGGTGATACTTTTGTAGAATATAAAGTAAGTACCTACTTATTAGCAGTCCTAACTCGCCGTAGGTACCCATGTATGGCATATACCTACACAGATGTAGAAGAAGGCAATGTATCTGTAGGAAAAGTTGAAAACTATGATAGGTATTACGCCTCAATGGTTGGTTCCATTATTGTATTCCTCTCCATATTTGTCGAAAAACTAAAAAAGCATATTTCCACATACGCTCTCTAAAACCTTCCACAATGTTCCCTTGACCATGGCCACACAGAAAGCAACAGACAAATTCAAGTAATAAATTAAAAGCGTCATTAGTGCCGCTATATCAATTAACGGATTTAATTATCGTGACTGCATGTCTGGGCAGGGCGGCAGTAAATCAGGGTAGTTGTGCATAGGCCGTGCGCCATCAGTTCCGCGGGCGCGGGAGAGTTGACTTCTCGGTCAAACCATTCTATGATGACTTCGAGATCCTGGCTGTAGCGCCACCCTCGCGATTATGGAGCACTTTCGTTTTCGTGATAGATATGAACTGTACTTAGGTAAAGTACAGTTCATATTTGTCAAATAGCACGAAAAGTTACGCCGTGTGTTGACTTTTACGTATTATTATATCGCACGTAACCAAAAAACCCGGCCTCCTAGCATTTTGGGAAATAATTATTTTGACTGTAGTGTTGGCATCAAACCACATGCTTGTTCGCGGACGGAGAGGATAGTTCACGAACCTACTTCTGCTGGGATTGTTTAACTTAGATGTTAGGGGTTTCCTCAATAAAATTCGAATTTTTACCGAGAGGGACTGCGTTTACAGTCTAGTCCGATACCAGCGCCAAGAGCACGCACAGGTTGTAGGTGTCTTATGTCTGCCCAAAAGTTGGTAAAATAAACGCGCCCAATGTTAGTACAGTTCCCAAACTACATGAAGTCAGTCTTAGGCGATACAAGTAACAACCAGAAATTAGGATCTAGATATATCCTTAACGTTTAGAATAGTAGAGTAGCTAAGAGAAGAGTACTAGAGTAGAGCTGAAATTTGGCATACTTATACTTACTTAATACCGGTGACAATACATTTATCATGATATGATAGCTTAATCTGATGATGGAGACCGAAGTTGGCTATAAAGAATCTGTGATAAAAGTACGTAACCTCATTGAGTTTGGGCTTGTCCCATCACGACACGACACTATGACTGCTCAATAAAATACAATAAGCGAAACATTCTAGTATCAATCTTTTACTTGAGAAAATTAACTATTTTCTGGGTGTATTTCCCGCCCGCACTCGGTAAACGGCTGGAATTAACAACATGGGTCCGATTGTGCAATCGCTTGTGACCGATCGTGATCAGCCCATTTTTAATGGTCTGCATTGCCAATGCAGGGCACAATGAGTGCAGTGAAACTGTACTTTTTGCAATTTTTTTCATTGAAAACTGGATGCGTGGCTAGTTCTAAAGTTAAATATAAGTAAACACTTAAGCAGTGTAGAAGACTGGCGGCGCAAGTATTATACGCAATTATTTTGAACATTAAAACTTATAAATAACTGCCCACCATATTGAAAATTGCGTGGCATCAAAGCGCCTTCCGAAATACAGCCACTATTAAAAATATGTAGTTTGAATATTAAAATAAATGTAACATCTATAAAATTAATGAAATTAATGAATGAATTACCTATAATACTTTTCACGAAAAACATATAGCCACCAACGTGGACTTACACCCTTTCCGAGCAATTGGGATGAGAAATCTGGTTATTATTTAGTTAGGTAGGGTAAAAGCACCATTAGACAGCCTTATAACAAAATTTCTATGTTTAAGATCGTATAATTTGCAGTTATGGACCAATAGGTATTATTAATGTTTTTTCTGTTCAAGAATTTAATAAAGCTTAATTTTTGTAAAGAAGAATAAAACTTAATTGAATTTAACTTTTGGAAATATTTAATTAAATATAATACAAGAGCCTTTTTGCCAGTAATCGGGCCCCTGTATACCAATACACAGCCTTTAGGAACCCAGTGCCCAGCCATCCCATTCCAGTGGTCAGCCAGCCACAGGCTGACTACTGGGTATTTAATGTATTTCAATCAAATAAAGTCATAATAACGTAATTTTTTAAAGGGGCTTGATTTAACGACTTACACTTCATTTGAAAATAATAACAAATTTTAAATCCTATGGTCAGCCTCCCCCGGCTGACTTCTGGGTTTACGACCTTTTTAAAATTACTGCTGCAAACCCAGTAGTCAGCCAGGGGAGGCTGACTATTGGATTTTGTAAAAAAAAAGTAGTCTCCAATAGTCAGCCGCCATAAAAATATTACTTCCATATGGATTAATATTAATTTTTTACGTTTTTCAGATAGTTTAGGTATTCATTAGGTGAAGTAGTCCATATTCTTTTAAAAATAAATCACAATTCGGCTGCTATAGTGTAAATAACATTATTTGCGGTATTTGACACATTATGACTGACGTATATAGAGATGTAATATAGTATATAGAGTTGTCACAGCAAGCGATTACGATTGGATGGCACGTAGACTTAGGTATCGAATTGTGACGTATAATGAATTTTTATTTGAGATTTAAATAAAGCTAGAATTATATGGTTTTCCCGCAAGCTACCGGTCGGTCGGTGTATTTAATACACCGACCGAGTAGGTCGCACCCATTGTCAAAATTGAAACTAACTGGGGATCTATTTTAAAGTTTATTTATGTTATTTCTGTGTTAAATTTGTTGTCTGTTAAGTGACGATAAATATATCCATATTTACAGTTAATTATCCACCTTTTCCTTATTTTTATTAAAAGAAAAATGAAAAATTCATATCGATTTACTTAGACGACTACCGATTCATAACGGTGGTGTCCGGCCAACCCTAAAATTAAAAAAAAAAAGACGTAGAACGTAAACGTTCGCAGTGCAGTTGTTTTCCTTTGTGATTTCGATGTGCAAAACATTTTACGTAGTATTGCTGTTGTGAGTGACAGACGTCAAATACCGTAAATAATGTTATTTACACTATAACGTCTTATCAAAATTCCATATGACATTCCAAAAAAATGGCGCATATCTCTTAACCTTTCATGTCAGAAGACACCACTACTTTGAAATTTTTTTGTGGATCATCGTATAGAGTATTCGTTTAAAAATTAAGGTATTTTTCAATTAATAGTTTATCAATCTATAATATTACCTATTTTTGACATGAAAATTAGAAAAACTTTATTATTTACAGCCAAAAATAGGCAAGAAAGGCTGACTACTGGTACATGGCTGAGCACTGGTGCCTTTACCCTACTTATGAGAGACAAAATATTAAAACTTGTAAATGGTGACTTCCTAGAATATAGGTGGTAACCAAGTATTATTAAACTAACCAACCATAGCCATGCCATGTTACATAAAAGATAGAATACAATATTATATAGAATGTATTAATAAAATAGGACTCCACACGCCATCTACCGGCAAAATGCTTCTTTGGTAAGCTAAGTGAGTTCGACACAAAACGACAGAAGAGTGAATGGCAATGAATACTTGCAGCTAATACAGTAACACATAGATAGATGGCGGTTGAGTTAAAACTATAATTTAAATTTTCATACGAAAGGAAATGGACATGTAAAATTAATTTGTAATAGAAATATCTAAATGTAATTTTGTATAACGTGTGAAAACCATGTGAAATTTACTAAATCTCAAATCACTAGCTCTCGCGAGAGCGTATTTTTAAGGCTATCTATGAAACCATTGTTACGGCGTGGCAAACCAGCATACGGCTCGCTTTATGGGAATCGATTATCGCAATGTTCTTTAAAATCTGTAGGGTAAAATTGTCAAACATTGAGGAATAGGTACGTAGTTTTTAGAATACTGAACAAAACGCCGACACAATGGTACTGTCAGCAGTAGAGCAAGGTAGAGCGAGATGTTCAAAATTAACTAACTTAACACAACTTGACTGCTTAGTAACTTTTACTGCTAAATGTACTATTATGTGTCACCTCTTTTTCACTTTTTGTAGTCTACAAGCTACAAAATCGTTATTTGATAGCTCTTTTAATATTACCACGAGAAACTTAATAAGGTATGACGAGATAGTAACATGCCAATGGGAAACGTTGCCACAACGGGGTCACAGTGTCCATTCGAGTTTTGTGTCCAGTGAGGCGTGGGCCCTGCTACCTAATTCACACACTAAACTTATCTTTAATGCAAGATCTTCCCTAGTATAACATGATATACAGATCCTTAGGAAATGTGCGTGAATGGGGGTCACTTTTATACTAGTTTGACTGAGTTGATGTAATGAGAGTGATAGGAATTAAAGTCCAGGATGAAACCTAATACCTCTTACTTACGGAAGCCACCGCTAGTATAATCACCCCTACGTGCGGGCGACGACCGGATCTAAACTAGATTCATACCTAAAACATATTAGGTACCTTAACCTAACTACTAACCTAACAAAAGTCTATAAATAGTTTTTAAATTTTCGTATCCGCGAAGCGTGCATAGCCAATGGGATTCTATTACAAGTACAAAGCCTAGAATATTAGCAAAAGACAGTTTTTGCAATGTAAATTTGGGTTTATTTTGTATCATTGTGGCGAATTTCCTGTTAATTATTAAATTATCAGTGGTAGATGAAGGTAAAGCCATTGCTTTACCTATTGCTATTTATATGCATGTAAATATGTATGTTTTAACTTTAAGGTATTTGTAATATGGGCCTTAATATGGAATTTATGATATAGATAGGTATATTGCAGGTAACCTCTTCAGTGTTGAGAGAGGAATTGAATGGATATGGATAATTGCATATATTGGGTATACGCGTATTTATCACGCCGCGGACCTACCTAATGCGTTACGAATTGATTCGACAAACGTACGAGTTACTATCGGGTTTGACATTGACTCACCTTAATAAGTAGTTATCACATTGATCAATCTACAATGGTCTAGTCTAACCTACAATACCTAAAGCAAGCGTGTCCTGTGAGTATATAAGTGCATGATAGAATATAACTGAAAGTTTCGTATTTGTCAATTAGTGATAATCTTAGAGTCTTATATTGCACTTGCACTCAATCCATCATTGTATCATCAGTTGATTCCAGACGTCAATTAATAATTCGCTCATCCAGCTATAGTAAGGATAGGGACCGCATCAAATTCAAACGCCTGTAAGTCTTCTTTGACGACACACGCGCGCACCGTTATCGTTACAGAATTTTAGGACATTAATAACATTATTCATTAATTTACTCAATAACCGTTTTGTTCTTAATCAAAATGTAAATTTCGTAATGCCTAAAGATCAAAAGTGAAAGTGCAAAGTTTAGCTCAATAACAGACCATACGTTGTTGGATCTCTCGGTAGGTTGCCAATGATCAAAAGTGTACCTACTATATTTAATGCGTTAATACAGAGTATACTTTAGTTTTAGTTAGTAATAAAGAAAGGATGTGTTCCAAATATGGATCAACTGATGCTAACGAGACAATGGTGGAAAACGCGAAGGAGGCGGAAGTTGAAATTGATTTAAGGTGGGTAATTTACCGGGTCGTTCCATTCAGGACGTCATCTAATTTGTGATCTACCTATTCTCTGCAATTTGAACAATTTTGTGAACTATTCTGACCAATTTTGTGCATGCAAACGTTCAGATCCCTAATAAACGCTATATAACCACAGGTTATAAAATATTTGCTCTATGTAGACTATGTAGTCTATATGTTATAAAAACCTATAAGTTTAAACAATATTTTTAGTATCTCATTAATATTTTGTAAAACTTTATTGATTAATAAGCAAATATTGTATTACGTATGCTAATTGTGTTTAAATAACGTAACCGTGGTTATGTGACGTTGTAAAACTTGTAAACTATTAGTTTTTTATTCATAAAAATACCTAAGTACTATGTTATAGACTCTACCTTGTTTACCTCCCGCCGTAATTAATGCACTATATCTACAAAGTATGCAAATATCGAGCACGTTTGATTTATGAGTTAATAACCAAAGCATTTAGCAATTCGGTCATAAATCTCTGATTAGTTGACGTATTCGAAAAAAAATGCATATTGGATGCACGCGCCTCTTGCAATTGCATGTGTACAATCTATGTGCACAGACATTGTAATCAAATTGGTTTTTAAATATACTTTGTACCTCTCGGATGCTGCCTTCAGTACTGACTACGATAATATATGTTTCATGATTGTGTTTTTCAGCCGATCATCGAAAAGACGACAATGGTGGCGGGACCACCAGCACGTTCTCTTCGGCCTGGGGCACGTGCACAACGACCTTTGCGCTGCCATGTGGTTTTCCTACATGATGCTTTTCTTTCAAGCGGTGCTGGAAATGAGGTCCGCTGTCGCTGGATTCTTACTTATGACAGGTTAGATGCCCATTCCATTTTGACTATTTTTTACAACTAACTGGGTTTGAACTACTATAGGTGGTCAATTTTAGGGAGGGAGGAGGAAGATTAAAGAGGTTATGTACGTTTATCGTGATCGTACCTATTACGTATCGTTTTTTATAATTTCTTATAACGCACCTAGAAAGAATAATGACATATTTTAGGTATAATATTTTTATGGGTATTCATTAGATTTTATAGGCTTCCCTCGCAAACACTTGGCCCATAATGAAAGTATGTAATAAGTAGGCACCTAAAGAAAAGATAAATGTTAATGAATATTGTTTTTATTTCCAGGACAAATTGTTGATGCAATAGCTACTCCAGTGGTAGGCATCATGGCAGATAGGTATGGCACTAAGAAGTCCTGGCACTTAACAGGTATGTATATAATACCTATTGATAATAAATATGTAAAATAAACCAAATACTGTCTTAATGAAATGATGTAAATGTAAATTATTGCTTAAAATTCTAATGGCCTTATTTATAAACGCCTGTCAAGCCTAACAAGTTGATAATTATTATCTGTCCTTATTTTGACATTTGTGTTAGAAAGGGACAAAATTTAACAAAGGTTTGCAGTAGCATGAATAGGTAAGGGTGTAATAATGGCATCCATTAAGTTCGGTTTCCATCCTATCCATCCTATCTATCCTGATAATAACCGCTTCTGAGAATAAATACAATGGGCACCTTGTTTCATTTGTAACACACTCGTGACTATAATTTTAAAGGAATCCTGACTGCTACTGATTAGCAGATCTAAGGGTCTCGGGCAAAAATCGAAAAGCTAAATTTCGATTTACGATTTTTCCGGTAGTCCCTCTGAACTCTAACAAAATAACAAAATTTTACCGACGATTGTTGGAAAATGCCAAATAATTAAAAGGCACTGCATCAGATTGGCTTGAAATGTAAGTAGGTAAGCTGATTGAATCGACAGGTGATAAATGCAATACAAGATTACCTACTAAATATATTAATATTGACGAGATCTATGTGTTCGTTTTCAGGGAGCATCATGGTAACATGTACATTCCCCATGCTATTCATCCGCTGTTGGGGTTGTTGGATAGGCGCGGATGTCGACTACCTCGCATGGTGGATGCCCCTCTACTACACCGTGCTCATCACCTTCTTCCAGATCGGTTGGGCCATAGTACAGATATCGCATCTGGCAATGATACCGAACATTTCCGACAGCCTGCAAGTTCGTTCGGAACTTACTTCCATAAGGTAACTTATAAGTATTCCCTGTGCCATCCGCTGTTGGGGTTGTTGGATAGGCGCGAACGTCAACTACCTCGCATGGTGGATGCCACTCTACTACACCGTGCTCATCACCTTCTTCCCGGTCGGTTGGGCTATAGTACAGATATCGCATCTGGCAATGATACCGAGCATTTCCGACAGCCTGCAAGTTCGTTCGGAACTTACTTCCATAAGGTAACTTATACGTATTCCCTGTGCTATCCGCTGTTGGGGTTGTTGGATAGGCGCGAACGTCAACTACCTCGCATGGTGGATGCCCCTCTACTACACCGTGCTCATCACCTTCTTCCCGATCGGTTGGGCCATAGTACAGATATCGCATCTGGCAATGATACCGAGCATTTCCGACAGCCTGCAAGTTCGTTCGGAACTTACTTCCATAAGGTAACTTATACGTATTCCCTGTGCCATCCGCTGTTGGGGTTGTTGGATAGGCGCGAACGTCAACTACCTCGCATGGTGGATGCCCCTCTACTACACCGTGCTCATCACCTTCTTCCCGATCGGTTGGGCCATAGTACAGATATCGCATCTGGCAATGATACCGAGCATTTCCGACAGCCTGCAAGTTCGTTCGGAACTTACTTCCATAAGGTAACTTATACGTATTCCCTGTGCCATCCGCTGTTGGGGTTGTTGGATAGGCGCGAACGTCAACTACCTCGCATGGTGGATGCCCCTCTACTACACCGTGCTCATCACCTTCTTCCAGATCGGTTGGGCCATACTACAGATATCGCATCTGGCAATGATACCGAACATTTCCGACAGCCTGCAAGTTCGTTCGGAACTTACTTTCATAAGGCAACTTATACGTATTCCCTGTGCCATTCGCTGTTGGGGTTGCTGGATCGGCGCGGACGTCGACTACCTCGCATGGTGGATGCCCCTCTACTACACCGAGCTCATCATTTCTTCCAGACCGATTAGACCGTATTCCAGATCTTCAGATACCCCAACTAGTATTGGCAATAAAACTGAGCATCTTCGACAGCTTACACCAAGTAGGTACGACGGTAAGATGCATATTCCTCTCAGTCTCTCTTCCGATTTGTCCACTACAGAACCGGCTCTAACACCAACGAACTCGCACTCGGTACAAAATGCGAGCCAAAACGCGGTAGATACCTATACCTACCTGCTATACAGTGATAAATGATATGACCTCCTACAAATTTGTCTTTCACTAAATATCACCGAATAATATTTCGAATAAAATGTAATGTGTTCATTGTTTAAGATATATGGCTTCAGTGACGTCAAGCATAACAGTCTACCTCATTACTTGGGTAGTATTACGAGCAACCAACTACAGCACATTCATTGGACCAACAGACGATTACAAATTACGCGTAAGTTATACCATGTTATACCTAATTATTGTGAAAGTTACAAAATGTAGATAATGAAAAGTAGCTACCTACTTACATATTTTTTTGTAGCACAAAGCAAGTTAGAAGCTTAAAAAACGGGCAAGGCAACGGTCATAACAGATCAAGTGCCTGTGTCGCTGTGTCCCTTTAAATGTATAATAACTCAAAATTCTTTATCCGGAGAGTGTAATCTGACAGGATTAGGTAATTTATTAAAACTTACCAAAGTGTTACCCAGGCGAATCCAGCGCGGAACGCGTAGGTACATTCAATAAACTTAACTCGCAAATCGGCATCTAGAACATCAGAAAGTAAAACCAATTAGACAACTCTTATTTATTCCATTCATAAAACTTTTCAGGACGTCGCGTTGATAATAACGGGGATAGGCGTGACAGCATTCACGTTGTTTCACATCCTGTTCAAACTGAGACCGTCTAAGCCATCGAAGAGCAATGGCCATACCGTAACCAACGGTTCCTCGGCTTTGCTGACGAAGGAAGAACACGACACAGAGCAACAGAATGGTCAGACTGATGCCAAATCTAAAATTTATCATTTTCTACGGATGCCGCTCCTGTATCAGACAAGTTTATTGTGAGTTGACATTTATAAATTAAATTTTCTCTCCTCTTATTCTTCTTTATCACTCTAACCGTCGGTCACGTAGGGTGACTGCTATAGTTATTGGGTCCTCCATAGTAATTTGCCACTCTTAATAATGAGAAATATATTGCCTTGTTTCTTTCTGCCTTACTATGGAGGGGCCAATAACTATAGCAGTCACCCTATATGTTTTGTCTATTAGTATATGTCTGGACACAAAGGAGCCACCTAGCGGAAATTGGAACGCAAAGCAGCTCGCTCTGTAAAGACGTACCTTCCCGTTTAATACAGGAGAGGCACGTCTGCACAGACCGACCTGATTCGTGCGACAACATTATGTGGAAAAGAACGAGGCAGACAGTCACACGAGGCGAAATGGGGTGACATCAAAGGTTTTGAAAAAAATTTAAGAGTTAGCCAACAAAACCGAAGCTTTTTAGTGCTTAGTACGCACTACAAGCGTAGTCGATAAAACGTATTTTCCACTTTTGTAGCAAAAATGTCCTACTTACAGAGAACCCGCTTAGCGGGTCGCTGACAGTGAATCTGTTAATAATATAACTTTTATTTCAGATACGTTTTCTCGCGACTATACTGGGCACTTACATTGGTATATGTGCCCCTATTTCTAGAAGAGAGACTCTCAGTCAACCCTAGTGCAGGGTCCGAGCTGGTGGCTAGCGTGCCTTTGGTGCTGTATATATCGTCTTTTTTCTCATCTCTCCTCCTTAAAAGCAAGATTACCAGTTGCGGTAACCAGGTAAATCACGTGAACAATTTAATCGAAATAATTATCAAATACCTAAAATCTAAATATGAAATTTAGCTATTAAAGATCCAGTAGGCGCTATAACTCGCGGTCGCTATTCTGACAGTTTTCTCTTATAATCTGATAATATGTAACATACGTAAGTATCTAATATAATATGTTTATATGTTTACCAGGTGGCGTATTTAGTAGGAAGTTGTTTGAGTTTCATCAGCTGTCTGTGGATCGCACTCGGAGTAGATCCCCACGCCAACATAGTGCAAATTTATCTAGTAGCAGCTTTAATGGGTGCGTAATGGCTTCATATACGTACACAATACCTACATTGAGTCCCATTTTATTTAAGATTTACATAATTAAACTTATTTAAATTTTAACTGTTAGTTACAACGGTTGTTGAGATAGAATTCGTTGACAGACGGGCGGATCGGTTTGATATTGTCACCCTTCGGAATCTTCGGATACAGAACCCGATAATATAAAAAGTTAAAAACAGTCCATTTTTAAACCAAATAATTCTCCTGGCTTGCATAAAGAATTCGTGAGTTCTGAATTCCACTATTTTGAATTTAACCCTCCATTTTTTTCAGGCGCTGGTAGCTCAATAACACTAGTTTCCAGCCTATGCGTTACCGCGGACCTGATAGGTCCTCACTCGCACCAGGGTGCTGCTATATACTCCATCGTCACCTTTGCTGACAAGCTGGTGACCGGTATAGCTGTCGTTGCTATTGAAAATTAGTAAGTACCAAAGACAAGTTATAAACACTTCAAATGGCGCCAACTAGCGGGGTCTCGACCTGTTTATTGTTGTATGTCGTTTTGACCTTTGCACGTAACGCAGTGGTCTCGCAACTACAATTTGGCCCGCAAAAAATACCAAATTCTTTAAAATCCGGCCCGCGAAACGTAAGCGGAGGATCGGCTGCGGTCCACGGATCAAAAAGATCTGACGAGCTCACTGAATGAGTAAACAAATTCAGAATACGAAAGACATCTATTGAAACCACAGAATAATTAATAGTACTACCGTACAGAAAGGAAACTTCCTACAAAAACGAAGTTTGACAGCGGTTCAGGGTCGAATAATGCTGTCCCTTTCTAATATATGGCACTATCCCTTTCGGCTATTTAGGGTTGCCAAAAATCAAGTGATTATCTTATCTGTGGTCGTGCACGCAAAAGGAAGTCAAGTGGTGCCAACCCTAAGGCCCCATTCGCACGACAGCTTAAAAAGCGTTGCGTTAAAACCCGACGTTGGCGCTTTTTTACCGTTTCCAATATTTGTGTTCATATGAACGCTTAAAAATCACTTGTGAGTCGTACTGCCACGTACGCATCTCAGCAAAGCCATACTTTATTTGCTATTACGACGTATTATTTGAATATAGCTTGAATATTTCAGGAATTTGTAAGCATAAGTTGACATTTTTAGGGTGAAACTAATAATAATCTTGACGATTGACACCAAAAATTGACACTTGACAGCCAACTGACAGCAGCGCCGGCGCTTTTTCAACGCTTGTGAGAACAGATACACGGATTTCCGTATGGTCTATTCAATTTGACGCCAACGCTCAACGCCGAAAATCGAACAGTGCTCGATAAAAAAGCGCCGCGCTTAAAAACCGCCTTCGTGTGAATACATACATGGTTATCCATTTGTGTCATTCAAACGCTTTTTTAACGCGCGTTGAAAAAGCTGCCGTGCGAACGGGGCCTAATAATTGATGCTGAGCCGAGCGGAGCCGAGTTTGACCGAAGTCAGGAGTTTCGCACCCCTGTTGAAACCTTGATTGAAACATTAAAAAAATGTAGATGGCGTTACTGATTAAAAGCAAGCCTTTGTGTGGGTACTATGTTTAACATTGATAAAGCATTCAGTGCCTGCAAACAGAAAACCCACCTAGCAGGAGTAGCAGGTCACTGGCAGTGAATGCCTTATGCCTTATGCCTTAAGCGCTTAGCACACTGGATACTATTCGCACCGTTCCGATTTGCGAGCGGGATGTCGCTATTATATGTGCATAGTGTAATCTCCCTCAATCATTTAATTAGAGCGACGTGTGAATCGTATCCAGTTGCTAATCGCCTTACCATGGCCAACATTTCCGACATAGCTTTGCTTTTGACATAGGTAGTTATGTTTTTGTTAAATTGTAATATATAGTTGGTCCAGCAAATCTTGTCAGTAGAAAAAGGCAGCAAATTTAAAAAAATGTAGGCATGAAGGGTTATCGTCCCATAGAAAATTTGAATTTCGCGCCTTTTTCTACTGACAAGATTTGCTTGACCAACTATACATAAATACTGAATACTTCTGTTCTATCTACACTGTCATTTATTAAAATTTTTATATTCATTTGTTTTCCAGTAAATGCAGTAATGCAGCAGACTGCCCTGAATACTACAGGGGAGTCCTAACCTACGCCTGTGGAGGCAGCGCTGTCTTAGGTTCCTTCTCATTGATCTTCACCCGATTAACAACCAGGAGAAAACCTGCAACCTAAACCTATGTGTATTGAGTATTATATAGTATGCTTAATTATGTGACACAGTATTGTAGGAATAAAATAAAATAAGTTCTTAAGCCGCTTGATAAATATCAGATCATAGAACAATTTAATTTTTAAAAGTATGAAAGTGTTTTTAAACACTACCAGCAGTATGTCCAATATGTTGGTCTGACCAGATCGGCACCGCCCTTGAATCCACAGCTCACATGGCTCTCCACACCGCCAAAGACAGAAACAGATGGAGATAGATCGTAAGAGAGAAAGTGATACAAAAGGGAGGTCACAACCCTCAATATTGACGAATACGACGCAAGGATGAGAGAAGTATGTAGTAGGGATGTACCGACTAGTCGCCGACTAGTCGGGAAAGCCGACTATCCGGCCACATTTGTAGTCGGCGATTAGTCGGCGACTAGTCGGCAAAAATGGCCGATTAGTCGGCACTTTATTAGTGAAAGAAAAATAGAAAAAATAGAAATCAACAGTCAATATTTACCATACGTTTTATGTTTATTTTACTAAAATACCTATTCAGGGTTGCATACGAAAACTTTTGTTCATACAATTGACCGTTTGACCGTTATCGTATGTTGGGGGGCTGGTTTTTTCCTCTACAGGTTGATCTCAATTGATTCTCGTGTAATTTCATGTGCAAGTTCTATAGTATTATTTTTATTATCATTATTCAGTTTTTTTTTAAATGGTATAGAGACTTAGACAGGGCACGTTGCTCGTAAAGACGCTGACCACAGGGGTTAGGTTCTTACGTAGGATCACAAAATAAAAGAACTAAAGACAGAAATTGAACGAGGATTCTTGTGATAGGTCTATGAACCTGTAGAGAACACCTTTTAGCCAAGCTAATATGATGAATAGTGCAACCAAAGGAGCAAAACTATTGTTTTTCACCTGAACTTATACGAAACTAATGATCTGGCCGACTAGCCGACTAATCGGCCATTCGAGCGCCGATTAGTCGGCTAGTCGGCCAAATCAATAGTCGGTACATCACTAGTATGTAGTAATAGGTCCCCACCATATTTTATTATCTTTAAAGAAAACCTATCTGTACCTTTAAAGAGTGAATAAAATGGTGGACTTGATGGCATAAGAAATTCTCTACCAGTCAAGTCAACTGAATGTAGGAATTGGAATGTTAAATAATTAGCCAACTACATAGCATAACCACTGATGTGGTTGTTGAAATGTTCAATCCTCGATTATTATATCGCAGCATATGTTGGAAACCGTTTGAAAAACGAAATAGAACATTTAAAATAAATTAACAATCCTAATTACATAGGTGCTAAGTTATTCAATTTCGAGATCAGTGTCTGTGACAGATAATGCACAAAATATTGCCTCAATAATTACCTTGCAATACACAATTTCCGAAACATACTTCTCGTCAGTTAATATATATTTATTAAGCAATATTGCTTTGAACGCGATTCGAATTTTACATACCCAAACGACATATTACGATATACGATCCGAAAGCAAAACGTCACATGAACGTCACGGTCTCACGACTCTCACGGTCAATCAAATGTCTATTGTCTGATTTGTCTGTCAAACGAACGTCAAACCATCAAACGGTCGAAAATATGGTCGAAATCGAAACTCGCTCCAAGAGTGACATTAGTCTGAAGGGCTCCACAAACACATCAGTGATACACCATCATACACCAGTGCCCTCCACACTCATGCGCGAATCGCGGCGAGAAGCCGCGAACACGAATGTGGAATTTTGAACGCAGACCTGCGACTCGACTCCACACTCGCGTTCGCGGCTTCGCGCCGCGATTCGCTCACGAGTGTGGAGCGGGCTATACACCACAGAGAGAAAGGCGTATCCAGACTAGTAAATTTTTCTCCAATCTGATTAAATTGCCCGATCGAATCAGGACGTGCGGACGCAAACGCCAATTTGGCTCGCCGAATTCAACCGCCGATAATGACCGATATTACCGATAAAATGAGGTGTGGTCGCAAGAATACCAATTTGTGAGGCCAGTATTTTCGTTCTGGGGCATTTTTTCAATAGGGGATATTACTGCAATGTTCTGCCGCCAGGGTGCAGCACTACCGACTCTAGTAAATTCATAGACTAACCTAACTGTTTTTTGACAAGTTTTCACAGACAATAAAATATGACATTGATGCATCAAGGCGGTTTGTTAACAAGGGCCTACCGGTAAACGCGAAAATCGAAATTGAGTTATCTGCCTCTTTATCGCTCGAATATGCAAGATGATGTTTGTTTACTGTATGTGCTAGTTGTGCCACCTACGCAGAGCTTTGCCTAATATTCCCTATTTAGAGGGGACTGAACAAATCGACCGATTGGTTCAGTCCCGTCTGGATACCGCTAGAAGCACAACAAACTGTCTGCGATTTTTAATACTTTATTGACCAAGAAGTGCAACTAATCGATCAAATGCCTCTGGTCACAAACTACAGGTTAACCAAAGACGCAAGAAATTTTCATCCAGTTTCCGTACGGAATGACAGGGGGGAACGGGACGTTGCTCTACATGGGGTTGGCCCATGGTTGGCCGGTGGAAGTTTTTAGGAGGTGGCGCCATCATAGCTTGCCCTGTCAATCCCTAGAATTGTGTAATTTTTTGTCAATACCCTGGATGCCAGACCTTTAAGCCAAGTCTCATAGAAAAAGGGGCAAGCTATGATGGCGCCATCTATGCAAACCTTTGCCAGTTGCCAACCCTATTCCGAACGTTTGCGGCCAGGCTGCGACGTCCCGTTCCCACCTGTCACTCCGTACAGAAACCTAGAGCCCGCTACACACTCGCGTTCGCGGCTTCGCGCCTCGGTTCGCGCACGAGTGTGTAGCGGGCTTAATGAAAATTCCGAATGTCAGCGGCCAGGCCAACTAAATAGGAACAAAAAAAGGTTTTGTATGGACTTCAGTGACCTATATAGCCATAGCCAAAAAAACAAAATAAAACGTCAGTGATATAAGATGGTCAAGCAAATCTTGTCAGTAGAAAAAGGCGCGAAATTCAAATTTTCTATGAGACGATATCCCTTCGCGCCTACATTTTTCAAATTTGCCGCCTTTTTCTACTGACAAGATCTGCTTGACCAGCTATATTTATCTGTCAAGTCAAGTGTCAGCCACATTGCTTTGTTGCTTGTCATGGCGGTTCGTAGGTTTTACTTACGTGTTTCTTGCAATTTCTTTTTTAAAAGCCTTCGTCATTTTCCAAAACAGTCAAACGTGATAAGAACATACAGTGAGGCAATAGATTTTGTTTAAATGCCAACGAAAACTAAGTTGTTTCAGTGCGAAATATGTGGCAATTGATACGCTCGCGAAAATCGCAAAAAAGGAAGTTTATGGCGAAATTTCCATTAGATGAAGACCGGTAAGTATTGCTTTAGATACTTTTAGCCTTATTTTGGTGTAGCAGGCTATAAACACATCGAAAATTAGATATTTCATATCCACTTTCATTGTGAACAAGTGATGTACTACAAGTATCGATACGAAGTATCGATATCGACTGCAGCCTAATTTTTTATCAATGTAAATAAAATAAAATGAGTGAATTTCCTGGTATACAACATCAGGCTGACGCAACTAGGAACAAAAAAAGGTTTTGTATGGACTTCAGTGACCTAGCCATAGCCAAAAAAAAACAAAATAAAACGTCAGTGCTATTTATCTGTCAAGTTAACTGTCAGCCACATTGCTTTGTTGCTTGTCATGGCGGTTCGTAGGTTTTACTTACGTATTTCTTGCAATTTCTTTTTTAAAAGCCTTCGTTATTTTCCAAAACAGTCAAACACCGATAAAATGAGGTGTGGTCGCAAGAATACCAATTTGTGAGGCCAGTATTTTCGTTCTGGGGCATTTTTTCAATAGGGGATATTACTGCAATGTTCTGCCGCCAGAGTGCAGTACTACCGACTCCAGTAAATTCATAGACTAACTAATACATACTCTGCCTTAAACTGTTTTTTGACAAGTTTTCACAGACAATAAACTATTATGACATTGATGCATCAAGGTGGTTTGTTAACAAGGTCCTAAGTACTGGTCAACGCGAAAAATGGAAATTTAGTTATCTGCCTTTTTATCGCTCGAATATGCAAGAGTGATAGAGAGGATAACGAAATTTCGGTTTTCTTGTTTTGCGGTAGACCCCCAGATTGTGACAGATAGTGGTAGTGGCGCTACCTACGCAGAGTTTTGCGTGATATTCTCTATTATTTAAGATTTTAACCTAAAATATAAGGATAAGTATGTCTCTGTTTTAACTTATCAAATGTTTTCAGATGCAGGCAGTGGCGCAAATAAGTTGTAAAGGAAGACTTAATTTTATTATTCAAGAATATTATATATATTAAAAAAAACATTTAATCAGGTGAACACACATTTTCCTCTGTTACCTGTGGACAGTTGGAGCGTCGGGATGCATTTTAAATTAATTATAGTAAATTATAAAAAAAAAATCATTTTACATATTTTTATTTTAATAAATAAAAATCGTGTTCACATTTAAGTCCAACCATGTATTAGTCCACTAAAAGTCCACACTATATATAACATACGACTTAAATGTGGACTGATTTCTAGTACGAAATTTGTTGACAGGGGCCCATGTTTCATTCAACCCTCCCCAATTTATCGATATCGATAAAATAGGCAAGCGTGTGGCATATTTAACTCTGCTACTTGCATACTACACTATTTAAGTCTGTTATGTTGGTACTATTGTTCTTTGACAGTTCTTTGTCATACATGTTGGTAATGATTGGAACACCAAACATACACACAGACTAATCAAATCGCTATTATGGAAGTCCCGTCTCTTAAAACGCAGTGATTATATTCTCTGCGGGCTCAGCACGGTTCCATTTTTATCGACTATCACTATGCGCGTCCCTTTCGCACTTACGTACTTGTTAGAACGTGACAGGCATGGTGACAAGGGATAAAAACGCGACCGTGCTAAGCCGCCTGGTAAGTTTTAACACCGTGGGATAAAAAGTGACGGATACCGTTTTATCACGCTGTCACGTAGACAAGAATGACCATCATATCCGTACAGTGAAGGGAGGCACTTTTATAGCCGTAACAGACTACCGCAGCGCACCGCGAACTACATGCGGTTCGACGCACGTATCGATAGTGTGTTATATAGGTGGTCACCGTACGTGCGTTAAACACGCAGCTATAAGTTAGAGTGAGAAAGAGATATTTTGACCGCACCAATATTTCTTACACCGGTTAAACCCGGAAATCCTGTCAACACGATTTCACAGGAAATTCTTGATATTAAAACTGATAAAGAACTCGGTTTAATAATAAGTGTTCTTTTGCTTTATCAAAATAAGCTGTGCTACAATATTTATGTGCCAAAATATTCAACCATTTTAAGCAGCGGAAGTGGCGTATGTGACAAAGTATGGTCACACTGAATATTTTTTTTCACATTTTCCAGCTAGGCAGGCGGACAGATGGCAATATGGCTGTAGCTTTCAAGTTTCGCTGGTAGTGTGCGGTGCTCACATTGTTTCTAGTGTGGTCGAAGCAAATCCGACGACTCAAAGTTTCTCTTTTAATTTTTTTAGCTGTCGTTGCTCTTGTTTACATTGTTTTAACAAAATTTGAGTATATAAATTTCTGGTTTTTCAACTCCTTCGTCATCAGATTCATGCGACGACAAAATGGCGTCGCTTGACGAGATTTTACTGCAAATTTATTTTTCATATTTTATTGGTTTAACATAGAAAAATGTTTGAAAACATCATTTCAAGATATTATTTGTGCTTTTTCTCAATGAAATCTCTAATTGAAATTTATTTCATTTATCAATTTTCTTAGTAATAGTGAAATCAACTTATTTTCTTCAAAATGCACCTGGTAAGTGTTATTGAGGCTTATTTAATTAATATTTGGTGTATTTCATTGCTTTATTTAACAATTTATGTTTACAACATTCGTGGAAACTTCTAGAAGTCTTGGGTGTGGCTCTGATTGAGGGTGAATTTTTGAGACGTAATTTCAGTTTTAAGGGTTTTTGTGATTGTTTACAACAGTTTTCCCGGTTTTTATGTATGAAAATGTTATTATACAGGTCAACAATGACCTTTCTTTCGTTCTTTATTACGTAACCCCTCCATACAGAGAAATAAAAATGGAATTGGATGAGGGTCCCTTTTTGCAATTTGCTTTTGAAAATTGGTCTTGATATTGTGTGCCCATGTAAATAAAGATCAATTGAGGTTATGTTTCAATAGTTAGCCATAATCAAGTCTTTTTAATATACTTAAAATAGCCCAGTTTCTGTGGAGCAGTTGGAAACTGTATTAGTTAAAATGAGCCATCTAAATACTGAAATTTATTCACTTTTTGCCAAAAACATACACAATTTGAGGTTATACTTTCATTCATTATGATTATTTTTTGTTATCCTGCGTATTTTTTGTTTTTTGGGCTTGCTATCTATATTTTTGTGGATTTTCTGGGACAGAAGAGATCATACACTTCTTGGGACCATAATTCATTTTCAGAACAGCGGACACTGTTCGGTGACCAATGTAGTATTGCATCTACCTCGGCCTTCAGTGAATTAAATTGTATATCTTTGTAATTTTAATTGTATTAAAGAATAATCTGCAAAAACTTATTGCTAAACAAAAGTAGCTTATTCCTCTCTTAGGTTGTCAAATTTTTATCATGCACTGTCAAATTATGGATAATTAGTTTGCTATAAATTGTGTATGTTTTTAAAATTGTGTCGATGTAATATACAATAATATTTCCATTAATCTTAATAAGGGTATAATTATGAAAAATTTAGTTTGTATAATTATTTGTGTACTTTTAGAATGGCTCAATGAAAGAATCTGGGAGTGATTCCGCAAGTGAGAAAGGTGACAAATCTGGATCGAGTGGATCTGGTTCAGGAAGTGAAAGGTATGGTAATATTTAACAATTTGGTTCTTCATGTTAATTTTTTAAAATGGCATGTAATTATTTCAAAAATTTTCATCAGTGATAGTGGCTCCAGTTCATCGGGGTCTGGATCAGAAAGGAAGTCCGGGTCTGAACAATCATCAGCGCATAATCATCATAGTGATTACTCTAAATCTTCACCTAAAACTAGTAATGCAAATTCTACAAAGTCGGATCATCATACTGATAAAGACTCTTCTGATGATTTTCATTCAAAATCTAAATCAACAAATAATCATGGGAAAGTGAATTCTGAATTCTGGGAAGATAATCCTGATATTTATGGCATCAGAAGATCAGGTAGATCTCGGAAGAAGCCTGATCGACTTAAAGTAGCTGATAGTGATTCGAGCGATAAAGGGCGAAGTCAGAATAGAAAGAGCAGAAAAAGAAGGTACCTCTTCTATATATTATTAATGCTATTTTAATTTTTATGTTGTACTTGTATTTATATGGCTAATTAATATTTTATTTTGTAGTGACTCATGGAATTCAGATTCATCAGATAGTGATAGTGACATGAAAGGTTCCCCTCCCCCACCTTCTAAACGACCTGGCCAAAGAAGTGTACCTCTCAGAAAAAAGAAGCCAGCTAGAAGAAGAAGACTGTCTAGTGAAGATGAAGAAAGTACTGAAGGCTCTGATGAAGAATCACAAAGGTATTTTTTTTTAAGTGACCATTTTAAGAAACGTGTGTTTTAAATAGGTCCTGTTACAGCGATTATGACTTGTGACATGCGCTGTCTCATTGGAAGTTGGAAGAAGTTTTGATTATTTCTGACATTTCTCTTCTATTTGGGAACAGTCGTGCGGCAACTCGTCGAGCTGCAGCAGCCGTTAGTTATAAGGAAGCTAGTGATGAACAAACTGATTCATCAGATCTTTTGGATCCAGTAGAAGGTGAAGGTGAAGCTGAAGCAGAACCTGAAGTTGAAGACCACAGTGAAACTATTGAACGAGTCTTAGGTCACCGGAGAGGAAAAAAAGGAGGTAAGATGGGCTTCAATAAGAATGGTAACTTATCTTTAATTTATTTATGTGAGTTGTAGAATGCATTTAGGTGCAGATATCCATGTAAAATTTTAGCTAATGTCTTCTTATCATTGTGCAGTCACTGGGAATGTGACTACAATATACTACATAGAAGAAAATGGAGATCCCAATGAAGGGTGTGAACCTACTGATGAAGAGTCGACGGAACCACAGTACCTGATCAAATGGAAGGGCTGGTCTCATATACATAACACATGGGAATCAGAAAAATCATTAGCTGAACAAAAAGTAAAAGGCCTTAAGAAATTAGAAAACTATATGAAGAAAGAATCAGAATTGTCTTGGTGGAGAAAACAAGCTGGTCCTGAGGATATTGATTATTTTGAATGCCAAGCTGAATTACAACAAGAATTAGTAAAGACATACAACAATGTTGAACGAATTATAGGTAATTATTTATAATTGTTACACAAATTAATCTTATTGTTTATTTAATACTAGTATGTTAAACACTGGTTTTGTAGACACATTTCCATAAATATTTATAGCCTGAAACATCTTCATACATTTGACAATATTACAATATCTCTTATAATTTGGTTACATATCAGAATACCGAAAATCGATTTACCTAATGTTGAATCACCTATATGTCAATTTCACCTATTATTTAAAATACGTAATGATCAATTAACCTAAGCTCATAACACCTAATGAACGAATTACCTAACGCACGTTTCACCTACAGTTAGTTTACATAAGCTCAGAATACCTATGGTCGATTTACCTAAAGTTGAAACACCTAATGCTCGTAATACCTATAACCGATTTACCTAATACACGAAATACCTAATACACGAAACACCTAAAATATACCTAATACACGAAGCACCTAAAATATACCTAATACACGAAACACCTAATGTTGTTATACCTAAAGCTGTATACCTATTGTACGAAACGTCTAAGGCTGATATACCTAATGCATGAATAACCTAAATTCGGTATAGCTAATGATAATTACGAACGGACTAATTAATGGACGAAATACCTAAATTCGATACACCTAATGAACGAAATACCTGAAGTCGATGTACTTAATGAACGAAATACCTAAATTAAAAATATAATTATTGTTTAGTAGAATATTATTTAGATATGTCCCAATTGTATGCAATATTTGGTGTAAGTACATACAGGTTTTAGGCAAATCTTCCAATTGGCTTACCTACTATTTTTTATTATAATATAAGGTGTAGTCATTTGACAGAGTCGAAATAGGTGCGACGACGAGCAAAGCGAGGAGGAGCGTGTTAGGTTAACTGCGACCAAACAGTGCCAAAACCGACTTTCATTTCATCGTCATGATGTTAACTTATATTATAAAAATAAAGTTTTCTGTGTTTTGTATTAGACTTACGAAATCATTCTACTACCTAAAATGTGGCGTTTTAAAAGGTGTATTTTTAAGTTGCTATCCAGACAAACAGTTTCTACTGTAAAGTTGGGAAATCATACGATTTATTGGCTTGAGTTGCCACTTGGATCATTCGGAAAAATGATAGGAATTTTGTGCCAAGTGTACCGACTTTAGGTATTCCGTGCATTAGGTATATCGACATTAGGTGATTCGTTCAGCAGGTATATCAACTATAGGTATTTCGTTCGATAGGTTTAACGGTTTTAGGTATTTCGTTCATTAGGTACATCGTTCATTAGGTATATCAGCTTTAGGTGTATCGTCCATTAGGTATATCAGCCACAGGTGCTTCGTGCATTCGGTATAATAGTTTTAGGTGAAACGTGCATTCGGTATATCGGCTTTAGGTGAAGCGTGCATTAGGTATATCGTGCATTAGATGTTTCGTCCATTAGTATATTTGAGCGTAGGTATTATAAACTTAAGTCAGTAAATGTTTAGGTAAAATGATCGATAGGTAATTTTAAAATAGGTGAATCAAGCATAGGTGATTCTACATTAGGTAAATCAGTTTTCGGTATTCTGATATGGAACCTATAATTTATAATATGGTGTACATATTATTAATGAAAAAGAGAAAGTTACCTTATTTAATTCTTATTAAATTGAATATTTTGATTGTAGCTGAGCAAACTAGAGAAATAGAAGGTGGTGGAACTGCTCATGAATATCTTTGTAAATGGGAATCTCTCCCTTACGCTGACGCGACATGGGAGGATTCTGCCCTGATTGAGAGAAAGTGGCCGGTTAAAGTGGAACAATTTAAGTTTAGAGAAGGAGCTAACACTACTCCCACTAGACATTGCCCTGTTCTAAGAAGAAGGCCCAAGTTTCATCAAGTCAAATCACAACCAGACTATTTGGGCTCTGATCAGGTATATGATACATAATCTTCTCTTACAATTAATTTGATTAATTATCTACATCACTAATATGTATTGTATTTTACAGACATACGTTTTAAGAGATTATCAAATGGATGGATTAAACTGGTTAATACATTCCTGGTGTAAAGACAACTCTGTCATTTTAGCCGATGAGATGGGCTTAGGAAAAACTATTCAGGTACTAATAATTTAACGGTGCAATTTTCATTTGTAAGTACATATAATAATATTTATAACTTAAGTTGTATTTTTATCTTTCAGACGATATCATTTTTATATTACCTCTTTAAATCTCAACAATTGTATGGACCATTCCTGTGTGTTGTACCTCTAAGTACTATGACGGCGTGGCAGAGAGAGTTTCAACAGTGGGCACCTGACATCAATGTCGTTGTTTACATTGGTGACGTCATCAGCAGAGACCTTGTAAGAACCCATAAAATGTATCTCTTAAATTTACTGTTTATTTTATTATGAATTACATCAAAAATAGTAATTTAAATTTATTGAAGGTATTATTGTTTGTAGATCAGGCAGTTTGAATGGAGCTTTCATCCTTCGAAGAGATTAAAATTCAATGCCATCCTTACCACCTACGAAATATTGCTAAAAGATAGGCAATTCTTAAGACAATTTAGTTGGGCATGCTTGTTAGTAGATGAGGCTCACAGATTAAAAAATGATGATTCGTTGTTGTACAAAGCATTAAAAGAATTTGACACGAATCACAGGCTATTAGTCACGGGTACTCCATTACAAAATTCCCTTAAGGAGCTATGGGCCCTTTTACACTTCATAATGCCTTACAAGTAAGTAGACCTAAAAATATTTTTACTGAATTGGGAAACCAAAACATGTAAGGATAATTCTAAAATTGTTTCTTGTATATTTAGGTTTGAATCATGGGAAGACTTTGAAAAAGACCATGAAGATGCTGCCACAAAGGGCTATGAAAAACTACACAAGCAGTTGGAACCCTTTATTCTCAGAAGGCAAAAGAAAGACGTAGAGAAATCTTTGCCTGCAAAAGTGGAGCAAATATTGAGAGTTGAAATGACTTCAATACAAAAACAGTACTACAAATGGATTCTAACGAAGAATTACAGTGCTTTGCGCAAAGGCGTGAAGGGTTCTATAAACACGTTCATCAATATCGTGATAGAACTTAAAAAATGCTGCAACCATGCTCTTCTGACGAAACCTGAAGATTTCGAGTCAAGAGCATCTCTTGCTACAACAGATGCTGTAGAGGTAAAATATATTTCACCCATATTACCTAATAAATACAACGCGGGCACATTTTTAAAAATAAAAGTTATTACATATTAATTTCTCTTACAGAAATTATTGCGAGGATCAGGAAAACTTCTCCTATTGGACAAACTGCTATGTAGATTAAAAGAGACTGGACATCGGGTGTTAATATTCTCACAAATGGTGCGAATGTTGGACATCTTGGCGGAATATTTACAAAGAAGACATTTCCCCTTTCAACGTCTAGATGGCAGCATTAAAGGAGAAATTAGAAAGCAAGCTCTCGATCATTTTAATGCAGAGGGTTCAAACGATTTCTGTTTCCTCCTTTCTACAAGAGCTGGGGGGTTAGGTATTAATTTGGCTACGGCTGATACTGTGATAATTTTTGATTCTGATTGGAATCCACAGAATGACTTGCAAGCTCAAGCTCGCGCACATCGAATTGGCCAAAAGAATCAGGTAATTCTTGTAACATATGTAGGTATATGTTCAAGTTGTAAGGATTGAATTTTTTTTGTTAATGTCTCCTTTAATTATTGAATTATCTAAATTGTTTCGTTTTATTGAGGTGTGCACGATTTTTTTTCTATTCACCTCAACATCGGTTTTTTCTTATGCTTATGTATATTAATATTATGGCTATTTCTCTATAATATCCTAGGCGTAAACACATTCAGTGCCGAAATTCCGACTATCGGGTGTTTTATGATTTCGTTCCCAGGCCGGACGACCCGATAGTCGGGATCGTGGTACTACTGCTTTATATAACGCAATTGTTAAGGCCTGGCGCAGACGTCTTGTTTGGCTGGGTGGAAATTAATGTGTTAAGACGAAACAGGAGCTGAGTTTTAAATATTTTAGGTAAATATACCCGTCTCGCTAACGGAAGCGGCACCTAAAAGTAGTGCGATAAGGACAAGGCGAAAAATCCTGCGTAAAAATCTCAAAAATCGAGGTTTCGTACTCCTCTGTTTCCTCCTCCAAAACTTAACCAATCGTAACCAAATTTGGAAATCTAAATGATTATGAAATTATCTGTGTCGGACCGTTTTGCTTTTTTGGCTAATTGATATCAGTTTTGAATGCCACGCCTCTCATTGCGGCATAGTCAATTAGGCCATTTTGGCCATTTTTGAAGGGCTCTAGCGCCTTAAAAAACAAAAATATCAAAAAAAGCAAAACGGTCCGACACAGGTATTGACAATATTAATCTGTGTTGAAAAAATCATTGCTCTAGCTTCAAAAACCACGGAGGAAAACGAGGAGTACGTTTGTATGGAGAAATGACCACTCCCGTTGGCTCTTAATCTTATTTCCTTTCGACATATGTCATCAGCTAAAAGCCATTTTGCCACAGGTAAACATCTACCGGTTGGTTACCGCGCGATCCGTGGAAGAAGATATCGTAGAACGCGCGAAACGGAAAATGGTGCTAGATCACCTTGTCATCCAGAGGATGGACACGACTGGCAGAACTGTCCTGAATAAGCGCGATTCTTCCGCTACGACGGCCAATAATCCCTTCAATAAGGAGGATTTGAATGCCATTCTGAAGTTCGGCGCTGAGGAGCTGTTCAAGGATGATGATGAAAACGATGAGGAGCCTGTCGTAAGTTACATTTATATTTTAGGGCTAGTTAGCAGATGGGGATTTTTTCCCAATAGTTATTGCTATTGACGTCATGTAACAAATACATTCTTCTAAAGCTGGGTTTGCCTAGGATAGCGGTGCCGTCATATAGCGGCCGTCTACATACAAAATAATACGGCTAAATATGGATGTCGTAGTATTTTGTATGGAGACGGCCGCTATATGACGGCACCGCTATCCTAGGAAACCAGAGCATAACTAGGGTTAGCATTAGCGTTGTTACGTAACAGATACATTATTTTTTAATTTAAAATTTTGCAAAATAATATTTCATATGTGTTAGATAATTGTTAACGTCGCCTTATTTTTTGGTTTCAGTGTGATATTGATGAGATTTTACAACGCGCCGAAACTCGCGACGAGGGTCCGGCTATGGTTGGAGATGAACTCTTGTCGGCATTCAAAGTCGCTAGTTTCGCATTTGACGAAGAGAAAGCGGTCATGGAAGTCAAAAAAGAAACAACTGAGGAGGAAAGCAAAGATTGGGTATGAACGAAATTGAACACTGGAATGATAACTTAAAAAAGAAATCAATAAATAGAAATGTTGTTTGTATGTACGAGTTGAATGAAATGCACGATTATCTAATTACTGCCTTTATGTTTTAGGATGATATAATTCCCGAAAACGTGCGAAAGACAATTGCAGAGGAAGAAAAGAACAAGGAAATGGAAGATTTGTATCTACCACCCAGAAGAAAGAATTTACAAAACAACAATAGCGCAGAAAGCAGTACGTACATAATTTCATAATTCCATCTCTAATAAATAAAAACAAATAATTATGGGTGCCGTTAGTACATACCTATGCCTATTGTACAGTCAGCTGCAGATAAAAGGTTCCCCCTCTGCATAGAAGTTTATATGGCGCCATTAATTTATTACGTAAGACGATTTTTGCCTTTTTTTACCCTTTCCACCCATACTTCCCTAGGGGTACCTCTGTAAGAAAAAATATAAGAATGTTGGACCGCCCCTCCTACATTTTCTCACCTAATAAATGAATAGCGCCTATCCAAAGGGTATAAGCTAATAGTATTGTTCGTGTAAACGAGCTAACAGATTTAGATTTAACAAACTAACTTTGACCTGAAGAGCGATCTTTATTGGCGTCATAAAGTGACGTCACTGTTTCGAAGATTCGAGCTTGTGCAGCTTGATAATAAGTGACGTTATTTCTAGGACGTAACAGAAAACGTGGTGGCCAAGTCTCAGGTGCTGAAGGTGACGGGGAAGGGGAGGCCGACGAAAGCTACGCTTCCGAGGGCGATGCCAGCGCCGACGACGACCGGCCGCGAAAGCGTGGCCGGCCACCCGCCTCGCACAGGGAGAAGATCAAAGGATTTACGGATCAAGAGGTACCTACACCGTCTGTTTCTTGTTAATCCACACGTGGACCCGAATATGTTCTTAAAGTAAGTCCAAAAGAGAGGTATGGGCGCTGTGAATGTGATCTCGCTTTGTGTGGTAGGGCACAGCACAGCGGATGTCGTTCCAGATCTAGAGCAGAGCCCAACTGGGGAAGTACCTCAACCTTACAAAAAACCGCAGCCAAATAACACTAGACAAGTAGACACTACTCATAGTGTTGTGTTCCTGCCAGTGAGTAAGGTTGCTAGAGTTCAACGAGGGTGCAGGGTGTTAGGGTCAGCAACGCGCATATAACACCTCTGGAGTTGCAGGCGTCCATAGGTTACGGTGACTGCTTCATAAAAAAAACGTATCTGATGTGGGAAGAGGGAGCCTAGCCCAAAGTTTCCATCATTTGCCAAGCTCGGATGAATATTTGCTTGAGGCGAACCAGTTTAACCGTGTGGTCCGTAAGAATAGTATGATTTCTTCTACAGATAAGGAGATTCGTGAAGAGTTACAAGAAGTTTTCTGCGCCTCTAAAACATCTTGATAGTATAGCATGTGATGCTGAACTGCAAGAAAAACCATTGGCGGAATTAAAGAAACTAGGCGAGATACTTCAAGAGAGGTGCAAGGCTGTCTTAAATGATACTTCAGAACAGACAAGTAAGTTCAGTAATCAAAATTTTATTACAATTATATCTTTGATAAGTACATATAACATTAAACAAACTATAAAATATTTTTGTGTGGCCAAGTATTTTCAAGAGTACTAATGTTTTATGAACATTATATGTTTGCTTTTATCCTATTTACTGAGAAATCCAATAATCTTTTTATTCATTCATTTTGTCTTCATCATTTCAATATTTAGAATCTAACCAATCAATAAATCACTCATTGGTTGCTTACTTGGTTCACAATCCACTTCATACTAATTTAAATTACATGTCTTAGGGCCACTTGCACCATTCACTAACCCGGGGTTAACTGGTTAAACCTGGAGTGTCACCATGGTTACCAGTACAATTTGACACTAGCTTAACGGCTTAACCGGTTAACCCCGGTTTAGTGGGATGGTGCAAGTGGGCCTAACGCATTTTCATGTTTCGTTTCAGATGAACCAAGCGAGGGGCGTAAGAATGCTAGAAAAACGTTTAAACTCGGAGGTGTACCTGTAAATGCCAAAACGATGGCAGCCTGCCAAGACGAGCTTGCTCCTTTAGACGGATTCTTGCCAGAGACTAAAGAAGAAAGGTTAAAATGGCAATTGGATTTTAGGTAAGTTCTTATAGTATTTTTTCTACTCGCGTACTTTTATTTGTCATTTAAAGGGTCGTGCACACACCTTATAGTTGTCAAGACAAGTCTTTAGTCTATTCCCCAAAAAAGAATTTGTGCATACACGCAGTATCTTTTTGACGATTTTACGATACTTCGTGTAATGACCACTTAATAAATATTGAATGAAATACAGTGTTGCCAACCTTATTTTAAATGTCATCTCTGACAAATAAGTGAACCAGACATTTTTATTTTATTTTATTCATTCATTCATTCTTTTCCCGCCCGTACCCTCCATTTTTGCTACTTCTTGATTTAAAAGTATTTGTTAAATTTACAATTTATTTCAAAGTAAGTGCTTGGTCGTAGAAAAAGTATTTTATGCAACGTTGTTTAACTGAGTCAAAAAATACTCGCGGCGTCTGTATCACATGTACTCACGCCACTCGCCTTTTTTGAACTCTCTTAAACAACGGTTGCATAAAATACTATTAGGTATACAATCGTGATTTAATAGAGAGTTTTTCAGTCGAGTACCGTGTTTAGGCAACGAAGCTTGCTAAGGTACGAGATTAAAAAGCTTGATTATATCACTATTGTATACAATACTTTTTCTACGAATCAACAAAAATAATACTTTAAACTAGTAGAATCATACAAACAAACCAAACCAAAAGTATACAGCTAAGATACGCGAGCAGCCGCGATACCTTCTTACTGGTACGCACCTCGACCGCCGCGGGCTGGTCAACGACACCTTCTAGTAACTCACGAGGCCCTGATACTTGCTCCACACTAAATACAATTTTTAGACAGTTGTTTTCTCGATTTTGGCCACCGTAGCCTATGGAGACTAACAAGCAACACTAAGTGGTTTTCCTAGTTTATGGATGTTGCTATATCATGGGTGTCACATGCGCGTTTCTGACTTATGAACCAATTGTTTCTACTATACAACCTAAAATAATTAATTAAGAGCTATGTTTTTGTTTCGTCCTCTTGATCGCGGCGAGCTGTGATTGGTCAATTTCATTATAGTTGACTAAACTGTATCGAAATGAATATTATAGTTGAGTTTAATTGCAGTTTGGTATAAGAAATCTTAATTCAAGAATTACAGTCGACAAGTAGAAAAATATATTATTTGCAAAATGTGACTAATGAAATTACTTCTAACATTCGTTATTTATTTGACTTAAATAGGACAAGGCCAGCTAATTACGATGTTGAATGGACAGTAGCAGACGACTCAAAATTGCTTGCCGGTATTTATCAATACGGAATGGGTTCTTGGGAGGCTATCAAAATGGATTCTTCCTTTGAGATTGGCGAGAAAATTCTGACCAACGAAGACAAGAAACCTCAAGCAAAGCATTTACAGTCTAGAGCAGAATATTTGCTGAAGCTTATCAAAAAGCTTCTTGATCAGAAAAACGGAAAACAAAAGCAAAGAAAGCCACGAATGAAACGAGGCAATAAAGAACCCGTCACTAAGGATATTGTAGAAGATGATATTAGTTCTGCTGATGAGAAGAAAGGAAATAAAACTAAGAATGATAAGGCAGACAAGGTTAGTAATTGTAAATTACGTAGTGTAATTTTTTCGTTTAATATACCTAAGGCCCACTTGCACCATTCCTCTAACCCGGGGTTAACTGGTTAAACCTGGAGTTGTCATGGTTACCCATACAATTTGACACTAGGTTAACGGTTTAACCGCTTAACCCCGGGTTAGTGGGATGGAGCAAGTGGGCCTAAGGGTGGTATTCCACCTATCCAATTTTTTGTCCAATGTGTATTGCGTCTCACATTTTGCTATTAGACATAAGTGAGACGCACTGACATTGGACAAAGAAATTGGACAGGTGAAATACCACCCTGATACAGTGATACTAGACGATGATAATAGGTATTATAACGATAGTATAACGATCACAGGTCACCTACAGCATAGAGCATATACGCGCTGGAATCGTACTAATTTAGTACCTGAGCGCGATCGCTTATTTTAGTCGTGAGGCTGTACTCTTCTAAAATAAACTTATCTACTAAACTTGAGTTACAGTGATGGCGAACAATGGCTGTTGTTTCACAAAATTGTGTAGGATGCTCGTCAAGCATATTTAAGATATGTTTACATTAATTCTCTATTTCAGAATAAAACGAAAGAAGAAATATCACACGATGAAGGAAATGACAAGAAGGATAAAAACAAAAAACGCTCGAAGAAAGGCGGAAAAGATCGGCTAAAAGGCGAGAAAGTCAAGGGCCGTAAGAAGGCTGCGGGGGGACCCATGCATTTTACCGCTAACCACGAGCCACGTGCCTTAGAGGTGTTAGGAGATCTCGACCCTGCAGTCTTTGAAGAGGTATAGTGGTATACTATGTTTAAACAATTCGCTTTGCATTCATTGAATTACTTCGCTACTAATTTATTCTTTTTTTTTTCAGTGTAAAGAAAAAATGAGACCCGTAAAGAAAGCTCTAAGAGCATTAGATAATCCAGACCAGACATTGACAGAATCAGAACAAGTAACGAAAACCAGAACATGTTTGACTCAAATAGGGACTCAAATAGACATATGTTTAGAAGAATATCCAGATCCCGAGAAGAAAGTTGAATGGAGAAGTAATCTCTGGTATTTTGTGTCAAAATTCACTAATTTTGATGCGAAACAGTTGTATAAGTTGTATAAGTATGGTCTAAAGAAATCAGATACTCCCGCCAAACAAAAGAAAGATGTAAAACACAAAGAAAATGTTAAGGTAAGAAATGTTAAATCGCATGAATAAAAATGGGAATCAATTGGACATATGATGCACGGAGTTACCATCGTGACAGAGCGAGTGTCAGTTTTTAACACCGCGCGATTGAAAGAGACAGACATTGGTCATTAATTATGAATATTATGATGCAGTTACGTCGTTAAAACCGACCGACCGTCCTTAACGCGTGTTTTGTTAGAGGCATTGTCAAATTTCAATAAGCATTATGTATTTTCATTAGTATTTTTACATCAGTTGCATTGGCATTTTAAGTAGTTTCGTTAGTTTTAAAGAAAATAACGTATTTTTTTTCAGGTTAAAAATAATCACAATGCCAATAATCATGTAAAGAATAATAAAGAGGCTAAAAATGATGAAAATAATGTTAAGAAAGAGAAAAGGCCCAAAATAGAGAAAACTAAGTCTGAAAAGACAAATGATAAAATACCACATACGTCGGGTGTTAAAAGAAAACTTGAAGAAGGCGAATGTGATCCAGAACCCAACGAAAATAAACGGCATGAAAGGTAATTAACTGTGTGACCTCTTTGTATCTCTAATAACAGTATTTAATATTCATGCTCATTACAGTCATTAACTCATTACTAATATATCTGCCGCGTTTGCTCGCCACGCATCCATTACGTTTTCATCCACTTCATTTTAGTCTTAAAAATTAACCCCATAGTTTTACTACTCCTAGTACTTTCACCGCCATCTCGCTTTTTTACATCTCTGCAGACATAAACACAAGCACTCGAGCAAGGATAGGAGCCTGAAGCGCGATGATTTGACCTACAGAGAACGTAGTCGATCGGAGCGGGAGCGAGATCGCGAGCGGGATCGCGACCGGGACCGCGACAGGGAGCGCGACCGGGACCGCGACCGGTCGCGGACGCGGCGCGACAGCGGCGGCGTGACGCCGCGTGCGCGGCCCGCCTACCCGCCGCACGCGCACGCCGAGCACGCCGCGCACCCCGCACACCCCGCGCACCCCCCGCACCCCGCCTGGACGCCGCCCGCCTACCCCGGCCCCCGCCAGTACCGCGGCGGCGACCGGAACCCGAGGCCGCACGACAAGAGGAGGTAAGCGGGGATCGCTGCTTGTATTCTCTGTACTGTTGATAATGACATGAACGAATATTTTATACTGCCTAATAGTCCGCACAAATGCGATTTTTTTATAAAGCGCCACTGCGAGAATGACAAGCTCGTAAATTATGTTGACTGTAACTAACAGAAGTGCTCGCATTATTAGGTACTTGCTGCACAAAAACTACAAGTAAGCTTGAAATTTTATTTTTACAAAAAACGAGAATAAGTGCAATTTAAAAATGTCTTCTTTATCATGAAAGTGACTGTAACCATATTTTTTTTTAGTAGGTACGGCTACGGCGGCATGGCGGGCAGCTACGGCGGTTACTACGACGGCGCAGCCATGCCCGGTGGCATGGGCTTCCCCCCCGCGCGCTCCTACCCCGAGGACTGGCGCGGGTACTCGCAGCCCGAGTACTACGACGAACGCGACTACGAGCGCGAGGTGTACAGGAGGGACTATGATCGCCGCGCCCCTCCCACTTAAAACTTACATCACTGACGCTTAAAATTGTAAATATAGTGTACATTCTAGTTTTAGTTAGAGATTAGACGTAATCCTTTCCCGTGGACGGCTGAACTGTGAAACTCTAAAGTGTAAGTGACAAATAGTGCTGTGGTTTTTATCTATGTGATAAGCGGAGCGCATCGTGTCTACGGAGACTTTGAATATTTCATTGACTGTGGTTTGTAAGTGAGACTGTATAGTAAATTTATTTATTACTGAATCTGTCTATTGTTAATGTACAGATTGTAGATGAATACCATTGATTTTTTATATAACATCAATTTGTTGCCGATTTTATCGCTTTAAAATATTTTACTTTAATCTGATTATCTATTTATTTAATGCCTCATCACTATAAACTTATATTTTTAATTAGACAGAAACACAGGTGATATAGTTCATAGTGATTGTACAAAATTAGCGATTGTTAGTAAGCTTGCATATTATTCAAAATCATGTGCAATTTCAGAATGTATAGCTTGATGAAAGGGGCACATAAACTTTGTCATTGCATTTTAGCAGTGGGCAGGAAAGAGTGTTTTTTTTTTGTACATTCGTTTCTCGTTCTACATGCATTTTCGAGTCCCATTGGGGCTCATACAGTCCTATTTTTATACATTATGTAAAGTCTTATTCTCTGTTACATGCAATTTAATGTAATAAGAGCGTGAAAGCGTCTTAATGGTATAAACCATGATAATAAACATATTAAAGTTAATTGCGTTTTTTCTTAAAGAAAAATCACCATAGAATGTTAACGTTACAGAAAAGTAATATAGATAGGCAACCTAGCAACGTATTATCGCAAGTGTCAAATCATATACAGGTGGCCCATTTAGATCGGTCAGTATTTGAAAATCTGAAACTATAAGACATACTACGATCTCTTAGGAACCATGCCATCGATTTTAGTAACAAGAAAAACTGCATACATTAAAAAAAATGTGTACGCAGCTCGGGAATCGAACCCAGAAGAACCCAGACGTTTTGAAAAACGAAACTAACATTATTTCTATTTAGATATCGATTGAGTAGTCTTGAGCACTAAATGTTACTATGAAATATGATGTCTGAAATGAATAAAATGCATTGTTTTCATATCCTTTAATTTATTTTAAGTTTTCGAAATGACCACCATTTTTTACAATACAATATTCAACTATAAAGAAACAACCGAGATGAGTACACATTTAAAAAAATGTATGAATGCATTTTTTCTTGTTACTAAAATTGATGACATGGTTCCTAAGAAGAGATCGTCGTATGTCTTATAGTTTCAATTTTCCCATACTGACCGATCTAAATGGGCCATCCTGTAGTAGTGCATATCTGGCAAAATCAAAAGCACACTATTTGACTATACGCAAATCAGAAAAGGAGGATTGTTATTGAAAAAACCGGGCAAGTGCGAGTCGGACTCGCGCACGAAGGGTTCCGTACCATAATGCAAAAAAAAAAAACAAAAAAAAAGCAAAAAAAAAAACGGTTTTGCTTAACTTTGGTCAAAAATCACGTTTGTTGTATGGGAGCCCCATTTAAATCTTTATTTTATTCTGTTTTTAGTATTTGTTGTTATAGCGGCAACAGAAATACATCATCTGTGAAAATTTCAACTGTCTAGCTATCACGGTTCGTTGATAGACGGACGGACAGCGAAGTCTTAGTAATAGGGTCCCGTTTTACCCTTTGGGTACGGAACCCTAAAAAAATAAGCGCTGCCTTTTTATGATAGTGATAACAAAATTATGAAACTTAGCACGTAGCATTTCCTCAGGCGTTTCAATAAAGTGATTACGCATTACGCACACTTTGCGGACATAAACATCGACCGCGCGTGTTTGAGGGTCTGCCGTTTGCCATCTCGTGACGTAAATCGAGAGCTAAAACAATTCATGCTTCTAAGCAGGTGCTGCCTACACTTCACGCTAGCTCTATTTCGCATAAACCCTACTATCTAGTGGCTTAAATCTAAAAATGACATAATGCTGCGCGCCATTGAATAGGGGGCTTCTGTGCTGCCGTCTACAATTAAGTTCATGCACGCTCTCTATACGTTTCTAATCATTAATCATGAAGCACAGTTCCAATAACCGATGCCTTTACTCTAATGCAGGAGCAGGTAGCGTTTATATGCATCAGTTTTATGTATTATAAAGGATCATCTCCACTGCGCATGTCTACAGTTCATTCAGTCGTGGTCCCAGTCGCACCTCGTCTTTCAGCCAAAGATATTGTCACTGCGTTTTCAGCCGGTCTACGTTGTGAGCAGGTAATTGTTTACTTATTTCTTACAATATACTTTCTACGTCTCGAATAGATGCGCTATCCACGATACCTATTGCCTCCCTATTGGCTGAAGTGGTCATCATATATTATTTATAGGTTGTTCCGCCGTTAATTAAGTTGCTACTAACAAAAACAAACCGTTATCGATTGACAGCGTTAGTGCTATTTTAATATCGTAACTATTTTATAATGCAGTTCTGTGACCTAAATAATAATTAGGTACCTAATAAACTACATATACGTAGTTCTATCTACTTATACATTCTACGTGTAAGTAGGTATCTACTTTGGTATATGTAGAATTTATGGCAGCGATAATTGTTATCGACTCCTTAATTAAGTAGGTAGATATTAGTTAAATAGCTGAGGATTTATTGCTACAAAGCTGCTGACATACTTATTTTATTTTTTATAGGTAGGTATCAGAATTGTTAGGCATGGACAGTCGACGTCAATGATGTGTTAATTTTTTTCGCCTTATTACAAAGGAGTAAGGTGCAAAACTGCAAATATCTCTTTGACATCGACTGTACCCAATTTAAACATCTGTAAAAAAAAAACCGGGCAAGTGCGAGTCGGACTCGCGCACGAAGGGTTCCGTACCATAATGCGAAAAAAAAAAAACAAAAAAAAAGCAAAAAAAAACGGTCACCCATCCAAGTACTGACCACTCCCGACGTTGCTTAACTTTGGTCAAAAATCACGTTTGTTGTATGGGAGCCCCATTTAAATCTTTATTTTATTCTGTTTTTAGTATTTGTTGTTATAGCGGCAACAGAAATACATCATCTGTGAAAATTTCAACTGTCTAGCTATCACGGTTCGTGAGATACAGCCTGGTGACAGACGGACGGACGGACGGATGGACGGACGGACGGACGGACGGACGGACGGACAGCGAAGTCTTAGTAATAGGGTCCCGTTTTACCCTTTGGGTACGGAACCCTAAAAAACTAAGAATGGTAAGTTGGGATGGGACTGTTCCCAACTGATAAATTTATGTTATTTGTTTTCTAGCGCTAACACTTACTAACGATGCGAGAGGAGGATGCGTGATGGTGGCAGAGAGGTGCCAAGACGGTACGGTAGGATGGTGACCGTCCGGGCGACGCTATTGTCTCTGTTAGTGGTGGCCGCTAGCGGTTGCTATCTGTTTCCTAGTGGTGAGTACCGTCTTGTTATTATTGTAGTTTTATTACTAACGCTATCGTTGGAGGTGGTGGCAGTGGTGCGGAGACGGCCCGGTAAAAGGGTGACCGTCCGGGCGACGCTACTGTCCCTGCTAGTGGTGGCTGCTAGCGGTTGCTACGGTTGCTATTTAATTCCTAGTGGTGAGTAGGTACCTACTTGTTTGATGAAAAGATCAATGTGCCATGTGACCAACCTTACTCGAGCCAAGGAAAGCATTTAGACCTATGCGCACCGTGATAGTTGAGAATGTTGTTTTGATTGATGATTGATATACTTACCTAAGCATTGAGATTTTTATGGAGTTACCTACTTACTGTCTATTTATGTAGGTACCTACTTATGCCCAGACTTCGAACCGAGCTAGATAGATTTGCGGTTGCCTGATATCCGCTAATTGTTTCACTTCACATTCTTACGACATATAGGTATTTATCAATGGGCGGAAAAATGCTATCTTTTGGTAATCGTTTTATTTTTCTTACACGTTTTATTGTTATATAATGTCCATCGTAACCACTTTTGTCCAGACGTAACTAACCCCTGCATCGGGGTGACGTGCGGCCCAGGCGCCCAATGCCGGCCGTCGGCTGACGCCCAATCCTACACCTGCGAGTGTCCGACCTCGTGCCCGAGCTACGGCGACCACGAGGGCTCGCGGCCGCTCTGCGCCAGCGACGCCCACGACTATCCGGGCGAATGTGAGATGCGAAGGGCCGCCTGCGAGACCAACACTAACATTACATTCAAGTATTACGGCAAATGTGGTAAGTATTCTTTAGCGTTATCTACACCACCAGACCAATAAGTAGCATGCTGTTTTATCTTATTAGGGCGCCCGCGGGGGATTTTAGTTTCAGTCAGATGGGAAGGCGCCTGGCAAACTATGGAGGATATTAAGCCAAAGATAGTATTGGTCCATCTCCTATAAAGGACTAGACCCTCAGCAAGAGGGGTTCTCGTGTGACATTTATTACATTGACTTTTACCTAATTTAATTTTGGTCGTTGAAAAGGTGTCTATGCACCGAATAAGGTTTTAAGTTAAACTGACCAATACATTAACGCGGTCTTCCGCAGTAATGATATATCTGATGCCTTAGTGCCTTAGTAACGTACGTACATCTTCTTACACAGATCCGTGCGCTGGCGTGACCTGCCCAGATCCAGAACTGTGTCAACTCGACGAGAACCGAGCCCCGTCCTGCCGCTGCGCAGAGCCGTGCCCGCTCGAGTTCTCCCCCGTTTGTGCGTCTGACGGCAAGACCTACTCCAACGAGTGCCAAATGCACAGGGAATCTTGTCGCGCTAGAAAACAATTGAGGGTCATCTTCAAAGGGCAGTGTAGTACGGGTGAGATATTATGGCTATAGTCGGGTGTGAGTCGGGTTCACCTTCGTTTATGAGTATATCCTATCTAATCTAACCTACCTTCAAGGGACTCTAGTGTCGGGCAGGAAAAACCCTGGTGTGCAACGATACAGCATGCGATACCTTGTTGTTGTTTGTTCTTTGTATGTCCCTGAAAGGGATAAGTTCGCCTTTGTACTTCTTACAAATTTTATGTTATTTTTAATATGCTAATCGTTTATTTTGGTCTTTGGCTTGAAATTTCTTTTCTTCCTTCCTTTTTTTTTACTAATCTACACCATTCTTATGTCATTCTTTTGTTATTCTTTTGACTTTGGAATTTTTCTGACAGGAGTGAACCCATGCGCGGAAGTGGAATGTCGGCACGGTGCCGAGTGCCGCGTGGAGGGCGCCGGCGCCGCGGTCTGCGCATGTCCTCCGCCGTGCGAGCCCGTGCTGCGTCCTGTCTGTGGCTCCGATGGCACGCATGACAGCGAGTGCGAGCTGCACCGCGCGGCCTGTCTGCTCGGGAGAGAACTGCGTGTTCTCCATGCTGGGCCCTGTGGTAAGTTGTGTCTTTATACGAGCCCGTGCTGCGTCACATTTGTGGATCCGTTGGCACTCATGACAGCTAGTGTGAGCTGCGCCGCGCGGCCTGCCTGTTCGAAAGAGGGGGTGGGAGTCCTCCATGCTGGGCTCCGTGGTAAGTTGTTTACGCCTTGCGAGCTTGTGTTGCGTCCTGTGTGTGGCTCCGATGACACGCATGACAGCGAGTGCGAGTAGGTGCCTAAACTTGTCCGCCCGCCAATCATTCGAAGTGGCTCCGCCCAATCTAATGGTGTAAAAGAGAGCCTCTATTATTTGCCCTCGCTGAATGTCGGGCTTTTCCCAATAATTGCACTATAGATGAAGCGTGTTCGTTGCATTTTACCTGTCTTATGAATGATATATGCCCTATTGTCTTCAGGCTCGAACGGTATCTGCGCGGGCCGCGTTTGCCCCCACGGCGGCGAGTGCGTCGCGTCAGGCGGGCGCGGCGTGTGCCGCTGCCCGCGCTGCTCCAACGAGTTCGCGCCCGTCTGCGGCTCCGACGGCATCTCGTACGGCAACCGCTGCAAGCTGCAGCTCGAGGCGTGCCGGCACCGCAGGGATGTCACCGTACTCTACGACGGACCTTGCAGTAAGATAACCATTACTGTCGCTAAAAATACAACAAAATTAAAAAATGTACCTAGAACGGTTAGTGAATTTTTTTTATTGACAGACAAATGGCTGGCCAGATATTTTTAATCAAAATCCAGACATTTATCTATACTACTCGTAAAGTAGCAACCGACAAATCCTTTACTATATAGAAACCTACTCAGCATCAGTACTCACGATTGTCGTTAAATTTCCAGATGGATGTGAAAACAAGAAATGCGAGTTCTATGCTGTATGTGAAAGCGATGGAATTTCAGAGGCAAGTTGTGTCTGTCCGAAGCATTGCGAGGAAGGAACGGTTAGTATCCTGTCATTATCCAGGATTAAAAATACTTAGTATAAGTACCTTAAACTTGGTCTAAAGATTAGCTGCAAATAAAATTATTATTCTACACTTATTTCAGGAAACCGAAGAAGTGTGCGGGAACGATAATAAGACCTACAGCAGCGTATGCTCGCTGCGTGATGTAGCTTGCCGTGAGAAGCGGCGGCTACACGTTAAACATATGGGCTCTTGCGGTGAGTTACTTGTCACCGTGTATAAATTTTCTGCGTAACTCGTGATTCCTCTTGGTGCGTTGTATCAAAGACACGGTGACCAAATAGTAAATCACTTCAAACTTTTCGAACGTGAGCAGTATAGGTACTATCTAATTTGGGTATTACTTTTTTTTAAATCGTATGGAATGGAATAAGTATTAGAGTACGCTTAGAACGCACTACGATTAATTTCTTGCGGTTTGTAACATACGGCATGCTTCATAAGCGCACGCACTTGCAAGACTGAATCCGCAAGAAATTAATCGAGTGCGTTCTAAGCCTTAGGCATGCGAAGAAATTTAAAAGTCCACTCGTGTGTATCTAACCTACACTAGATAATAACTAGTTCGGTAGAGTCAACGTAGGGAACTTAAAACATTCGTTAATATGAGGTTTGAGGATATTGTTGACCAGGGATGTGGCTCGTTAAGGGCGATGTTACTATGGCAATAAATACCAGGCAGTCTAGCATGAGTTGCGTTCTTGCGCACGAGTCCATACTTTTGAAGTCGCGCTAGATGTATGGAGTCGCGCGCGAGAACGCAACTCATGTTAGCAGGGCAGGGCAGAAACGACCAGGTACTCGATGGCGAGTCGAGATGGATAACTACTGTCAAACTAGCTACCTACTATCAAATGGAATTGGAATAAGATGAGCAAGGCCTTTGCCCAAAAATGGGTTTCATAAAACAAAAACAATTAAATTAATGACTAATAAAATAACTTACTAAAACTAGAAACTTGAATTGTACCTTTTAGTAAAATTTTGATATTAAGTACCTGATATATTGCTATAACCTACAACACCATTCCAGAGTCATGCATCGGCGTGGAGTGTCCAAGCGGCACTTGGTGCGCGCGCGGGCAGTGCGCGTGCTCCAACCCGTGCGCGGACGTGCCGCGCGAGCCCGTGTGCTCCAACACGCGCAGCACGTTCGTGCACGAGTGCGCGCTGCAGCGCGCGGCGTGCGAGGCGCGCATGCGCGGCGAACCGCCGGTGCGCGTCGCTTACTATGGCGAGTGTGCGGAGGAGGAAAACAATACGGCGGGTACGTACTCAACACTGCTTTATAGCCTGCCAAGGCATCGTTCTACATCTACTTGTGTGGACAGTGGAGTAGAGTTCAATAGAAATGGCAAATTATGTAAACAAATACTTATGACAAATTTTGTTAGCATTTATTTTGACATATAACCTAACATTATAACGAAGAGTTTTTAATCATAATTGTTTCGTTTTCGTGCTTGTAGAAGTGAAAAAAAAACAGTTCTCAATGGGATTGCCAGCAGCGTCATATTTAACCAACTCGCCCTTATTAGGTACCTATCCCCTTTTTAGCGTTCTGAAGGAAATACATGCATGCTCAGATTGAGGCGCAACTCGGAGGCGCCTCTCTACTCTAAAAAGTCAAAAAGCAAAACAAACCCCGATATTCAGAGCACAAGAACGGGCTAAGCATATTTAAGTTTTTCTGCTTTGGCAATCAGAAGAGTACGTGACTACTTAAACACAGAAGAGTGCCTCTAGGTTTGAAAACCTTACGCCTCATTTATGAAGTCTCTGTCTATAAACATTTTCATTATTTACAGGTGTAAACAAAAGCGCAAAAATCACGGAGATAACAAACGAGATCTCAAACGAAAGAGAGAGAGGAGAGAACGAAAACTCCAGCGAGCCAACCGGCGGCACGGCGGTGTGCGCGCGCGTCCAATGCGCGTATGAAGCTACTTGCGCGGTTGACTCCAATGGACAACCAAGGTACCTATGTTTTTTAGGCCAGACAGGTCGTCGAAATGAATATAAGTAGAGTTGTAACCTATGCTTGCGGGGTATACAGCTCACAGAGCCACATATGGACAAGTTTTCGTCTCCCTATGTATTCTAAATATCGGCACCAAAATTTATGTCATGCACACAACATTCGCAAGTCGCAACATGTAAAGACATCAAGATTTTAAAGTATTTAACATAAATAAAATTAATTAACGTGGGTTAGAGGGATGGTGCAAGCGGGCCTTAGAGGTGCACTTCAACTCTTTTGTGGTGCGCGTGCCGCGACCGCTGCTGGGGACCATCGAGTGCGCCGACTTCTAGCCGAAGGGTGTCGTGTTTCGGAGGTTCCGGGGCAAACTGCCGAATCCGACACAAGAGCAGACGATTAAACGGAGCCATACCGTTCAGTCGCCAAAATAGTTAAGTTTTAAGTTTAAGCATTTTTCATGTAGGTAGGTATGTATATATGTGGGCAGATACAGAACACTGAACCACTTCATAGAAGTACAACGACAAAGAAGAAGACGTATCGTACCTATGTCGTGTCTGCCTGTGTGTGGAGAGGGCTATGCTCGGAGTTTCTCTACGTGATCGAATCAGAAATGAGGAGATCCGTAGACGAACTAAAGTCACCGACATAGCCCACCGGATTAGCAAGCTGAAGTGGCAATGGGCAGGCCACATTGCACGCAGAGAAGATGGCCGATGGGGTCGAAAAGTGCTCGAGTGGAGACCACGGACTAGCAAGCGCAGCGTAGGACGTCCACCCACAAGATGGACAGACGATCTTGTTAAGGTCGCCGGAAGACGCTGGATGCGGGTCGCTTCCAACCGGCACGTATGGAGGTCCAAGGGGGAGGCCTATGTTCAGCAGTGGACGTCTTATGGCTGAGATGATGATGATGATGAACTACCATTTTTGCGATTAGATTGTTAGTAATCATTCACCTTGACTCTTGCCGATATCTATAACATTTTGTGATGCATCTCTTGCTTTTTATAGTTTTCTCAAAAATGGACGGCAAAGTCGACTTTGCCGTTGAAAAAATTGGTCGCGAAGCGCGTAGTTTACGGTCAGTCAAAAATTAAAAAGTTAAGAACATTGCAGTCTTGATTTTGGGACTGCAATGTTGCATACAAATTCCATTATTTGTCGTGTTCCAAACTTTTTAAAAGTTGAAATGGCCATATCAAATGAAGGCACAGGCCCATTAAACAGCCAAACAGATAATTAGTACTTATAATTATAATGTTGGTACCGCGACTATGTAGCTGTCTCAAATAGGTTGGCGTATTTTCGGCAGAAAAATACACTTCTATTTTTTAATAGAAAAAATGAAAATGCGGCAAGCAAACTTTTTCAATTGTTTCTACTTTTATCTGTGAAAATATATACGTAAGAACGTTGCTTTTGTAAAATATTTCTATTATATTTATATTTCTTGCACCATTTTTGAGAAAAACACTATACAGGGTGATCAATCCAAATGGGTCAGTATGGAGAAGTCGGAAACTATGAGAGATAGCGAAATCTGTTCTTAGGAACCATGGCTTCGATTTTAGATTTAATAATAATGGCATTCAATTTTTTTTTTCATCAATCTATCATACATAACCGGGATTCGAACCTGGTCAATATTCTTGTTGTTTGTTTGTATGGCAACTTTTAAACGATGCGTGATAGGTGGGGGGTGCTCGACCAAATATCATAGAGGGCCCCGAGACAAAACAAACTACATTAAAAAATATTCAAAATGGCCGATTTTTTTTTAATTTTTTCAAGTTGGTCCGAGCGCGCTGAGATTTGGCATGTGGCGAGCCTGGGGGCCCAAGATTACCATGTCAAAAAAATTTTTTGGAAAAATCCAAAATGGCGGCGGCCCGGGCAAAGTCAAATTTCCAAGTAGGTTAAGCGAGCCCGAAGGGCGAACTTCAGGCCGGGAGGCCGAAGGCCGACCCCGGCGGAGGGCCGAAGGCCCGGAGCCTCCACCCCGACTCCCAAAACGCGAGGCCGAAGCCGAGTAAACGAAGGCCGAGCTCCGCGTAGGGCCGAAGGCCGAGCTCCGCGTAGGGCCGAAGGCCCGAAGCGTCACACGAAAGGGGGAAGTTGGAGCTTAAACACGACCCAACACTTTTCCTATTGGGAGTCGCGTTTTGGGAGTCGGGGTGGAGGCTCAGGGCCTTCGGCCCTCCGCCGGGGTCGGTCTTCGGCCTCCCGGCCTGAAACTCGCCCTTCGGGCTCGCTTAACCTACTTGGAAATTTGACTTTGCCCGTGTCCGCCGCCATTTTGGATATTTCCAAAAATTTTTTTTGACATGGTAATCTTGGGCCCCCAGGCTCTCCGCATGCCAAATCTCAGCGCGCTCGGACCAACTTGAAAAAATTAAAAAAAAATCGGCCATTTTGATTTTTTTTTAATGTAGTTTGTTTTGTCTCGGGGCCCTCTATGATATTTGGTCGAGCACCCCCCACCTATCACGCATCGTTTAAAAGTTGCCATACAAACAAACAACAAGAATATTGACCAGGTTCGAATCCCGGTTATGTATGATAGATTAAAAAAAAAATTGAATGCCATTATTATTAAATCTAAAATCGAAGCCATGGTTCCTAAGAACAGATTTCGCTATCTCTTATAGTTTCTGACTTCTCCATACTGACCCATTTGGATTGATCACCCTGTATATGACTCGGCTGGAAGGCTACTTGCTGGCTTCAGATTCAATTAAACGGACTCCCAAGGTCGTCCGTTGAAAACGAATCCTCAGCCTGCAAGTAGCTACTTCCGAGCCTCGACAATAATGTACTATTTTATATAGCATGCGAGTAGGGATTGCAAACCGGATTGATTTTCAATCCGGCCGGAGCCGGCCGGATTTTGGCCTCAATCCGGCCGGATCCGGCCGGACCGGATCCGGTTAGGTATAAGGATATTAAAGTTAATTAAATGGCATATTTTTCAAGTTTTATGCGTTATATGAGAAACAAAGGGTATTTTTACAAATGTATTCATAAAACTACACTTTGAAGTTAATAAGAAATAACTTTTTAACAATAAAATAAATCTAAGTATTAAAAAGTGTCACGTAGTCAATCTCATTTTAAAAATAAAATATGATTTATTATTTTTATTATATTTAATCACTCACATTCTGCTCAAATTTATACGTTTACAATAAAAATATAAATTTGATTAGATTCCAAAGCCTGTTAATGGGATAATTATGGGATGGGAAATGGAACTCCTTGAAAGGACAAGTTTTCGTAACTGTTCTTGGATGGAATTATTTGTAACGCTGACATCCATTCAAGTAACAAGATATTTTACTTTTAACCAAAATTGTATGAAATGCATTCTAATATTATCTTAATTGCTTTCATTTTATATCCGTGAAAATAGTTTTATAGCCTAAATAAATAAATAATACATGAATAAATGTTTGGGGACAATTTTATACAGATCGACCTACTCGTAGCCCCAAACCAAGCAAAGCTTGTAATATGGGTACTAGCTAGCTCTAGGTAGTACTACTTGGCGACGATATATATACGTATAGTATATTGATAAATACATGCTTATATACGTAGAAAACACTCATAACTCAGGAACAAATATCTGTGTTCATCACACAAATAAATGCCCTTACCGGTATTCAAACCCAGGACCATCGGCTTCATAGTTCATAGGCAGGGTCACTGAATGGTCACTACTCACTAGGCCAGACCGGTCGTTACAAATACCTTCCATGGCATCTCCATCCTTTAATGTTTACTTCTAATTATTTAAGTAATCGTCGTATCGTGCCGATTCGTGCCACTAACATGAAAGAAGAGGAAATCCTCTTCTGTTCTCAATCATCGTCATATTAAATATCTTCTTATTTTACCAAATTTGGATTTTTTCATTCGTTCTTTATTCTGTTTAACTTCTTTCTTCTATCCGTCGCCTTTATCTCACTTAAAACGCGCAGTGGGTGCTGTGTGCGGTCTTTTTTTCTATTTTCCCGGATCCGGTCCGGATCCGGTGATTTCAACCGGATCCGGTAGCTTCTAAAATGTGCCAGATCCGGCCGGATTACCGGATCCGCCGGACCGGATTGCAATCCCTACATGCGAGTATAAAGTTCGTGTAACGTTTGGCAGATGCGCGTGTCTATTCGATTGCGCGGCTGCGGCCGCCGCGGCGGCTACGTCGGCGCCCGTGTGCGCGTCCGACCTGCGCTTGTACCCCACGCTGTGCCACATGAAGTTAGAGTCGTGCCGCCGGCAGGAGGAGCTGCGTCTGCGGCCGCTGGCGCTGTGTCGCGGGCTAGAGGTACACTAGCGCCACATGCACTATTCCACTAACCCAGGGTTAACCGGTTACTCCTGGAGTTACCATGGTTTGGCAGTACAATTTAACATGGGCACAGGGCGGACACGCCATACTATAATACCATGTATAACTCAAATTGATTTCGTAATTAAGAATATTTTTTTACAAAACGATAGGCCTCTCGTAGAAGCGGCGTCGCTAGCCGAACTGAGAGTATGTCAGGAGCATGGTATAATAATATACTCCGCCTGGTACTCCATTCCCGTCTTTTCTAGGTCACCTAACTGACACAAGCCTACGTCATCATGCGACAGCGCTATATGATAATATGCGATAGCGCTATATATAGCGGCCATGTTATTGTGACGTAGGCCTGTGTCACTCTGGGAATAGAAGACCATGTTTTATTAGACTATGGTCAGGAGTCCGTCAGAACTCAGTCGCGGGGCGAGGTAATCCGAGTCGGGGCGGGCCGGTGCGTGTCCGTTCTGTATGATAATACTATTACTTATTCTGTGACATGGGTTAACGGCTTAACCGATTAATCGTGGGTTAGAGGGATGGTGCAAGCGGGCCTTAGAGGTGCACTTCAACTCTTTTGTGGTGCGCGTGCCGCGACCGCTGCTGGGGACCATCGAGTGCGCCGACTTCTAGCCGAAGGGTGTCGTGTTTCGGAGGTTCCGGGGCAAACTGCCGAATCCGACACAAGAGCAGACGATTAAACGGAGCCATACCGTTCAGTCGCCAAAATAGTTAAGTTTTAAGTTTAAGCATTTTTCATGTAGGTAGGTATGTATATATGTGGGCAGATACAGAACACTGAACCACTTCATAGAAGTACAACGACAAAGAAGAAGACGTATCGTACCTATGTCGTGTCTGCCTGTGTGTGTGTGTGTGCCTGATATTAATTCTTTCGTGCGTGCTGGATCGGGATCCAGATGTGACGGCGAAGCGGTGCATCGCGGTGTTTTCGCTAGATCCGGATGCACGGATGCATGAAATAGGTGAACGTCAATTGTGTTTAAAATGTGTTATTGTAATGTTACAGTTCCGACCATGTGGAGACGACGAGCCGGTCACTGACGCGGAAGGGCGGCCTGTGGACTGCGGCGGCGGCCCACATCGCAAGGACTGCCCAATCGGCAGTTACTGCCATCACACCACTAAAGCAGCCCGCTGCTGCAGAAAAGGTATCTGACCCTGATTACTTCTTTTCTTGAGAAAGCGCAGATGATTGACATTGCTATTCCCTTGAGCGGTTAGTTCAGTGCTTTGCTGGGTTTATTGCCTGTTTATCAGCAAATGTATAATAGGTAAATACATAATTTCTTTGAACTAAAGTGACGAAATCATATTCATATTTGGGCTTTTAGTCTTGCTACGACTACAATTCAAGACGTCAAGACTTTTTATCACATGATCCAGAAGGTTTCTTTGCTTTATGTAATAGGTACCTAACATAAGTAACGTTCCCGTCAGATGCGGCAAAACATGTTTTATTAATAATTACAATATTCATTAGCTGTGGTTTGATTGTAATAAATAAATGACTATGTATTCTTACAGACAAAACTCAACCCGAGAAAAAGACCTGCCAAGAATCATGGCACGGGTGCTGCGCCGACGGGGTTACGGCAGCGCGCGGGCCCGGCGGCAGCGGCTGCCCGTCGCAGTGCGGCTGCCACCGGCTCGGCGCCGTGTCGGAGGAGTGCGGCGACGCCGGCCAGTGCGACTGCCGGCCCGGCGTCGGCGGCCTCAAGTGCGACCGCTGCGAGCCCGGCTACTGGGGCCTGCCGCGGATCGGGACCGGACACATGGGCTGTATCCGTGAGTTGCTCTTGAACTCTTGTTCGCGCGCGAGCCCGGCGGCAGCGGCTGCCCGTCACAGTCCGGCTGCCCGTCACAGTGCGGCTGCCCGTCACAGTGCGGCTGCCCGTCACAGTGCGGCTGCCACCGGCTCGGCTCCGTGTCGGAGCAGTGCGGCGATGCCGGCCAGTGCGACTGACGGCCCGGCGTCGGCGGCCTCAAGTGCGCCCGCTGCGAGCCCGGCTACTGGGGCCTGCCGAGGATCGGGACCGAACACATGGGCTGTATCCGTGAGTTGCTCTTGAACGCTTGTTCGTGCCATCAATCTGAAACAAATTACGACTTTGTGTGTTCGGAGGGAATTAGATAAGATAAGATTTGGCTTGATGAATGCTGACTCTGAAAAAACACATGTGCCGTAGGAAATTAATGCAAAATTTCCTATGACGCATGTAAATCATGGTGCCTCAAGGTGCTTTATATGTACCTATAAACAAAAGAGTGATGTAAATGTGTCACACGACAAAATAAATTTTAACAAAGCTAGTAGTCCTACTAGAGTGTCCACACAAATATATTAAGCGTCAAATTAGATTAGATTAGATTAGATTAGATTAGATTAGATTAGATTAGATTAGATTAGATATATTTATTTCTTAAAGAAAAAGACACAGTATTTTACACAAAAGGATAAAACAAAGGCTTTCACTAAAAGATCGTCAACTTAACATTAACATTAAAAACAGAAAATTAAAAACATAAAAGAATATTAAATAAATAAATAAAACAATGTCACAAAAACCGGCCAAGTGCGAGTCGGACTCGCGTTCCAAGGGTTCCGTATATTACACAATTTTTAACAATCAGTGCCGGATTAAGATATTTTGATGCCCTAAGCATTTCTAGGTGCCCCCTCTCCCTAGGGTCATCAAGATTACATTGATTTTTTGGTAAATTGAGAGAAGTTCATTGCCGCATTACAGCTGAGAATGGAAATCAGTCACATCATTTTATCACGAAAATTGACAGTGCCGCAGCAGTAATGTTGCAACAGAGTACCTAATGCTGTTGCAGTCGCCACCCCAATGTCACCTTTATCATAGCTTAGAAAGTAATAGAAACGCGAGCGAAGCGAGCGCGGAAATTTTTCGATATAAAAACGCAATATGATAGACAGTTGTACATTTTTACTTTTAGTATGGAAATCAGTCACATCATTTTATCACGGAAGTTGACAGTATTGCAGAAGTAACGTTGCAACAGAGTAATGTTGCTGCAGTCGCCACCCGAATGTCACCTTTATCATACCTTATAAAGTTATTAAAAACGCGAGCGAAGCGAGCGCGAAAATTTTTCGATATAAAAACGCAATTTTAGTTTTAGTCCCAACCAGGCGCGAATCCAGGATTTCATACAGAGAAGGGATGGGACAGTTTTCTATCAGCCTAGCTTCGCATAGGGCTCGATATTTAAGGGTCTCAGCGAGGTTGTTTTCATGCATAAAATATGCAAGAAAGCAGAGCTTGGAATTGAATTGGCGAAGTGTGAGAAAGGCCCAGCTGCGAAAGAGGAAAGCTTGGATTTGGATCCACGCCCAAGTGTAATTAAGGCAGAAGATCAACTTTGCCGTAAGGCAGAAGGCCTCGCATAAGACCTAACGCCGAACCGCAAAAGAGTGGGTTGAAATCGAATCTATGCATGTAATCACGACTCTTCTACTGCGACCGATTGTTTCCCAAAGAATTACGCGCCATTATTTTTGCAAAGTAGCTTTTGGACAGCTAAAAAAATCGTGTGGTAAAAACGATGTGTCTGTCCCTAATTTTAAAATTTGTTCACCTTTTTCAACCTGGCATTTTGGTGCCCCCCCTGAACGTGGTGCCGTAAGCACGTGCTTGTTTTGCTTATTGGTTACAAAGTCTTTATTAATTCAACCATTAAAGTCGACGAGTACAAAAAACTTTGAGCTAGCTCTCAATTTAACATTTTTTTTAAACATTATTTTTAATTTGACCTTACAATTACTCGTAAAGTAGGTAAGACCGTTAAATATTTAAAATGATTATCTTATCAGAAAATTATCACCAATTACTCTAAGAAAACTACTACTCTAAGTAATCCGGCACTGTTAACAATGTATTTTTTATGTGAAACGTGAGTGAAATCTCTTTAAAAAATCCGTAGGGGTCGCATCAAAAACTGTAATTAAGTCCGACTCACGCTTGACTGTACATTTCTAATAGGTTTTCCTGTCATCTATAGGTATAGACCTATTTTATGTATTTTTTTTAAATTTAAGACTTAGTAGTTTCGGAGATAAGGGGGGGGGGGAATGGTCATTTTTTGCCTATTTTCTTGAATAACTTCTAAACTGTTTATTCGAAAATTATAAAAAAAATATATTTGAGATCCTTACAATAAGCTCTTTCATTTGATATGTAACATGATATAGTTTGAAAAATTAATTTTTTTCATTTTTTCATTTACCCCCCAAAAGTGGCCCCCATGTTTAAAATTCATTTATTTACGTTACATGTCCGTATTTGGGTCACAAACTTACATATGTGTACCAAATTTCAACTTGATTGGTCCAGTAGTTCCGGAGAAAATCGGCTGTGACAGACGGACAGACAGACAGACAGACAGACGCACGAGTGATCCTATAAGGGTTCCGTTTTTTCCTTTTGAGGTACGGAACCCTAAAAAGAAAAAAATGTCAATGTAAGTATACTTAGCTAGGGCCAACCTAGATATTGTCGAAATGTCAAAACAAGAAAACCAAAAAAAAACTATATTTACAAAAAATACTAAGTTATAAATAACTTAATCAGATTTTCAAATGAAAAATAAAATAAAAATAAATTAAATGTCAACGATCTTAATAGTCTTAATAGCTAAAAATATTAATGGCCATGTCAGAATTCATATCAAATTAAATGTCACAATAATAAAATAGGTATAAAAGCAATATAAAATTATTACATAATAAATTATTTTTCGCTATATTCTTTAACAGAATATAGCGACTTTTCTATTAAAAGTTCTTTCAGTCCGTGTGCAAATTTGTCATTCGAGGATTCGTTTTTGAGGTTTTAAATGTGCTATACTCGTACTTATTACTAAACATTTCATTTTCAGCTTGTGGATGTTCGGCGTTCGGGTCAGTGCGCGAAGACTGCGAGCAAATGACGGGGCGCTGTGTGTGCAAGCCCGGCATCCAGGGGCAGAAATGCACGGTGTGCTCCAACCACGAACACGCGCTTGGGCCTAATGGCTGCTTCGACCGTACGTACCATTTACAAACATCCCTGTTCGGCATTCAGGTTAGTCAGTGTGTGAAGACTGCGAGCAAATGACGGGGCGCTGCGTGTGCAAGCCCGGCATCCAGGGGCAGAAATGCACGGTGTGCTCCAACCACGAACACGCGCTTGGGCCTAATGGCTGCTTCGACCGTACGTACCATTTACAGACATCCCTGTTCGGCATTCAGGTTAGTCAGTGTGTGAAGACTGCGAGCAAATGACGGGGCGCTGCGTGTGCAAGCCCGGCATTCAGGGGCAGAAATGCACGGTGTGCTCCAACCACGAACACGCGCTTGGGCCTAATGGCTGCTTCGACCGTACGTACCATTTACAAACATCCCTGTTCGGCATTCAGGTTAGTCAGTGTGTGAAGACTGCGAGCAAATGACGGGGCGCTGCGTGTGCAAGCCCGGCATCCAGGGGCAGAAATACACGGTGTGCTCCAACCACGAACACGCGCTTGGGCCTAATAATGGCTGCTTCGACCGTACGTACCATTTACAAACATCCCTGTTCGGCATTCGGGTAAGTCAGTGTGTGAAGACTGCGACCAAATGACGGGGCGCTGCGTGTGCAAGCCCGGCATCCAGGGGCAGAAATGCACGGTGTGCTCCAACCACGAACACGCGCTTGGGCCTAATGGCTGCTTCGACCGTACGTACCATTTACAAACATCCCTGTTCGGCATTCAGGTTAGTCAGTATGTGAAGACTGCGAGCAAATGACGGGGCGCTGCGTGTGCAAGCCCGGCATCCAGGGGCAGAAATGCACGGTGTGCTCCAACCACGAACACGCGCTTGGGCCTAATGGCTGCTTCGACCGTACGTATCATTTACAAACATCACACACTTAGCAATCCTTATTAATATTCATTTAAATGGGAAAATAACTCTGTCTGTCTGTTATCTCTTCACGTTTAAACCGCTAAACCGATTTAGATAAAATTTGGTAAAGAGATGGTGTATCACAAGCCTTAAGGAAGTACTGTAGCGTTTGATGGATTTGTGCGCAATGACAAGTTTTCTTATGTACAGCGGAATCGACCCAACTGCCAGCGACGAGCTGCGAGCACATGGCATGCTACTTCGGCGCGTACTGCGTGGTGCGCAGCGGGCTCGCGCAGTGCGAGTGCGGCGGCGGCGACTGCGGCCCCGCCGGGGCGCCCTCAGTCTGCGGTAGCGACGGCCGCACCTACCTCTCCGCTTGCCACCTCCGCACGCACGCCTGTAGGACGCAATCCGACATCGTCGTGCAGGCCTTCGGCCCCTGCGCCGACGACGGCCCGCACGTTAGGCGAGGTAGTCGCTCCACCGGCAAGCTCACCCTCACGCGCCTCCGCCCCCGCACCCCATCCGCATCTGTATCGCTAGCGCCCGAGCGCTCCGACCCCGGCCACGCCTCCACGGACACCACCGACAGCGGCAAGCCGGACAGCCCCGAGCCCGAACTGATTTGCGTCGACATCCTCCCGCCGGTCGGATATCGTTAGGACGAGCTAGTTCACTACCATTACTCGCACAACACTCATTAAGTATCCGCTAGAAGCACCCGTGTACCTAAATATTAAGTCGTATCGATTGATTAAATTTCCAGAAATGAACAGTGATGCACCATTGCAAACGAATGAAGTCCAGTCCCAATGTGTTCCGAAGCCGACGGCGATGATAGTAGAAGAGGTCGAAGGGGAGTTGACGAATGAGTTTGGGGAGTATTCGATTTATGATGAATTCGAGGACGTAGAGGAAATATATAGAATGCCCCTGTTCGATGGCTTTGCGCGGATGATGGCCCGAACGAGGCTCCCCGCGAAACGTTTTGATATCTGGGCTGAAGTGTCCGCAGTTTGCGACGAAGGCACGCTCCTCAGCGCGGCAGGACCGAGCGATAACTTGTGGCTCGGGTTAGGCGAAAACAAAGCTGTGTTACGTTGGAACGCTGGCAGCGGACCGATGGAGCTGCGTGCCGGGAAAGTGAGATTTGACGGTCGCTCGAAGATTTCTGCTCGACGGTACAAGAAGGATGGGATGTTGCGGATGGGCAAGGCGACCGCGAGAGGCTCGACGCCGGGGCGAATGACTTCGCTTGACGTCGACCCGTTCATCTACATCGGTCGTCCGCCGGAGAATATCACAAAAAGGTAAACATATAAAATGTTGTATTCGCTATTGTGGCAGTGTCGTCCAAGATTATGTAAAATAATTGATATAATTACGAAAACACTAAATTACTCGTCTCTAAATTAGTAGTAGAACCGGGATCAGTTTCTATGAAGGATCAGGAGTTGTCCCCTTATTAAGACGCAGGATTTGTTGGACACTCATGCAAATTGGGTGGTTGGTTTAATGTTAACAGGCTGCCGGGAGCCCCAACGCTGTCAGGGTTCGTGGGCTGCGTGCACCGGCTGCGCGTGAGCGGCCGCGACGTCATCCCGCCGGCGCGCGGGCTCACGCTGCGCGGGCAGGGGCTGCGCGCCTGCACGCCGCGCAACATCGCGCAGGTCGTGTGCCCCTAGTACCTACTATAGTCACGCACACCAAACTAAAACATTTCTGCCGCGCTCACGTTATTCACCGTATGTGAAACTAGCTGAGTTTCACACACGGTTCTATTAGAAAATCGCCACGCAGCTTCTTTGCCAACCGCCTCAGATAAGTGGCAGAACTTAAGCGCGTCAGGACAGGATTACGCCCGCCTACGCCTAGGGTTGGCGAGCATGTGAACGGGCCATAGGAGACATACATAGTGAAAGTGTTAATGCCAGTTTTCTTCATAATCATAACAACATGTTAATATTAGTTTTAGTTAGTGGTTAATACGTTTATTGTGGAAATATCTGCGTGCATTTGTGCATTTTCTGCTACGGCACGGGATAAACCCTGCACATTATTAAGTATTTTTTGTAAAAACAAGCTTGGTTTAACCCTCGTACACACTTAAGTACAGTCAGCAGCAGAAGTTGCTAAGCGGGCGCGGTGTTCAAAATTACCTTGACTGACACGACGTACGACTTATTCTCATAATAAAGTCGCGACAAGATCATTTTGAACACCTCGCCCGCTTAGCAACTTCTGCTGCTGACTGTACCTTTGTACCTTCGATTAACGATGTCTTAGTATGAGAACATATATAAATGTTTGATTAAATTAAATATTTTAAAATAAAACAAATTAGGGACCGAAATGTTATTTATTGTGGTGCCAAAAGCGTTTTACAAATTGGGATTTGGCTAAACATGAGATGAATTGTAAAAGATTAAAAAAATTATCATCTTCTATTTAAATCCAAGTATAATAAATGACTGTCAAATGTAAGCAATAAATAAATGATAGTTATAAAATTAATATCGTAGGTACCTATATCGCTCTTTTAAAGTGACTTTTCTCTAGTTACCTAATTAAAATTATGTATTCTACGTCTACTTACATTTATAATGAAAAATGTGATAAAGTTTATGAATTCTTGTAAAATATATTAAAGTGTGTATCACTATTTTCTATATTCTATAACATATCTAATACTGTGCATTTTTAAATAAAGTGTCTTGTTATTTATAACTAATTTATGTGTAATTATTATTTACTACTTACCTATTCAATTTCCTACATATAGTGTGTCAAAGGACTGTCTAATTTCAAACATAGATAGAGAAAATCATACTCTCTTGTCTTACACTAGTACTAGCACCCAAAAGAAAAGGATGGGTATAGTTTTTTTGTTCCTATTTACTGACAAATTGGTTTGACTAGCTAACTAACTATTATAAGATAAACTAGCAAAACGTGCTATTTAGAAACATCGCCGCGTGCTCGCTGGCGTCCAGTCCAGTCCGCGGCCTAACCTATTGACCAATGACCTATAGCAATAGTTATTTGTACAACAAGAGATCAAAGTTTGATATTTCTTCGAGTGCTTATTTTGAGTCCCGTGCAAGCGAAAGATTCTATAATAGATTCACGAGCGTAGCGGGTATCGCGGCTGCTCGCGTATCTTAGCTGTATACTTTTGGTTTGGTTTGTCTGTATGATTCTACTAGTTTAAAGTATTATTTTTGTTGATTCGTAGAAAAAGTATTGTATGCAATAGTGATATAATCAAGTTTTTCAATCTCGTACCTTACTTAGGCAACTCAGCAAGCTTCGTTGCCTAAACACGGTACTCGACTGAAAAGCTTTCTATTATATCACGATTTTAATTTTTAACAAGCAGAAACGTCTGCGAACGATGCTATTAAGATTAGAATAAATTTAAAAGTGGAAAAATTACTGTCTTGGGTGAGACTTGAACTCACCCACGATTATATAAAATCACGATTATATCACGATTGTATAAAATACTATAGTATATCTTTTTTCTAAACTTAAAATTCCATTTCTAAAAAAAAAGGTTTCATCTTGAGTACTTAAAAAATCTTGTACTGCAGCGACTACCGCGTCGTCGTCTTCAAATTTCTTGCCTCTTAGGTATTCCTTCAATCTCGGAAATAGGTAGAAATCACTAGGGGCGAGGTCTGGTGAATACGGAGGATGCTTAAGGATATCGAACCCAGCATCACGTATTGCAACCATTGCAACGGCGGACTTGTGTGCCGGGGCATTGTCCTGATCGTTTTTCACGGATCTCATTGCGCAATGTTGCTATTTGTTTGGCATATAAAGTGCCCGTAATAGTGGCTCCATGCTCGAGATACTCAATCATTACGACCCCTTTTCCATCCCAAAAAACAGAGCCCATGACCTTACCGGCAGATGGGCCCACCTTGAATTTCTTCGGAGTTGGAGATGATGGCCTTTTCCATGTCATAGACTGCAGTTTCGTTTCAGGGTCGTAATGATGGAGCCATGTTTCGTCCATTGTAATAAATCGCGCCAAAAAAAGTTCCCGGTCTTGCTGTATCAGGTCCAAAGCTTCTTGACAAATCTCGACTCTAGTTTGTTTTTGCGTGTCAGTAAGCATTCTGGGTACCCAACGCGCTGATACCTTTTTCATACCCAAGCGTTCATGTAAAATATTATGCACGCTCCCCGTTGAAATCTTTACATTTTCAACAATAAAACGAACCGTAACACGACGATCCGCCAAAACTAAGTTTTCGACTTTTTTCACAATTTCTTCAGTTACTGCTGTATAGACGTGCGCGCCGCGCCGCGCCGCCATTCATACGCGCCGCCGCCGCCGACTCGTCCACTCGGCGCGCCGTTGCACGGGCCAGTGTTGCCAGGGCTCTGGAGTCATAAGTTACGTTTCGTTTCCCTAAAAGTCACATTTTTGCTGCTCAAGTCACATTTTTATATTATTGTATTGTATGGGTAGGTAAATCGATTTTGTTAGAAGAAATTCAGAAAAAATTATATATCTCAAAAAATCTACTAACCTTTTATGATTTTTCCTCAAAAGGAAAAAACGGAACCCTTATAGGATCACTCGTGCGTCTGTCTGTCCGTCTGTCACAGCCTATTTTCACGGAAACTACTGGGCCAATTAAGTTGAAATTTGGTACAAATTGGTGGAAATTAGTCAAATTAGTGATCCAAAGACGGACATGTACCTAAGTCATGTAACGTAAACAAATGAATTTTAAGCTACTTTTGGGGGGCCAATGAGAAAGTAAAAAAATTAAGATTTTCAATAACCCAAGCAAATTAGAAAAATCTGCGGAAATAATTCGTGTAGTTTTGAAAATTGGTACAGGTATACCTTGTGGTGTCCAGATAAACATGCTAAAAGTCCTCGAGGGTAGGGTGTGTGTGAGGGTGTGCTGAGGGTGCAGGGAGGGTTAAAGGTACCTTTTTTCTTATTTTTGCTCATATCTCGAATATATGTACAAATAACATTATAATTACTTCGGATAAAAGTTTTATCATACAATTTCCTACAAATATATTTACTGATGACACCAAAGTTATGGGTAATCCATTAGTAAGTCACAATATTATCCAAAGCGATTTAGATCGCATAATTCAGTGGACTAAAGACTGGCTCATATCACTAAATGCTGACAAGTGCAGAGTTCTACACATAGGGAAAACAAATCCTAAACTAAATTACTACATTGACTCTGTTCCCCTGCAAGCAGTAGCTGGTCAAAGAGACCTGGGCATCACTGTTTCACATAACTTGAAATGGGACACACATATCACCAAAATCACCAAGAGAGCAAATTGTATGCTGTATATGATCCGGAAAGCATTCCATGTTATTACTAAAGACCTATTTATTAGAATATACAAGTCATATCTTCGTCCTTTACTTGAGTATGCTTTTCAGATATGGTCCCCCTACTTTAAAAAGGACATTACAATGCTGGAAAGAGTTCAGCGAAGAGCAACTAAAATGGTTGCTTCATTGAAAGATAAACCATATGAAGAACGGCTTCAAGAATTAGGTCTTACAACATCAGAGGACAGAAGGAAGCGAGGCGATCTTATTGAGACTTACAAAATCTTGTCCGGACACTACAATGTTCCAAATATTGAGCCAGAATGTAAGGTTGAGAGGGCACTCTAAAAAACTTGTCAAACCTCCGTGTGCTAGTAACCCTAGAAAACACTTCCTGCCGAATCGTGTGGTAAATGTGTGGAATTCTCTACCAGAAACTGTTGTTAGTGCACCATCGGTCAACACTTTCAAAAATAGACTAGATACACATTTTAGAACTTTAAAAAGTGCAAAATAAAATACAAGTGCTTCGATATACACGCATCAGCTCTAAGAGCTGCTAGTGTATCAAATAAAATAATAAATAATAATAAATTTAGTTATGTTTATTTTTACTCTACGTTCAATACTTTAGGAGCTTCAGGCTGTTAAAGCTAAATTAGAGATAAAAAATAGACGAATTAAGAAAACGTCGTTTTTTTCGTAATTGTTCATCATAAACAAAAATTTTAGTTTGGAGTAAGCAAGCTAAGTGACCTGCTGATAAAATATAAAAAAAAACCGGCTTAGAGCATGTCGGGCCATGCTCAGTGTAGGGTTCCGTAGTTACCCGTCTGTCAAAATAGACTATTCCGCAAAAACTCAAAAACAGCTATACCGATTAGGTTCGCTATATTTTTCCTTGAAAGTCTTTACTACGCTATGTTTTTATGATTTTTTTCATATTTTTTGGACCCATGGTTCAAAAGTTAGGGAAATAAAGGGGAAAACACAACTTTTTTTCTTTCAGATCGATTATTTCCGAAAATATTAAGTTGATCAAAAAATAATTCTTGAAGACCCGTATTCGTTTTAAAAAACCTATCTAACGACATCCCACACTATAGGGTGGAAGCGAAAAAAAATTCATCCCAACTTTAATGTAGGGCAGCCACCATAAAAAATATTTTTTTCTAGTTTCTATTATTAAATTTGGCATGAATATATAAATTTGTTACACTGACAGAGTCGTAAAATCAAACTAGAAAAAATATTTTTTTAGGGTGACTCCCCTACATTAAGTGGGGATGAATTTTTTTTTCGCTTTAACCCTATAGTGTGGGGTGTCTTGGATAGGTCTTTTAAAATGAATAAGGGTCTTTAAGGACCATTTTTGATCAACTTAATATTTTCGGAAATAATCGATCTGATAGAAAAAAAGTTGTGTTTTCCACTTTAGTTCCCCTAGCATTTTAACCATGGGTCCAAAAAATATTTAAAAAATCGTGAAAGTAAAACTTAGTAAAGACTTTCAAGGAAAAATATAGCGAACCTAATCGGTTTAGCAGTTTTTGAGTTTTTGCAAATAGTCTATTTTGACGGACGGGTAACTACGGGACCCTACACTGAGCATTGCCCGACATGCTCTTGGCCGGTTTTTTTTTAATATTATATCAGCAGGTCGCTTAGCTTGCTTATCCTAAACTATTTTTTTTTTATTTATAATGAACAATTACGAAAAAACGACGTTTTCTTAAACCGTCTATTTTTTTATCTCTTATTTAACTTTAACAGCCTGTAGCTCCTAAAGTATTGATCGCAGAGTAAAAATGAACATAACCAAATTTTTAGAAAATTTTGTGATAAAACTTTTGTCTGAAGTAATTACAATGCTATTCGTACAGATATTCAAGATATGAGGCTAAAAGAAATTAATCATACACTAAAAAAAATAACTACTACTATCAAACTAAATGACACCGTCATGTCAAGGCAACAAGTCTCATCTTGCCACGACTATTATAATAAACATGATGGTGGATGTAACGTCAAGGTCTCAGTGCAAGTGTCAACTTGGGTGCGTTCACTGCGTTCCTAAATAATACAATTAGCAGAACTAAACTTGTCTAAAATTCGACTAGCTTAAAAAGTCACAAAAATTGCCTCAAAATCGTAAGTCACGCACATGTCACACGAGAAGGCGAAAAGTCACGAAAAATGTGACTTTTGTGACCATCTGGCAACACTGGCACGGGCAACTGCCCGATTCGGGTGGATAATAGTACATTATTGTCGAGGCTCGGAAGTAGCTACTTGCAGGCTGAGGATTCGTTTAATTGAATCCGAAGCCAGCAAGTAGCCTTCCAGCCGAGTCATATATAGTGCTTTTCTCAAAAATGGTGCAAGAAATATAAATATCATAGAAATATTTTACAAAAGCAACTTTCTTAAGTATATATTTTCACAGAAAAAAGTAGAAACAATTGAAAAAATTAGCTTTGCCGCCTTTTTATTTTTTTAATAAAAAAATAGAAGTGTATTTTTCTGCCGAAAATACGCCAACCTATTTGAGACAGCTAAATAGTCGCGGTACTAATCATCTGTTTGGCTGTTTAATGGGCCTGTGCCTTCTTTTGATATGGCCATTTCAACTTTTAAAAAGTTTGGAACTCGACAAATAATGGAATTTGTATGCAACATTGCAGTCCCAAAATCGAGACTGCAATGTTTTTAACTTTTTAATTTTTGACTGACCATAAACTACGCGCTTCGCAACCTATTTTTTAAACGGCAAAGCCGACTTTGCCGTCCATTTTTGAGAAATAGTACATTATTGTCGAGGCTCGGAAGTAGCTACTTGCAGGCTGAGGATTCGTTTTAAACGGACGACCTTGGGAGTCCGTTTAATTGAATCCGAAGCCAGCAAGTAGCCTTCCAGCCGAGTCATATATAGTGCTTTTCTCAAAAATGGTGCAAGAAATATAAATATAATAGGAATATTTTACAAAAGCAACGTTCTTACGTATATATTTTCACAGAAAAAAGTAGAAACAATTGAAAAAATTAGCTTTGCCGCCTTTTTATTTTTTTTAATAAAAAAATAGAAGTGTATTTTTCTGCCGAAAATACGTCAACCTATTTGAGACAGCTAAATAGTCGCGGTACTAATCATCTGTTTGGCTGTTTAATGGGCCTGTGCCTTCATTTGATATGGCCATTTCAACTTTTAAAAAGTTTGGAACTCGACAAATAATGGAATTTGTATGCAACATTGCAGTCCCAAAATCGAGACTGCAATGTTTTTAACTTTTTAATTTTTGACTGACCATAAACTACGCGCTTCGCGACCTATTTTTTAAACGGCAAAGTCGACTTTGCCGTCCATTTTTGAGAAAAAATATTTTTATTCACAACAATTATGCAACATATAAAGAAAATTGCATGTTATTCATAAACAATCTGTTTATTTTGTTGTTTTTCTCTCCTTATTTAGTACCACACCAAGATGGCAATTAAAGTAAACTATTGAACAACACAATTACGCAATAAGTCTAAACTATGTATGTACAAGAACAGCGTGTGCGTGAGTATAATGCTAGTGAAAAACTATAAATAGTTATTTTTGCAGTTTTTAGTAGGTAATACCTAAATGAAAAAATATAGCTACACGCCGGCGCCGCCGCGCCGCGCCGACCTAAAATGCCGGCGCGCCGCCGCCGGCAAATTTTAGGTCGGCGCGCACGTCTATGCTGTAGTAGGGCGTCCGGAGCGGGGGTCATCCATGGTCGATGTTATCCCACGTCTAAATTCGGCGCACCAACGTGCGACTGTCGAATACGGAGGAGCATTATAGACCTTAAAGTGTCCCGTAAATCTAAATTGACTTTGAAAAAAAATTCAAACATGTATTTGATAACGGCGCGCAGTTCAATTTTCTCCATTTTCGCTAACGTACTCAATAGCATCGCAAAGAAATCGCCGTATTTTTTTTAAACAAAAAACAGTTAGTTTTTTTTCATGGCAATCAGCTACGTAGATTAGCTTTACCGGCCAGTATTTACTTTTAAGTTAATAGGCCTGTTGCAAGTAACAAAGAATCATAGAAATAATGGTTTCAACGAAACATATATGTTAATATGATTCTAAAAAATGGCCCAATCTCAGTATAAACTGAAGGATTATTAATATATTCAATAAAATAAAAGTGCAAAATTCTCCAATCGGCCATTTTTACTGAAACGCCAATCAGAAACGTTCCAAACAGTGACGTCATCAATCCATAACATATTTCTTAGAGCAACATAGACAACCTCATTGACCGAAATCTATACGTGGGCACCAAAGAGTTCGAAAGGTGCAAAAAAAAAATTATTTCGCCACTAAACATTTATTACGTCCAAAAATTATTATTACACGATATAAAGTAGATATCTATTTGTTATTATTTAAATAAAATGCTAAATCATACGATATTTCAACAACAAACTTTTTTAATTATTTGGCTGAATGGAACTATCATTGCCATGTTGGCTGTCGTAACTAGAAAAAATGAAAAATTAAAAAGTAAAACCGGCGTTCGGTGATTTTCACTCAAAATTTACATGTATCTAAATAATTCATCTTAAACTGCAACCGTGTGAGAGTTTTTGTGTAAAATGAGTTATTGTGATAAATTTTTGTAATGTATTTATCATCCCTAATAGTAATATATGGTGCTGAATTAACAATATCATTCGGATTCAAGGGAAATTCGTAACTGTAAGTATGTAAACAATATCTACCACCCTACCACCAACTAAATGATGACGTCACAAATGGCATGCGAGGCGTTTTCGCGCGAAGTTTAAACTAGCTATAATAAAATGCAATTATCTATGTCAAATCTTATGAGTAAGTATAACTGAAATATAGTGTTTTTCGGAACTAATACAAGTGTACCGACGATATTAAAAGGGTTTTCAAAATTTGTCATCAGGCCTATTATGCAGTCAGTACGCATTTAACAAATTTAACACATATCAGTGAAAAAATTAGGATCAAAGTCAAATGGCGTTCTCAAAGCTTTAATCATTTGTGTCGAGAGATGGCAGTAAATGTACTGACTACATAATTTACTTTGACAACCACAGGGCCTACTAGTACGGGAAGTAGTGTCATAAAGTGCAAATTTTGGTATCGGATGAATTCACTTAGCACAGATGTAATATACGTAAAGCTAAGCTAATTGAGCCCGGTAGACATCCGCCACCCCCTGGCAGGTAGGCAGGGGGGGCAGTCAAAGTTATTTGTAATGGATTCAAGCTTTCAACTCCTTTCCCATTCATGGCCACGTACCGCTGAGCGTACACAATACGCCGGGCCAGCATACAAACCGTTTTTAGCTAAAACGTATGACTCAGCTTATGGGTCTCGAGCCTGGCGCGCACGGTAAATAAATCGCCGCTTATGAAGCCGGCCAGTTGAACAGCATTATGCAACATTTTTACTAACCACCGTTTTTCTGTGCCTATAAAAAAAAACTAATTACTTATTGCAGTTTGGTTAGGCGGGTTCAAATTCCGGTAATCCATAGCCATGGTCACAAAATACGAAATCACTAAACAGCACAGGAGGAGTATAAAGTCGCCCACGAATAAATCGTGACTAAATAATATTTCCCATGTTACTCCAAAATACATCTCTAATCTATACAATAAAATACATAACTTCTTGAACTCTTGTGACAAATACCACATGAAAGATAATACCGCCGCCTCCGCTCCGATGCATTCCTTGTTTATTGTCCAAGTGTGTCCGATAAGCTTACACCTGGTCGGTCATTTATCTTTGTTTTGGTAAACGCCATTATATTAGTAACAATAGAGAACTTAAAATGTATTATAGTACTTACTTTCTAATCTGCCGTAGAAACCACGATGTTTTAAAGAACTTGTAAATATTTGTCACAAACTATTTGTAATATAAGTTATTAATATTAGTTAGTGATGACTGTTTCAACCGCCTTGTTTTATATTGAAACGAAAAAAAATGAACCTTAACATAATTGTTAGTAGGTAATTGCCTAAGATACAATACAACGATCATTAAATATTATGACATAAAAGTACAGTGGGAGAAAATCCTAGTTGTCTTACCCCTCATACAAAACAAAATATTATAATACTACGGTTTGGTTCCTACAAAATGTGGCTTACCATCATCCAAACAGTAATCGGTTGTAAAATGGTACAATATCAAACAGCGTCAACATGAAATAAGCTTTAAAACCAGCCAATAAAGTTTATATTAGCCTGCTACGGAAACATTAGTAGTTTTTACAAGTAGCGCCAGGCCACGGTGACCCATACCTTGAGCCATGTCAATAACTTCTGAAATATATATATTTTTTGTATTTTTTAAATATGGATTTTTCTGTTTGCTTGCATCGCATATGTATCTAGAATTTCAATATATTTAATACTATATTGCACTGATAGTAAACCAAACTTGAATATTCTAGACCCTGTTTTCATTAAAAAATACGTGTTTATAATTTTTTAATCTAATATACCTTATAGAAATGGTTGTTAGCTTATATGATACTTACGTTATTACATCAAATTACGTTTCGTTTAAGTTTAAATCAGAATTTATTCAAGACTCAGATGTGAGTCACTGGCCCTGCGGAACTGTTTGAGCATGACCCATACGCTGAGTCGCTGGCCCTGAATGGGTTAACCCCGTTAGAGGACGAATTTTTAAAAACGCTGAAATTACTTTTCTTGTATTCTAATAATATGCGCATATAAAAAGTTTCAAGCCGCACACTCGAAAAAAATTTTGGTCTCCATACAAATTTTCAACCCCTATTTCGCCACCTTAGGGGATGAATTTTCAAAAACGCTGAAATAAGTTTAGGTAGTAGTTAAACATGAACCCCATACAAACTTTCATCCCCTTTTTAACCCCTTTAGGGGTTGAATTTTTCAAAATCGCTTCTTATTTCTTGTACACATTATAAATGTAACCTGGTGTGCAAATTTCAACTTTCTAGCATTTGTAGTTTCGGCTGATAATAGTAATAGTTGAATAAAAAAAATAGCAAACCGATTTTGATTTGTGCGTCAATATTTTTATTTTTTTCTATTAAACTGTACATTAAATGTTTAAAATATGAATTCCTCATGCCCGATTTATCTGGAAATGATACCAAACTCGAGGTGGTAGGTAAATAGAAGCCGATAGAAGGCGTGTAACTTTGGATGCCCCCCTGCTTACCCACCAGGGGGTGGCGGATGGCTACCGGGCTGGATTGGCTTAGCTTTACGTATACTTCATCTGTGCCAAGTGAATTCATCCGATACCAAAATTTGCACGTCCCATACATTGGGTGACACTACTTCCGTCACAATACCGCGAAACACGAAAATCGAAAGTTTCTGCCTCTCTATGATTATCACTCTTGCCTATTCGATCGATAGAGAGGCAGACAGCGAAATTTCGATTTTCGCGTTTCGCGGTAGGCCACCTGTAAACAAAACCGCCTTGATGCATAAATGTCACGTAAGGTTTTTTCAACTATCATTACACACTATCCAACTCGCAGCTGTAAGGTTTTTTTAACACCTCGCCCGCTTAGCAACTATTGCTGCTGACTGTACAATAACATTAGTTGCTACCATGGGAATAATAATGTGTTGCGTAGGTATAGGTAGGTATTTGGTCACTTTGGCTGCGACTATGTTTTCGATGTTGATTGTAGGTAGGCACCGTAAAATGGGGTGAGTAGGGATTGCGTGGTAACCACATAGACAACGTTTGTAAAAAACTAAACAAATATTCATATGCCTTACATAATTTGCGAAAAGTAGTAAACCAGTCGACTGTTTTAATCTCTTATCACGCTCACGTTACATCAACTTTGAGATACGGGGTTATATTCTGGGGTAACTGTACTGATAGAGAATTAGTGTTCAAAGCTCAAAAAAAGTGCTTACGATCAGTATGCGGTTTACATTTCATAGAATCATGTAAACCCTACTTTATAAAGCTAAATATTCTCACGCTTCCCTGTCTTCGAAATCGCATTATATGTTAAGTATAACCCTCACCAATTCTCCTATTTCAATAGTTATCGCCATCAACATAAAATACAATCTAGATCTTGTAAAACAGCGTTACTAGCAAAAAGCTTTTTTGGAATGGCACCAAAAATTTATAATAAGCTACCAAAACAAATTTTAAAAATTAATGATTTAACTAAATTAAAAAAAATCGTGTATGATTTCCTAATTACTAAAGCATACTATTCTATTCAAGATTATTTGTCAGACTCAGGAAACTTTATAACCTTTTAATTTGTATTTGTTGTGTATGTTTTAAGACTTAGTTTATAATTGCACGCTACATGTGCTCGCTCTGTAGCTATTTGTGTGCCATGTGGCGAAACATAGTGTTACTATATTATACATGTAAGATCTACTGTTGTACATACCTATGTTTAACAAATAAATAATTTGGAATTTGGAATTTGGAGTTGGGATGCCAAGGGGGTGAGATGGTTTTTAACACTTTCGCAACCAGGCAAAATTTCAAACAATACCCCAGAAACCGACAGTACTCGCTAGTCGGGCAACGACGTGCAACTCAATGCCGCACGCCGCGAACCTGCTAGTCGGGCAAGCGGCGGACGCTCAGGGCTGTGCCAAGTAACTTTCGTATAAGTACGTGGATAAAATTAAATCTGCTGTCTCATCTGTTTAGGCTCCCCGTTTTGTTCTTCTCCTAATTCTAACTCCTATTGATACATACCCGTGTATGCAATTTCACGTAACCAACTAATAAGAATTTTTATTTTGTAATCGCATTAGGTAAAGTAAATAAAAATACAAAGTGAAGTAATAAAATATAATAATCAACTGTACCAACTTTTCGACCACATAATAATCAGAAGACTTACAATTTTTTCTGTTAGTGGCAGTGGCAGCCCTGAGGTAGTGAAGATGCAATGCTTGCCCGCCTGTCGGGCACTTCGGCGTCGCGTGTAGGTTTATAGCTCTTGCCCGACTAGCGGGTATCCCGGCATCTGAGTAAAGTTTACGAGTGCCCGAGAGTCGGGTACGCGGTGTCGAATGTGTTAAATGCTACTGTTACCTAAATAATAATAATATGTACCTATTCGTATTACAAATGGAGCTATAGTGATATTCATAAGAAAAAAAATCGATCCAACAATGTTCCAAAATCACCTTTGTATGAAATCCCATCTCACCCCAACTACGAGGTACTGCGGGGTGAGGAGGGATTTTGTGTTTATCGGTAAAGTTATGAAATGGAACTACCCAATATCATAAAAAAACTAAGATTTTGTATCTGTCCGGAACATTTATTATATACACCATTCAGTTTACATATGTAAAAATAAAATGCTGTATATATATTGTATGTAAATAAATATTTAATTACATGTGGGTTGAATAAAAAAAAAAAAAAACTGCTATCGAGGTTTGAATGTCAGTTTGCTCCGTCCTAACCCCATTTTACGGTACCTAATTTTCGGAAGTATCATAAGTAGGTAAGTGTGTTGTTTGAAACTACACGAAATGTGTAAGTAGGTAGGTAGGTAGGTAATATGAACCTCCATCTATTCCTAAGTAGATATTTTATTTTCACGAGCTTTTACCTTCTAGAGCAAGCCTACCTACAGTTTTACGATTTCAGGCGGTCATTGAAACATTTATTACATTTAAAAAGTCACCTTATAATTTACGCAGTGTTGATACGTTATAATAGAAGTAGATAAATTTCTAGTCGTTTCGCTCGGTTTTCATCGCCGTCGGAGCCCCATTATTTTCTTATCTACATTTCGGCCCCTTTCCTTTATAATCCCTCTTATCGCCGTCTACTTCATAAAAGCCAAGGACTTCAAATTTAAAGCCATTATTCCGTTAGACGAACAACTGAAAGCAAGTCGTAAAAAGTTTATTTTTTCAAAGTTTTTCCTTATCAATAATGAAATGATAATAACAAGTTCGCTCCGTCGTTATGAGCAGGCATATTAATTTAAATGTTGGCAATTGTAGCTTCGGTAGCAGTAGCCTTGTAACTCGTAACACATATTAAAAGTCTTCTCCATTTCAAAAGTAATCAAAATTTTCTAAAAATTTATGAAAAAGTAGGCATACAGGTTCCTAAATAAAAAGTACTTAGGTATCTAAGTATTTCTTCTGATACTTATGTCTAGCTCTAGTGTAGGATTGCCATACCTAACTATGGGGACGTAGACCGGGACATTTGAAGAAAAATCGGGAAAGTGCGAGTCGGACTCGCGCCCCAAGGGTTCCGTAATGGCCCATTTTATATTTTTTTCTTAAAATTGACTGAGTAGATTTACGCTTGACCTTTTTTATAGAATTTCCTGTAACTAGTGGCAATATTGCGAACTAAGAAAATTATGAGTTTGATAACTAATAAATCTTTGTGCCCGTGTTGTGCCCTCTCGAAATACAAACCGGAGTTTCCAACGGTATTTGCACCGAAAAAAATAATTTTCTACAATACTACCAGAACGTATAGTAATTCAAAATATAGTTATACCTACTGAAATCCGGTATAGTAATAACAAAAAATGTTGTATCGTGTAAAACTTGTTTTTTAAACATCACTGTTTAATTCTAGTTAAATGCAATTTAGTACTGCTTACAATTTCGTTGTATATGTAAAGATGCAAGTGTTGTAAATATTAAACGTTTGTCTCGTTTAATATATGCATCGTAACACTAACTATTGATATGTAAAAATAAAGATACGAGTGTACACGTTACAAGTTATTATGTTGTGGTTACTATAATGCATTGTAGTCTGAACGAATCAAACAGTTGTGCCAACACCACGGTGTATGCGCGGGTGGCGGGGGGCGGAGAAAGGAATTGCGCAATTCACAGAACGGCAGCCATTACGCCAGCGTCTTACGTTCCGGCCGGTCGATGTTTTATTTACGTAGATCCTGTCCATAATTTTATTGTAAACTAGTACAAGTGTATAGTATAAGTGCGTGTTGTTTGCGTGTTGCTGACACAGTGAAATGTGCGGGCTCCGATTAAGGAAAAGTCCTCCCGCACCGATGTGGATAAGGAGGGATTCAAACTGGTGGAAAGGAAACGCAAGGCGCGCAGGGCGCCTCGTAAAACTCTGTGTGGCACTGCGGAGCCGGTTAATTCTGGCCTACGAGTTGCGACACCGAGTAAGGCGCTCTACGTGTCTCGCCTGCATTACTCCGCCGGGGCCGACGAGGTGGTGGAGTACGTCCGCCGGAAGACTGGCTACACGCTGAGGGTGCACCAGCTACAGTCGCGTCACTATGTGCACTTCAGTTCATTTGTAGTGCGCGTGCCGCGGCCTCTGCAGGACACCATCGCAAGCGCGGACTTCTGGCCGAAGGGTGTGGTGTTTCGGCGGTTCCGGGGCAACCTGCCGAATCCTACGCCGAGTCAGACGACGCTACGGAGCCACGCTGTTACGTCGTCGCCCAAATCCAATGTTTAATTTGTATGTCATTTTTGTGTCTATTGTTTTCTTTGTGGAGACAAAATGTTTTTTTCTTTTGTAGTGTCACAGTGCCTTGGTTTTACTGTAATGCTGTGTTACTTATTTGATCAATAAAATAAAAAAAAATAAGTGTGTAAAACTTGTCTGTATTTACTTGACTGTATTTACTACACAAATCGTTCAGTTACATATACTGAATACCTTGTTATAACAACAGGACAGGAACGTATATGTTACTGTATTATTTAGTAACCATTAACAGACCGACTAGTTGGGTTTACTAAAAGTCTTATACCCACTACTATACACTTCATAGAATTAACAAATTTAATTTAACAAGAATGGTCTGGTTATGTTTACAAAGTGTCCTGTCGTCACATATACAACAAGACAATATAGTACAGCTAACCAGATTCTGGTTACCAGTACCAGGTTTTTTTTTCAGTGTGTCCCGAAATAATAGGACTTCTAATGGTAATCTAATCAGTTGAGACTGTGCCTATATCAAAGTCGACAAGAAACTGCCGTTTGTCAGCTACTAGAAGAACAGATGGCGGCTCACCCTGCAGCCACATGAGCATGAGCACTCACTTAGGCGTGAGACATTAATTTCGTCATAACAGTCGTTTGCCTAATCGCCTGCCACGCAGTAATATCGCTAAAAGCCACCATTCACGTTCCCTTGCGTCGTTTTGAACGTTCTCGTCGTTACCGAAGACTTTTTCTAAACGAAATGAGATGAAAATTAGGGTGCGAGATTTTGAATTTCAAATCGGGCGAAAATTGGCGGTAGCACAAGTGGCCTAATAAAGAGCTTGGTGTTAACTTGGTAGTTTGAGAACTTGATCGTGTTTTCTTTGGTGCTTTTTAGGGTTGCGCACCGTACCTACCCGAAAGTTGCCAAATGGAACCTATTACTAAACCTTCGCTCTATGTCATCGATGCTGTATCTCATGATCCGTTATAGGTTCATATTATAAATAAAAAAATATCCCAGAATGCGTCTCCTTTTTTAGACAAAATAACAATAACAATTGTACCTTTTGCTGTTACAGAAAAAAAGAGTCCAGTCGGTGCTTTATTAAGGTAAGCTGCAACCACAGAAGTTTATGTTCAATATAGTTATTTACTGGTGCATTTCAGTTTCCATCTTAGCTAAGTAGGTATTTACCTCATTTGGAGACTTTTACCAGCCGTCATTTAAACTCAAATCGAATTTCGTGTGCTGCCCTCGTCCAAGTTCCCTCTTGTTGGGGACCTTGTGGCTGCGTCCTTCGGTTCGCAGTAGGTATTCACTCAATAATTTTTTAAAGTGTGTGTGTGTGTGTAGATATACGATCGTAATTAGGTCGCGTATACATAGGTTACCTTTTGTTGGTACTTTTGTCCCATCCCTATTCCACTATAAAAGGAAACTACAACATCAACTCTCGAATGTTTACGCTCAGACTGAAACGGAAATTGTAATATCAATTTTAAACAGCCTAGTCCTCGCTTTATCAGTCTTAATTTTCTGCGTTGCAATCTCGTCGCTTCCAGATGCACATAAACAGTAAATAATAGGCGGATTTGTTCGCTGAGCCGAACCAATGCTCCTGAAATGGACTAGCTTTACGATCCCGTCTGCGAGCTCCGAATTTCAATGACGAAATAATGCTGAATGAGTGAAATATGAGGGTACATGCGAGGTTACGGATCAATATCATCTTATGTGGGACGTTAGGTATGTTCAGTGTTAGATTTCCTGTGTTAGGAATTCGATTTCGAGTTGAATCGGTGCTGGAGCACGCCTATTGTGTTGACGGTGAACTTATATCCTGTATGGGCGCAAGTTCTAGGCAACTATGTCAGTATTATTTGCAATTGTAATACTCAGTACATCGAAATCATCGCACTACCGAAAGGACTTAGTAGTAGTAGTAGTAGTACCTACCTAGTAATAATTCACTTTGTTGTAGGTACACAACACAGCGGCCGTAGCACGGTCGCATTTTTATCACCTGTCACCATGCCTGTCACGCTCTAACAGGTATGTAAGTGCGAAAGTGACAGGCATAGTGACAGGCGATAAAAATGGAACCATGCAGACACCGCAGGTTTAAAAAATAAATTACAGTTATTGAGAATAATAATTACAGTATTAGATACAGTGGAATGTTAATGTTGGTTTGGTTTTCGAACCTCCTAGAAACTAACAAGTGTGCCGAAACTACATATAGCCTTTTCACTGCAGGTATGTAGATACATTTATTAGAAAATCTAATTATATTTTGCAAATAAGACTAATTGCATCCGTTGTATCGACAATACTCGACGAAATTATTAACATTATTACTCAGCAAAGAACAAGCTTCATTTATGTTACTAATGGCCTGCTGCAACTGGCCCTTAATATCACATGTCGTTATGTAGCTTACAAGTCTTACAACATTGTCGTCTGAAGAGTTATAGTTTCGAGTGGTATTAGACATGACAGTGTAATAGTTGATATTAGATACGCACACTTGGTCTCATCCCTATAGTTTACTTCGTCAATTGGCACTTTGAATTCGCTTATACCTTCTTACACGTGTTAACTTTGTCCATCGGGTTATCTAGATTAACAACAAAGTAGTTATTTGTACGTGCTTGTAAACTAGTTATCAAACGAGCTGGGAAACAATAAGTAGGCGTATCTCGGGCGTGTAAAAGGTAAAGGGTCGGTGTCATGGGTCGAATTACAGAAACGGTCGGGTGTAACAAAGGAAAGTTTATAAGAGGTGTTACTGCTAGGCGCAGTGTCGCGATTATGGGCTTATCTGCACATAGCTTTACCTTAGTTGTTGGCATTGTTGGAAAACCTCTATTACTCCCATCACATTAAGTGTGAACAAACACACTGTCTCTGGCGTTGTGGGACATTCTGGAAAAACACTATAATAATCATTATCGGAGCTACCCAAAAAAGGCGCAGTACTTAGGCTACCCGTAAGATGTTTTTTTTTACTCTGTTATGTCTATAATTATTATTTTTCCTCGGCCTGCAGTAGTTACCTAGACTCATTAAAATTGTATCCTAATTATCAGCTTATCTGTATATTGCAGATATTTACTTAGCCAGCCCTAGTAGCACGGTCGCATTTTTATCATTTGTCACCATGCCTGTCACGTTCTAACAAGTATGTAAGTGCGAAAGTGACGGACATAGTGATAGTCGATAAAAATGGAACCATGCTGAGCCAGCAGGTCATAATAAGTTGTGTCACAAAGATTTTTACTGATAAAAGAGTTATAGGTAAGTATAAGGGATGTAGAAGGTAGGTATAAGGGATCTGCCCTTATTATTCATATATATGGGTTGAAAGCTTATTTAATACTGAATTACTTAGAATATAATTTTACGTAATTTGTTGTCTCAGTTTTGCAAGATTCTATGTAATATTCGGAATAAAAAAACATGCAAAAAATACGCCACCTTTCAAGGTGATTTGATCCCTATTTATTTATTAGGTATCCTTTTTACATGGTTGAATTAATCCTACATAAAACAAAAGCTGGATCTTTTGTCTTTCTTAAAATATATAATTTGTGTCCTGTTAGAGATTATAGGACTCTTACCCACCGTATGACGAGAAACATGTGTAGGTATCACTTTCACATAAAAAGAATCTAATATACTTACCTTAGAAATTTACATATATTTTTTCACCGCGACAAATTTCAGCCCTTTGAAACTATAAAATATAATATAATATGTAGTTCAGTTCAGTGAATTTCCAAAGGAATACACTCTAAACACAATCCTACCGTTGATTTCCTTTGATACCTATATAACAAGGAATCATTTTACTCGTTAAAAGGATTGCTCATTCTTTAACCCGAGTGCATAACGACGATTGTGGCAGATCATCGTAAACATAACAAAACTAGGTATATTATGAGAATTGTGTAAGCACCAGTACTAGAATCCACGACATAATTTAATATACCTATACCGGTAGATTGTGTAGGTAAAGTCAACTTAGGGCGCACGTAATGTGCGGTCTGGTTGAAACAACCGGTGCCAGGACAGGGTACTGGTTCAGAGCGGCGGCGGAAGAACGTCTAGTACGTCAACGGCGGCGCTCACAAGCCTAGTTAGCAGGCTTACTGTCCACTCACCAACACGCACTGGACGAGCGTGGTGGGTTAACCGTCCAATCCCCTCAAATAATGAAACGTAAACCCAAAACTCGGCCCCAAGTGCCTGGCAGCTCCAGCTGCGGTGCTGCCGATGACGGTGGGCGGCATCGCGCTGGAGTACGGGGTGCTAAGAATCCCCAGGCGGCGATACCTCCCAACCGTCAAATGAATAAAGCAAACGTTAAAAGGAATACTGATAAAAAGCTAAACATTCTAACATACAATGTCCGCACTTTAAGAACGGAGGAAAGACTTTTAGAATTAGAAAATGCTCTTAAGAACATCTCATGGGATATTGTCGGACTGTCTGAGGTGAGAAGAGAAGGGGAGGACATTATTGAACGCGAAGAAAACATATTTTTCTACAACGGAAAAGCTGGTGGTCTTAACGGAATTGGCTTTATGGTTGCTAAACGATGGAAAGCCAACATTCAAGAGTTCATTGCCTATTCCGAGCGGATCGCTGTGCTGAAGTTTCGTGCCACAGCTAAGGAAACCATTACCATCATTCAAGTATATGCCCCCACTTCATCGCACCCGGACGAAGAAATAGAAGAGTTTTATGATTTACTCAACAGAGCCTGCGATGAGCACCGTGGTACTTGGAATATAGTACTCGGTGATTTCAACGCAAAACTTGGGACAAGAGAAGAACTGGATAATGATCGAATTCTAGGACCTTATGGTTTGGGAAACCGAAACGAACGTGGTACCCGCCTTATCCAGTTCGCTTTTGGACAAAATCTAAGTATCTGCAACTCTTTCTTTTACAAAAAGCCCCACCGCAGATGGACTTGGATTTCACCTAACGGTGAAACCAAAAATGAAATAGATTTTATTCTTACATCCACCCCAAGTAAACAAATTGTACAGAATGTGGAAGTTATTAACAATATACAGTATAATTCAGATCACAGGCCCATCCGAATCCGACTAAAGTTTAATTCAAAAGTTTACCGACATATTAAAATAGTAACCAAAATTAAGAAACTAGATAAAGAAGTTCTCATATTGAACAAAGACCGTTTTAACCTAGAATTACATAATGCCTTTGACTTATTAAAAAAAATACCCGGATACCGACGACGTAGACCAAGAATATGTCAAAATAGAGAAGAGTATTAGATTCGCAAGCAACACCATTAAAAAGCAGAAACATAAACTTAAGAAACTATCCACTGAAACCTTAAATCTACTTAAACAAAGGGAAACACACCGACTTAATATTACTGGCACACAATACAAATTAATTGACAGACAAGTAAAGCGGAGCATTAGAAGCGATATTAGAAAATACAACAACACATTAATACAGACAGCATTGGAGAAGAATCGTTCCTTAAAAATTGCTAAACAGGGCATGTCGAAAGGCAAAACTTGGATAACCTGCTTGCAAGATGATAGAGGCGTAAAACAAGGAAGTCGGGAGAAAGTAACACACATTTGTACTAGCTTTTACAAACAGTTGTATTCCGACCAAAATTTTGTTGAACCTACTCTCAATTACTCCTGTCCTGATTCCATCCCACCCATTACTGGCTACGAGGTTCATCTTGCTCTCGCAAAGATGAAATACGGGAAAAGCCCTGGTGAGGACGGCATTACGACTGAGGTACTGAGAATAGGAGAACCTACACTCTTACCGCATATCACTAATCTATTCAACTCCATTTTAAAATCAGGCAATATTCCCGAAAAGTTCTGTCATTCAAACATCATTTTACTACACAAGAAAGGAAATAAATCGGATATCAATAATTATAGACCCATTAGCCTTGTTTCGCACCTCTATAAAACCTTTATTAAAGTAATTGAACATCGTATCGCCGGCAAATTAGATAGTAATCAACCTCCCGAACAGGCCGGGTTCCGACCAGGTCTTTCTACCACAGACCACTTGCAAACCTTGAACCAGATCATTGAAAAGTACCATGAATTTCGCATCCCTCTTTATTTGGCCTTTGTAGACTATAGTAAAGCTTTTGACAGTATAACCCACACATCCATAATTTCCGCACTCCAGAACCAAGGCATAGATTCCACATATGTACACCTTATCAGCAACATCTATACCTCCAGCACCGCCTGTATCAAATTACAGTCTCCTGGACCGTCTTTCAACATAAACAAAGGCGTCAAGCAAGGCGATCCCCTGTCACCCAAGTTATTCAACAGCACCCTTGAACAGGTGTTCAGGAAGCTGGCGGCAGGATGGGAACACAAAGGAATTGACGTCGGCGGAAAGCAGTTAACCAATCTGCGTTTCGCCGATGACATTGTCCTGTTCTCATCTACAGCTACGGAGCTCCGCGTCATGCTGCAGGACCTAAGCAGGGCAAGCCTTGAGGTTGGATTATCAATGAACATGTCAAAGACCAAGCTCATGACCAATAGTGCACCAATATCAGTAGAAGTGGACGGGAGAGAAGTAGGATATGTCCATGAGTATATATACCTGGGCCAAATAGTCTCCTTCCAGGCACGGCAAGACAAAGAAGTCGCAAGACGGACCGAGAATGCCTGGAGGAGCTTTTGGTCCATGAAGGAGCACATGAAGGGAAACCTACCTATATCACTTAAAAGAAAACTCATGGACGTGTGCATTCTCCCCATCCTTACCTATGGAGCACAGACTTGGTCTTTGACAAAGGCTCAGAAATCCAAACTCAAGGTTTGTCAGCGAGCCATGGAACGTAGTATTCTGAGCGTGAAATTAACCGATCGCATTAAAAATACAATACTACGTTTCAAAACTGGAATAACTGATGTGGCTGAAACTGCCGCCAAGCTCAAATGGGATTGGGCAGGACACGTCAGCCGTATGCCAGAAGACCTGTGGGCCAAAACAGCCACCCGTTGGGTACCACAAATTGTAAGGCGTCACGGTAGACCTCGTCGGAGATGGCGGGACGAGCTTGACGCTTTTGACAGAGACTGGTGGGAGACTTCTGCGGATAGGGATACGTGGAAGAATAAGAGGGAGGCCTTTGCCCAACAGTGGGACAATATGGGCTCATAATAATAATACCGGTATTTTCCAGCAGGATTCCCTCACCGATTACACGTTTAACATAATCGCATAAAATCAAATTAGCATTACAACCATACTGTGTACCAATTACAAGTAAATGGAATTTAGCGTTTAAACATGAAAGCGTTTGAAATACCTCGGTGCGTGCATAATAATATATCGCGGTGTTTATTGCGGCATATTTTCATAGGAAGCGCCTAGTCGGCGACATTGTTAGAATTTTCAAACGGGTTAATATCAAGAGGGCGGAATGTTTAATTACCGCCGTGACACTCGGCGGAGACAGTCGGCTCACGGCATTGATTCTCACAACGTGGAGCATTTTCCCTTGGATGAGCCAGTCAGTATATGTGAGCCCAGTGTGTCTAACATACCTACCTGACTCCTCATCAGCGCTTTCCTTGTTTCATCCTTTTTTTACAATTCCTTCAACAATCTGAAATGGCCACCCATTGCGTAACTAGTTTTTTTGTATAATTATGACCCAAGAGACAATAACAATATGTATTACCTACGGCTTATTAGAAAAAAAAAAAACAATTCAGAGTATGATCTCACAAACCTTTGTTTTTTCTGGTTCGGTTTTATGTCTGGTCATTTCTGGTTCAGACACTCACCGCCGCAGATTAAGGATTTCGAAGTCTAATGGTGACATTCCATTTGTAACTGCAGCTGCAATACTGTCAATTTTACTATGGAAATTGACAATGACAGCGACGCGTTCAGTACCGGTAGTGCAGCTGCGGTTAGAAATGGAATGTTACCATAAGATAAAATGCTGGCTGTACGTAGGTATATTCTCGGCAAGTGATAGGAATATCGGTGCAGTTCCCATCTTGCAGGTGCGGTTGTTGTGTGCCGGTTATGTAGTTTGCTTATGTCAGAGTTTATGCTTGCCTCAGTCAGTTTTCATCTGTAATTAATGGGAATTAGTAAGCAGTTTTTATAAGAAATTAGATGTTACCTGGTAGGTATTCATTTCTTAATGTTATATGTAATAACTAAATAATGCATATATTGCATAATATTTGTTCTTTCTTTCTGTTTATATGGCACTATATTGCTAAATAATAATATGGCGCTATTTTACTACACTCACTAGTCTGACCCTAATAAATGGCCCCGGAAAATTGCTATTGAAATCGTTGACTGTTTTCCGGGACTAGTTCTTCGTCTATCTAGTAGCCAACGAAACCTGAAATTAATCGTGATGAAAATACTGACACTAGAGAAAGTACGACAAAAGAAACTGTTACTATTGGAGCCAATAATTAACTGAGTTGCAAACATGTATTTGTTAATATCTTTAAGAAACAATAAAATCATTTGATGATTACTTAGAATTCATTCCGAGTGGGAAGCTGTAAGAGCAAAATTATGTACCTACCTAGCAAATAAACGTCTACAATTTCCATAATAAAGCGCGTAAGTGATCTCATAGATTCACTCTTAGTAAGGAATTAACGCTAAAGCCACGACAATTATTTACGGCTCTTCCCGCTCGGAATTACAGCTCGCCGCGCCTTTTATGTATTCACGGGTTATAATTCGCAAGCACAGGATTATTTGAAAACGTAAACGTAGGTGCGGTCATATTTCACAGCGCGGTCGGGTGGCAGTTGCGAAACTAATCGCTGCAAACATGTCGGAAATTATCCTGCTGTAGGCTGTTCGTATTGTAGACGCACAGCTACGATCTGCGAGCTCGTTTGGGATGCACTGACGGAATGCATTATGGATTCCGGATTTATTTCAGCCCAATTGTCCCGGCATACTGACAAATTTTAGCTGAGCTGCGCTCTCTATGTGTGCGCCAATAGACTGTGCCATTCGATATTTATGGACCCGTTTTTGTTATTTATTTTCAACAACGCTAACCACCAAGATTTTATCGAATGGCAGGTAAATCTGCCGCTGAATATGGAGCGTCAGCAATAATAAACTGAGGTTGTTACGACGCATCGTTGGAATGAGTCGTACTTACCGCGCGGCGAATGATCAAGTGTCAAATAGCGACCATTAAATTTGGATAACGCGGCTTACGTTTATATTTCGCACGTAATCCCCTCGCCTGTAAAATATGGCCGTCAGTAAATATTAAACTCAGCTATAATTTCGCCTGTGTCAGTGTCATAAATATTGTCCAGAGATTTTCATATTAATTGCAACTCCACTAGGACGCCTTTGTACCCATGAATTTTAATTATTTGACGCTTACGTTGACGTCGTACGTACACTCTGGTTTATGTGTCAGCGCCGAAATCAAAATAAATTCATATTTTTGGAAATGAAATTCATAGCTCAATATGATACCTGACCGACGAGGGCTATGTTACGTTAGCGATCATTAACATTATAGTAAATCCTTGTAAAATTGCACAAGATCAGTGCCGGATCCCAGTCTCAGGTGTCGTTCCGGCTGGGCGCGGTAACAGATAGTCTTAATTTATAGCCTGCCCTCGGTCCAAGAATGTGTGCATAGAATATCTATGAAAAATGTGGTCTCCTATCGTTCTACATAATCCTAATTCTGATTTAGTAAAATGACTTATAAGCATAAGCACATCTCACGGTTCAAGAAGCCTATTTAGGTTAAGCAAATCTTCTGTAATTGATTGTTGTAAATTGTATTTCCTCGGAAATATTTGTGTAATCGCAAAAACGGTGTAAACATTAGAAGTACCACAATCCAATTAATTAAATCCTGATGTCGTTTGCGATATCATAATTATTATAATTAATGAAATTATTTTCTTTTCCTGGTAACAAATTGGAATTTAGGAAGGATCATAATTAGGTAGTTAATTTGTTACCTACTTGTTACTCATTCTCAATTACCTACGCAGCGGACAAAGTTATGGGTAGTGGTTATGGCTAGTAATACTTCTTCGTAATCCATAATAATAGCCACTGTTTCAGCCCCCTTTTAATGATATATGTAGTTATAACGTTCTTAATCGGATTTGGGTAATTTTTGGAAGTATGGTATCATTTTGAAAATTTTACTTGGGCGAATTGTAGTAGTAGTAGTAGTAGTAGTAAAATACTTTATTGTACAAAAAGAAACATAAAACATGAAAGAACACACATCATTAGTACAAAGGCGAACTTATCCCTTTCAGGGATCTCTTCCAGTTAACCCTTGAGCAATTGAGGGAGAATTGGAGAACGGTAGACATAAAAGCTGTACTAAACGGCATAAAGATAAAATATTTAATATTCTACAAGATAGGTAAACCTATATCCTACTATAATTATGTATATACAAAGTATGGGATATGAAATATAACAAACATGCAAACAGCTATATATATTTAAAATATATAATACATATAATACATATATACTAAAACTACCTAACCGCATACATCTTTTAGATTGAAGTTCCGTCAGAAAGCCATAACTTTTTTAAATTCGCCTTTAGCGATGCGACCGATTGACACTTTCGAAGAGAAGACGGTAAGGAATTCCATAATTTGACAGAGTACACAGTAAAAGACTTGTCATAGGATCGGTGTTTGTGTGGCGGGATAGCCAGAGAGAGATCTGCACTGGAACGGAGCCGGTGCTCGCTGCCGTCTGCTAAAAATTTAAATCTCTCCGAGAGATAAGGGGGAGAAGAGGGAGAGAAAAGGACGTTAAAGAGAAGGGAAAGTACATGAATGTCTCTACGACGCCGAATGGGCAGCCATTTGAGTTGGGAGCGGAAAGATGAAATATGATCAAATTTGCGTAAGCCAAAAATGTATCTGATGCAAACATTTTGCAAACGCTCAAGCTTGTCAAGTAGTTCCTCCGTGAGATCCAGAATTGTCACTTCTAAACGGGCCATATTTTCAGGGAAATGTGTGGCTAACCACTAACGGCCCGATTCGGAAAATGAATTAGATTTCTACTAGACTTCAACAAGTTACGATACGGATAATTTAAAAATATTTGTACTTAAGATGTCAAATTTGACGTTACCGCGATTCTGCAAGTCCTCTTGAACGATTTCGACAAGTTATGACTTAGATATCTTAGTCACATCTAGTCGATATCTAATGTAGATCTACTTGATCTCTAAATCGTCTCAAGATCTTGTGATTATCTCGAAATCCGAATAGGCCTGTAAGAGCAAGATGTCAATAGGTACTGATCACAATATGGTAGGTACCTAGTAAAAATTGTGTCCTTCTAGAAGCCCTAGTTTACTATGTCAATCTTTAATTGCTTTATATGTGTTACCCATTTCCTTTGCACACACCACATTACAAGGTACACAGTACACACCCATAATCAAGCACATTCAATCATCTTTACGTTCGCCGGGGGTACACGCACATTACGCACGAGCACCGTGGGCGGAATCTGCAATCATGATTATGATTTAAACCCTGAGTGAAATGTGACGATCAACGTGAAAATTTGATTTTGCGCTAAGTCGTCCTACCTTTGAATAGGTGTAAGTTTCTATTAAAATAATTCTGAGCTCATTTGACGTTGGACTGGGGTGAAACTTTTTCCCAAACTTGAAGAAAAGTAAAGAGAAGAACGTTTACATAAAGCTTGTTATTTTATTCATATCTACGGCGAAAAGAAAACTATTTTTATACCCACTATAAATAATGAACAGAATCAGGCGTTACTTTGCGGAAATCCATATTAATTAAATACAAAAATATTACTTTGCTAATCCGCGAAAAGTAAACAAAAAAACAGAAAAGCAAAGCTTTTCGCGGATTAGGAAAGTAATACTTTTCTATTAACCTAATAGAAAGGTGTTTATTTATACTATACTGTAAAATTGAATTTGTATTTAATTATTAACAAGCTCTCCAACATCTTTAACATCACATTGATCACAGCTGCATTACTGTTGCGACATTACCATACCCCCGTTTAGCGGGTGCCATTAATATATTAGTCACGGATTGAATGTCATAATCGCGGCAATAATGCAGTGGCAAACATCACCCATTTTATCAAGGAAATTGACAGATACGGCGACAACATGAACGCAGCTGCAGTAAGTTCGCAACAGTAATGCAGCTGCATTTGCCACCTGAACGTCAATTAACAAATGCTTAGTAGTTAACTTACCTAATTACGAATCCCTGGGCGTATATGCTGCGCTGGGGTTTTTATTTTATTTTTATAAGCTTTTCACTTTAGAAGGTGCCTAGCCTGTAAGTTGTTTCATATCAACGGCGAAGAGAAAACTCGTTACGAGCTACGCGGAGTCTATCGCATGTATAGTCTAGTTTATTTATTGATATCGTTTGTACTATATTACGTTTATAGAGACATTTGGGTAACAAATGGACGTTCTATAGACGTGGAAAGGAAGCGTTAGTCGGTTCCGCGACAAATCAAGATGGTGTCGGTGATAAACGTCGCATCCAATTGCCGGGTGTCCTATTACAAGGTGCGTGGTGTTATTTACGCGAGACCAATCAGTATGGAAATATGTGGGGTAAGTGAACGATCTGGAGTGAGTGGGTGCAAGACGCGAGCGCGGCGCAGCCTTCGGCGCGAGTTGCGCTCGAGCGCACGCTACCACTCAACCCTTGATCTTTTTTGATAACGAAAAATGTTATGACCTACTGAACCTTCCGTACTTGTTTATTTACCCGAGATGCGGGCCGTCGCAGTGTTTGTATTGTTGACGCTCATATTTGTGAACGTCAACATGGACGCGCAATTATCGGTCGCAAGAGTGCTTCACAGACAACAACGATCCGTTCCGTTCAGCTGTAATAACATTGTTTACAATAGAGTATTTATGAAACGGATTACTATGTCGTCGAAATATATATTTACCGGGAGAGTGTACGATGTGAAAATTGGTTATAACGATACGCGGACTTATAAAGTGACGATTCGGAGAGTGTTAAAAGGTGATATGAACGACGTTGGTGTGATGGTTAGGTTTGGCGCGGCGAGCGCGCTGCGTTTCAGCGGGGCTACTGTTTTAGTTGAGAGTTCCCGCCAATTCGACTGTCCGCCGCTGCGCATTCGGACCTACGCCATATTTCTACTGGAAAAGATGCGCGGCAATGGAAAACCTTGGCTGGATTTAGTCGTCGAGCCTGTGCCGCTGACGCTAAGGAATCTGGAGATAATCGAATCAGCTGTGAAAGGCAAGTGTATTTATTTTTAGGCAACATTTAGACCCGTAGATACAATTTTATAACATTTAGAGAAATGTAAAATTAACTAAAACAGATTTTATTTAAAATTAGAAAATATTTTAGTCGTTTTACCTACACTGTGTTTAAATTAAAATACTTACCGTTTTTTTTCTAATTCCCTTATATTATATGTGCCCTATAGTTCGTTTTTTTTAGCATTAGAAAGAACTTCAAAGAAGGTAAGCGATCTTGACATGTCTTTTAATTGAAAAACGCTTTTTAAAAATCAGTAATTATTACTTATGAAAGCAGAAGAATATAAATGATAATACTAGATTCATAATTGTTACATATTTGCTGTAACTTATTTTTAAAATGTGTATTTCAATTAAAAGACACATCAAGATTGTTTACCTTATTTATAATGCTAAAAAAAACGAACTATAAACTTTGTAAATAACATAATCCTAAAACTTCTAATACGTTGATAGATTTGACTGTTTCTTTTATAAATATACTAGCTGACCCGGTGAACTTCGTATCACCTATCTATATTATGTCTCCTTTTGGCACGTCACGGATTAGCCTGGCCGCACACGCTCAGAATTTTATGTAGGTACTGATTGACATGATGTGTAAGCGAGACAGCACCATGCATTTGTAGAGCGACGTCCCGATCCCACCTGTCATTCCGTACGGAAACATAATGAACATTCCGAACGCCTGCAGCCAGTCCTGAAAAAAATTGTTATCGATGAGTCCCTATACTATTTAGGGTGACTTTAAATTGGTAATACAAAATGAATGTTTTACATATATCTTCCCTTCATTAAGCCCCTCAATTAAGTCTCATGCTTTTAAAATAATTAAAAGTATTTTTTCACACCACCTATTCGGAAAAGAGCTTTTTCTTCCCTGCTAGGAGGGATCAACGTGGCACTTTTCTTCCCTGCTAGGAGGGATCAAAGTAACACTTTTCTGTTCTAGCACACTATTTTTACATTTTTTTGCACATTATTTTTTTAGCTTAAATAACCTGTTTAAGCATCAGATTGTGTCAATACTAAGATTTTTTTATTTTCCTCATAGTTGATGTGAAAAGCAGTATGCGTCACACGGTATCAAAATTATTTCGTCTTAGGCGTTAACACTTGAATCCCTCATTACTCTCAGGATTCTACTTTAGAATCCATCGCTTCATTCAGGATTCAATGTACGCCCTTGACGGAAATATATCATTTTGATCCCTTGTAACACAAACTACTATTTTTTTAATCATCCAATTTTTTTAGGCTTCACATTATCCTAACATAATAATTAACAAAGAATAAATAATTTCAAATGAACACTTTCCTTTTTGGTTATCAAAGTATTTATGAAGTAAATGTGTTTTGATTAGTAATTGTCACTTGTCAATTGAAAATTAGATTTTCCGCAAATTTTGATTTTACAATAAATTTTTAAATAAAACAAACTTACCTGAGAAACGTGTTTGCTACAAAAGGTGCAGGAGCAAAATTTGGAGAACCTCCATTTCCAGCAAGATTGTGCGCCAGCACAGTTAACTCTAATTAGTGTGCGATATCATTTAGACCAAGAGTTCCCTGCCAGATGGATTGGACGCAACGGCCCAGTCGCATAGCCGCCTCGAAGTCCCGATCTTCGCACGGGAATTAAATACCCTCGATGAACTTCGCCAAAAGATAATTGAGGTGTTCAATTCTGTGAAACCAATGAATTTATTCTTGGCAGACTAAATAATCTCAAGAGTATTCATAAGAATCAGATTTATGTGTCCAGAAAAGGGGTGGTCATTTTCAATACATCTTAAAATACGTTTAGTTAAAGTAGGTGCAACACTTATCTACTTATTGAAAGTGTTGAAACGTAGGTCTTGTTGTGTGTTACATTCGGTAGCTAGATTACGTATATTAATAAATGAATAAATTTAAATGAATTCGCTTATTATTAACCATAGATTGGATCAGGGTACTTAAAACTAAACCGCTTAACTTAATGCCAGTCCAGACGGGAACAGTCTTGCTCCAATCTGATTAAATTGTTTGATCAAATCAGGTGGTGTGGTGTGGTTGCAAACTCCATTTTGCTTGCCGGTTCCCTTTTATTCGATTGTAAAGGCCCCAGTACACAATGGGCCATCGCCGGCCACTCCAAGGGACGCAGCCATGCGGTAGAATGAGATAGCAATATCACTTGCTCCCTCTAACGCATAAATGCGTCCCTTGGAGTGGCCGGCGATGGCCCATTGTGTACTGGGGCCTTAAGATTATGACCGATAAAATAGAGGTGCTAACTTCAAAATCTGTTCTTATTTCTTGTACACATTACAAAATGTAACCTGTAATGGTGTGCAGATGTCAACTTTCTGACATTAATTGTAGTTTCCGTTCTGCGTGATGATGATGAGTCAGTCAGTCAGTCATCCAGGACACGTAAATTTAACGCTGTTTTTTAGGGTTCCGTACCCGAAGGGTAAAAACGGGACCCTATTACTAAGACTTCGCTGTCCGTCTGTCTGTCTGTCACCTGGCTGTATCTCATGAACCGTGATAGCTAGACACATAGACAGCTGAAATTTTCACAGATGATGTATTTCTGTTGCCGCTATGACAATAAACAGAACAACATAAATATGTAAGTAAGGTCCTATACAACAAATGTGATTTTTTGATGATTTTTGCGTAATGGAACGGAACCCTTCGTGCGCGAGTCCGACTCGCACTTGGCCGGTTTTTTTAATCCTGTTGGCACCTCAGACGGTGGCGAGACACTCCTGACTTCGGGCAGGGGTGCGAAACTCCTGACTTCGGCCAAACTCGGCTCCGCGCGGCTCAGCATTGCTCCGAGCAATTATTAGGGTTGGCACCACTTGACTTCCTTTGGCGTGCACGAACACAGATAAGATAATCACTTGAATTTTGACAACCCTAAATAGCCGAAAGGGATAGTACCATACATTAAAAAGGGATAGCAAGATTCATCCCTGAATCGCTGTCAAACTTCGGTTTTGTAGGAAGTGTCCATTATGTACTTACGGTAGTACCAAAGACTAAAGGCCCCAGTACACAATGGGCCATCGCCGGCCACTCCAAGGGACGCATTTATGCGTTAGAGGGAGCAAGTGATATTGCTATCTCATTCTACCGCATGGCTGCGTCCCTTGGAGTGGCCGGCGATGGCCCATTGTGTACTGGGGCCTTAAGGTAGTACTATTATTTATTTGATATGTATGTATTTGTTGGTTGTCATTTTGTTTATGGGTGCGTTCGAAACTGTTTAACAGGGAGTTTATAATCGCTCCATTTGACAAACGATAAGCCTCATCACTATAATGCATGCATAAATAAAAATATGTCAATCCTTTGTCATTACTGTCACTATTTTACAATTTCAAAATCTCAAATACGGGGTAATCCTAATATTGTGGATATATCTTGTCGATTCGAAACCCTATTTAAAATACGTTCTTTAATTTGAGGTGAGAGTTTACCTTATCGACGGGATGAAGATCAAATGTTTGACAGGTAAGACCTAGGAACATTTTGTATGGGAATGATCATTCTTTCATTATTTTGTTTTCGTAAATTTTTTCAATGTTTTTAATGGTTATTCTGCTATTCTAGGCCAAGACTAATCCAACAAATCAAAAACCATGAAAATCGGTCCAGCCGTTCTCGAGTTATGGATGCTGGAACAAACACGACTTTGTTTTATATATATAGATAGATTTTTAAATGTCCGTATCGGTGTGTAAATACCAAGCGGGTCCTACTCTGGAACTATGAAATTATTCATGAAACTTAAAAGCGCCTTTTTACGGTTAATCCCGGGCACATATTTTAATGTAAGTGCGTAAATAAATAAACAAGTGGGCGGCAATAAGTCGCGGGGCGGGGCGACCGTCCGCAGACGGTGACGGAAATTACCACGGCTGATCAAGACCACAGGCTTTGGAAAAATATTTTTTTTTCGTTGCAGAACAAGGGCAACGAAAACAAACGACAGGAACAGACTTTTGACTGAGCGGAAATTGAGGATTAACTAACATTTAAAACATTCACGTTTCGAACACAAATGTATTAAAGCATATTTAAACCGGGTCTATCGGGAATTTAATTTGGTAACTTTAGTTTTGATAAATCCCGCCAAGGAGTGAGTGAGTATTGCGTGTCGGACTATTGACAAATTTTTCATAGACTTTTCGTCGGGTAGCTACAAAAACCTCTGTTTTGGATATTTTGCTGAGACGTCAGTTATCCGCAACCATGACCAGTGAAACCTGCGTCATATTGGCAAGAAGCTTACCCCCTTATTCATAAACACGCTACAAACTTTAATTAACTAATAATCGTTTGTCCTTATCTGTCATTTTGACTTATGTACCTATTTGTAAGAAAGGGATAAAACATAATCTAACTAAATCAGGCCCGTAAAGTTTTATCAATAAGGGGGTTAATCATTAAAACTGAGTAAAACATCGTTTTTAGGGTTCCATACCCAAAGGGCAAAAACGGGACCCTATTACTCGTACTAAGATTCCGTTGCCCGTCTGTCTGTCTGTCTGTACCTCATGAACCCTGATAGCGAGGCAGTTAAAATTGTCACAGATGATTTGTTTTTGTTGCCGCTATAAAAACAAAAACAATAACGGAATATAAGAAATATTTAAATCATGGTACGGAACCCTTCGTGCGCGAGTCCGACTCGCACTTGGCCGGTTTTTAAAGGCAAATTCAGCTAGCCTACCGCCAACATCCAAAAATGTTATTTCATGTCTATTATCACTCTTGCGCGCGCAGCAAGTCGTATGCATGAAAGCCTGTTAAACAGAAGATCCATTAATAAAATTCAACACATTTCCGGTAAATAACCAAATAGAATTTTCGGTCTAAAAACGGAGAGTCAGAAACAAAGGAAGGTTTACCCGTATGCATGCTATGCATAGTGTTGGCAGGTCGATGCATACTGCATAATATATTTACCAAGTCGTGTCCGACTGGCTTCGTGTATGTAACTACTAACTACAAGCCACGGTGGAATATTAAATTTTCTAGTTTCATGTCTCTAGGAAGTTGCTTCTCGTTTTGAAGTTTCGTTTACCTTGCCGCAGCTCCATGAGATATTAATTTTATAAAATCCCGCGTCCCGCGTATGAACACCAACTTTGGTTTATGAATCTACTCTATTTGATTCGTTAAAGTTTGCATCAAAAGATATACTTACTGGAATCCAGTTTGGTAGAATCCACTGGTAACGAGCTCTTAATGTGATTATTTCTTAAGTAGCTGCTCTAACAAACTTAACCTACACATATCTTTATCCGTAACTTGTAGAGTTTATCTTTGTTATGATTATGAATATTTGAAAAATATTCTTAGGGGTATAAGTAGGGTACAGTGTTTAATAGTAAATAAAAACTGTTTACCCCACTGTCAAGAAATACATCATTATAATGGTAGGTATAAATCATTAATTTCTAAGTAGGGGTCTGGACCAGCGGAGGTATCGACAACAATAAAACATTCGATTTCAATCAAAGCGGGAAAGTTGCGTAGAGCTCGCTTGTTTTTACGGCTCGATCATGGAAAATAGACTCCCGAGTTCTGACAATGACACATTTGCCACGTTATACGCGATACAATTTTATGTTTATTTTTATCCTTTTTCACACTTCTTCTTTATGGCGATATCTACGAAGGTGCGGCTAAATGAGAGTGCAAACGTTTCAGAAAGTTAGAACATTGCATTGGAAAGATTGTTTCAGTAAACTTTCAGAAACCTAACACGTAAAGTAAATACGCTACGCTGAGTAACATCGATGAACATCGCAACTGCGGTTAAAAGTTATACAAAGTAAAATAAACTTCGCGTTATAGACTATAGTAGCTTTATTACTTGTTACATGAGCCGATAAATTCATCGCCAATAAATTCGTACTTTAAAGTTATGGCTCTGATTTAGTAATCTAAAATCCAACCAAGCCTAAATTCCTAACACTGCTGGTAGGTATGTAATCAAAATATTGATAACTAAGTAAAAGTAGAGTTTAATGTCTAAACTTTGCAGGTCGTTAAAGTTGATGATCGAGTTCGCTTCAGCCAGCTTAGGCTAACTTCGGATCCTTTGGGGAAACAACACCGGCTTCAAACTCCGCTGTGTCGCCAACATGCTTACGGGGTCGGGCGATCATTTCACTTAGGTAATTATTAAATAAATTGAATCACATTACCCGAGGGCGATTCGGAATCGAATCGTAAAACATTGAGACTTGATTGTAATTAAGTTGTCCTTCATTTAAAAAAGCTGACGGCTGGGTGTCCGATTCGTCGAATTTATTGAATATAAATTCGTCTCTGTATAAATCGTTTATGTGGTATTAATTGTCCGGTTCGGGACGGCGTGCCGACGGCCGGCGGCTCGGCGCGGACGGTGAACCGCGCCTCTCGTATATCACGGCACTGACGCGCGATTCAATTAAAGCAGCAACTGACAGAGGCCAGTCAAAGGCATAAAATTTCATAAAACACTACACACAACGAGCTGTCATATCACACGAGTGCATGCATCGCTTTTTCACTTCGCCGAGGTATTCCAGAGAGGTTTTCAGTCACACTTTTAATACGTTAGCTAGTTAAAACTAGTTTTACTTTTCAATTTAAAGTGTCGACGAGCGCATGATATATTAATTGCGTGTTACGCGATTGTCACGGTGTTAAGCATCGATGAGGGTTGAGGGACCGAAGATAAACTAACGTTGTTAAATCTGGTAGAGATAATAAAGTGGGCCCTACGTATTTACGAGACGACGTCGCAAGTTATGGGTCGATTCGATTAGCGCAGTACAAAGTTTACTGAACGTGCTTACGGCAGCTGAGCAACGGCGTACCTATTAGCTATTTCACGCTTCTGCAAACAATTCATGTCAACTACTAATGACATCATGCCGGATTAACCCGCTAACTTTCTTTACGGCAGTACCTATTTGGATGTTGCTATATTTAGGTAGTGGTTTAATACGTACCTCCAGATTTTTTTTCTGATTTATGTACACGTTTGCTTTTTTTGTTTTTAGGGTTCCGTACCTTAAAAGGAAAAAAAAACGGATCACTTTGTTGTCCGTCCGTCCGCCCGTCCGTCTGTCTATCAAGACCCTTTATCTTGGGAACGCGTAGAGATATCGAGTTGACATTAAAACATATACATACTCAAGTCTACAGCCCCTTGAAGCTGTGGAAAAAAATCAAACTTCTAAGTTAACGTGAAAAAGATACGGCCGTTTATGCCGCAAAAAACGTTTATTTTGATACTCTCAAGGGAATCAGAATTTATAGGGTACTTCCCGTTGACCTAGAACTATGAAGTTTGGCATGTAATATCGTCTTACACTACAAGTACCGACGACCGGTCCGGCCTAGTGGGTAGTGACCCTGCCTATGAAGCCGATGGTCCCGGGTTTGAATCCTGGTAAGGGCATTTATTTGTATGATGATACAGGTATTTGTTCCTGAGTCATGGTTGTTTTCTATGTATTTAAGTATTTATATATTATATATATCGTTGTCTGAGTAAGTACCTACAACACAAGCCTTCTTGAGCTACCGTGGGGCTTAGTCAATTTGTGTAAAAATGTCCTATAATATTTATTTAATATTATTTATTTTATTTAAGTACAGGGGAAAATATTATAAAACCGGTACAATAGTTTCATGTACAGTGAGCTGCGAAATTGCATGAACAAATTATGTACTTACTTATGAATAAATTCATTAATCAATTCGCCATGCACTTTTACGGCTGACCGACATACAAACGCAAATGTTAGGTAGGTACATCATTTCCGTCGGTTTCACATCTAGGCCTTTGTATTTTAAGGGAAGCGAGAAGGTAACAAGAGTTGGTCATTTTCAATTAATAATATTATGTTGTTGGAGTTCAGTGCTCCTGTTGACTTAGTCCTAAAACAACACCATGAATATTATGTACCTCTACACCAGCATGCTCCTACCTCACGTGGCGTGGCTGCTATTCCATTATTCTGTTTACTTCACAAGATCATGCTTCATTATTTAAAACTGAAAAATGCTCTTATCATGCATGCTTTAACGGCCTCCTAGCCTAGTAATAACATACAAATTGATTTCATTTCAAACCTATATTTTAGAAGTATTATGGAATAGGTAAAGTGTGTCAGTCGCCTTTTTAACTCCGCCCCATCAATCTCATCTTGAATGTGTAATAAGGCACTGCAAAGACGAGTATCACAGCAGTCATGCCTACGAAGCAGGAGGTCCCGGGTTCGAATTCTGGTAAGGGCATTTATTTGTGTGGTCATCACAAATATTTGTTCCTGAGTTATGGATGTTTTCTGTGTATATTAGTATTTGTATATATATATGTGTATATTATATATATCGTCGTCTAGTACCCACAACACAAGCCTTATTGAGTTTACTGTGGGACTAGGTCGATCTGTGTCAAATTTAAGCCTTATAATATTTATTTATTTATTTATGCTTTCTGATCTCTTATTATGGCTTTCTCCCATTCTCACTCATATAAATATTCGCAGTGAATGAACGTAGTCTTTATAAATTCAAATTTTATTTCGTTGGTGGTTCGTTTAGTTGCTGTTTGTAGATATATTGTAGTAAATATGTACATATTGCACGTATTTTACCTGCCTTAAAATATTAATTCTATTTCTAGCCCGAAAGTTCTGTCAGGACACATTGAAAACGTATAAAAGCCTAAGCTTAATACAATTAATAATTAAATGTTTAATTTCGGAACAGCTGGAACCAGAAGGCATAATTGTCAATGATTGATGAATTATTAATCTCTTTAAATTATTTTGTCCAGCCTGCCCAAATCACAGAGTAATTATATTGTGGTTTAGGTAATTAGCGAGGGTGTAACGAAGAGCAGGGAAATGGAATGCGTTAGAGAAAAACGCGACATGAGACTTTATTTGAATAACTATCATAAAATATTATATTCTTGAAGCGAGGTGTTTCCGAGATATTTGAAGCGTAATTTTATTTTACCTTGGTGTAAGGTCCCTTATGAGTCTTATGACGTTTGCTATAAACCGACTACGTACCTACATGTGATGCGTCCCGTGCTCCCGTGTAATAAACAATTTTGGGTCCGGACTTTATCCGATTTTAAGAACGATTAAAAGCATCACGTATCACAAATTACTTGTTTACACCTCGTAGGTGAGATAATGGTGTAACTTTTAATGAGAAAGGGTAATTTTCGGTAATAGTGCATATTTATTAATTCATACATCATTGTAAATTAATTAATACTTATGTGGTAGAATAAAAAGTTATTAGAACTGCATTTTTATAAAACCCCTTATACGCTCAGTTTTATTTTAATTTACATTTGTTATTTTGACAATTATTCTTAATCAAACTACTCCCGCCGAGTCCAATGACTCGGCGGGAGTAGTTTAATCATTATTTTGTGCAAGAAGTCACTTCATAGGTCTGAAAGGGTTACAATTTTAATGTAGGTACCTATGGAATGCTAAAAAGAGATTATAAGTACATTTTAGCATGCAAATAAACAAAACACAGCATTAAACACATTAAAATAACTATAATTCAGCACGCGTCGCCGGCATCGCCGAAACGAGACCCGCTACCAATCGTAAAGGTTTAATGGGCGCGGGTACCACAGCAGCGGATTTACAATCAGTATGATTAGTTCCTGTTATTTACTTCATGTATCGGAATGGCATCTTTATAGAAGGATGTAATCTGAAAAGCAAATGACTAGGAGTCATATCGCTAATTGTGCGTAAAAGTAATAATAATTTCGTCTTGTAGTGAACATTGCCGTTATTTTTTAGGCCCACGCCACGTAAAACGCAGAGATGAAAATGAGGACTACGTTTGTATAGAAAAGTGGTCGTCCACTCCTCTTCTTCAAGACCTCGCGGTATCCCAGCATTTTGCCGCGGTTCTTCCGTTCCGTCGTCCGGTTGACAACTAATCCCAAGAATTGACGAAGGCACAGTTTTTACGAAAGTGACTACCATCTTCCAATAAAATTCGAACCGAGAGGCGAAACTAGGCTTTATTGGGATTAGTCCGGTTACTTCATGATGTTTTCCTTCGCCGAATAGCAACTAGTAAAATATCAAATGATATGTCGTACATAAGTTCCGAAAAACTCATTGGTACAAGCCGGGGTTTGAACCCGCGACCTCCGGATTGAAAGTCGCATGCTCTTACCGCTAGGCCACCAGCGCTTGTTGTCGTCCACTATCCTCTTAATACGTAATTTTACTTGTGTATTTTTAAGAAGAGGATAGACATAAATTAACTAATTAAGGCTTGTAAAGTTGCATAAATAAGGGGGTAAAAAGTTTCATAGGTGTATTTATCACTTACAACTCTTGAAGCACTACTGCTCCGTAAAATTTGGTATTACCTACTGAGTTTTAATTTGTACTTTGTAATATAAATGTATCGAAGCAACTAAAAACAGTTTCATTGATAGATAATATTTACTGGGTACTGTGAGAAAACGCCATAACACTGGCTGTTTTCAATTTATGCGCCGAAACACACTCCCAACTAACTCCAAAAGTGTAAAACCAATGAGCGCGGTGAAAAGCTCAACATATTTAATAAACAGTCCCAGCGTGTGTGTCTAATTTAACTTTAGGAAATCAATATTAACCTGTACCGAATATCACATTCGGACCAATTGATATTTCCTCCAGTGTGTATACACAATGTAAAATACAGAATTTTCAATGAAATGTTTTTTTTTAAACCATGTTACAATTGATTTTTGGAATGGTAGGAAAACTCAAACGTTTTAACAAATTTGAGAGCCGTTTTTAAAATAAAAGAAATATCTATGAAATTATGGGTTTTAAGGAAAAATTTACTCCACTATTTAATTTTTATTTCTGTTTATAATATATTATAGCGGATATATGTAGGTTTACGGCACTGCGTGTATAATAATAATGAAATGAAGGTGCCCACATAAGTAGTGATTCGGTTTTCCTGCATCGTCGTTGACATCGGGCAATCAATCAAGTGCAAGCTTTTTAAAAACAATTATATTTACAAAATTTTTTTTTTTTTTTTTTTTCAGCCTACTTTGGTGTCCCACTGCTGGGCAAAGGCCTCCCCTCGTTTTCTCCACTCGACCCTGTCATCGGCATTTTCCCACCATTTGGGGTAGAATGCGTCCAAGTCGTCCCGCCATCTCCTTTTCGGTCTGCCTAAACCCCGACCTGCACCGTCTATTGTGTTCCGTGGGTCCCACTCAGTAACCAATTTACAAAAATAAATTAATAAAAGTTATTATTGTTGACTATATTTTTCTAGAGACACAGACAGTCTAATATGTACTATACTAGATCAAGGCGACTAAAATGAGTCCAAACTCAGTAAGGTTTATTAGGGGGTTCCTATGGTATTGATGGTGGAAAAACATTTCAATGTCATTAGGGGTTTTTGACATTGCACATTGGGCTTTTGTCTTTCAAACAAGTTTGATGTTATGTTTTATCAAAAACTTCTAAATATTGATAATTTGATTTCCTAAATAGATAATTAAACTGAAGTTTGTTTTAATTTCGCTGATTTATCAAAAATTTTCCTGTAAGGTGTTTTTACTACTTTGCCCTAGTGTGAATTTACGTTGGTTAAAATAACAGCCACGGCTGGTCAAAAGCTAATAATAATTAAAATATGTAGCTGGCCATGCATGGCATCTAGGTTTAACAGCACGGACGTGACAGCATTAACATAATTTTCGAGAAATACATTTAGGTACTACACTTTTTCGAGATATTACATTATGTAATGTGCTATATTACTTATACGTTAATGTGCCTTTTACAAGACCCCTCTCAATAGTCTCAATCTCAAGCGACGTCGTTAAGATAGCCATAGCGATACGAAGTGGCTGTAATTAAATTATAGAGAGGACATGACAAGACTTAACCACGAAATATGACCTCGGTCTCTTTAAAACTAGAGTGAATAGGCTATTACTGAACCGGTGAGCTCCATCTTAGGCTCTGTCTTCACTTTCCATCAGGTGTGACGTGTGACTAGAGCCAATCGCCGATCAGTTTAATATAAAAAAATATATAAATATATAAAAAAATATATTGACAGTTTATTTCTAAAGTTCACTTAACTCCTTAACCCTATAATAGTTATTTACGATACACGTGCGGAAAGTAGTAAAAACGCAACGAGTGATGATAAATTAAAAAAGTGGTTTAAATCGACACTGGCTGCGAATTACCTGTTCGCACGTGTATTGTACAACGTTTTACAGTCCACATGGCCCTTTACATTTTCAACATAGGCACGGAAACTGCTTATTTCCGCTTTAGTGCGGAAAAGTGGCACCATATTTATGTACTGTAAATATATCGATCTACATTGCTACGAGTATGTAGGTAATATACTCGTACCTACAGCACCGTAGCTCGATTATAGCATTTCGATTACTTACTGGTGGTTTTGGTTTCTTAATATGTACGTCATGTATCAATACTAGGTATATGCAAGGTTAGGGTGAACCATAAAATAATTCAAATAAAAAGGCGTCCTTACTTGGACATTTTGAGCACAAACCATCAAGGTCACAACGATAGGTAAATAATATCAGCAAAATTATTATTATTTTGACCTAAAACTTCGTAGAAAAGGTAGGATAGCAAGTCATTAGCAACTATTAAAATATTAACAATGCGAGAAAATTGACTATTATTTGCCGTTTCTGGTTTCTTGTGCGTGTAACATATTTATTATTGAGGGTTGAATTGTTTGCCTAACGAGAGCTTCGCGTGCCTCGTCCACGGTAAATACCGTAGGTTTGTACACTATAGTCATACGTTTTAGATCAGATTGAGTCTCATAGGTTTTCTGAAACAACTACTATTTATAACCATGTTGCATATTTAGTAGATTAGTTAGGGTTGCCAGATCGAAAGGCGCTATTATCGGGAAAAAATATAAAATTTTCGGGATTTTGGGACTTAAGTCGGGAAAAAATAAACATTCAAATTAAAGTAATTGTATTAAAAACGACGATATTTTACATTATTGGCACTACGTCAGCTGCTCTGCCCATAGACGTTTTTATATAAAAATAGAAAAAATTCTTTGGGATCTTGAACAAACAAAAAAAAAATCGCGGCGGCGAGCGGCTCAACGCGGGTCGCTCGCTCGCTCGACGACAGTTCGGAACTTGAAAGTATTGTTTTATAACGTGAAGCTGTTTTTCGGGACAATTTTCACTTTGTCGGGAATCGGGAACACATGCTAAAAATCGGGAGAATCCCGCCAAATCCCGACCATCTGGCAACCCTAAGATTAGTAGAAGCCTGTAAGTACTTACAGGCTTAAAGGTGTGTTAATTAGGTGTTCTTGCCACCGAAACTTATATCTGATACTAGCGAAGTAGCGACCCACCCGGTTTCGCACCGGTTAGACAAAACCTTAAAAAAATATACACCTGAAATCCTTCCTCAAGAATCATTCTATTGAAAGGTGAAAACCGCATGGAAATCCGTTCAGGAGTTTTCAAGTTTATCGTGAATATACATACATACACACAAACAGACAGACGCGGCGGGGGACTTTGTTTTATAAGGTGTTATGTAGTGAAATGTACTTACATACCTCATATAAGTTTGATCCAGTGGCATTTGCAAACTATCAGATTTCAAAGATATTTTATTGTAAATAATAAATAATAAACAGCCTCGTCTTACCGAGACCCTTTCGTGTAAATTTTCTCTGTAAATAAAATTGAGCTTCTGTACTAGGTATTTCCGTGATAGTGCGACCATTACATCTATTAGAAAAACATCGCTATAAAATAAATAAGATTTAAAAAATAAAAACATCGCTATGCCTAAACAAAAACAAAATAAGTAATCAAAAGTAAATACTTAATTGAAAAAAAAAACTCACAACAGGTGGTTCATGAAGTCTTGGGCTAGTAGAAACCTTCTGAACTATTTTTCATTTCAAAATGTAGATAAGTTTAAATAAAACTTGGAGACTTCAGACTGAACCGTTTGACTTCGTGACCTCATAAAATCCACTTGCATCACCTCATAAAATGCACATGCGTTACGCTGCTTTAGTCTCAAATAGTGCGGTGAATTTCTAGTGCCAATATGGATTTTTAACCGATTTTGCGACGAAAATGAGGGTAATTTGTTTATCGATCGGATGTATTACGTTCGTAGTTTTGTGGCCGATTTTTTGATAATTATCCGAGTCTCACTACTTAAAGTCATGTCTTTAGTGACACTCGATAGGTATAGTAAGTTCAATACATTTGACAATGAAACGCCATATTGTGGAAAAGAAAGAATAACTCGTTTCAAATCCCTCTCAACATACTTAGATGTTGAGAGGGATTTGAAAATCATTTGGGGGTTTCTTAGATCATATTTAATTTAAAATGACGACCTACCTTTTAAATGATATCGATTTAGAGGCGCTAGCCCAACTTTCATATAGCCGGTATTTATTTAGTTTAAAACATCTCTTACGTTTGCTTACTTACCAAAATATCTAAAACCGTGCAATCGATTTCGTTATCGTGACATTTACTCATGTAAGCATAGGTCATGCAGTTTGGCTACGACCACACCGGGCGCACTTCCCCGATGCTCTTTTAATGGGGTAAAGTTTAAACAACTACGGCGGCACACTAATCTTCGTTTAACTACCGTTTGACCGAGCAAACTTCATTTTAAACCTAATTTTCTTACAGGTGTCCCATATGGGCTTACCGAGAAAATTTCGTTTCTGGAATGTAATATGAGCTAAGCTGCCTCGTCCACATTTTCACAGAGATATATAGATACGGCAATTAGGATGATGCCGTTATTTGAAGTTGTTTAGAAATATGTGACATCGTTTTAAGAGTAGTTTGAAAGAATCGATGTTAGTGTAGGTTGTGAATAAAAAATGAGCTGCTAAGGGCCCTCCTATCTACTTCAAAAAGGAGATGTTGTGTTTTGTTATTATAATGCCTATATTGCCTTGAAGTATTTATTATAAATCTTTGAAAATCTGTACCGATCTGTTACTATCCAGTTTGATTTCTCTCTACTGGCAGATTTGTAATATGTAAGAATAATCCTTCTTATTCGTATCACTTACTCATTGTGGTGGTAATAATATTGTTCAAATTTCAAATACCAAAAGCTAATCTATGTTCGTAACAAGCTAGCCATACTTATAGCAATCAATGGCAAACCCATTCTAAACAAATTATCCTGTTGCTCCCTTGGGCATCGCTATTCGCTGCTTATTTTGATAACCATATTTTAAGTGCTTTCAAGTTTATTAACTTGAAAGCAATTTCTAAATCAAATTATTGTTTATTAGTCGACATATCGAATATAATTATAATCGAATTAAATTATTATTAGAAAATATTTTCATTTGTTTTTATTTCAAGTAGTGTTTCTATATAAATTATAAACTGAAATAAATGTCATATATGTACTAAGAAAAAGTGACCAAGGCTTCCAGTGCCCCAGGCTGGAATCGAACCAGCATCCTCTGCTATCGCGGCAGGTGCCTGTGCCATTCGGCCACCCGGCGGCATAGGTCGAATTTTTCCAAGTATGCACTTCTTACTGAAGTTCATTTAGTTAGTTTAAACTATACTCCCGTAATGGGCCAGGCAAGATATTAGAGTCCGCAGCAAGCTCGGTTCTCCATACAAACGTAGTTACGCTCTCATTTTAAAACGACTAGATAGATTGCTCTGAAACTTTGTACTTATAATAGAATAAGGAATATCTATGCCTGTAATTAGTTTATGTAGCTTCAGATACCAATACCATACCTAGCTAAAAAAATACAGCGAATTAAAGTTTTTCATACATAAGTTGTTTTTGCTCTATTATTTTGTTTTATCAGCTGGAGCTATATAAACTAATTACAGGGATAGATATAACTCAAGTCATTATATGTGCTAAGTTTCATTACAATCCAACACGTAGTTTTAAAATGATAACGAAACTCCGTTTCTATGGCAAGGTGCATTCGGCCGAGCTTGCTACGGACTCCTAATCACGCAAACCTTGTTGTTTAGATGTTACTTACAACATGAATGTATCTATAAGATTAACTAAGAGCTCCGGCATATTGATAGAATAAACAAATATGTTTTATATCGTGTCGATTAATTAACAAAACACTTATTGTGCTTATGATAAAACCGTCCATGTTTTCCCTAGAGGGTCAATGTCGTTACCCGTCAAACAAAGCCGTAAAGTGTTAATTAATAATATTCAAACCACGTAGTTATTCACATTCTAGAACTATATCTGAACAGGTAAGCAAATTTACCCTCCACGGCAAAAATTGACGATTTCACGGTAAATACATATCGTCATTCTGTAAATAATCGGAGGGAAACGCTTTCAATATCCCCCTTTCGGTTGCCCCGTACTACAAAATCCTCGTAAATCTATTTCAGCGGGGTCCCGTCCGATTCACAATCTGGCTGCAGTACATTTGTACAGAGCAATAACGCTTTCTCATCGATCCTTAGCAGACGACGCATGTGAGAAAGGGATGAAATATAAAATCTCCTCGGTCATGGTCGAATGGTTATGAGATTAGGTAAAGCCGTCGTTCCCGTGCATTGACTGAGACGTATGCAAAGGGATCAATGAGACAAATTGCCAGCCTCCGCCACTTATTTCACGGCGACGGCAGAGGAAAGGGGAGCCTAATGGTGCGCGTGGGCATTACGAACCACTCGACTTAATTACACTTTAAGACAATGGCTTAATGGTTCGTGTGAAGCAAACGTCATTTGCGACTGAGTTGAATTCTCTTTAAATCGTTAATTAAACGCTACTGTAATTATACCACTATTTCAGAATAAAATAACCTTTTATTAAAATTAATATTATTTTAATCAGATACTAAAATTTACTGCTATAAATAAGTATATGACTAGTTGGTAAATAAAACTGGGTTTTTTTGATGATATACTATTATTACTGATAACATATCAGAAGTAATTTAGTCCGGTTCATTGTTGCCTAAAAGCTCTGGAGGGGGACAACAACACGTCTACTGTTTTGATGTGACACTCAGAACTTTTTAAAAGAAGGCATAAATGGACAATGTGAATTTTGAGACAAGGATAAATAATAATACCTAGCGCGTTCTCTGCTACTCACTAAGACCATCTCTTTCAGTCATCTCCACCCTCCCCCTTGTCACATCTATAGTATTGTTCATCTGAAGGAAATAATAGTCAGTATTATCTGCCGGTAAGTACAAAAATGCAGGCGGAAAGGCAAATTTATTGCTGTAAGTACGTGAAAATTTCTGGGCAACCACTTGAGCAATTCAGTTGACACCTTTCCAATTTGCCGTAATATATTCAGAGCTTGCGTTCGCAGATTTTCAATATATTAATAGTATTAAGCCGTCCTTTGTTCAGGATGGAGGGAGAAATTATTTATTTTCCCGATATTTTATCTCGCAACTGCGGCTGACACAGCGCTGCTGAAATATCGGTTAAAAGGTTTAAAATAGCTGTTAAGTCCCCGCGACAAAGTTGATGTGTAAAATAGCTTGGCTATTTAGAATATTAAATTCTTCGCTTTAACTTCGGTCTTTTGAATTTGTTATAACATTATTATTATGTGGTTTAAAAATAAATGGTTGCTCTATTAGGAACTAGGTGTTCAATATTGTATTTGAGGCATTAAAAGTAAGTAAGGTTTACTCGGGTAATTCCGAAATTCGGATAATTCCGAAATTCAGATGAAAATCACCCAAAATTCCATCATAATAAAAGTCTCTTTTCGGAATTATCCGACAGTTTTCGACATTCGGAATTACCCGAATACACCTGTAAGAACAATACATTTATATGCACGCTGGTGAAGTTGGAATGTTAATTATTTGTATTAAATATATTAAGAACGGGTCACTCACGTATTGTAAGTCGAAAAACGCTCGACATGTTTCACTCCGTACCGAGTAGTGTCATCAGGAGCTTGCGTTAATTAGTTCTACCTATAATTTGGATTATACTTCACTTGTTTTTTACTTATGTTCCAACTTCTGTAAAAATTGATGTTCTATAAATTTACATCGGTGGTGATTAGGTCCCAAGTTTCAACCCCATGGTTTGGTTGTTTTACCCCTTCCCATGTCTACTTGTACCCCGGATTCGAACCAAAAGTTCTAGATGTATTCAATAGAAACAAATAATTTAATGTAAAGATAACACTTTCAATACGTAATATTATCACAGAAACATCAAACGAATAGGAGCGTGAGCACTTAAACGGTGTTCCCGCAAATTACGCCGTTATGAGACTACAAATAACCTCAAATTTATGTAGATAGCTATCAAGTGCTCGCCGTTACGTAAAACGCGTTTAAGATGGTGGCGAAGGCGATAACACGACACTAGTGTTAACATCTGGGGCCTCCCAAGCTTAGGGTCACCAGCTACAAAATTGGAAAGTCCTGACAAAATTCATGTTTTTTCTTCCAAAGTTTTGACGTTTTTGCTGACATACTGTGTACCTGGTACTCTGCAAGGTCATCTTAAAGAAAAATCTAAAAATAAAATAGACATTTATGATGGAGAAACTCATCCCAATCTCATCATCATCCCTGACACTTATTTCATTTAAGATTTGTCTAAGAACCAGGTAATACTAATTGATTATTTCATTAGATGCAGCTAAAGAGAAGTAAACCCCTGTTTTCTAACCGCATACCTGTCAAAAGATCTTTTCTGACATCCGATAACCCTGCAAGCTGCGGCATAAACATCGGATCTCGACGTCATGTCTTAATTTGCATGTTTCCTGGCGACATCAGCACCCGGCCCGACAATGTCGATAAGCTGGTATCATCCGATATGTATTCAAAGTATAACCGAGATGTAGTTTGCTATTCGGAAACATTTTTTTTCTAGTTACTTGAGAAATTCATCTTAATATGTAAATGAATTAGTGAGAAGACAATGATAATAAATATACAGAGTTAATATAAGTATATTTTTAATCACATATCTACTAATTCCATAATTATCTATTAATTTAATCCAATTCCAACGACATAATCTTCACTTAAAATATATAATTTCACCCGTAAAAATATTTAAAAGATTACAATTTGTAAAAGATTACAAAAACCCTAACCCTGTTTTTAAATATAAGTATAGTCGTTAAAAAAATGTTTTCAACCTTATTTTGTAATACCGGAGATTCCTATTACGGAAACACTGAAATCTAAACATAAAATTCTATGTTGTTACGGTAAACCCATAGTGTAGTCATATTCGCGGCCATTTTTCCATGTTATGGAGCCTCTGGCTGCAAATTGTGGATGGTAACAGGCTAACAGCACAATGCGGCCTTTAAATCGATACCCATCCAGTCTTAAACGGCACAATGCCCGCTCGTTTGACCAACTCCATAAAACTGAAATATAACAATAACCCCAACGAGGGCCTTTACAAATCCCGAGCGATTAAAGTCCTCGCCCAATGGACAATCCTGAATCTATTAGACGGCACATAAAAAGATGTTCCATTTGGCAATAAATAACAATTACTCGAGTTAGTATTCGTAATGGAACGCTGTTGAAGTTGAGCTAACTTTTACGACTTCGAATGCGCTTTTTATTTGCATTTTTTACTGCAACGTCAAATGGTGTTTACGATGTGCGCTTTTTAAAGCTTAACCTATAATTATGGCAAGTTAAATTATTAACTAGGGATAATAATTTGAATAACACATGAGTTTTGTTAAAATCCTATTTCGAATTCGAACTAGGTATGTACATATAAAATAATAAATCTAGGAAGGGAAATCAAAAATAAAATGATTTGAATTTATACTAATTAAGTAAATAAATATGTACCTACCTACCTTTAACTTAAAAAGTGAGACCAGTTACATTGTTTTTAATTATTTTTAAACGATTAGGTAGGTACTTTTATTCCGATTTTTTTTTCAAGAAACCATAATAACAATGGCAGTACCCTGTGTCTGCACGTCTGACTGTCAATGTCACGCACCCAGATGAAATCGTTTTGTAAGTATGTTTTGCAGATTGGATTCCGCTCACTATTTCTCGTTGTGGAACAGGGTTGAAACAGGGGAGGGACCGTTACCCTGGCGCCTGAGAATAAGTCAGACAGGGACCGATTTCTAGCTTCAAAATTGGCTCACGCAACATTGTAGGGTTTCTATTGGATTTTTAGACGTTTTATATTTCAGTAGTAGCTTAGTATAATTTTAGTATTAAATAGTGATATAGCCGAGAAATATGACGAGCAAAATTTTAAACACATGGTTTATATTTACCTAGTAAATATTATTTAGTAATTGAGATAAAAGGTAAATATCAGCGCTGCGGATATATCATCCGTCGCATCTCTCGCGCGATTTCCTGGCTTTCTTTACGCTCCCTCTGAAAAGTGGTGTCTTGATAGAGAGGCAGGGTACTCGAGAAACAGGATCAGAGAGATCCCTTAGGTATACATTTTAAAGTCTGAGTACAATAACATACGGGTTTTACAAAAATAAATTGTAGAATTATAGGTACTTCGTTCTACATATAATCATTAATAACTCGATTGAAAATGAAATAATGGGAACACTTCGTATACGTTGGAATTTCCAATAATCCGTTAGCAACGTAAAACACTATTCGTGCAAGCTCATTCAACCTCGTGAAGCTATGGTACCGTAAAATTTCCGCTGAAAATAATGCACCATAAAAGCCGTGTTGCAACGTAGGTATTGGAATTTTTAATACATACATTAGTTTATGGGTTGGTAGCAAAATGAAAGTCTTTGTTAACTTCTGAAATATTTAGTAAATTTTAAAGGCTTTTGTACCAGCATCAAAGTAAGCTTTGTGTAAAATAACGTCAAGTGTGAGTCACTTTCACGATATCCATGATTTTTGAAATTGTTCAAGATGTTGAGTAAACTAAATTATAGGTACATTGTTGACGAGATAATTCCTGAGCGTAAATTGTACACAATAAAATCCTAAACATGTAAATCAATAATGAAGTATAAGTACCTACAATTCATTCATGTAACGTAAGTTACCAGAACATTATAATGTGCTGGTCCAAGTCATTTTCATTTTAATGAGATTCTAATGTTGAAACTAGTGATCAATAGTAGATTGTACAACAAGGGCATAAAGTGACCCATTTTTACCCGAGGCAATTTTTACCAAAATAGTAGACGAGGGTAAAAATTGACATTTATGCCCTTGGTGTACACTCTGCTTTTCACTTCGATTGCGAGGAAAATAATTATACAAAAAATCAAATATTTTAGGTTATTTTAACGTATTTATTCAAGACTAAAGAAAATTGTTCTTGGGCCGGTCGCAGGCGCGGGGCACGCCGATCGGGAGAGCGCCGGTCGGGGGCGCGCCGGCAGGGCTGGCAGTTTGTATGGCAGAATTTGGACTTCTTTGCTAAGTCAATAAGGGTCGTAATAGATGATTTTACTTTATGCTCTAGAGCATAAAATGCGATTTTATGTCGTCTACGCATGACATAAAGGTGCACTTTTTGAGCATGAGAAGTGAAAAAAATATTTAAGTATTAATTACAACAACTTGCCGCTCTAAATGTAACGTGAGTAACCGTGGATTTGCCCTTCTGAAATTTTTTCAACTTGCTACCTACTTATGTATAAGGGTTGTTGAGATAAAGCTCACTGACAGACAGTCAGAAAGCCCGACAGAGGATTCCGATTGTCACCTTTCGGGCACGGAACCCTAAACAGGCACCTTTTCAATATTAATAAATCTCATGTAGAATAGTTATTATTGCACCTTATAAATTATGTACCTTGATAACAATCATCGTTCCTCTTTCTAGGCCCAATAAAATTTCCGTCCGCCTACCTAAAGCTCCCCAATATTTCCAGATATTATTAAGAATACATATCTAAATCTATGTATAAAATTGATTGTGTCTAGAAAATAAAATGTATATTTAATTACGCTCCAAATTGCACGTTATTTGCAGTCAAGGTCCAACGGGCTCAGACCACACGGCGACGCTGCGCATGGCGACAGCAATGCAATTCTCGTACATCAATTCAATTACCATAATTGAGAACCTGACACGTCTGCTAAACATTGGAAAGTAAAATATTATTTTGGTCAACACATACATACCTATGTATAGCTTGCCGTTAAAAGTCACATTAGTGCATGGTGGTCAACAGTATTTTCGCTGCACAAATTAGTTTAGTGATTTAGGTCACAGCAGCACTTGTCTTTGATAGGTATTTACTCTCAAAAGTAATGAAAATATCGGTTTCTTAGTTGCACTAAAGTGTATTTTAATATAAACGATTACATGTTTGTAATACTTACATATATTGTTTAACTTTACTTCAGCGGAACCGATATCCGTGTAGGTATATAACGGTAAATATAATTATAATTATGAAAAAATTCCCTAATTTACTGCGTTCGTTAACATTTATTGCGTTCCCGACACAATCCCAAAAGAGATATCATGCATGATATATACAATGTTACATTAAATGTAACATTTTTTTATGAACGTAACGTTTACGAGGACATGTTTTCCTTATTACCAGGTGGGTGCCATTTCTGGTCAAAATGGTTTACCTATCTGTCTAAATGGGCGTGCTGGCGATATTCTGATGGTTGCGGTCGTACTGGTGCAGAGTGGATTTAAGTTGGCTGTTAATTAATGGAATGTCTGTATTCGGGCAGGACGAAGCCGACCGCATACGCTTCACGCGTCTCTAATAGTCGACTCGGAACGGGTGGTTTGATCGAAGCCTCAACTGGCTGGACGCAGTTATCGCCTGGGGGTCTATTATACGCTCGATATTCCGTCTCAGGGGACTGGCGGTGATTTCTGAGCGTACGCTGACTCTGGTAAATGGCTCGTTAGGTTACATACTGTGGGGTAAAATATTTGGTGCGGCAAGTAATAGAGGTCCATCGTTCATTCGCTTACTGACTTTATCTATAGACGGCTCACTAAATCCATCAATTAATTGAAACTATCAGTTTAGTCTGTGGCTAAATGATCCTACGATCCATCTGCCGTGAAACTTATCTGCAATCAATGCAGTTTCTATGATCTTACAGGAGATTGATTGAAGCACATCTTACAAAGTTAACTTGTACAACTGAGTAATATAAAGTGATAACAAATTAACTATCCCTGTGCCCGTGACTGCGTCATGGGTAAAATTTGTTCCTATTCATAATTGGTGGTTTTATAGCGCTAGATGGTGATTGGTGGTCCTATTCGTTTTTTTGTAAATAACGGAACGGATAGGTCTCCCATTCGAATTTGAGTACCTAGGTACCTAAACGTCTTTTGTACGCGTTAAAGTCAGTGTCCAGTGTTCTTTTGCCTGTCCGTGTTCAGGCGCACCATTTTGAATTCTATTTATAAAGGACACGAACTTTCTTATATTGAGCTAACAAACAGACATTCATATTTAAAACATTTATTTTTATATAGGTAATCGCTACCTATTACATTTTCTCCGTTGGTAGCAAGAAACCTAATGTTTGAGACATCTAAGCCTACGCCAGCCGTAAATCAGCGTTAGTTCACTTTCCACTCATTAGGTGCCGCCTACATTATCTGGATAATCGATACTACAGGAATGCTATTCGCTGTAGGCGATATGATGCTATCGTTCAACGCATTTCTGCAACGCAACGGGCTTCTGATCTCAACTGTTCTCGAAGGTATTATGTTCTATAAAATACGGTTGTCTGTAAAGTCGGTTTACGGACGATAATTTTGCGTGATAACGTCATAAGAAAACATTACCATTACATTACGTAACTTTACCATGGAGATCTGTCCACAACGTTACCATGGATATTTGTCCACAACGTGACACTTTTACGTGCATGCTCATCGGTTTATAAGAAGTTATTACGTCAAAAAAGAGATTCAATAAGCACTAAAATTTTGATCTAACTTGTTTGGAATAACCATAATCATTATACCTACATTGATTACGATAATAACTTCTGCTTACACACCCATACATACACAGTATATTTACATATAAACGTAAAGTATAGGTATGTGGCATATTAGCGGCGATGTGGGAAGAGATGTGGTCACGGGCACAGTAATGTGTCAAACACATTTCGTCTTAATGAGATTATAATTAAACCCAATGCTGCGATCGGCATCAATAAGCTCATTTCACGTTTTGGCTTACTAAAGGTTTAGACGTATAATAGGTATAAACGTATAGTAAATGAGTACAATATTTTTTCCAAATTATTGAAATAAACTACACACTAGACTTAGCGAATTAATTTGGTTCCGTAGCTTAAATTGGTTCTACGTGTTGTTATATAATTTAATAGGTTTATTGTATATTGTCATATATGGCATTATATACGGTAAAGGGTTAACCCTTTCAGTTAATTATTTATTTAAATATTTGGCAAAAATGGTTTCCTTGTACCTGATTCTTCGGGTGAACTATTCAAATATAATAATTTTAAAAGTAGGCAGAAAGGGATATAAACTAGAAAACTTAAAAAATACAGATAAATATGTGGACACTCAGAACAAAAAACTGACTGTGTGGTTTTATGAAACCACGATGCTAGTGAAACTTTTTTTCGGATTCAGGCATATAACTGAAGAATTTCGAAAAATTATTCGATTTAGGGTATTAAAATCGCGTTTTGAATCTTAACTTAATAAATATCCTCTTTTAATTATCTTACAAAAGCTCGCTCAACTCCAATGTAATTCACTTCAAGTCAACACGGAATGGCGCTGTAATTAATTACTAATATCGCTTACTTATCATAACTACCAAGTCAAGGACTAAACAAACCGGTATAAGTAAGCTCTCCAATTACGCATAGGTTGTTAAGGATCTCACGGTCACTTTACACTGGGGTTTTCGAGATATCTGCAGGCATGCGAGTAGCCAACCGTTGGGAATTGTTAGACGGAATCGTGACGTCCGTGACGTTCGAAAACAAAAACTCGTCTGTGACTGTAAACTTCCTATTATGATATGACTATTTGCCATTCACCGTAGAATTTGAGAGAAATTGACGTAGTAAACCTTACCGTATTTAAGGTTAATAAGGTCTAACGTCCGTCCTTAAAATTTTGTATGAAATCACAAGCAAATATCAGTATTCGTGAATTAAGTATTGTAACCTTAGTCCGATAAGAATAGTAGATTGTTAACCAAGGGTTGAAAGGCACCCATTTCTGTCGAGGTAGTTTGGCGCTCGAACGCAGTGAGAGCGCCAATAGTCCGAGACAGATATGGTGCCTTTCACCCGAGTTAAACACTCTACTTTTCATATCGAATGCGAGGAAACCAAACAAGACAAGGCAATTTCCCAAAATCAGTAATTGAAGTACCTAATAGACCTACAGCCATGATTTTTTTACTTAGGACTTACTTGCAACCGGAGACTTTATGTACATGTGTGAAGATTAATAACCCCTAGCGAAAATCATTTAGATTGCAATATTTACGAAAACACACATTTTTTAACAAACTGCAGTAATTATAAAATTATTTGTTCATTATAATATGAAAATCAGCGGGTTTGCCTCTTACTTTTTAATTTTACACTTTTTCGTTCTAAAAGCCGCAACAGACTACCGGACCTCACCGCGACCTTGGTGCGGCGCACCACGTAATAACAATAACATAATAAAAGTAATTAAAATATAAAATAACAATTTAATTTAAAATATAAGAAATTATTATATTGTATTTTATTTTATTTTATTTTCATGAATATAGTGATAAATAACTTTAAAAACCAATTTAATATCGTACAAACGTTTAACTGTGGCTGTATAAGATTCTGCCTTTGCTCATTTACGCAAGGGTAAGGTTTAAAAAATATTTTTGGTGGTATATAAAAGTATTCCTTTTGGTTCCCGCCTTATGAAATCGAGTAAGTAGAATTCAACGAAAGAAATCAAGAATAGTTTATTTTTAACAATTTACTTACATCATTTTTTATAAAAAAAAGGATCAACGTGGAATTAGTAAAATTAAACAATTACCAATTGTTCCAGGCGAGGAAATAAAGACACTATTTTTCCATTCTGTTTCCACCCAGTTGTTCGTGGGACGGGGACGCAGAGGAGTACACCACTTTTCTGCGCTAGAGCATAAACGTATCACTTTCTGCGCACCTTTTAGAACAACAACGACCCACTTTCAGAGCACGAGATATGAAAAGCTTATTTTAAAGCTAAAGACGGGCCAAATAATTTGAGGCGATAGAATAGAAGTTTCACTATAACTAGTAGTTCGCCCCGAACTGGGAACTCGCGGTTCGCCAAAAAGATCAATTGAATACAGCGCTACTTAGTCTTAGAGATGGGCATTTCGTAATTGATTCCTAATTCCTCGATTACTTGAAATTACTTTGCAATCTGATTACGGATTCCCAGATTAAGTACTTTGTAACCTAACAATACCGAATTACATACTAAGTACAATTCCATTTGAGGAATCAGGAATAAATTTTTCAAATATTACAATTACTAGTAATTGGAATCAATGTCGATTCCTCATTACAGGAATGCATTACTTGATTCCTTGATTTTATGTCATACAGCATGGCCGCCATTTTGGATTCCAAAATGGTCATCATTTTCGAAATCTGCGCCCCCTAAAACCTATAAAACGACATCAATGACGAATTTTATAACATTATGCGTGGCCGCCATCTTGGATTCCAAAATGGTCATCCTTTTCGAAATCTGCGCCCCCTAAAACCTGTAAAACGACATCCATTACGACTTTTATGACATACTGTATGGCCGCCATTTTGGATTCCAAAAAGGTCGTCATTTTCGAAATCTGCGCCCCCTAAAAGCTATAAAACGACATCCATGACGACTTTTATGACATACTTAGTGCATGGCCGCCATCATGGATTCCAAAATTTTCATCATTTAAAAAAAAATCTTCATATAAAAAATAGTATTTCATACAATCGCGATACAATAGAGAGCTGTTCAGTCGAGCACCGTGTTTAGGAAACGAAGCTTGCTGAGTTGCCCAAGTAGGCACGAGACTGAAAAGCTTGACTACATCACTATTGTATACAATACTTTTTCTACAAGTCAACAAAAATAATACTTTAAAGTCTTTTTTCTACTCCCGTACTTTTATTTGTCATTTAAAGGGTCGTGCACACACCTTTAAAACCCCACCTTATAGTTGTCAAGACAAGTCTTTAGTCTATTCCCCAAAAAAGAATTTGTGCATACCATACACGCAGTATCTTTTTGGCGATTTTACGATACTTCGTGTAATGACCACTTAAAAAATATTGAATGAAATTCAGTGTTGCCAACCGTATTGAAATGTCATCTCTGACAATTCATTCTTTTCCCGCCCGTACCCTCCATTTTTGCTACTTCTTGAATTATAAATATTTGTTAAATTTACAATTTTATTTCAAAGTAAGTGCTTGGTCGTAGAAAAAGTATTGTATGCAACGTTGTTTAACTGAGTCAAAAAATGCTCGTGGCGTCTTTATTAACAATTTTCGGCTTCGCCTCAAATTGTTACTCACGCCACTCGCCATTTTAGGGTTCCGTACCTCAAAAGGAAAAAACGGAACCCTTATAGGATCACTCGTGCTTCTGTCTGTCCGTCTGTCACAGCCTATTTGCTCCAAAACTACTGGACCAATTAAGTTGAAATTTGGTACACATATGCAAGTCTGTGACCCAAAGACGGACACGTAATGAAAACAAAAGAATTTTGAACATAGGGGGCACTTTTTGGGGGAAAATGAGAAAATTAAAAAACAAAGTTTTGCAAACCATATCGTGTTATATAATAAACGAAAGGGCTTATTTTGACGATCTCAGATATTTATTTTTTATAATTTTATATTAAATAGTTTAGAAGTTATTTAAGAAAATAGCCAAAAAATGACCATGGCCGAAGGCCCGAAGCGCAGAGGCTTTTAAAAACGCGCGGCCGAAGGCCGAGTTGCGGGAGGTTAGTGCTCAAACACAGAACAAAATTAGTACCTACTTCAAGCGTCTGAAACTCATCATCATTAACTTAAGAGATATTCTCTTGTCTGTGGAGTATGTTCCAGCTTTCCCTATCACTTGCGCCAGCTTTTTGACTTTTTGATACGACACGACCCCTACTTTTTCCTTCACTTGTTCTAAAAAGCTGCGTCTAGGTTTTCCTCTACCCCGCTTGCATCCTATCCGCCCCTCCAGGATTAGTTTTAAAGAAGTGGTCGTGTCGTATTAAGTGTCCAATCATCTGAAACTACAGGCCAAAATTTTGGAAAAAATACGAAATATACGGCGCGATTCGGGAAATGAATTAGAGATTAACTAGATACGATAGGTATAGTAAAGATATGTGACGTCCCACGGGTGAAGGTACCTTATGGCGGTTGGCGCTTACGCTATTATTAACGCCGCTCCAATATTATTGCGGCGCTATACGACGTTCTCGAATCGCGGCGCCAGCCGCCATAAGGTACCTTTTGCCGTAGAACGTCACATATCTTTACCATTTCATATCTAATGAATCTCTAATTCATTTCCTGAATCGAGCCGATAGTTCTTTACCTGTTGATTACTGGAAAATCTATAAAAAGTCTGCAGTCAAGCGTGAGTCGGACTTAAGATTAAAAATAGTGGTTAGGCTGTATCAGGGCCACGACCGCAATTGTTTACGTGAAACGTGGTGTGGATAGCTAGTGCGAAGGTCGAAGGCCAAGCTCTACGTGGGGCCAAAAGGCCTGAAGCATCCGAGAGAGGTGCGCCTCCACGCAAGGTCGAAGGATGAGCTGTAGGAGGTTAGTGCTCAAACATAGAACAAATAATTGGTTTAAGTAGCTAAATGAGAAGACCGAACTGCCGTGTCAGACGTATATCTGTTATCTTGAATTAACAGAGATACGCTTAACCAACGCAAAAAGAATGTAGGCACTATGCTTAACATAATACTTGAACAAAATTTTGGTTAAAATTGAACAAATTTACTAAAGTTATTGCGTAGCTAACTATCCTCTGACAGCTCAGTTAAAAAACATGGAAATGCCTGGCCGTGCCCCTAGCCAGCCGTGTGTTGTAAGTAAGAACTTGGCTTTGCTCGCTCGTTCGAAAATGAGTGCAGTACGGAACCCTTGGGACGCGAGTTCGACTCGCACTTGACCGGTTTTTTTGTATAATTATTTTCCTCGCAATCGAAGTGAAAAGCAGAGTGTACAACAAGGGCATAAATGTCAATTTTTACCCTCGTCTACTATTTTGGTCTTCGCTTCGCTCAGACCAAAAAATTGCCTCGGGTAAAAATGGGTCACTTTATGCCCTTGTTGTACAATCTACTATTTTAGCATTTTCAGCTCTTCTAGCTCAATAACTTCTTGTTCGAGCCAGCTCAAAATTTAATGACAAAATATAATGTCCTCAACTATACGTTCACCCAATTTCATTTAAATTAGACCATTTTTACTTAAGTTATCGAGTATCAAACTATCCTCTGATAGTTCAGCTTAAAACATCGAAATGCCGGGACGTGCCCCTAGACAGCCGTGTGTTCAAAGTCGAATGTAAGAACTTCACTTCGCTTCGCTCGCTGTTCGAAAAAACACAGAAAATAAGATAGGTAAATAAAGAATCATGTACATATTAAAATATCAATAACAATATAAATAGTTAAAAAATGCATGCTTTCTTTTCTACTAACAATAGTATATAAGTCACGATTGTAAACATTTACCTTAATATTAAGTAAGAGTTGAGGGCGGCGCGCCAACAAACTGGTTACTACAGTTTGGCGCATTTATTGTATATATGTATCATTGTAATTGTTTATATGAATAAATGAATTAATAATAATAATAGGTAACATATTCAAATCTTCGCAAGCCGTATAAGTAAGAAAACGCAACATAATATTCGTATCTCGCGTATTGTTCCGTCGCGACGTGCGAAGATATGTGACCGATTACGCGTAACGCATTATGGAAGAATTAGGGCGTTTTCGGGCGGCCATGAATATCAGTTTAAATAACGGTACCTATTGTATTTCTTCTGGGCCAGTCGGTAATAGGCATAAATATGGGTATCAGAAATCTATTGCCGGCAGGCGCATTGTCTGAACACCTGCCCGTCGTATCGGCGTGAGCAATATCCGCGGGCACCCCGCACAAATATCCATGATGTTTCAATTTATATTCATGATATTAGTAAGTCAGACGAAATAGGTACGTCACGTTTGATTCGCTTTGTGTTTTGAATTTAAGCGTCATGTCTTGTTTCATCGAATTAAAGCTATCCTAACCGTAAAATGTTTAAAGCACTGATGCTATCCTTCTCGGTCACTTAGCCATTTTTCGACTATACCTATACGATGATATGATGTGAATCTGGCAAAATGAAATATAATCTAAAATCTGACAAACTGTTTGGACAAGTAGACTCTGGGCTCCGAAGCAGTTACTGGGATGCAATTAGGATAAAACAATGATACATGCATACTATAACATATACTTACATACTAACATAACATATACTTAACATATACTTATATACTATAATATATACTTGGGAAAATGTTACCCTCTCTTCTTCGTTATTGGCTACACAAATATAACTTTCATTACATGTAATTTTAAACATTTCAATCTCATTGATGAAAATATATGTCATTTACATGTATGTACATTTGGAATGAGTCTGTAATCTGATTGCGCAGAAAATCGGCTTTCGACTGACAGTTCTGAGATATTCCCAATTTATTCGAAAAAACGTTAATGTTTGTTTTGCTCGGACTCGGTTCTTCATTGCGATGTTTTCCTTTTATACATTACTGTACGGTTTGCGAATTATAAACATCTAATGACGTAATGACCCTGGTATAACTTATTGTTATGTTGCGCCAACACATATACCTAATTTCATGTTATGAATTGAGTTTAAAATTTAATCCAAATCTATTGAACCATTTTTTGTGCTTTTTTTTTGTGATTCAGCATTAACAAGCATCAAAACATCTAAATGTAAAAACATTCATAATTTTAACTTTAGTAGGATGCAGAAATCAATGTAATATCAAAATTTAATAGGTTTAACTTACCTAGGTACTGCTTAATTTGTACAACGTATGAATTAAAATTAAATTTGTCCTTTCAAAGTTTTGCTAATTTATAAATGAAGTGATATTTACAACATCATTGAGGTTTAACGGATAGGTTTCCTGTCCGGCGCGATGATGTATGCCTCAATTTCCTTTCCGAATACAGGGAGATGAGGATAATCTATACAGAAAATAGAGTAAATTCCTCGTAACCCTTTAGTAAAGAGAGCCCGTTACAGTAGGTTCCCATATCATGCATATTTCCACGCTTGTACCAATATCTACAGGGCTGTGCAGTATTTGATTTGGTTTTTGAAAGTTAGTGACATAACGCGACCTTTTTAACGACACGTTATTTACCTGATAATCAATTCCGAGTAGCAAAATGTAATTGTTAGCTTCGAAGATATGTTTCATTTACCCCATTTCTACATTGTGTTTATTAAAGACAAGTTTTGGCGGCTGGGCTAGACACTAAAATCAAGAGTAGTAAAATTAAAGCTGTTTCTCTGTCAGCCGTCGGCCTTTCGAAAGCTCGCCATTATTTTAGTTCCACAAGTCACAGGGGATAAAAGTACCTACCAACTGCGTCGGCTGCAGGAAATTGGGGCCATCATTAGTGTCTTACACATTTCAAACACGAAGCGTTCAAAGCACAAAGGTGTCAACTCAACTCGCCGAACGGAACTACACCCTACGCTACTTGAGTGCGGCGAAGCGTCAACATCTTGCCCGGGGAGTCCTGTTAGAACTTAAAAAATACCTATCTTCTTTATATGTTCTTGACAAGTTATTGACATCTAATATCAGTTCTCGCTCGCTGTAAATATATCAATATCAGATTGTTTAGATTAAAATTAGAATTGGTCTTCTGGGAAAGTAGCGCTTGGTGTTACTTTGAACATCAGTGAAGGCTATTAATTGTGTTATGTATTACCTAGGTGTTTTATTTCCTTTTTTGTAGTTCGTATAACGTTTTATTTGAAAATATTAAGGTGAAAATTTTGTAAAAAAAACACCTACATGTAAGGCTTTCAACCTCTTCCATCGCGTTTTTCTGTGCTCCCCTTTACATAAGGTTTTATTAGAAATATTGAGAATATATCGCTATGACCCCCTAGAAGGGCGCGTCCCACTGATTGGAAACTCTCGTAAAAGATGGCAGAGAACATTATTTTACTTAAAATTAAAGGAAGGCATTAAAGTTGAACGGGGGAACTATTGGGACACTGTACTACACTGGCATATTTACATCACTTAAACAGGTACTACTCGTACCTACCTACATGTAACAATCATAGCAAACTGTAATTAAGGACCTATTAAATGCCTCTGAAACATTATCGTTATGAACATGAATATGTATTTTTGATCCTTACGTACCACCAAACACAGAATATCTTAGCGGATTTAATCAAAATCACTTGAATAGCGTAAGCATGAAAGCTCGTAATTAAAATTCATTTCCAATTCTATTAAATGAAACAGTACATAAAATTAAAACTAGCTTTATATTTGAGGTAATGTACCTACCTATCAATAATATAACACATTTGTGAAAAAACTTATTTAACTGAATTAAATTCTGAAATATTTAACTTGATAATATAACTTGTTAATATTTATTATTTACTGAGGTGTGTCAATAAAGAGTATTCTATCTATCTATCTTGTTTTTATCGCTTCTCAGTATTTTATGTGCCAGTATCTGTCCAACTGAATCTATATTATAATTAACACGTTTACTACGGGATTGGGTCAAAAGACCCCATGTAAAGTATTATTATTATATGCTTAATTACGAGTTACACTTGCCACAGCGAAGGCGTTAAGGGACATAATGTTATTATTTGATTTATTTTTTTGATCTAAATTGGTATCATAAGTACCAAAAAGTGTAATTCCGATTCACTACTCTTAAAGATAGGTTTTATCTGAATCTAAAACTCTAAAAGTTCGCAAAGTAAACCTGATGTTGATGATGACTTCTCGCATTGATGGTGGACAAGTAGCACTGAATGAAATTTACTTATTAATCAATAAAAAATGCTACTTATCTAAAATAATAACTAAAAGTGCCCATTGTCAAGACGAGTTACGAGAGAAGTTGAGTCATTATAACTTAATAAAGCAATTGTAGAATAGCCTCACTCTCTGTTAATGACAGTTCTAACGCCACACACTGACTTAAACCTCGCAGTCACTTCAACTGGAAGTTTACGAGTGTTCTGGTGCCCTGGTACCTGCACTCGATTCAGCGAGGCTTTGCAGGAGCTGCGCATAAATCGAAAGAGGCTTACGCGGGTGACTGTTTCAGCTCTTATTCCGACGGGATGCTCCCTATGTTTCTATTCAATCTACTGAGGGCAACATAAAATACTTATCTAGAGTAAACCCTCCAGTGAATGAACAAAATCACGTTTTTTGAGTAAAATAAGCAATATATGTAGACATTTCTAACACTTGTCGCGTTTAATTCTTTATTTTTTAAAGGTCCATTACTGGCTTATCAAATGTTCTAAAACCAGTAAATGAACGGGGTGTTCATTTACTGGTGTCGTCTAGATTTACTTTTTTTTCTAAATTTAAATGTAAACGTAATGGTATTAAGCTCGTTTTTTGTGATTCTGCATAGAAAACGATTGTGATTCATTCAGCCAGTATTGGGACAAAACAAATTTCTATAGTCCATTTACTAGATTTTTCATGCCTATGTATGAACAATACAGTAGACTATAAAAATTTGGCTTGTTAATTTATTAGATTTCTACTAATCCTATGTATGAACAATGTAACGACAAAAAATGCAATGGTTTCTTCTTTTAAAAGTTGATTTTCTTGTTCTCATTAATATGTAACATGTTTCTGTGTTATTAGTGAATAGCTATCATTTTATTACATTACAATCTGTTTTTAAACCAATATAGATGGGAAAAAGAGATTTGAACGCGTTCGTTATATCTACTAAAATAGAACTGCAAACGCTTTTGTGTTAAAATTGTTTTATTATTGCTGATTAAAAATATCTAAATAATGTTCATTCACTGGGATTTGCGGTATTCATTCACTAGTTTGTATGTTCATTTACTAGGGGGTTTGGGTATTTTTTGATAAATTCTTCTATTACTCAAAAACTATGTAAGTAATAAAAAATCACAGAAATTATATTCTTGTTTATTAAATGAGGATTAATTAAATGGCGAATAATTATTCTAATTATTAACGAATTCTGAATTCAGAAATGATTTTTTGAAATTTGAAAATTGCTTAGGTGTTCATTCACTGGAGGTCTTACCCTATCTGTGTTTATAATTATGCAATTCGGTAACATACTTAGGAATATGGAAACAGGGCTTCATAGAGCAAATTTCGATTATCATTCGCGCGTGCATTACGCTCGTTCTTGTTTGTAGAGTATTGGCGTATTTGTAGTGTAATGGCTCCTCTACACGTTGGGCCAACGTCGGCCAATCCAAGGGACGCATTTATGCGTTAGAGGGAGCAAGTGATCTTGCTGTCTCATTCTACCGCATAGCTGCGTCCCTGGGATTGGCCGACGTTGGCGCATCGTGTAGAGGAGCCATAATGTGGCGTATTTATCTTCGGATTAGCTCCCTAGTACCATGCCCTACAAAATATTAAAAGTCGGTGTTGGTCACATGGCCTGGAATATGTTTTATCTTATTAGCATACATTAATATAATATAATTCAGCCTATATCCGTCCCACTGCTGGGCATAGGCTTGCTCTCACATGAAAGGAATAAAAAAAAACAAGCTACTTTCGGTAGCTCTATCTCAATTCTTAAGACCTAACGTCTATGTAGATAAAATTGGACTCATTTCGTGGCAAACTATATCTTAGTGACTTTTGCCGTAACATAAATGTAAGTAATGAATAGGAAACAATTCTCAAAATCCAAAAAGAACCAATAAAATAAGGATTCTCCGTATTTCACAGTAGGTAACCCGGAGTTCATTGTCACTGTTATCATATGAAAGCCGGCTAAGTGCGAATCAGACTCGCCCACCGAGGGTTCCGTACAAATTCAACTTTTATATTTTATTTTTACATATATTCAAAGTTTTTAGATTTTTGTCTATACTTGTAGTGTAAGACGATATTACTTGCCAAATTTTATAGATCTAGGTCAACGGAAAGTACCCTATAAATTTTGATTCCCTTGAAAATGTCGAAATAATAATATACGATTTTTGCGGCATAAACGGCGTATCTATTTTTTCAACTTAGAAGTTTGATTTTTTCACAGCTTCAAGAGACTGTAGACCTGAGTTATATGGTTTTAATTTCAACTCGATACCTCCACGCGTTCCCGAAATAAAGGGCCTTGATAGACAGACGGACGGACGGACTGACGAACGGACAACAAAGTGATCCTATAACGGTTCCGTTTTTTTCCTTTTGAGGTACGGAACTGAGTACGGAAACCTAAAAAATTAGTAGAGCCTTATTCAATTCAATCTAATGTAGCATTGCAATGAATTTAATAAATAACTTAATACTTAATGTGAGTACATAGAGTAACGTAGTAAGTTAGTAACGTCGAAGTGGAATCGCGCCTATACAATTAAAGATTTATTAATCGGTCTAAGCCATAGAAATGTAAGAGAAAATTAACTTTTATATACTGTGAAAAAAAAAGACTGGTAGGTAATACCCGTCGTTAACTTGTTGGGTTGCCTACTCAATGTTTCATCTTTTAATTTGTTCAATATTGTTTAAGACGACCACCCATTAAGCCGAGCCACAAATTACTTTATGAAGAGGAAGCTGGAAGGAAATTGACAACATCATTTTACGATAATTACCGTTGAAAACGCCCATTAACTGACGATACGCCTCTGGTTACTGTGCCCGCTCTATAAAGTATACTTTACAAGAAAGTAATCTTAATAAGCCTACTGTTGGTATAGATTTGCATTTTCAATTTAGCCAACTTTGCGGCATTAAAACCTTTAACATTATTATCACGAAGGAGTAGATTCGTGTGTGTGTTTTTAGCTACACTTAAGACTTTGCGCATGGTTGTATCGGTACATTAATTGAGTTAGTCTAGTATAATAGGGGTGTATCGGTATTTACTAGGGGCGGGCTTAATGAGCGGCTTGTTGTAGTTTGACAGAGTGATTTAATATCGCGGCGTGATCGTTTCGTAAATCGGGATTAGTGAGGGAGACCGAACCGTGAATTATTGCGGGAAAGTGCTGTGTACTCGTTTCGGGAATTATTAATCTATGTCAATATTAATGCTGGCTGGAATTGGATATAAATTACAATGTTGACTGGTACTGCTTCTGACGCGCATCTTATGCGAATGTTACTTTCAATTTTAAGTCTGAAGTCCTTATTTACATATTTTAATGTTAATGCCACATACAGTTATTTCAGCTGAATTAATAGAATAGACTTGTAGTCAACGCATTTTACGAGTAATTACGACCTAAAGAGTTCTTAGAGTTACCTTGGGAATAAACTCTTTAAGAAAAATATGCTGAACAAAATAAACAATTTAAAAATTAGATTTGTAATGATTACCAACGCAGAAAGCTAATGCACATAATTGTCCTGTATTTAAGCGCAGGTAATCACAGTCTGTCCTTACTTTCTTATTCTACAGACAAATGTAAATGCTCATAAGACTCATAACTTAAGTGGTCCATATTAAATATGAGAATGTTAAAGCAGGTACACGAAACAAAACCATGCAAGCAAGCCTCGCGAACGTAACAAATGCGTATTCCATCTAGCTCTTTATACGTTTTAAAGAATACTACAAGAGGTATCTTATTTGAATAGTCTCTAGGTTGATTTTACGAAATCACATGCAAAAGAGATATGATGTTGTTTGCTTAATAGTAGATAATGCAGTTATAATACGTGCAGTCGCGTGGGACGGCGCTTACGAGCATATCCATTTATATGTGCTCTTTGTATCTGTATGATACATTTGGGAACAAAAGTTGCTTTATGCAATTTTGATAATGGCTGTATATCATCTTTGTTCAACTCTTAGAAAATTGTTATGAGCTCTTGGAGCTACAATACATATTTGCTTATGAGAGTAGATTTGATGGAGCTAAGTATCTTTCTGCCGCACATAGCAGCCTGCCACCATATGGAGACAAAATGTTTATCTGCTACAATTACTAAGATTTTCGGGCCGCTACATTATACATACTTGTATTTATATGTTTGTACGTATTTGTAATAATTTGTATGTTATTTTTATGTTATTTTCATGTTCTGTATGTTTTCATATGTATATGTTAATGAAAAATTCCATTAGATACAATCTCATGACCCACTGGTCACCGAAGCACTCCTCGTACACATTTATTTTAGCGTTTTGACCGTACCGGTTCCAAACGAAGTTAACTATTCCAGTCCCACTAAATTTCATTCCAGAATTAACAGCTAAAGTCTCTCCTAACTTAGCTAACCGCGTAGCTAACATTATGGCAACATTGATTCTCGCGTTCTCTACCAAATGTCTCCAAGTTACAAGTAGGTGTGACGGCCCCATAAACTATCTCTCGTAGACTCCGCACTGTATTAAACTGCAACAGTCAACGCACAGGCGCTCTTATACAGGTAAATAAATGAATATGCCCGAACCGCACCACTAAATTCCTTCACGCATCATAGCCCATTTTTATCACTCCATTTTTATTTTTATTTTTATATTTTACATGCGCCACTAACGATTGTACTTATTCATGGGCGGTCTAAGCAGTCTTATTCTCACTTTTTATTAATTTTTAAATGTAAATAAATGAATATGTAGGTATACATATGTGTACAGTATGCTCAACAAGGCAAGGGTTGTGAGATGACGATATATATTATACTTAACATACATGTCTACATTCAACAACAAAGAGTAACAATGCGCTATTGAGCGTAAGCAGGCAACATTAGTTATGTATTTGTTTTACAAGAGGGCAAACTTGTTTTTTAACCCCTTGTGCTAATATTGATACCCGAGCAAGCGAAGCTTTCAAATAAATTCAACAATATTTGCTTGTTTTGACTTGAAGTAATCTAGTGTTGCTAGATCAACACAACATTAGTTTTTTTTATTTTCTCTTTGCGGTCTGAATGTTACATAATTACATATCTTCCGTCTAGTAGGTAAGTGATCTGTGGATGGCAACAACGGTCGTTCTAATCGTATTAATCCAGTTTTCGGTCCCTTACTGTTAAATACCTGTCTTATGAATATTTAGATCGGTATTTACTTAATTCATAATTCATTATCATGTCGCTCCAGGTACATGGATTCGCCATTTATGTTTTAGTTAGTAATTATCTAAAGAAGACTGTCCATGTAATGATGATACGAGTTATGAGCTTATAAATTAGGTAAGTAACATGTACTTATCTGGAGTGTGAAATCATGTAATTATGGGGGGGGGGGGGGTTCAGTTATGTATTCTCATTATATTTGCTGCAAGGACAGGCAGAATTACTGATGTGCCTAAGGAAACTTTCCAAAATTGCGAAATGTTTCGGAATTTTAACGTAGGTCAAATTCGGAAAATTTCTTACATTTTTATATGAGAATTGAAACTTTCCAATTTTAAATTTAAATTTCCCATATTTCCTAGTGAAAGTTTCATGAAATTTCCGAGAATTTATAGAATTTTATGGAAACTTTCCGCACCTTGCACATCTGTAGGCACAAGCATTTTTGTACTCAATGCGCTTGTGTCGCACAGTGCACACTGGTGGAATCCCGTCTTTAGGTTTACAGCTACTGTGTTCTTGCCCGCTAGTGGAACATACCTTAACCGAACTGATAAAATTCCCGTTCCGCACCGCAATTACACCTTTAAAGATTTGTAGGCTGCGGTGCGGCGGCAGCCATAGGCGATAACCCTCGCTCTAACATTTTGCTGCTAAGCTTAATAAATATGCTTATAAGATTGCGCCGTATCAAAACTCCATTTTATAATTTATTATCAATAAGTACATATAGTTTCCGGCCTAATTTCCCGACCTGTGTCCAACGTCGTTGGAGCTAAAATATATAATTTATCATTATAATTTTATAATTTACAGATAATGAAATGAAGATTCGAAATGTAAGTTAGCAATTTAGCTTAGGCGACATAATTATTAGTATCATCTACGTTTTGTGCAAAATAGCAAAATCTCAGTTACGAAAAGGCTTCTCAGAAACTTATGATTACATAATTTACATACATAAGGTCAAAAACGCGTAAACGAATGAGTGGTGAAAATTCATAACACTGTCCAGTTTAGGTGTAAGTACTACAACAATGATATATCTGGCAAGCCAAGGAAAGATTAGAAGTCTATGATCACATGATCAATTAGCTAATAACTGTGTATACCTACGACTACCGCTACGCGATCGCTAATAGTATTGCCACTCAACCTTTCTGAAAAACTTGACCCATGTATAATAAACACTGTGGACATACTTATAAACGAATCTTTATAATACCCTCAATTACCACGGTTTACCGCATGAATGCACAATACTTATGACGTAATTGCGTATCTGATGACAGAACCATAAGCGTTGACGTGTGTATAAACATGCTATAAGCTTTAACCTTGCACCGCGGTGCAGCGGCGCAAGCGGCCGGTCCGCCCACGCGCCGCACTCATCGCGAGCTTTCACCACAGACTAGATAACACTAACGTGCAGAAGGTTTACAACTCTACATAACCGATCTTTGACAGCTTAGGGTACCGCGGAATGTACACCCACGGCGACTACAAAACGCGACGACTACCTATACAAGTTCATCGGGTCCTCCTGCTCATCTATTGGCAGCCCAAAAGCCTCGTGAAGCTCGGCATCTTATAGTTCGTTTTTTTAGCATTAGAATTAAGGTAAACAATCTTGGTGTGTTTTTTAATTGAAAAACACATTTTATAAATAAGTTACGGCAAATATGTAACAATTATGAATCTAATACGATCATTTATATTCTTCTGCATTCATAAGTAATAGTTACTGATTTTTAAAAAGCGTTTTTCAATTAAAAGACTTTCTTTCTTTCTTTCAAGTTCTTTCTAATGCTAAAAAAAACGAACTATACTTTGTACGCGCATTCAATGTATGTTTTGTCACCAATCCCTACTTGCATGCCGGCATAGCTATTAATTTATGTAAAATATTTTCCATAATGTCAATATCCAGAGAGGAAAATGGGGACTAAGTTTATATGGAGAAGCGGCCATCCCCTTCCCTCTTAAATACATATAGTTTCCGACGTCGTTAGAGCTTAAATATATCATTTATCATTATATTAGACTTCGGTGTCAATACAATGTTATTATATCGTACTGGCCTTATTCTAGAGACCAAACGTGGCCATAGGATATTTGCAATAACTCAACGTAATCTCTCCGAATTTCAATCCTTATTATCATATATTATTAATTAGATGACGACTCTCTGAATAAAAGTACAGTTGGCTAAAAAAAAATATGTATAATATTTTATGAGCAAAATAAATTTATTTTAATTGAAAAATTTGTTAAACCTTTCTACTATTCTTTTTATTCCAGGTTATTATTTTTTAATCCTGTTTATATAAATTCCCATTCTCACCAGTCGTAAATTCCCGTTATGCTTATGATCATAGATAGATAGATGGAGGCGATTGGTGTGTGACTATATGAACTAAAAGGATCTTATCTCGCTTGAACACGGTTGAGGGATAGATCGATTTGTCATACCGCGAGTGACTCAAATATAACTGTAATTTATACGATAAACATTTATTTGTACAATCCATTAGTGTGGTACCACGCGTCGAACAAATTATAATTGAAAGTACCATTTAAATCCATGAACATAAAGTTGTTCGGAGTTGTAAAAGCAATCAACAAAACTAATATAAAAGTGAAGTTAAGTGTTTGGGTACAATACTTGTGGGCCGATGAGCTTATTCTCGGGAGGCTGCGCCTGATAGGCGGTACGGCTTTAGTCGGCGCCGGGGAACTGCGCGAGCGCACGCGTCCGCGTCGCATCGATCGCGCCCTACGATTGTTTACTAACACGATAACGATCTGCTACGACCACTATGCCTTCCAGTCTTGCATGAGACTCACTTGCATTTTAAACGCATTACATCTGGAAATTAAATACTGATTTGACGACTTTCTGTTAGTGAGATGTCAACGCCTCGCTCTTTTAATAGATCGCCGCCGCTACTTTACGCCCTTCGGCACACATAAATAACAGATATAATGTGACAAATACATTTGTAGTCCCCGCTTTTAAGAGTGTTTAACCAGCGATTGTCGACATGAAGCTTTCGATGGTTATTGTTTATGTTATCTTGGCGGCGATCGTCCGGGCGGAGATCAGGATCCGCGGCAAAGTGAGAAAAAGGTCCAGCGCGCACCGGCGGCACCGCGCGATTCTGCCACCTTGTCCTTTTAATGAGACGATTATCGAGAACGAGTGGTCGTTGATGGAAGCGATAGGGAAATCGAAGTACATATTCACTGGGAAGGTTTTAAATGTGAAGAAGAGATCTGTGCAGGATAATGCAAAGCGATCGAACTTGTATCGAGTGCATCTGCGGCGAGTGCTTAAAGGAGACTTGAGTGCCTTAAGGACGTTTGTGAAATTGGAAGGATCAGTCGAGACGTTGAGTGGATCGACGTTGATGCTGGAGCGGCCTCGGGCCCGAGAGTCTTGTGCTCCAGGGCCGAGGCCTCGGCTGTCCGCAATTTTCTTCAGCGATGTGAGTGACAGTCCCGCCATCAGGGGCCCCACGCCGCGCCTGCAGCTAATCACTGACCCAGTGCCTTTGACTCTTTATCATCTTGACCGAATCAATGCAGCTGTTACAGGTAAAGCTTTTATTTTTCAACTACAACAAACCCATATTATGCCCAAAGTATACAATATGTATTTATTATATCAAGTATATACGGAGGAGGGTGATACGTCATACCGGCAGTGACAGGAATTAATGACGATAAAACGGACTGACATTTCCAACCGGATAAGCTTTTAGATGTTAACACGAGAAAGTATATCGATTTGAAATCCTTTGTGTTACAATGATGCGCCATAAACAATTCCAGAGCATCATCTCGTGCGTAAATCTCTTACGCGCTTTGCCGCTGTGGCCCGAATGATTCATGGACTAACAGCAAAAGCGCTTAACGCTCAGGATATTAAATTGACAAGTAGTTAAGCTAACTACTTCGTTCGACCGACGACAAACTAGTAATGAACGAGGTTGGTGCAATTTTCATTTCATATTTATATTGTACGTAATAATCATAAGTCTTAATGAAAGGTACCTGGTAAATAATGATTAATTTCGCCTTTAAAAAAATCTGACAGGATAATGAACAACGTCAGCAATGAGAAAATAGAGCAAAACGACACGACATACAATCATTGGTTCAAGATCATACTTTGTAATGAAGTGTGGGTGTTGTACCCGTAAAGCACGTACGCTGGGCAAAACAGTCAAGATTCCTGCGTCTTATGTGGAGGACATAAAAGTGTAAGAGATGCATGCACGCGCCGCCCAGGGTACGCTATGGAGGCATTAAGATGTGATTTTGATCGACATCTCGACAACTGTTCGTTAACTTAATGGAGCGAATGCTTTTGCTCCGTTTGTGTTTGCCGACAATGGTGAACATAAACATTATGCTAATGCTTTAAGTTATAGGTTGTATTTATCCTGAGATTTGAGCAAATAACTTAGGCGTTCGTAAAAAAACGTTCAAAAGAATATTTTATTGATCGATGACTTTTTATTCATGAATCATTTAGGTAAGTACCATACTAAGTATAAACTCGATTACCGATTCTATTAGAATCAGATTAACGCGTTTTAAATGATTTGAATCATAAATATTTCATGAAATTATTTAGTCTATTCTTTTTATTCTTGTCGTGTCTCGTGTTCTCTTAATCAGGACGTGCTCGGTTGCGAGTGAAACCTATTTATGTTCCCACTGTTCTGTGTGCATCTTGACTATGCAGAGCCTTGATGTCTAATGAAGCAGATTAAATCGCGTACGTCTGGATCTGGTGGTTTATCTGCGGGGATTCTCACGGCGAGTGCGAGTGATACGTATCGCGGCGCCCGGCCCGCGAACAGATTAGTACCGCGACAAGAAATACAACAAATCACGCGGACGGTTGAGTGGATGAGGCTCATATTTTATTAATATTATACAGGCTGAAAATTTAACCACCGTTCATACTCTATGTAGTGACTTTATGGGTCATACCGAACAACTTTTATTATGGGATCAATGCCATAATCACGAAAAAAAATTTGGCTGTTTCATACATTCTGGCTGACGTGATATCACTGATTTCTATGGGACAGCCAATTTCTTTTTCGCGATTTCAGCATTGGCCCCATTATAAAAGTTGTTCAGTATGACCTATAAAGTCACTGCCGAGAGTATGAACGGTGGTTAAAATTTCACCCTGTATGTACGTTGTAGTATCTTCGTATATTTTATAATTTTTTTGTGCTTTTTATCCTACTATACCTACATTATATCCTCAGCATTATCTCTCGTAGTATTTCTTGTGCTAGCTGTGGTCCACTTTGGAGTCAATAATGCGTAGAATTTTCGTAATTTTCGTTTTGCGTCACAGTGTTTAGAACCTCTTCAGCGCCCTTTTTTAATGCACAATGGCTAATACCTACCTATAGGTACAAACGTATCTCGTGTTTATTTACTTACTCTATAAACTCAAAATTTAAAAAAACGACTACATATTATCGCCTGAAGGCAGATCATTATTTTTTACAATTATTAATTTTAGTATTTCGTATCTCTCAAAGTCCTATTTGGTACTTATTATAATAGCCGTTTAACGTTTTTATATGTGTGTAGAGTAGCTATAGTATGTTTATACGATTGAGTCGCACCGCATGGCATATTTTTCAAACTCGAAGAGACGAAGAAGGAGACACCTGTCATCTCAATATAATTTATAACCTAACAACGCCAAATCTCTCCAAATTGTATTGTAATGACAGGTGTTATCCTACCCTTCGAGTTGGAAAAACATTATAAATGACTGTTTTACATTCTTCTAAGAAATAATTTTAAACTAAACCAATTTACTTAGCAGCTTCTTTATTCCACTTTCTTAATAACAGGGTACATAAGAAATCGAAATGTCCTCACATCAAAGGGTGTAATTCATCGAGTAATTAGTTCTAATGGGCAGTTTTAATACCTACCGCATCGATTTATTGAAAGTTTACCAGTAAAATGTGTGCCTTGTATGGTATCGTGGGCTAACATCTAAGGAGGCGTGGATTGAAAGGAAAGTAATGGTTTAGTTCTGCCATCGCGATTATACTTTACCCCACACGAAGATAAACAATTAATTCGCAGCTTTTTTTGATATACAACTGTGAAACTCGATATACGATTTAAAAGCTGACGTGGTCTTTTACATTATATTTAGTTAGGTAATTAATATTTTTTTTTGTGAATGGGCGCTGGTAGCTTAGCGGTAAGAGCGTGCAATTTTCAAATCAGAGGTAGCGGGTTCAAACCCCGGTTGTTTGCATCATGTGTTGCCTGTTAAACTCAGTGGCGCCCTCAATAAAATTCTACAACTGGGTTGGCAACTGTCAAAGATTTGCATAGATAGCTTGCCCCTTTTACTGAGATTTGGCTTAAAGGGCTGGCATCCTAGGCATAAAATTCCATTAAAAAAACAATAATTTGACACAATTCTAGGGATTTACGGGGCAAGTTATGCTGGCGCCATCTGCTAAATACCTATTTCGACCGGCCAATCCAATTTCTAGCCTGTCTGAACCTAAATGACACCCGACTCCCGACTCGGCAGAAATGAACATGACAAGTGTCGTTTCACAGCAGACAGCCATAACCTTATCAGATACTTATCAGTGTAAAAATGATTTGCATAATATGACATTATTTTAATACTCATTTAACTCAACCTATTTAATTTCTTAAAAGTCATAAGATTAAAACAATAACAGTTTTAACCGTTTTTTATGGGACATGCACTATGTTTAACATAATATTCTGATTAGATTGAATATTGATTAGATGACCTTCAGTCGTTCGTGGTATTAAGAAAGACAGTAAAATTAAGGCAAATGAGAAATGTTAACGACGCATGTTGGTGAGCTCTAGGTGGAAGATTCGTCAAGCGAGCGGCGAGCGGCGCGACTCGCCCGCCCACGCGACCACCGCTTTCCAAATTCCTCGTATAAGCACTTGCAATCACTTACTCACGAGGAGATAGCAAAAACTAAACAGGAACAATTTTAAACTACAATTTGTATTTTATTTGTCAATGGTTCGATCAGTTGATTTTATGGTCAAAAAGTAATAGTTAACGAAGAAAGAATTTCGTAGGAAAAAGCATCTCCTTACCTTTACTTCCAGTTAGTTCCGAAATAGAGAGAAAACTCCAAAGTTTTAACAAATCGCCTTGCTTGTTTGCTCATTATTACTTTTTAATTATTATAAAATTTTAATTCGCCGCTGAATAAGTTCAAGCGTAATTAGCACAATCAACGGAAACTTTGGAATAGTATGCAAAAATTAAGAATATGTAAAGAGCATTAAACATCGGGAAAGTTTTTATCCACCCTTCCTACAGCTGCACTGAGCGCTCCCGCCCACATGAATATTCAGTCGCGTAGTCAGCTGGCACGTTTAGCAATAACTGTTAACTTGCACCCATTTACTTCACACTGGCAAGTCTCTTACAATATTAAGGCTAACTTCCCAAATCAGAAATGGCAGCCATCTCGTAAATTAGTTTACAAAGCTTTTGCCATCTCTGGTATTCTATAGTGCTTGCGTGGTCCGATTGCGTAATAAACTCCTTAATTAGGAATGCCACAATGCTTACGGTAAGTCCACGTTTGTTTACGTTGTCGAAGGTTGCAGCGAATTGCGAGGTCTCCAGTCTACGCGTGAGGCTGCGCTAGCGCACGCGTCTCGCCGGCGCCATCGACTCTTGCGCAATCTTGTATTCGCCGCGTGTTTACAAGCCATCTCTATCAAAAGCTTCCAAGTAGGAACACTAAAATGGGTTTTATTTACACTCATATGTACCAACCCACAAAAAAGCTCACACAATAAAAATGAAGCTACACTTTTTAGTGATGTTACTTTACATCATCACGATAATTCATGCCCAGTTCCATATAAGGGGAGTTGTAAAGAAGCGGGATGCGATACACCGCAAGAAAAATATTAATGCTCCCAAATGTGTTTTAAACGAGACGATTACTAATGACTACGAGATTTTGTCGTCTGCCGTGTCTGAGTCTAAGTACATTTTCACAGCTAGGGTCTTAAGCGTGAGGAAGATAAAGCATGGAACGAAACCTAATGCGAAAGTGTTTATGTTTTATAAACTATACGTTCGTTTACTTATGAAAGGAGACGTGGAGGAGTTGAAAAGTCGCATCTTTTCAGGGAACGCGCGTACTTTGAATGGGGCAATTGTGTTTGTGGACTGGCTCCGGACGAATAAGTGCGCTTACAAGTTGTACAGACATTCCTCTGGAATATTTTTGAGCGACGGATTCCAAAAAGGCTTCAACAGTGGGAGCGCGCCCCGACTGCGCCTGTTAAACGAGCCCCTTCCACTGTCACTTTACGATTTGGACAGAGTAAACGCCGCCTTGAAAGGTAAATATTTGTCGTTAAGTACGAATAAGTCGGACTGTCGGCGTGTTCAAGCGTGTGGAGGCTATAAAACAGTCTTCGCTTATTTGCTAGTTCTCATTATGTTATTTGTACCTGTTTCAACATTCTTTTGAGTAAGTATTGAAAGATGATGCATACCTATGCTTTTACCAAGATAGTTCCATGTAAAAGTTATTAATAAATATCATACTGCTTAAAAAAACAAAATTATAACAAAACCATTGTTAGTACTATAAAGATAATTATTTTTGAAATGTTACCATGAGGATTAAGACGAAGGTATCCTATAGTTACGTAAATGGATAAGATTAGGTTAACACATTTATTTGACTTTTCTTATCCATCTTTTACTCAATATTTATGAAAGGTTTATTTCTTATTAGTTTGCACTTGTCATGTTATTTCTTGCTACCTAGTTATATTTTTATAAAAAGTTGGTAAAACATGTAGTTACTTAGGCACTGAAGATAAACTTATTGAACGCAGAACTCGCACCTTCATCAATCAGGATCAAGATTAACGTCACCTCAGGTAAAATAATAGTAAGATATTTAACAAATTTAACTTATTGGAATTCTTTAACAGCGACTTGCTAATATATTTAATGTACGTTTGTTTAACTATAATGCATACTTTTGTGCGGGACTTTGACCTTTTGCAAATGTCATTCCGTCTGAAAAATTGGCTCCTAACTTTTTAGATTATTCTTTGAAGGTTTGTTCGGTAAATATCAATTTATGAATCTACTCGTTTCGTATTAACACACTTTAAAGACAAAAGGTAATTCGTTTATTCTAGAGATTGACTTGGAGTAATTTGGTCACGTTTTTTATTGTTAAAATGTATACGGAAAGTTAGCTTTCGACATTGAAATGACCGAACAATAGGTCGGGCTTCGTAATGGCAGTGTGTAGCGCTATTAGCGCCATGGTTGTGGACGCGTGGGCGCCAGCCGCGATGCCGCGGATACCTACTGCTATCCCATGCAATTTACTCGAAAAGAACATAAAAAAGCCAATGTCTTACGGCCTATATGTATATTAGGTATCCACTTTGAATAATTTTTTACTTTTCCAAGAACAGTGAAGCAACTAAATTATCCAAACTAGCTGTTTATTATCTGACAAGGGTACCTATTGTATTAAACCGCAAACGAAATGCAAATTGTTGTACATGGAATATGATTAAAATACGCCGCAGGAGGGCTTTTTATCTGGAACCGTTTTTAGCACTAAGGCTCTGTAATAGCCATAACAAACCGTAATGGAGAACACGTATACATTGTCGCAACAGTAATGCAATTGCAGTTGACACCCAAAGGTCACTTTAATTTATGATCTAGTTTGTTTTTATTATTTGTTGCAACCCTAACTCCCATTAACATTAACTTGTATATAAAGACATGTCTTACGGGCACTAAAAATGGTGCTAGTTCAGCGATATCACGCACACGAATTCGAGCCAATCGTGCATGCCACACTACAACGCGATTGGTTGAAACTGCACCATTTTTAGTGCCCGTAAGGCCCGTCTTTACGATGTAATATGTATATATGTCAATGCCCATTAATTATTATACCTAGTAAGGTTTTAATATACAGGCTACTGAAAGACATGTACAGAGATGGACTGATAAATAAATTGAAAGGATAAAATAAAATTGCTTTACTGTCTTTGCCCCTTTGCTGTTACGTTTAGTAGCAGCACAGTGTAGACTGTGCTAGTAGTAGGTACCTGAGGTAAGTAAATAATTTTATCAATAGTAACATTGAACGACATTTGCCTGTATATTGATCAGTTTGCTATGGGGTTGGAAGGTCAAAGTATTTAGCAGATGGCGCCTGCATAGCTTGCCCTGTCAATCCCTAGAGATGTGTAAAAAATTTTTTTTATAATATATGTGGCCGGGATGCCAGCCTTTTAAGCCAAATCTCATAGAAAAAGGGGCAAGCTATGATAGCGCCATCTATGCAAATCTTTGACAGTTGCGAACCCCATTCAAAGCCGTGGTTTTTAAAAAATTAGGTACATGTGTTCACTACGCGCGTGTTTCGCAATTGATAAAAATGATAAACGGTAGCGAGTTTGTCAGCTGTTAGACCGATATCGATAAAAACACGGACAGTGTGTTTAAAAAATCAGTTTAATGGCAATAAACTTAGTTTTATCGCCCAGCAGGTATCTCCGCGGGGCACGTATAAAATAGAAAAAGGGTAGTAACAATATATTACGATATAATATTTCGTGGCTGCGCGATATAATATAATCCGGGCTTGAATGTTCGTCATAATATGTACAGTGAAACCTCAGTAACCCGAATGTAACAGAAACCACAAGAATTTAATGTGTTAACGAGTTTTCGACATTACAGAGATACGAAGAGAATGTATGCAAACACGTAAAAGTAGGTACCTCCTTCTGTATCTCGAAGAAACCATTAGTCTTACACATACTATTTATACATTATACACACATATTATTTACACGAGTTATTGAGGTATTTGAGTTATATACCTACCTATTGTTTGTATGTTTTTAATGTAGGTAAGTAGGTATAAGTCTAATTTTACTATTGGAGATAAAGTAAACATTATACAGCCGGCGTATTATGGATAGCTTTATCCATCTTTATCCACGTGATAAAATAACTGTCACTTTTTAACACCGTGGGATAGAAAGCGACGTTTTATCACGCTGTCACGTAGACAAGAACGACCATCATATCCGTACTGGAATACTGTATGGATGAGAATAGCTTGGTTACTTTGGTTAAATGTTTACTTGACTTGGTACAATTTTTCCTAGTTGGTACGTTACGGAGGAGTCGTTGCCTATACTTATGGATTACATGCTGTTTTCTAATGGGGTTATACATAAACGCATTACTGACCTGAATTAGCTATGAATCGTTTTTCTTTATCTGTCATTTTGACTCATGTATTTGTAAGAAGGAATAAAACTTAATTTAACTAAATCAGGACCGTAAAGTTTTATGAATGAATCTGTAATTAGTTAACTAATAATTTTTTTTTCAAGTAATGTTTTTTGTGAGATTGTATTGTGTTCAAGGACAAAACAAATAAGTCGAACTTTCGAAAATTATAGATTCACCTTACCTCGGTTCGAGTTATCGAGGTTCCACTGTGATTTCGTCATGCATACGTAACTCGGGTCGCGGAGAAGCAATAATTAAATGAGATGGGTCAGCTTTGTCCGACAGGGTGGGCTTGTTGTTGCCCACAAATTAAGCGAAAGAGCTTTAGGTAGGAACACAGCAATAATAATTATTAATTAAAGACTGATCTTACTCATCATCACTCTTACTCACTCATACTCAAAAGCAAAGGTCTCTTAGCCGTGGTGGTAGGTAATAACTACTTATAAGCAGAGGTATAACTTGTATTCATCTTGTATCGTATCAGTGCTTTGTTTTACGAGCTTTTATTTCAGATTTTAATGCATTAAGGTGCCGTAGGTTCAGAAAGCGGAGTTTTTGAAAAACAGTAGGGACCTCCAGTGAATGAACACTTAAGGAATTATCCAAGTTTGAAAAATCATTTCTCAGCATTCATTAATAATTTCAATAATTATCTGCTATTTAATGAATCCTCATTTAATAAATCAGAAAGTAATTTCTGCGATTTTTTATTACTTTCATAGTTTTTGAGTTATAGCAGAATTTATCAAAAACTACCCAAAAACCTAATGAATGAACATACAAACTAGTGAATGAACACCGCAAAACCCAGTGAATGAACATCATTTAGATCATTTTAATCAGCATTAAAAAAACATTTTTAACACAAAAAACGTTTCCAGCTCTATTTTAGTAGGTATAGCGAAAGCGTTAATATATTTTTATCCCCTCCATATTGATTTCAAATAGATTAGAATGTAATAAAATGATGGTTATTCACCAGAACCTATTACATATTAATAAGAAAAAGAGAATCTTTAAAACAAGAAACAACGAGCATATTCTGATGAAAAAAGTTTAGGATCAGCAAATAATGCTTAAAATAATAAACTTGTCATTGCATTGTTCGTGGTTACATTGTTCATACATAGAATTAGTAGAAATCTAATAAATGAACACCCCAAGTGTTGTATTGTTCATACATAGGCATGAAAAATCCAGTAAATGGACTATAGTAATTTTGTTTGTTCCAATACTGGCTGAAAGAATCAGAATCGTTTTCTATGCAGGATCACAAAAAACAAGCTCAATACCAATTCGTTTACACATAAATTAAAAAAAAAAATTAAATCTAGACGACACCAGTAAATGAAGACACCGTTCATTTACTGGTTTCAGAACATTAGATAAGCCAGTATTGAAACTACGAAAAATAAAGACTTAATCACATAATACGCCGACAAAGTGTACATTTATAGAAAGTTTAACTCTTAATCTTACCAAATAACGAAACTTTGTACAGGTAAACATTAAGTAAGCACTTCATATGTTGCTCCAAACGTACACTGTTCTTATCTGGGATATAATTTTTGCATACAAAACTTGAAAACCAGAAATACGTAAAATTCAAACGCCAGTCACGTTCAAACTGGTCGAAAATAAATTTAGTAGGGGTTGAAATTGCATAGGAAATAGAGTTGTTAATAAGAAAAAAAATACGACAAGTGGTAGAAATTGCTATATTTCTTATTTTAGACAAAAAACGTGATTTTGTTCATTCACTGGGGGTGTTCATTCACGGAGGGTTTACCCTACCGCATTTTTAGATCACAATGCGGTTGCCAATAATTTAAGTAGGAGTCTTGAGGATTTTCTGTAAGGACTTCATCGATTCGAATCCTGATTTTGTCTTTCGTTTCATAGAAAAAAAAACACGAACATAGGCCTACTCGCAAAACACACTTTAAAAAATCTATAACAATTTATGCCCAAAAGCCAAAAAATATGAAAATTGCTTCTGAACATGCGGAATTTCATTTTTCAGGAAATTCATCGATTAGTTTTTTTGTTAAAACTTACCTACAACATATTAAAATACAAAAACATCATATCCGCGGTCCCGAGCACGCACATCTATCTCGCTCACGCTTATGCTCAGTGAGAGTTAGAGGAGAACACGAATCTACCTTAAGTACTTTTACCTGTCCCTATGTCTGATTATTTGTAAAGAAATAATGCCAGAACTTGTTCAAGGTTCCGATTTAGCCTCAAATTAGCGTACCTAGGCGCGTAGCCAATGTGCCAATCGTTAACGCTCCGTAGCGTATCGTAGTCATCTTTCTATCACTTTTCCACACTAGTGCGACGGTGACAGTTGCATTTCGTTCGCTACGGAGCGTAAACGATTGCACGTTGGCTACGCACCCAGGCCGTAATCAACCCAGGCCGTAATCAACATGACAATCGAACGCCAATCGAAAAATAATAATGTGTCGTGATGAATAAATGCGAGCGAAAAGTCTCGTGATCATTTTCCATACATTATTTATTATGGTTCCCCTAATAGGTACTTATACCTACCTACCTCAGTAATAATTAATGCAATGTTCGATTAACCTGGTCAGGTAAGGTCCTATTTTATTCTTGTTTTCGGGAAAACAGCACATTTCGTTGCTGATTTTAATGCATTTTCAAATTATTTTATATAAATATATTGAAAACTTTATTCAAGAGTTAAAAAAAAAGTTTTGAGAGAAACAGCGGCTTTTTCCTGAATAGGCGAAGCAAAAAAATATTCTCTCGACTATATTAAACGATTGAGAATAACTTTTACAATTATTTTTTAATTAGAAAAAACCTTATATTTAGATATAAATAAGATAAAAACCAAAATCTACCGTCTCATTTTGGCTGGTGGAATGGACTTTTAAGTGATCATTTTGAATGATAAAAATATAATATCGTTTATTTGGATTTGATTTGTAATGTTTTACAGTTAGTATTTTCCTCGCGTTGGTGTGGTGAAACATTTTGTGTTTGACTCGCTGGCAACTTGTAAAACAAATAACTATATTCAACTTCGCCCAAATAAATGTACGTTATCATGCCGTGCGTGGCCGAAGGGTGTCGTGTTTCGGAGGTTCCGGGTAGGGTTACCAGATGACAGGAATTTTCCTGACATGTCAGGAATTTTGGCCTTTTGTCAGGAATGGGGACGGAACACGAAAATGTCAGGAATGTTTTGAATTGATAGACTTTTTTATAAAGTACCTTTTTATTTACTTAAATTAATACAAATAATACATTTAATAAAACTTAAATTAATAAAACGCGGCTATCGGCTCAATCGGGTGGCTATCGCTAACGGCTAGACACCCCCCCGTCGTCAAAAATATGAATGTCAGGAAAAATATTCAGGATTTCATATAATCAGGAATTTTGTCAGGAAATTCTACATTTGTATCTGGTAACCCTAGTTCCGGGGCAAACTGCCGAATCCGACACAAGACCAGACGATTCAACGGAGCCACGCCGTTTTGTCGCCTAAATAGTGTTTAGTTTTTTAAGTTTATATAAAATGCATATATATGTTAGTCTGTAAGGCCTTGTTGCCTGATTTAAGAAAAAAGAAACTCTATTTATTTGAAATTATATCTTGCTCTTGGCTTTCAACATTTCACGCAATATTCGTCGAAGTATTTTACCGCTCCCAGTCTTTGGTATCTCGCTGACGAATCTCACACCCCCACGCAACAGTTTCCACGGTGATACCTACAAAAACGAATTTTTCACGTTTAATATCACAGCAAAAACAGCATATCCGCAAAAAAGTTGCTCTCGCCAAATTTTTTTTAGAAAGTTGTAACTCGCCTGCTTTTCTGTTTCAATTTATAATAAGCCCACAATTTACGTGAGTCTATTCCATTTAGCCTCATTTTCAGTATGATTAGTTGATTCGGCCAAATGGTGTTTTTTGAAAAACAAATTATAGCCAGCTTGAAATGAATGTAGTATAACTGGAGTAGGGGGAAGGGAGGGGACGCTAGTGTGCGTAAAGGACCATACCCAAAGGTATCATACTACATTCATTTTATGCTAGCTTTAATTAGTCTGTCTCTTTTGCACACGCACATTAGACATGCATTAGAACATAACTTAACCGAATCAAGTGAATAAGTACAGCTTATCTATGTTATATTTTGTAGGACTGGTACAGATTGAGTAGGTAGTTGACGAGCTCTTGTATATGTTGTCTGTTTCTGCGAGTACTATTAGCATTAGGGTTCGCACACACTAACACGTTACCTCAACCCCTATTGCGGTATTTGATGTGTAGCCGCGAAGTGCTTGCGTCGCCTTGTCGGTCGCAACGGCACCTGCTACCGGCGACCTGCTACTCACAGGGCCGAGATCCTTTTAAGATTGCCTTAGCGCGACAAATGGCTGAACCTAACCAGTGGCCGGACTCAATCTGACCGACCCGGTTTGAAGTGGTTATAGCGAACCTATTTCTTAATTCGCAGTCCAGCACATTTATTTTTGTGAAACACGGTCTAACCCTAATACACTTTGTGTCTACAGACTAGTGTCTGCACATATCTTGTTAAACAAATATTATAAATAAAACATTTTTTGAATTTTTTTAGACAAAGTTAGTGAGAGTACTTGTAGTGTATTTAATTACAAACCCAAACTCAAACCCATAAATGATTTTTGTAAGGAAAATAAATTTTATGACTTTAATATTTAGAAGAACCAAAAATGTAAAAATCTACTTTCGTTCGTAGGTACTTACGTGTAATTTGGGTTGTACTCAAAATTTTAACTTATACTACCCAATTACAGCAGGCAGTGTTTGGAGAGCGCGCTGAGACATATTAAATACGGTACTAGGTATGTATGAAAACCAAACTTTAAGGCTTGATGATTATGGTTCTCAAGCGAAAAACTAAAGTGAAAAATGTAAATTATCATTTTTTACCTCTAAGGACACAAATTCAATAATGTCATTTTCCGTGACTTCTGCCCCCTGTTGTTTGACCACAAAAGCAGTCGGTAGCTCTCCGGAGAGCGGGTCAGGGGCGCCTATCACGCCGGCGTCTTTCACTGCTGGGTGCTTTAGCAGTACTCCTTCTATTTCTGCAGGAGATACCTGTAATAAAAAGAAATAGTTGAGAAACACTTGTAGGGTGATAGGGTGACACAAAGAAGTCTTTTTTGTAATTACTTGTAGCGTCGTAGGTACAGTCAAGTGTAAAAATATGGGTGCACGCAAGTAATCATGTGGAAATACTTATTCATTTACATAATCCACAGATTAAACTTGGATATCGTTTAGAGACCAAGTGAAATTATGCTACATCGGTTAATATCATATTTTTGGGTATTAATTAGTACCTAAATACATATATTCTTGCGTACAGGCATAAAAAAGATTATTTAATTAAGGATTTATAAAATGATATACAGGAAATAATTACCTATCATCTTCAAAATGGAGTAAATTAGAATATATGTCTATGAAAAATTAAATTAATTTATGCTTAGGGAATATACCCTTAAAACAAACGGAGTTAACAAAACACGGTGTATTAAATATTATACCCACCTGCCATGCTTTATATTTGATAAGTTCCTTTAGCCTGTCAATTATGAAAAAATTCACAGATTTCGTGCCTCACACGACTATCGAGCACATTGGAAATGAATCTACGGAATTCGAAAAAATATTGTAGCTGAGCGACGAGAAAGTCTGGATAAGGAAAAAGTTACAAAATAAAACTACAACGTTGAATGATAATTATTTTATTCTTAGACTAACACAAGTATCCTGGACATAACGCATGTGAACAAACAAATTGCAAAATTTCCACACGCGTATCCAAGTTTGAATAATTGTCGCCGTGGCGCATAAGTATAGGTACATATTTCATTTTTCGATTAATAAGCAGGATATATTAATGTTCAAAGTACAAGAAAATTATTACACGGCAAATCCGTAGTCAACTCGAGAAGTGGTGATCGGCAGCGGCCCATTTGCTGCAAGATATGAAATTCTTGACAGCAGTTTGACGCGACGAGAGATGACCATAACAGCGTTTGTCTATGTTGCACCAAACCTGAGTTCCGCTAGGTACAACCAGGGTTCAGCATCAGCTCTATCTTGGGTACTACTCTCCTAAGTGCTCATCGAGACGAGTCCGATGACCAAAACAGCGTGTGTTTATGTGTATTAAACCCGAGCTCCACTAGGTACTGCCAGGGTTCAGCATCAGCTATCTGCTAGCAGCCGCCAGCAACATGCTGAGGTGAGACCATTTCGTGGCACTTTTTCTTTTTTATGTTTCTCTGTGTAAGTTTTTATTTTGTGTTTCTCTCCCTCTCCCTCTCCCTCTCCCTCTCCCTCTCCCTCTCCCTCTCCCTCTCCCTCTCCCTCTCCCTCTCCCTCCCTCTCCCTCTCCCTCTCCCTCTCCCTCTCCCCTCCCTCTCCCTCTCCCTCTCCCTCTCCCTCTACCCTCTCCCTCTCCCTCTCCCTCTCCCTCTCCCCTCTCCCTCTCCCTCTCCCTCTCCCTCTCCCTCTCCCTCTCCCTCTCCCTCTCCCTCTCCCTCTCCCTCTCCCTCTCCCTCTCCCTCTCCTCTCCCTCTCCCTCTCCCTCTCCCTCTCCCTCTCCCTCTCCCTCTCCCTCTCCCTCTCCCTCTCCCTCTCCCTCTCCCTCTCCCTCTCCCTCTCCCCTCCCTCTCCCTCTCCCTCTCCCTCTCCCTCTCCCTCTCCCTCTCCCTCTCCCCTCTCCCTCTCCCTCTCCCTCTCCCTCTCCCTCTCCCTCTCCCTCTCCCTCTCCTCTCCCTCTCCCTCTCCCTCTCCCTCTCCCTCTCCCTCTCCCTCTCCCTCTCCCTCTCCCTCTACCTCTCCCTCTCCCTCTACCTCTCCCTCTCCCTCTCCCTCTCCCTCTCCCTCTCCCTCTCCCTCTCCCTCTCCCTCTCCCTCTCTCCCTCTCCCTCTCCCTCTCCCTCTCCCTCTCCCTCTCCCTCTCCCTCTCCCTCTCCCTCTCCCTCTCCCTCTCCCTCTCCCTCTCCCTCTCCCTCTCCCTCTCCCTCTCCCTCTCCCCTCTCCCTCTCCCTCTCCCTCTCCCTCCCTCTCCCTCTCCTCCCTCTCCCTCTCCCTCTCCCTCTCCCCTCTCCCTCTCCCTCTCCCTCTCCCTCTCCCTCTCCCTCTCCCTCTCCCTCTCCCTCTCCCCTCCCTCTCCCTCTCCCTCTCCCTCTCCCTCTCCTCTCCCTCTCCCTCTCCCTCTCCCTCTCCCTCTCCCTCTCCCTCTCCCTCTCCTCCCTCTCCCTCTCCCTCTCCCTCTCCCCTCTCCCTCTCCTCTCCCTCTCCCTCTCCCTCTCCCTCTCCCTCTCCCTCTACCTCTGCCTCTGCCTCTATCTCTATTTCTATTTCCACCATTACAATAATGCATAGATTGTCGAATAGTGCGTTATCTACGCCCGTCTCAAACAGGATAGATAGAGTTAGACCAAGAAAAATCTGCAGCGATTTTGAAAGCCCACGCAGTGCAAGTGTTATTCTGCCGTCATAATCCCGATAATTCACAACAAACACCGATAACGAACTCTGCGAAACATGAAGTCATAAATGTCCTGTGAAAAATGTCGTTCTGACTTTTTGACTATTTTAAGGTTAGGCTACAGGGCAAACCCTTAACCCGATCGTCTTTGTTTTAGGCTCAAATTGTAGCTGACTAAATTGTCCAGAGCCGTTTTTCTCAAATTTTTGATATCATTCTTCGTTTCCAAATTATCGAGCACCAAAATCAAAAATTCGGAAAAAATTGAATTTTATTTTCACTATTTCGACTAGGGTTGCCAGATCGAAAGGCGCTATTATCGGGAAACAATATCAATTTTTCGGGATTTTGGGACTTAAGTCGGGAAAAAAAAAATTAGAGATGCCACGATTGCCACGATGCCATGATTCGGCAACTATTCGGTATTCGGCCTATTCGGACACTTTGCCCAATATTCGGTATTCAGCCGAATGTTGCCTACTATTCGGCCGAATACCGAATATCTGTTGCATCTACCTAAAAAGAAAAATTACAAAAAAAAATACCAAAAACTAGGTATATTTAATATTTAAAATGTATTCTTGGAAAGTAGTTAAATACGAAGGAACGTTTTTGAGCATTTATCGATTACAAAATATTTTGATTTATTTTTATTTTTCATCTCAAGTTAGGTTATTTATAATATGAATATAAAAGTAAAATATAAAAACACTTACAAAACGATAAAAAAATACATATAAACACATTATAAAAAACCTAACCTAGGGTGCCGCCAGCAGCGGGGCAAGGCCCAAGCTACCGGTGGTCAGGGCCGCAGAGAGAGGAACCGGCGGACTATCCGCGCCGTGTCCAAGATCACCGCCTTCTGCATCTGACCCTTGATCCAACCACCTAGCGAGAGTCTCTCAAGATGTTGGTCGAGACTCTTCGCTATTAGACCGTTCACTGAAACGACTATCGGGACAATGATCGTCAAATCAACATCCCACATGGCGGTTATCTCGTGAGCCAAGTCTAGGTACTTACTGGACTTGTCCTTCTCGGCCTTCACGAGATTCTCATCATGGGGGATGGTGATGTCAACGAGCACAGCCCGACGTTGCGATCGATCTATTATCACTATGTCAGGCTTATTGGCTACAATAGTCCTGTCAGTGATGATAGATCGATCCCAATAGAGCGTGGCACGACCATTCTCGAGAACAGGCGCAGGTAAGTACTTGTAGTACGGTACTTCGCGGTCCACAAGGCCATATAGAAGAGCAAGTTGCTGGTGAATAATCCTGGCTACGAGATTATGTCTGTGCAAGTACTCGCCGTTAGCAAGATGAGAACACCCGGAAATGATATGCCTGAGTGACTCTCCGGGACGGCGGCATGCCCGACAAATGTCGACCGTACCGTCCTTCAGGATATATTTCCGATAGTTGTTCGTCATCATCACTTCGTCCGCAATTGCACAGGCAAAACCCTCGGTTTCTCCGAAGAGGTCCCCGAATCGTAACCAGTTCACCGACGCGAGCAGGTCCACATCGGGTCCCGTGAGGGCCTTGTAGAACCGCCCGTGTAGCACCTTACTCTCCCATGCCGCCTTGCGATCCGCAGTACTTAGTACCACAGGTTTGCGCCAGTTCTCGTTTGCCAAGGAGAGCGGCGTGAGGTTCCTGTCTACTGCCACTACATCACGATGCATCCCACACTCGTTGTTAAGGAAATAATTCCTAAGATTGTACACCTCGCGGTTATGGAGATCCTTGGCGTTTAGGAAGCCTCGGCCTCCACATTTCCGTGGGATGTACAATCTCATAACTGACGAGCGTGGGTGTAGCATGCGCTGCGCGGTGAGCAGTGACCGGACCCTCCGATCCAGGGCGTCGAGCTCGGTCTGAGTCCACCTTAGTATGCCAAAGGAGTATGTGAGTAGGGGCATTACCCAGGCGTTGAAGGCGCGCACTTTATTGCCTCCTGACAAAAGACTGTTAAGGACTTTTGTGAGCCGACTGAAAAAGCGCTCCTTCACCGACCGTCTAATACCCTCGTCCTCAATACCCAACGACTGTGACATACCAAGGTATTTATAGGTTTCTGATTCAGAGATAGATCTGAAAGACATTGTCTCAGAGAGTTGTAAATTTGTTGAATTTACAACCCTCCCCCGCTGTACATACATAACCGCACATTTATCGACACCAAACTCCATGTTGATGGCACTACTGAAAACTTCGGTGATTTTCAGTAGTTCCAACAAGTCTTGGCTATTTGGTGCAAATAATTTGAGGTCATCCATGTACAGAAGGTGAGAGATGACTTCACCCTCTCTCCGAAGCCGGCAACCTAGTCCCAAATCCTTCAGCAGGGTGCTGAGGGGATTCAAAGCTAGGCAGAACCACAGGGGACTCAGACTGTCGCCCTGAAAGATTCCTCGCTCAATCCTTATAAAATCCTGCGGGCCAGGGCGGTCATCCCCGCCTCCTGGTTGACGAAGGACTGTGGTCCACTGCCTCATACACGCGCTTAGGAAGACTCTCAAAGCTGCATCAACTTTATACAACTCTAAGACCCTCCCCAACCATGAATGGGGCACCGAATCATAGGCCTTCTTGTAGTCAATCCAAGCGGCTGAGAGGGCACCCTTGTTCCGCCGGATTTGTTGGCAGATGGTCATGTCTATAAGGAGGAGCTCTTTAGTACCACGGGACCCAACCCTACATCCATTTTGAGCGGAAGCCAGAATATTGTTTGCGACAATGTGCGCGTTGATTTTTGCTCTCAAAATGGATGTAAGGAGCTTGTAGAGTGTAGGCAAGCATGTGATGGGTCTGTAGTTCTTAGCTTCCGTGGTACTACCGGACTTATAGAGCAGGAAGGTGACACCAGTTGTTAAGGAAGGTGGGAGAGAACCAAGCTCGAGGGCTTGTTGAAATTGTGCTGCCAAGCAGGAGTGCGAGCATCGGAACATAAAATATTTTATTTTTATCATGGGTCTGATTTGATTGACTCTAATATACATTCATTAATTCTGTTCAACATAAAAATAAATCTTAGCAAACGTAGTGCTTTATTTGATGGCGAACAGTTTGCATAATAATTGTGACTCAAAATGTTCGCATGTCATGCCGAATATTCGGTATTCGGCCGAGAGAGGGGCCGAATATTCGGTATTCGGTATTCGGCCAAATCACTATTCGGGGCATCTCTAAAAAAAATACATTCAAATTAAAGTAATTGTATTAAAAACAACGATATTTTACATTATTGGCACTACGTCAGCTCGCTCGCTCGACGACAGTTCGGAACTTGAAATTATTGTTTTATAACGTGAAGCTGTTTTTCGGGACAGTTTACACTTTGTCGGGAATCGGGAACACCTGCTAAAAATCGGGAGAATCCCGCCAAATCCCGACCATCTGGCAACCCTAATTTCGACCATAACTTTTTTTGTTTTTGACTTTCTCGAATAATTATTTTTGCACCTTACAGCTCTCGTGATTATGCGTATTTTGAGCCTATTTTTTAATATCATATCTTCACAACTTTCCGAGATATAAGGGGATCGCACTTTTTCGTGAAATCGGACCGTATACTGGAGCGAACGAAAAGACATTTCCAATGTCAAAATATCCATCTTGGTCGTAGTAAGCAATATCGCCAGTTCTATAAAAGCCATCATCATCGAAAACATCTGATTTAGGCTTGCCAATGTAGCCATCGAAGAGTACCACGCCGTTGACGCACACTTCACCCGGCTCACCTGGGCCCAGTATTTTTCTGGATTCAATGTCCACCACCTGAAGTTAAAAATAAGAATTGTTTATTGCAGACTAGATCAGCAAAGGGTAAGTAATGGTAGAAGATGTCTAAGAAAAAATCCTGCTTGGAATTTTACAGCTTGGAGTAGGTACCTCTAGATATCGCTTTACGGTGATTTTGATTTGTAGTTTTTTTATTTAACGCCCACCTCTGTTTTTGTTATTTATTGTTATTTTTAAAGAACAGCGGACACATGTATTGACTGAATCGACTACGTTGCTGAGCTTCGGCAAGTCTCACCCTACTTGGCAATAATGTAATATTTTCGTACATTACAAAGTGAAAGAAAACCCACATATTATAATATATAAAGATTAAAACTAGAGTAGGACAAGTAACTAAATTAATAACAACCTAATTACCTTAATAACGATTCCTTGAACAACTTTTCCGATACTGCCTTGTCTATGGTCAGCCACTGTTTCCTCTGTAATGGGTCCAGTTGTTTCAGTCGATCCGTAACCTTGTAATACACGTAGATTAGGTAATCTAGAAAAAAAATGTAGCTCAGCCTATAGCCAGTCTATAGGTTCTCCATCGGGGAAGTTTTGGTACTAGATCTTTCATGCTGAAAATACTCAATAGCCTACATTGTAAACAAAAAAGTAAAATAAATTCAAGATGGATAACACGCTATGCCTATTTCAAGCCGATTTTACTATTTCCACATAAATTAATAAATTAATATTGGACAATCTTACACAAATTGAACTTGTGTTGTGGGTACTAGACGATGATATATATTAATAAATAAATAAAATAAAATAAAAAATAAAAATAAGTTTATTGCGCACAAAACAGGCAGTACAGTACATAAATTGTTGTGACATCGGGTGGGTGCATAGCATGGTTAAATATAGTACCGAATTTCCAGGGGTCCCCGCACTAGGCTAGGCCTGTACCGCGGGAGACCAAGTATGCATTTGTATGTGATGAGTGACAGTTGGAATAATAGAGAAAATAAATAAATTATAAACTAAAAGTACATTGTTTGATTTGTTTGTTAGTGAAATAAATAACATTACATTACAGTTTTACAGAAACTACCTTCCCAGAGAACACAAAATTAGATAGACTACAGAGTTATTATATATAGAGTTGTATAGATGTATATAGATGTATGGATAATAATAGATGTATGGATTACTGGTCAGGCTTTACTCCACATTGTTAGGTACATCATAGCTAAAGCAAAAAAAATCCCACCTTATATTTTTGAATAGTTTCGAGAAACAGCTCCTGTTTAAATCTCGAAAGGTGTATGACCATTTTGCCATTTACTAATGCTTTCAACGTGGTTGTTAAGCCGAAAGTGTTGCACAACGGTGCAAGTGTAAGTGCTGACTTGTCTGGACAAAAACTAAAAATACGACCACCAAGAACATTAGATACCGTAAAATGGAGTGAGTAGGGTCAAAACTGAAATTCAAACCTCGATAACATTTTATTTTTACATATGAAAGCTGAATGGTGTATATAATAAGTGTTCCGGACGTTTGTATTTTAGTTTTTATTTTATTTTGGGCAGTTCCATTTCATAACTTTGACGAAAAAGAGGAAAATCCACCTCACCCCGTAGTGCCTCGTATTTGGGGTGAGAGGGGTTTTCATACAAAGGTGATTTTGGAAGATTGTTAGATCGATTTTTTTTTATTATGCGTATTACTATAGCTCCATTTTAAATTGGAATACATTATTTTTGTAGCAGTAGCCTTAAAATCCCTTCTCACCCCCTTCTCTCCCCATTCATAACCCACCTCTCCCCGCGAAACCTACTCACCCCGTTTTGCGGTACAATAATACTTTTTTTCATCATTAGCCATTAATGTTTCATCTCAAAGTTGTTGCAAATTGCTACAATCAACTTACGAGTAGAATGAACAGGCCACCAATTTGAATAATTTAATCTAAGAAATATAAAATTTTCTGGTATGTAGCATTAATATTGTTAGCACTCCAGAACATGATAAAAAAGCCCCAAAACATGCTTTCCGGTTTGTCACGTAGTATAGGACTTACTTATGTATGTATGTGCTCTGTGCGTGACGTACAGAATCACATGTATCTTATAAAAATTTAAATAATCTGGGAGACCGAGCTTGGCTCGAAAAACATGTAAAAACTAGAAAGTGCGTTTTCCCAGAGATAAGACCTAGCTAGATCGATTATTCGCCCCCAATCCCCGAAATATATATATAAATAAATATACAATAATTACTCGTTTAAAGGTATAAAATTGGTAGGTACATTTTTTATCAGATTTAGATAAGTCTTAGTCTAATGAAAAACATTTCTGTAGTTTTAGAAAACCATTTTTAGTATACTCATAAACACGACTTATAACTTTGTAATAAAAAATATTTTATGCAGATGTAATACAGCCAGAGTCACAGTTTACATGAAATAGTATGAAACAAATCTTGAAGAAAACAATGACAACAATGCTTCTTTGTACTTCCTCTCTTACGCACACCATATACGTAAAGACATATGTACGTGCTGCTGTACCTTCAAAACTTTAGTAGGTAACTACTATGTCTTAGTCATAGTAAACTTTAAATTGAAACTTCAATAGCATTCGCCACGGTGCAATTCTCATTTTAAAATGACAAGGTTCTTCAGTTATTTCTAAGAACACTGGACCCTTAAGTTGAGAATTTGTATAAAGCTAAACAATGAGTGTTTTTCATTAATATTGATCTCTTTATGCCAATTTTGCGAGATAAATGTCTTATTGTTGTACAGATAATTGAGAGGGCATCGGCCGGTAGCCCGTAGTTCTCTGTGTTTTGTGTCGAGTATTAGTTTTTGCCTTAGGAATTTTGTGAGAGAAGACATTTTGCTATAACTTTCTACATATCGCGAACTAAAGATATAAAGAAATCAGTTGTATTTTAAGAGCTAACCACGGTTTGTAATTTACTAAACAACCTACTAGTTTAGGCACCTGGTATAAATGGTAAAATCACTTAAAAGTGTGCAATTTATAGAGCTCTGGGCACGGTGTGACATTCGAGGTTATTTATCTTTAGTTATTTTGCTAATCGTTATTCTGTGCACTTACCTAATTAGTTCGAATAATATTGAATCTATTGTGAAGTTATGCATGTTTAACTTACTCGTGCTGTTGGGCAGCGGCGATTAAGTTCGCATGGGTTACCTTAGCGCCCTTGGGTAGCCCGGTTGTGCCCGACGAGTATAGTACAAGGGCCACTTCCACACGACCTGCCAATTAAACTACATTCTATACAATGGGGTTGGCAACTGCCAAAGCTTTGCATAGATGGCGTCATCAATGTCATCATAGCTTGCCCTTTTTTCTATGAGATTTGGCATATCCAGGGCATACAATTCCATTAAAAAAAAACAAAAAATTGACACAATTCTAGAGATTAAAAGGCCAAGCTATGCTGGCGCCATCTGCTAAATACTTCGACCGGCCAACCCTATTGTAAATGTGTGTTACCATGGATAAGTATCATCATATCGTACCTATATCTACCTCGTGTTAAATGTATTGTTTTTTTTTATTTGACGTACTGGTGTTGAGTCATTATTGAAATACAGTGATGTAAAAACCATAACTAAGTGCATCCACGCCTTTTCCAGGTCCTAGGTGATAACCTTAATGCCTCCGCGTTTTAGAAAAGTAAGTACAATTTAAAAAGTCTAATACCTATAACAAAATGTAAATGTACAATTGTGATGATAGTTGCAGAGTTTTTTTCGTAATATACTAAATACCGGGTGTGGCCTGTAATACGAGCAAATAATTAAAACACAGATTGTACTCTTCAAACGGTGACACTTTTGTTCAACAACTTTTAAAAATTATAAAGTATTTAGAGTCCCCATTTTTCATACAAAATAAATATTATCTTCAATGGACGCCATCGCCACGCCATATCATTGTGATTGACGTTGCTTGTCACGCCTTAAACATAACAAAATTCGCAATACATTGCGTCTTAGAATAAACTTTAAAGTGTATTAAAAATCAAACCACAAGTTATTTTTAAAAGTCGCTGAACAAATGTTGGTCAGTATGAGAAGTACAGCCTACAGTTGAATTTTTTGCTCATGTTACAGGCCACACCCTATATATGATATGACTTAAATAAAAATGTAATGATTACCGTAATAGTCAACGAAATTTGTAAAATCAGCTTCCTTATTAGCGAGATCGTTGTAACTTATAATTTCTTTCGATGAAGAATCACCGAATAATAAAATATTGCTAACGAAGGTTAGCTTTTTCAGCGTTTCATGGTGCTTTTTATACCCAGTTGGTGATAAAAACATAAATTTCGGTTTAGTTATACTAGCAGTGTGTATAAATTCACCTGAAAATAAATAATCATTTAATTCATTTTTAAATTTGGTCAATTTTTTAATACAGTACTTATAGTTACCAACTAAAATATAATGATTAAATCCTAGACATCATCCTTATTCTTAAAAGATAACCTAAATATTAAATGTATGTACCTGCAGTATAAGCACTGTTGATCAAAGTGACCGACGCGCCTGCGCACATGGCTGCAAGGATCGCAGTCAGAACTTCACTTCTGTTCTCACTAACCACTGCGACTAGGTCGCCTTTTCTCACACCGAGCTCCACGAGAGACGCAGCGACGTTTAGGACTTCGCGGACAATGTGCCCAAACGTGATTTCCTCGCCTGTTGTCCCATTGACCTTAATTTTTTTTTATATATTTTAAATACTTAAATAAAAGTTAATAACATCTCTATAGATTGCTTATGCACATTTTGTAAAGTACATAGTGTGATATTGGCTTCGTTGAGATAAGGATACTGATTCCGCGACACAGATAATGCTAAAAGTGCAAGTTCTGATATTAATTCGTATGAAGGAACTCACGCCCGGAAACTTGTTCATGTCAGTACATAGTTATGGCGTTATTCATAAGCGCGTTACTGGCCTGAATTAGCTATGAATCGTTTGTATTTATCTGTCATTTTGACTTATATATTTGTAAGAAAGGGATAAAATTTTTGAATCTTTCGCTAGTTCCGAAATCGATATTAGCATGAGAGGTTAAACAACGACTTTGCCCCCTTGTATATGTCTATTAATCGCTTTCATCAGTCAGCAAGTCACAGCACCGCGCGCTATCTTTCTTTTTGTACGCGTGTTGGAAAGAGGTTCTTTTTACGCCTCACAAAGTTAAATAAAATTGGCATATAATATAACAGATTGCTTAATATTTCATTTTATTTTTATAACTGCAATGCAAACCTAGCAAAAGAAAAATAAATGTGATAACTATGTAAATAATAAAACCGATGGCATACTCGTAATTTTGCCTTTCAGATAGGTAGTGCTTTTGCAATGTAACTTATATTTACATTCTTTAAAAAATATATAAAATATTTTTAAAAGCAAACTTACCAGCGCTCTTTTATCTTTAAAATTTAATATCCTCTCAATAAAGTAAATTCCGTAATTCATGTGAGTTGGAAAACTGAAATTGTGCTTTCCGTAAAAAATGCCTTGTGCGCCTTTAGCTGCATCAGGTAACATTTTCCTGTTTTGGAATATGTACAAAACGGTATTAACAGGCCGCCGCTTCGCCGCACACTGGAAATCATACTCACATTGTGTGACAAAGGTTAGTGTTTGTTTATAATTGACATGACGTAAGAAGTATTTTATCAGTCGGTATCTTGGTTGGTGTTTACGTATTGAGTAGTCGGTAGCGTGTGCATAGTACGAGTATAGTATCAGAGATTTTGCGGAAATTAATTTATTTCAAGTGTTTCGACTGCTTTTAATTTGTTTTAATATACCAATTAAAATTCAAATTGAAATAGCCGAAATTAATAATTTATATTTGTGTTCCCTACTAAGCTTGCTCTAGTAGGTGCTTATGAAGTAAGCGTCATGTATATTAGGTACAATTGAATCAGTGGCAGCTTGTTCATATAAGTCGATCCATGTGGAATAAAGTGGCAAATAATTTAAAAGTTGTGTGTGTGTACGGTTGCAATACCACTAAGGTGTATGTAGAGTTTGCTATAACACATTAAAGACCATTATATTGTTATTATACTAAAAGCAAAGTGTCATAAACGGTGCTTGCATTTTATAATCCCGTCTAAGATGTAGGTATTAAAATATTGATCCCATAAAAGATATCAGGCTCTTAAATTTAATTGCAATATAGTCTCAAGTGTCCGAGGCTTTGGAAAATAATATTTAATAGCAGATTTAAGCTTTATTAAGAGACCGATTAATATCTTACTATACTTATCTGTAAAGGGGCCCACTGATTAACAGTCTGCCGGACGGTATCGGCCTGTCAGTTAGAACAAAATTTTGACAGTTCCGAACAACTGACAGGCCGATACCGTCCGGCGGACTGTTAATCAGTGGGCCCCTTAACATTTTATACGCGATGGCGATTTTATGTATGGGTAGTATCTATTTAATTCGAATATTTTAATGTGCGTTGTCTATACAATTATATCGCGTGTAATTAAGCAGATTATTGAATTGAAAATGAATATTTTTATTTATTTGTATAATATTAATCATAACTAGGCACATTTTGTGGAATTCAACAAAGTATTTGCAAACTTATTATTCGATATTAGAAACTTGTGTGCTTTGTATTTACAACAGTAATTCACATTCTCACCTTTCTCTCGACAACAGGCTAACACTTTGATATACTCGTTGCTGGTGTTGGTGTGCCCATTAGACACTTGTAAGAATATTTAATACATGTAAAAAATAGTTATGAGTAGACTAATTTACGAGTACATATTTTTTTTTAATATGTTTTGTTTTTAATAGCCTATCTATTCTCCCACTGCTGGGCATAGGCCTCCCCCCTATTAGACTTCCAAGCAGCCGAGGACTTAGGCCGACCATGCCGAATGAGTAAACCTCTATTATATGAACTTAAAATCCTACTGCAATCGTAACTGAATGATGCTTTAAAATGATATAAACCCCTCAAGTGGCATGTAAATTAGTGACCATAAGTATAGGTATTTTAATAATAGGATTTAAATTTGATTGATTAATTGACATAATATAATAAAAGTTATTTTGGAATTAAGTCATTGGATACAAATAAAAGGTACTTATACATGTAATGGTACCTGTTGAGGGAACACAAAGTATCTGTTATACTTACATTGTTTAATTACTTTACCGGTACATACCGGGTGTGGCCTGTAACACGAGCAAATAATTAAAACATAGATTGTACTCCTCAAACAGTGACACTTTTGTTCAACAACTTTTAAAAATTATGAAGTTATACTCCCTATTTTTCATACAAAATAAATATTATCTTCAATGGACGCCATCGCCACGCCATATCATTGTGATTGACGTTGCTTGTCACGTCTTAAACATAACAAAATTTGCAATACATTGCGTCTTAGAATAAACTTTAAAGTGTATTAAAAATCAAACCACAAGTTATTTTTAAAAGTCGCTGAACAAATGTTGGTCAGTATGAGGAGTACAGCCTACAGTTTAATTTTTTGCTCATGTTACAGGCCACACCCGGTATATACTTACTTAACATTTAATAGGTAAACAACAGGAAATATAAGTAATATTTTCCCTATTTATGAGGATCAGAGAGGACGAAATTAGACGGAAATTGTAAATTATTACACAACCAGTAATTAGAACATGAAACCGTCATTAGAATAAACACACATACTGCCTACTTATGTCAGTACTGGAATAAGGGCTTAATAATTAAAATTATATAGTTTCATCTTGGAATTAAATAAATTGCTTGTATTGACAGTCGTATAAAACAGGCACATTCATTTATAAATTACAAGCCGCCTGCGTCTTTATCTGCGCAGAAGTAATTTAAATTCAATTTGAACTTTCAAACGCATTTTGACCACCTTAGTTATACAATTTTCAAAAATCCTTTCATCGTCATCATCACTTCCCTGTCGCGCATTCTAATGTAGGAAACATAACTCGAATAAATAACTAATTAGCAGTGTGGATCGCAATTCCATACTTTAGTTTATCTAATATTTTTTCCTGTAACGTAACTAATAAATATTATTTAATATAAATGTCTACTTACATTGAACGCCTTCGTTCTGTGAAACGGTTAAACCGTGTTTACTATAAGCTAAGTTTACTCGCGGGCTCGGCGTGGAGGTAAACGTAATTTGTAAGTGCGCCCGCGCAGGTCCGCCCACGCGCGCGGCGCTTCTCACGACGTGACTCACTAGAATTATGTCTTATATATGTATATGCTTTTAAAAATGCATCGATTGTCTTGAAGGCGAATGAATAGATTAAATATTGAAATCATTGTTACTTTGTTGCTTATGTATGTACCTAATTAAAATCGCGCTTGAATATTGATATTGATCTTTAATAAGAGGAAAATAAAGTTCATATGTTGTTCTACAGGTATCCTGTCAAATTTATTTTTTGCACATATTATTGAGTAATACATACACAATAAACTTACATTCCCCCACCCTCACACATCACGCCGTCTTCACTCTATCGCATACCCCTTTACATCGCATGTCGCATAGTTTAAAAGCTCATTAAGGTCAATTTGGCAAAGACTGTCTATAAGGGAAGACCGTCTACAAGCTCTTTCGTCGCTTTCAACTCTTGCGTTTGTATTCATACTTCACTTACAGAAGTTCGATAGAGCAAAAGGAGTGAAGGTATTTCTTTTCGACTGTCTCTCAGCGACGTACGAATACGAGAGTTCTTGCCTTCTCAGCAATACAGTTTATATGCCGGTCTTCTCCACATTGACTTTTTTTTTCACTTGTGGTCTTTTTAAAACGTACTAGTAATGTTTCACACCGAGTCCAGTTAACTTACTTGATCATTTTTGTTCAGATCAGAAACAGATGCAACATTAAAATCTGCACAAATACAATCAAATTAAATTATCATCGTTTTTGTTGGGGAATAAAATATAAATTGAATCGTTTGCTTATGCAATGTTAAAAGAAAATAAACTTACAATCAAATACGAGTAGGTATACACACTTTGTCATGACGTATATTTTTAATACACGTGTACTTAAGTAGTATATAATCATAATCTTAGTAGTTGGGGAAACCTTTAATACCAGTCAATTCATTGGACCAATAATAATGACTCGTATAAAATGTTCCCCTCCAATAAACAGACCTCCTGTAGCGTTTGTAAAAATGCCAAACAGGTAAGGAGCTATCAACTTGTAAACTGTGCAATTTCGCATACTTGTTTGCTCGTATTATGAATCGCTGAGCGGACGAAGAGTTCAAAATGGTCTGAACACAACTTTATTGTATGGAATACGAGCATGTGTTGGTCATTTTTAACACCTCGTTTTCTTAGCTAACTACTTTTAGTTTTAGTCATTAATCAGAATTTTAATTACGAACTATGTGCGTTACTGAAAATATCATATAAGTACCTACTTAAGTTATAGGTTGTTAAATGTTTCGTAACTTTTTCGTTAATTTATCGCTTGCATCTGACTGCAGCTTCGTTCATGTACGAGTAATAATGAGTTGAAAAATATTTTCTATCCTTTTCTTTTTCATTTTAAATTAGGCGATAAATAAAAAAATAATACAAACTCACTCTTATAGTACGCTTAGTAAAATTTGTACTACATATATCGGGTGGAACAGAACGAAGGACTTTTACGGAAACGGGGTATTGTTTAGGCTACGTAGTTTATTTTTCACTTATTAATCACGTTAATATTTCTAACCGTTTTAGAGATACAGTTTGTTGAACATTAGTGCAAAAATCTGTATGTTTCAACCCTAGCAAGTAGATCCTATTGTATGACATGACATGTATCAATTTAAAATGTAAATAACTTTGTAGGATTGTCACTGATATAAAAATATTTCATTTTAGTGATTTTGTTTTACTTTTTACTTCAGCTTTACGATTATAATAACTCGATTGTAGATCACTTAGATAACACTATCCTTTCAGCTCAGTCTCTAGAAATGTTCCACCCTGTATAAAAAAACGGTGACTATAAAAAGGTTAACTGGAAGAAATCCCTTAAAGGGATAAGTTCGCCTTTGTACTGCCTATCCTGTGCCATAAGTTTGTGTTTTGTGTTTTGTACAATATATACCTAAAAAGTTTATACATATAAACGGTCACACAGAACGAGGTATGTTAGGATTTAAGGTCACGGATTAAGCTTTCCACGGATTCCATATGTCGGACCCTGACACCAGAAAGACGTATTGCAGCGTTATAGTTCATGATTTTAGACGCCTGTATAAAATCGATTAGCAATGTTGAGCTACGTATTATTTGGTTGTAACAAAATAAATAAAGTTGTGTAGAGAGTAACTCCGTCTATTGGCGCATTGTTGAAATAAAGTTCCGTAGAGAGTAACGCCATCTATTGGCGTGTTGTTGAACTGAGATGACAGGTAGAAGGCTTTGGAACGTCGAGAGGTTTCTCTCGAGTGAGCGTAGGCACGAGTTGGCGTTTTTGTCGGTATGTTGGTAGACTGGTCGAGCAGGTTTGCCAACTTGACTGAGGCGGGAGCGGAGAGGCTCCGCCGCTGGTAGTTCTTCTGGATCGGACCGCGCTAGAGATCGGACGTACTCGTTAGCCAACCTCGTGCCTAACTCGCTACGTTCCTGAAGGCTTATACCTGAAGGATTATTCTGATAGCTTATAGAATCCCGCGTTCTTTAACCACTTAGCTAAGTGTTTTATTTCAAGTGTTATTTTGATTTCTTATGTTTCATTAGAAGCTTACTTTTGTGAAATAAAGAAATGATGTGTTATGTGTTGTTTTAACTTGTTTTGAAAAGATTTATCCCTCTGAGTTTGTTGCCGGTCCCACATAGGGCTAAATCTTCTCATGTTAGAGGCGTAGGGTTGGAGCCGGCCTAGTTTGACTTGAATAAAGATTTAAACGGTTTCTTTTTACTTTCATATCGCTCCCTTGAGTTAAACATAGCAATTAGTTCTTTTAAACATTTAGTACTGAAGTATAGTAGGCACTAGTATGGTTAACGAGTCCTAAGGTTTATTTCATGCACTGGTAGCATGGTAGCATACTGGTTTAGCTGTGAAGTAATACATTATCGTACTACCCCACGCGCCCACCGCCTTTGAGACCATCCGTATTCGACATCAGCAAGTGGGATTGCCAAGGTATCATGTATTGCTTTCACAGCCACCTGGGAGCGTGGTGTATTTCTGGTGACCTACATTCCATAATCTGGACACGTGGTAATGGTAAGCTCACGTGTCTAACCTTGATTGAAAGGTGAGTGTAATTCATTGTTATTTGGTGAGAATTATTGTGAAAATGTGAATAAAATTGTGATTGAGGCAGTCGAGCATAGCGGTCGTTACGTGACGTCATCTCTGGGATCGTTACGTTTCTTTGTAATCCATTTAAATCGAAGCGATCTTGAGTTATTTTTTTTTGAAATCCATACTGTTAATTAAAACCGAGTATTAGCTATTACAACGTGATATTATTTCATCGCTTACTTGTGAATTTACCCTCAATAATTGATTTTTCATTAAAATACAATTCATTTTTATAATCCATTTAAATCTAAGTGATCTTGAATTATTTTGATGTGAAATCCATCTTGTTAATTACAATCAAATATCGGCTATCACGACGTGATATTATTTTATCGCTCACTTGTGAATCTACCCTCAATAATTGATTTTTTATGAAGATACAATTAATTTTTATAATCCATTTAAATCTAAGTGATCTTGAATTATTTTGAAGTGAAATCCATGTTGTTAATTACAACCAAATATCGGCTATCACGACGTGATATTATTTCATCGCTCACTTGTGCATCTACCCTCAAAAAATATTTTTTTTCATGAAAATACAATGCACCGTTAGAAATTGATCCTGCTGATTTGCCAATGCTATGCGTTTAGTAATTAGTAAAATTGCTACAAATTATTGCCCGTAATGCCGTGATAGATCACAAATCGTGCATACTATGAAAGCATGAGCTACGCATATGAAAATTAATGTTACAGTGTGCTGCAACCTGAGCAGGGACAACTTACAGACGCCATCACACCTGTAACACAGAAGCAGCTGTGCAGTATCGTCTGTTCTGGAGATTTGGAAATAAAAGGACAGGTTTCGTTCCAATTGTTTATTAGTGAATTTTATTTTCAGTGTAATGGCGAAGCATAACAGTCTAACGTAACTAATTAGCTGTCACTTTTCGTATTGGCCCATTTTACCGTGTTACCTATTTTTGGAACACATGTTTGTTTGTTCATAGAATGAAATAAAACGCACTCGTTGAAGTTTAAATTTTATTCTGAGATTTTTGAAGTCCCGTATACATTGGAAACATGTTTTTTTTGTCTGCTACATTGCATTTAATAAACCTTTGAGTTTAGCCTGCATACATGATAAATGATAAATCTGATACCGTGCAAATGATGATTTCAGTAACAGCCAGCTATGATGAACCACCGCTCTGTCAAGAGTGTCCCGATCAAGATGATGAACCACATCGTGCATCTCGCCATCTGCCGCAGCAACGGCAACTGCAAGTCTGAAAGCATCAGCCTTCGTGCTTGGGTCGGACTTCACCACCACCACCTTTGACTTGGTCGCGTGCATCATGCTTTATTAATCTGGTGAGCAGTTCCCATTTCGTTGGCATTATTTTGAGATGTTTTACTTCTGTATAGAAGTGTTGAGCGAGTTTCTGTTGTTAAAAGCTAAAGTAGAAAGCGACCTTTAGTGATTTTGATCAGTAATGTTCAGTTTCAGTCGGTCAGTTGACGCTGATAGTACCAATGGTTCTGAGTAACATGATTTAAAGACCTGTTTTTATTTTCTTTTTGGAATTCACTCTTAACATTGTTTTTGCTTTCGATGGACTGAAAGCTTGTACTTTCGAAGGACTGAAAGTACGCCCGATGGACTGGGCAATACTGTCATGCTTTGAAGGCAAGCCCGATGGACTGGGCACTACTGTTTTGCTTTCGATGGACTGAAGGCAAGCCCGATGGACTGGGCAATACTGTTTTGCTTTCGATGGACTGAAGGCACGCCCGATGGACTGGGCACTACTGTTTTGCTTTCGATGGACTGAAGGCACGCCCGATGGACTGGGCACTAATGTTTTGCTTTAGATGGACTGGGTATTGTTTAGTGACCGCATCAGAAGTGCCGGAGCATGTAAGAGGTGCACGTGGTCTGCTTTTTATGTGCAGAATGCTCTTTGCAAGGAGTAGCACTTACGCGGCTGAGATGGTTACTTCTGACGAGGGTCTGGTATCTGCCGAAGGACTGGCAATGCACCGACGGACTGGTGTTGTTTTGTTAAAAATGAATTTCCGTTGATGTACTGTGTTCATATGAGTAAAATTGAAATTATTAAGTCAGAGTGCTATTTATTTTAAGATGTCCTACAATGATTATTATCACATTTGACCAAAATATTTTTTTTAATGCCAGATAATTTCCCCGTAAATTGATATTGATGACAATGGTAGTGATACTGTCGAGCAATGAATTAGAGCTGTTGTGATTTGTGTTTTGATGTTTGAGATTGTTCTGTTTTCACATAAATTTGAGAGTATCCGCCAGATGGAGGCGATGATTATTGGAGTGTATCCGCTAGATAGCGGCGATGATTACTGATTATTTTTATTAAGTCGTTGCTCGATGGACTATTTTTGACTAGAGAAATGAGGATTGATTAATGACTTTGAACTATTTTTTTGGTTTGATTGATAATAAAGTTTGATTTTAATAGTAATTTGAGAGAGACCCAAATTGTGGGTCAGGAATGACCGAGCGATGAGATACTGTGCTGAGTATTTTGTTACAGAATCAAATGCATACACCCACACACGAGGACGTGTGTAGCGCAGGACGGCCGTGTCGGACCCTGACACCAGAAAGACGTATTGCAGCGTTATAGTTCATGATTTTAGACGCCTGTATAAAATCGATTAGCAATGTTGAGCTACGTATTATTTGGTTGTAACAAAATAAATAAAGTTGTGTAGAGAGTAACTCCGTCTATTGGCGCATTGTTGAAATAAAGTTCCGTAGAGAGTAACGCCATCTATTGGCGTGTTGTTGAACTGAGATGACAGGTAGAAGGCTTTGGAACGTCGAGAGGTTTCTCTCGAGTGAGCGTAGGCACGAGTTGGCGTTTTTGTCGGTATGTTGGTAGACTGGTCGAGCAGGTTTGCCAACTTGACTGAGGCGGGAGCGGAGAGGCTCCGCCGCTGGTAGTTCTTCTGGATCGGACCGCGCTAGAGATCGGACGTACTCGTTAGCCAACCTCGTGCCTAACTCGCTACGTTCCTGAAGGCTTATACCTGAAGGATTATTCTGATAGCTTATAGAATCCCGCGTTCTTTAACCACTTAGCTAAGTGTTTTATTTCAAGTGTTATTTTGATTTCTTATGTTTCATTAGAAGCTTACTTTTGTGAAATAAAGAAATGATGTGTTATGTGTTGTTTTAACTTGTTTTGAAAAGATTTATCCCTCTGAGTTTGTTGCCGGTCCCATATAGGGCTAAATCTTCTCATGTTAGAGGCGTAGGGTTGGAGCCGGCCTAGTTTGACTTGAATAAAGATTTAAACGGTTTCTTTTTACTTTCATATCGCTCCCTTGAGTTAAACATAGCAATTAGTTCTTTTAAACATTTAGTACTGAAGTATAGTAGGCACTAGTATGGTTAACGAGTCCTAAGGTTTATTTCATGCACTGGTAGCATGGTAGCATACTGGTTTAGCTGTGAAGTAATACATTATCGTACTACCCCACGCGCCCACCGCCTTTGAGACCATCCGTATTCGACACATATATATTTTGTGTTAACACTCTTGAAGTAAGCTGAGGCATATTAGTGATTGGGTCAGTTAATTCCACTATAATAGCGGAGTACGTTGATGATCCAAATCAAATCAACGCTATTGTCCCTATGTATCACATAACAATGAGCTTAGCGTATTATGTATGTTCCACGTACCTATAATCTACATTGAACCGTTGATTGGCAGTTTAAATAACAATGATCTCTTAATCAAATGTAGGCTTGTATACATCAGAATCCCCCACCGAACCCGGATATTGTTATCGATAAAATTGATTAATCGCATCCTTCATATTTCCTAAAACTCATTCTTTTGAAAATATTGTTAGACAAACAATCGTTCTGGTTCGGTCGTTCATTTTCATTGTATACCTACTTAAGCGAGACGCCAAGAATCTAACAAATGTTTTCTTAAAGGGAAAAAAGCATTAGCGATAAGAATTTCCTTTCAGTCACTTCTCAAAAAGGCCTTCAAGCCTTTTATTGGTTTTTCTACTTGTTTTTCGTATTTAATACGTATTCAGAAGTTTTGAATTATGAGGCCCCATTTAACATGCTGTCTAGTTGTTGGGAGATGCTATTAGCAGTTCTTACCGATGGGACAGAATTTATTACGGCGCTTTAGCGTGCTTTAAGTGGCCGGCCGCTTATGGCGTCTTCGCGCCTTACTTGGCCGGTATTCTGTTAACAAATGTAGTGGCGCCCAAACATAATTACCTATAACGTTTTGGTCGGCACGTTTACAAAGTCGACCGTGAGCGTTAGCATTACGTGTCTATAACGTGGCTGCTGCCTCCGCTGAGTGTGAACTCCAACATACTCGGCCTGTTACCTGTTGTCGGGCCCACTTGCATTATATTACTTTATCGTACTTTAGCTGGTTATGTAAATTTCATTTTGGATATTCTCGGTAACAGATGTGCATAATTAATTGAGTTTTATCAAATTAACTCTGTGGATAGAATTTGCGTTGCCGAGCCATGAAACAGTACAACTTTATCTGATTAGTGCTTGAATTTCATTGATTTACGAAGGGATATAAAAATGCTTAGATAGTACATTGGCATAATTTTAGCATTATACTGTCTTCTATAGTTAAATATTAATCAATTTTGACAATAATTGAATCCAAATCATAGTTGTGATTTTATTAAATTACACAACGGGACTTAATCACGTATTTAAGTTTTAAGATTTAGGTACCTCCGACGTTTCGAGGACGGTGTTGTCGTGGTGGTGGTGGGGACAACGCCGTCCTCGAAACGTAGGAGTTAAATCTTAAAATGGGGAGATTTACGTTTTCCTAATGAAACGTTCTTTCATAGGAACCAACAAATAAGTGATTATTTCAATTTTCTATCACGTCGGGACTTGGTACTGAAAAGCTCGTGGCTGTTTGATCTCACCCTAAGCCTCGTTAGCGGGCCCAAGCGGTGGGCGGTGCGACCGTGAGAAACAAATAACCAGTGTCGCACTCACGGACTCGACTCTCTAGAAAGAAACGTCTAATGGAGAGCGCAGTTATAATTGCTTTTGAGTAATCAGTTTTTATGGCGTGTCACGCGAGGACAGCGTTTGATCTTTGCCCTCACACTTATGTTTGGTGATGCGACTGAGTAATGTTCAATAAATTAAAGTATTAGTATTAACCTACTTACTAATTTGTTTTAAGTGAGTTGCTAAGGGCCACTTGCACGATTCACTAACCCGGGGGGTTAACAGGTTAAACCTGGAGTTTCCATCGTTACCAGTACAATTTGACACTGGATTAACGGTTTAACCGGCTAACTCCGGGTTAGATGGGGCAAGTGGCCCTAAGGCTTGTTACTCTGTACCATACGTACTTACACTTATTAATTAGTCAAATCAGTTTTATTTTTCGATTTGTCAAAATGATTAACCACTCCCTGTATGAATCACAGGACAAGTGACATCATGGTCATGGTCAATGTTACCTACACTTTATAGTTCTTTGCAATTTATCTATTTATAAATGGTATATTAAAGTAACCAGAAGCGTCTAAGGGTAACATTCCATTTCTGACCGCAGCTGCACTACTAAATAGTACGAAACGCGTCGGTGTTATTATCAATTTCCACAGTAAAATGAATGGTAGTGGTGCTGTCGTTGGAAATGAACTGTCACCTTAAGAGAGCTCATCGACGCACGAAATAATACTAACGTTAACTTTAGCTACTTCTTGCTGTCCACCGTCAGCAACAAACAATTACTCAGTTATTCCTTTATAATAACCGCGTTTCTTTTGAGAGGTAATATGGTCGACAAAAGTGTAATTTTTTTTTAATACATACAAGATTTTTTTTTATCCGTTATCTTCGGCGTATGACTTAGAACAGCGGTCGGCAACCTTTTAGCAGTCAAGGGCCACATAGTAGTTAACGAAGTTGACGCGGGCCGCACTTTGTTAATATTGATGACTTTATTAGACATTTGTCGGTTGTCAATATTACATACAAAATAGCCAGGGAGGCTCGCGGGCCGCTTGTTGCCGACCGCTGACTTAGAACATATTAAGGAAACTAAATGGTAGTTAGTTTGCGTAAATTTGGATTCGAATCCTGGTAAGAGCATTTATTTGTGTGTGTTATAACAGATACTTGGTCCTGAGTTATGGATGTTTTTTTATGTATTTATATACTTACCTATACCTATCTATTATGTACATCGTCGTCTAGTACCCACAACTGAAGCCGTATTGAATTTACCGTGGGACTAGGTCGACTTGTGTAAGATTGACTCGCAATATTTATTTATTCTTATTTATTTAACTGCCGCTATTGTAAAACGGGCATTATAATAAACGCAGATAATTAGAATATGTACCAGTGTCTTTGAGAAAGTAACATATTTTAAGGCCAACCCTTGATGTTAACGAAAAAAAAACACGGTATATAATTAAAGTATTTATTTCGATTCTCATAGCGTTTTTTCCGCCGATTGTGTATCTCCATATTATAAGTTACCTACTGCATGTTTCTAATCATTATTATAGTCTCATTCTAAAAACTTCTGTAGGTACTGGACATATATCAGTGTTTCCCATTTTACACAATAGAGTCTTGGCTACTCCCTACAGCTTAAATTAAAAAAAAAAAACAACGGGTTGCACTCCGGGAGTGCCGGAAGAAGTGAAAACCCAATGACAGTCTTACGTCTTACGGTCACGTGACACCTGTTACCAGTTTAACATTTTTTCCCCATCACAAAAAGTGCACAGCGCCGCTAAAGAACTCTTCACTTCAAAAAAACATGTAGACGACGCAGAGCCGACAACGGTGACGCGCGCTGTAAATATGACGCCCCGCGTAAATACCCATGACTAGTGTGACTAAATTGCTTTCACCCCAAGATAACTGGGCAAGATTAATGACGCTAACGTGCAAAACGTTTAAACCCGTTTCCAACCGAAATCCGACGAGTCAGTTCCATATATTAGTGCTAACGAAAACGTTTCTGGCACAAATTTCCTTCATTAACATTTTACAAATAAGTTAACTTTATATATCCTGAAAGCCAACCGTGTTGTGCGTGTTTTGATAAGTGGGAAATTTTCATATGAAATGATAACGAGCTATATTACAATATAAGGGCAGGTTACGTTTTTTTAAGCCAACTGACAAAGAAAGGAGTTTTTTCATGTTTTTATTTCCAAATGTTTGTTAGACTCTATGTTTGTTAACCTTTGACTGTTGTCGATGAAATTATCATGAAAGGCACATGAGGTTATAGGGCTAAGGATGACTCATGCTAGACCGGGCCGTGCCCGGGCCGAGGTGTCCGACATGTCATTTAATATGAGTCTATGACGGCAGGTCGGTGATCACGTGGTGCTTTCCATAGAGCGCCAGAAGCTCCGGCCCGGCACCGGCCCGGTCTAGCGTGAGTCGTCCTTTATTAGGTTACAAGAGCAAAATGACTGGTTGTCTCTTGCTAAACGTAATGTGCGAATACAATATTATTTATTACACGTTGCTGATGTATCCCGAGATTTCTATTAGAATCGAATTAACGAGTAATGTAATCAGCCATTTTTTTATTATACTAACGTATTTTAGTATAAATAGATAGATATTTTGCATTAAATCAAATACTAAATTATTATTTAATAGTACCTATTAATGTTACCACTGCAACCAGCCTAGCGTTGCCTATTTAAGTAGTCGCAAAATCCTATCTATTAAGTTCGATCGTTATTCGTACCTACTCTTGTAAGCGTTTATACCAAATAAAGTAAAATCCAACTATATCATGGAATCAAGCTTCTAATTTAATTATAAAATTAACCTGATATCCTTTGTTAAGTAAATAAAATGAACACGCATTTCTAACTCACTAATTCTTACTTTCCACAAATTTTCTAAACAAGAATGCTCGGCATTTTGATGTCAAGACTTGTGTGTGAACATTTGTGTACATAGAGCGAAAACAGCATTCGTTGCGTCACTAATTACACCCAATGATTATTATTGACTTTGGTCTGCGGTGAGCAGCCACTATGTACGTTTAAGTATATTATATAGGAATTAATAGACGCTGCGGTTGCTTTTGATCTTAGTTAGTACTACTAAAGGCGAAGTGTAAGTCTTTGTGGAGCAGGCGAGTTGTAATGTATGGCTTTTAACATTTAAGTTGTGTTTAGGATGTATTAGGTTAGTTTAGGTACGTAGTAAATGAATAATTATGTAATCGTATTAACTGTTTTTAGTTTTCTGACCGCATTATTAACCATTTTCTTAGAAGGTTCTCATATTTGAGCAACTGTATTACTAAAAATAATTTTCGTTTATAGTTGAGAAAAACAGGCCCGTTATTAGAAGCCTTTTTCTGGCTTGGCTCAAGGCGTGGCTCAATCCGCGATTTCGTCGCTTTGTTACAGGTAGCTCAAAGTACATCCGTTCCACACCAATTTTGGTGGTTAGCCATAAGCCGCGCGTGGCGCTGTCGCCACCTAGCGGCCATATCTGTCCTAATCGTAACAGACGCGTTTTGTTAGAGAGTGAGTCTTCTGTACCTAGTACTATTATTTATTCTGTGCTACTATTTAGATTTAAAACTCAAAAGACCATACATTACTATCATAAACGAATTACAGAGAGCAATTATTAATCTTTAGAGCACCATCTTCTATAAGTACATATATAAATGTCCTATCTAGTGAGTTAGGTTTATTACTTAATTACTAGATAAGAAACTTACTGGACTCCGTTTTTACTGGCGGATATCCAGTGACCATAAAAATATCAAAATGTCCTTAACCCCCAGTGCAGTTTTTATGACAAGAGTTAAGTGGGGGCTTCTAATTTCCTGGCTTTACTTCCTCTTAAGTTTCAGAAAAATTTTGTGTTTTAATTCTAAGTTCGTGAGCTGACATTGAATACAACATATTTAAATTGATCACTATTATGTTTGTGGGTCAGTTCACTTCTCCTAAATAGCAGAATTTGCCACTTCTCCTATAATATCGCCACTGACTACAAAAGGAATGGTAATAATTGTAACAAAATAAACATTGCCCGTGCGTAGCGTATTTTTTTAAACCATTAAATGCCAGCCGAAATTAAACCTTTTGCTAATGACACAAAGCCTAACTCCAGCAAACTTTTCTCATTTTGTGTGTATCGCATGTTATCTACTCACTGCAATCTCAGATCAGATAAAAGCAAAGTCAATTTATTTATTCCTACTTTTACGAGTGTTTCAATCATGTTGCCACTTATACGCCGTTCCCCGTCATCTTCCTCGGAGCGTCGAGCCACTTTGTTACAATAATAAAAGCATACCGTTGGTGGTCCCGCAGCCGCACTGTGTGGCAGATATGTTAACATATTTATATTAAACTGTATTATGTACCTATATACGTTTTTACTGTTCCGACAAATCTTAAAAGACGTTTAAATCAAGTTTATTACCTAGCGTATTGAATTCGTTGTTTTATGTTTTGTGTAGATGCTTTCATGGTACCTACTAAACAAGAAAATTATGTATGCAATTTTAGGTTTGTACTTTTACTGGGCTTTTAAATCAGATCGCCCTGCGGAGTGGGTGTTGGTACTTTGTTTAGACTGGTTCAAAAGGTTTCCTCCGCATATGTGATCAGATTATCTAATTAATTCTAAAAATATGATCACCCGGCTGATTCTTCATCAAATCATGTCTATGGTATTGCTTATAATAATATTGCTTTTGCATTCATGAAACTCCTAAATTCAACTAAATCGAACCGACCGACGGAAACACAGATATCAAGATACCGCTCACGACCGCTCTGGCCTAGTGGGTAGTGACCCTGCCTATGAAGCCGATGGTCCCGGGTTCGAATCCTGGTAAGGGCATTTATTTGTATGATGATACAGATATTTGTTCCTGAGTCATGGTTGTTTTCTATGTATTTAAGTGTTTATATATTATATATATCGTTGTCTGAGTACCCACAACACAAGCTTTCTTGAGCTTTCCGTGGGACTTAGTCAATTTGTGTAAGAATGTCCCTATAAAAAAAAAAAAAGATACGAGTAACCTACTACAGATATACTTCAAATACGTACTTGAAACTAACAGGCCTATTCGGATTTCGAGATAATCACAAGATCTTGAGACGATTTAGAGACCAACTAGATCTACATTAGATATCGACTAGATGTGACTTGGATATCTAAGTCATAACTTGTCGAAATCGTTCAAGAGGACCTCCAGAATCGCGTAAACGTCAAATTTGACATATCTATCTTACAAATATCTTTAAATTATCCGTATCGTCACTTGTTGAAGTCTAGTAGAAATCTAATTCATTTTCCGAATCGAGCCGTAAGTCAAATTAATTACACATATTTACCTAACGCTTGTAAAAGCATATTGTTCGTACATCGTACACATAGTTATGCAAAAGCTTTATAAATCTTGTGGTTTACTTTATTTTAGTTTAAATTGTTAATCTCGTATATAATAATGAAATACATAAATTTATTTTTTATAAAACAAAGTTATCTTGAACTGGCTTTACTTTAATGGATCTTTTTGTATATAAAAAATAAACACGCACCCAAATAAGTTTGTTCTTATGAATGGAAGTTATATTGGTTCCTCAGACGTAGTAAAATTAACTCAATTGCGTATCCAGATGGTAGAGCGACACTTGTAGTGTACAGTGTGCATGTCTCGCCTTTATTTATTGAGGAATCAAGCAAGATTTCACCAGAAATTTATAAGCCTATATGTCATACGTGCGACAAGGACACGTTATATACGTGTAGACAAGTACACGTATATCAGACGTGTATCGTGCAGAGTGCAATGTCTTTCAGACAACTACCTTACTAAACATAGGTACCTAGTTGAGATCAATTGATAGGTGAACATGAATCCTTAGTAATATACGCACTAGAAGGTTGTAAAACGTGGAAGAAACCAGAATGAGGCTGAAGAATTTACCTATAATTAACACTTGATATAATATAATTTATATTACCCCTATTGCTGACGGATTGGACGAAAAAATAGTAATATAACACATAATAAAATAAAATAAATGATTGAATATTAGTCTGCCATTTATACATTGTTGTATACAAGGTGTTCACGAGGAATGCGAAAGATTTTAACCACGCATTTCAGAAATGCGAAATCGTCAAAAGAAGGAAAAAATGTAATATGAGTTTAGGACAATTTCACAAAAAAAAAATGGTTTGTTTTTTTTTAAATTTTTTGAATGTATTTGTACATAAAAAGTAAATGTTATTGGTAAACTTCTCACTTAAAATAGATTTTTACTTTTGTTTCGTAAAACTTAGTTTTTGCACAGTGTTACTTGTCACTTTTTAACATCTATCAATAAGGATATTTCAGACTACGTCCCATAGTAGCAAAATCGCCATCAAGTACAACAGCTAGCGAATTATGTTATACCTACTAACGTATTCATAAAATACATATTTATGTGTTAATAAAATAAAGAGAACCACTACCACTACAAGGGAATTTACCTTATGAGGGGCTAATGCAAAATTTACTAATGTGACGAACATTTTACTCTTTATCACAAACAAACACATCTACTTATTATAACTTTAATTTACCGAGAACAGGTTTGAATGACATTTCTCTATACGAGTCGGTATCTAAGATCCTTCACCTAACATACATGTTGGAAGAAACCTTGCGAATGAGTTAGGTGCGGCTCGTGTTCATTACTTATTACCCGTCTAAATACCCTAAGGCAGCTAAAAGCCTTATAATAATTTAATTGCACAAAGCAATGCTAATTTTATTTTCCTACCTTGCGCCCTTACAACTGCGAGCCGGGTTCAACGTTTCTCGACGAAGGTTAAGTAGTCCGCTGTCTGTTTCACTTAAATCGTTGCCCGCAGCACTGAGTAAATAGTAGCCGCTACTTAAATTGAAAATTATAATATCGTATCTATTTAATGAAGACTACACAAAACTAAATTACTCTTTTTAAGTACCTATTTAATCTATCTTCCTTTAATAGTTAAGACATTTTAAAATTCTTAATCCGGCGCTGCAACTCCAAGCTTGACTCATTTTTTTTGAATAAAGATGTATATTTCATTGTTAAAAAAATAACAAAAGCGCTTTTCTTAATTTGTGGCGTAAAAAAGCATCTGAGTCTCGAGAACTAATTAAGAGATTTTGTTTTAAGAGCTAGATGGCTTGTTTTTTGTGGTGGATGAAATTTTTAGCTTGTATTTGATAGTTCTGGTCGAAGGTTCTGCTCTAAGTACCAAATAAATTAGTATAACGCAAGCTATATTTTAAAATAATGTTGTCTTTAAGTAGTCTCCGTGATAATTATTACTCATGAATAAAGATAAAGAAAAAGATTCCATGTATAAGTAGTTCGGGTATTTGAAAGAAATATCAATATTATTAAAATGCGTCTAAGCTTAGTTAGCTGCACCAACATGAACGGAACAAAGGGAGAGAGTGTCATTAATATGACGTCATATTTTCGTTGAAATTTGACATTGCCACATTTTGTCACTACAAATACTATGCACAGTTAGCTTAATCCGATTCTATACTTTAACACTACACATACAAATATGTACCTATTACGTACCTATTTAATTTTATCTAAAATGCTTTAAATAAACTCCTAGTCAAATGTAGACGACACTTGTAACCACAGAATTCGCATCAAGTAGTCCAATATTTGTCGCTACTTTTGAGAAATATTTGTTGGGTGAGTAGTCCGCAAGGTGAGGACCCTCGGCGCCCGCCGGTCACTCGACGCCCGGCGCACTTGTCCTCAATCGCTTTCATTGCCCACAAGATTGCTTTGGGTAGTTGCTTCTGATTGAATTCATGCTTTCGTCTGACCCAAAATTAACCCAAGCAGACACATATAACGTTTTTCCTTATTCGATAACGGTTTTGTGACCACAGCCTAATATTATACATATTACATGTAGAATATTGTTTGAAATAACTACTATACGAGTATCGTAAAATATTTCGATATTATAACATTCCGATATCTGCATTCTCCTTGTTTCGCCGAAAATATTGTTTCTGTTAGGAATTTTTCACGATGAACATATAAAACTTATATTGGACAGTCCGTAAATAGCCTTCCACTATGATATTTGCAAACAATGTTAGGTATGGTTGGGTTGGCAGTAATATGTTTAGTAACCCTTTACCAACACTTCTTAAGCTCAGTGCCAGTTGTAAAAACGGAGCGTAAGGAAATATGGTGCTCCATAAAAAGTAACATTGTAAGGGGCAGTCGTTGCGCAGTGAGCTATTAATCTATAGAAGAGGGCCATTGGATAATTACTAGTGTGAAATCTGAATGGTTTTAGTGCGGCATTAATGTACCAATTAACGCCTTCCTCCATAGTGGGTATTGTTCTAGCGTATTGCTATTTTGTCGCTAATATTACAAGAGTGTTTGACCCATATTTTTTTGTTAAGTTTCAGTGTGAATACACTACATGACATGAATATGTGATTCAAATAGGTCTAAAGGTACTATACTAGTAAATTAATCACTATGAAAATAATTTAAAATTTTAAAATTTTGTGTAGGTATATATTTTAGTATCTGTAAACTGATTTTTAGTTCATGTTACGTGCATTTGTAAATAATCCCGTTAATGTCTTTAACACTTTAAGGCATACTAAAAAGGAGACTGCTAATTAACTTTCGCCGAGTCAGCATTTGTGAGGCAGTTGCGTTCCAGTATACGTCCCTATCTATAAGCCACCCCCAAGCCCTCAAAGTTGCAGTCTCGTTAGCGCCGCCAACCGTTTGTCACCTCCATGAGGGCTTTTACCTCATGCATTTTTCCCCTTTTTACTCTTGCATTTGCTTACACGCACATGCATAAAATGAATGCGGCTTACAACAGATCGATGTTTGTGGTCCGCTTACCGCATGCATACCAATGAAATAAACTTATTTTTCAGACTTCGCCGGTGGCACCAGCATGAATTCACTATCAGACGTATCAGAGGAAATTTTCATAATTTTTATTTGTACTTACTTGTTCGATTTTTCTCAAGTCTATCAGGCCAATTCGAGTATTAGTCATGCGATCTGTTTCTTATATGACACTAAGGGTAACATTCCATTTCTAGCCGCAGCTGCATTACTGTCAATTTTACTATGAGAATTGATAATGACAGCGACGCGTTTAGTACCGGTAGTGCAGCTGCGGTTAGAAATGGAATGATGCCATAACAGATCAGTATCATATTGGAAACAGATCGAATAACTAAAACTCGAATTGGCCAGTAAGAATAAAACCTATCGTCCTTACATTTTAATGTAAGTATTTATCCCTTTTAACATCCGTGTTTGTATTCTTCATTCAGTAAATTGGTTCACAACACGTCTTAGATGTGGGCCTAGCTATACAGGGTGATTCAGGAGACGTGAGCAGGACTAACACTGCGCATATCGTTCATTATAAGCAACTGTTTCGTATCAGTATTAGTAAGGTTAACGTTAATTTTCTAGTCGTGTTGAACAAAAAAAGTTATTAATTTTTTTACGACATGCATGGTCACCCTAAAATTAGAATGCTAAACTACCGATATTCTGTGTCAAATTGAATGTCATTACTGCCATCACGGTCTGGTTACTTTTGAAAACTCGTATCTCACTCAAGTTTGACAGTTCATTTTCTTCGTAATCAAAATGCCATTACGGTTAAAGAGGTTTTATGTTTATTAATTAGGTCCTGTAGGGTGACCATGATTGTTGAGCATTAAATTTGCCCTCACCAAAAAGTTAAAAAATAGGAAAAAGTGTTGTTGTTTCTCCTAAATACGACGGTGATCGATCAATTATCAGTTACTGAGTGTGCAGGATCAATCCTGCTCACGTCTCATGAATCATCCTGTATACACTACTGAGCTGTGCTAGCGCGGGCCTAGCGAGGCAAAGTGTGAAGGCCTCTATAAAGGGGCTTTGTTGCGTGAACTAAAACTAACACTTGACTGAGCAACATTGCCTATCAACGTGAAAATTATATCGAGGTTTATGCATGATATTGGAGCCCTGAGAAGGTGCAAGTGTTGGTGCGCCAAGAAACAAGTTTGAGCTCTTAGTTTCATTAACACTCACGTCCTGTACGTGATACCTCTTGTTTATTATTTTCAACAAAATTAATGTTTGCAATATTTCGCTACCGAAATTCGGTGTGGACTTATTATGGCTGTCGAGAACACGTAGATCTATTTTTGCCGGGATCAGAAGCACGACCGGGTCCCGATGAACTCATCACATCAGTTCATGCAAATTTTTGTTGAAACTGCTTGCCACAATTACGAAATTGCCGAGTTCTTTAGTTTCCATTTGTTAGTGGCAATTGTATAGTTGAACGAATAAGCAATTGGACACCTAACCATAGCTTGAGGATATTGCTCATTTGGGACTCGGGATCAAACGTAAGGTCCCTATGGCAAAGTATCGGGCGCGCTGTAACTTCCACAAGTTGATAAGGCCTGCGGTCCGATAATGCGCTTAACTGGGAAAGGAGATGTTGCACATAAATCATTGCTAAGTGAGATCGGACCCGATGTGTGAACCCGTAAATCTCCCTGTAAATGAGGCCGCTCGAAACCGACGTTGATGGTGGCCTGTCTTTAAAGCACATTATAATAATTAAACGGCTTAGAAGCCGGTTAATCCCGGCGCTTGATAACTTTGTCGTCCTTTTTCTTTATCGGACAGGAGCGGATACCCCGATGTCTAGTGACCACCCATACATAGGTATGTGAACATTCTAAATTGGCTAAGATACGAATATATTAATGGATTAGTAGCCACAACGCTGCCGACTGTATTTTCAAAAAATTGCCCTCATTTTGTTAGGTATCTATTTCAAGTGGTTAGCAGATGAGCGCAATTACACTTACACGATAATAGGGACTAGAAAATAATAAGCTAGCTCGCCGTTGCATATTGTAATATTTTATAGGTTTTCCATTGGATTTTGAATTTTATTCAGATTCAGAGCGTTTAATACGGTAAAACATACATGTCAAAAACATAAAAATAAAATCACATACACACCTAAAACGAATAAAAATAAAAATATTCGATAAAATATAATTTTTATCTGGTAAGCTTAATAGTGAAGGTTGGTCTTATTTGGGATCCTCTTATTACACATTTTCTAGACCTATATCTATCTGGACCTGGACCTGGAGCTTAGGTAGGTACTTTAAAACCACAATATTTCGTTAACTTACTGGTATATAATTACGCCTTGGCTTGGGTGATATATTACACTGCTTAGTTCTAGGAAGGAGTAAAAGTCTTAAACCGCTACGCAATACCAAGGTACCGGTAGTTCAGAGCGGTAGCCTGGGGAGTAATTAAAATTGCATATTGAACGCGTACGAGTTGAGGTGTCGGGCGAGTCTGTATAAATGCGCTCTATGATCACGCATAGTTGTTATAAATCTATAGGTAAATATACAGTGGACCGCTTTAGAACTCGGCCTGAACGCGCTCGCACAAGCAATGAGAATACAGACACGTCCTGCATGGTACCTAATTGTTTCGTGGTAATCATAGGAAACGTTGCGTTCCTGAGGCTCATTTATATTAACAAATTGCAAGCTTATAGCCGTTGATTGGTTATTACGTTAATATGCGTGTAATTATCTATCCTTATGCCCTTTTTGATATATGTATTGTAGATACCTGGGAGTCTTAAAAGTAATCAATAATCGTATAACTAAAACGAATGTATAATACAAAGTAATTCTACTTATTTTTTAGTTTTAGGTACCTATTAATAGGTACCTATGATCAATAGACTATTTCATCATAATACATACACAACTTAAAAAAAGTGTTATGTCATCATGTCATGTCTATTTCATTACTTGATTTACGAATTTTACCAAGTCTAACTCCTCGTTTTATATTTTTAATCATTCTAGAAATAGCTCAATTCATCTATATTTTATTTTATTATTTTGATTTTCAGCTAGTTAACTTAAATTAACTGTCATTAATTGAAATCGTAAATTAAAAAGTATTATTAGTAAGTATGACAAATAAAAATAGAAGCTAATTGGGGTACACGAGTGGACCATGCCTCGAGTTCTCACTGCTTTCCGAGCCTAGGAGAGACGAACGCAGAGATTGCAGAGGCAAACTAGTGTAATTGATTTATATTTATTTTAATGAGCTCCCGATATTAATAAACTGATTGATAAACAAAAGTACCTACAAGGAATGTATAAAAAACATTAATTAACTGGATAGTTTACCCAATCTTCCGTACCAAGCGCAAAGCGTTACCCAACAACCATTTGACATGAAAATCTTAATATTCCCATTAGGCCACAAGCCTGGGCAGGCAATTTGAAGTCATCTTATGTGGAGTCAGAGATCCTACCGCGAACCCAGTCACACTTATGTACGAATTTACAAGTGCGACAGAGAGGCAACACGTCGAACGTGGTTGCGGTAGGCCCTCAGGTCCGTGTTTCCTGAGCGTTTGGAACTCCACCGCGGGCTCGGGCCGCAAGGCGCACTGAATCACCCGAACTACAATAAGCCGATCATTAAGCTAATGACGCCGCCGTAAATACCGATACGACGTTATTAAACCTAACTAACTCAATTAATACCGGACTCGTGATATAGGATGCTTTTCCTGAGGATATACAAAGAATTAAATTCTTAATATTAACTAAAATAAAAAGGTCCGGATAAGTAGCTATTCTAATCATTTTTTTACGAATACTAAAAGAAGATGGAGGTTGTACCTATAACCGGGACCATATTAAAACCTAAAACTAAATTAAGATATGAATCAATAAAAGGTCATCTAGGATTTTTATTTTGTATAAATTAAATCACTTAAAGGCAGCAAACTTTGAAATGAACAAAAACAAAAGCTTCCAACTCGATTACACTTATTTTATTTCCAAATAATTAATGATAGTTTCCATGTATTAATAATTAATGAAATATTAATTTCATACGTGAACGGTCCTTGTATAAAGTTAATCGACCGAATTCGCACAGTCAGTCGATTGCGTGAATGATCCCAGAAGCATTAAGTGATACCAACTGCCTGACCTATAAATAAACGACACTACCTACGTTGCTACGTTTGCCGAATCCAACCGTTGTAAGTTTCTTTTCAAGTGATATTTATTTGCATGTTATACTTTTATAATAACTAACACGGGACTTAATCGCGTAAAAGATAATGGCCTGACGGGTTTTGCGATCCGCGGGTTTTGCGATCCGCGGGTTTTGCGAACTACCCGCGCAGTAAGAAGATGTTGATACCATGGTATAATAATATACTCCGCCTGGTACTCTATTCCGAGATTCGCGTATGACCTAACTGACACGGGCCTACGTCATCATGCTGTTTACAGGTTCTCAAACTTTGAAATGTGGGAGAATTTTAACCAACGGTGAAAATTATTTTAACGGCATTAATTTTAAGTTATTCATGTAGAAACATAGTAAAATAAAACAAATCTAATGTATTAAATTAAACTTTATTTATCTATACATGACAAACGTTTGAAAAACGAATTCACAGTTACACATTAATTACCAAGCTTACGACGTGAAAAGTTTGGAAAACACTGCGACTGCTGACACTGAGCGAGAAGGAAATAACAATTAACACACGTTCGACAAGGATGACGGTTAGGGCATGAAGTTATCTAGATCCGAATTGTCAAATGTGACAGCGCTATCCTGTGTTGCCAGTAATGTAAACAGAATTACCCGAACGTCTGAAATTTATTTCGTGAATCGGAAGATATTGCTAACGAATAATTAAAAATGACGTGTTATTGTAAAATTTAAGATAAAATACATATAAATGAAAATTATAAACTTATAAAGAAATATTTTAACTCAATAACCATAGGTATAATGTACCCATGTAACATGTTATGTTGAAATAAAGTGGCAATGTTATTGTGACGTAGGCCCGTGTCACTCTGGGAATAGAAGACCATGTTTTATTAGACCATGCAATTCCTCACCAGTCTGCCTGTGACCACGAACGTATCGTCACGTTCGAAACGTCAGGCTATAAATAAACGTAAGTTTTACGCGATTAAGTCCCGTATTAGTTATAAAAGTATGAGTGGAAATCGTGTTAGTTTAAATAAATATTTGCATGTTACTTTTAACTTAAATAGTGATTTTGTAAAGTAGTTCCTAGTTCAATGTTTATTGTAAGTAAATAAAGCACGCACAAGTGAATGAAGAAAATACAATACTAATTAGGTACAACATACAATTAGTTATGCTCGTTATTTTCTCTCTAGTTTCTTCTAAAATAATAAAATAAAACATTACTTTCCGTTCCTTTGTTTGTGGATCCAGCAACTCCTGGACTATAAATGTAACATCTGCAGAGTAAACAAAATACAATAAGCTTTTAGCTTGGTTCCCGCGGACATAATTGAATTTACCATTAATATTTTCAGTGGCAATAGAATATTCCATTACACCGGAAAGTGAGGGTACCATTTATGATTAGTTCGCGTGATGTAGGACACAAACTAGCGAAACTTTATTGCCGTCATTACGCGTAATTACCCAGTAATTATTTACGGTAATCACCAGTAGGATGTCATAAATGTAGTAAGGCTCTATAATATAGAAGGCGTCCAAGAAAACTTGTCTATGGATTCGTTATTAGCGACAACCAGCGACGCATTTTTAATTGAAATACGGTAATATTTTTACTACTCTCTCTATTAGAGATGCAACGGATAGTTGTTTGGCCGGATACCGGATACCGGATATTCGGCCTGACCATCGGCCGAATATTCGGTATCCGGCCGCCGAATATTCGACCGGCGGAACTATACCTACATTTCGGTATTTCAGGTGCGTATTGTGCAGGTTTTGACCTGTTTCGTAGTTAACGTTCGTGCGGACTTATTTCTGGGTTCAAAATGAGTGCGCGTGCAAGTGAGTGGATTAGTGGAATGTTTAAATTGTTTTTAGGTAAATAATAAAAGGGTACGATTATGACCGTGACTTTTTCTTAGATCCAATTTGTTTACTCCGAAATCAAGCAATGTTACTATCCGGTATCCGGCCGGATAGTAGGTTACTATCCGGTATCCGGCCGGATATTAACCGAATATCCGGTGCATCTCTACTCTCTATACCACATAGGTACATAATTTACTGTTGTTCATTTTACAGCTATTCAAATATTGTGGTTTAATTCTGTCCCGTCCCGCAATTTATTAAATCATTTAAAGCTTATTGAGTTTTAATACAGAATGTATGTAGAATTTATTTTATATGTATATTGTCGTGTTATAAGAACTACGTTTAAGTTGGTACCTACTATTTTAACCTATTTATTTTGTCTCGCATAAAAATATTTTTACCAATAATACTTAACTCACAGTCGACTAAAGTGGCGACTGGGATTGTAAATAAAACTTTACGTTTGTGTAAACATCAAATGCAAAACTGAGAAAAACAAAATACAACCCCGGCCTTCAGTTTACCACCAGATTCTTAATTATTAGAGTAAATCCAGTTATACAAATAACTACAACTTTAAAAGTTATAAATTTGCTATGTTATCTTTCCCCAGATTGAACCCCCTTATTCATAAAAGTTATTAGCAAACCGTTGTTAAATTTGGTATCTTTGTAACAAGCACAAATGTCATGTGATTATCAATGGCATATGTTAGATATGATAGACGTTAACAGTCGCTATTACCTACACCTACAGCCTACCTATAAGTACAGACAAAAAGAATAGATAGTATAGAGGGGTCCTGTCATTGTAAATTTTGTAGTCACTGTAAATTTACTGCCATCTATCGACACACGACTAAAACTCAAAATGAAAACGTATAAAGTTATCAAAAAATGTATATATATGGATAAATGATTTTATTATTTTTATATCATTTTGATCCATGTTCATTCACTGATATCTATGTGTTAAAATTGTTAAATATGAAACGGTGTCGTCACGCCATCTAGCCGAGGATAGGCTAAAGGTGTGTGTGGCATCTATTCGAGAATGACTTTCACTTGAATTCCGAGGCACGTTTTTTCCTTAGACTTTATTCGTCTTATACGAAGTTACATATGTCTTTGGTACAGATAATCGTAAAAGTAACATTAACTTGCACTGTATATCGTGAAATTATCGATTCTATAAATTGTATATTTTATTGATTGTGAAATTTGCTACTTAGTGGTATCCATACGATATCCATACTAATATTATAAAGGCGAACGTGTGTCTGTATGTCTGTCTGTTTGTCTGTTACCTCTTCACGCTTAAGCTGCTGAACCGATTTAGTTGAAATTTGGTATAGAGATAGTTTGAGTCCCGGGGAAGGACATAGGATAGTTTTTATGTCGGAAATCATCCCTGAAAAGAGTGCAAAGGGGGGGTGGAATTGAAAGAGTTAATGAATTGCCTAATAATTGAAGTAAGCAATGCGCGAATTGAATGATTGCTATTAGCATTATCCAGGCGCTATACCTACTTTAGCTGCTGTCACTAATTCCACGCAGACGAAGTCGCGGGCAAATAAAAGCTAGTAAGACTATAACAACATCATTAGTAATCAGAATCAGAATCAGATCTTCATTAGGACATAGAAAGTATCTGCTATCGAGTTGGTATCGGTTCTGCTTGACTAACAGTCCGTGATATTGATTGGAGTTAGATCAAAACTCTTAGTCTGATTAAATCCTCTTTACGTAATGTGCGCCCTCACATTTAGATTATTAATTGAACTTCGAGCACACACATACATACTCATTGACTGACTTGTGTTAACATACAAATGTGGGTACATATTCACCAGTAGGTATTGTTTACAATAATATCTATCTTACTTACCCTTCTAGTACTTTACGTATTTGATATTATAGTAAAACGATAACATTTTTTTTCTCAGTAAAACATTATAAGTAGGTATCTAAAAACAAGCATGTACTGATCAAATCTATATAAATTACAGCAAATAAACTACTGAGCACGAATCCGACCGACTTGGACTTGACCGGATGACCGGTTTATATTATTACACGATTTATGTATAGTGTAGCTAAGTATACCTTTAGACGTCAATCCACCACAGACAATGTATATCTTCTATCACACTATTATTGCAAATGGACCTCTGAACGCAACACTTTCTTAACACTATATGTAATGCCTATAATGGCTATAATTAATAATATTACAGCTGTCAGTTGGAGAAACGGTTAGGATTCGTTAAAAGGTGATATTTAACTGACAGGATGATAGGCACCTGGTGGGACTGAGCTCACCCGAAGCGTTTTACTAGCTTCATAGGTTGCCTTATTCTCATGTACAGGCAGGAAAACTGTTAGCTTAGCACCCCTGAATACATTTTTGTATGCAGGGGTGCTAAGCTAAAAGTTGAGCAAATTAGCAGCATTCGAAATTCTCATTTATGACCATTTTAAATTTATATACCGGGTGTGGCCTGTAAAATGAGCAAAAAATCAAACTGTAGGCTGTACTCCTCATACTGTCCAACATTTGTTCAGCGACTTTTAAAAATAACTTGTGGTATGATTTATCTAGGCTTTGTCTCCGTTCGTTAAAGGGCTAGGAAATAGGTATGAACCTTCCATCAAGCTTTCATAAGCAATAGCTATAAATCCTTGGTCCAGCCTGTCATCTACACGATTAGTTTCGCTTTCACACTGACCGCACCCTTAGATCACAGCGGGCCGGTATCTCCGTCCATTAATTAGACGTATCATTTAGTTCTGAATTGACCGGTTACTGAACCATAGTCGTATCTCAACCAATTGCACGAAGCAAAAGTATCTTTATCCCGGAAACATTTAAGTTCTAAATCCATAAAATCACAAGTGACAAATCGGAGGGTGAGAAAATAAGGTGGTGGCGTATCCCTTTGTCTGGCTAACGAGTGTTTTAGCGGGCAGTCCGTCATACGGCTCTAATCAAGGATGTAGGTATGTAGCAATTAATTGTGGCCTGGTTTGTCGACTTGGTTGTTAAGTTGAGGGAACCTTTAATTACAGAGCAATGATACCTAGTTATTTCTAAGTTTATAACTGGTACTAACCGCACCTATAATCAAAACTTTACTGTAATCATAGAATTATTTACAAAATCGCTAGGTTTAGTAACTACACTATTGTAGAGGCCGGGAAATGGGGAATCTAGCATGACATTCGATTTTAACGGACGATGCGAAGTTGAGTCTAACCAAGAAAACGAGTGCTTTTTTTATTGGTGCTTACTATTTAAGCACCGAGGCAAGAGGTGAGAGCAAGGTGTCATCTATTGGGCGTCAGTATGTCGAGCACTAGTACGTTTACCTTACAAGCTATATTTGCAATCGTGCGCGCTGTTTTTATACACCTGACATGCTTAAAAAATCATAAAAGTATTATAGTCTTTGGTTTCATTAAGCAGTATTCGCACGATCACACAGCGGTCTTGTAATAACTCTATCTTATAGCTTTAAGTGATAGCTGTACCGAGTCGTGTAGAGGAAGCTTAAATAATTGGCTGTTTGCATTTATTTTTCCTAGTCATTAAATGTTTTTAAGGTAAAACAATAGGTAAAATACGAGTACCTACCTTATGGATTTTCGTACATCTTCCTGTCCGTCGTTTAAACATTACGATTTTTATTTTATTTTATTTGAGGTTGTCAGTAATAAGGAACTTTTCGTTATCCCCGCACTGTTTTTGCTACAATAAGGTGAATATTTCCGAGCATATTGGAGAAAAATAAATCTCCTCTCAATCCTAAATATTGTCAGATGATGGTGTTTTGCCTTGTGTAGGTAATCTGCATTAGCATATCATGGTAAGTATTATATATAAAAGAGTGTACGGACATGTATAGTTTATACACAATACATACATATGTACCTAATACGTTACTCGGTTCAAGAAATAATGCTTTTATAGCCGACGAGAGAGGCTTGTTAATTGCATTTTATTATAGATACGGTAGGTACCCTAAAAACGAATTTCAGCCCAAAAGCATATTTGGGCGAAGGAAGTTAAAGCTCGACGAAACGAGGCCGAGCGTCCGGGTCGGACGCTGAGCTAAAACGTTTACGATTCGATTTGCAACACTTATGTAATAAATACATCACATATTATTTCCAACACACATTTACATTCTGTTTCATATCCCGAATTTAAACCGTAATCAATCAACTTGCTCGAGACAGGGACTCCAATCTATAATATAGGTACCAAACCTAGCTGTATTTGAAAGATCCTACCTGGAATTAGAAAATGCCGCCAAAGATGATACTGAAAACAGTCAAGCCCAAATATACGTAAACATTAAACAATCAATCACATGTGCACCCATTCCTAATAAATCATTGTAGATATAAATTCATAAAATGACTAAAATGGTGTCAAATTACGATGCTTGTCACCCATGTAGGTATCCATTTAATGAAAATATGTACACATGTAGGTAACTAAATAAATAAAATGTATACTTGTTATGAATATAAACAGAAAGCATCTTCCTGCTTTAGTAAGAGTTTTACCAGAAATAATATCTCCCTTTACATAAATCCAACAAAAGTTTCATTCCAATGATTTGCAAATGATATTCAAATTAGGAAAGTCAATTAAGATTAAATCTGACTTGTACCGCTCTGGGGTTAATTCAGGATAAATCCTTATTAAAAGGCAACAATCGCCTTTGTGAATGCAGCTCATAATAATGAATTGAAGACGTCTCAATGGCTGGGAACGAGCAGTTGCCGCTACCTGTGGTACTATGAATATTCATCTCGTCTTCTCGGTACTGCAATATCAATTATCGTTTCCAACGCTCTATCCCACGCGTGGGTATTGGCTCAAGATTAAATTTAATTAACTAGGCCACTTATACATATCAGCTATGCAACATTATATATTCATTGATACATATTTAATTTCACGGAATTCTGTTATTAATTCTATTATTTATGCCAACAAGTTAGCCTGCATTTAACAGAAACTATTAAAAATTTTGCAAGAAAAATTGAAGTAACTACTCATTCATTGCGGGACCATTCGGGTGGGGTGTGGACACAGACAAAACATCCTCCAGACTTAGCATAGTCGCGCTAGCGCGCTACCCCCTCTGCCACGCATACGGTAATTTTACTCCATGTTCGAGCCGAAAGTGTCTTTGTGTGACGTCCGTGTCTTTGAACGGACCAATCACGGCACGGGATTTCGCTCACCTCGTCCCGCGCACCCCCGCAATTTTGGCATCATCGGTTGCATGAACAAATTGCACTAATGGGTGTGGACAACCCAGCTATAATGAAACCTAAAACTTTCCGAAAGTTCGCTATACGTTTAAGTTCAGTGGCACATTCTATTTCCAAATCTCTACTATACATCATGTTTCCCTTGAGGTATGAAGTAGGTTAATTTTAAAGGCATTCAAAAAACTTCTGCACGTAGGTATAATTGTATTTCAAGCAGTTAAATGAAATACTTGGTAATATTTACCTATAATTATGAAAATCTGGAAACCACTCAATAAATAGCTGTCTCAGGCAGATGTAAATATTACCAATTATTAACCTCATTGGCACGGAATTTGACAGTATTCAATATTATTGGGAATCAGTTATTAACTCTTATACATTTTTATGTGGTTTTATATAATGTATCTGAATACTTACCTATATTGTTTTAGCGCTAGTGAAATTAATTAGTACCTAGCAGTAAACTTCAGCAAACTTGTGCATTCTTAGCGGAAGACGGGACACACAGACACTACGAAATAGCTAGCAATAACACTGCCTTCGGGATATTACGTAGGCAGCTAGAGTACACAATTTTGCTTAAGTTTTTTTACGCGGAGTCCCTAACGAAGCGCCTTTATCCTTCTCTCCTTAGGATGCGCCAACTTTTGCTGCCTTCAGAAATTCAAAATATCTGCGTCTTTATTAAAGACCAACTTATATTCTAATGTCCGAGAAAGTACACGGCAATATTGTAGTTCTATCTGCAGAAATTCCGGCTCGACTACTACGAGAGTGTTTAGTATTAACATAAATTTCCTATTCTAGTGGGCCGTTGTAGTTCTTATATCTTGTACTACAACGTACTAAAATGCAAAGCGAGCGTAATTTTGGATGGAATTGAAAGGTTTATGGTTCTTATGCTACTTTTTATTTCCCTTTGCGACAAGGAAGCCTATGTATGTGGGCAGTTAATCATAGGCAATGGCGTAGGTTCCATCCCGTATACTATCCATTTAGTGAACCAATTTAGGTACTAGCTCAGAAATCCAACAGGAAATTCCGATATGTACGAGCAAAATTCCCACTGAAGCGCTATGGAATGGGATGATAAAAAGTTTTATGTGCAACTTTCGGAAATGTCACATTACGATAGTTTTATCACTACCTATCTATCTAATTTATTATTACTTGAATTATGTTTAATAATGAAATATTTTTAAAATTGGGCATTGAACATACTTTTTATCTAGTAAGAGACAAAATATGAGAATTAATTGAAAGCATTTTGTATTGTAATTTATTAAGTGTTTGCCATACAAAAGTTGAAATGCTAAACTCGTGTACCAAAAGGAATGTTTTCTTGTCTTAAACATCAAAGGCGGTTCATTCCAAATTACCAAAATTAAGATAAATAATGTTTCTACGCGTAACACAGCAGAATGTTAATTTGAATTTGGCATAAACCGGTTGCATAATCTACTCATTTTCATGCTTGGCAGATATTTATACAAGATATTCAAAATTTTTTACATTTGATTATTGAAACATATTTATTCACAAAATATTCGCTTTGTACGCCTTATTTACAAAAGGTTTGTACGGAAATGTTCAAGTCTTTAATGTTTATTTATATGAGTTTCTCTCAACATCCATGCGCCAGTTCAGGTGAGGAAAGGCATTTCTAATTAGCAAACTCCATTTTATAGGGAGCGAGTGTTTTATTATGTTTATGTTTCGTATTGTTTGTGCATAATTTATAACTACATACTTCATCATTTTGATAACAAGTCTTTGAAACGTGTATACCTACATTGAATTATATAGGAATATTGACTAATATTTATTTTCAGATTTGCACATAATGAAATTAAAGCTACCTACTTAAATTTTCGTATTAAGAACTTTATTTAACTGCATAAAAAACAAGGTTCTAACCTACAGATTAAAACACCTACATATCTAAAAATCTAAATAAATATATGAAAAATAATCGTATATAAAGTTTTTGAATCTAAATGGAATATCATAGTCAAGTTAACGTAGAGGAGATCAGGGCAAAACCGGGTACCAAAAATTTTACGCAGTGATAAAATAGCTTCTACTCATAGAGCCACATTTGGGACAGTATCCCATTGCCCGTGCCTCAACATTGTGCGGGCAATTTGTGCCTCATCGGACTCTGGTATATTTACGTTCAATTTCAAACCTAAATCAGTAAAAGTTTCTAACAGTTCCTAAAATAAAAGATTGATCTTTGGCTGAAAATATTGTAAAACATTGCGTAAATATATACCCACATCTTAATCTATAACTATAACACGATGATATTTTTTAGAGTTATAGGTACCTAAAATAGTTTCTTGGTCTTATGAGTGCCAAAATAAACGGCGGCATATTTCTATCATTTGACAGGTGTAGGTTGACTATACATAATTATACTTAACGCAATACCAACTGGCGACTGAGATCATAATGCTATATCTCCTTTACCCTTGTTCAGATTAACTAAGAGTGAAAGAGATGGAATTATGACCTGACTCGCCACTTAGTTTTGCGGCAAGTACCTATAGTGAAATGACGTCTTGCCCCAAACCTGGTTCTGCTCCGGGTTACCTTAAGTCACAAAATATAAATCAAGTTTATGTGGCGTATTCTGGCTCTGTCGGATTTATGTGAGAGCAGGAGGTCTAATATATTCCTTTGAGACAAAAATGTTGCTTCCTACTGAAATATTCTCCTAAGGCGATACAACTTTAGGAATATTTTATTTTTCAACGAATCCTAAAAAGCCGCTTAAATGTTAAAATACTCTACAATATCTACATATAATATTAGGTACGTTACAGTACTCCACTTTATTTATATGAGTTTAGATGTTTAATCGTGTAAGCGTAAATATTGCTATAGTCTATATGTAGCAATTGCTGCATGAACTTGCTTCCTAGTAAAATAATAATAATAGTAAATAATTGTTACTCTGTGAATCAAAAATGTACCCGCAACTTTTAATCTAATTAATTCTGAAATTACAAAAGCCTGACATCTTATCTTCATATTTATAAGCGAACTTGTTAATTAATTGTACTAGATTAACACAAGTTTAAAAATTAATGTATTAATTGTAACTATGTACATATATTTTTTTAATGTACTACTACATATTTAATCGCTCTATACTAATTAAAATAATGCGCAAACGTGGATTCACGGGACAGGCTTAGCCTAGTGTGATCCACTAGGTAAATAAATTGATATTTATGTAACTGCATGATTTCAAGAATAAAATTTTACTTTACTTTACTCCTCATTATCATTCTGACTCCGCATAAAAATAACATCGAGCCGGGATTTGAACCCGCAACCTCCTGATTGAAAGTTGCACGCGCTTACCGCTAAGCTACCGCGCTCTTGTATCCTTTATACATATACTCAAGTATAATGAGCCCTGTTATACTTGTAGTTACTAGATTAATATTTAATAATTGCTCACAAACAAATAAATAAGCTGTTAACAAACGCTTACCTTTGTTGACTTTTCATTAAATGCATCACCAAATAATAAATCTCACAGGGGCCGCATCAATTTTCGATTTTGTTTACTTATATGATATGAATAAAGTAAATATGGATAGCCCAAATTTACTTAATTATGCATTATTCATATATTATAATATAATAAGTACAAATAAGTTGCTCTCACCGGAGCGAACGTGACTTGATTTAAATGGTTTAATAAAAAAAGAACTGGTAAGAGCGGGTTCCGTAATACAGGCAGAACACAATGATACTTGAGGTACTTCATAAATATATGTTAGACTAATCTAAGCTGAAAAAATATGTACAGGATTTGTACGATAAAGATTATAATAATATCCATTTAGTATGGAGTCAAACATGTCGAGCGTTTTTCGACTTAAAATACCTACGTGAGTGACCCGTTCTTAATAATATTTAATATGTCTGTATCTCACGGAAGTTTTGTTATTAAAATATCAATTTAGCTTATTTAGTGAGATGTAAAAATAACAATATACATTACCTAGGTACTGTTATGATGTAATAACATTATTTTTCTACATTTTTTTCAGGTAAGTCTTCACACAACGTTCTACCTTATCCAACTCACTCCAATCATCAAGTGAGTAAATAGTACAATAAGCCTATTAATGTAGAAAAGATCTATAGAGTAGTACCGTACCCTAAAGAAATCCTGTTCGGAAACACAAAGGACAATAATTAGGTCCTATTATCAGCACATAGCGCGCTATGTAAATGATTATGATAATCAGAAGTACCAGAAATGAAGTGGATTCTGTGGAGTCACGCCGGTGCATTAAAGTTTGAAAAACACGATCTTGGTCCAATATTTATATCAGTGGACCTTGCTCGCACCAATATAAAACGCGACGGAGATGGATTTCGAATATTATCAGGTTAAGAGCATATTTTTAAAAGTCGAATACTTCTACGATCCCGGCAAGAGTTCAGAGGGACAAGCGTGACGTGATACAGCAATATATTTGTCGTTTGGTGTAGGTATGTGATCATGTAAATATTCAACTCATGATTATTGATAAATACCTAATTTAGATGTATTACTTAGGTAAAACGTAAAAAAAAATCTATGATAGTGATAAAGGCGGTACTCTAACACTCGGGCACAGAAAGGAACCCTGAGAATAGGACATTTGACTTTTCGAACTGCTAATATGAACAACATAACAAGTGACGTCACGATCAAGTTACCTACTCTTTAGTTCTTTCCAATCAATCAAATAGAAAATGTCAAAAATAAAGTTTTTCAATCGTTTTATTGTGCTTTTTTTCGTAAATGGTGTGAGATAATTTATGTTAAATACAATCAACAACCCTCGTCTTTGAAATTCGGGGTACAAATACATACATACCTGGTAGTAAATAGTAATACTCTGTAGGACCTCTGTAGTATATGTAGGTATACCAGTTGACGATAACACCACACTCATTTTATAAGAACCGAGATAAGCGCAGAATAAAAAGTTGGAAAGTTCGTCTGTAAATTGATCGTCATGTCATGGGCTGTCACTAAAAGAAGTTTAACCTGCTTCCAGTTAAGCTATCACTGCTGCATCGCCCTCCGGCGTTTTATTATTGGTATTTGATAGTTAGAAAATATGATATCGACAACCTTGTATGAATGTAATGAAGATCATATACAAAAGAGAATACCTACCTACTCGAATACTAATAAATAAATATAAATATTATAGGACATTTTTTTTTACACAAATTGACTAAGCCCCACGGTAAGCTCAAGAGAGCTTGTGTTATGGGTACTCAGACAACGATAGATATAATATATAAATACTTATTAAACTCACTTTATTTAAAATCATACATAGATACATGGAGCTAAAAAAAACGTAATATTTTCGTGATAGATTGCGAATTATGAACGTCGCTTTTGTGTGTTGCTCTAGCTAGAACATACACCCAGCTGCAGTTTTCATGGCAACATTCATAATATTTTTTCCACTTTTCCTTTAATTATGAAACATGTTGCAATGTAATTTATTTTTTCATTGCACCCAGTAGGTACTCTAAAATGAGTCTTATTATGGTTTGTGTCGGTACTATACCGGCAAAGGCAGAGTGAATAGGATACTCTCGGCGTTTTAACGCCGTCATTCTAAACTTCAGTCTCATCCTGTTTTAATAAACGTGGGTCTTGCCGACGCCTTTAATATTTCCGTCCTTTGTAATTCAACAGCCTCTTGTTATTTCTACTGTAAATTAATAATTATCTTGAATCATGTTTGGGTAAAATGCAACCAGCTTATTAGAGTTGCTTAAAAATATTTTTAAACCATAAGCGAGTTAAAAAAATAACTTAATCATAAGTATCATAACTCAAAAGTTAAATTAATTTAAATTGAAAAACTATAATAAATGAATTAAAAGTTTTCTTGATCGATACTTACATAAAACATAATAAATTACAATTTAGTTTTCAGTTTATTCGACTTCAATGTCGTTTCAAATATTTTGACTGCGTTAAATACCTATTTGTTTCATACAGAATTTAAAAGTGTCAAAAATCGAGAATTCCTTTTAATTGGTAAGTTTGTCATAAGTCATAACATAATATCTACTCATAATACATCTAGGTATATTGACTCAATCTCATGCGTGAGAAAGTGAATATTACATCATAAGTAACGAAATAATCTGTCCTTCTTTTATAACTGTCAGCTCCGCTTCCATATTACAATATTGTTTATGTTTATTAGATTCTTATGTTGGGAAATGATACCTATGTATACAGCGTAATAGATATTAGCGGCAGTTGCGCCTTAAAGTTGTTATTAAATTGTAATTAATTAACTATATTCGATTATTATTGATTTGAAAATTACCAATTTAAAAATAATTACTAGTTAATTGATGTTATCAGACACTAATGACACTATAAAACAGTGGGTTGGCAATAAATGACAGTCTATAGGTTTTCTATATGTAAATTTTTTACAATATACTTTTTATTCGAAATTAAACTTTCGTGAGACATATTTGTGATTTTGTGTGCCGTCGCGAGTACTCGAGCTTGAGGACGGACCCCCGACGGGCCCGAACAATATCGCTAATAGCGACTAAAAATACAAGTGAGTGTAACCGTCGTGTTCTAAATATACTTTTCATCACACTTGCTCGGAAAAGATGTATTTACACGTAGGGCTTGCGGGCGGGAAATTGAATTTTTCGCCCTAGGGCGGAAAAAATCTTTTCCGAGCAAGTGTGATGAAAAACACTTATTTACACGTAGGGCTTGCGGGCGGGAAATTGAAATTTTCGCCCTAGGGCGGAAAAGTGTTTTATACAGAAGTTTGTTTTTATTAATTCTCCTTTTTTTCCTTACAAGTGTGATGAAAAACATTGTGTGTGCCACGGGCGGTAAAGAAATTCCGAACTCGTGAACATTTTAAGCCCTCGCTTCGCGTCGGGCTTAAAATTGACACTCGTTCGTAATTTCTTATTTCCCGCCCTTAATACACAATGTACTATTTTATTCTTGACGATTTATAACTAAACATTGGATACAGTCGACCACGTCCGTACCTATTATCCACAGCAAAAGAACTGCAGCACAGCTCTCGCCAATGTTTTTATTGAAAACTCCATACGCTGTCGTTTTTATTCGTTTTTCGCAGCTATTTATTCCTCGTGTCGTATTTTGTGAGCTGCCGGTGGTTTGATCGAAATTTGAAATGGCTGTTACTTGCGTTAAAAATATCGTACGTAACGCCGGGCAAATACAAATGGTATTGTGCCTAACGTTTTTAGTGAAGGACTATTTCAGTTGATAGAATATTTATTTGGAATATAAAAAATGTTTTGCAGGAGTGAATGTACGAACTACGAATCACTTGCAATGATTGTAAAATATAATCAATCATGCTTAACACCTTCACTCTGCCCCTGCTCTGCTGACTCTTCTTCATCTGCGGTAAGAGGTCGAAAGACCCCATGTAATTAAGAGTTACACTAACTGCCGTAGCGAAAGCGAAACAAACAATTAAAATAAAATAAAACTATTATTAACATAATATAAGCTCAACGAGGGTGCGGACTTGCGGAGTGTTAGGGTAGGGAATGCGCATGTAAGTAACTCCTCTGGAGTTGCATGCGTACATAGGCTACGGAGATTGTTTACCATCAAGCGGGCCGTATACTTGTTTGTCACCGACGGAGTATAAAAAAATATATATGTAAGGAATAAATGTACGAATGTTAGGAATCTTCTAAATAGTCGAAGTTTGAGACGAATTTAGGTATAGTTCTAGTTTTTAATTAGTTTAGTAAATTATAGCATAACCGCCTCGTCGTCGAACGGCGTAAGCCTGGGTTACAACGGAAGAACAGCGCTGGCTTTGCCAGCAACATGCTGAGTTGTGACCCTTTTATGGCATTTTTCACTAAATGTTATACATTGTATATTTGTCAACATGTTTTTGTCATCTGTGTTTGTTTGTCATAAAAAAAAAAAAAAAAAAAAAAAAAAAAAAAAAAAAAAAAAAAAAAAAAGACTAATAGTCTCAAGAAAGGGTAGACTAACAACAGTTTAGTTGAAAATATGCATTTAAGAGCGCATTAAGCTTAAAGTTGTGTAACACATTTACCTACCATACGATAAAATTCAAAGGTAGGTGTGAATGTGAAGTCCCCTGCCCGCCTGTTACTATCACGGATTTTTTTTCCGCCGACCACAGTGACTAATATTTTGAGTTATGGCCGGTTGTTTTGCTTTTAACTTCAATAGAGTGGATATCCGTGTGCCACCCACTCGTGCAGCTTCTTTATTTTTATGTGCGCCGTTCACGGTTGGCCTGTCCGATGTTTATTGTCTTTATACCAGTCCCTGCTATGTGTCCGAAGAAGTTAGCTTTGTTGAATTGTTTTGTAGAGAGATGGGTACCGTAAACCGGGGTTACTTTGATTTGCGGGTCGACTTTGATAGCAACTTCTCTCTGCTACTAAAGTCCTTGTTTTAACGAGTTGAAATATAATTTCGCAGTTATTTTTCTTTATTGGCAACACTGATAGTTGTTTCACCGCGCAGTAAGCGGATGCGAGTGTAATATTATTATTTCGTCTAGAAAAAAAATATTAATGGCGAGTACGCTTTTCTTCCTAGTTTTATTGGTTCAAAAACTTTGACTGTATTTGTGTCAAGAATGAATACATGTAAATTTTATAGTGTTTTAGGTTAATCAGTGTTTATTCGCGAGTTTATAAAAAAAAACCTGAATTCGACAACCTCCACCTGCGCACGTAACCGGGGAATCCATGGGTCGGGGTGTCTTTGATCACTTATACGTGGTGAAATTGATCAAAAGATTAAAGTAACACCATGAATTATTTTGGCAGCTTACGATTTTTTTATGTATATTTTTTCAGTAGTTATATAATAATAGGTATCGTTTGAGGCAGTGGAAGAGGTAGAGGTTGTAAAATTATATGTTTGTAATTGTACGAGTATGTAGGAGTTGATCTCCGGAACTGCTCATCTGATTTTAATCATTCTTTTACTCGTTTCTATTGTCTGGAATTTGGTTTCTGGGTGGAAATTGGCTATATTTTATCCTGCGGCTTTGCTTTATTATACGTGCGTATTAATTCTACAATAAATAAATATGCATTGTTTTTTGTATACGAGTACAAATAATGCCAGAGATAACAAAACAATATCGGGTAACGAGACTACAAAAAATACCAAGAAGAACAACTTAATGATGCACTCGCAAACATGGGCACAAAATCTATTCATGCCGCATCGAAAGCATACAATATTTTTATAGAACTTTATACAATAAGTACCTATAAAGGCAACATATCAAAAACCCGGGTGCACAGACCAAATTTACTGAAACGGAAAAGCTTGCAATTCAAAAATCTGTTGCTAAGTGCAATGATAAGTTAAATTCCTACGTTATTTATAGTAAATAATCTAATAAGCGCTTAAAATTTTTAATTTGTATCTGTTGGTATGGTATCAAAGTAACCCCACACGTTAAAAATATAAATAACTTAAAAAGTACGTAACCGATTTTAATTTTTTTATTTTTTACAAGCTTTTTAGCGGGTCTACTTTAAATTGTCAGCAAAAAAATTAGTGGTTTCAAAGTAACCCCATTCTCAATATAACTTTGATCGCGTTGTTTTTATTTATTTCTGAAAAAAATATAAGTCCAAATTTTTTTTTATTTGGCAGGCTGAAAGAAGAGAAAAAACCGATTATTATATTTTTATTTCATATTTTTAGGTATATTAAGATCGTCAAAAGATGGTGCCAAACTCTAAAATTGATCAAAGTAACCCCGGTTTACGGTAACATTCTTTATGAAGAAACCGTTACAGTATTGACGGTTTTCTTCAATTTATAGATATTTTTTGAAACAGCTCTCAAAAGATACACTCTCACGTGGTTTAAAATTTACCTCTTTGTCATTTAAACCTAAAATAATATAATATTACATAGCATACGCTACGTAGGTATTGAACGACGTATTAAATTATTACTCTGTTAATTGAATCAACCTTAATCTGATCTTGTGAACTATACCCTGTTATCCCTGTTATCAAACTAACAATTGCATTATATCTACAATATAGACGATCTCAGGATTAGTATCAGTACCGGTGGGTGTATGTACCGATCCAAGCAGCCTCCACAACTTGTGCCTGTTCCTCATTGCGTGGCTGCATTATTATAGCGTACAAATATTGACAGGATCGACAGTACCTCTTTATGTTGACTGACTGATTATTTATTTGTATGTCTTTTACCACAACTCGGGATCATGGGGTCCCGGACCTTTAGGAGGCCGAAGCCCACAGCTCAGAGGCCCTTTAAGACAAGTTTGATGTCATGTACCTAGATTATTTCATCATCATATCAGCCGAAAGAAGTCCACTGCTGGATATAGGACATAGGCCTGTAGATTATTTATTTATTAGTATGTGGCAAGTATGATAGGTCATTTTTTTTTTCCTAGCCTATTTGAGTGTCCCACTGCTGGGCAAAGGCCTCTCCCCTTAATTTCTACGACTCCCGATTTGGTGCTTTCTCCGGCCAGTTGTTCAGGAAGCTGTCCAGGTCATCTCGCCATCTCCGTTTGGGCCTGCCGCGGCCACGTCCCTCTACCGGCATCCACTTGGAGGCTAAGCTAGCCCACCTCTCCGGATGCATGCGGTAGACGTGACCGGCCCAGTCCCATTTGAGCCTAGCGGTTTTCTCGCCTACGTCAGCAATGCGGATTTTAGAGTGCAGTATATAACTCTTAAAAATAAATATACAGGTGGGTATGGTACGAGTAGGTACTCATAACTGCAAGTAAATACAAATTATTCAAACACCCCAACATCTGTAACTAATGGTTCTATTAGGTTACGGGCAATATGTGTACGAGCACAGTACTTAGTGAAAGCACTAAGAACATAAATTTAAATTATTTTATAGGTATTATATATTAGTTGATAAGCATATCTTTCAGTGCTCAAGATCAAAAGAGTACTTATTTGAAGAATTTGTCTGAATGTTTTGATCTAAAACGCGCGAAGGAGAGTGTTAAAACCATCTTCTAGGAAGTGACGCTTTCATCAGATTCATTCGATTCAATGAATAGCTTCGCAATATTTCATTGAAGTGAAAATGATAAATAAAATTAAATATATAATTATATAAAAAGAATGATAATTTCAATCAAACTGAATTTTGTGGTTATTTACATAAAAAAAGAAATAGTATAAAACATAGGTAGGTAAGTACACGTTGCTCGTATGCTACAAAGGACTTCACGGCATATGCACGTTACGTTTTTAAGTTCTTTTGTAACATGGAGACAGGAATGCTTTGTCAATTTGAACGGAAGATCCTTATTAACAGGTATAAAAATAATGAATCATAAACGGCTTATTTCACGCTGGGCGTATTGAAACTCAAAAGAGAAAGGCATAAAATAAAGTAATATGTAGCTCACACGCTGGTATTTCCTTTAGCCCCGCATTCAGATCTATTTAATTTGGATTAAATCAGCCGATCGTCTGACCGTCGCGAGGACGACTTTGATTTTATAATATATAAAAAAAAATTTAAGACAAATCAATGAAGTGTCCCTAACTACAAAATGCAAATTACTCCGCACATGAAAACGATATCTTTATTTAAAATATATTTAATAGCGACATTAGTAATTATACCGGATGTGGCCTGTAACACGAGCAAATAATTAAAACATAGATTGTACTCCTCAAGCGGTGACACTTCTGTTCAACAACTTTTAAAAATTATGAAGTATTTAGACTTCCTATTTTTCATACATAATAAATATTATCTTCAATGGACGCCATTGCCGTGCCATATCATTTTTGATTGACGTTTCTTGTCATGCCTTAAACATAACAATATTCGCAATACATTGCGTCTTAGAATAAACTTTAAAGTGTATTAAAAATCAAACCACAAGTTATTTTTAAAAGTTGCTGAACAAATGTTGGTCAGTATGAGGAGTACAGCCTACAGTTAAATTTTTTGCTCGTATTACAGGCCACACCCGGTATAATGAAATAATAAATGCTAATAAGTTTTGTGATTGATATCCAATAATTTCGGTGCTCTTTTAGTATTTCCTGGCAGGATCGCCATGCGAGGTGGGACGTAAAGACAAACACTATCTCAGGAGTATAGGTTTATTCTGATATACGATACTTATGCTAGGGTATATATAGGGTACATGTGAGAGAGTGTGCGTGTCATATATGGTGCACACTACAATTTTTATGTTTAGTATGAGGAAGCAAAAATAGCTGAAAGTTGTCAATTTTAAATCGTTTGTCACAAATTTTATTTATTTTCATTCATGATCGAAGAATGTAACGAAACTAAAAGCCATAAACTTGGTAAAAATCTATTAATGTGAGTTTTATGTAGCTCGCGCACGGCAATAATTTAATTAAAATCGCAGTTCTTTAACACGGCTTTAAATCATGTCAGTGGGGCTTGAGGTGCGGTCGTATTGTTTAAAAGATTAACCTCGCTTTTGTTCCCCAGAGAGCTCGAGTCATAGAGTAATGGAATTAATTCTATGTAGGACCTTTAAGAATGCTTTGTGGGATTCGTCACGGTTCTTAATAGCTATTATGGGTCACGGGTAATTTCCATGCATCACGGTTATGGCCCCAAAGTGTTAGCTGAGAGGCGGGATTGTTACTGCCTTACAATATCGTGGTAAAGTATTGTGGGACGCATTTTAACAATTTTGACAATGGTCTTTTAAGGACCTAGAAATTAACGTTTATTAAATAATTTCAGAACAGTTTTATCAGAGAGGACTCAGAAGTGGTATTATGATATTATTAAATATCTAGGAGAAAGTGAACCGTCCCAATTTTCCTTTCCGGATAACCATAGATATGCCCCTTTGTTTGATTTTTTACGTCAATACATAGACGTGCCAACAAGTAACAGCGAAATGTACGCGCAAATGATGACAAAATAACATAAATTAGATATCAAAATGTATAGGTACGTTCGCATTTGGCCTCACCGCTCGCCCTGTTTGATGCGCACGTAATGTATTGTACGAGTAAGTCGTGTTTTCAATCAGGCATCTGCACCTGCACTCATACCAAGTTATAGTACTGTAAAACGGGGTGAAAAGACACGATTTTCAACTTCAAGGACGATTTTCGCCAATAATCCAAATGATAAAAGTAATAATTTTGATATCATTTTTTGAGTCTTGGTTAGTTCTTCAATTTTGCATTTGTGAATTAAATTTTTACCTACCCAATTCAGAAAAAATCAAAGAAAACTACCTGTTTTCTCCATATCCTTAAAACGGGGTCGATAGTCACAAGAAAGGGGTAATAGAAATATTAAGTTTTAGTTGTCATAGGCATCGAATTTGGTCATTATTATGTGGATACTCTATTGGCAAATGGTATATATGTCGTAGTCAGATCGTATAATCCGCCGTATTACATTACGGCTAGCCGTTTTCAAAAACAGGGGCGTTTTGAAATGCGGCGGATCGACGATTAGCCGGATTGTCATTGCGATACGTTCTTCAATAAGGCGGCCTACGTTTAGCCGCATCGTACTACTATTTTAGATTGTAGAGTGACCAGTTCTTTCGGTCGCCTACGTAACCGGAGTTTGACAATGTTTGCAATTTAATTTATTTTTACCATGGTCCCACCGCACTACATGTGTTTCTTTTCCAAACCATTTCCTTCATAACTTAAATAGACGGAGCCCCGCAAGCGGGGCTCCTATTTCTGGGCGGTTTGCCCTTCGGGCATCTGAAGCTACCTAACGAACCTAACCTACTTACCTACCTACGCTTTTTTCCCCAAAATGTAATGTTTTCATGGACGTCTCACTAAATCAATAGGCAGGTAGGTTAGGTTCGTTAGGTAGCTTCAGATGCCCGAAGGGCAAACTGCTCAGAAATAGGGGCCCCGCGAAGCGGGGCTCCGTCTAGTTAAGTTGCGAAAGAAATGTTTTTTGAAAAGAAACAGTCCGACGAACTCCAGATTTGATGGACACCCCAGCGTTTGTCAGGCAGCGCCACGGGTGTTAAAAATGGGAACTAAAAACTGTCAAAGCGGCGGCTAATGACTCGCTGTATTACATTACGGCTAGCTGTGTTGAAGAACGTATGGCGCCGAATACATTCCGGCGGATTCTCATTCAGCCGCATTCAATCCGGCTAATCGTTAAACCGCCGCATTTCAAAACGGCCCTGTTTTTGAAAACGGCTAGCTGTAATGTAATACGGCGGATTATACGATCCGACTGCGACATATATATCTGTTAAACAGCTATTTGACACAAAATTATTTTTTCGTGTCTTTCAACCCCAAGGCGTGTCTTTACACCCCTTTGTTGTATCTAATCACCCCCTATGGCGTAACTGTTCACCCCATATGCGTGTCCACTGACCCCTTTATCACGTAAATTTTCTTGTTATTGGTTTTTTGCAAAAAAATGCTTTATTATAGATAAAATTAGAGATATTTTTTATTATTTAGCCAGGTTAGCTAACTTTTACTTAGTTAATGTCAAAACATTTACCGCTAGAACAAAGTTCAGACAGGCTTCAGTTCTTACCTCGGCGAGACCATACTTTAGAGTCAAAAAAATCTAACTTTTAGGCAGTTTGATTAAGTTCTTTTGGTATCAATGTAGAGAATAAACAGTCTACTATATACGCAAAAATCTAATTTTAGAGATGTACGTTTTTAAATATAACAACTTGAAAGAAAAAGTTCAAAATTTCTCTATTCACCCCGCGATTTCTGTTGACCCCGTTTTACGGTATCGTAACAATATGAATACTTTAACAAATTTTTAAATCCTTACAGCGCCCCAGGTTATTTCAAATAAAACCCACGTAAACAAATATTTGTTTCTGAGTTATGGATATATGTACATATTTGTGTCTACAACACAAGCCTTTATTGAGCTTAACTATTGGGACTAGATCGATTTGTGTAAGGTTGACCCGTAAAATGTATGTAGAAAAATGAATCGTTGTATATCACAAGGTGGCCCATGCAGTTTGGCATTTAAATACGTAATAGCTAATGTATGACTGATGATGCTGATCTGTTCTATTAAGTAGGTACTAGTACCAGTATTGTACCTAGGTAGTACCTAAACAAGAAAAAATTACGCGTTTTTCTAAGATAAAGCAAACAATAAAAGTCGTGCCTACATTTTGAACACTTCATCCGCCTAGCGAATTCTGTTGCTGACTGTATTAACACTTTGTATTGGTAGTCATTGCTCAGATGCCAATTAATCTTGTATTCCCTTAGCCGGCATAAAGGATGACTCATGTTAGACCGAGCCGTGTCCGGGCCGGAGCTTCCGGAGCATCGTTTTCTATCGAAAGCATCACGTGATCGCCTGTCATGTCATAAAAAAGTAAACGCCGGAAGCTCCGGCCCGGACACGGCCCGGTCTAACGTGAGTCATCCTTGAATGTCAAAATTACATTACATAAAAGTGTTATATATTATTCATGTAAACCTTTTCAAAATGATATTCACAGTTTTAGGAGTAATATTTAAAAGTCAAGCCGGACAGATAAAATTTACGGCGGACAAGATAACTGAGGAACGTTAAACTGCAAAATGTGCTCGTAACCCCACAGTCCCCGTACCGAAACGAAAACTGCACGTGTATGCAGTTGGCCTTACAAAAATAACGGAATGATTAGTATAAAAGGTAAGCGTATGTATAAGTGAGCGCTTCCTTTCCTTCCAATATTTATGAGAGATGTGTAAATATTTTTCCAAGCGGCGTTTACTGATGTTGCGACGAGATGGCAATAACGCCGACAGACGTAATGAGGAAGACTGGTTGTAAACGGTGCAACGTTAGTGTTGCTTGTCAGAAAAAGGCTGTCTGAACTTACGGTGTATAATTTTAGGGTTGATATTTGTTTGTGATTTGAGGGACTCAAGTACAGGTTGAGCATTGTCGCGCCCCAGGGCTCCCTGTAACAAGCCCTTGCGTAGAAGGGGCGCCGGCGATCGCGACAAACTGACGTGGGGTGCGTGTTTTTAAAGAATTAGGTCTTGAATATTTAACGTCTTGAAAGGATTTCTTTAGATTTTCATCTAAAAAATCATATTTGGGAAGTTTATGAAAGTACTTCTAAAATCTTTTTATTTGCTCTTTCTGTAGATATTTTTCTGCATCTCTTCAAGTTTTTCTCCAAGCGTTTTTCTATCATAAACGTCAAAACATAGCTCTTTCATTTTATCACCGTTACAGTGAGTAAATTATTAAATATTCCCAAGTGTAAATATTTTTTTGTCTTCGACGATTATGAAAAATAAGTCTCCCATTTTTAAACATGTAAAACTAACGTGGAATTATATAGAGGTAGTAAGTAATATCCCATTAAGTTACATAAATAGTAACTGGTCTAAACTTTCATGCTTGTTAAACTTTCACAGTCAGCACCCACCCTAATCTGTAGAAGTTCCACAGAACGTATGAATTAGAAAACATGTTAGCGAGCGAGTGAATATAAGTTTATATAGGGATGTGTACCTAAGTTCCACTATTGAGGTACCGATCCACTAGTTCGTTATTTATGATGTTTCAAGTGTCTATCTGGAATAGTTGATGGTAACGAGAGTTCCGCTCGCAACTTATAATCAAACTGACGATGTCTTCCCCACTAACAATTAATTAGACCATAACTGAGCAGTGCAATAACTGCAATATCCAGCGAAGTGAAGGATGAGCCAAGCGCTTAGTGCCTGGATCGCAATATGCATTTATTCGGTAAACTACAGCGCCCTGTTCGGACAGCTTTTGAATGCCAAGTGGCTGCTTTTGGGGTTTAACAAATTTGCGTCGTTCTATCGAAGACTTAGACGTAACTAACTTGCAATTGAATAACTGGAAACTTGTTACCTCTCCCTGTTTCCTGAAGTCTTTATGGTCGAAAAATAAATCAGGGTAGCTAGGTGTTTGCAAGTTAATATCAACTTTATTTTGTACAAAAATGTATGTAGTGTTATGTTATTTTAATAAGGCAGTGTTCAAAGATTTACAATCAAAATATATCACGTGCCATGGAAATTATATTTCGCTGTTAGTAGGAAATACAGTACCTACAATTAAAAATGGGTCCACGTCGCGTTTCCGGTCGGAAAAACAAAGAAATCCGGCAGCGTCCCTCAATTCGTTAATAATAAATCTCTGGAGAAGAAAATGCAATTATCTTTTATTCGAATATAACGAATTTTAATATTAGGTAGGTACGTGAGAGACGCAATAATTAAAAATATATACCATTTTAATAACAACAGAACTTGGAAAAGGTATTGTGGATTCCGAGAAAGCTTTTGGACATTGAGGTCACTTATACTTATTGTAATAGGCCTAAATTTCAGTATTATGCATGTTGGCATTGTCTATTTATAGAACATTTTATTGGGGCCTTTAAAGTACTTTACGTACTGACGATAATAATAAGATTCAACTCAGAGGTAGGTACACGGACGGAGACGAAAAAAGTGACACATTTGGACGTTATCGGTTCGAGGTACGGGCGGGGTTGCCATTACTTCATTCTAATGCACGGAACCCAATGATTATGGCTTCTTCTGCCTTTCTTTCCCACGCTCATGCAAAACTGAAACGTTTCTGTATATCCGCGACAAACTGGTTTCGACAATGGTGTAATATTTCATCCTTTATTACCATACGACGGTAAGATTTTTAGACCCGACTTTGTTTTTGTTTGTAACAAGGAAAAACACGCGGGGCTGACAAAAAATAATGAAATTGCAAAAAGTGCGTTGCCCTCAAATATTTCGTACCTCAAATGTCAGATTACTCGGCTTTGCGTGCGTTGTTGATTGTGCGAATAATAATCCGAGGGAGCGGCGCTCGTAGTTCACGAGAGCATCAAAGCCGCGCGCCAAGGAACAAAGCCTCCAATTACCCGAGCGGGCACGCCGTGGGCTTTTAGTGAATAATGAGCCGCTTATCCCCGCAGATGACGGCTTCACTAGAAATGTAGAACTGTTGTTGAGCGGGCCACGCCACGACCACCGGCCGGGCCATTGCGCGTGGCGGCCACGCCGTCACGCCTGTCGCCGGGCCACGTCGCCCCGCGCTTTGCTGCGGTCACTGCGTCAACACAATTTTGCCTCGTCTCTTGATTTCACCCTCGCTTTGACATTTTACACAAAACGGACGCGGTCGCCGCACAAGTGCCTTTTAATACCTACGTTAGCTTTCGCCTAAAAATATGACAGCTTCGTATTTAGTATACTTTGGAATGTAGAAAATAACCATTTATGTCGAGTATAACCATCAAACAGCTCACCAGTCTAATTTATCTTTTATAATTACTTATATCTTTCATCTAAGTAAGAAACTAATGGTAAGCTAAATGAACAGTAGGCTTATCGCGAGTTTGACAATGAGTTGACACTGACATATTCGCATGCGTGTGTGTAACTTAATACTTTCTATGCATTTCGCTCGTACTGGCTATTAGTGTGAGCGAGATGTATAAAAAGTAAATTACGCATACGTTAGTGAAAATGTCAGTGTCAAACTCGTGGTAAGGCTACTGACGTCACTAGTGTATCTATTTCAAGTTGCATTAAATAAGAATCCTAGTACAAATTAAATAAGAATTAAGCGATGGAGGATTTAAATGGAATTGCCCGCAGAGGAATTAAGTTGCTTATCTACTGTTCACTATTTCAGAATAAATGTATAAAGATTAGCGAGCGTTTGCAAAAAGACTGAACCTTTATTTCTATCTCACAAAACGTTTATTACTAAAGTTGTTGAAACACTACAAACGACCACACATTAAGCCAAACGGCGCTGTTTTTATAATGCAAAAAGGAAAGAACCTAGATAGATTTACATTCATTTAATTAAGAACCTATCTACTTTATCTAGATCTAGTAAACTAAATTATTTAGGTACGTTAGGTTTCGTATTAACACCCAGCCGCCAAAAAGAACTAAACGTTACATGCAAGGGGTGGAAAATCAGCATTATTTTACCGACTTAGGTATACAAAAATTCGCCGTAAGCATACTATTAAATTTGTTCAAAAGATAAATCGCGTAACGGTCCTGGTGGAAGGAGATCGGTTTCATGACGCTTGAAGAATTTCACGGCTACAGTGCTAATACTTATTACAAATGTGAAAGTTTGTAAATTTTAATGTTAGGTTTCTCAATCAACGAAAATCGGCTAAACAAATTTGAATACTTAGCTTATAACCTGGATTAGGATATATTATGTTGTATGTGAGTGAACATAGGGATAAAGGAAGTCAAACGATTCCTACGCAGTCGCTGTCGCGGGCAGAAACTAGTGACGAAAAAAGTATCGAAATCGCAACCGAAATTTCTTTTCCGGTCCTAAATACATGACTTTGCAAAATAGTCTCGTCTCAGACTTAATTACCGAAAATCGTCCAAAAACTGGACGTCTTCATCTTAATGGCAGACGAGTATAATGTACTTATGTACCTATATACTTTTAAATAGAGCAGATTCTATGTAGTTCTTAACCGACTGCGGCAAAGACAAAATATATGGATGGTGTAAGTAAAATAAACAATTTACGGAGCACCCTAACCCGTCAAGTTAATGTGCCGATACTGTAGCTAATATTGGATGCAGATGGCAGCTGTTCATTGGTGGACCTCAGAGTGGAAGATCTTGTTCGTTTATTGAAGCGTCCAAATTTTTGATTCGTTTTAGTGAAAATGGAGTTCAATACAATAAAAAACCGTTATCAGATTGAAGTTTTGTATCATTTTTATAATGACTGCGATGTGAAGATACGTCAATTTACACCGAATATAAATTAGCGCAGTCGCTTAATTGGTGAATTCGTTTTAATTGGCCCATTCAACCATTTTATAAATAAGTACCAGTAATTAATTTGATGCTGAAACAATCAATGCTTTTTAACGAGGGCATAAAATTTCTTGTTACCAAATTGCATACTATCGAGTAAAGTCATGTCATATTGTAGGTCTATACCTACATCCCACTCCCATGACCCACCTCACGTTGGACCGGGCCGTGTCCGGGCCGGAGCTTCCGGCGCTTACTTCTCTATGAAATGACAGGCGGTCACGTGATGCTTTCCATAGAAAACGATGCGCCGGAAGCTCCGGCCCGGACACGGCCCGGTCTAACGTGAGTCATCCTTTATACATACTTAGTATAGTAGTATTTGTAACTTTTCTGTATTAGCAGTTACTATTTTACACTTTATATTTTGCATATCAAACTTCTTAACCCAAATCAATCACCATAAAAATAGGTTAAGGTATTATTAAGGAGTTCCTCTCTATTTTTTCTTTAAAACGTTTAGTTGCTTTATTTTTCAAGACATCGTATTCCTAGAAGCCTATTAAGTATCGTAGAACCGAGATCGTGAGTGTCAGTATGGCGAGTGGACTCAAAGAGTATAGTAAGTATTATATTAGTGGACTTCAGTCATTTCAAGGATATCTATATATATAAAACAAAGTCGTGTTTGTTCCAGCACCCATAACCCGAGAACGGCTGGACCGATTTTCATGGTTTTTGAATTGTTGGATTAGTCTCGGCCCAGAATAGCAGAATAACTGTTAAAACCATTGAAAAAAATGACGAAAACAAAATAATGAAAGAAAAATCATTCCCATACAAAATGTTCCTAGGCATCTTACCTGTCAAACATTTGATGTTCATCCCGTCGATACGGTAAACTCTTACCTCAAATTAAAGAACGTATTTAAAAAAGGGTTTCGAACCGACAAGATATATCCACAATATTAGGATTACGCCGTATTTGAGATTTTAAAATTGTAAAATAGTGACAGTAATGACAACGGATTGACATATTTATATTTATGCATGCACTATATATAGGTAGTGATGAGGCTAATCATAAGGTTACATCACGTTTGTCAAATATAGCGATTATAAACGAATTACTCGAATCGATTTTAATGCCGATTTTTGCAACTTTGTTTTATTTGTTTGTATTATTAAATAACCTTTTTTTCACATCGAATTTCATTTTATTGTCATTTGGTTTGTGTTTTAATTGTAACGTTTTTTTTAGTCGATTTTCATCAACTTACGGAAATGTCATATGAATCGAAACGACAGACTTGACCACAGATGAGTATTAGGGTGGCTCAAAAATTTTTTTATTTTATTTTCCGACGGGGCACCACCTTATTTTGTTACACTTATAATGCTGATAAAATACACCAAGTTTCGTAATTATATCTCACTACAAGGGGGTGCTCAACCACTTTGAAATTTTTGTCTGTTTTATGAAACCCAAAAAAAAGAAGTACATATTTATTATTCAGACTTTTATTTAAGTATCTGTTTTGTACATGTGATTTATAAGTTTTGAAGTAGAAAAACATTTTTAATTCTATTTTTTATAATTTTTCAAAAGTAAGATTTTTTGAATATTACCTAAAAAAATCATAAAAAATAGAAATAAAAATGTTTTTTTTTTTTACATAATAACTTGAAATAATGTGAAAACTACTACTTACATAAAAATCTACAAAATAATAATTTGATTTTTTTGAATTTCATACAAATTTGAAAAATTTCAAAGTGGTTGAGCAAATGAGCACCCCCTTGTAGTTGAGATAAAATTACGAAATTTGGTGTATTTTATCAGCATAATAAGTGTAACAAAATGAGAACGTGCTGCTTCTTCTAGCTAGAGTTTGAATTTTTCCCATACAAACGTGAACCACCCTAATGAGTATTAATCGAATAACTTTTTATTCCACTAATTAATCGAATAAAAAAGTTAATCGTCAAATTTAATCGTCGGTTAAATTATTCGCGATTATATTAGTCGACCTAACATACGATTGAAATTGAATGAATCTGAATATTAATCGATTAAATCTCGATTAAAAGTTGACAGGGGGTCATTTTTGTACGTAAAAAAAAAAGATGGCAGCCAAACACTTTGTCATAAAAGTCATCATGGGTGTCGTTTTATAGGTTTTAGGGATTGCCGGTTTCGAAAATGATAACTGTTTTAGAATCCAAGATGTCGACCGTGCACTTTGTCATAAAAGTCGTCATGGATGTCGTTTTATAGGTTTCAGGGAGTGCCGGTTTTGTAAATAATGACTATTTTGGAATCCGAGATGTGTACCGTGCACTTGATCATAAAAGTCGTCATGGATGTCGTTTTATAGGTTTTAGGGAGTGCAGAATTCGAAAATGATGACTGTTTTGGAATCCAAATATGTCTGACGTGCAGTTTGATATAAAAGTCATCATGGCTGTCGTTTTATAGGTTTTAGGGAGTGCCGGTTTCGAAAATGATGACTGTTTTGGAATCCAAGATGTCTGCCGTGGACTTTGTCATAAAAGTCATCATGGTTGTCGTTTTATAGGTTTTAGAGAGTGCCGGTTTCGAAAACAATGACTATTTTGTAATCCGAGATGTCTGCCGTGCACTTTGTCATAAAAGTCGTCATGGGTGTAGTTTTATAGGTTTTAGGGAGTGCCGGTTTCGAAAATAATGACTCTTTTGGAATCCAAGATGTCTGCCGTGCACTTTGACATAAAAGTCGTCATGAATGTCGTTTTATAGGTTTTAGGGAGTGCAGAATTCGAAAATCATGACTGTTTTGGAATCCAAGATGTCTGTCGTGCACTTTGACATAAAAGTCATCATGGATGTCGTTTTATAGGTTTTAGGGACTCCAGAATTCGATAATGATGACTGTTTTGGAATCCAAGATGTCTGCCGTGCACTTTGTCATAAAAGTCATCACGGGTGTCGTTTTGTAGGTTTTAGGGAGTGCCGGTTTCGAAATGGTTTTGTAAATAATGACTATTTTGGAATCCGAGATGTGTACCGTGCACTTGATCATAAAAGTCGTCATGGATGTCGTTTTATAGGTTTTAGGGAGTGCAGAATTCGAAAATGATGACTGTTTTGGAATCCAAATATGTCTGACGTGCAGTTTGATATAAAAGTCATCATGGCTGTCGTTTTATAGGTTTTAGAGAGTGCCGGTTTCGAAAACAATGACTATTTTGTAATCCGAGATGTCTGCCGTGCACTTTGTCATAAAAGTCGTCATGGGTGTAGTTTTATAGGTTTTAGGGAGTGCCGGTTTCGAAAATAATGACTCTTTTGGAATCCAAGATGTCTGCCGTGCACTTTGACATAAAAGTCGTCATGAATGTCGTTTTATAGGTTTTAGGGAGTGCAGAATTCGAAAATCATGACTGTTTTGGAATCCAAGATGTCTGTCGTGCACTTTGACATAAAAGTCATCATGGATGTCGTTTTATAGGTTTTAGGGACTCCAGAATTCGATAATGATGACTGTTTTGGAATCCAAGATGTCTGCCGTGCACTTTGTCATAAAAGTCATCACGGGTGTCGTTTTGTAGGTTTTAGGGAGTGCCGGTTTCGAAAATAATGACTATTTTGGAATCCAAGATGTCTGCCGCGCACTTTGTCATGAAAGTCGTCATGGGTGTCGTTTTATAGGTTTTAGGGAGTACCACCGGTTTCGAAAAAATGACTATTTTGGAATCCAAGATGTCTGCCGTGCACTTTGTCATGAAAGTCGTCATGGGTGTCGTTTTATAGGTTTCAGGGAGTGCAGAATTCGAAATTGATGATTATTTCGGAATCAAAGATGTGTGTAATGATAATTTGAAAACTTCGCGTTATATTCCACAAGCTTATTTGAATGCAAGACATTGACATATTTTAGTATAAATGTTGCCTGTTTCGTACAAGTCATATAATAGTGAACCGATACAACAGATACTAACCGAAAAAAAATTAGGTACGTATTTGTTGATATAATGCCTGTAATACAATGATTGTATAATCCGTATTTAACGTGCAAAAAAAAATACAAATGCATACATGTACCTAGGTGAAACGAATTTAAGTTCACCGGGTCAGCTAGTATTTATATAAACAATATTTACCTTCTTTGTAGGTACCTATTTTAAACGATTTATGTAGGTACCTATAAAAAAATCCTGTTAATGTGCCTATGCCTATGCCTATGTGAACCTATTAAACATTGCTATGTACCACTAAAAACTTGTATGGTTATACCTGGTTATACCTTCTATACCCACTTAGCTAGCTCCATTCTCAATTTTCGTATAAATCCTTCACCGCATCCTGCATGACAACGCGAAGGTTTTTAGGGGCCGTTTCGCATTTTACACGCGCCCTGAGAATTTCATTCCGTGAATAAAAACGTGTTGGCCATTGTACTGGCCATTCCCACCTCTGCGCCGCGCTAAACATGTCATAAAAATTTGTGACAGCATTAAACTCATACGGCTGTTACGCACTCGGGGGCCCTTGAGAAGTTCAGCAAGTATTAAATGAGTTCATGTTACGTTTTTACAAGTTCTCGGTGTAATAGGTAAACTGTAGACAGATAGGGATTGGAAAAATAGTAGCAATAGGGGGTAATTGGAAAAAACTGGGCAAGTGCGAGTCGGACTCGCACACGAAGGGTTCCGTACCATAATGCAAAAAATAGCAAAAAAAACGGTCACCCATCCAAGTACTGACCACGCCCGACGTTGCTTAACTTTGGTCAAAAATCACGTTTGTTGTATGGGAGCCCCATTAAAATCTTTATTTTATTCTGTTTTTAGTATTTGTTGTTATAGCGGCAACAGAAATACATCATCTGTGAAAATTTCAACTGTCTACCTATCACGGTTCGTGAGATACAGCCTGGTGACAGACAGACGGACGGACGGACGGACAGCGAAGTCTTAGTAATAGGGTCCCGTTTTACCTTTTGGGTACGGAACCCTAAAAATTGTATATTTTCCTGACAAATTAGACAATGATGGTCAATCAAAGATTTTCAATAATATGTGATCACTAGTATGTATAATCTATTCTAAATTATTTTTATGAACAGAATAAATGACATGCCTATAAAATTGAGTAATATTATAATTACCACGTAAAAGGTATTTATTATAATTGTAAGTACAAGTATTAAAATTGACGTAACTGGTGACCGAAGAGCTGGCGGCTACCTCGCACAACGTATCAGCATTGCGATACAGCGAGGAAATGCCGCCAGCATCCTTGGTACAATGCCTCAAGGGCCTATTTTAGATTTAAGCTAGTTATTAATTTAGTTTAGTAGTACCACTGTATATATATTGTCGGAAATTAAATTCTTTGACTTGAACAAAAAAAAAAAGTATAAAAATTTAATTTCACGTTAGGCATAGTAAACACCTTTAAAATAACAATCACCAATAATATATAGTTAATAATTACATTGTCTCCGACACAAGGTTCCTATTATTTTCTCATGATGTTGCAACGAAAATTTTATGACAGGGTTTTTTACTAACTGGCAGTATTTAGAGATGCAAGTTATTTAAAATATTGGAATACCTATTTTATTTTTTTCATAAATACATAGGATAGCTCTATTTCGCTTTTATTCTTACCGAGCGATATAATGATAACTTAACAAGGACGGCTAAGCTTGTCAAGTTATCAAATGCCCTATAAAAAAAAAAACAACGGGTTGCACTCCGGGAGTGCCGGCAGAAGTGAAAACTCAATGACATTGTAACTCAAAATATTAATAACAGCGCCATCGTGCAAAATGTCTGCAGCACTATGTATAATTAAGGTTAACGCCATCTAGCGTTATTTCGTCGCATTACTTGAAACCCCTAAGCACATCACTGTGAGTACTAGAGTTATATTAGTACCAGTTTGAGGGAAACTTACTAGATGGCATTTAAATCAAAAAAGAAAAACTCAATGACATTGTAACAGTGTCCGTCACATGTGACGTCACGTCTTACGAATCTTACCTGTCGCGGGTTTAACATTTTTTCCCCATCACAAAAAGTGCTCAGCGCCGCTAAAGAAGAAGTTTTCACTTCAAAAAAATCGTTGTTACTATTGACCAACTGTAGTTTCATTTGCCGGAATAACGGCCCAATTCGAATAATGCTGATAAGATGTCTCACCGATACGATACCAATCTCTCAGAGTCAAAAGTGACGTTTATGGTTGAGGGAATGTCCCTTTAGACGCTGACAGATGAATATCGCATCGTGTGACATCTTTTCAGAATTTTATGAATTGGGCCGTAAGACAGAAATGTTGGCGCCAGGCCTATAGGTACCTACTTAGACCTATAATAAAGATAGCCAACGACCAAACGATCTCTTTTACAACTGGAAGCGTTCCAGGCGCAATTAGCTTTAATTTTACATTACTAGACTGGCCGAGGCTCCAAAGGTGAACCGAGTTGTTAACAACACAGTTTACGATGACAATCTCGTCTAACTTGTCGAACTCTGCTATGACTGAAACATACTTTGTAAAACGTCAAGTAAACCAAATAAGAGTACCTACCTATGTTGTTTTTTTGTTATTATAAGAACTGTTTCGTTATTATACACACTATTTAGTATAAGCATTTTTAGCCTGGGTGTAAATTTTGTTAATAAATTACCAGAATCGATACAAACTTTACCGATTAACAGATACCGCAATACGATAAAAACCTTATTGAAAACTAAGAGCTACGAATATTTAAATGACAGCGAACTTTTTTGATGCATGTAGGTATATGTAATTTATTTTCTATACATATAATATAGGCCTTAATTTGACATCAATTAGAACTAGTGGCTCTGTGAGCTGTAGACCTCGCGAGCAGAGCTTAAAACTGAATAAATGTATGGTTCCGTTGTTTAGAAGAATTTAGAGAATCTAATTTGACCATAAAAACTTATCTATCAATTGCTTACAAAATTCGGGAATTGGTTTAGATATGCGACCTGTAGAGTAGAACATATGGACATACGAAACAATTTTTGGCTAACAGGCCAATTCAAACTTACACTGATATCAGAAAGACATCTAACTGATGTCATTTAGTTATCGTGCATTTCACTCGTTCTTGTCCGTACATGTATTGGCGCAAGCGAGACGCACGATGACTACTAAATAACATGATAAAAATATCATCCCGATTTCAGTGTACGGTCGATGCCCCTTAAGTATCCACGTCGCCATACCAATTGTATAGAAAAGTGGATAGAGTTAGACCAAGAAAAGTCTGCAGAGATTTTGACAGCACACGCAGTGCCAATGTTATTTGTGCCAGTGTCAAAATCTCTGCAGACTTTTCTTGGTCTAACTCTACTTATGTTAGGAAACCAACATTACCTTTGAATTAGCCTGTAAACTGCAACTAAGAAGCTTCGTGCGCGAGTGTGGCCCATAATTTCCGAAATCATTTTTTCTTCAAGGCAATTACTCCGTTCTCATATTTTGCGTTGCCCATAATTTCCCGAAATCATTCATTCTCGGTAGCAATTACTCCGTTCCCATATTTTCCCAATGGTTTTTTTCCGCAATCGCCTATTTTTAATATTTTTAAATTAATCTTTTCCTTATAATTTTCGTTCTTTTAAATATCTAGGATAATATTTTCTTGTTACTGTATGTTAATAGTGTAGTAATTATATTTGTTACTTGTAGGTATTTCACATACAACAAATATTAAAAACACTAAAAATAAAACATAATCTAAAAAAATACAAGTAAAAAACCAAACGCTGTCAGCCAATAACTCTAACCTACCTATCTCTGGGAGCAGATTCGTTTTTAGGGTCATCAAAAAAAAATAACCCTAACCTACCTATCTCTGGGAGCAGTTTCGTTTTTAGGGTCATCAAAAAAAATAACCCTAACCTACCTATCTCTGGGAGCAGTTTCGTTTTTAGGGTCATCAAAAAAAATAACCCTAACCTACCTATCTCTGGGAGCAGTTTCGTTTTTAGGGTCATCAAAAAAAACCCTAACCTACCTATTTGAAAAAAACCTGGTTATTTTTACCACTAGCATTAAAAAAAAGAGAAAATATGGAGATAGAGAATATTTAGTTAGTGAAAAAAAAACCTACTGGTTATTTTAACTACTGGGATTAAAAATAAAAGGGAATAAATTGAGAAAGTGAAATTTTGTTTATGAAAAAATGTCCACGAAATATAAAATAAAGCGAAGAAATTCCACTGGGAAAAAATGAGAACGGAGTAATAGCCTCGAAGAAAAAATGATTTGCGGAAATTATGGGCCATTTTAGCGAGGCGATCCAAATTAAAAGGCTCTAGGATAATGATAGTTAGACTTTGAGCCCGGGAAAGCGCAACGTACGAGCAACCTACAGCTAGTTCCCTGAGCCTAAGGTCGACCACTACCCTAGGCAATGTTAACCCCTGCGATTTATGGATGGTGACCGTCCATGCTAGAACGTAAGTGGAAATTGACTCCTGGAACAGCCATGCCCTTGAACTTAAACCGCAAAAAAAATGTTCAAACAAAAACTCAAACTAATACGCTTACCTCGCGCTTCGCGCTCGCTTGTGCAATCAGCAATACGATGTTTAAGTGCAAAAAATAAATAAAAAAAGTTGCATTTACTGGGGATCGAACCGGGTACCTATCCCATATCCTTGCTTATAAGCGTCTTTCCAACTGCGCTATGATAGCATTTAGATGAGCTGACGAAATTTGGCTACTTATTCTCGAGTAAGAATTTAAATATCTAATCTAAAGAGAATAGAGTGTATAGGGCACGTGCGTGAACTATAGGGGGCAGCATAGGAGCCGTCAGATTTTTGGCGTGAGGCGTAAATGTGACGTTTATGCTTCCGATGTAGCCCACAAGATGACAGAACCAGGCGTGTCTCACTCCGCGATTTCGTCGCTTTGCTACAGGTAGCTAAAAGTACATCCGTTCGGCCCCAATTTTGGGGTTTGCCATAAGCCGCGCGTGGCGCTGTCGCCACCTAGCGGCCATATCTGTGCTGATCGTAACAGACGCGTTTTGTTAGAGAGTGAGTCTTCTGTACTTAGTACTATTATTTATTCTGTGACAGAATATGCATAAGGAAACGTACCTACAAGAACGGTAGATGGTAGAACTTGTTTTGGCAATGTACATGTTTCCGATTCAGGCCACAAGATGGCAGACCCTCCAACGCGGACGGTCCCTATATGTAGTAGAGGGTTATTTTAAGTGACATTGTATATTGTGAGATAAATAAATCATATCATATCATATCATATTGTCATACTAAATTTTGTAGTCACAGTAAATTTACTGCCATCTTTCGATACAGGAATAAAATGAAAATGAAAAAAAAATCAATAAATGTATATATGTATGGCTAAAAGGTTTTTTTTATTTTTAGAACGCCATATGATTTTGTCCCATGTTCTTTTACTGATATGAGTAAAAATTGTTAAATATAAAATGGTGTCGCCATCTAGACGAGCATAGGCCAAAGGTATGGCGCCGTATATTCAAGAATCAAATTTTCTTTAAAGCGCAAAAAGCCATCATCTCTTGAAAAAAATAAACGAATACGCTTAGCCCGCGCTTGATAAATAAAAAATACGATTTTTTTTTCATTTTTTCAAAATAAAAAACAACAATTCATACGAAATTTAAGTATAAAAAAATACAAAAAGTTATGAAGCAGCATACAATTACTGGGGATGGAACCAGGGACCTCCCTATGCAAACAAAAAAGCGAACGTTTGCTAAATGCGCCATGATAGTTCTTACTTAAGCTGACGAAATTTAGCTACTCATTCTCAAGTAAAAACTAAATATCTAAATACCGCCGAAACCAGCGATACAAATTTCCTGAATTTTTGGCCATTTAATCTATAAACATATATCAAAAAGAAAAAACTCTTATGATATCGATACGACTATTTGTTTAGGCAACAGGTATCACGACCCCGCCATTTTTAAAAATTTCCAAAAACCGGATTGACAAAAAAAAAATATTTAGTCATAGAATCTGGTCACAAAATTTCATGAGAATCGGTTAAGAATTGCGACCTGTAGAGGAGAACATCCGGAAATACAAAACTAAATATCTAAATACCGCCTAAACCAGCGATAATTTTTTTCTGCATTTTTTGCTATTAACTCTGTAAACATGTCTCAAAAAGAAAAAAACTCTTATGATATCGATACGACTATTTGTTTAGGCGCCAGGTATCACGACTCCGCCATTTTTAAAAATTTCCAAAAACCGGATTGACAAAAAAATTTTATTTAGTCATAAAATTCGGTCACTAAATTTCACGAGAATCGGTTAAGAATTGCGACCTGTAGAGGAGAACATCCGGACATACGAAAGCAAAATGCCCGAGTCAAAACGTAGACCTTCGCTTCGCTTCGGTCAATAACTATTAATTTGATGAGCACGTGTATGTAAATAGTTGACATATATTATATTTATTACAATGATGACAAATGATTTGAATCTCATGAACTACACCGCCACTCACGTTTTAAATATTTGTATGCCTCATATGGCCAAAAGTAGAGCACTTAATTATATGTACATATGTAACACCTGTTTGTAACACTACTTGCTTTTCGACAGATAAATGAATTGATTGATTGTGTTTTTCGTCTTGTCAATTTGGTTTTGTAATGACGACTGCGGTACAAATCGTCATTATTATTTGGTAATTCATGATATTTATATCTGGCCATTCGCCGGCAACATACCCCTTTACATTAAAAAATATTAAATTGGTCTATTAAGGTCCCTGAACAGATAAAACATTATCAGCAGTAGGTATGTAAATATGTATACTTATGCTGTTTAATCGTCATTGCCAGCGGATTTTGGCACTCCTTTTGCCGTAACGTAAACATAGGCGTTAATGTTAATATTCCCCTTTGGGCCTAGTAGTCGAGGCAGAACATATATACCTCAGGTCTCTAATTCCATTCGCTTACAGAACGCGGAACTCGAAGACTCGTGTTTCATGATGAATTCAAGATAATTACTAGTGTCAGTCACGGATTCGTGGTTCTATACTAAAGGTGTCGTGACCGCTGATTTCATTTACGTTCACGTTTCCGACCTTAGCGTACACAAAAATGGAGCTTTTCACAAAAGTGCGCCTGGCTGACTGAGTGGTACGATTCACGACGTAGCACTTTACAAGCAACATCGCCTGAGTAAAGGTACAGCGTTTTTCGGTGTTTTATATCATTATCCTGTAAACACTGTTTCACAAGACCTTGAGATGCAGAGTTTACATTTCGATCAAAACTTGTTACAGTTGTCATTCTATGGTGATATAAGCGAAAGCACTATAATATTCATCCTCTAATACGTGGTGACAGGTGACTTTGCGATGTTCGTAAAAGCTTCATATAGCTGTTTGGTTGGGTAGCTAAGGCGAACCAGTATGAGAACGCTCTCTGATTACGCATATTTGACCTACGATTAATGTTGGGTCCACTCGGCTAGCATATATGTATTTATTTATGTAAGCACTTTATTGTACATTACACAGGTTAAGATACAATTAAACAGAAAGTATACAATGTACAAAAGCGAACATATCCCTATAAGGGATCTCTTGCAGTCAACCTTGCAATTGAGAGTAATCAAATAAAAATGACAGACAAACGAACACTATGTACAGAAAAGTTAATTATGGTTTAATTATTACACAAGTAAATAATTAAAACCTGTATACCTAATCATACATTTGCGTGCAACGGGAATACACGGCCGGGAACTAGATGCCCACGCCCAAAGGCGAGATTAAACGGTGTCCCCGGCCGCCTGCCTCCGACATTCGCAAAAATATTGGACTGCATTCAAACACTATTAAAATAAACTTTGGGATGCGGAAAATTATTCCAGAAGCTTTCGTTGATAAGAAATGCAACATAGAGCAGGTAGATTATAGATCTGTTTTATGTATTAAAGTTAAAATAATATACACCAAAAGAATATACAATACATATAAGTTTAGAATGCTAATACTAGAATAAAAACTGAATTGAAAAAGCAACACAACAAAAGTTTTTTTTTCTAGTATCATCTATTTAGTTCATTGGGATTTCAATTGCATAATTCAAATTTAAAATATAATTAGTCATTTCAAATCACAATTAAACCTATGATGTTTTATCATTCATGTAGTCTTTTGTGTGGTATAATAAGCTTTAGAAATACATAAGTTTGCGTTACATTACAGGATTTATTGAAGCCAAGTGAAGTGCATAGGTACTTAACTACCTCTATGTAAACGCTAAATAAGGTCTAAACGGGTTCACCCCTACCCTTGACTTATTACTTAAAAAATCAAATAGGCAACTTATTCCACATTACTTAATACCAAAAAGAATAGATAGTTACATGTCTTTGTTAATACTGAATACATTTATATTCGTTGATGTAATTACTCAACCGTTGCGATATACATGCAAGCATTAAAAAAACGAGACTCTCGAATAATAAGAACAAAGGCACTAATTCCGTACAGTATTATCGATAGTTCCACGTCAGCTCGATCGTAGCTTTGTTACGGCGACACACAAGAGAAATGTCCGACAAATTACATCCCGCGACTGCAACGCTCCAACACAATGCTCGGTTGCATCGATGGTTATTTTATGCAAAACCGGCTCCTCCAGTAGCCTTTTGCTTCTAGAAATATTCTTAACAATGTTGAGTGAAGTTTTTAAATGAACAAACTGCAGTAAAACTTAGTGCTCGTTAGGGAGACGCTACCGGGGAAATTATCTCGTGTTTGCTGGGTCGGAAGATGTTTTATGAAAATTTACCATTGATCTTTTGCTGCGTAATTTTTTAGCTATACTTTGAGTTCACTTTGTGAATGAATGCGGTGTATCCACGTAGTGCTTTCGCTGCAATCCGCAAAAGTGTCGCCAGGCATACGAGAGAAATGGTACAAATTGCGTTCGCCTGACTACGCGGCGCTCGCTCCGGAACGCTCGGGGCACCCGATTTATTACATAAACACTCCCAAACGTACACATGCTACGTTACCTGCAGTCTCTTATTAGTAAGATGAACATAAGTTAAATTTAAAAACGCACGTTCTGTGTTCTACATGTGTTCAATTTTACATCACTAAACTAATAACTACTTACAGGCCTATTCGGATTTCGAGATAATCACAAGATCTTGAGACGATTTAGAGATCAACTAGATCTACATTAGATATTGACTAGATGTCTTGGATATCTAAGTCATAACTTGTCAAAATCGTCCAAGAGGACCTCCAGAATCGCGGAAACGTCAAATTTGACATATCTATCTTACAAATAACTTTAAATTATCCGTATCGTAACTTGTTGATGTCTAGTAGAAATCTAATTAATTTTCCGAATCAAGCCGTTAATCAATTACCTAATAGGGTTTTCACAGCAGTTTTCATTACGCTACCTCCCTCAGCATGAAAATGAAATTGCATTTTCCGCTGTAATACAGGTAATTATATTTTCCTAAGGCTTGACGAAAAAAACACCGACTTCTTGAAAAACACAGGATGGCAAAATTTAATGATCACTTTGAACAGTTTGAACCCTATATTTATGGATGTTGGCGCTTGGTATTAAATAAAATATCCAAACTTGCGATGCAATAAAACGAGAATCCTCTTTTAATTTGTATTTCGTGTTAAGGATTCACAATAAAACCCGACTTATAGCCGAATTCGGTATTGGTCCTGAATCGTTTAAGTATCTTAAATGTGTTTGTAGCAATGGGATATAAAACTCGGCGCGACTTTAACCCATTAAAATGTTAGCAAGAAGCGCAGCTTACATAAACACAATCGCAACCACCAGACATCCAACAGAATCATGCCTTTGTATCGACAAATATTAATATAGTAGGTAATGTTCTTATTTTCTAATTTATTTTTACTACCGCAGATACATAATTGTGTCTCTGGCCTATTTATGTATAATCCTTCAATGCCTGATGATAATATGATTTGATTTGTTTTTACAATTTAATTTGATGCAAGAAAAATGATAAGCAATTTAGCTCTAAACAGGTTCAAAGACTGGAATGAAATTATGGCTTAAATATTTACTTAACATATGTAAGTGGTGTAGTTTCTCAGAATACCTATGTTAAATGTTGTGACGGTGAAAACTAAGAAGAAAGTTGATCCCGTTGTCACTTGGTACCACTCTGGTTCGGTACCTTAAAAAGAACGAAGCGAGATAGTCTGATTGCAAAGATGCGGTCACAGTCTGCACAAGACGTGCGCGAGTCAAGCTGCCGTTAAATTGACTGTAAAACCACAATAAAGGAATACATGTAGTTGATGTTGGTGTTTATTTTCTTCATGTGGGTAATACTTCAAACCCTATAAGAACGTACGTTCCTACAATAGACGGCAACTATTGTATGTACTTAAAGGAATAGCTCCAAGTCCATTACCAATATTGCTGAGAGAAAATTGAAACAGAACAATGGTACCGATATTTGCTATACGTGAAAGCATGAAAGCATTTCGCAGCTCAGTCGAACCAGAGTGTTTATAAGAATGAATTTGTGCAAGAAAACCGAAGTTTGTTTGCGTTTCGTTCGATCGCGCGTGTTAGCGGCCAAGTGGAGCGCGGCTCGACCACAAAATGCAATTATCGATCGCTGTCTGCCGCAGCTATGCTCGAATTGCATTCCAATGCTGCAGCCAAGTATGAGACTCGGCCGGCGGCCCTGCCATTCTTACTCTTACCCTAATGTACGGAACTTGCCAAGGATTTTCGTGCTCTTCATTTCCGATTATTTGCAGCTTCCCCGGAACAGCATTTGTGGAATGACAAAGGGGCGATTGCGGTCAGCTTTATGCGCGTAGTAGGTTAAATGCGTCATAAGTCATAAACATTTTATAATCATAGTATTCACGTTTTGTTTTTTCTAATTGAAGTTTGTCTGTACTAAGTCTGGTATTTTCCTACAGTGAAAAGCAAAACTAAACGTTCAAGTTCTACGTGTAGTTAATAAATCGCGAGCGGCATACATTATCGACAGTGTACCTTACATTATGAACTAAACTTAACTGTTAGTTGAAGTTAGACTGCAACAATCGTACCGTAAATATTTATGACTTATTGCTAAGTAAGTGGCGCCAATTTTTTCCAGACGAAGTGAAGGCGTTGTTATACAGTTTAAGTGACATTTAGTACATCTTTGTTAGTTAAGTGGCCTTCTTGAACAACCGGCATGATGGACTCTTTGCAAATGCTCGTAGAACCCGAAATGAGAAAATTTTATCGTCTGTCACTCACATGCATTGGCGCATCTCGATTGTTATTGATAAATTTATTTCTTAACATTATTAGTTAATTTTATTTTAGTCATATTTGACTTAGGTTCTGATTAAAGTTTTTCCAAAAACAAAAAAAAACTACTTACCTATGTACCTACTTAACGTCTGAAAAAGTCACTAGGCCGATAGATCTCTCAATCAGAAATGTCGTTGGTTTATATGTGCTGCTTCAAAATTCTTCTTCCTGAAAATTTTCCCCATGAGCAAATTACCGGGAAGATCAGGTGCATGTCGACTGCATTAGTACAATACGATACAAGTGCGAAAAGTAGGAAATTCGCAACGAGTGGCGATAAATTGAAACACGATCGAAGGGAATTCTTTAAATCGATACGAGTTGCGAATTACCTTTTCACACGTGTATTGTACGTTTTACAGTACATGACCCTTAAAATTTTTGACATTATGCACGTATCATATCAAATACTTAGAAAATGTACAAACAAGCAAAAAAGCAAGGGAATATTGCTTTTATAATTTTTACAGTCAACAGTATGCAACTATGCACCTGATGAATTGGGAAAATTCTCGGCAATACCCCTAGCTGTGCTGTGTGTTTTTTACCTTTCTAAACAATTACAACATTCAATTTGATTTTCTATCGATGTATGGATGTTATATAACATCAAGTCAAGTTATCGTAAAACCGATCCGATACAGTAGATTACAGAGTAAATGGAATTAACTGATAAAACAGCAAAATGCTTTATACAATATGAAACTTTCACAGTGATCGTAAAATAAATATCCATTTTAATATTGACACAAGTTATGCTCAGCGAGTCTAATGTATACGGAAAACGGCTAGTTTAAGAAAACATTTAAATGTTGGTAGCGGGTTGGTAGCAGCATTGGCGCAGTGGGTAGTCTGCAACTGCTTGCTATACAAGGTTCTTGAAATATGATGAACCAGTCCAATTACTTTGTGTCTCTTTACTTTTTATTTATAACTAGATAACATGAATGCTAGTTATTTCTTAGACACACGGTTTAGTACAATAACACTAAACAACACAACCTACTGTAAGTAACCACAGTTTAAGTTTTAATTAACGCAGTGTCTTTGCTTATGTTAGTTATTTGAGCACCTTGAACGTACATACAGCTAGAATGGAATTAATTCATAATGTGGGTACGGATAGGTGCTTCTGGCGTAGTGCAGAAGCATCTGTCATTTATGACCCTAAATGTCAATCAAATTGAAATCGGTTTTAAAATTACGATTTAATCATCATAAATTTGAAGCTTCCACAACTTCAAGTTATTAAAATGAAACTTTAACACTTATCTGGAATAACATTTTATAGTTAGTCTGTGTATGTGTGTAAGAACATTAAATCGTTGTAACAGCTAATCTGGAAATTAATTGCATCTATTTCACTTCGTCTACACTCTTGTTCAAAGTGATGTACATAAAATTATTAAAAAAATATTTGACATCCTCTCATGAAGCCCTTAATTTCATTTGATTATTTATTTTGTCACGCATATAATTATAATTTACCCCCCAAAGCTGGCTGCCAAGTATAAAATAAAAGTAATAAAATAAAAATTTGGCCGAATTTATTTATTTATATTAATATCTCCATAAATTATAAATAACCCGTATTCGTCATTCACGTCATATACACGACGTTTGTCTAAAGCGATTTTAATCAATGTAATATAATTGATCATTTATAAATATAATACAGATATAAAAAATATTAATATTGTAGCTTTCTCTGTCGCTGGTGTGAAAGTAAAAAAAGAGTTTTCTTTTGCAGTTTTTTTCTATTTATTGGGTCTTAATATATCCATCTCATGTAATCGTCATTCATAGGTAAATGCACAATATTATGTCACGCATGCGGACATCTTTTGGTAGGAAAATATATGGAAGAAAGATCATTTATTTATTTTTTTATTACAAAACTTTTAAGATAAATTTTGTTATCATTTATTAAGTCTGCAATAGACTGAAAGGCCTAAACTTATTTCTGAAGAAATAGGATAACTTTAACTCTTTCCCCAAAATTTTTCAAATTGTAGATGCTACTGTATATTATTATGTACTAATTAGTTAGTAGGTATCCTTGTATTGTATATTTTTTATAATGGTCAAATAATGAAATGAAAATCATCATTAAATGTCGTAAACTGGTCTGTCGTTTTATTGATTTACTTTTCATATATTTTATTTGATTGTATTTAATTTGCAATTAAAAATTTTTAGATATGCGAAAAGTTTTGCAAGCGTTTAAGACGTAATTTCTACCTCCTAACTGTCAATAAATTTTATCAGTTTTATGATTACGGCTTAATAGTCATAAATGAAGTCTTGACACTTAAGAGCGCTATTACATTTCGGCGTTGAGCGAGTTTAGGTATTTTACGCGCTGCGGCAGGCCGTGCGAGCTCAGTATGCCGATCCCTTCTACCACACTCGCACTACAATGATGGATTAAACATTCTTGATCCTTCGCGAAGCATATTGAAATCAACCATAACAACACTAACTGTGCTTAACTTTTAAAGTCCTAAAACTGTTATTTGGTAAGTACGAAAATACTAAATGCAGTGCAAATGTAAGTGTGTGCAGTGTTCATAAATTAATTTTTCATCTATTTTTGACGATTTTTGACCCCCCCACCCCTCAAATCATCCAAAAATCATGCTTCGGATGACTCTGTTTCCTCCTACGTCATACTACCATCATCCGATGTCCAGACCCCCCCCCCCCTCCCTCCATTTGAAACGACGTAATTTATGAATAGCCCCATACTCGTACTTATGAAGGTATAAGTATTACTCGAAATAAATTATAGGTACTCGCTTATTTACATGTTTCGTCATAGCATTTGGTACCTATAGGTTGTAAAGTTTGTATCAACGAGGGTTTAAAAACGAACTAGTATTGAGGATCTGATGATAATGATGATGATTAAGGTGGTCACGGATACCAATCAACCATGTAGTAACATGATTAGGCTCGTTTGATTCGTCTCAACAAGATCTTTGACACTGAAGATACACAGGGTCTGATGATGGAGCTGGAAGGTGGCCACGGGTACCAGTCTATCATGTAACTAAACCACTTCGTGTTTGGGCTCGTTTGATTCGTCTCAACAAGATCTTTGACACTGAAGATACACAGGGTCTGATGATGGAGCTGGAAGGTGGCCACGGGTACCAGTCTATCGTGTAACTAAACAACTTCGTGTTTGGGCTCGTTTGATTCGTCTCAACAAGATCTTTGACACAAGACAGTACTCAGGGTCTGATGATGGAGCTGGAAGGTGGTCACCATTACCAATCAACCATGCAACTAAACCACATCGTGTTTAGGCTCGTTTGATTCGTCTCAACAAGATCTTTGACACTAGGTGATACACCAAACACGAAGCCCAAACACGATGCCCAAACACGAAGCCCAAACACGTAGCCCAAACACGAAGTGGTTCAGTTACGTGATAGACTGGTACCCGTCGCCACCTTCGAGCTCCATCATCAGACCCTGAGTAGTATCTTGTGTCAAAGATCTTGTTGCGACGAATCAAACGAGCCCAAACACGAAGTGGTTCAGTTACATGGTAGACTGGTACCCGTGGCCACAGTCCAGCTGCATCATCAGACTCTGAGTACTAACTTTTGTCAAAGATCTTGTTGCGACGAATCGAACGAGCCCAAGCACGAAGTGGTTTAGTTGCATGGTTGATTGGTACCGGTGACCACTTTCCGGCTCCATCATCAGACCCTGAGTACTATCTTGTGTCAAAGATCTTGTTGAGACGAATCAAACGAGCCCAAACACGAAGTGGTTTAGTTGCATGGTTGATTGGTACCGGTGACCACATTCCGGCTCCATCATTAGACCTTGAGTACTATCTTGTGTCAAAGATCTTGTTGAGACGAATCAAACGAGCCCAAACACGAAGTGGTTTAGTTGCATGGTTGATTGGTACCGGTGACCACCTTCCGGCTCCATCATCAGACCCTGAGTACTATCTTGTGTCAAAGATCTTGTTGAGATGAATAAAACGAGCCTAAACACGAAGTAGTTTAGTTGCATGGTTGATTGGTACCGGTGACCACCTTCCGGCTCCATCATCAGACCCTGAGTACTATCTTGTGTCAAAGATCTTATTGAGACGAATCAAACGAGCCCAAACACGAAGTGGTTTAGTTGCATGGTTGATTGGTACCGGTGACCACCTTCCGGCTCCATCATCAGACCATGAGTACTATCTTGTGTCAAAGATCTTGTTGAGATGAATAAAACGAGCCTAAACACGAAGTGGTTTAGTTGCATGGTTGATTGGTACCGGTGACCACCTTCCGGCTCCATCATCAGACCCTGAGTACTATCTTGAGTCAAAATTAATACATATAGAATGTCAGGTCGTTTCAAATATTTTTAATCCTGTCCGGTAGTTTATTAAACTGTACCATTATAAATTATAATACTATAAAAACAGTGCTAGGATCAAAGTCTCTCGTTGCGGTTTACACGCACACAGTATAGCGTTTTACACGGCGCCCGCCGCACACAATGATAAAAAATCTCGTTGTCGCCGTTGAAAATGTGCGGAGCCGACCGACACACGTCCTGCCTCTACAAGCTCTGCCGCGGCACTGAGCTGGCGCAGCGCACGTCATCGGTAATATAGAGTAGTTTTCAAAAAATTGCCAAAAAATTATAGTAGAATTTCATAAACACTAATGTATACCAACAGTATAAGCAAACGTTGCAGATTGCTTGAGTATGAAAATGACTTCGATATTAAGTAGATTTTCGTAGGAATTGACACTTGTTTCGGAGAGAAAATTGAGTTCGTTTTACTTTGATTTTCTCTTTCTCAAAGGTGTGTAGGAAAAATATCGTTTGATATGCCTAAAGTACAGGGTATTAGTAATACAAAATAGCCAGGTTTAGCAGAGTAAACTTCTCAACATTTCCAAATAAGAGCTTGCCATTCAGTGCTTCACGGGGTTTTTCGGAAACGACCATCAGAAAAAAAATCATTACTAATTTAATAAGTCCTTTTTCTAATATTTACAACGATATTTAAAAAGATAAGAAGACGCTTTTACTGGAACAAGTACTCATTGTTTCTAATAATGAGCACAAAGTCCTGAATTTCGTCGACTAGTATCATCAATTTTGCGTTATTTCGACTTTTCTTGTAAGAGCGCTCTTAAGCTGCTCATATACTCCAAGAATGTCTGGATTAATTGAATAACGTGTATGTACCTACTATCTTTTATTTTGCAATTATATTACCTACTTATAGATATAACTATATGTAGATAGGTTATAAATAAGGGGCACAAATAATACTTCCATATCTATCTATTAAATTACTGAGTAGCAAATTAATCTGTATTTGTTGATGAATTTTCGCATACCATTTATCTATGTTACACCCGTTGTTGAATATAAGCTTGCCTCTTTCTCTCGCTTGCCTAGGCGCGACTAAAGACAACTTGTACAATTAGTATTAGTGAAGGTAAGCGCTTCACTTTTGGAACGCCTATAACCTATCTAGAGTTATATTATATAGTTGTATTATCATTGTTTGCAGGTTGGTTTTAACCTGGGGACCTATTCGACTCGTCAGAGTGAAAGCTAAGTGACGCCAAGCACTGTTAATTTCACGAAAAAGGTCTTCCCGGCCCCTTCCCCCTAAAATATATCTGCACCTATCTCACGTCATTTCTTATATTCTACATACTACTTATGCATTCCCAGAGTCTCGTAATCGCATAGTTTATCTTTTGTTCGATTGTAATTATTTACGTCGCGACACCGTCCGTTGCTCCGGGCTTGCACCACGGCCGAGTACTCCAATTTGTAGCATAAGCACGGACGACTCGAGTTCACGAGCGAACCATCTAACATCATCCTCAAAATGTGCAAGAAGTATGCTTAATCACACTGCTCACTTATATTGGTTCGTCCGCGCTTTCGATTCGCCTGTGCTTGGTAAACGATTGGAATTACACTCACGGAGATCGGACTACTTGTTCACCCACGCAGTTCCACGTGCAATCCACGTAAAGCGACGAACACATTTTTGTATTTGTAAAGTTTTTGAATAACAAAATAAATGTCAACGCGAATCGAAGCGGTGCAAAGTTATGTTTGTAAACATAAAGCAAATCTCAGCGGCTGTCAGGAGATTGCTCAAAACCGAGACGGATGGAGGTATAGGGTGGAGGCCTTTGCCCAGCAGTGGGACACCATATAGGCTAGTAAATAAGTAAATAAAAATAAATGCCCAGAATTATTTATACATGCAAAAATACCAAATATACCAATAGGTCAAAACTATAAATATTTATATTATTTATAATTATCGAGACTCTCGACTTTTGTAATGTAAATAAATATTTTTAAAGCTGTCTGAATTACGCTTTATTTATATACTACACCGTGAGCGCTAGTACCGTGTAACCGAGAATAATACACCGTAAGCGCTCTGACTGGTGCCTAATGTATTCATGGCCTACACACGGTAAACTGGATGGTTTGTCCACCAATCCGTGATTTCACGATACGAGCGTTTGATGGCATTATTACCTTGTTTTCCAACTGTTACTGCAATTCGTGGCCGAGGCTGGACGAGGGAATAGGCTGTTTGTGAGCAAAAACTACGGGAACGTTAAAGTTAGGCTTTTGTTAAGGGTTACCGACTAATATAACACGCTAGTCACGGCTAACGCTTTATTGGGCTTCCAATTGTTACAAACTTTTGGGTTTAAGATAAACCTTTACACTTCCGTGAATTTTCACGAATAATATATTAGGTGTGTTATACCCATTTTCTCATCTAGCGGATACTTTTAAATTGACAATATTAAATAGGATATATCAAATAAAAATCCGGCCCAGTGCGAGTCACTCGCGCACGAAGGGTTCCGTACCATTACGCAAAACCACGGCATAAAATCACGTTTGTTGTATGGGAGCCCCACTTAAATATTAATTTTGTTCTGTTTTTAATATTTGTTGTTATAGCGACAATAGACATACATCATCTGTGAAAATTTCAACTTTCTAGCTATCACGGTTCATGAGATACAGCCTGGTGATAGACAAACAGACTGACAGTCACTAGAGTCTTAGTACTAAAGTCCCGTTTTTACCCTGTGGGTACGGAACCCTAAAAAGGGTACCTATATTAAAAGTTGCTCTCATTTTTTAAGTCGATTGTACCTAGCTTGTAGCGTCGAAACCTGGCGATGAAAAGAAAACTTGTAAAATTTGTTTGTATAATAAGTACATAATACTTATTACTTATATTATTTACATTTTTTTATACCCGTTTGCAACGTAGTTATCTGTTTTGACAAAGTAGATTTTATATTCTAGTCTTGAGACCCAATAAGCTGTTGTATGGATAACCTGTACAGTCAGCATCTAAAAGACAGTGACTGCCAACGTGGGCAAAACATTTTTTTATTTGCATTTCCAATAAAAATTAATTTGGTCACTTTGACTACAATGCGCAAGAAAAAATTTAGTAAGTACCTACATCCTTTGCGTAACTCTAAGTGGGTACTGCCTACAGTTAGTTGCTCATTTGCAATCTAATACTCGTAGTTTGTGAGTTTCATTGGACAGTAACTGCGGTGTGCGGTACTATAGTTTGGTAAATGTTAGTGTTTGACTGTTATTTGAAGTAAATTCAGTGTAATATTATAATAAATTTTTATTGAGAGTGTAATATTACACTTTATTTACTAGTTCTTGCGCTTTTACGTCTGATACAATAACAATGAGCTGTTTAATATTTAATAGTAGTATTGCATATACCGCAAACTAATATATTTAAACAGGCAAATATCATTAATTGTGTAAACATAAATTAATTTAGCACGTTTAAATACGAAAACGGCAATATATTTAATATGTATAAATGGCAATGACATTCAGTGTTAATAGTGATGGGATAAGTAGTGGCAACAGGCTGCAAGCTGCATCGATACAGCCTCCAGTCGATGTTCGTACGGCGGCAGGCGCGCGCGCACCTACAGCCTTACGGCGCGGCGGATAGTGCGATTTCAAAGTTAAAAATGTGGCTTATAATATTGAAAACAATTTGAACGTTTCGTATGATGCTCTAAAGTGTTATATAGTTTATTTACACAATGTTGTGGATCTCGAAAATAACGTTATCAAAATGACTGCGCAAAGTTTTTACGCCGTTGCAATTGCTGTAACGATAGCTGTAGTGCTTTCAGTCGATGCGGAAACTGTGATAAAGGGAAAAGTTAACAAACGGAATACCGTAATAAACGTTCACAACGACCCGCCACCATGTTTTTATAATAACTCGATCTTTAAAAACCGAAATGCGTTAAAACAGATTGTTACTGAGTCGAGATACATCGTGACCGGGAAAATTTCAAGTGTTTTCAAAAGAAAAGTGAAGAAAGTAAAGTTGTATGTGTTCAAAGTGTTGATAAGGCGAGTTTTGAAAGGTGACCTTGGCGTGTTGAGTGAAATATTAAACTTCGAGACTAGGACAAGTAATTCGTCGAATCGTGCGTACGTTTTGGCCGAGGGTGGAGCTTGGAGACGGGGGTGCGCTAGCGCTCGAGGTTGGTCGGCACTACTCTTCACGAGCGATGAGTCGTCGTCTGCTCTCAAATTATTAGTGGACCCAGTGCCCTTAAATCTTGAACATGCTCGTCAAGTAAAAATTATGATAAAAGGTAAGAAGTTTGCAAAAAAATATTTTAAATTTGTCACCAGCGACTGATGCGTGAGGATGGAAGACTGTGCATTGTGCAATATTTGTAAACTGTGGTTGTGGTACCACTAACCTACATTGTTTGTTTGTATACTTACTTAGTGTTGTCCTTTTGTGATTTTACCTACTTTACTAACAAACGTGTTATAAACTACATAATCTGTTTATCCTACGAATAGTAATAAAATTGTACGTCGTTAATAAAGGCACAAACTAAGTTGAGAAAGTGAAAAACACAGGTACTTACATGATTTTAGAGTTTCTTTCTGCACAGATAAATTTATTTTCTATACAATATCTCAAGTTCATTGTTTTTATTATTTATTTATTATATCTATATATGTACAATTTTCACAGCATTACAAATTTAGATATGCAAATATAGTATGTCAAATTTTGTGTAACTTTAAATAATTACTTTTTTTTATCATTTATTTACATACAATATATATACAGTGGTACTACTAAACGAAATTAATAACTAGCTTAAATCTAAAATAGGCCCTTGAGGCATTGTACCAATAATTACTTAGTTCTACATATTTCAATAAATAGCTAAATATTATATTCGTGCTAGGTACGTACGTATGCGCGGTCTGTTTGCATTTCTGTGTAATTTCCCTGTGATGTACCGGCGGCGCTTATCTCCAAGATGATTATCGGGTGTGAATTGTTGGGCCCATAGCTGGACAGCAATCGTAAAACCGTTAAGCCCGAAATGGATTTTTGGACATGACTTGATCATTTCCATAGATGATAGGTAGTTGCTGTTTGTAGTAAACATTTGTATACCATGTTTAGTAAAATTTGTGTACTTTTTTTGACTTAACAGTAAAGACGTGATAGATTTTGAATATTATATCTTTACTATACAAACACTGATTAGTTTATGTCGCTGTCAGCGAACGCAAAATTTTACAACGGCGAAAAAAAATTAAATTACTATGAAGTTTACTTTTTCACACTAAGTAAAGTTCAAATGATTCAAAGTAGAGTCCTAAAAATAAAATTGTCCTTAGTCGTTTGCCGTCTAACGTAAGCGGTTGGTAATAAGTCATCTTGGTTGCGTGTGACTTATTTGTAATTTATGATATGTAAATAAAAAACATATATGCACTATTTTAGTCCCAGAATTCAGCCAACCACCACCTAGACCTGCAAATAGGTCCCTACTGTATTCCCCTCTTAATTTTGATTCAGCTTAAAAATAAAGATATTGTTATAAAACAACTTTATGAACTAATAATGAAGTTAACAAATTTGGTAGGAATTTGCATTTATCAAAAACAGGAATTTGCTTGACTTTAAACTATAAATTATATACTAATCAACATGCGCCATTAATTGTATGTTACACATGACGAAAGGAGGAAAAAGCCAAATAAGTTGAGTATTTAACACTTTGTTACCTAACTTACAGAGTACCTACTTAAGAGGATGAGTCCTTACCCTAACCTTTCCTTGGCTTTAAATTTTATCATACCACATCCAGAGTTAGGAACGCTTCGTAAATTAACATAAACTCCTTAAGTCCGAAATGTATTCTTAGAAGCGAGCCGTGGGCGCGGTTATATCGTGAGAAAACAAATCCCAAATTGTGTGATTGGTCTTCTAAACAAACATGAAAAATACATTATTCTATTTGATGAAATTTATACTCACTTTCTATCAAAGCAAAGGAAGCCTGTGTTCATAATGTCACAGTAAAATTCAAATCAATGCGGAGTAAGACAAGATAAGCGAAAGATTTGTTTTGAGAGATAAACCCTTTGAAAGATATATTATTATAATGAAGACAAGGCCGGCAGCAGATAAAAACAAACTGTCGTCCTTCAGAGCAAGGGTCCGATCCTGCGGGATTTGTCGCGCGTCCGGGGACGATTTAGTTTATCGGGACCACCGACGTCGGTGACCGCCGCTAACTAATTTATTGACACTCTTTCAATTAAACTCACCTATTATTACCACGAACAAGCGCAGCGGTCACAACAGAATATAACACGATAAGTCGCCGCGTGATTCTGTTATACGTCCCGCTTGATATCACCCACCGCCCGCTCCGAAAGCCGTAAAAGGAGATTTATTAAAACTATTTGGAAACTGATTCGATCGAATCCGAACGATTTGACATTTAGATAAAGAGTAAAATTTATTTTTCCCTCGGTTACGTCGCTTCGCCGGAGTGACAATGGAATAAAAAGGTTATAAAATGCGGCGGCTGCGGCCGGTCGCCCACGTCCCGCGGGTGTTGTTGGGTGTTCATAAGCGACGTTGCATATCGGGCCGGGGCCAGTCGCAGCTGCCACGCTAGCAGATAAAATGCGACGACTGCGTTATTACGGTTCTGGCACTCGCGAGCACGTGTAAATTTCTATGTGAGAACACGGCAGATAAGGCGCCGCGTGGGCGCCGTGCCGGAGAAAATCCGGCCAAGCGCCGAGAGCCGCGGGCGCCGCCGCCGCCGCACGAGCGTCGCCAACTTGCATTTTATATAAAAAATAAACATACAGTTTACAATATTATAAATTCTATGCGGTTATTCTTTTGACACACAGTCCGTTTTCGGAATCGATTAATACATAACAAGCAATAAGCGATGACCATTTATTATACATCTATAATAATTTATAGTACACCCACACTAAAAAGAATACAAGTTTTATTTCCATTGTTATTTTATAAGTTGATATAATCATTACATTTTATTAAGAAGTCGTATTAGGTATTTCGGCAGTAAATATCCTTTAATATTTCCGTGTGATGTGATGCGTTGTCATGCTTTTGTTTTCATACGACTGAGCCAGGTAAGGGTGATAAATATAATCTCCTTAGAGGATGAAGGGGACGTGACTTAAGAATAAGGCAATTTCGCTGACGCATTGTTTGGAGACTCGGTTAAAACTACGCCGTCATTTAACAGTATGTATAGCTCAGAACATTGTAAAAATCCTATTTCTAATCCAATCTTTACGTCGTGTGGTTGCTCCGTCGAGAATAGAGTTACATTTAAATGGAACCGGAATGCGGTCACGATTCACAATTTCCAAAATGTGCTTTTCTTTAAGAATACGTACCTAACGTCTTACACGACAAAATGGAATGGTTTAACTTGGTAAGAAGCAAGTTCAATACGGTGCGCTTGAGGGCGCCACGGTATTCCCTGCCTGCATTTAGCTGAATAGAACGCTGTGATGGTAACATAACATGAATTCCAATTTAACGATGGACCACGGACTCTTTATTCCAGATCTCTGTATGCCGTACGTGCTACATTCTTATTCCGCCCGAATGTTATGGACAATTCCATTTACGAGATGCCTTTCTAACTGGCCAATTTCAAAGGCTTCTTACCGAGTACAGTAACTTAAGACGTCCGCTTAATTTACATATTTCTATTGTATCCAGTGGAGTTTCCATAAAATTTAACAACACCCGACTCCACGTGTCCTGTGAGAGCCCAAGATGCTACTTTACGAGCCTCCTCAAGACCGAGTTAAGGTTATGGCTATAATTCAGTTTTATGAAACCCCTTTCAGGTAACAAAGTGTATAATATTCCGAAAGTTCTCACATAACTCATAATATAACTAGTCAATAGAATATGTCGGTCTAAAAACTAAAGCTTCGAACTGAGTGTTCTACCTGACGCTTTTAGTTAATAACGCGTAGTTCGAGGAGGTTGTTATGATGTTGAAATTAGTTCAGATCGATATCGATAACACTTGAGTCGATATTTAATTAATCACTATATGCATTTTTGTCTCCTTGAAACCGAGGTATGCGAATTATCCAGATTGTTTTGAACCCTTATCCGTATAAAGGAGTTCTTTTTCATTAGGGCGCTGTGAGTTCTCAGGGCTATTACCGCAAAAATCGAAGTTCGCAAATTGTGGGTATCTTTCTTTGTTACTCTAATTAAGCCTTCATTGGAGTAAAAGAGAAAGATCCCCGCAATTTGCGAATTTCGGTTTTCGCGGTAGCCCCTCTGGACCTTCTCCGAACGCAGCTCGCTGAGCACTGAGCGGACGGCTGTGCGTGCCCGGATCGCGTATATGATTGCTGATAACTTTTCTAGCTCATTAAATAACTGAACGAATCCTTGATAACATTTATATTTTGCTTTTATGAGTAAATAGGTAGTACCTATTTAAATATGTACATATCTGTACGAAAGATGTATTCAAGTTCCAAATTGCACCACTCGACGATAGAAGTATTAAGTGTACAAATTGAATTATGTTTAGTAAAGTAGCATTAAATTTTCAGCGGATTTTGAGTAAGAGGCTTATCTTGCTTTTAAAGGAGCTGCAAGTATAATATGGAAGAATTTTATTTTACTCGTCAGCGCATTACGAGATGTTATGGCAATGAGAAATTCTTAACACAGCTTTACGACTTCAATAACGAACTTTACGGCGTTATGGCAGTACGTAGATATTGTATTGAAAACACTCCTAGCATATCAGTCGGTTGTATTTACTAAAAGTGAGGCTGAGGATCTTTACAGAGTAAATTATTACCGTGGAGACTTTGTACGTATTTGCTCGCAGGATATATTCAGGACACAAACCATATGTTTTTTTTAAATATGTCGCTAGGGTCCCCTAGACCCATATGGTTGAAAAATTTGCTGGATATGGATGAGGTCTTCGTGGCTTAGATGGCAGGGCGCTGGAGTATCGATCCAGTGGCCGTGAGTTCATGTCTCACCCAAGACTGTAGTTTTTCCACTTTTAAATTAGCATCGTTCGCAGACGTTTCTGCTTGTTAAAAATTAAAAAAGAATACGCATGTAGGTACTCGTATAACACAGGATATTCGCAAACAACCCTAAAGATTTTACTCCCGTTTTTCTGATGCGAGTAAAACATATTATACCTAAAACTAAAAGTTAAATTGTTTTTTATTCATTGAGTAACAGGCCTATTCGGATTTCGAGATAATCACAAGATCTTGAGACGATTTAGAGATCAACTAGATCTACATTAGATATCGACTAGATGTGACTTGGATATCTAAGTCATAACTTGTCGAAATCGTTCAAGAGGACCTCCAGAATCGCGGAAACGTCAAATTTGACATATCTATCTTACAAATATCTTTAAATTATCCGTATCGTAACTTGTTGAAGTCTAGTAGAAATCTAATTCATCTTCCGAATCGAGCCGTAACTTTATGGAAAAAATAATTCAAATTCAATTTTAATTTTTCAACTCTGTAGAGTAATTAATTTCCATTCAACTGACAGTGAACAGTTTATATTATACGACAATCGATTGATAAGCATCTGTTTAACTACAAATTATTTTGACTAGTTAGTCTTCGAATATAAGGAATATCTCGTTGAATGAATGATTTATGAATTAATGAATGAATGAATGACTTAACTTACTAAAATGTTGTTCATCTTACAGTTCACGTAAAATAGTAAAATTTAATTCTTTATCTATCATAAATACAATTACCAAAGATTTTTTTTTACCTAAATTACAACTTGTTTGTTTAATTGAAATAATAGCAGTTGCCTATCGTACAATCGGAAAGTCACAACAACAACTATATCTAAATAAATGAACGTTTGGTGAGGCCTACATAAAAGAAAAAGACAAAACGTGGATCAGGCTAGAACTGCGACCCTCCACTAGAATACGCTGTACAGTCAGCAGCAGTAGTTGCTAAGCGGGCGAGGTGTTCAAAATGATCTTGACGCGACTTTATTGATAAGAGAATAAGAGCGTGTCAAGGTAATTTTGAACACCTCGCCCGCTTAGCAACTTCTGCTGCTGACTGTACGGGTATTATATTTCAATGAACCAGGTCGGAGCCATTTTGGTTACGACTCCTATTGCTAATACATTACTTACATAAATTAATTGATAGTTTTATTCGGCAGTGTACACCATTTACCTACTGTTGCAATAAATTCCCAAGTAGCATGGAAGTGTCGGCAACATCAATATAGCAGCCAATTAAGAACTTAGAGTGATTTAAGGGACGTATAAGAGTGTCAGAAAAGATTTAAGCTGTATAAAAGGTACTTTACAGACATTATACAGCTCAAGCTGTATAAAATCATTATAAAGGATTCTGCGGAAGCATGGGGTGCTTTATCAGAATATAAAAAATCTACTATAAAACTAAAAGTGTTGTGAGAGACTACAAGCTAATTCTATCGTAAAAGCTGTATACAGGCTGTATTGTACTTGCACTTGGCACTTTTAGCTGTACAAAAGTATCTGTCAACTCCGTTTTAAAACATTAAGTGTTATGAAACACTACAAGCTAATTTTATCGTAAAAGCTGTATACAGGCTGTATTGTAGTATCACTTGGCACTTGTAGCTGTACAAATGTATCTGTCAACCCCGTTTTAAAGCTATTTCTTATGGCGTAATCTTACTCTCCTATAAGAATAGTAGTTGTATAACTTCTGTCTGTAAGGGTATTATAAAACCAAATGAATAAATGGCAGCTTTTTTCTGTATTACCGATAGAGTCGCTTATAACAATCTTTTGGCGTAATTTTACACTCGTATAAGTATAGTAGTGTAATGATTTCTGAAAATAAGTGTATTATAAAACTAAAGGAATATATGACAGTTACAGTCTTCTTCTTCCTCGCGTTATCCCGGCATTTCGCCACGGCTCATGAGAGCCTGGGGTCCGCTTGACAACTAATCCCATGATTTGACGTAGGCACTAGTTTTAGTTTTTTAGTTTTTACGAATGTTTTTAATGAATGACAGTTACAGTACAGGTTTTTTATTTGTTATACGGATCTCTAAAGAGAATTATAACTTATGTACGGAGAACCGAAATACAGCCAAACGAATACAAATATTCTATTATAAAGCTGTTTTAATTACAAAAGCTGTAAAAGACACTCTATTTATTACACAGCACAGCTACTAAGATTATAATGCTCTCCAACTATCCTGTAGGCTGTTTAAAAATTGTCGCCATTTTACAAGAAATAAAAAAACGTATTTGTAAATATAATTAAAGAAATACTTGCAAATATTTAGCAGACTAACGCCGTGTTATGATTACCAGCTAAAATAAATTGTTTAGCCTTAGAATTAATATTTATAAATATTTTTGATACTCTAACCTTAAAAACAAACAGTAACTTTACCGATTTTTGATATTTTCCTTATGGTTTCTCTTTGTTATTTTGCAGGCGCGTAAATATTTTGCCAGAAAAGATACACAGGTTCACAATAAATAATAATCCGCACTTACCAATAATGTAAAATTCCATTCAAGGCCTGTATAATATTTACTTTTACTTTTACCATCCACTAATATAACACTTTATTGTCGCCATTACTATATTACGAATGAACAAGATTAAGACATTTTAGTTTCTTAAATGATTATTATTCTCTTGTAATTCTTTCTTATAACTAATTTAAAACTTATATTCTTATATCGTACTTATAAGAGATTATCTGTAGTGTTAAGGTTTCCTGTTACACCGAAATATAGCTGTAATGCAGCTATTATGCAGCTTATGTATTGCTTATACAGCTACTCTACAGCTCTAATAACGCCAAAGGCTGTATAATTTGGGCCCTTTTTTTACTTATAAGGGCTGTATAAGCGCTTATACAGCCTTTGTACAGCCTAACTGTACAGCTTATAGTATACAAATAAACTTTAATACAGCTTATATACAGCTTGCAATGCTACTTGGGTTACGCATTCCTTTTGAGAGTTTTGGCAAACTGAGAGACTAATTTTATCGGTATCAAAAGTTATTCAAACAAACTTATACATATACTTCCCATGTATTCGAGGCTAGAGACGCAAACAAGATTCTGCTCAAACCCCAAACTTCGTAACTAAGGCGACATGACTTCATAACGTTATAAAGAAATACCTTTAACCGTTTTAGTTTGAAACTATATGCCAGAAAGGGGATGTGGTGGTCGTAAACCCGTGTTACGGCGGCGCAGGGTGCCGCTGTCATAAAGCGAACGGGCCTTCCCTAGCTGCCTGGTGGCTTCAAGAAAACTTCAATTCAATTGAAACGCTGCGCTCACTGTTTTCAGTGGCTAAGTGAATTGCATCCGAATTTACTTCACTGTACACGCCGCCGCAAAGTTTACGATGAAATCTATAAAGAGATTAAATAACTTTTAGGAATCTGTTAGCTTTCTTCGAAGTTCTAATTTGCCTACCAGTTGTGCTCTCATTTTGTTCAAAAGAGAATTGTTAAGAATAGGGTTACAGGGTGAAAGTTTTTTATATATTTTTTTGATTCAGATTTTCTTATTGTTATAATTGATAATCGACTTTGTGGTCCCATAGCTTACCTTGCTTAGGTACTTTACAGTGAGCTATAAAATTGCGAGTACACATAATGAATGGATTCATTCAGAAAATGGGTATGAAATTTTGCGGCTTGATGTACCTACCTATCTGCCTGTCTTCATCACTATAAAGCTTTTATTTACTAATTAAAGTTGGTAACTGGTACCTAGAGAAACTCATCGTCGACAAGTTAATCTTGCAAATGACATTTAAATTTATATTTAGATGCGCCTAGAGTGTCCCACTGCTGGGCAAAGGCCTTCCTTCACCCTTTTCACGTATCCCGGTCTTGCTAATGATATGTGAATAATAAATCAATTGCGTCATAAGCTTGAGCTCTGCTCTTAAAACTCAAATCCGTTTATTTTTGACAAATAATATCAATCACTTGTCCCGATGTTTCTAGACAAATGTTTTGTTTTAATTTTAAAACACTCTTTATCTTTCATCTCGATCTTGGTAACTTCTTGTTATGAATTTGTTACAAAAGATCGAACTCTATCTCTGTTTAATAAAGTCCTAACTTACGGTATAGATGTGTGGAGTTGTGACGGGACCACAGGCAGGTATGAATCGACCGACATTCCATCGCTTTGTTGTATAGGGCTACCCACGTATTTCCGGATGCAACTGAACCGTTTAGAGAAATCCGTTGATTTGAATCCGATTGGGTGTTAATATTTAATGTCATTGCGATTTGCATAACAAAAGGTATTTATGATGATGCCTTCTATTCCAAATTCATGGGAGGAAAATGTTAGGTTGAACAGAATATACTTAGTCGTATTACTCACACTATGTTCTCAATTTCAAAATCGATTAAATTGTATTTATTTGTCTAATCAAATATATTAATTTAATAAGTTCTTTGTGAAAGTTTTCTCGTGTTACCTACTTGTGTCTACCTATAGCTAGTAGCGTGTTTATGGCCATTTTGGGAATTCTGGGGAAATTGTTGGGTTTTTAAACACACATGAGGCCAAAACACGCAATCATTTTATAAAATTATACAAGATTCACATATGCTTGAAGTTGGTAAAACTACCGAACTAGGAGCAAAAATTTAATATGGTGACTACTTAGACTATATCATTAGGGGTCATCTAATGACTCCAGGTCTTAAAGTTTGATATGGAGAATTGACAATCAATAATAGGTTCAAGTACTCATAAATTTTGTGTATTCATATATTTTACTGAAATAAGGTTTTTGTTATATTTACAGTAACTTGGTTTGATTTTTATGCCAAAGTAAAAAACAAAAATATTGTTAATTTTGTTTATGGTAATAAATGATAAATTTAAAGGAGCGGCAATGATGCCATAAACAATTAGAAGAATATAATGATGTCAAGATCTGGAGGTTCCTTGTACCACGCCCACCAAGTGGTGGGTAGGACATGATTTATTTGTAACAATGCTGCGGGGGCTCCATTATTGTAACGCTTTAAAATGATGAAGTAATAGAGGTGTTTACTAATTATTATTCTTTATTGTTACAGGTACGGTAATGCCGTCAGCTTAATATGCACGTCAGTATTTTTTTCAACGCAGACCAAGGTTGGCTTACTAAGCTATGATTTAAATATACAAAACGACTTTATAGTTAAAAAATAAGAATGTTGGCTTTACTTTTTAGTCTTGGAGATTGTACTGTGTGTTTGCAAAACAATTCTGTTAGAACCTTAGCATTACTCGTTGGCACCACACTCGGGATCCGTACAGAATATTTCGCCACGTATTTTAATTTTATATTAAGCACTGCTATGACGCCGGCAATAATCATACCAAAGCTATAGTAAACTGTAGTACTACTAAACTAAATGTCATAATTAATGTCTCTTAAAATCTACTATGTATTTAATGTATTACCAAACATAACTATGCATGAAACTGTGGTTGTTAGAAAGGAAAAAAATAAAATAAAACAGGAATGCTAAGTTATGAAACTTATAAATATATAGAAGTTTCAGAATAGGCTGCCAGCTGTAAATTGAAGCCATGAATTATTCTTACTTTGCAACTTTTCAAAAACCTAAATAACACTGTGGAAAATTCATACAGTACAATAATAATGTATCCGAGAAACCCGATATATACCATGGAATATCCCAATACATCACATTTATAGACCATTCCAATTAATAATTCTGTTTGGTTCTATATTCCATTTGAAGTTAGAACAGATCTTGGCGAACATTAATCCGATTGAAGGCATCCCACGCAGTCCTGTGCTTTGTAGACCGCGCGTTTCAAGCAGCCCGCTAATGAAAAGCCCTATGGATCGGAACATTACAATGTATTCAACGTTTGGGGGCATGCACCCGTGAATGCGACCGTCGCTGGCAGGAGTTCGCTTGTTTAGTCTAAAGCAAAGTCTTCGCTTAGTAAATAATAAGTTAGAGAGCTGGGGTTGGCTTTCCCGGAGTTGTGTTTACGCGGCCCCGCGCGTGTTGACAGTGCGCCGTTGCCACTGACGCCGGGCTGCTTCTGCGCGGACCGACAACTTTTACCCTTTACTTGTTTATCAATCGCTAACAGTGGCAAATGGCCCGAAAGCTGTTTAAAATCGAGCAATGTTCACATTGAATTGTTTTTAAACATAGCCTTATACTTAAAAGTACACTTATAAGATTCCAACAGTTTTGAAGCAATCTACCAAAAGCAAAAAAAACCTGCATACATGGTCAAATTGGTGGAAATATCAAATAAGTTTTACTGGAGCAAATTTTTCTATTTCACCAATGTTCCTAAGTTAGGTAAGTACTATTGTAAAGAAAAAGTAATCAAAATCTTAGCCGTGTACCTAAATGTAGCTGGATATCGGATTACATCGCACATTTACAACCGGAAGGCAATGTGATCCACAAATACACTGGTAAAATGAATATGACATATGGGCAATTGGGCACATTTTAGATAAATCCGAATTGAAATAGCAATCTTATTGACATGTTTGTAAAAGCCATTCCAGTGCAAGGCCTCCTCAAATACCGACAACAATATTCGAACGTGAAGCGCTGGATTGGATTAGCATATTTCAGAGTGGAAAATAGCAATACCTATCTCTGACTGTTAGCGTTATAAATGTATATAACTTATACAATGGAAAATGAATGTTTAAACTAAAATATATTATAAGGCAACACATAAAATAACGATATACCTACAGAATAGTTTTACACTAAAATTTAAAAACGTAGGTACATATTCTTGTTCAAAGAAAATCTTTTACATGGGTATTTTTTGTAAGTACATCGTACATTATACCCTCTAAATGCTATACAATGTTCAAGCTCCATTTAATGTTCAACACTCGTTACATTCCTAAAACATGCAACACTGACATTTTATCTCCCTTTGCTATTTTTATGCAATACAAACTATGGTTAGCTTTCAATGCTTGCAACATATGAAAACATAATAAATGACGTAGAAAATCTTTGTAAATTTTTTCCGGAATATTTTTTATGAAAATATTTCGACTCGTGTCTGTAACAATGCCCAGTGGCATTTGTAAAAAAAAAACTAACAATCACTTGCATGCTAACAATGTATTTTTTTGACGACCGGTCTGGCCTAGTGGGTAGTGACCCTGCCTATGAAGCCGATGGTCCCGGGTTCGAATCCTGATAAGGGCATTTATTTGTATGATGATACAGATATTTGTTCCTGAGTCATGGTTGTTTTCTATGTATTTAAGTATTTATATATTATATATATCGTTGTCTGAATACCCACAACACAAGCCTTCTTGAGCTTACCGTAGGGCTTAGTCAATTTGTGTAAAAAATGTCCTATAATATTTATTTATTTATTGTACGTATTTTAGGCTTTTTGGAACTGGCTTACTGGCTTACGCCCCGATTAGAACAATGCTTATAAGATGTCACAGCGATACGTTACTGATCTGTCAGTGTCCAAAGTGTAATTTCTCACTACCGCAGCATGTCAGCATGATGTCACAGCGATGCGATACTAATCATTTTTTCGACCAAAAACGTCACTTTCATAGTAATATTTTACTCGTATTCCAATAGGGAATATAAGGCAAAGCTCTGCGTAGATGGCACCTTTGTGGCACATACAGTAAACAAACCACATTGACACATCACACGTCACGTCAATCACATGGCCTACCGCGAAATAAGAAAATCGAATTTTCTTTATCTAATCTCTCTATCACTCTTGCATATTCGAGCGATAAAGAGGCAGATAACTAAATTTCGATTTTCGCGTTTACCGGTAGGCCCTTGTTAACAAACCGCCTTGATGCATCAATGTCATATTTTATTGTCTGTGAAAACTTGTCAAAAAACAGTTTAAGCAGTTTAAGGCACAGTATGTACATATAAGTTAGTCTATGAATTTACTGAGTCGGTAGTGCTGCACTCTGGCGGCAGAACATTGCAGTAATATCCCCTATTACGATAAGTGTTTATATGGTTTCGGCTTATCGGTTTATTGATTGATTGATTTGTGATAACAAAACACAAACTAGTGAAAGTAGTTTTAGGTTAATTGCCTAACCAAAATGTTAGTTTGTACCTAATCTTTACTTGAACTACAGACTACAAACGGTAGAGGTGAGACGTGAGCAATCACTCTCGGACACAGCATCGGCATTAGTTGACACATTCCGCAGCGGTAAACAATGGCAGTGAGCCCACTTGCACCTCAAAGCGTTCCGTCACAGAGCCAATAACCATGAAAACGTGAACAACAGTAAAGAGCTACTGGTTCAGCGTCCTCATAGCTAATTTTCGGTGCCGTCGATTCCCACATCCGTAATGAGATGAGTAGGTATATGGAAGCCCACAGTAAAGGCGAAAACACGCTTATTCCACGTACGCAACGTATGCAATGCATTCTGACAATCTGAACCCTGAAAGTTGTATGCTTAGAACCATACTTGTCATTCGTTGCGTTGCGTATGACAAGTATGTTTCTAAGCATACAAATTTCAGGGTTCAGATGTCATAATGCATTGCATACCTACGTTGCGTACGTGGGATAAGTGTGTTTTCGCCTTAAAGCTAGGTACTAAGTTATATAAACTTATTACCTAGCTTTACTGTGACCAAGTTAGCTTGAAATCTAACTTGGTTATTTACCATTTATATTTGTTTTTAAGTTCAAGCTAACTTGGTTATTTACCATTTATATTTGTTTTTAAGTTTCCGATTATTAGGCACAATATGCCCACTACTAATGCCCCATTCCTAAAAGAGAATACATCGAATGATCGAAGTTGTTACTTCGAGAAGTTGGTATGTGCAACTGTGTCGAAATATCGGCAACTCTTAAAAATAAATATACAAGTGTTATGTACGTATGTAAGTGTACATGTTATAAGTGTTAGTTTTTCATATTATAGATAGCCAAGCAATACATGCAATAGTCTGAATAGGTATTATCACTACTACCCGTACCTATAGTGTCTAAGAAAATTTTAGTTGTCTTTTGATCAAATTTAATAGTTGTTTAGTTACGCCATAGGTATTCATAATTTAAATTGGTAGTAATTTGTTCAAAATTATGAACACAAATTACACGGCCAAATGTAGGTAATAATATATCTATATAATTGGTAAGTATAAATCAAGTTTTGACACAGCAAGTTAAATACACTCTGTTCTCCTGCTATATTTTTTTATTATTTGAGTAAATAATAAAATATACAAGATAATACTTATGCTATAACAGAATTATTCTATACCATATCCTTGTTACTTCTAGCTAGGTCCATACGCTAGGTAATTACAAAACTGTAACGGGCTTAAGTCGATAGATAAAATAAACTAAAGTAAAGAACTTTAGAATTTTATTTTCCCTAGTCTATCGCTGCGGGAAGCCATACGGGTGCCCCGTCCAAGTGCTACCATTGCATTTTAAACATTTTTACACACACTAAAACATTAGGTAAGACAAAAGTGGAGGGGCACCCCCGAAACCGCTTTTCCATAGAAAAGTAGGTCCCATTTTCCTCTCTGAATACTGAAAATATTTTGACACGATTAGATGTACATATATCATCCACTTCCGTCCCCATACATATATCCCCTTCGTTTGATTTTTATCGAATTTTAATTGTTTATAAGAGTTAGAAGCATGGAAAAAATTGTATGGTATTTGTTTTTCTCTCATAACTCTTATTTATAATAATAATAAAATATAAAAAAGTCAAACGAAGTGGCCAGGATTCAACTTTGTCTCATGTCTGAACCATTTGTCTACATTCTCGTATAAAAATGTATACACTACGTTCACTCTTATATATTGTATGTCTTAGTCGGGTAAAATTCGTTGTTAATAATGCTAATGGAAATGCCGGTATTAAAGTTTGAACATTTTAAATACCTATGCAAAGGTTCTTGGGTATAAGTAAATTGTTAAATAGAGACAATGAAGTGACCTAATTTAAAACTCAATTGCATGAGTAGCTATGTTGTATCTACTGTATTTTAGTTGACACTGGGCGTCAATCACACAGAGCAGCTGAATAGCTATTGTGTGGTCCTGCAACTAACGCTAGCCGACCACACGACTCACGTTCTTGTCTAATGAGTCTTAGCTACGAGCTTCTAATTATTCTGAGGTTCCGGTTACGACGCGAGAGCGCCTCCCTAAGGCACACAACAAAGAAGGAAGCGATGAAAAGATTCACACGGCTCGATCAAGTTTCAGCAGTTCAGTTAGAATAGAAATATCGGACGGGTGTTCTAAAAAGTCGCAAGTTCAATTTATCACCAAAGCAAAAACCGTCTGCTTTTTCTTCGACCGGTGCTCGATACCTAAACAAAAACAACGGTGGGAATCGAGTTTGACTGAAGCCTCGCTACCTCGGTACTGTACGAACATTTACAATGCTCTATTTCTATATTCTATACTAAAATTACATTTCGAATCGTGAGATGTAGTAGATCTGCCCAATCCAGGCTGTATGGGTAAAATCAGATAGAATAGGTAGTACCTAAGATTAGTCACTGCAATATTGGAAAACGCAAATTCTTACAGTTAAGTATGTATTTTTTTTACAATCCGTCACCGTTAAAATATTTATAATAATTAAGTATAGGTAATGCGAAAGGTAATTGCAGATTTTCGTTTTTCGACCAGGGGGCGATTTTCGAATTTCGTTCGCTCGATTTCGTCACCGAAAATCGGTGGAAAACGGCGAAATGTTAATTTTTGAAATACGAGCGATAGAAATTTGGACTCGAGTGGTATTGACCACTCGGTTTCAATTCTATTAGTAGAATTTAAATGCATAGTAGTGGAGATATTATTCAACGAAATACACGAAATCGAGCGGTCGAATTTCAAAAACGGCCCCCAGTCTCCTTTCGACTACAACTGACTGAGCCTTAAGTTTCGCAAAGTACTTATCCGGTAATAAGTACCAAATGGGTCATGTGAGTCATGTCTCATACACTTAGTGCGATACAGTAGCCCTGTAACTCCATCGTATCAGCCGCCGCAATCTGCACATGTCTCACCGCGTTACGTGTTTACGGTGTGGAGCACTTCACAACATCGACTTACTACTACTTACTTACGACGTACTAGCTGTCAGAACAACGGTATTACAACACTTTAGATACCTTATTATCGTGGCAGAATTTATTAGTTTATAACTTGTGGTATCAGCGATAAATTTAGATTGAAACGACAATAACGTTCAATTCTTGCATACATAATTACTTGTCTATGCAGTTCGGATTGAATCACTTTTGAATTTTCTTTCGGTAATAATCAAACCAGTAATAGCGGTCAGATATCAGATCGACAATTTTCTGTGTAAATCTGAAGCTGCCGAACTCGTTTGCGATCCTCTATCCTGATTTATTTACCATCCTTGGAACCATTTTTCACTTCTTGAGAACGCTCTGAAGGTAATATATCTTAAAGATTACTTTGCCTAGTCTGCAGCATTTCGTAAAAGCAAAGAAAGCTCAATAGAACTGATGTTAATATTTAAAAAAAATATATCATTAAGTAATAATATGAGTCTTGTCAAAGAATAAACAATGAACATCCACAAAAAATAACATCGAGTTCCGAATTAAATGCGGATAGTGCGGTCACGAAAAATAACATTATTTTTAAGCAACATGTTAAAATTAAATTGTAATAGAATAACTTAACACTCACACATGAAAGCAACTATAAATCACGCAACACGAAAATATATTGTAATACTAACGCCCACGCCTGGCAATTAGGTTGGGAAAATATAACTCTTCGCATTGTTGGGTTCAAACATAGGTACCTATATAATATATTAGGGTTACCAGACTTCAAGAAATTTACCAACATGTCAGGAATTTTGTGTTTGGTTACATTTGATTTCAATTCTGGTCAAGCATGGTAGTCTGTACCTCCAATACTAAGGGCTTAGCATTGCATATTTTAAGTAAGTAATATTTAATTTTAATCGCTGCATGTTTATAAAAAGACTACGAGTATTTTGTCAAACCGATCGACAATTGGTGTTAGATTTGTTGATAATACCATCTGGTAGGCCACATGTGTTTACCTAACCTAATCTAACGTAGCTTTCTATTTTAAATTACTGGTTTTGTAATTGGTTTTACTTTATACAATATATACGAGGGTTTAGTGGCGCCAAGCCTCTTGAGAATCTGGGTTGTGGAAATGAGAGTGGAGTATACACCTACCTAGTACCTACTTAGAAGGGGAATGGACTAGTCCATATTTAATGATAGCAAGTACAACACCCAACATAACCTAAAATTTACTAATTTGTATGTAAAACCCATTCCCTAGGAATAACTATGTAGATGTAAATAATACATCATTACATTAAGTTGATAACTTAAAAACTTGAAAATTATTTGGTATTATAATTTTAAATCATGTGCAAATTGTGCGATGTTATAAATATGCCTAATTTAGGAAATTTGCGAGCACTTGCGCGCGGTAAATTAAATTTGTTTGGGTGATCAATACTTACCTACAAGTTTTTGCATTATATATATTTAATTTATTGCCATAACATATTACTAAATAGTTGACGCCAGTGATGATTATTTATGAAATGGTTTTCAATTGCGTTTAACCATTCGACAGGTCCGCACGCAATGCATAGGCAGTTAATCACCGACTTGGGCGATTGGTTCGCAGGCGGCCAGTCCGCCCACGCGTCTAGAGTGGCGCCAAATGCCAGATACCAGTCAAAGATACTGTATCATTAAATGCCGTCCATGCGCTCCACGTGGAATTCTATAGGTACAGAGTTCAGATGGGATACGGGCGAGCCAATGATTACACTCAGGTACTAAATATTTAAAAGTAAATATGTACCTACTTAATTAACCGTGAGTATCTAAACAAATCAGCAAAGCGTGAATTTGAATTGTAGGTAGTTCTAATGATTTTATTGATGATTCACATAGATGATGATTAAATGAATTTCCGTCACTGACCTACCTACCTAGATTGTCCAACCTGTACCTACATGGAACTGCAACTGCGTGAATTTTATTCATTTTACTAAAAAAGTTAAACGCCCAAGGTTCAGGTCGCATAACATCATGACACAATCAAATGTTTCGTATCGTCTAAAATGTATTGTGTTTGTGTACTTTTATGTGCCTATTCAGCTCAGTTAAATAAAGAAATGTACCGTTCTCAATGATTATGCTCGTATTCATGCAATCTAGATGAGAGACGCTTTAAATTGCAAAAAGGCGAGCCTCGCTTTTGAGAAAGCGATTTCTCGAAACGCTTTACAATACGCTCCCGAGCATTGTGTCGAGAACTGGGCGTTTCCCTTGAAACCTTCACAGCCTTTATTCTTGATAAATATTTTTATCTTTAGTAGTAGGTACATAACAAGGAGATGTGTACATAGCTATGTGGGTCCTAGAGCGTAGAAACCCTAATTTTGGATAGAAGGCTTCACAGAAGCTCCATAATTATACGTTTTATGAGTTTTACCACTATAATACTAATAGAAGGAAACACTTTTATGTGATGTCGAATCCTGTTTATTGTAAAGTCCAATTTTGGGTCATTTTCCTATGTACCTACTCCTTTATGTACCATAACACCAGGTCAGAAGTGTAACTAAATGACGATTTTCAAATAGCGCGGTAGGAAATATTAAATTCTTATTTTCAGAATTCATCATAATATCAAATGTATGGCGGAAAACCTACAAGCCGCATGTTTCCTTAGTCAATGCAACGCCGTAATGATTGATGATGAAAATCATAATTTCAAATCATACTTAAAGTCCATTGTGTTAAAAAACGGAATACATTATGAAATGGTATGGCAGAATGGCTTATCTCAGATGTGCTCAGGCTGGGTTGATTGCGGCAGGGGAGTGATGACTTAATACAATGCTTTCACGGAAATTGTGCACCATTACGGGGCCACGACATGTCCTACCCCATCATTAAGGCGTCATCAACTTAAATTTTAATCTAGAATCGTGTTGTTTGTTCACCTTTCATTTTTTAGTTACCTACGTTTATTTACGCTGAAATAAAAAGAGGATCTAAATCTCCGGTAAGAGAAAATAATCTCATAGTAGATAAGATAGCCAGTACAATATAGGTTTTTATAAAAAAAATTAAAGTGTGTAAAAGTCAGTAGCGCCTAGTAATCCGTACTTTTTACGTTGAGGGGTTGTAGAGGGCCGCCCAGCATGAATATTAAATACATGTATCTACGCCACACCCCTCTAATGTACACTGCGGAACCTATTAAAATGTGTAATTTATGTGTCGTACTGGTATTAATGCATGTTCTTACGTACAGTATGCTCGCGCCTTAAAATTAGATTGCGCTCACATGACATGGGTAGGTACGTGTTTTAATAACAGGGGATGGTTTTATTTTAATTTCAAATAAACATATCTTCCGTGGATTTCTTACAAAAATTATCAACCTGTTTTTAAGTGCTTATATTGCTCAAATTAATAACATTCGGTCGGCGAACTTCAAATCCATAATATACCTATAAGTATCAATCATGAAATAACTAATGACTGCAATAAATAATTTGAATTCTGAGGGTTTATGTTATGAATCGAGTAATGGTCATATATCTATTTAAGTAGGTACTTACGGGTTTGATTAGAAATTGCTCTTATTCATATTTCAAAATGTAGCGAATATTTACTTAGAATTGCTTTCGCTAAAATATACATCTGATTAGGTTTTAGAAGAAACGTTTTATTAAAACTTCGGACAAGAAAGTAGGTCTGTATTACAAGCGTCAAGTTATATTAACTGACCTATTAATGCATATGCTAGCATATTTACACACCTAAAAGAGTTTCGTAAGTACTGCGACTCATAAAAAGCTTATAAAATAAACTTGAACCATTTCGACGGTCTAGTGCCCTTAACTCGGCCAGCCATGTAATTTTATGTCAAAATATCATCATAAGGCAAGTGGAAGATGGAAGTGGAATAAATATGTTGCGCGTGTGCAAATTGAGGGTTTCATTTGATGAAATCGTTCAGAATCGTGTGTGGAGTATGTGGTATAGGTACTAAAATTACATTATTGACTTAAAAACAGTAGGTAGGTACCTAAGTATCTACCTAAATGTACGACACGGATACCATCTATTAATAAATATGTCAATGTGGCGTTTCAGAATATATTTATGAAGTTTTGATAATGCACAAGAAGTTTAAACGTCCCATAGCCGGTTCCTCGCGTTAGGTACCTTATCCAACTATTGCAGCGTCAAAATGTTCCAAGTTTAGAGAAGTTATCTGCAAAGTTCCGCCATCTACCTCGTAGGTCGGGCCAATCTCTCTGCAAATGGCTCTCTAAGTAGCCCAAAGCAGTCTCAGTCCCACTACAACTCGCCGAACGTTGTTATGAAAATCCCTTCAGTATAATGAGAAATAACGAGCTGTACGCTTCGGCTTGACCACTTCACCGCATTCTGTCGAGAGGACTAGGCACAATTGAATGAGTAACTTTGTTTTTATTCGGTTAGGATCTCATTTCGAACAGTGTTATACGAGGGAGATAAAATGCAGAGAATTTTAACACAAACTTTAAATGCAATTTACTCCGGGTAAGATTAATAGCCCAAACGTTTTAACGCTCCGCGGTGACAGTGCCAAAAGTCTACTTATTCTGCCGTGTGTCTGCTAACAAAAACGTCTCTGCGGAGAATTCCCTTCATTAACGCGGTGGAAATTAGTGGACGTTAGTTAGAGGCGCACTCGCAAGGGGTGGCCACATGCAAGTCATTATGCGGACGATCATTGAATTAATTTACGCTAACGTTACGGGAGCGGAAGCGGAGCCGACCGCCACCGCCCGCCTCTCAGCTTCGTCGGACGCTCTGTTTTGCGTCAAAATAACACAGTAAGATTATGGCGCAAAGCTGCATTCACAACGTAACTACATTAAATAAAGCCTGCCTAAAATCTATATTGGAATATCACAAGTGAATTTCAATTTGTGAGGCGAGCAACGTGATCAATATAATCTTTCGCAACGTGCTCTAAGTTAGGTACCTATTGGTGGAGGCTCACACGTTCAAGCTCAAGGTTTGCCGACGGACCATTGCCTCTGTTTGCTCCATTAAGCTTGTGAAACTAGTTCGATGAAGGAGGATTATGATATCCATTAAGTTTCCACAAAAGCGAATAGGACCAAAAGTAACAAATTTTACACAGGTACCGTTAAATGGGGCTATTTTGGTCAATTTTTAGACTAAAATAAAAAAAAAACCATAATAATATCATATATATTAAACGTTTTCTATTTTTATAAAGAGGTGTTCACAATAACCTCGTGGTTGAGGATTTATGGGAATCCAAAGGTTTCCAACTGGTTTTGACTGAATTTTCAAGTTTGTGTTATTTATAGTGTCCGACCGAAACATGTTTTTTTGCCGAAACCGAAACCGAAACCGAATGTTCGGCTTTGGCTCTAGTTTCGGCCGAAACCGAAACCGAAACCGAACCTTTTGTAGACTTGTTAAAATCGTTGAAAAAATGTCATACACACATATTATGGGGCTGTCAACACCCAATGTCCTTGAAATTGATGTTACTTAAGCAGTTTTTTAAGAAAATTACTAGAGTTAGACCAAGATAATTCTGCAACGCTTTTGATAACACACGCAGTGCAAGTGTTATTTTAAACGTCAAAACTTCTATGAAATTATGACGTATAAATAACATTTCGTCGGGTGACAAGCAAAAGTCACTAAGTACTATCAAAAAATTAAAGTAACAATGGAGTTTATTACACTTGTAACACGGTTTATTGTCCAATAATTTCAATGGTGTTAGTTAGTGACTTTTGCTTGTCACCCGACGATTTGCACTAGAGTCAGACCGTGAAAAGTCTCCAGCAATTTTGATAGCCCACGCAGTGCAAGTGTCATTTTAAACGTCAAACTTCTATGAAATTATGACGTATAAATAACACTTACACTGCGTGGGCTATCAAATCCGCTGCAGACTTTTCTTGGTGCGACTCTATCAATATAATTGCAGAATTTTCTTGGTCTAACTCTATTCATTCACCAGTCAAGCCAACATGTTGATACTAGGCTAGGGTCAACCAAAAACGCGAGCGCAGCGAGCGCGAAACTTTCATGCGAAGTCAAAGCCGTGCTTCAGGATAAGTAGTTGAGCACAGACTCCAACCAATGTCCATTGTATTAAAAAGCGAGATATTTCCTTGAGCGCTGGTGGCCTAGCGATAAGACCGTGACGTGAAAGTAAAAAAATCGTAATTTGTTAATTTCTTCGTAACCGCTACTCCGATTGTTATGATACTTTGTATACTGGTTCTAAATACCCTAATGCATATGTACATTTCCGCTTTGTCCAATGGCTAGGGACACCCTGTATACGAAATATCATTTAATATTTACTATTTGCTTTTTGGTGAAGGAAAACCATCGTGAGGAAGCCGGACTAGTCCCGATAAGGCCTAGTTTACTCTCTGGGTTCGAAGGTCAGTCTAATGGCAGTCGCTTTCGTAAAAACTAGTGCCTACGCCAATTCTTGGGATTAGTTGTCAATTGGACCCCAGGCTCCCATGAGCCGTGGCAAAAATTCCGGGATTACGCGAGGAAGATGAAGAGTTTTCTTATTATTCCTTTGCCCAGGTCCATTAAGACAGTAAGTAACATGCGACAGTGCTATCTCATTTACTCCGATACAATTAGACAGTATGCGCGATATAGGTATTAATAGCCTCTTGAGACTGCGTCGACCGTCTAGTGGCGCCCTCATTAGTGGAATTGTGTTTTATAATAAACCAATTAATTTATGTACCTATACATGTATCAGTATATGTAGGTACATATTAATATTGTTGTCCTACTTATTCCCCAACTTTTGGTCTTTGTCACATAGTTTAGTTTCATAGTACGAAGTATCATTTCGTAAGTTTCGGCCCGGCCGAAAGGTTCGGCCGTTTTTTGGCCGAAACCGAAACTACAGCCGAAACATGATTTTTTGGCCGAAACTGGCCGAAACCGAAACCGAACCTTCGGTCGGACACTAGTTATTTAAGACATGACTTACTACCATTTAAGAGGAAAAGGGACTGTCGCTTCTCCATAAAAACGTAGTCCCCATTTTCCTCTCTGGATATACAATATTTTTACATAATTTGATGTATATGTACTAACCATAGATAGGTACCCTACGTTTGAAATTTTTCGTTTTTTTTACGAATAAGTATATCATAAAACATCAGTAAAATAATAATTTAAAAGACTGCTCAAAAAGGTACGTGTTGAATCACGCACATTTGAAAATTCCGCCTTCAATAATAGGAAAAGAAGTAAAAAGATACGTTTCTTGTATAAGGGCTCATTCAATTTTCTGGGTGAAAAAATTTAGGCTACGTATTCGATTCCTACAAGTTGATAGTGTGCTCACCATGCAACCACCGAGCATAACAACCCTAAATGTCATGTAAAAAAACAACAATATAGCATGGGTACCATGGGGTTATTATTAAAACTCCGAAAAATATGTTTCTTGTACCCCCTTTCTGGAACCCCTGAAATTTTGAACTCCTTCGTCATTATACAGAATTAGAAGTTGCTGACTGGTCATCTGTAAAAAATATATTTGTAATATTTGTATAAATACCTATAATTAAAAATTACTACCTGCTCTCAGACAGACAGATTAACACACTAAAGGACAGCGTAGACGAATTAGGATTCTACTCGTATTAGTTATTAGGGCATGGAATCCTAAAAAGGGGAAAATATTTCTATTGGGTAATACCTACGGCGCGATTCCGGAAATGAATTAGAGGTTCACTAGATATGGAATAGTAAAGATATATGACGATCCACGGCAAAAGGTACCTTATGGCGGCTGGCGCTTACGCTATTATTAACGCCGCTCCAATATTCAGCCGGGGCAATGGTACCTTTTGCCGTGGATCGTCACATATCTTTACTATTTCATATCTAGTGAATCTCTAATTCATTTCCCGAATCGCTCCGCTAGTTTAGCGAATCATTTTGTTTTCAATAGGATTCCATTGTTAAATTGGTTAGTTCCCGATTCGCCGGATTCTTGTTTCGCCGGATTCCTGCCGGCCTAGCCAAGGTTACAATCGCTATCGCTTCGACAACGAAAAGCATTATGTCTCTCTATCACTCTTCCATATTAGTGCGACAGTGACAGTTGCGTTTCGATCGCTACGGAGCGTCAGCGATCGGCATCTTGGCTACGCGGCCAGTTTCGCCGGATTTACTTTAGGACGTCACAATCCGGGTGTACGAGAATCCTGCGAATCGGGAATTAACCGTCAGTTCACGATTAATCGGTTAGTTCCCGATTTTGAACGTCAGTATTTCAGTCTCGTAGTAACACTACGATAATTATAATAATTACCTATTATAGATTATTATAATTATTACCTAACTCTTAATTCATACTGTGATATCAAACTATAACAGGCACGCATTAGGGATTAAGTACCTACACTTACTGCCCGATTCGAACTTTAAGATACGTTCATTAATATATCTAGAAACGATATGGATTAGATGTGTCAGTGTCAAAAGTTACGTTTTTGTTTGAGGAATCGTCACTATTATAATAAAATTAAATTTGTTATTCATATACAGGGTGGAAAGGCACGACGATCCTTTCCGGAAATGGGAGATAGTTTAGCCTAAGCTCTATATTTTGTCCATAGAAACTATGTTAATATGGGCAACCGTTTCTAAATTATGACCTTTTAAACATCCACGCAAAAAACTACTTTGTTCTAACCCTAACAGGTGACAGGGTCAATGAACTTACTTGTAAACAATCAGTATTCGACAGGAAATTATGCTAATTTGTTGCCATCTAACCATTTTTAGGTCTGCTTACAGCACGGTAAGAATCATTGCAGGATTTTCGCTTTCTTAGTGGTTCCACTTGTTCAATACTTGAATGAAATAGTTATGTTATTCCTTAATATTAATAATACTAACCACAACATTGTTTACAACGACAGTTCAAATGGTGACATTGACAACCACTCAAAAGTACGCAATCGTCTTATAAATATCTCTGGTTTCCTTGACTGATAAAAAGGTTTTAGTTTCTTAACACGTTTCACAAAATTATTTTCGAATAATTGGAAACTATCTAAAATAATTAAAAATAACAAGTAGGTTGTGTTAGTTGCACCAAATGAACTTGCAAAAATGAAATACTAAGAATAAATCAAGATTAAATACTTCTTCAATACCAAACTAACAAACCTTCTTGCGTGGTAGGAAATAGACAAGACGTCTGATGTTTGAAATTAAATTTTCATTGAACTATACTTATTGAATGTCATATTCTTCAAATAAAAATGTTAGATGCTCGTATTGCTCGTGGCTATTTAAATTTGTGGGGCTGTGTAAAAGATATGGTGTACCAAACCAAACGGAATGTGAAACTGCGGACGAAATGAGACAAAGGCTAATTGGTGCTTTCTGCGAGGATAAATGACGAAGAGCATACACTATATCGCATGTGTATCGACATACTCGGGTACGGGCTGCGGCGGCGTTGTAATACACGGAGGTACATTTGAACACCGTATGTGAAAAGAAGATAGTATTAAATATTGGAAAAAAGTAATTATCTAAGAAAGTAATAAAATTGTTTGTAATATTTTTGCATGCATTTGATTTATTTGACATTTATGCGTCATTCATACATCATTGCGATACTGTCAACGATCGGAAAAAAGTGTAAAGTCCCGAGCTTTCCCGACGGAGATCCTTAATCTAGCCGTCATGTGCACATGCTATAGGGTTATCACCACAGTTAAAAAGTAGTATTTTTGCAATTTTTATTTTTTACTCAATTAACGATTCTTACCATTACCAATAGTCTCTGTATCACTTAAACGACCTAATACTTCCGGGAAGGATCGTCGTGCCTTTCCACCCTGTATATATTCGTACAGTGAAATTTCGAATTGATTGTCGTGATCCACAACCGAGTTTGCATGTTTAAGTGTAGATAAGGGGGTTGTAACGTTTCCCGTTGGTACACGGTCGGGCGGGCCGTGTCGGGGACTTGGCAAGATCACGCGGGCAGTCGCAGCGTCGGCGGATCGAATTAGGTCGGGCGCACGATGGTATCGCGCTGCACCACCCGCCGATAAAAGTAAGGGAAGTGCCGACACAATCAGTGGGCCTATTTAATTGTTAAATTAGATGGGCAAGGGTTGTCAGTTTTGTTTATATTATTTAGATAATTATTTAACTTGATATCGTTAATTTTGTTAAAATGTACCCAATGTTCCTTTAGCTTGCTAACTTCTAAAATTTCATACTTTTATAAGTTTAGTGTTGGGCTCCAGTTCCAGTTCCATATTCTCGATATTCGCTAGTACCATAGACAAACCTGCAAACTCATTATTAATAATATCAGCTACACACAGCTGTAAAAGTGCATATAATATACTACTTTATGAATGGAATTCATTCATAAAAGTAGATATGCACTTTTGCAGTTCCCTGTAGCTTACTAAACTAAATTAGGCCACCAGCGATAAAACAATTTTGTATTTGATACTTATCTTGTTATATATACACACCTATAATTAGTTTTCAGTTACATCTTTCAGATGTAAAATCTAACATTAAATTTTAAAGAATGCGCATTTTTATAAATTATAGCACTGCTTACGACACCTAATAAGAATTATAAGTTATATATACTTAATTAAAAGAATACAGATAAAACTGAAACACGCGCATCTATGAACTTTAAAGTGAATAAAGTAAAGAAATAGTTAAATGGCTGGATGTCGGGCGCATCTCTGAACCTCCCCACAGAGTAGATAGTACGCGGTCATTTACTTATTGCTCCGTATCTGATGACTTTTTTAATAGTCTGAGGAAATGTTTTCCGTCTTCGTGGCTTATCTCCGCTTCCTTTTCGAGTAAACTAGACGCTTTAGTGTTTTATATCTCGTCGCGTTCTTTTATGTTCTATCTAACTAAATAAAAGTTTTAAAAACATCCGACTATGAAAAACAAAATATAGCTTATAATTTATTTCATTCTTATCTATTGACAAGAACAATAAATCCTATTGGATTCGAACGTACCTAAACACGATAAAGCGGTATTGTTGACATGTAGAATTCCCATGGTTACATTTGAATTTAGGTAGATCAGGATCACCAATCACCTCTACATTATATTTATACAAACAATGATTTAAATATAAGCTTATAATATTTATAATACAAGAACTTCGCACAAATATGTAACTTAGTTTTATTCAATACTGGAATTACCCAATGGATTGACATCGAGTATTTTAGGCTCCTGTTCACGCCTTTACAATTTCTTCGCATTCATTCTGAAAAGCAATACAGCAGCAGGTAAACGCTCGATACTTTGTCGCCCGCGGAGTTCCGGGCCTATACGCCTTTTCGCTGTTCTACAAGCGCAATGCGTCAGCCGTAAATTCGCGTAGGTATTTTACAATTGACATGTTTGTATTGTTTGCCTTGCGTCACGTGCCTGGCTCGTCGTTCTCAGTATAGTCGTATCATCGAGAGCGTGGAATTGCATATGTAGTAGTATTGTTCGTTTACAGGCATTCTATATTTGAATTTTCTATTTTCTTGTACTATCAGCATACAACCACTACAAATGCAATTCCATCTTCTCGATAATTCAACTATACCTAGATGATGGCTGGTGAGCCTTCGCGGCGCCCGGATAAATGACATTTTATTGGAATGTTGCTTTGAACCTCTTTCGCCGATAGAAAATTATTGTTTCACAGATCTATTTCGCGCTATACTGAACAAATAGGTTGGCCTTAAATATGTTCTGAAGATCGTGTAAAGCTTTGTGTTGGAAGTATATGAGAATACAGTAACGTTTTATTGGGTGGTATAGAAAATTCAAGAGATATTGAAGTTTACTTTTAAGTCTTTAGTTTTATGTATGTTTATTTGTTTAGGACGATATTGCTTTATATTTTATTAACTGTTATACAAAAGTTGTACGGATTTATTTCTATAAAGCTATCAAAATCAAAGATAAAGAGATTATCCGCTTAGCTATTAGGTTATGGTCAAATCTTATAACAGCAATAACCAAATTTGCAAACCGAGGATTGGAAAACTGACACTCCTTGCGAGTTACCAAAACTTTGATACTAATTCCTGTTTATTGCATTTATAAACTTATATAAATCATTTATAAAACTTCTCAAAATCCAGGAAACAATACAGCAAGTTTAGTTGGGGTCGCTGCCGGTTTGATCCGGCTGGAGTACGTCTTTGTTACCAGTTTTACTCGCTTCTCGCGCACCCGGCGCGGAAGGAATCGTCGTTTATTCGACTATTTACCAAACTCAACCCCTTTCCGCTTACGCCATTTTTATAAACTAAATTATTATACCTCACGTACAAATGGATCAAATGCAGGACGTGACTAAAAATATTTGAACATTTTACTAATTATAACCTATTTTAATTTAATAATAGTAAGTATATTATACACGTTTCAACAACATAATTTTTTTTAGACTTACATAGTAACTATTCAATACTAAGAAATTTAATATTTAGCTTCAAAATGCACTGGATTTAAATACTTTAAATTTTCCAGCAGTAGAATACAATAAGTGCCTAAAAGGTATTTTCTAAAAATGTTCAGCTATTTTTGAGGCGAGCTTACATAGTCGTAACATGAGTGCCATTCGAGATGAGATCCAATAATCATAGTAAGGACTCCGAGAAGTGCTCTCCGACGAACTAGACCAAACTAAAGCCTCTTGATCCGATGTTGGGGACCGCCGGAAAATGTACTTTACGTGCTTTATAAAATATGTTATTGATTTTTTGAACGTACACTATTGTACCCTGCCTCGCCCGAATTGTTGCAATCTGTGGCAAAGAATCTTATTGGGGTTAAACTATTAAATATTTTTTTGATTTTTTAAACTAAGAGTAAATAAAATATATGCTTACACATGGTGGGATGATATAAGGAATATTGCAAAGGAAAAACGTTCATCAATAGTATATGACGATTAGGTCCACCATGAAGTCAAACATAATTATACTGATAAAATATGTACCTATTTAATAAATCGTCATAATGTATAGAAAAGTTCAATTCAGTTCAGTTCATAGTTAATTTTTTGAGTATCTTATTTACAGTCAGCATGAAATAGATAGTGACTTCCAAAGCGACTAAATATATAGGTACGGTATCTATAGTGCTACGGTAACAAAAGTTCGTCACGATATACATAATATATCTGGCCACTTTGAGTTCACACTATCAGTTTGATGCTGAGTGTACTACCGACTATTGATGGTGATTATACGAAACGTGTATCTATAAATGTGAATATTTAAATATGTACATAAGTTACATCAGCCGTAAAAATGCATGGCGAATTTATCAATGAATTCATTCATAATTTCTCCATGCAATTTCGCGGCTCACATAGTACTATGTACATGTTGAATCACCAGACAATTTAATTTTTAATAACGTTATGAGTCGTAAATGCCTGATTACACTAAAATATAATGGAGTGTCGTAGATGATAATTTCGTCAGAAATATTTTAGTATCAGCTAATTAAATTTCACTAACCGCCACCAATTTAAATTTCATAGCAGTACTGCAAACCGCACTTCATCTGCTATTCCTGTCATTTGGCTGACAAGTCAAGGGTTAAATTTAAGTTAACTGCGGGCCGATGGCTGTTTAGGTCGGTGGAAATTAAATATGATGTCAAATAGGTGACAGCGGATACGCGTATAAAAACGAATAGTCTATCTATCCGTATAGGATTGCGTTCCAAAATTATTATAACTCTACAGTTTTACCTCTGATATAAATTATATGTATTAGGGTGACTGCTATATAGTTACTGGCCACTTCATAGTAATTGGCCATTCGTAAAAATAGGACTAATTTGTTATGTGGTACCAATAGATACACTACCTGTTTAAGGGTTAAAAACTAAGCAAGATCAATATTCTTTAATAAAATCACGAGCCTAGATATTTTAATAACATATAAATCTTAACATTGGTTTCGTGTGACACATATAAATTACCAATATTACAAAGTTTGTATTAGATTCTGAACATGAAAAGACAAGCGTCTCCTACAGCACGCAGTGAAGAAAATGCAGTTTTTATCATTTTGGTTTTAATATTCATTCTTATTCCAGAGAATGTGCATGTTTGATGAGGTGAAAAATATACATAGCCGAGTCATAGAGGGCAACATCCGTTATTAATGAGTTGTATGACGCTTGTTAGTCTTTATTCTTCACTCATCTTTGGTAATGACAAATAGGTCATATTTAGGCTGACCCTTATATCCCGTTAGTGAGCATGCCGCTATCATTTTCCGCTGTAGGATTATCTACTACGACTTGTGACATGTCGTGTAGGAGTAAGCATACATTATGCAAGTATAATAAATGAATGGCTATTTTAGATTTGGATTGAAGCATCGAAATATAGGCACTTTTATTAGGTTTACTTTTCGTGCACTCTCACTGTAGCATGCTCTTTTGAAACTTAACATCGACTAAAAATCATGCTTTAATCGTTATCTTATCAGGCACCGTTAACATTGAAGCGCTATTTTGTTCTGTTTTGTACAAGCAAACAATTTTGCAGTAGATTATTTTAACTACATTGTAACAAAAATAACATAAATGAAGAATTTCGAACAATTAGTCACTTAACAGCGAAATGACTAACGGTGCCTGCTGAAGTAGAGTTTTCATAACTGGAGGGCACTTTAGCGACTCTATGAATTAGAAGCGACCTCATTAACCCACATAAGCCCGGCTCCACTTAGATCACTATGGCATTAACAATTAAACGAATCACCCTCCGGGCGCTCCGCCAACGCCAGGGAGAACACTTTTAGCTCGTTCGAAGGGTTTATGGCAATACCTGTTTTATTGGGAGCCACGCGTTACCTGTGTTGAACGAGAGAAACGACTAATTACTTGCTTTATTCTAGCCTGTAATTAATCCAGTACAATATTTTATGTAGGTTTCTACATGGATCCTACTAAGGTTAACGAAATAACGCTACAGTGAAATTATTCTAACATCACATATTTGACAGTTACAAATTGACCCATATATATATGACTTTAGGGCTATCAGTTAAACGGTAGATCTTAGCATCATTGTTAGCGACGCTACGACAAGACGCGGATAATTATAAGTTAGATTAAGATCAAATTCGATTAAGACTGTATTCTCAATAAAGATTTATTTGATAGGTAGGGAAAACCGCGATTAGATTGTCAGTAGTCATAAGTATTCAAAATATCCGTTATTTAACTCGTAGGTTCGTAATAAGTTTTAGGTCACCCAGTAAGTTAGGAAAAAACATGGTTAAACCTATTTCCCAATTCCCAAGTAATCACTATAAACTTAGTAAAATAATGTAGGCTCTGTCATTGGTTAACCAAAGAAAGGCGGATCAAGACAAGGAAGTCTCAATATGAAAGGGACAGAATGACCGCTTCTCATTGGTCGGCCAAATTCGAGCTCAGCGCTCCGATACAGCGTAATTTTCACTTAGAAACATACACGTTTCATTAATTAATTCGTAACCTGTTAAAGTTACATCATAACAATATTTGTAGATATTATAGGTCGTTAGCCTAGTCACCTAGTTAGATAAGAATCATAAGGCAGTCACAGGTAGACAAAGGCCTGCGAGTCGGCAAAAGGGCCATAAACCATCCATTGTATTCATTTCGGCCGCTTTCCTATCTATTGTAAGCCAAGTCGTAAGGACTAGTGAACTTGTTATCGTTTGTTTTTATAACTAATGAACGTAGTTAACTATTTGTAATAGTTTTAAGTCAGTAATTAATCGGATGTATGTAATATGAGTCGCAGAACGATAGCGGGATAATGAAAATTCACCCGAAAATGACCGTATGACGTAAGCGACCAATCACAGGCCGATTAATTCCGCGAATTAAGACATGATTTTATCTCCCTATCGTAGGTGACTCTCTTTCTTGATTTTTCGTATAAAAGTAAGACGGAACCGCTTCGGATCGTACAGTACACCAGGAGCAGCCGAAAAGGAAAAACCAAAAGGAAGAAAACCAAAGGAAGAAAACCAAGGAAGACCTGAGGGATCCGAAGCTGTACCGCCTAATCGTTGTAGGAGTATTTTTATATTTGTACCGCGTAATAAAAGTCAGTTTTTTTTAAATCGTGTAGTTTATTCTTTATCGCGAGGCGGTTGAAGATATTCGTCGAGGGCTTCGCACATGGGCATCTAGTAGGCTGGGGCGACTGCGGTTTCGAGCGAGGCGCCAGTAGACCAGTTACCTTCTCCAACTGCTATCGTCGGCTATATTGGGCGTTGAGAGTTCAATATTTTCTGGTCCTTCGAGCCGGATCTACTGTCAGCGCACCGGGACGTCGTGCTCAAGTCTACACTTGCTGCGAAGAAACGTCACAAATGACCGATAAAATGGTCGGTACGCGTTCGCGAAAGGCTGCGTCGATGCAGAGCGACGAAGATAGGCGGCGTTACCTAGCGGAGGGCGCGGCAGCGGCTCAGAGGGCTGCCCGCGCGGACGCCGAGAGGTCAGAGGGCGCCGAGGCGGCGCGCCCCCTCCTCACCCCTGTAACGTCGTCCGACGCGCTCAGCGAGCGTCCGCGCGCGGCTAGCGCCGAGCCGTTTGGCGTAGCGGCCGCACCACAGCACTCCCTCAGGGCGGACGACTTCACGAGGCCACCGGGGTCTCCCTCGCAAGTAAATACACTGCTGTGGAGCAGAGAGCTCCGCAAGCGGTTACGACGACTTGCGAGGCCCACACCGTTACCACTGCGACGGGCGAGAACGAAACTTAAGGACGTCGCAGCTACGCAGCAGGGAGGCACTATGGAGTCGAGCACTCCGTATGCACCTGCCCCTACTCAGTCCGTGCACTCATGCGCTAGTACGGTCATCGAGGCAAGGCTATCTCAAGTGGAGCTTGAGGCGAGCGAACGTCTAGCAGAAATTCAGCGAAAAGAGTTGCGGATCGAAGCCGACTTAATAAAGAAGAGGCTAGAGGCGCAGAAATCACAGATTATAGCGGAAGGAAGCACGGGCGCAGTCTCAGATGCGGGTGACATCGAGCCACAACAGAAACGAATCCTGAAGTGGATGGACGACTCTCAGGATGACAAGACTATAACCGAGCCAGTTAAGAAGGGGTTAGCCAACGAGCCACCACCGGACTACGAGACTCCTAGACGGCCTCTGCGGGACGAGCGACATATGCGACGCCGCTCACCGAGCCGCGTGGAACGTCAACGGCGATCGGAATCGCCACCGGAGGAGCCCCGTACGCCGCACACGGCGCGTACGCAACACACGCAAGAAGGCACAGTTGCGGAGTCTATGCTGCATTTGTTCGAGAAGATGCAGATGGCGGCTCGTCCGGCACCTAAAGATATCTTCGAGCTACCTCACTTCTATGGAGATGTGAGCGAATGGCGAAGCTTTTACAATACCTACATCGAGACATCGAAGCGCTACAAGTTCACCGACTACGAGAACGTTGCAAGACTGCGTATGGCGTTACGCGGGGACGCTAAGATGTGCGTGTCACATGTCCTGTCTACAGCTACTCGTCCAGACATGGTTATACGTATTTTGAAGAAGCAGTTTGGCCGAAGCGAGGTGCTTTTGGATAAAGCAATCGAGGACCTACGAAGACTGCCACCGTTGGGGCCGAGCGCGAACGACCTCAATACGTTTGCGATCAAGATTATGAACGTCGTATCTACTATCATGGACATAGATAGAAGACACTACGCCGACAACCCGATGCTGATACGGGAAGTAACCGATCGATTATCGCCTCATCTACGAAGCAGATGGTGCGACTACGCCAACAGACATCGCGATACTGACGACCCCGAGATCCTGCAGTTGGCTGATTTTCTGATGGAAGAGAGCGAGCTAGAGATGTCATTCTGTCACGCGCGCGCACCAGCGAAGCGCGCGCAGGGACCGATGACAGCACCGTACGCGCGCGCGCCTGGCGCTAGACTGAACGCGCCCGCGCCGCGCTATCCCATCCCCACTCCAGCTCCGGCCGCAAATCGATGCAGCGGAGGGCAGAAGGCGACGTATGCGGCTCGACAAATCACAGCGAAGAGCACGTGTTTGTACTGCGGTGGCAATCACATTACTACAGATTGTCGCAAGCTGGCCGCACAGAGTATAGGCGCTAGATGGGAATGGGCAAGACTCAATCGTATATGCTTCAGATGTATGGACGCGAAACATTTGAAGTCGCAATGCAACGCGAAAGGGTGCGGCGTGACAGGCTGCCCGCACACGCATCACCGTTTGCTGCACACCGAGCCTACACAGGCGAACAACAGCAGTGGGGCTACAATAGCGGTAGCTCAGTCGACGCATCGAGCGGTCGCCTCACCGAGAGTGACGTCATCGTTTGCGGCAGCGGCCGAAACGGAGTCGCGGCCTACAGAACGAGAGGACAACGATCCGCGCGTCTACGTGTCGTCAACCCCAAACTTCAACGTGCTACTGAAGGTGCTGCCTGTAACAGTCACGGGGCCGAAGGGTACGGCTCAAATATTCGCTTTCCTCGACGACGGGTCAACGCTTTCCATGATAGATCAAGACGTCGCAGATGAAATCGGAGCAGTAGGCGAAGACGAACCTCTCTGTCTACGTGGGATAAGAAACCTGAAGCACACATCTATCACGCAAACTGTAAAGGCGCAAGTGGGACCGCTGCGAGGAGGCACCGTGCACGAGATCGTCATGAAGACCGTAGAAGGACTTGGCATACGATCGCAATCACTCAACAAGGCCGAATTGATGAAGCACAAACACTTAGAAGATTTGGGCGACGAATGCTACGTGGGTACAGGAGTACCGCAGATGCTGATTGGAGGCGATTTCTGCCACCTGAAGACTCCCATCGAGATCAGGCAGGGCGGAGAGGACGAGCCTTGCGCAATGAAGACACCCTTGGGTTGGGTATTTTTTGGGCGAATGCCGCGCATCATTCGCACGATCGAGCAAACCGTACTTCATTGCCGCACAGAGGACGACGAATTAATCGATCAAGTTAAGAAGCATTGGTCGATCGAAGCGTTAGGAGTAACGAATAAAGAAAACGTCAGTCCGAGCGATCAGCGAGCCATCGACATTTTCAACGCTACGGTACGCAAGACTGCAGGGGGCCGGTACGAGGTCGGTCAACTGTGGGCGTCGGACAACGTGAAGCTACCACCGAGCTACGTAATGGCGCGGTCGAGGCTACACAACTTGGAGATGAAAATGCGGCGCAACAAGGACTTCGCTGAAGACTACGAAGCCCAAATTCAGAAGTTACTACAGAAAGGATACGCGGAACGTATCATGGAGCCGCCGCAGACCGACCGAACCTGGTTTTTGCCGCACTTTAATGTATTTAATTTAAATAAAGGCAAAGGAAGAGCCGTTTTTGACTGCGCGGCAAAAAGTCAAGGAAATAGTCTGAATGACTATATTTTATCGGGGCCAGACCTACTACGAAGCCTATTAGGAATTTTGCTACGATTCCGCGAATGGAATTTCGCGGTGGTCGCGGACATACAAGAAATGTTCCTGCAAATTCAAATGCGAGAAGAAGATCAACAGAGCCAACTCTTCCTGTGGCGCGGCACTAGAAGAGATATGGAGCCCCAGGTGTACAAACTAAACAGAGTTTGTTTTGGCAACGTGTCATCGCCTTTCCTCGCGCATTCGGTGCGTAATAGGAACGCGCTCGACAACCAGGACAAATATCCGGACGCGGTCTACGACATCCACAATAATCATTATATGGACGATTACGTGGCATCGTACGAGACCGAGGATGAGCTGCTACGAGTATCACAACAAGTGCGAGACTCGCACGCGGAGGGCAGTTTTCATCTACGAGGCTACGCGAGCAACAGTACGCGAATGCTGGCAAGCGTCGAGCACGAACTACACGCAGCGCAAGGACCGACGCATCTGGGCGAAGGTCAACCCACAGTTCTAGGCATGACGTGGGACCCTAGGACGGACACTCTGGGCTACAACACGAAAATGCTGCGAGTTCCCGAGGCTGTGAAGACGCAAGAACGGCCGCCGACAAAAAGGGAACTTCTCAGCGCGATAATGTCCATATACGACCCCATGGGACTTATCGCTCACTACGTCATCAGCGCTAAAATGATATTTCAGCGAGTTTGGACAAAAGGCACTACGTGGGACGCACCGCTACCAGATAAAGAAGCTGAAGACTTTTTTCAGTGGCAGAACGCACTGAAACACGTAGCGGCGCTACGCATACCTAGAAGGTATGAGTCACCGGGCGGAGCTACGAGATACACGTTACACGTTTTTACCGACGCGTCAACTGAAGCCTATTGCGCCGTGGCGTATTGGCGTATCGAGAACAAAGAAGATGTACGAGTCAGCCTAGCAGCGGGCAAAAGCAGAGTTTGCCCCCTGAAAGTATTGTCAGTACCACGACTAGAGCTTACAGCCGCAGTAATCGGAGTTCGATTGGCCGAGACGATTAAAAAGGAGCAACGATACAACGTCAAGAAAATTATCTACTGGACGGACTCTCGAGTATTGCTAGGATGGATCAAAGACGACGCAAGAAACTACAAGCCGTTCGTGTCACACCGTTTGGCTGAAATAGCTGAAAAATCGGACCGGCGGGCGTGGATGTACGTGCCAACCGACGTGAACCCCGCAGACCACGCTACGAGAGGGAAGCCGGCGAGGAAAATCACCGCTCACGACGAATGGTACAAAGGACCGTCATTTCTTCACCGACCAGAAGTGGAGTGGCCGAGTCAAGAAATAGGCAGACCGACTGAAGACCTTCCTGAAAGGAAAAGCGGAGTCACAGTAGAGACTACGTTATCTACTACTACGTCAAAGTCAGATCCGTCGAGCGTGCTACCTGACATACGACGCTTCAGTAATTACGATAGGCTAATGAATTCGACGGCCTACGTTCTACTTTTCATAGATAAGATGAAAAATAAGAACAAGACGCTGCAGCTGCAAGTGAACCACATAAAGCGAGCCGAGCATATGTGGCTACAGAATAGCCAACGAAGAAGTTTCCCGGACGAGCTGCGCACTCTAAGCGCAGGACGCGATTTGGACAAGAAATCGCGAATATACAATCTAGCACCCGAGCTGTGCGACGACGGCGTGCTGCGAATGAAGACGAGGTTAGGAAACGCTCCAGTGTTGTACACATCGGTACGACCCGTAATATTGGACGGCAAGGACTCATTTACCAGACTAATGGTCCAACGCGCACACAGGCGAATGGCGCACATTCATAACGAGGCAGTGGTAAATCAGCTACGACAACATTACTGGATATTACAACTGCGACCTACTGTGAAAGCTGTAGCGCGAGACTGCGCGCTGTGTAAGCTACGTCGAGCTTCACCGCGAGCGCAGCCCCTTGGCGATCTACCACCCGAGCGGCTACAGGCTTACCAGAGGCCATTCACCTACACCGCGCAAGACTACCTCGGGCCTATGTACGTGACCATAGGACGACGACGAGAGAAACGCTGGGTGTGTCTGTACACATGCCTAGTAACTCGGGCTATTCACCTCGAAACTGTACATAGCCTGTCTACGGATAGCGCTCTACTGGCGCTAAGGCGCTTCGCCGCACGAAGAGGATGGCCGAGCGTTATGTATAGCGATAACGCAACCTGCTTCAAGGCGGCATCGAACGAGCTGCGCGAGGCCTACAGGCAATGGCTTCCGCAATTGCAACACTACGGCGTGCAGCGACGAATGGATTGGAAATTCATTCCCCCCGGCAACCCATCTGCAGGCGGAGCTTGGGAGCGAATGGTACGCACCGTGAAGACAGCGATGCTCTATACCTTCAACACTAGAGCACCGAAAACCGAAGTGTTCGAGACTCTACTGGCAGAGATCGAGAATATCGTTAACAGAAGGCCGTTAACACACGTGAACGTCGACCCAGAGAGCGAAGAAAGTCTCACACCTGCGCACTTTCTTCTACTTCATAACGCTAACTTACCTATGATTGGCGCTTACGAGGAAAACGACAAGCGACAATGGAGGGCTGCCCAGGCGCTAGCAGACCACTTCTGGCGGCGCTGGACCAAGGAGTACTTTCCACTGCTGGCACCACGCAAATCATCCGACGACGGAGGGCGACAGATCCAGCCGGGAGATGTTGTCATCATTTCTGAACCCAACGGACCACGCAGCGTGTGGCCTAAAGGAGTCGTCGAGACCGTCTATCATGGACCCGACGGGAGGGTTCGCTCCGCAGACGTCAGAACGAGGCACGGGACGCTACGCAGGCCGAGCTGCAAGCTGGCGGTCATCGCGTCGCAACCCATGCACCAGGAGTCTTCGACTGCGGGGACAAAATGTTAGCGACGCTACGACAAGACGCGGATAATTATAAGTTAGATTAAGATCAAATTCGATTAAGACTGTATTCTCAATAAAGATTTATTTGATAGGTAGGGAAAACCGCGATTAGATTGTCAGTAGTCATAAGTATTCAAAATATCCGTTATTTAACTCGTAGGTTCGTAATAAGTTTTAGGTCACCCAGTAAGTTAGGAAAAAACATGGTTAAACCTATTTCCCAATTCCCAAGTAATCACTATAAACTTAGTAAAATAATGTAGGCTCTGTCATTGGTTAACCAAAGAAAGGCGGATCAAGACAAGGAAGTCTCAATATGAAAGGGACAGAATGACCGCTTCTCATTGGTCGGCCAAATTCGAGCTCAGCGCTCCGATACAGCGTAATTTTCACTTAGAAACATACACGTTTCATTAATTAATTCGTAACCTGTTAAAGTTACATCATAACAATATTTGTAGATATTATAGGTCGTTAGCCTAGTCACCTAGTTAGATAAGAATCATAAGGCAGTCACAGGTAGACAAAGGCCTGCGAGTCGGCAAAAGGGCCATAAACCATCCATTGTATTCATTTCGGCCGCTTTCCTATCTATTGTAAGCCAAGTCGTAAGGACTAGTGAACTTGTTATCGTTTGTTTTTATAACTAATGAACGTAGTTAACTATTTGTAATAGTTTTAAGTCAGTAATTAATCGGATGTATGTAATATGAGTCGCAGAACGATAGCGGGATAATGAAAATTCACCCGAAAATGACCGTATGACGTAAGCGACCAATCACAGGCCGATTAATTCCGCGAATTAAGACATGATTTTATCTCCCTATCGTAGGTGACTCTCTTTCTTGATTTTTCGTATAAAAGTAAGACGGAACCGCTTCGGATCGTACAGTACACCAGGAGCAGCCGAAAAGGAAAAACCAAAAGGAAGAAAACCAAAGGAAGAAAACCAAGGAAGACCTGAGGGATCCGAAGCTGTACCGCCTAATCGTTGTAGGAGTATTTTTATATTTGTACCGCGTAATAAAAGTCAGTTTTTTTTAAATCGTGTAGTTTATTCTTTATCGCGAGGCGGTTGAAGATATTCGTCGAGGGCTTCGCACATGGGCATCTAGTAGGCTGGGGCGACTGCGGTTTCGAGCGAGGCGCCAGTAGACCAGTTACCTTCTCCAACTGCTATCGTCGGCTATATTGGGCGTTGAGAGTTCAATAATCATATCTACAAGGGTGAATTCATAACTGTCAAATATGTGATGTTAGAATAATTTCATTGTAAATGGAGACTGATTCCCCTGAGCAACCAATTTGTTCTAAAAATAAAATGTTGTCCCCTGTTGTTGACCACAGTTGTCCCCTGGACATCGGGTCAGAACAACAATACAAAAAAGTTGATCCACCCAAATACCCCTCGACATACCTATAGCTGAGAAAGTTTCCAGACATGCAGTAGTGGTGGGCGATGCACACTGCACGTGGAGAACCTTTAACTGCAAAATCGTTCATAGTTAGAACACTGATCTAGCCAAGTCACAGAATAAATAATAGTACTAGGTACAGAAGACTCACTCTCTAACAAAACGCGTCTGTTACGATCAGCACAGATATGGCCGCTAGGTGGCGACAGCGCCACGCGCGGCTTATGGCTTTCTCCAATTCGTCAGATGCCGTTGGAGTAGGACGAGGGCAACGCAAACCAGTCTCTTTGGAGTTATTTGGTGATGGCCTTGGTCTAGCGACAATTATAGTCAACTCCAGTACTGCTGCAATGTTATGCAAAAAAAATGCGGAATGAAAGCCGACTACCGAAAAATATATTTGAAGATCTGACTAATAATTAAATGTAACAAAACAACTGACTAGAAAAGTATTTACAAATAAAAGCTTTTGAACATTCCCTTACTCGCCGCCCAGTTTAGCAGATTTGCAGAAATTTTAGGCCAAATATATGGGTGGCCTAAGGAATAAATTTGTCTTGTGCCTTCCGCTGTGGAATGCCGAGTCAACAACAGAAGCTATGGCTTAGGCCAGAGGTCGTAGCAATAAAAATGAGGACGGCAATTCTTGCATAGGTCCGGTTCACTTTGCGTATCGTGTACCTACAGGACAGTCATTTGGATTTTTTTCCACTGTTGAGCATTAAATTATATCAGGATAAAAATTTCAAACTTTATTACTTATGATTAGTTTAGTTTAAACTAAGACAGAGGAACGAATTGTACAAATTTGTGTTTATGAATTATGACAGCTGAACGTAATGTCATGCGTTTTGTTGTATAAATATCACGAATATAAATAAACTTGAACTTGAAGTAGAACGGTAGTGCAACTGTAATATTACGCCTACAATCCAGGAATAAAGTAATTGATCTTGCGCTGCGTAGGTACTTCAGATAAGAGGAAGCCTGTTCCCAAAAGTGGTATGCTAACCTTAGCTGATTGGAGGGTTGTAAGGGTGAACTTCCATATCATTAAGCCTAAGTCGAAAATCTACAAAGTGTGTTTGTGTATGCTCATGTGAGTTTAATGAAACTACGGTATAATTTAACGGAAATAACATTAGAAGATTGAACATTAAATGTGTCAACTGGTCTTCACTTGAGCCTAGTTTTTAATTGACTTGCTATTTTAAGAGAGTTGACGTTGCATTTATCGAAATTGATTTAGCTTAATTAAAATTAAAAACGTCGTTTCTCATTAATTTATTTAATAATAGGCTCACTGTTACCTACTAATATATTTTAAGTTGCACTGATATCACTTATATTCAATAGCAAGAGAAGTGCTCATTAAATTTGCTCAATGAAAACACTTTCTATACCCACAATTCTCGGACACTGGCAAAATAATATTAATGATAATGAATGAACACATGTCCTCGTAGTAGGAATCTTCTGTGTAGTTTATGTAGGTTCTTCGTTTGGGCGGCTTCGTATAGTCGTGGGCGTGGAGGCTATCTAGGAATGTGGCGTGACTGTCGCGAGCCTGTTTTGCCAGGCCGTAAAGTGCACGTGTTTCTAGCAGTTACGGCCTGTCTACGGGTTTAAGCCCTCCGCAGGTGAGAATGGGTGTCGAACCCACGCGAAAAGCGCAGGTGGTAACATGCTAACACGTTCATCTTCGGCTATCCTATAAACTATAATATTCTCGTTAGCTATATATTCTTTTCTGTCAGAAATAAAATACATCAACGTAATAAACATGCAGATCAGGTTTCATCTATATTGTGTACAAGAAATAAGAAGATTTTCAGAAATTCCACCCCTAAGGGGGTTAAAGGGGATGAAAGTTTGCACCCCATACACACAGAGTGAGAGGAGATTGATAGTTTGTATCTAGATCAATTTTTTTTTCAATTAAGGGAGTTGAAGCTTTGGTAGAAGGCATCGTGACATTCACGTGTTTGCAACTGCTTTTTTAGGTGCTGAAAGTTTATGTTACAATTACAACAACCAGTATGAAAATCCACGCGAACGAAGTCGTGGGAAACATCTAGTAGGTACCTACATATTATAAATGCGGAAGTAACTCTGTCTGTCTGTCTGTCTGTCTGTCTGAACTCTTCATCCTAAAACGCTGAACCAATCAATCATCATCACCATTCCTCGCGGGCAGAAGCTATACGCTCATAAATGTCATAATTAAGTTTAGTTTTTTTATGAATTGGGTTACACACTTAGGTAAGTACTAGTTTCTCACGGATACTGGTTCAAAGTGTACTTTGCATTAAGAGCCAGATAATTTAATCGTCGTTCGTATTCTATGCACATTATGGGCATTAGATATAGTGAAGTTGCGACGCGTTTACCGTAAATTGTCCACGATTTTCATAATTTGCGCCGACAGAACCAATTATGTGGCATCATTTCATTTTAGCTACGAGTACACTGGACCGGTTGTTAAATGTGCCGTATTTAAGCCCTAACTTGTATATTAAGACGCGGTTAAATTAATTATTTTACGCGTAAATAACCGTGGAAGCTAGAATAAGTACGGTCTTGAATTAAAGGTCTATAAAATCAATTAGTACAATTAAAGTTATATTCATTCTACTCTACAAGGTTCAATTCATTAAAACAGCTCTTTGATAATTTTGCGCAATTTGGTTGGCTTATTCTCACTATAGGGATTTTGATATTTTGATTGGACTAAAATGTAAAGTAACCAAAATATTACGACTTTATTTTTCTTCTAAGTTTCTCTTTTACACCAAAACAGCAAATTGTAAAGTAACCGGCTTTTAGACAACCAATTAATTTTCATAAACTAACAAACAAAAAGATTTATCGACAGAAAACGACAAGTTTTTCACTGGTTTCCGTGCCGCGGTATAATCTTGAAGCCACTAATTACTCGTACCGTAGGGCAGGGAGGTTGGAACGAACCAAAATATAACGACCTTCCCTACCGCCCATTATATCCTCATGTTAGGCATTCGAAGGGCAATTTCAACCAGGAATAGAGGTCGCGGTACATGGCTACGTCACAGTTGTAAAATAGGGGGGCTGTGCGTGTTGAGTAAACCATGTGGAGAGTGGAGACCAATAAAATATGTGCAGGTTATAATGTGAATGAGAGAATGCCATGTGAGCTTCAGGACCAACTTGAGAAGGTTTATGGGCATAGCACGCTTTTATATACTTCTTATAAGTAAAATCATGTAAGTAGCCTAGTCAGTACAGTAGTGACCCATTACACATATTATGTACCTATATCCGGAAAAATTCACATCAAATATCAAAAAAAATTATGAAGTGTTCGTAAACTTTACCGCAGATTGCAATAAAAACGAATAAACATCAGAGCCTGTTTGAAAAACAGAATCAATTGCCAACCCAGATTCAGAAATGTATCGCTAGAGAAATCCCCGGCTACCTCGAATCGTCAATAAATAAAAACCGTTTTTAATAAAAGAGCTGCGTCCAACTAGCGGCGCGATCCGGCGGCATATTGCATCCGTGCAGTATAAATTCGCTAATATGCCTGAACTCGCACGATAAAGCCTAAAATCGTTTAGTTATTTTACTACTGGAATAATTCTTGGGATTTTTGACAGCGCAATCGAAGTTTGCCGCTAGGCGCGCCGCCGCCAGCGTTTAATTAAGAGCGGTGCAAAACTCCAATTGCTACGTATTGAACCTAAGCGGAGAAATGCTGCAACTTTATACCTACTATGAGGTGTAAGCTAGAACTTTATTGCGCGTATCTACGGGTAGCACACGTGTAGGTACTTATTACATTTTTACTAATAGTTTTATGTATCCACATAATGTCATCACACAGACTAGTGGCGGGGCGGACATAGTGGTAGAGTTTTACAGATTTTTGCCTATTTTAAGATAATACGAGTAGGTAAGTCAAACGGGTCCCGGTTGCCTTCAGATTTCTGTAATTCTCAGCCAGCCTACAAACATTTTAATTAAAGACAAAGTACCTACTGCAACTTTGCTTTTATTCAAGTCGAAGTTGCTGATCTGGGTTACATAAATGAACCACAAAGTCCCAAGGTAGCTTTTAGTTTTCCAGCCACATTTTAAAGATCTGCAAGAAAGTTTAGAAATATCGATTAAAGCTATGCCAACGATTCGCAATCCTTCCAAGAAGAGCTTGCACAATCAGCTAAAAAGGAATGAAGTTTTTATCGGCTGTCCGAGTCCCGTGTCCGGGCTGATTCTAACGAGCTCATTGGAAATTCAAATCGGCCTGGACCGCCGCACCCTGTAATCAATAAAATTACATGTACGTGCGTCCTGAAGCCTCGCTTCAAGAACGGACGGAGTGCCGCAATCAACGCCCGTAACTAAGGAGCCGTTATGGAGCCGTGTAGAGGTTCTTCCTTGCCGTTGCCACATATAAACGCAGTTTTTACTTCAATTTTGCATACTTAATCACGTATTTAACTCAAAAATGTTCATGGATGAAAAAAGGTATAAAAAAAATTGAGATCACTAAAAGTTATGATATTAAAAAATGTTTCCAGACCAGCGAACACTTATTTACATTCCTTCTTTTCATGTAAGTACTTAACTAAACGACGTATTAAGTAAATTATATACCTGAAAATATCCATGCATACACAACATCAAGGACTGACAGTTAAACTTAATATCCAGGTCAGAACCCAAAAGTAATTACAAAGTATCATTCATCCCTTCCATAACACCCGACGATAGCGTTCGTGTACGGGATGCGAAGAAAATTGCAGTAACTAATGATCATATCGTTGGTTGAATACAAATCTAGGTCTTTCAACGAGGGAGGGCAGCGGGCAGCGGCTGGCCTATTACTGCTGTGTTAGACTCCGTAAATTGAAATGGCGTTATGATTTATAGCAAGACTTCACGAACTAGTATTACGGTCAGCTTCCTGCCCGGACGTGAGGAGAAACTAAATACCCCGCCACTAGTTGAAATTTTTACAAAAGATAACTTGGTTATTTATTGACGAAGCCTATAGGAACCAAGTTTGAGACGCCGTCTAGTCAATTAATGCAAAGTGGCATTACGTTAACTTGAGCGGCAGCAGTGTTTAGTTCAAATATTAATTCACCGACTTCATTTGTTAAAGTAACGGTGTGTGGAACAATCGACCTACGCAGAATATTATATTGAGGATAGGAACGTATAAAGGCGAGCGTTATAATTTAATTACGATAGTAAAAGTTTTATGTGATTTAAGTGGTTGTGGTTTTTATAAACAAAGATCGAATTTCATTTTGTTTTAGACACTATAATGATTTTTATAAATAACTACTTCGCTTTAAACACGACACAATTAAGATTGGACCACGACGGTGGCGAACAAGCGTACGGGCCACCTGATGTTAAGCAGCCACCGTAGCCTATAAGCGCTTGCGACTCTAGTGAACCCTACAAGCTTACAAGGATTGTATTGATCGCGCTGCAAGAATGTAGTAAAAAAATAGAGTAGCCAAAGTGATTTAAGTTTAGGTACTACATCTGTTTAGTTTTTTTATTTTGATTCAATATATATGCACTATTTTATTCGCAAGTGATTCCTATAAGTTCGAATAGACCGCCGATAAGACTCCGCCTCCCACTTACCTAATGGATATCTAAAAAGCCTTTTCGCGTACATTTTTGTAACCGCCAAAATATTCACACCAGTCGTACGTGGAATGAGAAATATTATTAAAACGGCATTAATATTTCAACGAGTCGAAGCAAACTTCTGAATTATGTAGGTACATTAAAGTCGTTTGATATGTAACTATGTAAATAGGGTGTATTCAAAAATGTTGTTGGCAAACTGCTATTCTAGATTCTCATCTAGAATAGCAGCTTGTTCTTAATTAATCATTAAGCGTATTAAGAGTCCGCAGCAAGCTCGGCCGAATTTCACCTTCCCATACAAACGGAGTTTCGTTTTCATTTTAAAACTACGTGTTGGATTGTAATAAAACTTTACACATACAATGACATGACGTATATCTATGTCTGTAATTATTTTATGTAGCTCCAGCTTATAAAACAAACGAAATAGTTTATGAAAAACTTATATTCGCTGTAAAAAAATAATAAAAAATATAAAAAACATAAATAGGTACGCAGCTTACAAAATAAACTTAATTGCAAAAATTAGTTAAATATTAACATGCCGCTAATGGATTGAATAATTAACAGTCTAGACATTGTTGATCAGGACACGATTTATTCCACAAGACTGGTAAATTCACGCAAATTATGTACAGTACAAAAAGTGATGTTAAAATATTCGGGAAATATTTCTACCCAATATACCGCTTCTACATATTGTATGTTTTAATACGCAGAGTATTCTAAATAGTTTATATTTTAATGGTGTAATTGTAGGTATCAACAATGTTGTACCTATCCGTTACCTCTTTTAAGCACAACCTAAAAAAGTATTTACTCGCAACCCAACACAGTTTTTAACTAAGCGGACATATTCCAAAAGATATATGTACTTATAACTGGGTCAAGCAGATCTTGTCAGTAGAAAAAGGCGGCAAATTTGAAAAATGTAGGCGCGAAAGGATATCGCCCCATAGAAAATTTGAATTTCGCGCCTTTTTCTACAGACAAGATTTGCTTGACCATCTATACATATTCATGAACACTAAGAAATATTTGTGATCTCTCTCTCTCTCTTTCTTTCTGTTATACACGTGTTCTGTTTCTGTTTATTAGTTTTAAGTTTTAGTTTTTAATTTTGGGTGCCCTGAAAACCAGCGCAGTGTCTTACAGACACTGCTTATGCTGAGCGGCATCCTATTTGGTGTATGTTTACTGTATTGTTAACTTTATGTTGTACTTACCTAATGTATGTTTTTTTTACGCCAAATAAATATTTTCTATTTCTATTTCTATAGGCAAGACACGATGAAGATATCACGATTACATAATTACTGCGTCCCGGTCGTTAGTTACTGAATTCAGGAAAACGTAGAAAGCTCTAAGGGTTATGTTATGATAAAAGTTAGATACTTATTATCTGATTGTCCTAGGACGTTCCTGTCATAAACATTCAATTAAATATCTTATTGACACACGACAAAGAGTGGTACTTATTTAATGAAATCCTACAGTTTGTTACATGTAGATCTTCATTCTGTAAATTACTGAAGCCCATTTTGATGGTTTTTTTCCTCAAGTGACAAAGGCTACTAAATTTTTTTCTCTTATGTCAAGTGCCACACTCGGTATTCGCCTAATTCAGATGTTATACAAAACAAAAACGGACCTGTCTAGATTATACTGAACTTAAAACTCATTGTTGGTTCGTCATACAATTATCTAACCAAGTCGTTTACTTTTCTAAAATACAGACATAGTGACTTTTCTATCTTTCCTTTGATCTTAATAGTTTATATATACAGCGGGTTCTCGGCCCGATCCGAACTTTAAGATATGTCAATTAATCGATCTAGAAACGATATGGATTAGATATGTCAGTGTCACTGTCAAGTGTGACGTATCTTCAAACAATAACGTCACTTTTGACACTGACACATCTAATCCATATCGTTTCTAGATCTATTAATTGACGTATCTTAAAGTTCGAATCGGGCAGTCTATGCGTTGGCGCAATTTCAGCGCGGAGAATTTGAATTAACGCCTCTCGGATGTCGGCTTATCTCTGTTCTTGGATAGCATCATAAAAGTCGAGTTTAAGTGTGACTAAAACGAACGAATATTCGTATCAAGCAGAAACAATCGAACGTTGTCTCGTAAACGCGATCGGCGGATCACGCGATACTCTCTTGTTTTATTTTGTTCGTTCAATTTTAAACTTATTCCCAAGGGACTGCTTGCCAGCTTGATTAAATGGTTTCACCAAGGATACTGCTATTTGGCTAACTGTGTAAAATAGTTTCGCAGCTGGCAATGTAGTAAAAGGTTTAATCAAAAGTCAAATTTGACGGAGACGGTATAGGTAATATTACTTCTACCTCTGCTTGTATATCTATGGATCTCTGCTATACCTTATGGTTATTTAAGCTTAAGATACGTAAATGTTATTAGATAATGTTCTAGATGCAATGTGGCCATTATACTGGACTGACGAAGAAGGAAGTTTTATATTTTCACACATATGTTTTAGTGACAAGCTTTCCTAATGCCTTGGCTGTGGACTAATTTTGTAAACCAGTTTTCATACGCTTCTCAGTGACACGTATGTAGAATTAAGTTACTATTTGAGATATCACGTCACCCTTGACCTTAATGATAACTAGAATTAAAGTGTTCTACATGACATTAAAGCTCTCCAAAGGGCCTCTACGTGTTGGATCTATATCCCCACGCAAACCTATCAAAAGACCGGGATTTATAGGCCCGTGAAATCCAAAACTAAAATTAAGTGACGGTTCTAAAATTGACTACATCATAGTACTTAAATAAAACAAGCATAAAAACAGAAAATATTTAACGCTATAAAGTACCTATACGAATTTTTTATAACTTTTTTTTGGCATCCAATACGGAATGGATGGGCTTTTGCTCGATCAGCGCCTTTGCTAAGGCTGTTATCAGGACACTTATCTAAACATTGACAGAAGGGCTTAGGACGAGATCCATTTCGGACTTCGAACCCTAATAAATTTATTTAAGAATAACTTCGGCGTTGAAGTGATATTGAGAAGATCGGAGTATTATAACATTTATATCCTACACATTTGTAACAACGAAAATGAGACAGATGAAAATGGAAATCTGGCAGAAAGTGACCGGTTTTTTCATTTTGTAACATTTGAAAACGAGTAGGTAATTTTGTCCTTCCTAGCGAACGACGTTCGTTCACTACTGTAGTTTGCCTTCCGCTACAGATCTCTAATTGTCCACTACCTTAATGTGCACTGCCCATATCTCACAATTTTTTTGTGACTGACCAGATAACGGGAAACTGGAATTGTGACATAAAATTTGTTTAATTACCTTTACCAATGTATTTGCCTGTGTACAGATGTGTGACCTACATTTAGGTAGGAGCATGAAGTGACATATCTTATACCTTTAAACTAGTAATTCTTCTTTTTTTTACATATATATATATTTTTTGGGGATCTCGGAAACGGCTCTAACGATTTCTATGAAATTTGCTATATGATGGGGGGTTTCGGCGACGATAAATCGAGCTGGCTAGGTCTTATCTCTGGGAAAACCCGCATTTTTTGAGTGTTTATATTTTATCCGAGCAAAGCTCGGTCTCCCAGATATTATTGTTTCACATCGTACTGACAGGTTGATCCGCAAAGCATAAGTAATTTCTCGGTATCTATCTAAATTTGACTGGACTTCGCTTGCTTAAAATTGTACAACAATAATAATTAAAAGGTTAACGGGAAGAGATACCTTATAAAGATTAGTTCGCCTTTGTACACAGTCTTTGATTTACTTTTATGTGCGATAAAATGTTTTACTACTACTAGTACAAACTTGTTGTTGCTTAAATGCTTCATTTGAAATGATTCGTATGGGAAGGAAGTACTTTACTGTTAATAAATATATAAATAATACCTAACTGTTGTGATAATGGCAATTCTTAAGGATAACTTTCAATACTCCGACAATATTTCAAACTCTTAACGTTCACCTTGTGCGCAAATGGAATAAAGTTCCGTCACGGCAAATTTTTCAAGCACAGATTTGCCCCATTTTTCCTGTGACATTGTGCTTTGGCCAAACATTGGATAAGTTCCATATTGTTGTTTACGGGAAACTTGGAACTAACTAGGAGCAATTCACCTCATAAATTTCCTTGTAATAACAGCTCACAGTTTCCCTAGACACTTGTAAGAGGACCGCAATAAGCTACGACGGTGTAAAGGTGCTGCCACACTAACTAGATTGAGTTGCTTGTAGCTTGAATATCTATTACCATTAATAGTTATTTACGATACAAGTGCGGAAAAGAGGAAATTCGATAAGAGTGGCGATAAATTAAAACACGACCGAAGGGAGCGTTTTAAATCGACACGAGTTGCGAATTACCTATTCGCACGTGTATCGTACAACGTTTTACAGTACATATAGCCCTTTAAACTTTTAACATCGCACGAAAAGTGCTATTTTACGCACTAGTGCGGGAAAATAGGACCATATGTACTGTAAAATACCTTTTAACGCTTTTAACCCTTTAATGCATAGTGTTGCCAAATGTCTACAAAGCATTAGACAGCTCACAGATTTAGAAAAAAAAGGCTTACGTTCTTGAACGCACCTTTATACCAAACATCAAGTAGTAGGGTGCTGATTTAAAGGTTAAATTTACGCAATATTTTTAATTTACAAAAATTACATTCGTTTTAAGACGAAAAGTCGGAAAGCTTGAAAAAATCCAGAAGTTGATATTTTTTAGTATGCGATTTTGAACGGTGTTTTTGGAGTTTGTAATTATTTTATATTTAAAAACTTTATCATAGGTATATCACAAATAGTGTACCTTTTTAATGGTAGTAAAAATTGTCATATATTTATTATTGTAAATAACATAGGTATTTACATAAGTATGATTTAGCCAATTCAACTTCTAACACTGATTTCGCAGTGAAAATCGAAGTTATATAACAATTATGTGATACATATATTAATTTCGGGTAAAAAGAAAAAATCATGCATTTAAGGGTTAACTTTACTTTTAATCCCAACGTTTATTTTACACAGTGGGCTATTTTGAGCACGCTTAAAACATCACGACAGATTAACGACCATAATTCGTTGATATTTTGCACTATTATTTTCAGCTGGCTAATGGCGTTGAAAAGTTACAATGCGAGTTTTAGTGGGAATTCTTGAAAACCGCCAGTAATTAATTGACAGTTTAAAAACCATTCTATGTAGCGATCTATTATTGTCAGCTAAGAATTTTATACTAAATAATCTGAAATCTGTAGGTTTTTATGTTTTATTATGTTTGTTTCTTTCTTTCTTTGTTTTTATCAATAAAATATAAATATAACTCACCTGAAATTGTGGTCAAATCATTATTATATTACATCACAAGCAAATAAAAGCCGCGAACCTTTAGCAACTTATCATAATTGACATACCAAAGTTACACGCCAATAAAAGACTTAGTTAAAAAAAAAATTGCGTGACAACGATAGGTAATATGAAAACTGCTGCAGATGTTTTTTTTTAAACTTAAATGAATGATATAAATGATTAAACTCGCGTTTCTTTAGGCGTTATAATACTTAAATATTACAATATTGTATTACTCGCCGGAGTCTAAAAATTGGAAAATGTAATTGTAAAACAGTGTCACAAACAAAACTGACGTCGAATTAAACTGGCGCATTTTGATAAACTTGCTATTTCAAAAATAATCATGGTGACGTCAGTATAATACGAAATTAATAATTTCGAGCAGCAGTCAGTTAAATGATACCTACTAAAGTAACTATATGAAAACTGAGTCGATACGTTTTAAAACATTAATGGATTGCAATAATTTTTAAGGACAAAGTCACTCACAACTCAGCTAAATGTTGACTGTACGTCGTACTGTGAGTCGAGTTCATAAAAATGTATACATTTTTCACCTTATTACATTGGATTAAGGTGAAGAAGTGTATACAAATTTATGTACTGGATTGTACCTAAATTTATTATATAAAAAAACCTACCCGGCTTCGTTTTATCTTTGATTTTGGATTGGCGTAAACTGCAAAAGTCAACAAAAGGCTTTTTATGGCATACGTAGTGTCTATTGGGCAATGTGGCTCCAGCCTTCGCTGGTAAAGTATCGGCGTGCATTGTTCGCGTGTTTCCTGAGCCCTAAACGTAAACCTTTACGGCGGCGATTAACGCCACGTGACGAGGGCGACGGGATCATTCCGATCCTAATAACAGAAACGGTTTATCGAAACTTGACATTTGGGAATATTGGCAATATGATAAATATTTCATTGTTAACTGGTTCAGGTTTTTGTTTTATTTGTGATTCTGCGTTATTGTGATTTTTTATGAAATAAACCTATATTATTTACTTAGGAAAGATCTCATCCATTTTTAGGGTTCCGTACCCAAAGGGTAAAACGGGACCCTATTACTAAGACTTCGCTGTCCGTCCGTCCGTCCGTCCGTCCGTCCGTCCGTCCGTCCGTCCGTCCGTCCGTCTGTCACCAGGCTGTATCTCACGAACCGTGATAGCTAGACAGTTGAAATTTTCACAGATGATGTATTTCTGTTGCCGCTATAACAACAAATACTAAAAACAGAATAAAATAAAGATTTAAATGGGGCTCCCATACAACAAACGTGATTTTTGACCAAAGTTAAGCAACGTCGGGAGTGGTCAGTATTTGGATGGGTGACCGTTTTTTTTTTGTTTTTTTATTTTGCATTATGGTACGGAACCCTTCGTGCGCGAGTCCGACTCGCACTTGCCCGGTTTTTTTAAATAAGAAAATGGACAAAAACTTTGAAATATTATACATAGTACAGTCTCGTTGAGGTAGATTTCGCTAGCCGTCTACTCCTAACTGCCCGATTCGAACTTTATGATACGTCAATTAATAGATCTAGAAACGATATGGATTGGATGTGTCAGTGTCAAAAGTAACGTTTTGTTTGAAGAAACGTCACTTTTGACACTGACATATCTACCTGTACCTGTCATTTATTTTCGGCTCGAACGACACATACATATACCTACATATTACATACATACAATAATAGTAATCGGAAAAGTTAAAAACCATTTTAACGACACATTGTTTTGTAATAACAATAAAGAGTAGGTAACTGTGGAAATATTCGGCGCAGACGTACCCGTCTGTTCGGTAGTTTCGGTACCTAGCTCACTTGATGGTAGAGCGGCGGGTTGGTAGTCTTATCAGAGTCGCGAATTTGAGTCTCATCCTAGGTGAACTTGACTTTAAAACCAAATTTCTTTAAAATGGAGTAGCAGTCGTCCACTATATGCTCTTAAGAATAATATTTATAATTATATTAACTAAATCAGTTATAAAAGAATGCAAAGTATTTCCGATATTTCCATGTTTGCATAAATCGCATACACTCTTTCAAATAGTAAATAATAGGCGAGTGCGAGGCATATTAGAAGTGGAGCACAGCGTTGAAATTAATAAAGTATACGACCTTTCACGAACAAGCGGCTCTAACAGATGATGGAGTTCTGCTTCAAGCCATTTCACATGTGCAGTTTATTAAATTAATATGATCGATAGACAGCCAACTGCCGGCTAGCATAGCTGGTCTAGCCCCTAGATCTGCTGATATGGAACGGCGCCTGTGGTTCGAAAACGCCCTTCTGTCCGTTATTAATTGCCCCGCGAACAAAAGCAAATGACTCAGTAGAGGTGATCCTGCGAGGGTGGGCCGACGTTATCCATTCAGGCACAGACGTCCGCGCGAAAGAGAAATGTTCATTCACGATAGGAGAATTTATGACTTTGATTTACGGGAGACTTTTCACGTAGCGCCCTCAACGGTGGAGTTCGTCCATAAATAGAGAAGGGTCACGGCTTGACGTTTTCGACGGTCCGTTATTATTGCATGTTACAGCTTCGCTGCTATGTCACTATTCAACTTCCATCGACCGTACTGAATTGTTATTGGAAGCGGAAACATTCTTATTTACATATCGACTTTCCGCTTGCCCCAGGATCATTGTTGTGGTCTGAAATTCGGCCACGCTGTTTCGTTCAACCGTTAGTGAACCGCCAGATATTTAGCGTTTTTAGCGAATTCTGTAGTATTTTATGACCTTAGTCATATTTAGTTATTGTCTCCGATTCAGAAATAATCATACAAATTAAATACGAGTAGGTACATATTAACATAATTAGTGATAATTCCAGCTATATTACGGCAAATGTTTGTTGTAAATAGATACCCAGTACAGATTAAAACTCTACGTGATGATGGCTTCCCCAATGTGGGATAATTATTTTGTATCCTGATATTAATATTGCGTACCTGCAATATGTAACAAATTACACATTGTAAATTTGGAAATAATGAGCTTAAATACGCAAAGATCAACGCAGATTGCACCGCAAATGTTTGGGATTTAACTGAAAATGTAGACCAACTTTAATTTGAAATTCAAGAAAAGAAAATCCCCCAAAAATTACTTGTTTATATTTTTGTTTTACATTTTTTGCAAATAAGTACGTAAGTTATTTTATGAATTGAACTTATAATACATTTATAAATTCCAACTAACCCTACCTATTTCAACCAAAATATTTTTATGACACGCTCTGTAGACTAAAAGTTATGTTACTATAGCCAATACGAAGCGACTTTAATGCAGTCAGTCAATCACTCCAAAATAGGACAAATTCCTATATAGTAAAGTTCCAGAACAATGTGCACCAGGAATACTTTGCTGAAAATGATAAGGATACAATTTTGTAACATTGCCAAGAACATATTATTTCGCAAGTCAACCACCTCCAAGTTGCCAACGAAAACATTATGTAAATTCAGATTAAAAATAAAGCGTTGTTGTCGCCACATTGTTCGGCGGGCGCCGGCGCTGCAGTTAGGTAGTTTTATCTCACACAATTTCAATTTTTCATCTGCAGCTGTCAGCGCGCGGCGGCAGATAAGTAACGTTCGCGTTCGCGTCGCGTCCCCGGCATAAAAGTTTGTTCGCTCCACTTCCTTTTTATAAACTTTTGACATTGGAAATGTCTTTTCGTTCGCTCCAGTATACGGTCCGATTTCACGAAAAAGTGCGATCCCCTTATATCTCGGAAAGTTGTGAAGATATGATATTAAAAAATAGGCTCAAAAGACGCATAATCACGAGAGCTGTAAGGTGCAAAAATAATTATTCGAGAAAGTCAAAAACAAAATAAGTTATGGTCGAAATAGTGAAAATAAAATTCAATTTTTTCCGAATTTTTGATTTTGGTGCTCGATAATTTGGAAACGAAGAATGATATCAAAAATTTGAGAAAAACGGCTCTGGACAATTTAGTCAGCTACAATGTGAGCCTAAAACAAAGACGATCGGGTTAAGGGTTTGCCCTGTAGCCTAACCTTAAAATAGTCAAAAAGTCAGAACGACATTTTTCACAGGACATTTATGACTTCATGTTTCGCAGAGTTCGTTATCGGTGTTTGTTGTGAATTATCGGGATTAGGGATTATTATCGGAGAGGGAGAGGGAGAGGGAGAGGGAGAGGGAGAGGGAGAGGGAGAGGGAGAGGGAGAGGGAGAGGGAGAGGGAGAGGGAGAGGGAGAGGGAGAGGGAGAGGGAGAGGGAGAGGGAGAGGGAGAGGGAGAGGGAGAGGGAGAGGGAGAGGGAGAGGGAGAGGGAGAGGGAGAGGGAGAGGGAGAGGGAGAGGGAGAGGGAGAGGGAGAGGGAGAGGGAGAGGGAGAGGGAGAGGGAGAGGGAGAGGGAGAGGGAGAGGGAGAGGGAGAGGGAGAGGGAGAGGGAGAGGGAGAGGGAGAGGGAGAGGGAGAGGGAGAGGGAGAGGGAGAGGGAGAGGGAGAGGGAGAGGGAGAGGGAGAGGGAGAGGGAGAGGGAGAGGGAGAGGGAGAGGGAGAGGGAGAGGGAGAGGGAGAGGGAGAGGGAGAGGGAGAGGGAGAGGGAGAGGGAGAGGGAGAGGGAGAGGGAGAGGGAGAGGGAGAGGGAGAGGGAGAGGGAGAGGGAGAGGGAGAGGGAGAGGGAGAGGGAGAGGGAGAGGGAGAGGGAGAGGGAGAGGGAGAGGGAGAGGGAGAGGGAGAGGGAGAGGGAGAGGGAGAGGGAGAGGGAGAGGGAGAGGGAGAGGGAGAGGGAGAGGGAGAGGGAGAGGGAGAGGGAGAGGGAGAGGGAGAGGGAGAGGGAGAGGGAGAGGGAGAGGGAGAGGGAGAGGGAGAGGGAGAGGGAGAGGGAGAGGGAGAGGGAGAGGGAGAGGGAGAGGGAGAGGGAGAGGGAGAGGGAGAGGGAGAGGGAGAGGGAGAGGGAGAGGGAGAGGGAGAGGGAGAGGGAGAGGGAGAGGGAGAGGGAGAGGGAGAGGGAGAGGGAGAGGGAGAGGGAGAGGGAGAGGGAGAGGGAGAGGGAGAGGGAGAGGGAGAGGGAGAGGGAGAGGGAGAGGGAGAGGGAGAGGGAGAGGGAGAGGGAGAGGGAGAGGGAGAGGGAGAGGGAGAGGGAGAGGGAGAGGGAGAGGGAGAGGGAGAGGGAGAGGGAGAGGGAGAGGGAGAGGGAGAGGGAGAGGGAGAGGGAGAGGGAGAGGGAGAGGGAGAGGGAGAGGGAGAGGGAGAGGGAGAGGGAGAGGGAGAGGGAGAGGGAGAGGGAGAGGGACTGTACTTTGAACATTAATATATCCTGCTTATTCATCGAAAAATGAAATATGTACCTATACTTATGCGCCACGGCGACAATTATTCAAACTTGGATACGCGTGTGGAAATTTTGCAATTTGTTTGTTCACATGCGTTATGTCCAGGATACTTGTGTTAGTCTAAGAATAAAATAATTATCATTCAACGTTGTAGTTTTATTTTGTAACTTTTTCCTTATCCAGACTTTCTCGTCGCTCAGCGACAATATTTTTTCGAATTCCGTAGATTCATTTCCAATGTGCTCGATAGTCGTGTGAGGCACGAAATCTGTGAATTTTTGTACGAACCAGCCGCGATATCAATAATTCTTACAATTTGTGACCTTTCGAGCGATAGGATAAGTAGTGCCAGGCCGAAAAGGTCAGATTAAATTCAACAAGTTAGTTTATTAATGTATGCTGTTGTGTAAAGCCGCATTTAAACTAATGCAATAGGTATGTATTTATGGTTTTCATTATTTAAAGAAACCTAAGGGTCGAAGACAAAACTATACTGTCTATTGTTGCTTATATGAGCTTTATAAAGTTAAACGTGACTTTTATAATATATTATCAAAGGTTATATTAAAACACAATAAACTGAATAAAAACATTTTAAATGCATACGTTTCCATAACGATTAACTATACCTACTGTGTTGTTATGTGTATTAATAGAAAGAAGCTACATGTGCTACGAAAGTGCTACGCTGATTTTTTAAGGTACCTATTCAGTAATAGAAACGATCACTTAGGTACTACAACGTAAATACCTACATGCTAGTGCATTGAATGTACAAAACAGCAGTAAACATTTAATGTCATATGGAATTTATTCAAATTCTTTTAGTCATTAAAGCTAATTATTTGTGTATTTAACGCGCAGTTAATTAAAACTGTACCTAGTCTCCGAGTTTGACTTGGCCGAAGTTTTACGCCGATAACAACATTAATGAAAAGTCGTCTGATTTGGGTAAGAGTGGCGGTGACACAGGCAGCGGCGCGAGGGCGGGCGGGGCCCGCGCGAGCCGTGCCAGTCGGCTTCGCGCTTCCCCGGTTGCCCCACGTCCTTGCGCCCTTCAACCATATCCAACCAATCGCGATCGCGTACAACGGACTATTTACATTTTGAACTGACCTATTCTAAATATGAATTGGTTGGGACTGTGCAGGCCTTATCATGTGTTCAGTGCTCCGTGGATGTGTTTTGATGTACCGTGCTGAAGGCGTTAGTTCCGTTTATATGGGTGCACTGGCTTGTCGCCTGACGTGGTCTGTCACCTACTTTCGATGATTAGAACGTACCAGTTTGTGTTGACAGTGAAGTATGTCCACCTAACTATAATGATAACTTATAACGAAGCAGAAAGTATATGATGCTCTTTCGCTCAAGTTAGGTTATCGAAACGTCAACAGAAATAAAAACGTCAGATATTAATAAAAGTTTTTACTAACTGACTACGCTTCTAAAGTTGCAGTGTTGCCCCGCCTGGTGCATTTATTGCTTCAGACAATAACACTTCGTACTTTCTAGCGAAGTTTAGTTTCATGATAAAGTTTGGAATTAAATTATGTCAGCTGTCGTTTCCAAACTCCACTTGTTCAATGCGTATATAAAACGTTTCGTAGATAGCGAAAAACCCATTTAAAGCTAATTTCTAATGATTGGGCTACTAATCATGACTGCGTAAACTAACGAAATATTATGCCAAGAAAATAGGTATAATGTTAATATAATTAAATCATGAAAATAAAAGGAGGAATCGCGAGTAAAACGTGCAATAAACATGTGGCAAAACATTTAGTTTACGTGAAACGATTGTTACTTTGATATTTCCACATTTAGTCCATATTTCACGTAGATACACCTACATAATCAGTATTTAAAAAATACTGTTGATAATCATTCGTGGGCGGCTGATGATGGGCACAAGTTAAGTCTTCCCACATAAATGGTAGGGGAGCCCAAGAGGGGATTTTTGTGTTTACTCGAGCGCGTCAGATTAAGATATGAATGATATCTTGCTACCCCGTGTAGTCTACCTTTACCCCTTTTAGCCATCTATGTTGACCCTTGGTTGGTGGGGGGTTGGTGGGGGGTTCAACAAATTGTTAAGCAGATTGTGGATTTGATCATATTACTCCAAATTAACGCTATAATTGTGCTATTACTAAATCTGATAATTATCTGCACGCATTTCCTTAATCTGACGGTTTCAATGTAAAAATTAGGCGTCAAACTTGTGTTCGTCAGATTAAGAAAATGCCTACAAATAAGTGTTATATTAAGTTATAGAAAAAATATAGCATTAACGAGGACAAAAACTACCAAACCCACAAACTGCTTAACGATTTTTTAACCCTCCACCAACTTCCCGAAATTTTAAAAATATTGTAGACGCTTTCCGGCTCGCTGGAAAAAAAAACTTGATATAACTTTTTTTTCTTCTTATCATCTAATATTTCGATTCCAATAGGTCTGTATGACGCTCGAGAAATCCCGATTTAGCATCGTGGGCTCCCCTACTAAAACGTCAGAGGTGCATACATTATTTATATGAGTTAATAAATGCCTAACGGCCCGATTCCAACTTTAAGATACGTCAAATATTATGTCTAAATACCATAGGTATGGATTAGATATGTCAGTGTCAAAAGTGACGTTCTTTCTTCCATACCTATCGTATAGCTAGACGTAATATTTGACGTAGGTATTTTAAAGTTTGAATCGGGCAGTAAGCCTGAACACCCTTAGCGACGAGGCCGTCAAGTTGTTAATCATTCTAATCGATAGATCCTTGTTGGAGTTACATATCGCATACGATTAAATAACAATACCGAACATTGTCCATCCGTGGTTCCATCACCAAATTGTATCTGAAAATATAAGCAAAACTCAAAATTTCATTAATAAGTAAAAATACCCATTTTTTGAAGCCTCATATCTCAAGAACTGTTTAACATACGGCTCTGCGGGCAGGTATAAATTGTTCCAAGTTAAGACAAAAAGCCCATAGTTTTTTAATACAACAAAAAAAACTAAAAATAGTCCGAAATTTCACGCAAATTACGCAGGGAGCACTACTTTATTTGCTTGCAAAACATTTTTTCGTTGCTCCTAGTTAGGACTCCAAATAACATATTAAAAATACAGCTTTACATTACGCTTGTTTTTTTGTAAGATTTGACCGCTCTATTAGAAGATTTAGTAATTAGAAATCTATTCCTAATGCTTAACATATACCAAAAATTTATCATTTTAATACTGACTGCCTCATGGCCTCTTTTATACGTTTATCTAATGAGTTTAGAAAACTACAGCTTTTAAATAAACGCTTTCATTAAATCTCAGGAGAATTAAGTAGAACACTAAGCTCCTAGTAAGAAGCCTTTTATACGCCAGGCAGAAGACTCGCCTTTTGTTGGGTTATGTACCTATGCATAATTTCAGCATCTGCACCTAATGATAGTACAGTGAAACCTGGTTAATTGGCACCTGGATAAATGGAAAACCTCAATAATTGCAACCCAAAGTCCGGTCCCGGTCCCTTGAGACCAAAAGGCCTCTATAATTGAAATTTTGGAACCTCTATAATTGCAATTTAGATTTTAGGGCTTTTCGTAATTTTGCCTCTGTAATTGACCACATCGCAACTAAGACCTCTATAATTGACACTGTGCTAAAAAAATCCGTTATTTTTACTCTTCTTTTTACCTCTATTATTGAAACGAGTTATACTTATTACCTCTGTAATTGAAATAATGTAGTTGTAGACAGCAGAAGCAATATTTTAATAGCAATGATCATTTTATTTATATCTTCATCCAGAATTCAATTTATTTATTGGGTATCTATCACAGCTTGTAGTAGGTGAAATAATTTTGATTAAATCAAAAACAAAGTATGCTTTTTACATTCTAATAAAACTTTCTTCTACAATTCAAGGGTTTTTTTTAAACCCAAATGATTAATAAGAAAATAAAGTAGTAATTAATGTAGTGTATAAGTGCAAGTATAGACAGAAGCTATATAATAGACCAGAAACCCAGAACGTAAGCGTGTAAATCTACTTTCAATGGTTATTTGCACCTCCATAAAAGAAATTTGTCAGAACGCAACCTCTATTAATGGAAACCTCTATAATTGACACAACGATTTTTTGAACCTCGTTAATTGACACGACCTGCTTAAATGAAAAACCTGGTTAATTGACAAAAAATGGCCGGTCCCTTGAGATTGCAATTATCCAGGTTCCACTGTATATCCTATTAGGTAGTGACTGTAAAGTATAGTAAGTAGGTACCTATTAAATAAATACATTAGACTTATTTTAATTTTGCGCGCAGTTCAATCCTAGACATTGTGGTAATAGGTTCGCAGTGGCCTAGAATTAAAATGGATATAGTTATAGTTACTATGCTGCTCTATAACACATTTTCCACTAATCAATATGAAGTCGGTGCTAATTATTAAACAAGTGGCTCTGTGAAACTTCCAGTGAATAGGTACAACCTAAACGGTGAAGAAGAACAAAAAATACATATAAACATTTCGACATTTTATTATTTTATCTTAAGACTAAAATGATTGGCTTTTTCGAATCTAAAGTAGATCATTCCTCTGTGATACTGTGGACGAATGAGCAAGGTTTCTACAGTTTAAGGCGACGTGAGTTCAGAGGGCCTACCGCGAACCACGTTCGACGTGTTGCCTCCCTGTCACACTTACGTACGAATTTACAAGTGCGACAGAGAGGCAACACGTCGAACGTGATTCGCGGTAGATACTTCTCTCACTCTCTAGTCTTAACAAAAATAAGATTTTTAGAAGCATTTTCATATTTTTTGCTTTTGTGAAAAATATTTAAATAAAATTTTGTATTAGACGTTGATTTTTCTCTATCGAACGAGAGTTGTTTAATCAGGTTTCGAATAAATAAAGTTACCAGAAAAAGACTGCTATTCAAATTTTTTGGCAACTGTACGAGTATTATGATCTAAAAAAGCGCTACGATTTTTCAAAAACTCTTCTGGGTGAACCTACGGCACCTTAAGTTACGTTTACCCTAGCGGTCTGTTGGCCTTGATTCATTCCCTCGAAGTGAAACTAATCTTGATTGAAGTTTCCAAGTGATTCCGTCTGTGATATGCTACCGAAACTTCTATTTTTAAGGTGAAGGTAAAAAGTATTCGTTTCCATCATAATCTTTTAGCAGATGTAAACGTATTTTTGTTTTAAATCCGTGCCGAGTATACACTGCTTTATAAATATAATACACCTGTCTAACGTAATGGGGAAGCGGGAGCCTCCGCGAGAAATGTAAAGGTACTTGATTTGTTCATTCTTTTGTGAATCTTATAGTGGGCAGACGGTAACTCTCTTTATAGTAGTTAGATGGTTGGCTACATTAGAATCCAAGTTTGAGCTTCACGTACCTATTATCGTGGCCGATACCTATTTCAGTACATCGTACAGATAATGTACGAGTAGAAAAAATAACTCAATGTATATATAACATTAGTACTGTTGACATAATAAAGCATTTAGTAGGTAGTCAGAAAAAAAGGACCTATACACGACATAAATAACTTCAAAAACGGGTACATAATACGCCAACAATTCATTTCAGTGGCGTGGAATACGTCGCCACCCCTAACTAGAATGCTGACACTGAACACTCTAGATAAAAGGAAACGATATTTTTTGAGAGCTTCGCTTATGTTGCTTTTTGCCATTTGTAATATAATTATAAATGACCATAAAGAGGAAACCTAAGCCTACCTCAACAGATTGGATAAACGAACATACCTAATACTGGGGCTGATAAACTCCCCCTGCCAGGAAATTACGTGCTTTATCGGAATTGTAGCGTTCCTTCGAAAACGGAAGCATCCAGCGTATTTTTAATTCCTCAAATTGGACCGAAATTACTGTTAGTTCAATTAACAGTTGCAAATTTAATCATGTACTAATGAGGCCAGTTAAATTACCTACATATGAAACGATTATAGATTTCAGGCAATAAATGTTTAATGACGAGTAGAAAATGTTTTTTTTTAACAGACGGCCTGATTCGAACTTTAAGATAGGTACGTCAGAAATTTGCGTATTTTGGATTTTTAAATATATGTATATTTATTACTATTAGATATCTTTTAGACATCACTAAGATACGATAACGATATTTTTAAGATCTAACCTGTCAAATTTGACATTTGCGTGATTCTGGAGATACACTTGAACGATTTCCACAGGATATGCCTTTGAGATCCAATTCACATCTAATAGATATCTTACTCTATCTAACGTAAAAGTGACATTGGTTGCCCGAATTGCGCTGCAAAAGAGAACTAGTTGATATCTAAACTATTCATACCCATAGGGCCCGATTCGGATTTTGAAATAGACATCTACTAGATATCTTTTAGACGTCACCAAGATACGATAACGATATGTTTAAGATCTAACCTGTCAAATTTGACATTTATGCGATTCTGGAGATACTCTTGAACGATTTCCACAAGATATGACTTAGAGATATTGTTGTGAATTTAAGCTTCGAGGCGTAAACTACAAGACTCGAGTCGCGACTTCTGAGTCTAGAAGCCTCGAACCTTAAAGCCTCGACAATATAAGCCTCAACTTAATAAGTTCGCGTTGCTGCTTACGAGCACAGAAACCTCGAGTCTTTAGGCCTCAAGCTTTAAAGCCTCCTAAGCTTTGAAGGTTTAAGTCTATAAGGTTTGTAGCATTTAAGTCTTAAAAGCTTTTAACAAATCAGATTAATCTATGCCATATTTGATAGTTATACAGGGTGCCCGTGTCGTGAGGAACCCGAGAGATTTTAACAGCATAATCCTGAGGTCGTTAGAAGTAAAAAAACCGGCCAAGTGCGAGTCGGACTCGCCCACTAAGGGGTGAAAATTTCAGCTATTAAAATATTAAATTTAAATTTAAATCGGTTCATGAGATACAGCCTGGTGGCGTGACGGACGGACGGACGGACAGCGGAGTCTTAGTAATAAAGTCCCGTTTTTACCCTTTGGGTACGAAATCCTAAAAACTAGGTAGACCGCCACACCAGACACGTCAAATTAAGGGTTAAAAATAAATACACAATAATATTTTCTGCCGATAACGCTCGTTGTTTGAGCTCTTAACGCTTGACTCAGACCTTCTAGGTTCGGGGGCTGGAGCTTTCAATAGGCCCGAGTTTTTAAAGCTTGAGCTCTCTATGAAGCCCGAGTCTTAAAGACTTACTCTTAAGAGTTCATAAAAAGCTTGAGTCGTTAAGGTTCTGAACCGTTTCTGAGCTCAAACCTTTAACGCTTGAGTCTTCAAAGCTTGAACCTTCAAGGTTTGCAAGTCTTTAAGGTTTAAAAGTCTTCAAGACTAGTCTTTTAACAACACTACTTAGAGATCCAATTCACATCTAATAGATATCTAATACTATCTGACGTAAAAGTGACACTGGTTGCCCGAATTGAGCTGCAAAAGAATACTAGTTGAAATCTAAACTATAACGTATCTAGAATGGATCTAGTACGTGTCATCTCTTGTGAATATCTTGAAGTTCGAATACGGCAGTCGGGCCGATTGTAATCGCGCATGATGTGAGACATCGCGTTGAAGTTGAAACGCTACAAAGTGTTTTGCTACAGCATAAAATGCTACGCGCTACGGCGCAAGGCTACGAAATGAGTCAAATCAGAGAATGAAACCAATTTATTGATTGAAGATGTTGATAACCTGCCTTGATCTTAAACGGTTCCTATTACTAAATGTTAGGGGCCACTTTGCACCACTCCAAAGGGAAAGGGAACATTTGGTAACTTGAGAGGACCTCATTTATTACTAAAGTGTTTCGTCCATAGCTGTTCGTTGCTGCCAAAATGATACGAGAAACGGGAAAAATACTTTTCATCGCCATCAGGACTGCAGTTAAAATATTGATATATATTATAATGAATTTGTGTCAAAGTAACATTATGAAATTTATGAACTATACAATATTTTATCTAAACTCGGGTATCGGTGTTAAACTTGGACTAATCACTCTTGTTTAAAAGCCAGTAAACTTTGATCAATTAAACTCCTTGAAGATTTCCCGTAAATAATATTTTAATACTGAGATAAGTTCCGTTGAGAGTGTTGAGACGTTTTTGATGAAGAGCCTTGCGAATTATTGGGTGTATTCATTAATATTATATGAAAAAGTTTATGATTTTCGATAATACGTGAAATGATGTTTCTTCTAGAGAAAACGGTATTTATTCCACCTAAAAAAAGATACAAAGTAGTTTGTTTCGTTCTTAAATCAGGCTAATATTGAAATAAAAATAATAAACGTAAAATAATCTGACAAGAATATTCGTATTCATGAAAAAATTAAACAACGGCAAAAGCGGCTTACGCCCATTTGCCAAATTCCGGTATTTCGAAAAGCCTGATATTTGGCAAGTCGTTAATAAAACGGCTTATTCATAAAGCCCATCGGATCAACTGTCAACATGGCTGGCGCGATGCGGCCGGCTTAGGCATTTTATAAAACTCCGAAATCAATCAGGACGATAAAAGAACGAAGTTTGTCGAACGAAAAGCTGGCTTAGGCTTGAAGTCCCCCCGACTCTAATTAATTGTTCTGCACACTTAGCGAGGCATTAAGATAAAGTTACCCTTTCATACTTTAATAGTTTCCAGTTTTCGACGAGTGTATAATAAGACCAATAGACGAAGAGTAAATAAATATTATTATACCTATTGTTATTCACTGACAATAAGTTTAAGTATTAGAAAAATTCAAAATTGATTTATACAAATCATACTAAACATACTAACTTATTTTATTGTAGGCCTTGAGGTCTATTAATTAATATATTTTTTAATATTCGTTTGTTGTTAAACATTTAAGTTTAAGTTAAACATTGAGAATTGTTTGTTCTCAATGTTTAACTTAATGTTGCTTATAATCCTAATCCTGTCATTAGAGACCGATATATACCTGTTTTATATTTATAAATAAAAACACGATAAGGAGTCTTATAGGAATACTTATAATCAACATTGGTTGTTACTGAACATCCCGTAACGTTGTTTGAAGGCAAGCATTCACCTCGAGTTGGCTCCCGTCACGAGCTAAAATTGTTGTCCCTTAACTCCTATTAATGGCTTTTGTTTGTTTTTAATTTAATTAATTGGAACGGATTATCTCGTTTATTTGTGGGCTTCACTGGTTTACTGGAAAGGTCAACGATCTTTTGGTATTACGCATCAGACGAATCAAGCGTAGTAATTGTCGAATATATATGAAAATTAATCAATTTACGAGAACATTATCAAATAGGTACTATTATCGAATTATAGAATACATTTTTATTTAAGGAATTATAAATACAGGTTTACAGGTTGCTGGACAGAAATCGCGTAGGATTTTATCGGTGTTTTCCGGATGATATTTAGATGATTCCCTAGTTTCAGGAAAACGGGCTAACTATTTATAAATTGTAAACTATTTATACCAGTGAAAATTACTTTTATGCATCCACATCGATATTTTAGTTAATTACATACCACAGTCTAATTATTGCAAAAATACTGTAGTTGGAATAGTAATATGAATGAATTATTTGATGTTATTCAAATAACTCTGAGCATCTGTCGATGACGTGCCTAAACGAATGCTTGTATAACATGCTATTAGTTTATTGATTAACTTATTAACTTAAAACAATGTGTTTTTTATATTCACAATAATGTAAAGTTACAAATTAAATTACTAACTCTTGTAATTTATTAGAGATGTGTACGTAGGTACTAATTATTTTCTAAATACTTATTAAATTAGGAAGGAACGAGAAATATCTCATTATGCGAAATGTAACTAGAGTCGTGAGTCTCAAACGTTAATTAAGTAGGAGAGTTACTCGCAGGCTATGGAGAAAATTAAGACAATTATTGGATCCAAAACTTTCCCTGATACGTAATTCTTAGCCTTCGCCGTGTTAGGGTTCTATAATGAAGTTATATAACTCTCACGTGTCAAAATCAGGAAAATAAGAACGGTTAATTTAAGTTAGGCGAGTTTATTTACCCACACCGCTACTTCTTTGTCTCCGTTGTGCGCACGGGCGGCGGCGCGCGCTTGTTGTAACACAAAAGATAAATACCATCGTCGAACAAGAGAGGTAATTGAGATAAACAGATGTGTATTCTACTGTATAACTTTCCGTTGGCGAATGTAACACGTAACAAAATCAAGCAAGTTTATCTGCAAACTTACAATCTCTTCCGACGCGTTACAGTCCGCGCATGATGTATTGGGTACACGTACGTTAGTTTGAACAACAGAAACTTTTTAAATAACTCAACTTGAGCGTAAATAGCATCATTATGTAACAAGAAATTGTTTCTCTCACAGTGATAATCATGGAGGATGTCATAAAACATAAGTTCAAATGAGGCGGTTAAACGTTAAACATGAACAGGCCGGGCTACGATTATACCGTGCCTTCATCCACTGCCTACTATCCGACTGTCAACCGACCTCCTCAGTACGATCGGGGCTATGGACAGCTTGCAGTTGGCCCTCTCTACAGCCCCTCTTCGCATCCGCTATCCAATTACGCTGATGTATACGAAGGCAATAACGACACCACACTCCGAGCTGAAGAGAGGCATTGGTATATAGAAAATCACAAAAACTTACAACCGAGTTACGAAATCAATCATGATACAACCCCTCAAGATGCCAAAATTAAGAAAGAGGAGGAGAAGAAAGCTGATGTTCCTATCAGAAGAGCCGATGGATCACAGGCACGACAGAGACGAAAAGAAGACCGCTGTTCCTGTGAATGTTGGCCAAGCACTGACAATAATGACGTGGCGGATAATGCTAGGGCAGAAACAACGAGATCGTTGTCGGGTGTCGATATGGTAGCTTCATATGGAGTGTATGGCAACCCGCAGGACGATGACAGCTCCGGATTCGCGCGGTTGTCCGAGAAAAATGCGGCGTACGGACAGGGTAGTGAAGCCCCGACACAGGGTGTGATAGTGAACCAGCAGGGAAACAGTGCCGTGGTGCGGGCGACGGCCGGACACGAAAATACTTGTGGCAAGTGCTGTGTGTGGACTTCTAATCCGCCTGCTGCTAACTCCGAGGACTATTGCTGGATACATTATTGTAGACCGGCTTTAATTGTCCTTTTACTGCTGTTTTTTCTAGTCTTGTTGGGCGTGTCAACAGGGTTCTTATTAACTAATAACTGTAAGTATCTCTTCTCATAATTTAATTTAGTTTCTTATTCACTTATATGATTTGGTTATAACTTATAACGATCGATAAGTATATAAGAGACGGAGCATATTTGTTGTGAGGTATTGTTCGGTGCCCTGAAATATTTATGTACCTACCTACCTAACTTTGCTACCTAACTACTTGCTACTTTAAATAAATAAATTACTTTTTTATAGCTACCTATCTAGCTGCTTATAGCTAGTATGGCTTCGGGGGTGCCTACTGCTGGGACTCTTACAATACTAATCGATCAATACTTTCCTATAGACATTCGGTACCAAGTTTTGTGAATCCATTTGTTAGTAAGGAAATCATCCACTGACTTTTTTAAATTATCACAGGTTTATTTTAGTTTAATCGAATTTAATTTGTGATTAAAATTAAGCGTAGCGTTGTAATTGAAAATAGTGTGAATACGTTTTCGATCAGGAAAAATGTAACGATAAATCATTTGTAGAAATACTAGAATCCGTCCAGTATCCTAGGCTGTAGACTGTAGGTAATAAAACATCAGTTATATTATATTGTTTGTTGATATTGGCGTAGCTCGTGTATTACCCATTTAGTGCAATATAGCACGATTCCTTTCAGTGTGTCTGGGCTACAATTATTGTTTTACTTATATTAATAGTTTTAATACAATTGAATAATAAGATAAATATACTAAATTCATTAAACGAAGTTATGATTATTCGGATTATTTAGAAAAAACTGGCCACGTGCGAGTCGGACTCGCGCACGAAGCGTTCCGTACCATTACACAAAAAACGACAAAACAATCACGTTTGTTGTATGGGAGCCCCACTTAAATATTTATTTTATTTAGTTTTTAGTATATATTTGTTGTTATAGCGGCAACAGAAATACATTATCTGTGAAATTTTCCACGGTTCTCGAGTTACAGCCAGGTGACAGACAGAGAGACGGACGGACGGACAGACGGACAGAGGAGTCTTATTAATAGGGTCCCGTTTTTACCCTTTGGCTACGGAACCGTAATAAAAGAAAATTAATGGATTATTAAGGATGTGACAAGGATAAGACACCTAATCCAATAATGGTAGGTACTTGCATTGCGCAAGTGCGGTTCGTAGTGCGATTAATTCAATTAACGCCACTACTGGCGCAATCCTACGTGCGCAATGGATTAACATGGAACGAGAGCATTAGTGGTAGTATGATGGCTGTGTTTATCGGCATATATATTATATACACGAATATGTGTTACTGAAACGAAGCGCATACTCTGAAAATAACCGCTCGGGATAACACTCTAAATGTTACAATTTACGCTGTTATACACGATGAAATGTTTAAATTCAATATTATGATATAAATGTATATAGTGAAACTCATAACACGACACATTAAATATCAGTATCGCGCGTTGTCGTGGATGGCGGAGTGGTATCGATTTCTAACGCTGTAATTTTCTTTAAATTGAAGGTTTATTTACTTACTCCATATTATTCATTGTATTACTCGCCCCTGCCCGTAACTTTGCTTATTCTTCATTTTGGCAACCGTATTATATCTAAAAAGCGCCACGATTTTTCAAAACCTCTGCTGGCTTAACTCACTGCACCCATTGACGTATATGTAAGGACTGGTCTTACGGGCAATAAGAATGGGGCATGAATGGGGCCAGTACAGCGGTGTGACACCGTTACAACGCGATTGGTTGATGAGTTCGCATCACGCGCGCGATTGATCGCTACTACTTGCGTAAGACTGCTGATTCGTTCGAATTCGTGAGTGACACCGCTGATCTATTACCATTTTAAGTGCCCGTAAAGCCCGTATTTAGATATTTTACCTACGTCAATGACTGCATCTTAATAGGTACCTAGTTAAATAATACACGTCGTGATGTTCCGCAAAATTATCACCTAGGTATAATTATATGTTACGTTAATTGACATCTTATGTTAACAGCGCAGGAAATTTGGAGACAGGCGGAGAGAGTACGTTTAAGAGTAAACCATAGTGTAAAAGAGATCCTCATAAATGCTTTTTTCTTTTATTAACTAAACGAATTCTTGTGAACAAATCCGTTTCCCGCCCGTATCCTATTATCAAACAGGCATATAAAGTTGCATCTACTATGGGTCATATTAGACTCCACGATAGTATTCTCTAAATTCAGCAAAACATATTTCTCCCAAACAAGTGAAATTAGTGTTTTTTCGAGACGCTGACTCGTGAAGTTGCAATAACTCGCTTTACCACACCCAGCAGATCTCAGAGAATGCTCGACGATAAAAGCGAAAAAAAAAATGATTGCATTAAAATGAAAATCCTTTAGCTAGAGGGTCTCAGAATGGTAAGGCGGCAATTGATTTTAATTTAATTCCTCTTCACTAAATGACATAATTGCGAAGTGGCGGGAAAAAGTGATCTCACTTAGAATGGTTTTAGAACTGCATTTATTGTTTCAAATCGGGATTTTATTTAGACGAGTCGAGTTTTGTCTCGGTATGTTTATGGCGAGGTTGGCTGCGCTCGTTTTTCTCTCTGGCAGAACATTAATTTTAGTGGCACTCTGCCCGCCACCCAGAGCTGGATTTTCAAATTGCGGTGAAACTACTGGAATTAGGGAACCGCTTTAAATATTCATGCGGCAGATTCGGGAATGGAAAAAATAAGAACTTGTAAAGGTAAACTTGATTAAAGCTACACTGTTTTTTGTCCGAACGCTTTGTAGTTTCCAAATACGAATAGAATTGTACTTTAATTAGTACCATATTAGTACAAAATAATTCATTCTGATACAAAAGGACGTCAAGGCAATTGGCCAATTAGGCGAGAGTCGGTTATATTGTATCAGTCTTTACTTAAATGACAAAATGTTGTTCGTGAAGGTTACAAATGTGCTGCATTAAGTTTAAAGAAGAGCATTCCAAGATTGGGTTGTCTATTGTTTGTCCGAAAATTATATAAAATAATACTCATATGCCCGAATTTTATTTGCCCGAATTTCATTTGCCCGAATTGTTTGTTTACCATAAAAATGATGTGACATACTCTTTGTTTACCCGATTATTAGATTCCAGAACGTACGAGTGCCATACGTGTTGTTGTCCATATTATTAATTGTAATAATATTATTTAATAGAATATTTAACCTCACCTAACCCACTTTTCCAGTAGTATTTCTTTTCTGTAAGGGTCGCAGTTCAAACCTAACCTAACCCATTTTTCTAGTAGCATTTGGTTTCTGTAAGGGTCGCAATTCAAACCTAACCTAACCCACTTTTCTGGTAGCATTTCTTTTCTTTAAGGCTCGCAGTTCAAACCTAACCTAACCCATTTTTCTAGTAGCATTTGGTTTCTGTAAGGGTCGCGATTCAAACCTAACCTAACCCACTTTTCTGATAGCATTTCTTTTCTGTAAGGGTCGCAGTTCAAACCTAACCTAACCTACTTTTCTAGTAGCATTTCTTTTCTGTAAGGGTCGCAGTTCAAACCTAACCTAACCCACTTTTCCAGTAGCATTACTTTTCTGTAAAGGTCGCAGCTCAAACCTAACCTAACCCATTTTTCTAGTAGCATTTGGTTTCTGTAAAAAAAATATATTATGGCTAGTGATAATTATGGCTTACAATGATGATGACAAATGATATTATTGAAATTGATTTTATGGGAAACAAAGTTTCTGGCACGTGACTAATAATGTAAACAATAAGTATTGCATATGTAATTATGGGAAACAATATAATGGCTTTTGACTATTATGGCAAATGAAATTATGGCAATTGAAATTCTGGCAAGTGGATGTATACCCCAAGATTGACCTCATCAAAATTTATTTTTCGAAGGGATTCATCGGTACGATTTAGCCCACGAGTTAATTAAATCAATAGCAACAGTCTTAACTGTCCATCGGTGGACTTTATTCCTTTTGTAACAGGGTCCACCGATGGACAGCTAACACTGTGGGCGATGGTACCTATGTATGCCAGTAAACTATGGTTCGATTTAAACAACTAGGTACAATTTAGAAATTGTTTTTAATGCCACGTCCTTCTGCATCATGCAGGCAGGTGCTTCTATTGTACGGTAAGCGGTCACAGTAGCCTAAAACCCAGGAAATCAACCCGTTTGTATTTGTATTTAAATGCTTTTATATGCATATTTATAACTTACCTAGATCACAATCACTTAAGTATGTTGTTACAAACACACATTAAAAAATATATCTAGTCCGAAGCATATTATTATTTTTTCTCTTTCCCTCGTTTTTAGGCCCATTCGAGCGTACAGTTTGATGTCATTTAGTTACCATTCGCGCGTACATTTTGCTCTTACTTGTTCGTTCATGTATTGATGCGAGCAAGACGCACGGGCGGATTATAACAACAGGACATCTTTTTGTTATAAAAATGTAGGTTTGAATTGGCCTTCATCTCCTTCTTCTTCCTCGCGTTATCCCGGCATTTTGCCAAGGCTCATGGGAGCCTGGGATCCGCTTGACAATTAATCCCAAGAATTGACGTAGGCACTAGTTTTTACGAAAGCGACTGCCATCTGACCTTCCAACCGAGAGGGGAAAATAGGCCTTATTAGGAAGTAGCCCGGTTTCCTCACGATGTTTTCCTTCACCGAATAGCGACTGGTAAATATCAAATGATATTTCGTGCATAACTTCCGAAAAACTCATTGGTACGAGCCGGGGTTTGAACCCGCGACCTCTGGATTGAAAGTCGCACGCTCTTACCGCTAGGCCACCAGCGCTCGTGTTCGCGTGAATTGGCCTCCATGTCTGATCAGATTATTGAGGGTTAACTTTGGTGCATTGCTTGATGCTGATGTGTAAATAAACTAGATTGTTAAATCAGAAATCTAGACTTGGTACGATTTAACAATATATTAGCCCGGTCCCCCTTCCATTACTGTTATGTAGATTCTTGAATTCAAGTGTGACGCTTAGCAACCAACGTCGATCGCCCTAAGCCCGTAAAGGCCTCACTTTCCTTATATAAATACGGTACGGAACACCATTAATTTATTAGTTAATAAACATTTTTAGTTATGTAAATAAAGTTACATCTTTAATTTCTACAAGCAAATATTAAGTTAAAATTTTAATTCCTTTAAATAAAATTACCGTTCTGCGTTTTAATTACATAAGTATGTTTAGGTAGGTACTACTTGAGATAAAATCTCCCTTAATATTGAAAGCTTCATTAAATACTGAAAGTCACTTTTAATTTGAGAACGGGTAAAGCTATTTCAAACAAAAAATAATCCCTTTAATTTCGGGCGCCTAATGTATTCAGTTTCATGGTAAAACCGTCAGATTTTAGATTATTTAAATATTTCCAAGTAAGAATATTATGCCCACTGAGGTATCATTAGAAATTTACCTTTTCATGAATATTAAAGGGACGGGTTCATTAAAAGTTATTTTAATCCCGTTCTAATTTACTGCATGGTAATTATTTTTACTTGCATTCTGTGGTTCGTTCCACGTTTCATTTCGGCGGGTGTCGTAAAAGCCGAACAGGAGAACAAAAGGCGCAAGATTTCTGTCTACGCGGATTAACTTTGCTTTAGGTGGGAGTAACATAACATTTCGGAATGTGACACAGCGGGGTCGCGGCTAATGGGGCCGCAGTCCGTTTATATATAAAATACAAGAAGAGGCTGGCAGGACGCGCCGCAAGCTGGGGTGTACTGGGGCGGTGCGCCATATTGTTTTATTGCAAATTGGTTGGACGTAGACCGCGCCTGTCCTTTACATATACGAGGCTATTAAACGACGCCCGGTGTCCAGTCACGTGTTAAACGAATCCGATCGCTGCATACAATGTTAGATCGAGAACGGCTCTCGTGACACGTAACTAAGGTTTGGAAAAATCGTAGTCGCTATGCAAATGGCAGGCGATTTTCCACGTCCGAACTGCTGAACGAGTTAGATTTGTTCCGTTTTTTGCCAATTATTTGCTCAATTTAAACGTTTATATACCGGACTCGGTCCGGACCGGACTTATACAACGAGTTTTAATAGGTACTTCCCAATCCGTTCTCGTTACCTTGTATAACTACAGAGTGGATATCCAATTCGATCGAATATGTAACATTTTTGTTAGTATTGGACCTAGAGTAAATTGATTTATTTTTGGTTGAAACGTACCTACTCGTTACGTGCAAAATATTTAAGTAAGTACCTCAAAAATAATTTGGGCCGGCATATACTGTAACGGCAAAAACGTATATTATGTTGACAACTTGGGCATTGCATGTTCGCCTTCCATTCCTTGCCTACCTACCACACGGTAACAACAAGCGTAACACAAAAAAGTCAAATATCCTAAATTAAAATAGATACCTATATGCTTCGATCGTATTTAATTTACACACTAGATATTTAATTCTCTTGATTCAAAATTTCCAAAATTCCCCTTCGGCGGTAATATTTAAATTGTTCCTGAACATAACCTCTATCTTGTTGTAGGTAAAAAATATCATCGTGTTTCGTTAAAACAGTGCTATCAAGCATAAGGCATCAAAGCGTAATTATTAAATTTTATTCCATAAACGTACCTATTAAGAGACTAATATATAAGTTATCGGAGCCAATCGATTTGGGTAGGTAATGATTATCAGCCGTCAACGGCGGGTTTGGTAAAGTTTATGAATCACGCACCCACGTTGTCCTGCTGCTATACAATAATTGAGTATGAAGCTATAATTCCTACGACGATAATGAATATGACTAACGGCTTCCTGACACGCAGCTTTTTACCTTAATAAGTAGCACCCAGTCACAAAAATGCGAACAAAGGGTATTGAATTATGTACCGACGGAAACCGACGGCGCGACCGTTGAATGGTAAATGAAATTTAATAAAGTTACTGTAACTTGCCTTTTTTATTCAAAGTAACGCTTGTTCTCCGTAAATTTTTGTTTATGTACGTATATCGTCGGTGCGAATAAAAAAATCTCTATGTGTTTTTTTACGATATTTTCATTTTGGCATATTTTAATTCATTTTTCAATTTCCCGTCGACCCACATAAATATTTTTTTATATCTTTCTTAGTTATGAAAATAACTAATTCCGCTATGTGAATACAGAACAACATTTGTACAAAAAAATAGCTATGTGATTTTTTTAGCACATAACGAAATTAAATGCCTTGTTTTCGTTGCGTTAAATGCGTTGTCGATGGTGATGGCGATAATGTTGCACATGGCGATTTATTGTAGAGTGGATTACCCAACATTGACCCTAAAATCCGCTATGTATCATCTCTCGTGCTACGTTATTTTGGCAACAAACGCTATGTGTAAACTTTACACATGACGATTTTAAGTGAACCAAATTTAAGTCGCTATTTAGCAAAATTCAGTTTATAATAATTAATATTGTAAACATTTATGAAAAATACGGTTTATTTTCTCCATGAGCATCATGTAAAAACCATTGATATATTAGAAAAAAAATACAGGTGCAACAAATATATTACAAACAGGAAAATATTTTTTTTTGTCTCCTGGAAAGTAGCTTAAAAATACATGGCGATTTTTTTTTCGCACCGACGTTAATTAAGGTTTTTGATTTACAGAACAGTTCAGTTTTGGAGTAGGTTTGGAGGATTGGACAATGAATGCGGGTTGTTTCTTAAGGCTCCTCTTCACGTTGGGCCAACGCCAACGCCAACGAGGGACGCATTTATGCGTTAGAGGGAGCAAGTGATATTGCTATCTCATTCTACCGCATGGCTGCGTCCCTCGTTGGCGTTGGCGTTGGCCCAACGTGAAGAGGAGCCTTTATCTTTGTTACAGTACCTAGAACTACTCATGATACCTATCACATGATTGATGAAATGCAATGAATCCTACTCATATAATCTTTCTATTATGCATCTCACGACAATTACATAATTAACGACATCGCTCTTCGGTATCTGCATAACTTACCTACAGGCTAATCGAGTTTATGTTATTTGATATGTTTTCAATATGATACAGTCGATAACATCTTTACATAGGTAAATAATTTGTAAATTGTATTACTCATAAATAATGCTGTTGTTTCGTTAGAGACAGATAAAGAAAATCATTTTGTTACTAGCTATATAAACTGTTTTAAGTCTATGTTGAGTAAGCGATAAGCGTGTAACTAAGTTAGCTCCAATGGAACCCTGAAATCGTTTATTGTGTCCTGAAAAATTACCCCTCACACGCCGGTAGCATTTTCTTTGTGCCCACACTGAACTTGCGTTTCTAAAAATCCATTATTAAAGCAGGGCACACATAAAATGTCACAAATAGCCTTGTTCTCTTTATTTAATGTTCTATTTTACCTAGATAAGTCTACAATATTGATGTAAAACTTCGACCGAATTATGTCTAAATGTGTGATGTGTGAAATGACCTCTATATAGTCAGTGTCGATTGCTTAGCTAAAACACTTCAATAAATACGCACTTGGCGTTGTTTACTGTTTTTTTCCTGTAAACAATTTAACTTGTTTACTAACTGATAAAGACAGTAAACAAGCTTTATTGTGCTATTACAATCTCTGATGGCATTTTATTTGGCAGCATGATCACGATTTGTCTTATATTCGCATTTTAAACTAATTATTTTATTTCTGTATAATTACATAACTTTTACAAAAACAAGATAAACAAACACGAGTAAATTAATTAATTTCTACCAATTCGTCATAAACTTGTTAATAAGCTAACGGAAAAGCCGGTATCATAAATCTCTTCATTAATGCCGAGAAAACTTGGCGTCCATTGTTTTGATTGGACGTATAGCTGTAACGTCGAGTCACATCATTCGCGGAACTTCGCCCTTCGTGAAACTTCTAACAGATAATGATCACAACAGATTACTTGCGAAGGAGACAGGGCTACGGCTAACAAAGCTGTAGACGTGGCCACTGGTGGCCAGGTGGCCGGGAGCCGCTTATGGGCAAGTGCGTGATTGCGCTTGACACTCGTAATATCCGGTCGCTGTGCTGCCCGATGGTATCAATTTCAATTTGTTGCGGCTCTGCAACGGTTGCTACTCGTTCATTGTATGAATCGATTTCGCTCAGTTTCCTGCTGTGTATTGGACTAAATCTCAGAATTGCTGCTTGGAAGCTACAATTTTGAATACTTAAGTAAATTTTAAATAAAGCATTAGAGCCCGGCGGCATTGCTAGCATGAAACTGGAGAAAAAAGTAAAATTCCTTTTTGGAACATTTATATGGTTTTAAAGAGGGCCCACCATTATTTTTATTTTTTATTTAGTTATTATTTTTCTTATGTTTAGTATAAACTTGCAGTTTGCAGTACCTACTAGCGAACATGGGCGCAAATTTTGAAACTAGTTATTCACACTTTTACATATATATTTTTTTTAAAGTAACCAAGCTAATTTAAAAAACTTATTTAGCCGAACCAAAGTTATAAAATGAGAGACTTGCTTGATGAGAGTATTTCGTTAATTTTCTTATTTGTCGATAGGACATGCAAGACGTGGGAATAAGTCGTCTAATTGGATGAGAAAGGTCGCATCCTAATTGGCAACCATTGATTTGGAATCTTCTTAAGACTTGGTAAAGCCACCACTCGAATTGGTTCGTCATTGTTATTTTAGTTTAGTTACAAAAGTGGCATTCGATTGTATTTCCATTCGCTTGAAGTATTTCAAAAGTTAGATATGATGACATGAAATTAGGTAGATATAGAGAAAAGGTCGGTAATATTCCTAACTAGGAATTTCTGCTTCGTAAAACCCAGAAATCAAATCGAGCCAAGTTTCAAATATCGGAACCCAAATTTCGACCCTGCATTCCGGATAAGGATTTTCTGTTCAAACGGCGTGAAAATTAATCGATTAGCTATTCTCGTTCCGCTTCAAAAGGTAAAGTTGATCGTGACTCGCGGAGCCAGTCGCCTGCCGCTAAGCCCGGGGTGAAATTAATTACACTAGTAAAAAACTCACCAGACTGTACGTGGTACCTACATACAGCACGGGCAAATTTACTGGCTAGACCGATGAGTTTGTAATTTGGGATCTAAATTCGAATTCAGCTAACCTATTTGTAGCGTGAAAACCAATTTTGCAGATATTTGAAATGTTATTTCGATAACTTTTGGTATTAACGAACAGAAATTCCGTCGATCAATTGAATAATTCTTTTTCATAAAAGCTTTTGTTACTTTCTGAGCTAAATCAAGTAAGTAGTTATACCGATTTATTATACTAACTTAAATAATGGGTAAAATTACGAGTAATTATTTAAAATACCGGGTAGACGTTTTCCTAAAATAATATTGTTTATTTCTAAGACACAGATAGTTTCAAGTGGTATACTCAAATACATAATTTCTAAGGGTGTACGACTGTAATTTAATGACTACCTACTTATATTCTTAAAACACATATTTGTTAGCTGTGTAGTGTTTCAGAAAATTAACTCGCTAAGTTCAGCAAACAAGCTTTAATTAACGTAAATAAAGAGTGACAGCCACAAAGTAGACACCCAGTCTGCACGGAATAGTAGTTACCTAATGATAAAACAACAATATTTCGCTTAAAATATGTCTGGTGATATGTAGACCTACCAACTGTCGATTTGACATACATTTTAGGCCTTCATTTGATTTGTTAACCACGGACGTTTTGGAATGAAATTGGAGTTAGCATTTTAGAATTACTTACAAGTATTCAACCATATTTTTCTTGTTTCTGTTTGTAAGCAATAATCATTTAGGTATTCATTCACTGCGTTAAGGCTTGGAGTATGGTTTTTGCGTAGTCAAAAGAACGTATAATAAAATACGAACTTTTCAACTCCAGTATGTATTATTTCCAATTAAAATAATAAAATTGATGTATGATAAATTCAATTTCTATTGCATGACAAATATTTATTCGTTAAAATTTCACATCAAATAATAATAGCGTTTTCTGACACAATTATATTCAATAACTAATTTGAAAAATGTTCGAACTTGTTACTATTGAAATGTAGGTGTAGTGTAGGTAATTGAAAAACCAAATAAAAATATATTATTATCCATAGCTAAGGGAATATAAAAGAAAATAGACTATACATATGCAATTTAGACATATACCAACATTACCTACCAACCAACCAGACATGGTCTGTTTAGTTTGCAATATGAATAATTTTGATACCAATAAATAGACGGGCAACGGGCGAACGCCAACATGCCCAGCAATACGTGATCTCATTTATTCCTAGAAACGTCGAATTGATGCTCGAAACATTCAAGTTCTATCTTTGGAATTCAGACTTCATAATATGATGCATTTTGAGATGATACATTTTATTTTATCATTAGCTACATCCTGCAGACAGCGCGCTCTTACAATATATGCAAGTAGCTACGTGGTAAGGGTAGTAAACTCTTTATAATTATTTATTATGTATATACCTGAACCATTTATTGCGGGATGTTCACACAAAACTAGTAAACCCCACCAAAAAGCATCATGATCAGTCAAAATATTGAGCCGAAATTTTGTAGTGTTCTTTATTGAAATAAATGCGCATGGTTCGCTAAATTCGCTATTTCCTTGTTAAGCAGGACAAAGTTATAATTGTGGTGCAGTTAATCATCAGTTTCTAGCTCCAACTTAAGTACGTAACAAACTTTACAAAAGTTAGTAACTACTATTACGATTATTAAATATGTAGGTATGGCAATTGGTTCACATCGATCAGATGCCAACCAAACTTTGTGCTGTCTTAAAACAAACTTTCTACCTATCTGTATCTACATATAATCTGATATTTATGTTTATGATTTTCGGTGATTCCACATTTCCAATATTATTGATAATTAGACATAGGTATAAATAATATATATTTATTGATATTTAGAAAACCAAACAAAACAAAAGTAGTGGTTACGTAGTTAGGTACTGACATAACTATATATTACGTAGGTATGGGTTCATCCATTTATTTTGAGAAATACTCCCATTTTAAACTACTTTGTTAAATTAAATCTGTTCTGAAGCGCAATGGTCAGCCTCGCGGCCTGAGTTTGGTTTTATAATTAGCTACATTAATTACTTTTGTGGACTGTTCAAATAACACAAATGAATGGATTCAACACTACTGTACGGGAAAACGATAATTCAACAACGGGTTAAATGGCTTGATTGTATTTGCTTAAGTCATTATAATTATATTATGATATGATTTCCGATATGTAACTAATCAAATTATTTTTGTTACAGATTTACATTATCAGCCACGACCACCTGCTCCTGAGGGTAAGGACATACTATACTACATAAATAGTTAATTATTTTGTCTATTATTGATACCCAAGCAACCTAAAGATTCCAAAAATTCATCAGCGTTGCGAGTGGTTCGAAAAGTGGAATCTTGAACGTTGCGAAGGTTTTATGGCACGAGGGTTAAATCCCTCAAGCTCCCGAATAAAATACAAAATTTTGGAGGCGACGAAAATATTAACTGTAACACGCGAGGAAAAAAACTAATTGTTAAACATACAATAATATATACAGTGGTACTACTAAACGAAATTAATAACTAGCTTAAATCTAATTGTTGTTTGTTAAACATTACAAATCAAATTCAACTACTAGTCTAGTCGGTAGTGATCTTGCTTACGACGAGCGCCTGGGTTCGAGTCCCGGTAAGTGAATTTATTTTTGTGTCTATCACAACTATTTGTTCCTTAGTTATGGATGAATGTGCCTAAGTATGTATTTATCTACAAGAGTGTATCGTTGCAATCGTTGCCTATTAAGGGGCCCACAGATTAACAGTTCGAAGGACGATATCAGCCTGTCAGTTGTTCGGAGCTGTAAAATTTTGCGTTTAAACTGACAGGCTGATATCGTCTGGCGAGCTGGTAATCTGTGGGCCCCTTTAGGTACCCACCCATAAGCGTTGATTTGGCACTAGGTTAATCTGTAATCGTGTGTCCCCATAGATTTATTTATTCCATTGAATCAAACAACCAGTATACACTCAGATCAGATTTAAAATATGTTTACAGTACATATGGTGTTACTTTACCGCCCTAGTGCGGTAATTAGCACAATACGTGCCTATGTAGAAAATTTAAAGGGCTTATATGTACTGTAAAACGTTGTTCAATACACGTGCGAAAAGGTTACTCGCAACTCGCGTCGATGTAAAACACTCCCTTCGGTCGTGTTTCAATTTATCGCCACTCGTTGCGAATTTCGCACTTGTATCGTAATGTACTAATAACACACCTCTTTAAAATCTGAAACATCTCCATTTTCTTGTTTTATATTATATCCTTATATGTAGGAGTAGTAAAACACGGACCTTATCAGCGGTTCGCATGTGTGCGGTGCGGGTGACATGCCAACTCCGCCGGCGTCTTGAGCCAACAAAATTGCTTTGTCCTGAGTCTCGCAAGGACGCTCCTCGCATTACGTGGGCAAACTCCACGCCAAGAGTATTGTACACTTGTTGTATTATTTCTGGCTTATTACTTAGAACATTCGTCATCGCATGACTTTCGTTCACTATTAATCAAATGTTCCCAGTGTCAGTGCACTGTTGTCACGTAGGAGGCCATAAATCTAGGATATCAGGATGCAAATGTGTGTTATATAATTATTTTTCGATTAATATAGGTAGTTTTGTTTTTTCTATTGTTGTGTATATTTTTTCACACTGTTCTATTTTTGTTTACTTGCCGTGACCTCCGGTCAACTCAGTGATGAACAAATTCCTGTACCATGATGCAGCCATTTAAATGTGGTCGATGATGTCCTAGCTGCACAAGACGCTGGTGAGGCAACAATACTGGTGTTACTTGACTTCTCTCGCGCATTTGACACGATTGACACGACTTTACTTTTATCTAAATTAGCCTTCTATGGTTTTGACACACTGGCTCTGAAATGGTTTCATAGTTACCTTACTAATCGTACGCAGTATGTCAAAATTTGTCATGAGGATGGCACTGAGTTACTCTCAAGCACATTACCGGTCACTAGAGGTGTTCCACAGGGTTCGATTCTAGGACCTATCCTATTTAGTCTGTATAGTGCAGATGTAATTAGTAACATACAAAATTGTAAGTATCACATATACGCGGATGACACTCAATTATATATATCTTTCAAAGCAAGTGACACAAGCATAGCTGTAAATAAACTTAACGATGATTTATCCAGCATAGTCAACTGGTGTCACCAGAATAATTTACAGTTAAACTCCTCTAAATCTAAATTTATGCTGTTGGGTACAAAAAAACAGATTGAAATAGTTACAAGACATAACCCACAAATTACAATCAATGGATCTCATTTAGAGAGAGTTGTAGAGGCTCGTAATTTAGGTCTGTTAATGGATGAGTCTCTGAGATTTGAGAAACATATCTCGGAAACAATGCGCAACTGTTTTTATCGTCTCAAGGTTCTGTACAAAGTCCGTGAGTGTCTCTCCGTTGACATGCGCATTAAGTTATGTGAGGCGCTCATACTGTCAAAACTTAATTACGCAGATGTAGTCATCTGTGAACGCTTACTATATCGCACTAAGAAAATGCTGCAACGAATTCAAAATGCTTGTGCCCGTTTCTGCTTTCCCATCCCTCGACGTGCTCACGTCACTCCTTTTTTAAATCAATACAACCTAATGAATATGGCCTCCCGTAGATCTCTCCATTTTGCGACCTTACTTTTTGGAATTATAAAAAATAGAGAACCATCATACCTTTATGACAAAATAAACTTTTCCCAACGTGCTATGAGACACGCAACACGACTTACACACCGCACAACACACTGCACGGCTGCCTTCCGTGGCAGCTTCCGTTTTGCTGCCACAAAGTGCTGGAACGACTTGCCACCACCAGTACGAAATTGTTTATCAGTCGCCTCTTTTAAAGTAAAACTCCAGAACTTTCTGCTAGATAAACAAAAATTGTAGCACTTAGGCAACCGTGCCAACAAATAAACATCACACATACTCATACACACACACACACATACATACACATACGCGCCCGACAAAAGAAGATACATAGATATGTATAAAATCAATAGCCTTATAATTATTATTTATTCATTGTTGAATTCCTTTGTTTTGGTTCTGCCACCATATACCTAGTTTTAGTTTTAGCTTTAGTCTTTTACCAGGCCTCACTGAAAATCAGCGTCACGTTGTGTGTCCTAGGATACACAACGTGACAAAAAGCTGAGTGGGGACCTTTTGGCACAAATATTTATGTAATTGAATCTTAGTTTTGTGTTATTTCATCTTGTGTTATTAATTATTATTTGTGCTAATAAACATTTCTTATTCTTATTCTTATTCTTATTCTTATAAATATGGGTTCGTGGGCTCGAGTAACCCGACAGATTTTAACCCTTCTTTGCATGGTGATGGAAATTTCCATCATAACATTGTCCTATGAAATAAAGGTACTTTCGGAGGTGATTGATATTTATTTTTAAGACTGTCAACTTTCAACACTAATCCATTGACTGATTTTTTACATAAATTTACGCAGTATTTTAATTTATAAAAATTACAATTGTTTTAAGACGAAATGTCGGGAAAGTTGGGCCTTTCGGGGTTTGTAATTGTTTCATATTTAAAAACTTTATCATAGGTACATATATCACAAATAGTGTACTTTTCTGATGGTAAGATTTTTATTAAGTATCTCTTAATGAAAATTATATATTTACATAAATATAAATTAGCCTATTCAATTTCTAACACTGACTTCGCAGTCAAAATTGATGTTATATATTTTTTTTTTATTTTTCCCAGAATCAATAAACAATTACGTGACACATATATTCATTTCGGGCAAAAATAAGAAATCATGCAAAGAAGGGTTAAAGGTGCATTACTTGAACGCATTTAGGTACTAAAATGTAATACAAAGTTTTCTGAAATCGCTCTTATTTTAGAGATAATTATAATTCTTGTCAAAATTTATTTCTGTAATAAATCAGTGAAATACGCTTTTTATTTAAAAAATTATCTTAAAATTAAAAAATCTTAACTTATTCATTGTAATTTTTTTTCCGCCAAGATGAAAAAAGAAATAACGTGTTGTGTGCTGAAAATACACAAACACGCAATAACAAATTATTTTTTTTGCCAAATTTAACCGACAGTCATATATTTTTTGCTCCTTTTGACCTCAGGAATGCGTGGTTAAAATCTGTCAGCCACAGTACATTTAATATTATTTTGTGTTGAAAATTGATAATTATAAAACAGGTCCTAGACTTGTAAATTTATTTTTTAGTTACTTATTACATTACACGCACAATAGGTATTTACAATAAACAACCCAACTAGCAAATCTATGTGCTATAAAAGTTGAGAGCACGTTTTTATTTTCGCTTTTTGGTGCTATAAAAGGTGTAAAAACAGTCGAATAAAAGTCCTGTAAGCGTTTACTCAACGCGAAAAGGCGCACTTATACAGACTAAAAGTGTTATAAAAATCGAGTAAGCGCTGTATAAGAAGCAAATCAATGCTGCAAGAGTTGAGTAAAAGTGGATAAAAGCGCTTCTGGTGTTTTAATAGCAACGATAGTGCTTTTATTCGACTATTTGTTCTATAAACATTAGCAATTTACTATTACTCAGTGAAAGTGTTCTATAAAAGCAGCCGCACTGCTTTTTCTCAGCAAAAATGTTTCGTAAAAGTAGCCGAATTGCTTTTACTCGGCATTTTAAATGTGTAAGAGTGCAGTAAATGCTTTTATTCAACTAATATGTGCTAAAAACGATCTCAGGTAAGCGATTATATTACAATTATTTTATTATGTTTGAGGCCTAATCGTCTTCACGTGTCTAATAAAACAAAAAGGTACTTAAGTATTTTTTTACTGCTGTCATCCATGACATTTATTTTTACCGTGATTGTGTACATAAGTTTTTACTGTCTGTAAGTACACGTAATACAGTAAAACCTAGCGCGAAAAATACTTTATTGATAAAACCAAAGGCACTGGTTCATATATATTCATGGGCCGTCTATTTTCTTAAATTTCAATAAAAAAATATTAATTAAAATAAGTAAAAATTTGCTTACACGATCTAGTTTCTCTTATATCTCATTAATTCGACTATAAGTCGAGTAACTGCGTTTACTGCTACACTTATAGCACATGATGTCGCCATGTTTATGGATTTATAGTCCGGTGGCCGACTGCATGAAACCCTACCTGATAAAAAAATAGAAAAATCCTACTCTGTAGGGGTAGCTGACTTTTAGCAGCTTCAACTGCTCTTGGACGGCCGTGGCTTAACTTGGCAAATTTTGCGCAAGTGGCAAAAAAGTGGTACAAATATTCATCAAAAAACAAAAGTGGTCAGCTACATCCTGTGTTGGCTGGTTCCTGTGTCCGACCGAATTTGTGGTACCAAGTGAGCTACAATTTACCTCATCGAAAAATAGAATGTCACTTGTATGGTAGGATAGCTGCCATTGACATTTTTTTTAATGCGGACGGACTGCAAAAGCTGCCAGGCTAAGGTGAGACCGACCAAGACATACGTCAACAAATTTAATGTAGGTATTACAATCAGTTTTTTTCATTCTATTTTTCGATGAGGTAAATTGTAGCTGTCACGTTGTACCACAAATTCGGTAGGACACAGGAACCTGCCAACACAGGATGTAGCTGACCACTTTTGTTTTGCTGTCCTCAATTCTATTATACGATGGGGTTTTTTTTTTGATGAATTTTTGTGCCACTATTTTGCCATTTGCGCAAAATTTGCCAAATTAAGCCGCGGCCGACCAAGAGCAGTTGATGCTACTAAAAGTCAGCTACCCCTACAGAGTAGGATTTTTCTATTTTTTTATCAGGTAGGGTTTCATGCAGTTGGCCACCGGACTATATTGAAACGACAACATGGCTGACTTGTGCTGTTAATGTAGTTCAAAACTCTTTAAAAGTACTCTAAGCTGAATACATTTTGAATAAAACCTGTAAATACACTTCAGCTCCTATAACAGCGGTTTGAACCCCATTACCCGAATTACGATATAAGCGCGCTGTTACAGCAGCATTGTTGCCAAATGGTTATTGGATTGCTTTTAATAAGCTTTTATAGCAACAGAGAAGAGAATTGAGTAACAGTTGTATTAAAGCGCCTTATTCAGACAATTAGCTATTCTATAGCTGTTATATGATTTTAATAGAACAATTATGCGGAATAAAAGTGATTTAGTAGCGCTAACTCAGCATTTATTAAAAGGTGGAATAAAAGTGCTAAAAGATAGTGCTATAAACGTTTATACGACATGATTATAGCACTAATTAGCGAAAATTGCTAAATAGTCGAGTAAACCGCTATTATACGATATATTGGTGTTTCAACAACAGTAACTCGGCTGTTATACGATTACAGGCTGAGTAAATCAATTCTTATACGACTATTTTGCTAGTTGGGAATAATCATAATAATATTAGTAAAAATATTAATTGTTACATTAAGACAAGATAATTTATATTGTGTATTTATGTAAATATGTATATTACTTTAATTTTAGAACGTACACTGGAATATAAATGAAAGAGCCTTGGCCTGGGATCTTTATTGAATCTAATAAGCGCTCATATGGAGCCAGCTCTTATCTTTCGGAATGTTCGGCCCGTATTAAGTAGGAAGTTATATTTAGATAATTTAAACAGCCCGCTCGGTCCTGGAAAAGCGCGGCGGTGAATTTCCTAATTTTCTTCCCTTCGCGGAGCATCCGCCATCATTTTTATCTCCCCTCCTGTCTCCATTTATCTCAGTCTTCTCTTCGCGATGCGCTCTAACATTTTATTTGTCTCCTACAAAATTGTTATTTCCTACTGCTTTCTTTTCTTGAAGCGGATTCGTCTTCGGCCTTTAAATAAAAATCAAGGAAATGAGTTCGCGGCTGAATCCTGACGCTTGACCTCTTTTTCAGCGAAGACAAATGTAATAATAAACACAATTTGTCGCCTTCTTTGCCGTTGCGGGTGGTTAATGTTTCGCATCAAGGAATTTGTAAGGAAATATCAGAAACACGATGGTTTTGGCTTTTGATCAAAATTGCGTTATTTATTTCACAAGCCTAGATAGCCTAGATACCAGATATTTTAGGTGTTTCCTCTCATGTACCTACACTAAGATACCAAACATAAGTACAGTTAATACAATCAATGTTCACTTGATACAATCAAAGAAAACCTGTCATTTTATATGAGCCTTCATATACGTACAAAGTTTTCAAGCGTTTTCATTTCATTTTAATTGCTCTCTGTTCAATTTATTTTATATCGTATTTTGCAATTAGATGAGTGATATGTTCACACAGCAGCCGCCGTTCAAATATTGTCATTTCAAGTGTTCCAAAGGCATTCAATATCGAATTTGTGTTCAGCCCTATAAGTAATTTCGTTTCTTCGGGCGGAAAGTTTTATTTAGAGTGTTTCTGATTGCCTGTATTGAATAACTCAAAACGACTGGAACTTTTATGTATTATACGAACCCTTCTTTACTTATCCCGTATGATCCGATTGGATTTGATGGAGGTGAGCTTGTTGCTATAACACGTAGGCCCTTTTCTTTTTATAGATTGTTATTGACTCTGATGCCGCTATCTGGTCTCAATCCTGTTTTTTAATAGTTAAAGTCAAGTGTAACACTTTTGTATGTCTATCTAGTTTATTATTCTCTAACATCATCTTTAGCGTCCGAAATATATGGAGTTTAAAGTAATTACAAACTATTACTCTAATTATTGGGTCGAGTAATATTGTCGATTGTTATTTGTTTGGCAATGTCCATTCCGGAGCTAATTGCCTGACACAAATGGCTCCGGATCGAACATACATTACGACCGCGGCCTTATTGTGTAACTCCGATCGAAATGTGATTGTATTTTCATTATTCACTAGATTTTGTACTATTTCAAATTTCTAGATTAAAATAACTTAAAAAACTCACAAACTATAAATAAATCAAGTAAATTCACCTGGAAAAACCTACATTATAAATCGAGTCAGTTACGTAAAAAGGCTTCGTTTGCGTCTTCGGATACCACTTGTAACTTTGAATTGAGAAGAAAATTGTGAATTAACTTTTGCCAAACCGCTGTGTGACTTCACGCCCGACAATCTGCCTGGAATTTTAACTAGACGATCGGGATCGGTACTCCCCGAAGCCCAAGTTAACACAATGCCGAAGCCAAAGCGGATTTTCGAATCATATTTTAGACCTTCTTAATAATTTAGTCACGGTCCGCAGTCCCCAGGTAGAAAATTGGAAATTGTGTCACTCTTTAGATCTCGCAAAATTAGGCACGAGCACGTCTATCAAACATTTTGTATAGAATTTGTACCTAAGTTTATGTTGACGTTTTTGTTATTTTATTATACTTCATTGCGGGGACATTGAATTGATTTATTTGAAAACAGTGGGAATATATGCGAACGTACAGAAAAAAATTCATTATATCGCGGTAGACCCGTTTGTGTAATTAAATATGTGTAAAAAGTAACTATTGAAAAAAATTATTTCATTATATCGCGGTAGACCCGTTTGTGTAATCAAATATGTGTACAAAACGAGTGTTATAGTTACTTTTTACCATTATTAATTATATGACTGTGCATGTTTACGGATATAATTAGTATTGTTATCAAAAATGGGAAGTCATAGTGTTTTCCTATAATATTTGATTGATTCCCATTAAAACGTAATAAATCGAGCAAAAAGTGTAACATATAAACTTGACGGTGTTTTTTTTATTTCGTGAAAATGTCGATGTCACCCGCATCGATTTATGTTTATTTATTGGCACCTGTACGAATATTTTTTATCAATTGATAATAAATATGGTGGAATACACGACACAAACATATCAACATACATTGTGTATGCATAGACTGCTAATATCTTAACCCATCCCGCAGTCGAGAAATAAGAAACGCTGCACGTGCATCTTTAACAAGTGAAATTTGCAAAGTGTTACATTGATAGATTTCGATTCATGTAAATTATAATAATGATGAAAAATGATAATGGCTCTATTTTTATTACCTGGGATTTTGATTATATAGGGCTAATACATGTTAGGAGTTCTTATTAAATAGACGGAATTATAAATTACGACTTATCACACACAAACAGTTCGTAATCTAGCTACCTACATATTATTATGTCCACCTTAGTGTTAATTTGTGGGAAAGACTAATGATAGCCACGGCACAGCTGTCTGACCTTAATTAAGTTGCTTGGAATGCTAAAAGGTAATCATACTAATCGATACTTGATTTTCCAGAAGCGTGCGAGAAAACTTTTTGTCGCTGGGGTGCGGAATGCGTGTCGCTCGGCGACGGGCGGGCCCACTGCGCGTGCCCGGTCAGCTGTCCGTCCGCGCCCGCCGCCGTGTGTTCCACTGCTGGCCGCACGTACCGCAACCATTGCTACTTGCGCAAGGAGGCATGCGAGCGCAGACTGAACTTGCGCGTCAAGCATGACGGCGAATGTGGTATGTTTAGTCAAAAAAATATTAGAAAATATCTATATCTCTATATGTCTATCGTGTTCTTTTTTTTTGATGCATGGCTTTTACTGTTTGGCGTCACCAGGGGCCAGTTACAGTTTATTTTATGAATGGAGTCAGTTCAGGCCGCGGCGCTGCCAAGAAGAAAATAGAGGGAAAGAGATAGATAGAAGTAAAAGATTTGAGAATAGGGAAGAGAAGTTTACAATTTTTTAAATAGTGATGCTATATAAACTTAATGAATAGTGTTGTGGTGAGCTTCTATTTGACAATTTAAGGAACCATATCGTGTTCAGGGATGCTTCAGGCATATGGAGGTCACTTCACACAGACTCCCCCAAGAACACACTACTCGCAAGTTTGATGACAATACAGTGCTAGTAGTATGTTAATTACCAGTATTGTACAGGTACTAAGGAGTTCATAAGTTTTAGAAAGTATTGCGTAGACATAGGTAGTACGGTCAGGTAAATATTAATAAATGAAATTCGCTAAAGCGTATTGGTAGTTAGAATCCAATATTTATTTTATATTTTTGGCTTTAGACTGAGATAGACTGGGATAAAAAAATATAACGTTACATTGTTATACATTTAGTTCAGTAAATTTTGTACCTACTTAAAAAATGAGATAAACCTGGCCATAGAACACAACGCTTAGTAATTTATTTCTTAATTTAGTATACAGCATTACAGCTATACTTACGTCAATGTGCTGTACAATCAAACAGTAATTAAATATTTGCTATTAAGTTTAGTATTTTTATTAATTAAAATACTTAGCTAAGTAGACGTGACAATAACGCTAACATTACGCAGTGTAGATTTTTGGGTTTATCCACAAATAAGTCGCAGGGGTACACTACATAATTCCGAAATATTTTATGCCGAATTTTAAAATATCGAATTTTATTATTCCGATTTATAAATGCTCGACCCATCAAAATTCCGATTGTCGTAATTACCGAACGATGAAAATCACGAAGTTTTATATTTCCGAATAGTAAAACCGACGATTTTTTAAATTCCGAACCACATAATTCCGAATATAACAATTCCGATAGGGAGAAACACCAAATTTAACATTTACGATTTTTGATATCACGAATTCCGAATTGTCATAATTCCGAAATTTTGAATTCCGATTTGACGTGATTCCTATTTTTTAAATTCCGAATAACGATATTCCGAATTTGTTGTTAATGAATAAAGGTACCTACGTTTCTACGGGGGGCAGCAGTTCTAACGTAACCTAAACCTACTTTTTTAAAAACAGTTATTTACTGTAGGGGTCGCAGTTCTAACCTAACCTATACCTACTTTTCTGTAAGCAGTAGGTTTCTAGGGGAGGGAGGGTCGCAGTTCTAACCTAACCTACCCCTACTTTTCTAGTAGCAGTTGGTTTCTGTAAAGGTCGCAGTTCTAACCTAACCTAACCCATTTTTCTAGTAGCCGTTGGCTTCTGTGAAGGTCGCAGTTCTAACCTAACCTAAACCACTTTTCTAGTAGCAGCTGGTTTCTGTAAAGGTCGCAGTTCTAACCCAACCTAACCCACTTTTCTAGTAGCAGTTGGTTTCTGTGAAGGTCGCAGCTCTAACCTCACCTAACCCACTTTTCGAGTAGAAGTTAGTTTCTGTAAAGATCGCAGTTCTAACCTAACCCACTTTTCTAGTAGCAGTTGGTTTCTGTGAAGGTCGCAGTTCTAACCTAACCTAACCCACTTCGCTAGTAGCAATTGGTTTCTGTAAAGGTCGGAGTTCTAACCTAACCTACTTTTCTAGTAGCAGTTGGCTTCTGTGAAGGTCGCAGTTCTAACCTAACCTAACCCACTTTTCTAGTAGCAGTTGGTTTCTGTAAAGGTCGCAGTTCTAACCCAACCTAACCCACTTTTCTAGTAGCAGTTGGTTTCTGTGAAGGTCGCAGCTCTAACCTCACCTAACCCACTTTTCGAGTAGAAGTTGGTTTCTGTAAAGATCGCAGTTCTAACCTAACACACTTTTCTAATAGCAGTTGGTTTCTGTGAAGGTCGCAGTTCTAACCTAACCTAACCCACTTCGCTAGTAGCAGTTGGTTTCTGTAAAGGTCGCAGTTCTAACCTAACCTACTTTTCTAGTAGCAGTAGGCTTCTGTGAAGGTCGCAGTTCTAACCTAACCTAACCCACTTTTCTAGTAGCAGTTGGTTTCTGTAAAGGACGCAGTTCTAACCTAACCCACTTTTCTGGTAGCAGTTGGTTTCTGTGAAGGTCGCAGTTCTAACCTAACCTAACCCATTTTTCTAGTAGGAGTTGGTTTCTGTGAAGGTCGCAGTTCTAACCTAACTTAACCCACTTTTCTAGTAGCAGTTGGTTTCCGTAAAGGTCGTAGTTCTAACCTAAGCCACTTTTCTAGTAGCAGTTGGCTTCTGTGAAGGTTGCAGTTCTATCCTAACCCACTTTTCTAGTAGCAGTTGGTTTCTGTAAAGGTAGCAGTTCTAGCATGTCTGCATGATTTAAATGCATTTTTTTTGCAGATCAATTTTAAAAACGGATGACCATTTAATTACGTCCATTTTGAAAATCCCGAATTTCATTATTCCGAGTTTACAAAAGATCGAATTTCTGAATTCCGAATTATTTTATTTCCGATCGGTCAATGATTTTTCGGAATTGACCAATTCGGAAAAAAATAATTCGGATTTTTTAAAAATCGGAACTTTAAGCTTTCGTTCATATGACAATCGGATTTTAAGTATTCGGAAATAGCGCAGTCGTGATTTTCTTCTTTCGTGGTTTTCAAAGTCGTGATTTCGATATTTTGGACGTATAAAAAAATCGTGATTTGAAAATCGAGGTTATGAAAGTCGGAAAACATATTTCGGAATATTTGGGTGTTCCCAAGTCGCAGACTGGATAATAATACGGAATTATTAAATTATGTAATTTGGTATGGTATTTACTTCTACTATACCTTTATTACATCCATCCTCCGGTCTTATCCCGTGTTTATTTGGGGTCGGCTCTTCTTATCGCTTTTCGCTAGCTTGATCTGATTTGGGTCGTGATAAGGTCTAATTTTAGAGTTTAAAGGTCGTTATATTAATAACCATTAATTAAATGCCAGAAGCCTTCTCGGATTAGTCTCTTTTCTATATGAATTGAATGGGCGTTTAAAAAGGTTAAAATTTCAAATTTTGTTAGGAATACAGACAAAAACGTGGTTTTCAAATTAAAGATTACCTTTCTAACTTTCTAAGAAAAAAAAAGAGTAACAGGCCTATTCGGATTTCGAGATAATCATAAGATCTTGAGACGATTTAGAGATCAACTAGATCTACATTATATATCGACTAGATGTGACTTGGATATCTAAGTCATAACTTGTCGAAATCGTTCAAGAGGACCTCCAGAATCGCGGAAACGTCAAATTTGACATATCTATCTTACAAATATCTTTAAATTATCCGTATCGTAACTTGTTGAAGTCTAGTAGAAATCTAAATCATTTTCCGAATCGAGCCGTAAGCGTCCGTAGACCGCAAGTTGATGGAGTGCTGCGAATTTATTTTCAATGCTACGGCGTAGCGACGTGTTTCTAGCTCACTCGGCTGGCGCGCTCTCCGTGTAGCTCAGTTATTAATAACACATTATTTTTAACAGAGGCCGGAGACCCCTGCGTGGGCGTCACCTGCCCTACGGGCTCTAGATGTGCAGTCAACTTTGGGCAAGCCGAGTGCCGATGTCCCCGCAGTTGCCAGAGAAGGAAGACTGTTTGTGGCACTGATGGCAAGGAATACCCCTCCACTTGCCACTTGGACAAGCAAGCGTGCGACAATCAACTCAACATCACTATTAAATACCATGGGAAATGCGGTAAGACTCATTATCTTATTTCCCTAATTAGTAAATCTTAAGTGAGATTGATTCAATTCAATTCAATTCATTTAATCATTGCTTTGTGTGTACAAGAAGATCTTATGATTATTGTATAATTATTTTAATCATTGCTTTGTGTGTACAAAAAGATCTTATGATTATTGTATAACTATGTTTCAACACAACCCTATAAGGGCACTGCAATAAAATTACAAACTAATCAACTACTTAACCTAAGTTACCGGTAAGTATCAGGATCAAAATACACTTATGGCAAACATTGATGAAACCTTGATTCGCTGTGATCAATGCGAAGCACCTTCAAATATTAAACTCGAGACACAATAAAATAAAAACTCTTTGTTTCTACTTGTACCAATATAATAAGTAGCGAGATGCACTGATTTTCGCTCTTATAAATGCTCCAGATTTTGGTGTCCATTACCGCCATGTTTTTATATTATACTTATAAATGAGTTCAAAGAGTTTATTAATTTGTTGTACAAATGAAATATGGTAAAGGTAGGTTGTAGGCAATTGCCTATATTGCCCATTGCAAACGGCATTCGGAGTTATGATTGGATTGGATGCCCTCTGTAATGCATATTGGTTTTAGCTATAGAAACGAATCTATTGGAAAAAGGGTATTTTTGGTTTTAAATTCAATTTATTTGGGATGCCAAGGAACACTTGCTATTGCTTGCTCATATTAATATTTTTATTAAAATGTGTCCGGTACCGTAAAAGCAGGTAACTTTAGTCCGCAACTTACAACTATGATCCAAATTCAAGTTTCAGTAAAATATGTATAATTTATTTTTCAAAATATGTTGAGTATATATATGTAATATATAAAGAGCATTACTGTACCTTAGCTCCAAAATCAATATTAACGTTAAAAACTGGACCATAGTTGTATTAAGAACTATATTAGTTACCTGATTTATGGTACTAGAGCTTCATTAGGTGCTAGAGAATCATTTCAAGCTAAAAATATTATGGAAGCTATTTTAATTGTCCAATTTATGCCTACTATTATGAGGCTTTGAGCATACGATATTCGCAGTAAATTTAAAGCTTGATTCACGGTAAGTAATTTACGGTTCAATTTTTGCGGTAAACCGAATCAGGGCGGGAGGTAAATTGTTTGAATTTTCATTCACCTCGTAATAAATCAAATTACGGCAATGTTACGACGAACTTCTGGATTCTTGTTCTTGAGCAATATATTTAACAAGCATGTAAATATACATTGTCCGCTATTCGTAGTAAACTTAATTGTCTCGGCATCTCGAAGTGAATATTATTATTATGATAATTTTGAACGCCGAGTGGTTCAGTTATCGATTCTATACTTACATTAATTCATTCATTCAAAAGGAAGTGATCATAAGCAATGTCACGTCTCCATTAATTTTGGACAGTCAGAATAGCCTCTATAAACATTCTACAGATGAACAAATATATTACTGGTCAGGCTTTACGTAGTTTGGATCTGAATTAAGTTTTAGGTATATCACATCTATTTTAGTATGATTTGTAATTTGTAACACAAGCAGTTTAATTTATACTTTCTTATCAATCACACATACCAAAATATTCCATGAGTGAGAGTTTAACTCCAAAGTATACATTATGAATAAAATAATCATTAAAATAGAACAAAAGATCCAACGATTCGTATCATTATCATTCTTCTGCTACAAATTAAGTTTCAAGAAACAATGTTCTAAACAAACAGTAACACAAACCTGGCTCATTTTAATGAGCAAAATTAATTATTACGAATGAGGAAAATTACGTTAATGGGTGCCGCGGCTTGAAAAGAATTCGTGAACGGTCAGCTTTATTAAAATAGGGGTAACAATGTGCGGTCAATACTTCATGCCTCGTGGGAGATGACGCGGCATGTGGGAATGAAATCAGGACGGGTAAGAATGGAGTTCATGGCTTACCAACTAGAAATAGTATGTGCTTGCGATTTAAAAATATCAACAAAAATAACTTTCAATGAACAACATGTGCTAGTATTATATTGAAGATGAAACTGAGTTCATCCGGCCACAGATTAGTTTACAAAGTATTGACCGTAAGTTTTTGTGTTGGCTGCGTTATGCGGAGGTAGTCATAAAGGAGGGAGACACGACACGACACGCCTTGTTGCTCGTCCTTTATTGAAGGAAGATTCTTGCGTGATGTCTATAACGTAAATTTTCGGGTTTCGTCGTCATGTTAACTTTTTGTTCTTTACAAACAATGGATAATTAATTTACTTAAAGGATAAATTAACATTAAAAAATAGGTAAATATTTTCCCTAAAATGCTCGTAAATATCCGCATTTAATCTGTATCGAACGCGGGGTGGGCCCATTTTTTTTTTAGTTTATAAAGTTTAAAACACATTCATTGCTACTAAGTGCTACGGGTTACGCTCGAAGCGCGTCGCCACGTTTTCGCCGTATGGAACGCGTAGTCGCTACGAACAGTGTACTCGACTGTCGGGTTCTTGGCCCTGAATGAGTTAAACACTAAAGTATACATTTGGCATAAGTACGCACAAATCGCCACCACCACCAACCAATACACGTAACCACATGTTATTTTTTAGTGTATTCCGTCGTGATTGTACTACAATATAGACACGACAAAACTGCAAAACGAATAAAAAAGTGTGTGTGTGAAATGCAGTGGTGCAGTTTTTTTTTCTCCTTAATAATTTTAAATTACAAAACACTACGTAGTTTTTGCATAATTAATTTCGAAGAAACAATTACACTGAGTTAGCGTTTTTCTTTCAGCGTGAATAGACCAATTAACATTCTTACTAATGAATTTCACTTTAATCAAGAAATTGAAAAATGTTTGAATTTTTCTTTCGCCTTAATACAGCTAAGTGTAAGACGGAAATTAAAAAAGACATCGAATACAAATTCATATTTCTTAGAGCAACAGCAAGATGCTTTCAAATTTCCTTGGTGTTCTTTATTATATTAGTACCTAATTTAATATCTTATTTTCTCAACAACCTACAATCGCCAACCCTTTTCAGAGACCTTGTCCCAGAGCATTCGATCTGAACTAAATTTGTTCAAGACCGAATGCCCGCACATTCCGACGTCCTTTGTGAGGTTCTGTTTACTTTACTAGCTCGCTTTTGTGCTTTTATTCAATTACGTCTTGTTTCGGCTCGAACTCTGCCTCCCTTCTGGATATAGACCCCTTTCCCTTTTTGACCCGTGTTGTCATACGGATTTTTTACGTTTCATGGTTAGTGCGTCAGAGCTTCTACTAAAGGTATTTGAAGATATATTGACCAGTCTTGGTCAAAACGCATATTTTTTATATCGTTTCGTTGTAACAAGATTAAAGCAAAGCTACCCCTTCTTAGTTTCCAGCTAAGTGAAATAATTTTGCTTAGTAGAAGAGTAACTTGAAGTTTATTATAGTGAACTTGAAAATTTATTTAGGCGCAGCATTGAAATAAACTTGCTGTAATATATTACTATAATGATGCATATCTGTTATTACATAGAAATTCCATTGCGGTTTTTCAATGTCGTTCAAAATATGAAAATACTCATTTCAGCTTAATGTGACATCGCGTTAGTAGTGCGTGAACTAAGAGGATTGTAGTAAGTTATTATGCATAGGTACGATTGCATAGGTACCTACTATAACACATTTAGTGCTAGGGCGAGCTACGTTCTACGAGTGTAGCCGACAACACGAGAAAAACCGTACGTAGCGAAAAGCTCCTACAAACAGAGAACCCGCCTTGCGTTTGAGTTTAATATTATCTATTAAATATGTTGTCCAGTTATACAAGTATTTTTAATGTAATATTTTGTTGCAGATCCGTGCGCTGAGCACGAGTGCGCGGACGGCGGTATTTGCCAACTGAACGAGGCCCGCGCGCCTGTCTGCCGATGCGGCCCGCCCTGCGACCTGATTGCCAGATCAGGGTCGGCAGTGTGCGGGTCCGACTACAAAGACTACCCTAGTGAATGCGCGCTCAGGCGGGAGTCGTGTCGCATACGGCAGCAACTTACGATTGCCTACAGAGGAAAATGTGCTTCCGGTATGTCGAATTTCTCTTATACAAGAACTACGCAAGGGATACTTCTTGATCGATTGATAGCGGATCGGTAATTTCCCGTTATTTCTTTCGTTGTAACATCGTCCCCTTGTGTATCGTTTTTCGATAGGTTGTTGTTTTTGTGCGTATCGATGACACTTGAGAAGAGTAGAGAGGTATCGATACATAAATGCAATCGATAGTAACGTACCTAGTAGAAAAAATGATGTGTACCTACGAATTTTTTGCGAGAACATATTCAGTAAATAGTCATTCTAAATAAAACCTGATGTGTTGAGGATTATCCTAAATTTGAAACAAGCTTAAACAAAAAATATTTTAAATGTTAGGTACTTGAGCTTTTTAATGTTCCGTCTCTGTCCGCTCGGTGCGCATAGCTTTTACACAAAAAAAATGCTTTCACTCTAACGTAGATACTACATATGTACCTACAAGAACTATAAAACTTACGTTTATGTCGTTTTGGCTACGGAACCCAAAAACGCCATTAATTCTGTCTATATATTGTGATCGTATCGTATGAAATCGACACTACACTGAACATGGCCCGACATCCCCTTGGCCGCTTTTTTGTAAAGTGGGTGGCAAGATCATGAAGCGATAGCATTTCAAACTGTTTTATATAGTAGGTGAAAGTACGTGAATAATATAGCCATCTTATTGAGCGCTCGAAGTCAACTTAGTTTATTTGCCCCAAATAATTATTAATTTTAATTACTTTCAATTATTTCACAAGAATCTTAAACAAAATTGTAAGTGAAACCGTAACAACTTTTAATTTAAAAATAAGAAAGATCTAAATCTCAAAGTCATTAATTAATTTATTAAGAAGAACTTTCTTCACCAACAAAGTAAATTCATGACTTTCCAAGCCTTTGAATTCTAGTCTACGTTAAACGACCAAGAAAGTAATAGAGATCCTGAATAATAAAAGCTGGTTTATAACAGCTGTCAGTTCAAATATAAGAGTTGACTGTCACAAAAAAGAGTCTTACAATAAAGACTTTTAAAACTTTTATTCGTTGCGTCCTACTCAAATAAGAATCACTAACTGATGTTTTGTTCGTAAATTAATTATTTTAATCCCACAGCGACCTCAACTCACCGAAAAAGCGGTCAATAAAATCACTAACAAGCAAGCTACACGCTAGCAAGTCCAATCAACTCAGTAGCCTAATGTCATACTCATTCACGCTATTTAGTGGTTAGGTAAATACCCTGATATTATATTTTTTCGTTAATAATAGTTTTTTTTAGCTCAACACCCATGCGACTCGGTAAAATGCGGTGTCCGCGAACATTGCTCCCTGGACTCGCGGGGCGTCGCCGTTTGCGGCTGTGGTCCGGAATGCGAAGCCATCGTGCGACCGGTGTGCGGGACTGACGGCCGGACGTACGACAGCCCCTGCCTGCTGGACCGGACGGCTTGTCGTGACAACAGAGATGTCAGGACTGCTTATATGGGAGCATGTGGTAAGTGTCATGATAGTAATTTATGTACAAATGAACAGGCATCGCAAATTTTGTAGCGCATAAAGGAATTTTTAAAATGCATTCCTAGAGAGATGATCAATTAAAATTCATATTACTGTTAAGTTTTAACTGTAACAAATCAAATAAATTTCGCTGAATCTGGATATAAATATATACCCACAGATCCCATTAACGCAGCAATGCTACACTGCGAATGCTACAATTTTTTTGCGATTTCTGATGATTGTTAATAACATCCTTCTACTTTTCATTTAGTAACATATTAGTGGAAAATTAGCATATACAAATAAGCATATACAAGTAAGCTGTTACCGTACCTACCCTAAATACGCATGCAACACTAAAATTATACTATAAACCGCTGAGCATAAGTCGACAGAACCATGATTTCAGCACGCCCTGCACTTCTTTATGAACATAATTTGTATATAAGATAATTGTGTATGTACAAAATATGTAGATAAATGTACGACAATGTATAGTAGTGAAACTTAACAATAGCGCCCCTCATAGGTGAGGCGAACCCATGCGCCCGTACAACATGTCCATGGGGCGGCGCGTGCGTCTCCCGCGGAGGCGCAGCGCAGTGCGCATGTCCTGTCTGCGACGCGACGCTTGCGCCGATCTGCGCGTCCGACCACAACACTCACGGTAGCGAGTGCAAGATGAGAATGCACGCCTGCCAAGAGGGCATCCAGGAGGGGAAACTAAGAGTTCTCTATAATGGAACTTGCCGTATGTATCATTCATATTTTTATTCAATATTTATACGCGTTTATTCATTGACGTAACGTGAGTGTCTTGAACAGTCATTGACAAATACGTTTAGTTTATGCAGCCAGGTGTTAGTCATTATAACACAGTCGAAGTTTACCTCGACGCTGGAGTTTATTTTGCAGGAGTTTAGCCAACCAGTCTAATATTCAACTGACGTATCTTGCTCATCATCAGCCTACTCTTGTCCACTGCTGGACATAGGCCTCTCCTATTGCATGCCATTGAGCACGATTTGCGGCAACTCTGATCCAGCTCTTGCCAGCCGCCTTGCGAAGGTCATCGCTCCATCTAGTCTGAGGGCGTCCTACGCTACGTTTGCCGATGCGCGGTCTCCACTCGAGAACTCGTCTACCCCAAGTATCTTGCTCAGTTCCGTTTATTTACCTCTACATAAATTTGAAGACAGTTTTGACGTTTAGGTAGGTATAATACGGTCGGTTAATTCCTTATTTGTTATGTGTGTTTAATGTTGGAATCTAGGTTTCTATTTGCTATCAAGATTATGGAGAGAAACGCTTTATAAATATAGTTTGTATTAATCCGTCAACCTTTATTCGAGTCACGTAGCCGCACCAGTAATCCGGAGGTAAATCTTAATACATGGAGATATTAAAAATTCCCTCCGAAGAGAAATTGTCCAACTTCTAATTTCCTGCGATGAAAATCTTTCCCTCTTAGAAAATCGTCAATCAAAAGGCGCTCGAGATTCCTTTGTCGTAAGCTACTTTAACAAAGAAATGTTGTTTCAATATTTCGTATTCCTTCTTTAAGATACCAGTAGGTAGGTATAAGTAAGTTACTGTAATTGAAAGGATGTTTTACCGTAAAGGAAGTCAAGAACTGATTTATATCTTTTTCAACTTATATAATTTAAAGAAAAATATTTTTTCACCTCAGCAGCTCGAACAAGGGTACTTTGCTTCTTAAAAACAGTGAGCAAAATGCGATTTTGCTCACTGAGTCATTTTGTCTCACTCAGTGAGCAAAATCGCATTTTGCTCACTGAGTGGGACAAAGTGACATTCAAGTGACCTTTATAGTCAAATGTCATTTCAACATGCGGGGTCTAATACAAGTTCGATATACTTGGGTTCTATTATCTCTGTCCCTCTAGGTATGTTCTCACTGCTTAGGGTGAAAAATTTTGTGTACTACACGGTCTACACGAGATCAAAGTTATTTACATCTCGTGCGCTTTTGAATCCCTTACTACGCTCAAGATTCTAAATTAGATTCACGAGCGTAGCGAGTATTAGTAGAGTATTATAGAATCTTTCGCTTGCACGGGACTCAAAATAAGCACTCGAAGAAATATCAAACTTTGATCTCTTGTTGTACAAATAACTATTGTTCCACTTATTCCTAAGTTTGTTTGCACATTTATAGTTGGTTTTTTAGCATTAGAAAAAAGGTAAACAATCTTGATGTATCGTTTAATTGAAAAGCACGTTTTAAAAATAAGTCACGGCAAATATGTAACAATTATGAATCTGGTACAATCATTTATATTCTTCTGCTTTCATAAGTAATACATAGTTACTGATTTAAAAAAAAGCATTTTTCAATTAAAAGACATGTCAAGATCGCTTACCTTCTTTCTAATGCTAAAAAAACGAACTATAGCGTTTGCTCTGACGCATGAAAACATCGGTCATTTATTCTGTTTACCGAGGGGCTGTAATTAATTGCACGGAATCTATCGTTTACATAACGAGCTGAAATGTCAATTAAACGGATTAAAACAGCTCCAATGATAAATTGAACCAGACATGGATTGATGAACGCCGAATAAGGATTAATTTTATTATTCAGAAGCACCAGATTATTAAATATTGAAACGTTATTTGAAATGAAGATTTTTTTCGCAGAAACGGTATTCATAAAATCGTCCTGAAATGTTTGATTTGCCAAATTAAAGGAACATCTGTAATAAATGAAATCTTGTCCTATTTTTACGACTTATATACTAAATACAACGTTATAAACCCGTTTATTTATTATTTTTTCTTTTCGTCGTTACAAGTACAATCTATTAAGATTTTTTATTTAAAAATAATTTTCGTCTGGCTCTCGTTACAATCAATAAAACTTTTTTTTTGCATTTCAGTGATATTGATGAAGATTCTTTAGAGCTAGATCGCAACCATGGTGATTTAATAAGTACCTAATCACTTAACGATGTTATTGCAGCTATGGAATGAAAATACGCCGTTTAAATCAACCCGGTTGAAAGTTATCAAATTCTCGTTTGCAAAACAAACGGCGCGATTCGGGAAATGAATTAGAGATTAACAAGATACGATATAGTAAAGATACCTTTGGTGGAACGTCACATGTTCCACGGAAAAAGGTACCTTATGGTGGTTGGCGCTTACGCTATTATTAACGCCGCTCCAATATTATTTCGGCGCTATGCGAAGTAAGCGCCAGCCGCCAAAAGGTACCTTTTTCCGTGGAACATGTGACGTTCCACCAAAGGTATCTACCAAAGGTAAAGGACGTTACATATCTTTACTATATCGTATCTAGTTAATCTCTAATTCATTTCCCGAATCGAGCCGAAAGTCATTGAGTGCTTCGATTCCTATTTATACAGTGTATAAATTCAATACAGGCGAATATTGAAACGGTGGTTACCATTTAGGATTTTAGCATTTTACCCTAGAAGTATATTGGGAATTGAAATTTTGCTACCTACAATGAAAATTTGAACCATACAAAATAATTCGGCGCGCAATGTAATGCAACACACAAGTTACGAGATACGAGCTTTTTGAAGTAACTGTCAAAGCTCGTATCTCGTAATATCATGTCTCGTAATGTTTGCAGTAAGTAATTTGGTGCTCGGTAAATTTTCAAAAATCAATTACAGGGGCATAATTAAGTGTATGTCTTTTGTACGCTATATCTGGTTTAATTTATTGTCCGTATTGGATTTACACACTATAGTTCAGTCAAATGCAGTCAGTAAGCGTCAAAAAAAATAGGTGTTTCTTTTTTGTGTTATTATTACTGTAGCAGAGACTCGAATTCGAGAAATATAAATTTATTTGTGATGTTACTACTTAGAGTGTGTCAGATACTTTTTGCGAATTGTTTTATTCCCTACTTATGCAGCCAATTGGAACTCTTGTTTAACTTTGTCCAGAAACTTGCGCCGATATGGTGTGTCAGGGCGGTGGCGACTGTGTCCTGAACGAAAACACCGGCCGTCCCGAATGCCGATGCAACCACAATTGCACCGAGACGCAGGTAATTAATAATACTTACCAATGGATAAATTGTCATGGGAATCCGCGGGACACATGCCCGAACTGGCAACAGGTTGTGTAAATCAATTAAATGTTCCATTCTGAAATAAATGTTTACATTGTTTTAACTGAATAGATAATTTTACGGGCGGATTTTATGTAAAAACTAAACTGTTACATTGTATTTTTTTTTACTTGGACGGCGTAGGTACTTAGTGTAATCTAAAACTGTCGAAGATCGGCAAAACTGTCTTAAATATTTTTTTCTCAAAAATTTGCTGGTATAGTGAAGTTTAAAACATAATAAAAAGGTTTTTTTTACTTGTTATCGCTTCGACTCAATGGCATGATGTACTCGTATCGTACCTACGAAAAAAAGAGGAGCAGTAAAGTTTCCCTGTATTATATTATATATATGTATATGCGAACAATTGTCGCTCGTCGCTCATTATCTTTCAAAAGACAACCCGTAGTACATATACTTATAACATGTTCGAAGCAATACAATTTATTGTTCTGCTTGTAAATGTGACTATAGAATGAACGATTGGCTCAGTCATAAACTGTTGGTAGGACACAAGCCTGGTATGCGGAACCGATGGCCAGACGTACCTATCGCAATGCGAATTGGACTCAACGGCGTGCCGTGAACAAACCAATCTGCGGGTTGCTTACAAAGGCGATTGTGGTAAGTCCTGCTATTTTATTTTCTAACATGACTAAAATACAATAGACCTATAAAATATATTGTATACTTACCAAGATTTTATTTGTGGCTTTGCTTGTGTTAAGCTAGGATTCCACCAGTGTGCGGCACTGTGCGGCACAAACATTTTTGTACTGAATATGCTTGTTCCACATACTGGTGGAATCTCATTTTAAAACTGGCAAGGAAGGTGTCCGGCCTCCGGCTTATCGCCGACCACCAAAAACCTACTATTACCCACCTTATACCCGCAATTAAAATTTAAATATGTCTCTGTATCAATGATTTATGCGTCCGAAATGTTGAATAAAAAATGGTTATAGTTTTAAGCAACCCTAAATTCAATTTGACTCGAAGACTTACTCAATTTCAAACAAAACGACCGGTTGATCCCTTTAAAACCATTATCGTCTGACAACCTATCCGTTGATATTTACGTGAATCGCTTTCGGTGCGTGAAACAAACGATTTGCTCGCATTGCTTGTGACAGTTTATAGACGTTATCATTTTGTTGGCTGTACAATAAGTCTGGCTACATTACTGTATTTATTTATCCAGAACCGCCTAAAGCTAAACGGGCTGATAAGGCTGTGTGACATTTTAAACCTCATATTGATGAAACATTCCGAAACCATGCTATTGACAATGGTAAATAGGCATTTCATTATTATGACGACTGCAATAATTATATTTATTGTGTTGATGTACGAAGAGCGTCTAATTAGGTACATTGCTACATTTATTTTTGATTGGCATAACACTAAGCGTGCGATAAAAGCATTGGACCATTACAATTCTCGTTAATATCGAATCAAGATGTGCTCGTATAATATACCTATCATATTATTAATTACCTGTATTGTAGTCAGTAGATTTAAGTAAGTAATTATCGCATTTGTGAGTTTATCCAGAGGGGCTAAGCTAAAGGAACTGTTCAAGGGCTTTTCGACATCATAACCCTCATTGGAGAAAGTTTTGTTTGATTGATTTATGCGCTTGACTAAGAAAATTTCAATATTTTGAGTACTTACATATATAGAGATTTTTTACATCCTGGTTCCCCATTTCTCTATCTTCAGAAAGACTTCTTTCTTTATTCCTAATATTATTTTATGCTATTTTTTTATTTAATTTTAGAATAGTTTCGGTAGATCGGAAAGTAACTAAATAAATTGTGCCCTGTTTTGAAATTGTGAGAGTTATTTCTTAACTAGCTCAAATACTTTGCATCAATAAAGTAGCAGGAATTAGAGTCAAATACTTTACTAAATTAAAATAAATTGTTCAAGTCTTGATTTGGTTGAAAATAATTGGATTCAATGTACGTAAGCTAAATACCTACTAGGTACACTCCTGTTCTAATGCTCCCTGGATTCTAATTTTCGGTGTCCCGAGACGTTACTAAATTTAATTTTAGGTTGCTATAGAAATACGACCTCCATTTTTTTAATTGCTTCTGGTAAGCTCATAATGACTTTCATAAATAAAAGCTTGCCTGTAAAAAAGGGTTTGAGTAGCTAATTTTGGCCTTTTTAACGAGCTTCCTTTTCGTGTAATGCCTGTCGAACACAAGATTTTCCCAATCTCAATGGGCACTTTTAAAAAATCCCTCCGTTCCCGTTAATCACATAAGCGGGAAAAACCTATTTGAGTTTTTTCTGTTAGGAGTAAACAAAAATAAAAACAATGTTAAACCAAACCGCCGTTATTTTGGAACGACAACATTGTTGGCTTTAGTTTTTTACGTTGATTCTATTATTTTCCTGAAGGTTATAATCATACCCCGGATTTTTGGGTGCGGGAATAATTTCGTGTATTTATAACTTTACATATTATAGTTTACATATTGTAAAATAGTTACCAAACTATGAGTTAAAAATAGGTATTAAGCTCCAACTGTGCTTATTAATATAGAAATGTTAAAATAGTTTTTGTTTGACACAGTTTTTACCTATGTTTTGGGAAGCGTAAAATAATCCCGCAACCAGAAAGCCGGGGTATGGTTATAATTACAATTAGGCCGTACGATTAACTGATTTGACTGATCAATCTTAAATCTATGATAGAAACTAGCGACCCGCCCCGGCTTCACACGCGTTAACGAATCATACACCTACACCTTCCTCAAGAACCACTCTATTGATAGGAGAAAACCGCATGAAAATCCGTTCAGTCGTTTTTGAGTTTATCGCGAACAAACATACAAACACACAAACAGGCAGACGCGGCGGGGGGCTTTGTTTTATAAGGTGTAGTGGTATACAAATTTAATTAGTATGGTTATACTAAACTGAAACTGACAATATAATTAAACAAATTAAATGTTTGTAAACCACTCTAAATAATCACGATTGGCTCAATCTAATTACGGACTATGACCACAAACATACTCCCCAATTATGGATACTGCACCATTAACGTCTAAATGCTTATAGGTACGAGTACAACACAAAATCACACGGACAAATTACTGTTGCAACACTTGTAACTCGGTAAACAATTGGTGTATATCTTCATCAAATTATATTATTTTAAACTCTTTTTACGCTTCCGTAGGAACAAGAATCTTATTGCTAACCATCCGATGTCCGTCTGTCAGTCTGTCTGTCCGTTTACGTCTGTCAATAGTTTGCGAGTTTTATATCGGCCTAATGAGGAAGGCAACTGTAAAACATTGTCAACGATGAACCTTAAAAAACCGGGCAAGTGCGAGTCGGACTCGCGCACGAAGGGTTCCGTACCATAATGCAAAAAACGGCAAAAAAAACGGTCACCCATCCAAGTACTAACCCCGCCCGACGTTGCTTAACTTCGGTCAAAAATCACGTTTTTTGTATGGGAGCCCCACTTAAATCTTAATTTTATTCTGTTTTTAGTATTTGTTGTTAAAGCGGCAACAGAAATACATCAACTGTGAAAATTTCAACTGTCTAGCTATCACGGTTCGTGAGATACAGCCTGGTGACAGACGGACGGACGGACGGACAGCGGAGTCTTAGTAATAGGGTCCCGTTTTACCCTTTGAGTACGGAACCCTAAAAAAATGATAAATTTTTGATGTGGGAAGTGGAAAGTAGTTTATAAATCTTATATAAGGAAAAGTCTTCTGGTTGTATATTATAGTTTCTGTACTAAGTTGCTCTTAAAGACCATCTATCTGTCTTTCTCTTTTTTATATATCTACAATTTAGCTTTCATCGGCCTTTTAGGTTCCCACTGTACCCAGTAAGTTAAAGTCACTTTCACGCAAAAAGTAAAAAGGACACCTGAAGAGCAATAGTTATTTGTACAACAAGAGATCAAAGTTTGATATTTCTGCGAGTGCTTATTTTGAGTCACGTGCAAGCGAAAGATTCTATAATAGATTCACGAGCGTAGCGAGTGAATCTAATTTAGAATCTTGAGCGTAGTAAGGGACTCAAAAGCGCACGAGATGTAAATAACTTTGATCTCGTGTAGTACACAAAATTTTTCACACCTTAGCAGTGAGAACATACCTATTAAACAACTTGAAAAATGTAATCCTTCTTCGTTTCTTAATACCTATGCACTCATGTTTTCTTAAGATATACAAACAATTAAGTTTAATTACCGCAATCTAACACAAAAACAAAACGTAATAATAAATTTCAGTAAAATAATATGGAAATAAAGAAACATCAACTGACACTTCAACCAACAATTTTTTTGTAATAAAAGAACTTTGTAAGATACGGTCCGAATTGCGGATACGTACTATTTGTCAACTATAGTAGAAATTCTTAAAAGTAAAATAATTAATTTTGCGTGATAATCTGTGTATTTTTTGAGTTCATTATTTTAATTGTACAATAAAATACCTAAAATATAGTATTTTTATCAAATCTTAAACTTTATTTTAATTAAATAATTATTTAGAATTCATACTCGTACGGAGCTCATACGTGGTTTGGAACGATGCGTTCTGAAGTTTTTCGGGGGTCTATTATAAACAGTCAATATACCGTTGAATGTCGTTTGAACTTTTTTTCGTCTGTTTCTTTTTGCTAACAGTGTGAAAGGGACAGAGATAATAGAACCCAAGTATTTCGAACTTGTATTAGACCCCGCATGTTGAAATGACATTTGACTATAAAGGTCACTTGAATGTCATTTTGTCTCACTCAGTGAGCAAAATCGCATTTTGCTCACTATTTTTAAGAAGCAAAGTACCCTTGTTCGAGCTGCTGAGGTGAAAAAAGACTAAATCAGATACATCTTCAAGGAGAATTTGAATGAAACCTTTTTTAGCTAGGTATTTTATAGAGCTCACTCGGTTTTACTTTACTAGGGGGATTAAAGATCGATACCGGATTAAAGTTCTCCATCGCTTCGTATGTCCGAAACGAAGCCAACTTAACGACATCACCTTTGTGGCATGTATCCTTTAAATTATTTGAAAACAACGCTTACGTATAACATTAGTAAATAATGTACATAGAATCAACGGACATAAATATTTTGAACGCACTCGCACAATCCGTGGGTATATTTTTCTCCAAGCAAACAGAAGCGTACTTTAAATATCTGGTAAAATATCGCTTTCATTTTCTCCTCGAGTATTAATCGGCTGCTTTCTCAAGACTTTCATTTTGCGGGAAGTGGTAAACAATCGTTATTAAATTTGCACGGATGTCTTCCCTTGCTGCTATGCTCTAGAAAGAGAAGAGTTGTTTGTTCTTCGAGATAGAATGAGTAGAATAATATGCTAAAAATTGCCAGACTAAATAGATTGCCTCCAGTCGTACCGTCCGCAAACTTTTAGACGACAAGGAATTTAAGTCGTAATATCCCGGCAACGCAAGCGTTGTAAAATCTTTTATTATTATGACGGTGTACTTAACGTCGGACAAAACCTTTGATATCTTGTTTGTATGATAAATGTTTCGTCTTAAGTTTTGTTAAGTCGGTTAAAAGGGATTATCATTGGTACCAAGGTATCATCCATGGTTTTGTAAGTAGGTACCCAAACCGTATTAATAAACAGTTAATGTAGAGACTCATAGTCAAAACTCTCCTTTTTTACAATAACCAGCAGTGAGTAGCGGCCCGGTTCGAACTTTAAGATACGTCAGTTAATAGATCTAGAAACGATATGTATTAGATATGTCAGTGGCAAATGTGACGTTTCTTCAAACAAAAACGTCACTTTTGACACTGACACAACTAATCCATATCGTTTCTAGATCTATTAATTGACGTATCTTAAAGTTCGAATCGGGTAGTAGTTTGTATTATGATTTTAAGGGTTCAGAGTGTAACCTCCGAGTATTACGGAGCCCTAATAATCTACTGAAATTTGATCCGATGGGCAGTCCATTTTTATGTAGGTATTTATATTTTAGCCACTACATTTTTATTGTTTTTTTTAATAGCTTTATGCGAGAACGTTCAATGCTCGTTTGGAGCCCGTTGTGCCGCGGGCGAGTGCGTCTGCCCCAGCGACTGCACCGGCGCGGCGCGCGAGCCGGTCTGCGGGAGCAACATGCAGACCTACTACAACGAGTGTGAACTCCAAAAAGCCGCATGCCAGCTGTCACCCGCCAACACTCTTCACGTTATTTTCTATGGAGACTGCAAAGATAGGCTTGCGGTTGTACCGCCCATTGCAATGAGTACGTATTTACCACACATTCATAATTTTTCTGCCGCATCTTCATGAACTTTCTGTGAGGAATGGGAATATATTTTAACTAAAATTAGTATGATCCAATTTTCTAAAAGCTGACGGGTTGGCACAGTCAAAATATTTACCATAGACCGTCATCAACTCGGTTGTTAGCAGTAATTCCAATAAAGCGACCCATCCTCGATCAATTAACTAACTTTCCGCTTTATCGCTCGACTAACACGCAAATATTTGGGTGGGTAGCTACGACCGCGGTGACCACGACCGAGGCGGACGAAGGGTCGACGGATTCCTCGGGTGCGACCGATCAGTTCGGCACAGCGGATCCGTCGGCTTGCCGCGATATCCGCTGCGACTTCGGCGCCAGCTGCGAGATCGGCGCTGACCAGTACCCCCGCTGCTCCTGCCTCTTTGAATGCCCGCCAGACGACGAATACTTCCCGGTCTGCGCTTCCGACTTCAGACTTTATCCCAGTATGTGTGCAATGCGAAAAGAGGGCTGCCAAAAACAACTCGAGCTAAGGCTGCGACCACTTGATTTATGCAAAGGTTTGTATCTGCATGTTTAACAACAAACTTGAAACTCGTATAGAAACTAATTTCGTTTCGGTTAAATCTATTCTAAGTAAATTAACAGCCTGTTTAACTAAAGCTTGCTTTACAGGCATGGAGGTCCGGCCTTGCGGTAACAGTAAGGCGATGGTCGAGCCGACCACGGGACTTGAGATAGATTGCGGTAACGGTCCGCACCGACAAGATTGTCCGGTCGGCAGCTACTGCCATATTACCCTAACTGCAGCAAGGTGTTGCCCGAAAAGTAAGCATAAGTTTGTTTAAAACTGTGACACAGAACATTTAAACAACAAAATGGATTCGAAAGAATGTTCGGATATTGTCTCTTACAGTACAGTAAAAACCACTTTAGTTCAAGCATCTTATGTATCATACTTATTAAAAATAATAAGCACTTTCATTGCATAGGTTCGAATAACCAAACACAATCAGTATACATTATACTATATGTTAGCTATTTTGCAACAAATGTTCATTTTAGACACTATTTTCACATAGAAACTTGTATTTATTGCTTTTCTGCATTTATATCTAGTGATTTGTCAGGGAATAAATACTTACGGCACCGGCGATGCGAGTAAATAGGGTACAATCACGCTAGCTGTTACCGCTTTGTACCTTTGCCCCGACTTATACATTTATGTGTTTTATTTGTTGACACCGCAAACACATGCGAGCTATTTGAGTTATTTTCATGACTTTATACAGACGACACGAAGCAGTATGAAGATAAGAAGGGGGGTTGCTCGGAAAGCGGGTTCGGGTGTTGCTCGGATGGCGTGACGGCGGCGGCGGGTCCTAACGAGGAGGGGTGTCCGATAACTGGCTCTAGTTGCGGCTGCAACCGGCTCGGATCGGTGTCAGATCGGTGCGACGAGAGCGGGCAGTGTGCGTGCCGGCCGGGAGTGGGCGGGCTGAAATGCGACCGCTGCGAGCCCGGCTACTGGGGGCTGCCGAGGATCGGCTCAGGACACACGGGATGTATACGTACGTATGCTCCATCAAATTAAATGAAACGGTTTAGACTCGAATCCCTCTCTTGTGGTTTTTCGTTTGCCCTATAGGTACCGGACATTGTTTTGGGCTGCCACAAAATACTGTTTAATACTCGATAAGTACTGTTTTTGTTTATATCCTACTTAATATTATAAATCCACACATATCAGCTCTGTCTATTCGTCTGTCTATCTGTTACCTTCTTACCCTTAAACCGCTGAACCTATTTACATGAAACTAGGTATGGAGATAGTATGAGGTCCGGGGAAGGACATAGGATAGTTTTTATCAATCATCATCATTATTTCACGCAGACAAAGAAGCAGGCAGAAGCTAAGGGGATAAATGCATAAAATAGGTAATAAGAAACTTTTAGTTGAAATTTTGTTTATAATGTATCGTAATATCTCCATCAAAAGTGAAATCTGCTTGGTATTAGTCCCGGCGCAACTTTTGAGAAATAAATCATCAACGACTTGAGTAACTGTCGAACTAAGTAAGTTACAAAATATAAAGAAACTGAATACATAGCAATTTAGTCTGTTTTGACGTGATAACGTTTTATAAATTGATGATCGCTGGTAGCATGCACGAAAAAGTGTCACGTTGTGGACAAATCTCCATGGTAACGTTGTAGACTGATAACGTTACGTAATGTAATGGTAATGTTTTCTTATGACGTTATCACGCAAAATTATCGTCCGTAAACCGACTTCACAGACTACCATATTTTTTTTGTGCATATTTTAAATAAACAGTATTAAAATTAAAATTAAAATAACGCTGCGTTCATGATTATTACTTTCTTTAGTGCACTAGTACTTAACTAGCATGTAGGCATTTTTTCTTAATACCTTCATACAACTAGACCTACCTTTTCTTAAGGTACCTAAATAAAAGTCCCTAACGAAGTAACTGAAGTCAGCCTTGTATTAAATTCTTAAAAGTGATCCGGGCCCCTATTAGAACTTAATACTGAAGTTAATAATTTACTATTCTATAATTAATTAAAACAACTGAAGTAGTACGACTCCTTTACTCAAAAATAGGTCCCCACTGGCAGAAAGCCTTTCTTGGCATGCGTGTAGCACGTGTTTAGTATAGAGTAAATAAAAGGAATAGAAGTGATGAAGTGTTTTTTTTTTAAGTTTCCTCAGTAACGGCGGCGAAAGCATGAAGTTACTAACTGATAATTTGCAGTTACGTTTATATAGTGATCAGTTACATGAGTAGACGAAATTCCTATGAATACTATGGCAGTATACCATTATAATTATTGCTTTAGCATGTGGCTGCTCTGCTTTTGGGTCCGTGCGTGAGGACTGCGAGCAGATGACAGGACGCTGCGTGTGCCGCGCCGGCGTGCAGGGCCAGAAGTGCACCGTCTGCGCCGACCATCGCCGGCGTTTGGGACCCAACGGCTGTGCTGACCGTGAGTTTAGATACTTTATTCAGTTTTTAATAATAAACATTGTATTGTTTATTTAAGATTTCGATTTAATTAGACTCAAGTATGATTTCAATTAGCTAATACTTTGTATTCTCGCGCAGCGGAAAGCGGCGGCGTAGCGCAGTCTTGCGCGGAACTGTCGTGCTATTTCGGCGCGGTGTGCACCGAGCGCACGGGCGGCGCGCTCTGCGAGTGCACTGCGGCGCCTTGTCCTGACAGCGATAATAATATGCTCGTAAGTGCTGTGAACACAAAACACTACTCTTTGCCTATAACCTAGTTAGTTAATCTTCTCTCGTAAGATGAATAGTGTTTTCTTTAGGTATATCTTCCTAGTCTTCCTACTTTACCTTCGACAGGAAAGTAACTTTAGGTTTTCTCACGTTGTTAGTTGATGTTGGCGATAATTGAGTCTATTTATGTCCCGACCTCCTTTGTGGGTTAAGTTGCTTAGTAATTATTTATATGGTCCAACTGCTAAGTTATAAATTACTATACTGAACGTCATAGTTCAGACATTAAGACTGACTCAAAAAAAATATCGTAATCCTGATTGGATTAGGTACCTACACTAAGCTGAAACTCATGAACATTTCGTGTGAAAATTGGATTCATTAAAACTTGTTACCTTCCTTACAATGAACATTTTGACATAAATGTTACGATAGAAACGTATTTGGCTGCTCTCCAGAAAACTCGCACATACGTAGTTCGTGTTGCTGGACTGGGGGCAGTCGATTTAAGAGAGCATTATGGAAAAATTGATATGTATGTACTTCAATTTGTAAAAAAAATCCTCCTAAATCCACAGGTAGTTTGCGAGTAAACAATTTGCGAAAACTTTTAAAAATCTGAAATGTAGGTAACTTGTTCATTTGCCACTTATTATCGGGGTAGGTATGTGAAGTGGTTATTTACGAACTTCTAAAGCGCTCGTTAAACAGCTCACGTAAACGCTGTTAAAACTTTATAACGTAGCGAATTATTTGAAGCAAATTTAATACCGAGTCAACCAACAGGTATGCGGCAGCGACGGCAAAACTTATGAATCAGAGTGTCACCTGAAGTTGCAAGCGTGTCGCACGCAAGAAGACATTGTAGTACAAGCGTTCGGGCCGTGCAAGCTGTCTGAGGTGGCTGGCACGGCGGGCCCGCTGAGGCCGTCCTCGCCGATACAGTTCACGCAACAAGACGACGGCGCCGCCTCCAAGTCCACCAGGCACCTGCTTAACCCTGACAAGTACAACAAGTACGATTGGCCGAAAAAAGAAACACCCAGCGACTTCGACGGGAGCCCCATGGGACAAAAGTTTAAGGGTGAGTTTTTTATTTGGTATTGGAACCCATATGAATGATGTATTTATTGGTACCTATGTCTCCATTTGACATCGCACGCTGCAAATAGCAGCGTCGTATTGTTACAAGAAAACAGTAACCACAACGAGGCGTACGATGTCAACAGGAGACCCAGGCCTTGTTGTTGCTATTTTATGTATGTAATGATACTTTTTGTGTGTATCGCTATTTCACGTTATGATTGCTCTGAGCCTCCATTCCGCTGCCTTTACAATTTTAATTACGCGTGAGTTGAAGCGACATTCAATTTATATAAGAATAAGTAAAATAACTGAGGTTATAAATATAACCTCAGTTCAGTTCAGTAAAATTTCCGGGTGATTATTATTTTATCTTTAAATAGTCGTGGTAAATGTTGTTAGAGAAAAAAAAATACCAACGCGCCTAGCTAAATAATTACTGTGTAGGCAAAGAGAATAGATAGTATAGAGGGGTCCTGTCATAGTAAATTTTGTAGTCACAGTAAATTTACTGCCATCTATCGACACACGACTAAAACTCAAAATGAAAACGTATAAAACTATCAAAAAAATTAATATATATAGATAAATGATTTTATTATTTTTATATCATTTTGACCCATGTTCATTCACTAATACCTATGTGTTTAAACTGTTAAATATGAAACGGTGTCGTCACGCTATCTAGCCGACCATAGGCCAAAGGTGTTGCGCCATCTGTCCGAGAATGACTTTTTCTTGACTTCCGAGGCACGTTTTTTCCTTAGACTTTATTCATCTTATACGGAGTTACATATGTCTTTGGTGTAGGTAATATTTAATTATCACCTCGAACATTCAGCTTAATCGTTATTAGGTATTAAATTGTGATAGGCTTCCATTCTTTCGAAGTTATTTTCATTTTGTTCATATCATAATTGTTATTTTCATATTTTCGAGCATGCCACAGTTATCGAAAGTACCTTAATGGATGTAATTTTGTCGCCGTTCTGATTAATATTAGTAGTTTAATATACCTAATTGCTAAATGCCAACACACAAAGGAAACAATTATACGAGTACGTGATGTCCTATTTAAGCACTGAAACATGTGATGTATTATTTAAAGTTAAAGTAATTTTCTCATTAAAAGATTAATTTGTGGAATACTTGCCAGAAGTAATTAACGTTTATTAGATTTTATGTGTGTAGGTATATCAATCAATCAGGAAATAAATTTCGTAGCATGTATTTTGACAAATTATTAAAATTATTATAAAAATAGTATTTTTTCAATTAGCATGGGTACTGTGACAGCTGCATCTCAATATATATTTTGTGTTTTAAGATGATAAATTGTATAGAGATGACAGCTTTCACCATACCCAAGCTATGTGAAAAATACTATAGCCCTTTTAATTTATTCTGCAGCGATTCAAACGCACGAATGTATCGCGACACCGACAGTAGGTATTTATGTTAAGAATATTATCGCTACTGCATTAAGACTGAAACGTAACTTATGCTGCAAAAACGCGCAGTGAGTAAAGCCACTTAGCATGTGTGGCATTCTTAATTTATAAAACTGAATCGGGATATAATCGCGTACACTTACGTTTATTATTTGGCCTGACGTTTCGAACTTGACATTACGTCCGCGGTCACAGGCAAACTGCCTTTTGAGTGAAAATCGTGTGGTCTTCTTGTTAAGTAGTACCACGTACGTACGCCCAGCCGCATAATTTCATGGCCACTTATGAATGAATTCATTAATAATGTGTCCATGCAATTTTGCAGCTTGCTGTACATAATAGATCCGTAGGAAAGCCAACGAGATTCTACAAAGCCAGTCAGCTTTTCGGCCATAATATTTAATCTGGCTGAATTGATACCTAATACCCGTATAAATGAATTTAAACTCCTTAGTTTACAATATTAAAACTTTTAACTGGGAATTGGAATGGTCTAGTGCTGCCAAGTTACAACGCGTGATAACGAAGACCTCGTTAGGGCACAAGCTTTACTCAACTTCGGACTAAAACTCGACCTGCTACTATTGATGTTGAAGGTTTTCCAAATCCCACGTCTCATTTACGAAAGGTTGCTTTATTGTCCGTTAATGTATGACTGAAATGTTACTTATTAGAAGGAGAAGATATTTGAGTAATATTATTTGCAATGCAATAGGGTGGAAATTCAATAAGATTTCGAGAAGACAATTATGTTTCAAAACTATAATCAATCATATATCAGTGTCAATGTTCAAAGGTACAACCTACAAATTGTTAAATCAAAATAAATACACATACAAGAGTTTAACTTCTTACAACATGAGATCACGTCTAATACGGAGCGGTACGAGTAGTAATAACAATATATTTATTTACTTGACCAGGTATAATAAAATGTTAAATGTTCGTGGAAACAAGCTTCATATTCTATTAACCCACTCATCATTGGATATCAGAACCAAAAGGCAACATTAAATTGAATGTTAGGTGCACAAACAGCGACCACGGCTACGGTGGGCGCGGTGGGCGCGCTGCTGGGCGACCTGTGCTCCGAGGACGGCGACTGCGCCGCGCTGCCCGGCGCTCGCTGCGCCCGGAGCGCGTGCGTGTGCCGCGCCGGCTACCAGCCTGCGCAACATCGAAAGGGGTGTGTCGGTGAGTCATGTTCAATGTTATATAAAAAGCGACAACGGCCACGATCGGCGCGCTGCTTGGTGACCTGTGAATTGCCACATCATACTGGTCATTCCGTCGGGTCAAGCAAGCCCCTTACCTACCTTTATTATAATAAGTCGCCAATCACCCTAGTACCTAAATAGGTATTTCAGAAAAAGTATTTACATCAATACACTGATTATTTCCAGTTCTTCCCTAGCTATTGTCGCACTATTAACACTAACGTTCACTATACAGGTTCAAGAATCTTTATTCTCATAAGAAAGTATACAAACTTCACTTAAATGAGAGATTCACATTAAGTATACTATTAGGGTTTTGACTGCATGCACACACACATTGTACCTATTAGGTAGTATAGGTTTCTTACTTTACTTCTCCCTATTCTTTTTTAACACTTAAGGGAAAACCTATGTCTGGTCATAATGAATAAAGATCTGGATATTGTGACCAGTAAGTACATTATCGAATTTCTTCGAGAAATAACTTTGTTAATAATTAGTCTGCCAAATTACAGACGTCGAGTCAAAATACTTTTAACTACTCAACTTAATATGAACAACACAGGTCAATAATTTATAATTATATTTTGTTTAATATTACCGGGATAAATTCCATTCAAATATAATGTTGCATTTTAACTTAAAGTACCAAATAGCTGAATGTAAACAATTGCGCATATTTAATGCAGTTTTTGCAGTATTACCTAAAATAAACCTTTCTCATAAAATGCATAGGAACTCTTTAAAATACACACTTCATTAAAAAATACCTTCCTACAAAGGAAGGCAACTACGAAAAACAATGGGAAAATAAAAATATATAGAAGTAACGAGTTTTATTACTTGTTGTTGCTCTGCTGGAAACTATATTATTGTGTTGCTTTTTAAGCGAAACATTTTGTACTTTAAGCGTGCTAGGAATTTTATTGTTTTGAATAAAAATTCCCGTATACGAAGCCAATTACGTGCGAACTATAATACATAGCTCTCTGACGCGTTCGTTCCATTTTCACATCCGCTCAAGCCTCGCTTGGTCCCGAAATGAACTCGCTCTTAGTAACCGCATGCTCGCTTTAGATCAGCTATGACAAAGTTAAATGAAATGCCGCGACGTGATACAGGGAATTTAACTTTTCATGAATACTTATGCCTGTAAAGTTGTGGTACTGGTGCTCGACGCGGTCCCAGGACATGTCATCTTGAAACTTAAGTCATTGTTAATAGAGGTGACAGCAGGGTGTCATCTATTGGGCATTAGCATGTCGAACACTAGTACCACCACCTTACTTACCTACCTTTATTTTCGAAGCTATTTTCAGAGGAGGACTTTTATCTTTTGTAGAATTATAAGATCAATTTACTTAAAAACTATTGTAAAATTAATGTATAATATAAATATGTACCTACTAGATACATTCAAGTAAGTTATTTAACACGATAGTTTGGACTTGAACTATAGAAATAATTGTATCGCACAACATTCGTGACGTAAATGCTAATAATATGAACGGTAGCCCGGTGATATCTAATCTAAGTTATCGAGGTCGGTAAGATCAATGTTTTATTCCAGAGCAAATGACTCAAGAGACGACCGAGGAATACAGCGCGTGCCTATCAGATCCGTGCTATAACTTAGGTAGCTGCGTCGACCTGCCAGGATCGACTTACGCTTGCGTCTGCACCGGACTTTATACTGGAATGAACTGCGAATATCTTATAAAAGATAGCCTGACACCTTACATAGAGACACCATTCTTTGATGGCTCTTCTTTCATCCGCCTTAAACCTTTGAAGGCGTACCACAAGCTGAATATCGATATCGAATTTAAGGCTTTCACTGAAAATGGCGTCATATTGTACAATCAGCAGAAATACGATGGATCGGGCGATTTTGTTTCTCTCGCCTTGGTAAATGGATATATAGAGTTCAGGTAAGTTTAGTAAAACGTGATTGATGTTTTATTTGTTTTGTAACTAATATTTTACAGATGCAGGAAGTAACTCTGTGTTATTTTATCATCAGGTACAATCTTGGTAACGGAGCATTAGTCCTGACTTCTTTGGAAAAGATTACATTGAACGAGTATCACAAAGTATCTGCAAAAAGATATCATCGAGATGGCATATTATCTGTTGACGATATGGAAGACGTTGTAGGACAATCTAGCGGACATCTAAAGGCTCTGGACTTAGCCGATGACGCTTACGTGGGCAACGTACCTTCTAACTACTCCAAGTATGTTTATTGTCTCAATTTATTAGGTACTTAGGCTTTGTTCAGCCAAAGGAATTCCTTTTATTATCCTTCGATATCTTTTATAAAAACCAATAACGCGGTATTAACATATAACAAATATCTTTGCAGGATTTTCGATAATATCGGCACACGGAGTGGTTTTATCGGGTGCGTGAAATACTTAAGAATAATACGTCATCAAGTGACAAAGAAATTGGGAAGGCCGGACCCATTAGTCGTGTCTATGGAGAATGTTCGAGAGTGCCAATCTAATCCGTGTATGAGTATGCCGTGCAAGAACGGGGCCACGTGTAGATCTATAGAGGGATCGGCAACGGAATATACTTGTATCTGCCCTATCGAATTTCAAGGAGCCAATTGTGACGAGAGATTAGATCCATGTGAATCGAATCCCTGCGGATATGATGAGGGGCTATTGTGCGACATCGGACCCGTCGGCGGCCATGTGTGTCGCTGTTTGTTTGGAGGAGAAATTGGCTCCAACGGAAATACTTGCAATAACGGTATTTTTACAATAATTCTATTCATTCCGATACCTAAGTATGTACATGAAAATACACTTTTCACATTTAGCCGTTTTGACATTATATAACGCTTAAGAATTGTTTATTTCAAGATAAACTTTTTAAGATTAGGGTCGAAATCCTTAAGGGTTTCTTTCAGCCACTACCCCTCTGTTGTGTTAGACGTATATTGTAGGCATTTTTGTAACTTTTTAATATCATTGTGATATGGGTAGGAGTTAAATAAAACAATCGATGATTTGACCTATTAATCAAAGCAATGAGATTTCATATAGTTACTTAGTGATTACAGTTGTCAGTTTTCGAGAAAATGCAAACTGTACGATATGATGGTCGTTCATGTCTACATGACAGCTTGATAAACGTTGTCCGTCACTTTCTATCCCGCGGTGTTAAAAAGTGACAGTTATTTTATCACGTGGGTAAAACCGTCCATAATACGCCGGCTGGTCTATCTTAACGAATGTTTACGATTTATTCGAAATGACGAATGTTAAGTTAGATCTAGAATAGACTCGTATCTTACGAGTTTATTCTAGATTAGCCATGCGGTGAGACATAAATTGATTTCCTTGTGGTGAAGTTACACTGGATTGTTCGCCGACTGAATAAAAAGTCGGTTGCCTTCAACTTCAGACTTTGATTCGGCGACCGTAGAAGGTGAACGACCCAATGTGATTGCATTTTAATCTTGTAAATAACTTATATGTACGTGTTTACTTCAGCAAATGTTGTATGGTATTATAAGTTATTGACGTACGTTGACCTGACATAATCATGCATTAACAATTAATATTATTTATATACACACAGTAAAATAAGGCTGTACCACCAAACCTAATTATTTACAGATGTAAACATTATACAAGAGTCGTGGATTCCCCAGTTCAATGGGACGAGCTACATCGAATTATTGCCACTCGAAGGGCTGGGGAAAGCGTTCCGCATTGAAATCTGGTTTTTAACGAACAGACTCTCAGGGATGCTCCTTTACACCGGCCAGTCTAATAAAGCCAAGGGGGATTTCATAACGATTAACTTGGTTAATGGATACCTCCAATTTAGGTACAATCTGGGGAGTGGTGTTGCCAATATCACGTAAGTAAACTTTCAATTTGGAAACAAAGACTCAGTAATAAATTGGCTCTCATGAAAATTAATTAAGAGAACAAAACTTACCGAATGTAACTTATTTAATTAACTCGATGTGTTCTTTGACTTTCGTTTTGATTACAATACTTACTTACTTGCAGAGTTTTAAATTGAATTTGTTCGATTTAGGTCTCCAGTACCGATAGAGAAGGGTCGTTGGCACCGCGCTCGCGTGACCCGCGCCGGCCGCCACGGTAGCCTGCAGTTGGACCACCACCCCACACAACGGGGTTCATCTTTGCCGCCACTTACTCATTTGGAATTAACACTACCACTCTTTATTGGGTCTTTACCGTAAGTACACATACACCATTTATACTCCTCTACAGTTAAATTCACGAAAGCTGCCGCGAATAAGTTAAGTGCGTGATGTGTATGAGAATTCTTGAGTTTTACACTTTCATTCACTCATTTAATCTATTCAGACTTGGCAGAATCGCCCCGTAACTTCTATTTACTTCTTTTTTGCACTTTCAGTGCTTACATCCGTCCACATAAAATGTCAGGCGTGATCAGCAGTTTTATTGGCGCGGTGCAAAAAGTATTTGTCAATGGCAACCAGCTCTCTTTGTACAATGGGGACACGGCAAAATGCGCTATAGTACAGGAGGAAGATAAGCTACCTTGCGCTACTAGCGGGGTTACTAAGTACGTTGGATCGCCCTGTGGAATTGGTAAGTTTGATATTTAAGACGTTTGATATACCTTGACAAAATTATGACGAGTAGGTACCTATGTATGTAATTTATAATTCAGTGCAATTACCTAAATTGGTATTGGGAAGCAATTACTATATTACCTAATAGGTTCTATGTATATTTGATTCTGTTTGAGCACAATATCAAAACAAAGGTAGGTTTGTCGAGTTTACGATAGTGTTAGCATTTAATTTTTGTGTTAATCATTACTTTTTATGTTTAACAATTAGTCAATTAAATGAATGTAATTTCAACAGAAAACCGACTTATTATTATTAATGATACTGATAAAGGTGCGTTGCCGAAAATAAAATAGTTAGATGGCGCAGTCGGTTTATGAATATAGGTAATATACAATGATATATCACCAGGTATAACTCCGTGCAAAAATAATGGATCTTGTATACCACTTCTGAACGAATATAAGTGCATTTGCCCCGACGGCTTCCAAGGCAGAAACTGTGAAATTCAACTCAACGTCGAAATGTTGAAGGACGGAGCGCCGGTCCAGTTCGACGGGAATAATTACTACTCGTACAGAAGTCGAGGAAGCCGCAGGTAATTAAAAAGCTCTGTACCGTCTTTGACTTAACTTTTTATTTAACACTTGAAACTCACGTGGCTTGGCCACGTTTTTAACATCAAAGTGACTAATGCATAATACAATAAATTAGACATAAACTTTACGTGGCAACCGGTGACCATGTCATTGTGTTTACTTTCACGGGTCAAATTTGGGGATGCCATATTCTATTTATTGCACTATGCCGTAATATAGATAAGTGCAGATATCACTTATATATGGCTAATACTCCTCGAAGGCGGCTATGAGAACGATTTTAGTTATAATACAACTCTTAAAAACTGAAAGTTAAGTAGTCGTACTTGTCGTGTTAATCTCCACTTTAGCCATATGGCCATATTTTTCTAGTCTGTGTGCGACGACGGTTGAAACGTCGTTGCCGAGAACAAAATTATAAATTGTTGCGCTAAAACCCGATTGATGTGGATTAAATATCTATTTTTAACTGACTTAAAAAAAGAGAACTTTATAAATTTTTCATAATTTTATTGTTCGTCTATTACGCTATTTCTCCGCCAATCATGAATTGATTTTGATGATTCTGTTTTTGGCTTATCTTTCATAAAAAGGCTGAGAAATGTTTGTACACAATTAATTAAACAGGAAAATACAGCGAGGAAATGCCGCCAGCATCCTTGGTACAATGCCTCAAGGACCTATTTTAGATTTAAGCTAATTATTAATTTCGTTTAGTAGTACCACTGTATATATATTGTATTTTTAATAAACGGGTAACAGGAAAATATATGATATCAAAAATCTTTCCTCGTAGGTGTACCTACTGTCGTTTAACTTTCAGTCTTTACTAATAAAACTAACATGTTCCCATTATTTATTTTATAGCTTTCGTACTAACAGTGACGGTGAAGGATCGTATGATGTAAGATAACATTCAATGGACATCAAAACCATTAATATTATTTATTAGTCATATTTACGCCACTGCAGTGATTTATGAATAGGTAACATTCTTTAAATTTTTCCATATATAGATAAGTTTTAAAAGCTTTGCTTTTTGTGTATTTTAATATGTAAATCCTGTTGCTGTGAGTTTTTCATTTAATTTGTAAATGTCAAGCGTACTATATCATTCATTTTCTTCATTTTTATTATGCTAGTTTGTGATTGTTAAAATTTGTTCGACGTATAAAGGTATTTTTGTATTTATTTCGTGAACTCATTTTACAAGTTAGGAACTACAAAGCTTCTATCTGAAACTTATTTTTATATTATTTGCATAAAGGCGTCGCAACTTACAGTCACTCACAGTACAGTAAATAATACTTGCAGCTCTAAGTAAATATTACAAACAAATATGCGCTCTATTTAATGGTGCTTGTGTAGGTTGTCCTTTATAGAGTTAAGATGACACGTCTTATGGCCATTTAAATGTTCTAGGAGACGCGGCGATCGCGGTTTTAGATACGAAATAAAATTTCGTACATACAACGACTCCGGCCTTTTAATGTGGAGGAGAAAAATTGGTATACGAGCGCGAGATTTCATTGGCTTGGGCATAAACAACGGCAAATTACAATTAATATACACGGACACTGACGTCAAGGAGATGAATTCTGTCACACACGAGGAATGGTTTCAGTACATAGAATCCAAGAATCGAGTAGACGATGATATGTGGCACACAGCAACGGTACGCAGAAGAAAAAGGCTAGCTATGCTACAACTGGACGACACGGCTCCCATTAGAGGGTACTCGCAATCCTTGCTTGTGCCCTCGAAATCAAACCCCAAACTATGGATTGGTTAGTACTAATTCAGTTCATCGTTTTCTTTTAACAACACCTTTCATTCCCACTGTTACGAAAATAAACCTTTTTACGACCGCATCAAAGTAACTTTACGCCTCCTCACGAATTTATTTGAGTTCCAAATGGGCTGTAAGCCACATGAACGGAGTTTTCGTGTAGAGCCTCGACCTGTGACTTCGTTTTAAAATTCCCTTAAGGCAAAGAGTGTATTTCATTTTATTTCAACAGGGGGATCCCCGTCACTGCCCTTGGGATTGCCGGCTGCTCTGTACACCGGGTTTCGTGGTTGTGTAGCTAGTGTGAAGGCAAATGGTCGACGAATCGACATCGCTACGCCAATACGGCCGACGACGACGATACGACATTGCGATTAACATAATACACGATACGATGTCGAATCATGAGTTGCCAAACTCTATTTTGCTAAAATTACGAAGCGTAATGGAAAACACTGTGAGATAACAAGTATTATTTTTTAGATTTTGTGTCAACTAGCGGTTTATTGTACCTGTCATAAATAATGTAGTTTCTGATACAGATCTCTGCGGCTGCGTATCAATATCTTTTTTCGCAGTTGTTTTTGTAGAGTGCCTGTTGAAGAGTCTCAAGAGATAAGTGTAATCATATCTCTGAATAGAGATAAAAGAGTATTCATATCTGTAACCAAAATAATATGTTGCCATAATACGTTACATTTAGCATTATATTTACCTAAAATAAGATTTAAATCAAATTTTACTTCGTCAAATCGGTGCTCGAAAAACACATCAGAGGTATATTGGGAAAAATATATAGGTATATAGAATGTGAGAAAGTACTTAATATTTTGTTGTTATTAGGTACTTAGACAAATACCTACTAAAATAGTTTTTAGATTAGTTAGTAATAATAGGTTTCTTTATTGAATATAGGCTGAAAATATGTAACACGATAATTATTAGATTTGACATTTGTAAATGTTTATCCAGAGTAGGTAAATTATACGGGCTTTACAATAACATTCCATTCAATTACTATTGATAATAATTGTTTCATGTACGAATTTAGTATTTTTACCCAGTTTGAAAAAATTATGATGAGTTAGTTGCGTTAAATACTGATTCATCTTAGTCTATATATTAGGGTGGTCCTTATTTGTCGAAGTTATATTTTTCTACCCGGCACATTTTATTTATTTTAAAACTCATTTTAGGGGCCGCTACCGCACTTTGAAAATTTGGCCCCTCCATACAAGATGTTTTTTAAATTTTGATTTTTCATTGTGGAACGACGATTCAAAGTGTATGTTACGATTCCAATTTAACTTATAATAACATTGCTAATTTTTTACTATTTTTATTTCTATTTATAGGAACAGAAAGTATGAAAGCACCTCTAAATAAATCAATAGGTACTTAGAAGTCTTAGAACCCTTAAAATATATTATACAAAATAATTTAAAAATATCAGCGGCGGTATTTTATATTAAGTTGCACATCCTGAATCATCGCTCCACAACGAAAAATAGAAAAAAAATGGATCTACATTTTGTATGGAAAGTCCAAATTTTTTAAGTGCAGTAACGACCTCTAATATAAAAAAATAACTAATAATATAACTAATAATAAGAGCCTCGGTAGAGAGTACCATTTTGTACCATTTGGTGTTGAAACTCTAGGTCCATGGGGTCCCAGCGCGCATAAGTTGTTCGCAGAAATCGCGAAGCGTCTGGTTGACGTAACTGGTGACCGAAGAGCTGGCGGCTACCTCGCACAACGTATCAGCATTGCGATACAGCGAGGAAATGCCGCCAGCATCCTTGGTACAATGCCTCAAGGGCCTATTTTAGATTTAAGCTAGTTATTAATTTCGTTTAGTAGTACCACTGTATATATATTGTATGTAAATAAATGTTATAATATAACTTCGACGGAATAAGGATAATGATTATTAAATGTAATCAATGTTTTGTTTTTTCTTCGCAGAAGATTGATATAAATGCTGTTGTGTCTTGAAGTCCATGCAATAATGTACTTGACAAATTAACTAGTAATGCTTATTTATTAGCAACGTGTAAATGAAAGCAAATAGGTATATGGACAAATGTAACTTTCTATGCAATTCCAATTCCAGGTGTTTGTTGAGTGAATCCCTACTAAGATTATGGTCACATATAAGTACTTTTACTAATATTTGACTAAACCACAAAGTTTTACTTTTACACAAAAATATTCAATACGCTAAAATTTTACTTTTTTTATCGGTCCTTGTAGAATTAATCCTATTTCCTCTGCGATATACAAATGTTGCCTGTATTAGATAAATAACATTCCATTAACCTGATTAAGTTAAAGTGAGTTAATTATGAACAGTGCCATAGTTTGTACAGTGTAGCAATTTCCCATTACAATAGTGATACGTAATCCTACGAATAGATTAGTTTGATTTTATTTTACTTGGTATGTCTACTACTATGGTGGTCTAAAATGGAGGCTCTCGAGAAGTACTGCAATTTAAATATGGTATGTTTTGGCGTAATCTTCATATATTCAAAATCATGTTGAACTTACATTTCAAGTAGGTATCCTAATGTCGAATTGTATTAAAACAAAGGGGTTTTTATTCAGCATTTATTTGTATTGGTTAAATATGGATGCCCTTCTTGCTGCCAGAAGTTAAAATTTGCTGCTATTTAAATTAAAATAGTTTTTTTTATACAAAAATATAGCGCAATATAATTTTACGTACTTATGAGGGATATTTTGTAATATAGATGTATATACGTAGATTAGATTTTTTTACAAGCCGCTTATAATATTTTTAATGTAATGTTACTATCGTATTGAATATTCATTGACGATATCAGATGTTTCATATTTAACCCGGTGGTACTCGCCAGGTATTCTCAAACCCACCACAGCACAGTTGCTACGGGGTAAAAAAATACCTGGGGTTGTTCTATGGAAATATTTTAAAACAGGACATTCAATAATATTGAACCTATTTTTTTCGGAGGAGATAGCGACTAAAATGTCCATAAATTTTCATGTCAATGAGTGTAGTGTTAAATGATTGATGATTTTTAAAGATGATTTGTCATTTTCAAACGAAAATAAGTTTACCTTACGAGTAATACTGTCAAAATTATTTTGTATTGTACCTAATAATTATGTAGTTGGAATACTTATATAGTATTATAAATACTAAAATTAACTAAAATAAAAGGATGACAATATTATAAATATTTATCAACATGAATTGTAGGATTACTTTTATCATGTTAGACATACTTCGTGATCGACGAAACATATCCCATTTTAGGTGATTACCATTTAAGAGAACCCTTCCCCCGGTCAAAATAAAATCTTTTTTTAAACGATTGGGAAATATTGTCTTGCTAACTATCAAAGCCCATCGCTGTTTGATGGACGACCGTACCGAAACTCATGTCAGAATGGTCAGCATAGAATATTAGATATGTTATTTACGTAATAGTATGTTTTACTGTCGTCGAATTTCGTGAGCCTAAAATCTTAGCTGAAGTTAAACTTATCAACTTACTACCATAATTGCGCTCAAAATGAGGAAATTGAAGTAGGAAACTGTCCAAGGATTGACGTTTCTGTACAACTGAAAGTAGGCATTTTTAATCTATTATTTATGGTTAAGAAATAACACAATTTACACAATTGGTGGCAAATAACATCAATCGCCTTTATATAACTTTACGCAAAACACCATTACTACCACATGCACGATGGTGAATAAAAAACCTGACTTCGTAAAATGCGGAAAAGTGAATGGACTTCGTTAATACTATTTATAAAAAAATAAACAACGGATTCAGACCGTCGAGTAGCTTTTATCTGATAAAGTTTCTAACAAAATGTTTATTCATTGCTTTAATCACCATAGTTACAACTATCTGAGCGTTTTCCAAAAAAATCTGATTCATTCAAATTTAGACTTCCTTGGGCTCATTATAATCAGAATCGTCAGCATTATCCACCATTGAACATAGATGTCCTAAAATGTACGTTCTCTTACTCTGAGTTCCCTTACGTCACGTCAGTGTGAATTTTTTCACTTGTATGTGCCTGACGTACTGGAAACCAAAACTTCCATATTACTAATTTTTGGGACTTTTTTTAGTAGTTGGAAGAACCCGAAGAAGAACAGTATGTGTGAGGATCAGTTTCAATATATTTTTTGGAATATGCTATCTAAATGTTTCCAATTATTTAGCCAAATACAGTAAAATTACGATTTAAAAAAAATACCGGGAAAACAAAACAGTTGTCAGTTTTTTCTCTGAAGTTCATTAATTAACCTTTATAATAGAAGAGGATTTGTTACTGGAATTGCCTTTAGATGGTTTAATATTATTTCAAATGATTGTCGTTGGTTCTGGCATCCTGTAATTAAGAGCAACTGTTTCGAACGGCATTGCATGACCCTCTTGTTAAATGAATTTGAATGGGGCGAAGGGTTACAGCAATAAACCTACCTGTATAATATTCTGCCACTGATTCATTAAGTACATATCTTCCAGTCCAAATTGTTACGCAATGTGTGTTTGATGTAACTATCTTAGTTAAATTAATAAATCATGAATGAAAAAATAAATGAGACTGCAATCCGTACTTTGTTTTATTTTATGTATTGTAACAAACCTGAAAAGATTTGTAGTAGAAATAAAATTGTTGTGTGATTTAAAAAACTTTATTCGAATTATTATATATTAATAGTCATAAATTCGTAATCCATCCATCAGGTACCTATCTGCGACACCACACACAGACGACAGACAGATGTACACGTTCAGTAAATGACTTATCATTGAATGTGCTTCTAACCGAAGTTAAATCGGTAATTTGACTAAAAATCCTCATGATCAAAATTATCTTTGCCTACCTACTAAAAAGATCTGACGCTGAATTCACAACTTAAATAACCTTTACCTATTAAAACTTTAAACCGTTAAGTCTACAAAGCAATAAGGAAATCGTTTAATGGAGTGAGGTGCCGCAAATATCAGTAACACCGTTCCGACACGAAAACGTTTAATTTGGACAGACGGCTGATGAGTTGAAAGTTTTAACAATACGCTCAGGAACGAGATTGCTGTTGTGCGATTAGATTGATGAGCCTAACTTTTTGGGTGGTAAGTATATTTTATGATGCCGCAACGTTTAATTTTAATGATTAAACTGTTGCGAAACAAACAACAATTATGTTTAAGTGAGGAAATTAACACAAAAAGCAAATGACACTCAGATGTAAACAGTAATTTAAAATGAGCACAAGGACACAACAACAAATGTCAGTAAATTATAGAAACACAGACTGTGAAGTCATAAAACAAAAGACAAATCACAGCATCATAAAACGAGCAAAAAATATCGGGAAATGAGTAAATGCGGATAAAAAAGGCCTACGAAACAGATTGAAATATCATCCTATACGCGGCCCGCCTCTAATCTCAACTAGCCTGAATTATGGTGTAGAAAATATCCTCCCATTCTTTGCATAAGCCATAAATCACGAATACTACCGGAATCCCCAGAGGCATTATGAAGGGGAAAAATAAGCAATGGATATTAACCAAAGAGTGAAAAGTGAAAGCCGTTTGGAGTGAATCGTTTTTTTTAAGCGAAATTTTAGCCTTTTGCTCCTGTAGTACGTAAAGATCCTTTTCTTCTTAAGAATTTATACAAGATGAAATGTAAAATAATGAATTAAAATATACCTATATATTTTTACTCTATGTTAAGTTAAATGTTTCATTCACTCCTGTGCCAGGTAAGCAGTTGCATTTATTATTAACAATATAATGTTTTAATTAGTTTGAACTAATTTTCCTAAATTGGCCATAGATATACTAACCTATATAACCAGACTAAGATAAGTCTGCAACGATTTTGATAGCACACGCAGTGCGAGTTTTTTTTAAACATCAAACTTCTATGAAATTATGACGTAAGTACCTATAAATATGCACTGGGTGTGTAATCAAAATCGTTGCAGATTTATTTTGGACTAACATTAGTAATGTTTGAAATCTGAGTCTGATATATACCTATTATCCGTGTACTGCTTGGAAGAACATACTATATTTATTTAGTTTTAACACGTTGGTGGTGTGTCTGTTTTTTTAATAGGTATAGGTATACGAGTATACCGATAAAAAATTAAACAATGGATAAGCTAAATGTACGTTTCCACGAACGCGTAAGACCTACTTACATGTAAGTACGTTTCTTTTTTAATAAGATATGGTATTTTTATGCGAGTATGGACAATACTGTAATAGAACCACCATACCACCATAGATGAAGTCATCATTTAAATATACCTAGATACACATATTTAATTACACAAACGGGTCTACCGCGATATAATTTCATTGTTTTCACCTTTAATTCCGACGTTTCAGCTGAGTTGCACCAGCTGTGGTCACGGAAAGACTGGAGCTGGTGCAACTCAGCTGAAACGTCGGAATTAAGGGTAAAAACAATGAAATTATATCGCTGTAGACCCGTTTGTGTAATTAAATATATGTGTACAAAACGCGAGAGTTTAAAGTGTTATACCTAGATACGGTATGTATAAGACCGATTCAGGAGGCCGCATTACCGAACTAAATTAATGAGTGATGCGCAAAATTTTAGTAGTTTCAATAGATACTAGGTACATATTTTTTAATCTACGCTAATTTTACGACTCCAAAGTTTAGACAATATGGATGGGAAGTTGAAACTATTCACATTTTACTCAAATACATATGACTGTCCTTAATTAACTTTTGGAATACGTAGGTACTAAAATAAATTGAAAAGGGTTTTGAAGTATGTACTTAGTAATTTCTTAAAGATTTTTTAAAGTCCGCCCATATAAAGCGCCAATAGACTGACAGGCCAATTCGAACGTACACCTGACATGAAACCGATATTTGAATCATATTAGAATCATATCAGTTAGTTGTTATTCGGTTTTTTTTTTCGTAGTAGTAGTAATACCTACCTACAATTTAGTGAGTAATATTATTAATTTTTCATTTATTTTTCAAAGGCACATATACATAGGTAATCAATTTTAAGGTTTGCTCCAACAGCGCTCATTCTTCTCAATTTGGTACATTTTTTTTATATGATAGGCTACTTTTTATCCCGAGAAATGAACGGTTCCCGGAGGATATTTTGCATATCCTCCGGGAACCTCCGGTGCTCTAAGTATATGAAAACCGCGGAGAAAAAATTAGGTAAGTTTTTGTGTTAAGACATGCACCACGGAATTCAGCACAAAAATATATTACATTCTTGTCCGTTTTATTTCCATATAAGCTGCAAAATTAATTCCGGTAACAACTGAATGAAGGTTGTCTGACCTACAAAATATACATATACCGATAATAACAACAAGCAAACATAAAAGACAGACGGATAAACGGATGAACAGGCAGATAAAGCGTTAGTTTAGTCACACGGTCTCGATTGTCACCCTTCGGGCAGGTACGGTTGTCTAAACATCAACATGTGTATAAGGTTAGTTGGATAAAATAATCCCATTTTCAAATTCAAACACGATTTCGACGTGAAGACATATTCGTGGAATGTTTGTATCGCATAGGATCATGCACATAAATATTTTTCCTTGAGACGCATATAAATAAGGCTAAGGTGAGCATGAAGGTATATGCTGCGAACAGATTCTCTCGGCGTCTCCCGGGATTTGTGTTTCGTCTCCCGCAGCGATGCGCGTGTCGGGAATACCGAGTCAGCTGATATCCGCCACCGACAAACTCGCGTTTGAGCAACTGAAAGAAGCTTGTGCAGCTTTGGACAACATTGGTTTATATTGCAAGTCGCATGGCCTTTTGAAAACATGGATTGTGCTGTAACAGCGAGGGAACTAATCAGAAGAATATGGAATTTATAAAGCATTCAGTTAAGATGTGTTCTTAAATATTAGAAATAAACATTTACTTCACTTCCAGTTTCACAATTCGTTGATTGGATGAGGTAAACAAACGGCCATCATAATTATTGATCACGTACAACAAATACTTAACACTATTGTCCACACGAAAGTTATTGATTCTAGGGCAGAAATAATCATGTTGCTTACGGAAGGGGTGAAGTTATGAAGGTTGGAAAAGAAAATAAATTTAGCCTGATATATTGTCCCTGCGGAGACCCACATGAAATGAGGCACGTTGAAATATGACTGCCGAAAAGCTTGTAGCTCTGAATCAGCAATATAATAATTTGAACGAGACAATGCTTACATATTGCCGACATAGCGAAATGTTGTTTTTATTGCGCCAGTAAATAAATAGAAAATAAAGTATGTTAGCAAATATTTATTTCTAGCACTTTATTTTATATTTTTCTTAAAATACACGTAGTTATTTATTATATTATACGAGCGAGGGTATAATCAGTTGAAAGAACTCGAGGGATTCTATATTTCTACTAATCTTTTTTACATGAAGAGTTATACTGTTGCAATCATAAGAAAATATATTGTAGAAAATATACTGTATAATAAATCATTATTATATGGTGATAATTTAGAAAATATAAGAATTTTATTACAATCCTGGAGTTTTATAATATCTGCTGATCACTAACTTACGTGTACGAAGAAGTTCGGAAAGTTCATCACCGAAAACGATAAATATCGTAGGCTAGACGTACTTCCATTATATCCCATAGTGGTATAAAGGTGCGCAAATACGATATTGCACACTTAGAATAAACCCATGTTACAACAATATTGCCACCCGTGACAGGGTTTCGTAGAAATCGGAGTCCGTGACTACGATAAATCGTTTAATTCCACCCGGGTGACTCGGCCGATTGCGAGAGGCCAAAACGCCTTCACAATTTAGTGCGATCTGGGGCCCGTGGAAATACCTGATGCCACAATTGTGTTCTATTTGAATGCTCACAATGGACAGGATCGATGATAAACATGTAGGTTCGCAGTTAATTTGACCCGGCGTTCGAAGGAAATTAAATCCATTACGGTCTAGCTTCATTAAAGCTTAATTTAAGAATTGGAGTGGATATTGAATTACGAAAACGTTGATTGTAATTAAAACACGTGTGCGAAGAGGTATAATTAAAATAATTCGGTATGTTCTGATTTCGATGAATGAGAGGCATTGAGAATACAGATGTTGCTGCCTATAGAATTTTATGAAATAAACCGAAAAAACCATCATATCATGGTATTAGGTTTGTTTTAGGTTACTGTTTTACTAACATAAATGAAGCAATAGCTTACAAATTTACGGACCATAATTTTAATTATCTTTAAAAAAATAATTAATTTAATAAAATGCGTATAACAACAAGGCAAAGTAAGCACTGCAATAAATTTTAGGCAAAGTATACAATGCATTAACGTATATATCTATGGACTGGCCGTAAGGGCACTAAAAATGGTACTAGTTTAGTGGTGTGACTTACGAATTCCAGCCAATCGTTCAGTCTAACGCAACTAGTTGCGACCAATAGCGCGCGTGATGCGAACTCATCAACCAATCGCGCGCGTGATGCGAACTCATCAGCTAATCGCGTTGTACCGGTGTCACACCGCTGTACTGTCCCCTGTCATGCCTCATTATTATTGTCCGTAAAGCCAGTCCCTAGATATCTATGTCAATGATACAATGCCTTTGATGAAATAAAATTGATCTCTATTCTTCGTATTCGTTCCATTTCATCAATGTATAATACAATGGCTAGGCGATTCGATACATTGTCTAAGGAAATTCAATATTTTACTCTTTGCCTAATAGCCCGACATTCCAAACAATGCTTGCATTATACACTACCGGTAGCATATATATGTATAGGTACAAAAACAAACAAACCCATTGTTTTATAGACAATAAAATAAATACCGTTTAAACTTAAACAGGATTTAAGCTTCGTGCCGTACGGAGAGACTTGTATTTCGATGGCTCATTAATTTAAGCTGGGAAAGAGAACGTGTTACGTTTTAATTTGGATACAATCTCTTTTGTGGGTTTATTTATATCGTTCATTACTATTTTAATTACTTGGTTTAGTAAATTAAGATTATTGCGGTTTTGAAAATAGGAAATTAATCGAATCCAAATTTAATAAACAACCATTTGAGAAAAAACAATACTCGTAGCTAACTGAATTTTGCATTTTAATTATTGCTATTTTAAAAAAGATAAAATAATATGTATCTGCAGATTTTATAACTAAAACAACATAGCAAAGAGTGAGTGAAACATTGATAAGCATTGGAGTGAGGGACGTGACGCTCACACGTGTTATCTCGGTGTCCGATATTGCCTACAGAGATGCCTCAAGGCTACACCACCTTTATACTATCTCATATGCTCGACTGCCTCAGAGGAATATGACGTATAGAATCCAGTCATTTTTAGCTATATGTATGAACTTTTTGATTGACCGAGCGTGTTATACGAGAAGCATTTTAGGGTTCCGTAGTCAACAAAGAGCCATTACAATTTCATCTTACATTGCCGTCCGTCTTGTGCCTGACCGTTCTGTCAGTGACAGTGAAAAAAACAGTGTGGTTTATACGTAAAATGGGAAATAATATTTAATTTTTTTTAACAATTTACCGATAGTGTGGAGTGTCACTAAAGTTAAGTACTTGTATTTATGAAAGTAAAAGTACCTATGTAAATGATCATAACGTAATTATACCATTACCAGTTCGTTTAATGTAAATTGTAAAACTTCATCATTCTTGTAACGATTTACGATTTTGTATTGAGAGCGAGTTAACGAATTTATAGCTTATATGTCAAGATAAACAAGTATAATATTAATGAAGAGGCCAAAATCCTATACAAATGCTGAGTAAGCTTGGTAAATTGATTTCAGGATTCGGTCGCTAGAAAATTACGCGCAGAAAATACGACTGAGATAATATTATTGATGACGATAAAGCGGCAAAACATGAATAAATAGCAGAAAAATATAATGAATTCAAATGTAATAGGATCCCACCAAAAGAAGCATTTAGATGTGACATGGAAAAGATATTTATTATTTTTGGATATGTATTGATATACTTAGTTTGACATGAGGATCATTTTTGCATAACGGTATCGACTACATAAGACAAAAGAACAATAAACATATCATAAAAAGCATCGAGAGCACGTATTGCAGTCACATAAAAAGACATCTGTAGTTTACCACGAGGTTGTCATTGACATGACATATTCGTTCGCGTAACTTACTTTTTATGAATTTCGCTCGTACTGGCGTATTAGTGCAAGCGAGATGTATAGAAAGTAAGTTACGCAGACGTTAGCGAATATGTCAGGGTCAGGTCACTGATAAGCTCGTGGTAGCCGTACTGAACGTTTTGTTCTTCTGTTAATCTAAATTGAGGTTTAGCGTAACCTTAAGCATAAGTACTTACGCATCTTAACTTCACAATACCTTAAATCCGAATACTCGTAACTGAGCCGCTTTAGTTAAAGCAAGCAGCCTCTCGTAGCAGTTTGCAGCCAAAACTAGCGACTTAGTCTCCTTGGGTGTGTACCCGAACTCTCTCTAAGTCGTATTTAACTTGTGTGAACACAGCTTGTGTTGCGACCGCATACCAACAAATTTTGACACCGTACGCTTAGTTATATTTTGATAACTGGAAAAGCGGCGGGTAAATTTTAATATACTTGTTGATTCAGATCAAGGTTATACTGATATTCAATGTTATAAGAAATAATTTGTAATTTGCGGGCATGTATATATTAAACATTAGGTCCACTTGCACCATTCCACTAACCCGGGGTTAACCGGTTAAACCGTTACACCAGTGTCAAATTGTACTGGTAACCATGGTAGCTTCAGGTTTAACCGGTTAACCCCGGGTTAGTGAATGGTGCAAGTGGCCCATACTGTGTTAAGGTATAGATCTGATACTTTTATGAGTTAAAGTTATTGTTATTTTCAGAAAAAAAAAGATAACCATGAGTAATCTCTAAAATTATTCATGGTTATCCTGAAATAATTTCAGAAAAATATGTCTGAATCGCAGAAAAATAAAACTGCTGGCAACTTGCTCTTTAGTATTCTGAATAACATTAAGTTTGATCTTGGATAATTCGCAGATCAAACCGTTTTGTCAGTTCGTCATTTTGTTACCGAGGACTTTAACTGATTGGTTCCTGTTTTGCAACTTGCTCCTCGTTCTGTGCTAGATATATTGGTGATAGAAGTATCTAGAACAACAAATTCAGATATACCGTCAACCGGAGTGAATAGGGTTAGGTGGGGTGAAAAGGAACTAAATTTAAAATGTGATTTACATGACAATTTCTTAATAACTGCCCACACAAATTTACTGCTATTTACAATCGATGCTACAATTTTTGTAAGTATTTTGTAAGAAATTGTAAGGTAAATCACATTTAAAGGTTTGTCCCTATTTGTATTTATATTTTTTTTATTTATATTTATTTATTTTCCCACATAGGTATACAAGATACACTTGTGTCCGTCGTGTACAATACATTGTTGTTACATATCAGTTTGTATTATTAGTAGTAATACTCGTAATGAAACACTTATACAGACTTAGTATCTACTCTTTACGTTACAATATCACAATCATCCCAAACATTTTTATAAGGTAAATCTGATATTTTATTCACCCTAGCCTTCCGTATTCACCCCGGTTGACGGTATTAATTTATTACCTATTCTGCTGAGACGCTCATTATTTTGCGTCTAGTCTACCTACATAATCATAGCTGAGCACACCAAAAAAATATTAAGCCAAGCCACTATATAGATATATGTACTAATTAACTGGCCGAGCTCGTTGTAGCAACGTGAAACGATCGCCATTACATGGCATCCGAATCGGTCGTGATTTCCCCCCCATTACCTGCGAAAATTAAGTCGAACTTACGACTACCGACCACGACAATACTTTTAGCACCGCTGAACATGCAACTATTCAATTACAAGGCCTGTTTTTGTTTCTAATGGTATATTTAAGTAAACGCAAACATCGTTTTTTGAATAAGCTTTTGTAGGTACTTTTTATGTACCTTTCGGGATACCCGAGCTTTGCTGTTTAACAGTTATAAAAAAAAAGGATTTAAACTTCACAGAAATCAATAATAAATAATCAGGACAATCTCTAAAAACTCCTAGTAGGAGCCCACCTATGTTATATGTTTAATCTTAATTATAATTTGTGGTACTTATGTGGTTTTATTGCTGAGTGATTAATCGACACGTAATTTATTCGTGATATATGTAATATTGATAGTTTGAGAGCATATAAGTATTCCTCATTCTCTTTATAACTTTTAACATACATGGAAAACCGGTTTTGGGTAATTTTTATGACATAATAAACCAACTATCACCGTATAACTGTATGAGAAACGATTTCCTGATGCATGGACTCATTGACCAGAGCATAAATTTCAGTCATTTGCATTTTAAGTAAACTGTACGAAAACATTCCGCACCTGCAATAATAGCATGCAAAGTAAACACTGGTAATTTTTATTTGCCTTTCAGACTGCGACTGTGATTTTGAGATCAATATGTAAATGCACTCGTGAGTGCAGCGGGCCCGGCGGAGTGCATTTTGTCGTAGCGGGAGTCGGCCAGGCGTGGCGCAGCGACCTACTGTTTCTGACTTTGCCGCCTCGCGTGTGCTAGTGGGGATTTGCTTCGATAAATTTTATACGTTTTAAATTCATGTGCTTTTGAACTGTTACCTTTACCCGCAAGTGCTGTTACTTTGTAGGTAGGACTCTTTTACTAGTAATGTCGGCGTTGAGAAGACTATATAAGGAACTATATTTTATTTTTATATTTATACTTATTTAAATACAAAAAGTTAAAAGGCTCTATACTTGGACACCTTTTCTATAAAATGTTTTACATTGCAATGGAAGTTGCGTTGAAAGTGATACTTTAAATTGTGTGATACTTTGAATATAATAAAGCAATCGACAGCAGGTTAGGTACCTGGGTCAAAAAGATCACTGTGTTATGTCTTTCCTGTAGACATACACAAGAGTTAAGGGCTATAAAGGTTAATTTTCTTATTTAACCCTTATCCACGTGAAAAGGTCCTCCTTTTATTTAGAGAACTATGATAAAATCATTGCTTACATGCCCACAAGCTGCTAACTATTGCCCACAGGAGAGAAAACTAGTGTGTTCGCGCGAACAGTACATTTTTCTCTATAACTTTATAGCCCTTAACTCTTGTGTATGTCAACAGGAAAGACATAACACAGTGATCTTTTTGACCCACCTGCATGGGAAAATTTAAAGCAGAAACAAAATACCTACATGAACAGTGTACTCTTCGACTCATTGTGACAATAATCGATAACCACTAAAATGGAAAAACAGAGAAAGGGCTAAATGGAATGGAAAGGTAAATACCAAACTTACTTTCAATCGATCTGGTGGCCAATTTAGGCGATTAGAATAGCCTGGCGGGTAAGATCTAAACATAGCCGGGTTCACGTCAGCTGTTAATCTGTTTTAATAGTAGGTTATCCTATTCTTTACGAGATAAAAAAGCGGGTAATATTAATAAATCGATATACATTCTATTCATATTAAATTGTATTTATATTTAGATTCTAAGTAGACATGTAAGTATGGGTTCTTCAATTCAATTTACACATCAGCAATGTAATATGTATACTTAACTACAAAATACTTTACGTAACGTTAGCCATAACATAACTTTGAACATAAATTAAATTAAATTACAGAAAAGATATCAAGCATAATATTTCAGTCAATCTAACTTCTTAAATTGTTACTGACGCCTGCCTTGGGGGCCTTGTCGGCCGCTGGAGCGTCTTTCTTCTACCTAGTATTAATAAAATATACAACAATACAGAACAATACGTGACATAAATTACATATACATATTATTATAAAGGAGAAAGTAACTGACTGTCTGTAAAGAGGTAACACTTTACGTTCAAATCGCCGAATGAATGTAGTTGTTAGGTATTTATTATTGGAGACAGAGTCGGACCAAGCAAAATTTTCATGGCATTTCTAATGACAAAGTGTGGTAATGTCATCATTAATGTCAAATTTCTATTAAAATATGACGTTATAATGACACCTCCTCACTTTGTCCGTGCAAAATTAGCTTGGATGAACTCTAGTTTGAGTTCTAGACTCAAACTAGAGTCATGAGGATATTTTTCATTTTACTTTATAATGCTTATTTAGACCACACTTGAAGACAAGTAGGTACATTCGATTTAATTACCGTAAAATGGGGTGAGTAGGGATTACGAGGGCAGTTGGGTTATGAATGGGGTGAGGAGGGATGACAGAGGGGTGAGTTGGTTTTTACAGGCTACTGCTACGTAAATTATATATTCTAATAACAAATCAGGCTAGTATAATGTTCATAATCCCAAAGTGTCGATCCAACAATTTTCAAAACTCACCTTAGTAGGAAATCCCTCCTCACCCCTACTACGGGGTGAGCTGGTATTTCCTACTATTTCGTATTTATCTTTAAAGTTATGAAATGGTAGTTCCATCATACAACACAAAATCATAAAAAAACTAATATTTAAACGACCGGAACATTTATTATGTACCTATAAAAACCAGTTTGCCACATGTAAAAAGAAAGTTTTATCGTGGTTTGAATGTCAGTTTTGTCCCTACTCACCCCATTTTACGGTATGTATTTAAACATAGTTTACCATTCAATAGCACACACACAAGTAAAAAGTTAAACCTTTACCTGTTATCTATCTTTTGCAAGTCTATTTTCGTTACCTAGGTAAGTAGATACCTGAAGTTCCATTTGCAGTGGAAATAAAATGAATAAAATATACAATCCTTCCATTGTCTTATCACCCCTGTTGCGAGTTAAAAAGGTTTTTCAAGATAGGGAAACAAGTCCAAATCCAGCAATTTAGATGCATCTCAGTTGGTTGATACGTCACGCTGCGCTGTGGATTTATCACCCGCGCCGTCTGTGATAGGCGCGAGAAAAATGTACCTCACGTGCAAATAATAGCGTTCATTACGTATGAAACATATCTTTTCTTTGTTAACACGTACAACTTATGGTATTGTTATTGAACTCTCAACGCCCAATATAGCCGACGATAGCAGTTGGAGAAGGTAACTGGTCTACTGGCGCCTCGCTCGAAACCGCAGTCGCCCCAGCCTACTAGATGCCCATGTGCGAAGCCCTCGACGAATATCTTCAACCGCCTCGCGATAAAGAATAAACTACACGATTTAAAAAACTGACTTTTATTACGCGGTACAAATATAAAAATACTCCTACAACGATTAGGCGGTACAGCTTCGGATCCCTCAGGTCTTCCTTGGTTTTCTTCCTTTGGTTTTCTTCCTTTTGGTTTTTCCTTTTCGGCTGCTCCTGGTGTACTGTACGATCCGAAGCGGTTCCGTCTTACTTTTATACGAAAAATCAAGAAAGAGAGTCACCTACGATAGGGAGATAAAATCATGTCTTAATTCGCGGAATTAATCGGCCTGTGATTGGTCGCTTACGTCATACGGTCATTTTCGGGTGAATTTTCATTATCCCGCTATCGTTCTGCGACTCATATTACATACATCCGATTAATTACTGACTTAAAACTATTACAAATAGTTAACTACGTTCATTAGTTATAAAAACAAACGATAACAAGTTCACTAGTCCTTACGACTTGGCTTACAATAGATAGGAAAGCGGCCGAAATGAATACAATGGATGGTTTATGGCCCTTTTGCCGACTCGCAGGCCTTTGTCTACCTGTGACTGCCTTATGATTCTTATCTAACTAGGTGACTAGGCTAACGACCTATAATATCTACAAATATTGTTATGATGTAACTTTAACAGGTTACGAATTAATTAATGAAACGTGTATGTTTCTAAGTGAAAATTACGCTGTATCGGAGCGCTGAGCTCGAATTTGGCCGACCAATGAGAAGCGGTCATTCTGTCCCTTTCATATTGAGACTTCCTTGTCTTGATCCGCCTTTCTTTGGTTAACCAATGACAGAGCCTACATTATTTTACTAAGTTTATAGTGATTACTTGGGAATTGGGAAATAGGTTTAACCATGTTTTTTCCTAACTTACTGGGTGACCTAAAACTTATTACGAACCTACGAGTTAAATAACGGATATTTTGAATACTTATGACTACTGACAATCTAATCGCGGTTTTCCCTACCTATCAAATAAATCTTTATTGAGAATACAGTCTTAATCGAATTTGATCTTAATCTAACTTATAATTATCCGCGTCTTGTCGTAGCGTCGCTAACATTTTGTCCCCGCAGTCGAAGACTCCTGGTGCATGGGTTGCGACGCGATGACCGCCAGCTTGCAGCTCGGCCTGCGTAGCGTCCCGTGCCTCGTTCTGACGTCTGCGGAGCGAACCCTCCCGTCGGGTCCATGATAGACGGTCTCGACGACTCCTTTAGGCCACACGCTGCGTGGTCCGTTGGGTTCAGAAATGATGACAACATCTCCCGGCTGGATCTGTCGCCCTCCGTCGTCGGATGATTTGCGTGGTGCCAGCAGTGGAAAGTACTCCTTGGTCCAGCGCCGCCAGAAGTGGTCTGCTAGCGCCTGGGCAGCCCTCCATTGTCGCTTGTCGTTTTCCTCGTAAGCGCCAATCATAGGTAAGTTAGCGTTATGAAGTAGAAGAAAGTGCGCAGGTGTGAGACTTTCTTCGCTCTCTGGGTCGACGTTCACGTGTGTTAACGGCCTTCTGTTAACGATATTCTCGATCTCTGCCAGTAGAGTCTCGAACACTTCGGTTTTCGGTGCTCTAGTGTTGAAGGTATAGAGCATCGCTGTCTTCACGGTGCGTACCATTCGCTCCCAAGCTCCGCCTGCAGATGGGTTGCCGGGGGGAATGAATTTCCAATCCATTCGTCGCTGCACGCCGTAGTGTTGCAATTGCGGAAGCCATTGCCTGTAGGCCTCGCGCAGCTCGTTCGATGCCGCCTTGAAGCAGGTTGCGTTATCGCTATACATAACGCTCGGCCATCCTCTTCGTGCGGCGAAGCGCCTTAGCGCCAGTAGAGCGCTATCCGTAGACAGGCTATGTACAGTTTCGAGGTGAATAGCCCGAGTTACTAGGCATGTGTACAGACACACCCAGCGTTTCTCTCGTCGTCGTCCTATGGTCACGTACATAGGCCCGAGGTAGTCTTGCGCGGTGTAGGTGAATGGCCTCTGGTAAGCCTGTAGCCGCTCGGGTGGTAGATCGCCAAGGGGCTGCGCTCGCGGTGAAGCTCGACGTAGCTTACACAGCGCGCAGTCTCGCGCTACAGCTTTCACAGTAGGTCGCAGTTGTAATATCCAGTAATGTTGTCGTAGCTGATTTACCACTGCCTCGTTATGAATGTGCGCCATTCGCCTGTGTGCGCGTTGGACCATTAGTCTGGTAAATGAGTCCTTGCCGTCTAATATTACGGGTCGTACCGATGTGTACAACACTGGAGCGTTTCCTAACCTCGTCTTCATTCGCAGCACGCCGTCGTCGCACAGCTCGGGTGCTAGATTGTATATTCGCGATTTCTTATCCAAATCGCGTCCTGCGCTTAGAGTGCGCAGCTCGTCCGGGAAACTTCTTCGTTGGCTATTCTGTAGCCACATATGCTCGGCTCGCTTTATGTGGTTCACTTGCAGCTGCAGCGTCTTGTTCTTATTTTTCATCTTATCTATGAAAAGTAGAACGTAGGCCGTCGAATTCATTAGCCTATCGTAATTACTGAAGCGTCGTATGTCAGGTAGCACGCTCGACGGATCTGACTTTGACGTAGTAGTAGATAACGTAGTCTCTACTGTGACTCCGCTTTTCCTTTCAGGAAGGTCTTCAGTCGGTCTGCCTATTTCTTGACTCGGCCACTCCACTTCTGGTCGGTGAAGAAATGACGGTCCTTTGTACCATTCGTCGTGAGCGGTGATTTTCCTCGCCGGCTTCCCTCTCGTAGCGTGGTCTGCGGGGTTCACGTCGGTTGGCACGTACATCCACGCCCGCCGGTCCGATTTTTCAGCTATTTCAGCCAAACGGTGCGACACGAACGGCTTGTAGTTTCTTGCGTCGTCTTTGATCCATCCTAGCAATACTCGAGAGTCCGTCCAGTAGATAATTTTCTTGACGTTGTATCGTTGCTCCTTTTTAATCGTCTCGGCCAATCGAACTCCGATTACTGCGGCTGTAAGCTCTAGTCGTGGTACTGACAATACTTTCAGGGGGCAAACTCTGCTTTTGCCCGCTGCTAGGCTGACTCGTACATCTTCTTTGTTCTCGATACGCCAATACGCCACGGCGCAATAGGCTTCAGTTGACGCGTCGGTAAAAACGTGTAACGTGTATCTCGTAGCTCCGCCCGGTGACTCATACCTTCTAGGTATGCGTAGCGCCGCTACGTGTTTCAGTGCGTTCTGCCACTGAAAAAAGTCTTCAGCTTCTTTATCTGGTAGCGGTGCGTCCCACGTAGTGCCTTTTGTCCAAACTCGCTGAAATATCATTTTAGCGCTGATGACGTAGTGAGCGATAAGTCCCATGGGGTCGTATATGGACATTATCGCGCTGAGAAGTTCCCTTTTTGTCGGCGGCCGTTCTTGCGTCTTCACAGCCTCGGGAACTCGCAGCATTTTCGTGTTGTAGCCCAGAGTGTCCGTCCTAGGGTCCCACGTCATGCCTAGAACTGTGGGTTGACCTTCGCCCAGATGCGTCGGTCCTTGCGCTGCGTGTAGTTCGTGCTCGACGCTTGCCAGCATTCGCGTACTGTTGCTCGCGTAGCCTCGTAGATGAAAACTGCCCTCCGCGTGCGAGTCTCGCACTTGTTGTGATACTCGTAGCAGCTCATCCTCGGTCTCGTACGATGCCACGTAATCGTCCATATAATGATTATTGTGGATGTCGTAGACCGCGTCCGGATATTTGTCCTGGTTGTCGAGCGCGTTCCTATTACGCACCGAATGCGCGAGGAAAGGCGATGACACGTTGCCAAAACAAACTCTGTTTAGTTTGTACACCTGGGGCTCCATATCTCTTCTAGTGCCGCGCCACAGGAAGAGTTGGCTCTGTTGATCTTCTTCTCGCATTTGAATTTGCAGGAACATTTCTTGTATGTCCGCGACCACCGCGAAATTCCATTCGCGGAATCGTAGCAAAATTCCTAATAGGCTTCGTAGTAGGTCTGGCCCCGATAAAATATAGTCATTCAGACTATTTCCTTGACTTTTTGCCGCGCAGTCAAAAACGGCTCTTCCTTTGCCTTTATTTAAATTAAATACATTAAAGTGCGGCAAAAACCAGGTTCGGTCGGTCTGCGGCGGCTCCATGATACGTTCCGCGTATCCTTTCTGTAGTAACTTCTGAATTTGGGCTTCGTAGTCTTCAGCGAAGTCCTTGTTGCGCCGCATTTTCATCTCCAAGTTGTGTAGCCTCGACCGCGCCATTACGTAACTCGGTGGTAGCTTCACGTTGTCCGACGCCCACAGTTGACCGACCTCGTACCGGCCCCCTGCAGTCTTGCGTACCGTAGCGTTGAAAATGTCGATGGCTCGCTGATCGCTCGGACTGACGTTTTCTTTATTCGTTACTCCTAACGCTTCGATCGACCAATGCTTCTTAACTTGATCGATTAATTCGTCGTCCTCTGTGCGGCAATGAAGTACGGTTTGCTCGATCGTGCGAATGATGCGCGGCATTCGCCCAAAAAATACCCAACCCAAGGGTGTCTTCATTGCGCAAGGCTCGTCCTCTCCGCCCTGCCTGATCTCGATGGGAGTCTTCAGGTGGCAGAAATCGCCTCCAATCAGCATCTGCGGTACTCCTGTACCCACGTAGCATTCGTCGCCCAAATCTTCTAAGTGTTTGTGCTTCATCAATTCGGCCTTGTTGAGTGATTGCGATCGTATGCCAAGTCCTTCTACGGTCTTCATGACGATCTCGTGCACGGTGCCTCCTCGCAGCGGTCCCACTTGCGCCTTTACAGTTTGCGTGATAGATGTGTGCTTCAGGTTTCTTATCCCACGTAGACAGAGAGGTTCGTCTTCGCCTACTGCTCCGATTTCATCTGCGACGTCTTGATCTATCATGGAAAGCGTTGACCCGTCGTCGAGGAAAGCGAATATTTGAGCCGTACCCTTCGGCCCCGTGACTGTTACAGGCAGCACCTTCAGTAGCACGTTGAAGTTTGGGGTTGACGACACGTAGACGCGCGGATCGTTGTCCTCTCGTTCTGTAGGCCGCGACTCCGTTTCGGCCGCTGCCGCAAACGATGACGTCACTCTCGGTGAGGCGACCGCTCGATGCGTCGACTGAGCTACCGCTATTGTAGCCCCACTGCTGTTGTTCGCCTGTGTAGGCTCGGTGTGCAGCAAACGGTGATGCGTGTGCGGGCAGCCTGTCACGCCGCACCCTTTCGCGTTGCATTGCGACTTCAAATGTTTCGCGTCCATACATCTGAAGCATATACGATTGAGTCTTGCCCATTCCCATCTAGCGCCTATACTCTGTGCGGCCAGCTTGCGACAATCTGTAGTAATGTGATTGCCACCGCAGTACAAACACGTGCTCTTCGCTGTGATTTGTCGAGCCGCATACGTCGCCTTCTGCCCTCCGCTGCATCGATTTGCGGCCGGAGCTGGAGTGGGGATGGGATAGCGCGGCGCGGGCGCGTTCGCCGCATCGTGAGAGTCATCGCTTCATTCCTGGCAGACCGACGCTTCCACGTTCAAGTGGAAGGCGCACTGTCACAGGAACGCCCGATACAGGCAGGCGTCCCTCAGGGGAGCTGCCTATCGCCCGCATGCTACGTGCGCTACACCGACGACATTCCAGTCGTAGGACAAGCGCAACTAGCCTTATTCGCAGATGACGCCGCTTACTTTGCTTCCTCATTCCAGATGCCGCACGCAGTCTCCAAGATCCAGCCGACGCTTGACGCCCTCCCTGACTGGCTCTCCAAATGGAGACTATCAGTCAATGTGGGCAAGACGCAAGCGCTTATCACAGGGGCAGCCAGGATCCTGCCCCCACCTCCCTCTCTTCTAGGACAGCCGCTGTCATGGTCACCCACAGTGAAATACCTGGGGGTGACCATAGACAGGAGGCTCAACATGAAGAAGCACGCCGCGGAGACGGTCATACGAGCGAAAACCGCTCGTATGAACCTCCGCCCGGTCTTCCGCAGTAAGCTCCCTGTACGGACCAAACTCGGTCTGTACAAAGCTTACGTCCGATCGCGACTAACTTACGCTTCACCAGCCTGGTATTCTTTCTGTTGCAGGACCACCAGGACCAACTTGAGGCGTCAGGAGACCCTCTCGCTACGGACCATCGTCGGGGCAACGCAGTACGTCAGCAACGCAGCCATCGCCGAGCACCTGAAGTGGAGCAGCAGCCTGGAAGACTTCATCATCGAGCGCCTCGCGCGGGGCATGTTCGACCGCGCGGACAACACCGACCACGATCACCTGCGCGGGATTGCGCCTCACTACACGCGCCCGCCGGACCAACACGGGGCTCGGCATCTCCCCCGAGCCCTCCTACACACCACACAAGAAGACGACGAAGAAGAAGACACGCACACACCACACCGGATGTCGCCTACATAGGCACGATGCACACGCCAGCCTAAGCTGCCGGTCGCCTTCTCTGCGTCCCCGATGCCTGGCCCCGCTCAAACGGTATCACCAGGCTAGGGGTCGCGGGGTTGGATAAACGGCCGGTGGCGAGAAAGCTGGCCCTCACGGATACACAGCCGTCCCCAAAATGACGAGCGACCGACCGCCCCACAAGGTGGGGCGCGACCCGAGACAGCCTCCGCAGCCGGAAGGCGGAAGAGGCCACTCGCACCCCTTCAAAAGGGTGCCGAAGGATTTCACAGCGGGCGCGTTCAGTCTAGCGCCAGGCGCGCGCGCGTACGGTGCTGTCATCGGTCCCTGCGCGCGCTTCGCTGGTGCGCGCGCGTGACAGAATGACATCTCTAGCTCGCTCTCTTCCATCAGAAAATCAGCCAACTGCAGGATCTCGGGGTCGTCAGTATCGCGATGTCTGTTGGCGTAGTCGCACCATCTGCTTCGTAGATGAGGCGATAATCGATCGGTTACTTCCCGTATCAGCATCGGGTTGTCGGCGTAGTGTCTTCTATCTATGTCCATGATAGTAGATACGACGTTCATAATCTTGATCGCAAACGTATTGAGGTCGTTCGCGCTCGGCCCCAACGGTGGCAGTCTTCGTAGGTCCTCGATTGCTTTATCCAAAAGCACCTCGCTTCGGCCAAACTGCTTCTTCAAAATACGTATAACCATGTCTGGACGAGTAGCTGTAGACAGGACATGTGACACGCACATCTTAGCGTCCCCGCGTAACGCCATACGCAGTCTTGCAACGTTCTCGTAGTCGGTGAACTTGTAGCGCTTCGATGTCTCGATGTAGGTATTGTAAAAGCTTCGCCATTCGCTCACATCTCCATAGAAGTGAGGTAGCTCGAAGATATCTTTAGGTGCCGGACGAGCCGCCATCTGCATCTTCTCGAACAAATGCAGCATAGACTCCGCAACTGTGCCTTCTTGCGTGTGTTGCGTACGCGCCGTGTGCGGCGTACGGGGCTCCTCCGGTGGCGATTCCGATCGCCGTTGACGTTCCACGCGGCTCGGTGAGCGGCGTCGCATATGTCGCTCGTCCCGCAGAGGCCGTCTAGGAGTCTCGTAGTCCGGTGGTGGCTCGTTGGCTAACCCCTTCTTAACTGGCTCGGTTATAGTCTTGTCATCCTGAGAGTCGTCCATCCACTTCAGGATTCGTTTCTGTTGTGGCTCGATGTCACCCGCATCTGAGACTGCGCCCGTGCTTCCTTCCGCTATAATCTGTGATTTCTGCGCCTCTAGCCTCTTCTTTATTAAGTCGGCTTCGATCCGCAACTCTTTTCGCTGAATTTCTGCTAGACGTTCGCTCGCCTCAAGCTCCACTTGAGATAGCCTTGCCTCGATGACCGTACTAGCGCATGAGTGCACGGACTGAGTAGGGGCAGGTGCATACGGAGTGCTCGACTCCATAGTGCCTCCCTGCTGCGTAGCTGCGACGTCCTTAAGTTTCGTTCTCGCCCGTCGCAGTGGTAACGGTGTGGGCCTCGCAAGTCGTCGTAACCGCTTGCGGAGCTCTCTGCTCCACAGCAGTGTATTTACTTGCGAGGGAGACCCCGGTGGCCTCGTGAAGTCGTCCGCCCTGAGGGAGTGCTGTGGTGCGGCCGCTACGCCAAACGGCTCGGCGCTAGCCGCGCGCGGACGCTCGCTGAGCGCGTCGGACGACGTTACAGGGGTGAGGAGGGGGCGCGCCGCCTCGGCGCCCTCTGACCTCTCGGCGTCCGCGCGGGCAGCCCTCTGAGCCGCTGCCGCGCCCTCCGCTAGGTAACGCCGCCTATCTTCGTCGCTCTGCATCGACGCAGCCTTTCGCGAACGCGTACCGACCATTTTATCGGTCATTTGTGACGTTTCTTCGCAGCAAGTGTAGACTTGAGCACGACGTCCCGGTGCGCTGACAGTAGATCCGGTTCGAAGGACCAGAAAATATTGAACTCTCAACGCCCAATATAGCCGACGATAGCAGTTGGAGAAGGTAACTGGTCTACTGGCGCCTCGCTCGAAACCGCAGTCGCCCCAGCCTACTAGATGCCCATGTGCGAAGCCCTCGACGAATATCTTCAACCGCCTCGCGATAAAGAATAAACTACACGATTTAAAAAACTGACTTTTATTACGCGGTACAAATATAAAAATACTCCTACAACGATTAGGCGGTACAGCTTCGGATCCCTCAGGTCTTCCTTGGTTTTCTTCCTTTGGTTTTCTTCCTTTTGGTTTTTCCTTTTCGGCTGCTCCTGGTGTACTGTACGATCCGAAGCGGTTCCGTCTTACTTTTATACGAAAAATCAAGAAAGAGAGTCACCTACGATAGGGAGATAAAATCATGTCTTAATTCGCGGAATTAATCGGCCTGTGATTGGTCGCTTACGTCATACGGTCATTTTCGGGTGAATTTTCATTATCCCGCTATCGTTCTGCGACTCATATTACATACATCCGATTAATTACTGACTTAAAACTATTACAAATAGTTAACTACGTTCATTAGTTATAAAAACAAACGATAACAAGTTCACTAGTCCTTACGACTTGGCTTACAATAGATAGGAAAGCGGCCGAAATGAATACAATGGATGGTTTATGGCCCTTTTGCCGACTCGCAGGCCTTTGTCTACCTGTGACTGCCTTATGATTCTTATCTAACTAGGTGACTAGGCTAACGACCTATAATATCTACAAATATTGTTATGATGTAACTTTAACAGGTTACGAATTAATTAATGAAACGTGTATGTTTCTAAGTGAAAATTACGCTGTATCGGAGCGCTGAGCTCGAATTTGGCCGACCAATGAGAAGCGGTCATTCTGTCCCTTTCATATTGAGACTTCCTTGTCTTGATCCGCCTTTCTTTGGTTAACCAATGACAGAGCCTACATTATTTTACTAAGTTTATAGTGATTACTTGGGAATTGGGAAATAGGTTTAACCATGTTTTTTCCTAACTTACTGGGTGACCTAAAACTTATTACGAACCTACGAGTTAAATAACCGATATTTTGAATACTTATGACTACTGACAATCTAATCGCGGTTTTCCCTACCTATCAAATAAATCTTTATTGAGAATACAGTCTTAATCGAATTTGATCTTAATCTAACTTATAATTATCCGCGTCTTGTCGTAGCGTCGCTAACAATTGTGTTAGATCGCTTAATGTAAGCTTGGCACGTGGATAATAAATAGAGGTAAAACATAACACCCCTATTCGCTATGTGCACGACTGGTGCTGCCCTCATTTTGTCGGACTTTCTACGTTAAATCTTATGGAGTAAAATTAGTTCAAGCGGCTGCCGCTAGTACTAATGTCGGACATTCCATAAGATTACCTGTGTTTGTGACAATCAGCGCCACTTCCCCCTCCACCGACTTCGCACCTTCCCAATATCTTAACAATAAACAATCTGGGTATCCCTCATATATCTATTAATATTTAAATTAGTAAATACATATTAGAAAATGTAATGCCTAGTTAATGGTTATTTACAAAAAGAACACATTCAAAAAGATATACAATTAATTCTCGCAAATAACAAAAAAATATTAAAACTATATTTTTTAAACATAATGAAAAACCCAACAGCAGCGTATGCAGTTTAATTAGGTAAGAGACATAAAATATCATTAAAATCACCCAATAGTAGGTAATCCTACTTAACTATGAGTATCTTTAAATGCACAAGTGTAACTCGTCACGTCATTAAACTCAATAAATCTGACTATTGACACGCATCGGCACCACTTTGCGGTAAAGACCCATGCACGCGGCCCTATAATTGCTATCGCTGATAGTAATTGGCCTACTTCAACAAAGGCAGCATTAAAAGCCGAAGCATTTATTGACATAGAGCATGACGCACATTGCATGGCGATCCATTAGTGGCTGGATCACCCACCCCCCCTGAGGATTCACCACAGATGACTCGCCTACTAGACGGATCATGTACGTAATCCAAGCATGTATGTGATGGAGCTCTCCACAACATAAAGCGCTCCATATTAAAAAAAATAATGTAATTGTGGAACTCAGACACTTATTTTACTTACGTAACTACTTCACTTGCGCACTTGAGCGCCTTTCAATGTCGTGGAACGCTACTGCACGACTCCTGGAATAGTATTTGAAAATTGTCAGAGCGTATGTGTGTCGTATGACTGCTTCATAATGCGTCTATAAGAGGCAGCCTGTCGGACTAGGTACTGAGGGCCTACCGCGAACCACGTTCGATGTATTGCCTGCCTGTCACACTTACGTACAAATTTACAAGTGCGACAGAGAGACAACACGTCGAACGTGGTTCGCGGTAGGCCTTCAGATCGCGCAGCGGTGGGTGGCACAATTATTGACCAACCGTTAAACAGGTTGCAATTGAGTCGAATTAAGTGGTATATTCGTCAGCCTATCATTCAAACACATATTGACGTGCAGTTAGTTATACAACTGTGCCGCATGCGTTTGTTGCAAAATTTGTAACGTTCGGCTGAATTTATTGGGAAATGTACAGAATGAAATCGTGTGGTTGTCAAATGAGGATGATATGTACGAGTGTGATTTACGGTCAGTTACAGTTGTATTACACATACGACATGGGTAACTGTGCTATGCATTCACACTATGTGATGCGGTCGAATAGGCCAGTTTTCTGATTGATGTTCAATTCAATTTGACGTGTCTCTATACTTCCTAAAGCTTTTTGTGTTTCATTGTTTAGTCATTAAAATCATTTGTAAAGAATTTGAGTGAAAAATGAGAATGAGATTTGGCTTTCATATTTTTTGTCACTGTGAAAAGGTACAAATGGTACATAATACAAATTTTATACACATAGATATTATAGAAAAAATATCTATGTGTATAAGAGATATAAATATGTGTGTATAAATATCTATGAGAAAATGTAACAGATATTTCAACACATTTAGCATCCGCCAGTAGATAAATTAGACAATGTAACCGTTACTGCAGCATAGACATAAAATGGAAACCGTTTAAAATCTATTGGTACCAGCTTGAAACAACAACAATAATGCTTGCGATATTTCGACAACCAGCCGACGTATTATGGATAGCTTTATCCATCTTTATCCGCGTGATAAAATAACTGTCACTTTTTAACACCACGGGAAGAAAGTGTCGGACGCCGTTTTATCATGCCGTCACGTAGACAAGAACGACCATCATATCCGTACAGTACATGCCTGCCTAAAATCATCGGCCGCTCGGCCGAGACCATGCCGAGTCTTATTGATCCCCGAAAAACCTCTGTAAAAAGTTATTCTTCAGCCAAAGCGATTTTCTTTTACAATTACTTTGATTATAAAATTTGTTTAACATAACAAACCAGATTGACCTTCTAGTATGTTATGTTATAACGTATATTCGTACGTAATATCTGAATGATGTCATTTGTCATCAACTTATCATGTCCGTACCTACTGTACATGTGTCGGTGTGAGACGCACGAGCGGATGACATCGTCGAAATTTGAATTGATCCAAAAATGTGGTATAGGGATGGTATAGGGTAACATAATATTATGGTTAATATTTTATCTTTAAAAATAGGTATGTTTAAAAATGCCTGTTGTGTACAAGCATATCTGATAATAAGGTTTTTCCCGTTTGTAGCGAAAACTGCCTACGAACAGAGAACAGCCTAGCGGGTCGCTGGCAGTGAATATGTTTAATATTTAATCGACTTCCCCTATATACATAGACTAGGTTGACTGGTAGAGAATACCTCATGGCATCAAGTTCGCCTTTTGAACATTAAGTTATTCTTTTGTGCAATACAGTTTAAATAAATAAATACATACATACATAATATATATATAGCGTAAAAGTGCTACGTTTTTATGTACTCTTCGCCACTGGTATCTTTACGAACTAACCAGTTTGTAAATGTACCACTACATTGTCATTTTATTTATATCAAATTGATTTAAACGACATAAAGAACATTAGTCGGCACGTCACGTTCCCCAATACATAAACTTTATGCCAACGTTGTTTTATAGACAAAACGATACAGTAGCTTTTCCCGAGTTACCTACGTAACCGCGAGGATATAGAAATAAAACGAATGATGTGTTACGACTACGACTCATAAACCAAAAACAATTTATAAAGGTCCAGTTGAGACATGACATAAAGGGCAATTTTATCTAACCTTTCTCTCTCTAAATATGTCGTTGGTTAGCGTTTTATCGTTGGTAAGTAAGCGAAGAAGTCGCGAAGAAGTCGTAAAAAAACATCGCATTTTTAGAATAAAAAAAAATCTTAGATGAGATCTACTAAAGAATAACTATGTGCTTTATATAAACTTCAACCTTCAACTTAGGTTGTGTGTTGTCTGCCAGTATCTAAGTAACGGAACTGTTTATGTATATAGACGATGGAAATGAATAAATAGGTAAGAATACTAGAATCAGTAAACAAGTCTAGCATGAACTTTGCACCATCAGCCGTAAAAGTGCATGGAGACTTCATCAATGAATTCATTCATACTATCTCCATGCAATTTCGCAGTTCACTGTACCTATGCATGGACACACAATCTCTTGGTATGATCAAAAGAGGTTACATATCAGAATACCGAAAACTGATTTACCTAATGTTGAATCACCGATGCTTGATTCACCTATTTTTAAATTACCTACCGTAAACCGGGGTTACTTTGATCAATTTTAGAGTTTGGCACCATCTTTTGACGATCTTAATATACCTAAAAATATGAAATAAAAATATAATAATCGGTTTTTTCTCTTCTTTCAGCCTGCCAAATAAAAAAAAATTTGGACTTATATTTTTTTCAGAAATAAATAAAAACAACGCGATCAAAGTTATATTGAGAATGGGGTTACTTTGAAACCACTAATTTTTTTGCTGACAATTTAAAGTAGACCCGCTAAAAAGCTTGTAAAAAATAAAAAAATTAAAATCGGTTACGTACTTTTTAAGTTATTTATATTTTTAACGTGTGGGGTTACTTTGATACCATACCAACAGATACAAATTAAAAATTTTAAGCGCTTATTAGATTATTTACTATAAATAACGTAGGAATTTAACTTATCATTGCACTTAGCAACAGATTTTTGAATTGCAAGCTTTTCCGTTTCAGTAAATTTGGTCTGTGCACCCGGGTTTTTGATATGTTGCCTTTATAGGTACTTATTGTATAAAGTTCTATAAAAATATTGTATGCTTTCGATGCGGCATGAATAGATTTTGTGCCCATGTTTGCGAGTGCATCATTAAGTTGTTCTTCTTGGTATTTTTTGTAGTCTCGTTACCCGATATTGTTTTGTTATCTCTGGCATTATTTGTACTCGTATACAAAAAACAATGCATATTTATTTATTGTAGAATTAATACGCACGTATAATAAAGCAAAGCCGCAGGATAAAATATAGCCAATTTCCACCCAGAAACCAAATTCCAGACAATAGAAACGAGTAAAAGAATGATTAAAATCAGATGAGCAGTTCCGGAGATCAACTCCTACATACTCGTACAATTACAAACATATAATTTTACAACCTCTACCTCTTCCACTGCCTCAAACGATACCTATTATTATATAACTACTGAAAAAATATACATAAAAAAATCGTAAGCTGCCAAAATAATTCATGGTGTTACTTTAATCTTTTGATCAATTTCACCACGTATAAGTGATCAAAGACACCCCGACCCATGGATTCCCCGGTTACGTGCGCAGGTGGAGGTTGTCGAATTCAGGTTTTTTTTTATAAACTCGCGAATAAACACTGATTAACCTAAAACACTATAAAATTTACATGTATTCATTCTTGACACAAATACAGTCAAAGTTTTTGAACCAATAAAACTAGGAAGAAAAGCGTACTCGCCATTAATATTTTTTTTCTAGACGAAATAATAATATTACACTCGCATCCGCTTACTGCGCGGTGAAACAACTATCAGTGTTGCCAATAAAGAAAAATAACTGCGAAATTATATTTCAACTCGTTAAAACAAGGACTTTAGTAGCAGAGAGAAGTTGCTATCAAAGTCGACCCGCAAATCAAAGTAACCCCGGTTTACGGTATCGATCATTTTACCTAAATATTGACTGACCTAAGTTTATAATACCTAAGCTCAAATAACCTAATGGACGAAACATCTAATGCACGATATACCTAATGCACGTTTTACCTACTGCATGTTTCACCTAAAGCTATTATACCTAATGCACGAATCACCTATAGCTGATATACCTAATGGACGATACACCTAAAGCTGATATACCTAATGAACGATGTACCTAAACTTGATTGACCTAATGTACGAAATACCTAAAACTGTTAAACCTATCACACGAAATACCTAAAGTTGATATACTTCCTGAACGAATTACCTAATGTCGATATGCCTAATGCACGGCATACCTAAAGTCTATATACCTAGTACAAAATTCATATCATTTTGCCGAATGATCAAGTGGCAACTCCACCCAATAAATCGTATGATTTCCCAACCTTACAGTAGAAACTGTTTGTTTGGATAACAACTTAAAAATACACTTTTTGAAACGTTACTTTTTAGGTAGTAGAATGATTTTGTAAGTCTAATACAAAATTAGTTATCTTATCAAAAAATTAATTTTTGTAATTTAACATCATGACGATGAAATAAAAGTCGGTTTTGGCACTGTTTGGTCGCAGTTAACCTAACACGCTCCTCCTCGCTTTGCTCGTCGTAGCACCTATCTCGACTCTGGCAAATGACTAGACCTTATATTATAATAAAAAATAGTAAGTCAATTGAATGATTTGGCTAAAAAATGTATACCAAATGTATGTCCTGATAATATTCTACTAAACAATAATGATATTTTTGATTTTAGGTACATATTTCGTTCATTAAGTACAACGACTTTAGGTATTTCGTGCATTAGGTGTATCGAATTTAGGTATTTCGTTCATTAGGTATGTTAACTTTAGGTAATTCGATCATTAGGTATACCGACTTTAGGTAATTCGTGCAGTAGGTGTGTTAACTTTAGGCAATTCGATCATTAGGTATACCGAGTTTAGGTATTTCGTGCATTAGGTATATCAACATTAGGTGTTTCGTGTATTAGGTATATTAGCTTTAGGTATTTCGAGTATTAGGTGTTTCAACTTTAGGTAAATCGAGCATAGGTATTCTGAGCTTAGGTAAACCAATTGTAGGTGAAACGTGCAATAGGTAATTCGTTCATTAGGTGTTATGAGCTTAGGTTAATTGATCATTAGGTATTTAAAAAAATAGGTGAAACGAGCATAGGTGATTCAACATTAGGTAAATCGATTTTCGGTATTCTGATATGTAACCATCAAAAGACGAAAAGCGTGGGTCCGGAGCCTGAGGAAGAGAGTGTGCGCTGTGGTTGTGGGGCGCAAGCGGGGTGACATATTATTATACCTTCTACGTATATGTAGTGTGCTCCCGCTAGTGGTTTAATAAACAAAATCAGTCCGGTTTCGGGATTTTCCAATTCTCACCTTACAAATTCAGTACCGATAGCATTCCCCACTTCTATATTTTCTTGGCCATTGGGCCGTATACATACAGTGGAAGCATGTTTCGCTGGAACTCTCTGTTGAGTGTTTAAATATTTGGAAACATTAACTGAATATACCGTCAGGTGACAAGCAAAAGTAACTAATTACTAAAAAAAAATAAACAAAAATCGACCTTCTTTTAGTACTAATATGGTTCACTATGGCTATGAACTTGTGGTGGTACTTACGGCTCGATTCGGAAAATAAATTAGATTTCTACTAGACTTCACCAAGTTACGATACGGATAATTTAAAGATATTTGTAAGAGAGATATGTCAAATTTGACGTTTCCGCGATTCTGGAGGTCCTCTTGAACGATTTCGACAAGTTATGACTTAGATATCCAAGTCACATCTAGTCGATATCTAATGTAGATCTAGTTGATCTCTAAATCGTCTCAAGATCTTGTGATTATCTCGAAATCCGAATAGGCCTGTTAGTGACTTTTGCTTGTCACCCGACGATACAATGTTCTGCTACGCCGTAGCCCGTAGACCACGACCAGCGAAATCTTTCGTAGCTAGATGACGATATCGTGTCGCAGTGGGCATACAATTATAATTCTATGAATAGGTAAATAAAATTCACTGTCAAAATATATTATTATTATATAGGTATCTAATTATCTCTGTGGTATCTATGGTATATATAGATACCACAGAGAAGTTAATGTCTCTGCAAGAAAAATCTCTAAAGCGATTATTTTTGGCAAACCAATTTCGTCACATTGATCAACATTTTGCTCCTAATACATTTTTCTACGTAAGTACCTAAATAGTTAGCCAAACTATAGTGATTATGTGCTTAAAGCACGCTGTATGTGACGCTGAAAGCATTTAGCGGAGCGATATATTATGTAGTGACTTAAATACACTAAGTGTGTTACCTGCTGCAGTCAAATAGGAAGCACTCCGGGGCGTGTTAATATACATGAGCCGGCGTCGCGGTAAATTCTGATGGATATATGTATGTATTATTATCAAGATAGTCTGATTCCCTTAGGAAACTGTTTATATTTGATCAACTTTTCCATACTTAACCAAACTTGTGTCCAATCGGCATGGTTGCGACTATAGTTGGTTAATAACAAACAGCGAAACGCATAGCAATACGTACCTAATACTATTTTAGTATAGTTTTTTAGTATTTAATTAGTAATTTATATAGAAAGCCACAATGTTGATCTGCCATAACATAAATAAGTACATCGAAAAGTAACATTAACTGTTGCTTTACGATTTAGATCGAGTCTACAAAAGTTCAAAAGTAAATACCTAAGTATGAGTAGCACACAAAATAGTTGAAAATAAATCGGAAGCGCTCGATCCCGCTTAGGGAACTCGCAAGTCCTTTATATAAATTACAAACGGCGAATCCTGTCTCTTCGGAATGGGGCGCAATAATCAAACGTTTCCAATAACGTTTGAAATATTGGGTCACAAAAGCAAAACGCTTTCACTTCTGAAAACAAACCGACAAGGCTTCTAAAGGCGCCGAAAGTTAATTTCACGGGCAGTGGATGCCTCTTCAGAACTCATCTCGCTTGAGCAATCCGCGAGTCGGCTACCATTAATCACCAGTACTCTGCGAATATCATTAGTTCGCTTCTTACTCGCGAACCGCAAAGGGTTGCTTTGGTTGTTCTGGGTCGGAATCTATTCTCGCTTTACGTGGTTCCGATATGAATTAATTGCAAGGTGCGTCAGTGTTTGACACACCTTGAACATAAGGTGGACTAAGAAGATTCTAATCAGTGAGGGAATTGGATCATAATAAATATATGGAACGAGTATGCTTAAGATTTCGGCTAGCCATGCTGCCTCTTGCGTTGTTGGCTATAACTGACATTAGCTTTAAGGTTACATTTCAATAGCAACTGCACCGCGGACGATGTCTCTAAGAGAGAATCTAACATAAAAATTCCTACAAAACCAACCTAAATATTAATTGTGTTAACGGTGCTTATTTTCTGATTATTTAGCCTTTAAAATATATACAACAGTTGTAAGGTACCTGCGACAAAGAAGGCCTGGGGGCCGAATTTTTAAATTCGACCGCTCGATTTCGTGTATTTCGTTCAATAATATCTCCACTACTATGCATTTAAATTCTACTAATAGAATTGAAAACGAGTGGTCAATACTACTAGATTCCCAATTTCTATCGCTCGTATTTAAAAAAAATGCATTTCGCCGTTTTCTACCGATTTTCGAGTGACGAAATCGAACGATCGAAATTCAAAAATCTACCCCCTGGTTCTTAAAGTTTGCCTACTTTCGAAATTCCATACTTTTATAAGTGGAAATAGGATAAAATTTTGCGTCCATGTTCGCTTGTACCATAGACAAAACAGAAAGTTCATAAACATAAGAAAATTATAAATTACACTGGGCCGTCTTTGGTGTACTATATTTTATGAATATTCATAAGATGACTGCTATATAATGTGTATTTCGCTCGTACTTGTCCGTACATCTATTATTGGCGCGAGCGAGATGCACGATAACTATTTTTTTTCATTCAGATGTATTTTCTGATGTCAGTGTAGGTACGTTCGATTTTTCCTGTGAAATGACATGGCACAGAAATTTATTTATAACATTGTTTTCTTTAAGTGTTTTAACTTTGTAGTTAACAAGCTATTTCAACGGCACATTTGTTTTAAGTAAGATTATTATTTTTTCTCTCATACAAACTTGGTTATTCACCATCATCCGTCTAATGTAAAAAGTTTAAAGTTCCTTTGAAAATTTCGCTAAGACCCGGTGGATGACATGCGGAACTTTCTAGAGTTTGCCTATAAATCATGCAAACCCACCATAATGTGAAATATTATAGAGAATCTTAATCCACTTTTCTTGTTAAAACTCCAACTTTTAATGCTGAAAGGCATGATAAAGTAGTTTGATATACATTCCATACATTTATACTTACTGCCACTACCAGGAGTGGCGCGAGCATGCATTTGTGTCGTTATTATAAAACGGTGGTTAAAATGTTATGATTAAAAATTCAGCTTTAAATATTTCAATTATTTGTCGCAGGGAATGCGTCAATTAGATTATAATTTTTTTGCTATAGTTATGTAAGTCATATTTTCATTTTATTAATACCTAGGAATGATTATTTTACACTAAATAAAGTAAGTATTTAAGTGAGCAATAAGTGAGTATATTCCCTTAATAAAAATATTTCAGTCAAGTGTAAAAATAAGGGTGGAGACAACTTACTCAAAAATATGTCCCATAGTTCCTAATTCGCTGACATAAGAGCTAAGGGACATATTTATGAGACGATTTGTGCACCCATGTTTTTACACATGACTGTACATTGCACGTTAAAAATGTAATGAAAAACTCATACACTAAGAAAGCAAAACGAAATCAAAACATCGCTGCTCCTCTGAAAACAATTGTTTAGAATGATATTATCTTTATAATACCGTGTTGCTTGTAGGTTGTAGGTACACAGACGTCGAGATATGCTGGGTATAATCTTTAAAGTTAACGCCATAATGTAAGAGGCAATTCAATTTTAGCCAAGTGCCGAGAAGTGCGCTCCTATGTCACACATTCAAGACTGTCCCAGCAGCTAGTGTATGAATTATTCAGTTTTATGATTCTGCAGAGAAAAGTAATTAAGTTTTCCGTCGTGGAGGAGCTCCGCTTGCGGCCAGCTCGCTGTTAATTAATCATCCTAGCTGTCCTTTTTCTCCACTTTCAGAAATAGGTTAATAATGGTTGTCTTTTTCGCATCCCTTCTGCCGGTTTCATTATTGAATTAGTCAATAAATTAGTGCTCATTTTGATTGTATAGTCGCTTTTTGTTTATTGGATTGTTGATATTTTAGCAAATGTCTCTGAATTAAAGTAATTTTGTAGCGTTTTCATCTTTACAAAACTCGAAGTAAACTAGAGTAGATACTTTCCTAAAGTATTTTCCAGTCCAGATAAAAAAAATGTAGGTATTGTAGGTACACAGGTAGAACATGAGAAAAAATATCTACCGTGAATTTAGTTAAGTAATTAAAAAATAATGTAATGTTTTCTTAGTCCAACAACCTTTTAATAATATATTTTCTTCGAAAAAAGATTAAATATTAGCCGAGAAATGACTGCAAATTAAAATTTCGTGAATAGTAGGTATTACTTTAAATAACGAAATAAGTGGGGTTAGGAGAAAATCCTTCGAAGTCCTCTATAATTTCACGTAAAATAGCTTCAGTTGGCCGTAAATATCAATTTATTCTAATGCCTTTTCGAAGCAAAAAGAGTATTTTCCCTGAGAACAATTTAGCCGTAGCGTTCATTAGTGAGACAAATCCTTTCGCTAGTTTCTCCGTCTAATTGCAGCATTAGGGGAGCGGAATGAGCTATTATAGAGCGCTGTCTGTCGGATCTGTTTTATTTTAAATGCTTTCACAACAATAGGTATTAGGATTCTGTGGTTCTTAGTGTATCATACTATGTATATGTTTTTATTTACACAGTAACTTTAAAAACGTGTGTACCTTAAATAGGGATTGGGGAAGGATTTTACTGACCAAGTGATTATAATAACGATATTGGATGGACGCGGCCGGTGTATAATAGGTAGGTATACATATTCGCTCTTTGACTCAATAATGACAAATTCTAATGTGGCTACCATATTTAACACATCCAGTGCCGCGCTACGAGCGTAGCCGATAACACGAGAAAACCCTTATGTAGCGAAAAGTGCCTACGATCAGAGAGCCTGCCTAGCGAGTCGCTGGCAGTGAATGTGTTGATGAAATGAGGTATTGTATAAAAGTACACATCTTATAGCCATGGAACTGGACATACCGAATAGAGCCTCAGATTATAGTTATAGTCTGGGTAAGCTAGAAAATAACTGATGAATTATGAAGGTTTCACCTTAAGGATGACTCTTGCTAGACCGGGCCGGGGCCGGGCCGGAGCTTCCGGCGCTTCCTTTTCTATGGAAAGCACCACGTGATCACCGATCAGCCGTCATAGAAAATGAGATGTCGGATGAATCGCCACGGGCACTGCCAGGTCTAGCGTGAGTAATTCTTTAGTCTTAACAGTATAAATAAATTATTTCCACTTAAATATTCTCTGTTCTAATTAGCATAACTCCAGTTAATTGATGTCGTTATGTTCTACCGAAGTTCTAAAAGCATCCGGCTAATTTCTATTTATGTTCGGTTGGAGTGTTCTGCAATATGTTCCGGAACGGGACCGCGACGGATGTCTGCGCGCGCCCGTTTAGACAGGATCGGTTTAACTTGGCGCAAGCGGATCTTACGCTCCATCGCGTGTAACTCGATGGATCCACGCCGACTGAAGCTCCTACTAATTTGGGATAAGTGCTCACGTAGCAAGTTCAACGGTTCGGCCTGCCGGGAAATACCTTTGAACCGCGCGTTGCGACAGAATTTCCGCGCCTAAATTGGCGTTTACACGCAGTCAACAAATTGTATGAATTAAAAAATGTATACAATTATTTACAAAATATACATTTTAATACTGTAGATAACCAAATTATTCGCATGTACATATAATGCTAAAAAAGTGTATAAGTAGTAGTTTGATTGGTACGAAAATATTACATAATTTATTTATTTCTCAATCCAAACTTATAGTAAAAGCACCTGGGGACAAGTCAGATTATTTTATTAAATATTTTTTGATTTGTATTTTTAAGTAGTCACACTACTTACTACTATTTTTATAAACAATTTTGATTACTATTAAAATTAACAAAGGCTTGGTTACGTGTTTTATTACTCTATACCGGGTTAGGTATATTAACATTAACGGCAACTTTTGCCTCTAAGTTCTAGAAGTAAGTCTAATTCTTTATCTATCAATGAAATTAAGGCATCCGAATTAACACAACCAAAAAGCCTGTCAAGATTTCCATGGCCAATATTAGCGCATTTAAATTCGAAGCTGAGTGCGCGAAGACGTGAGTGCATTTTGTCGTCGCAGAAATCGTTGGAGCATGCCGTCAGCATAAACACTGGCTGGAACCGAACAGCTGAGCTGCTGCCGCGGGCGAACCGATTTTTCTACTGGCTTTGAATATAGATGTGACGTAAACAGAAACGGAATCAACACATTTTTGTGTATTTATTGCGTTGGAGGCTAAGTGTGCAGTGGACTGTGAAAAATTCGCCATCTGATGAAAATTAACGAAGCTTTTAATTTAAAAAAGGGTTTTATCACCTCCGTTGAGCATAGCACGTGGTGGATAAAGTCTGCAAAGCACCTTGCCTAATAAAACAAGCGACTCAATAGAAAACGATGTTTCATAAATGACAACAATCGAGAGTTCAGATAAATGATTATATTATATCATAACCCAGAAAGCTAAAAAACATGTTGTTAATATCAAAGATCTTATAGAGTAAGTGAGGAAAGAGAAAAGTCGTGGAATATGATGGAACCAATACATTCTATGACTCTTCTCTTGTCGCACAGGCTATACATTTTTTTCCGGTATCGTTGGTAGTTTGAATATATATGTGTTGCAGTTATATTAAATCATAATAATTATGTATACTCAATAGTCCTTACACCCTGGCGGGTGCTGCCTCTGCGTGCGTCCCATGACACGGGCAAGGGCAGCCTCCGCTCGGTGTACCCCTTACATTTCATTAAAGTGTCAAAAGGGCCTCTACGTGTTGGCTTCGGCTCCGCGCACGCCTCCCAAAGGTCCGGAACACCATTGTTCCGTGATGGGAAAGACATACAAATGTATACTCACAAAAGATGAATAAGCTTAAATTACAGGTGTGTCATCTAACAATAATAAATTCGGTATTCATTTTATGCAACCGCAAATCCTTTAATATTGGATGAGTTATGTTTCGGCCACTTTTCATGCAGGTCGATTGACCTGATTTAACAATGTGGTGGAATTTGTTCAAAAAATCGGATGGATAAAACATTTCTATTGAGATTTAATCCACCTCGGATTTTTATTTCAAATAAACGTATGGATAATAAATAATAATAAATAAATAGTATGGATCTGTATATTCTTGACTCAATTAAGCAATATGTACGATTATATACACAAATAGAAACAAAACAAACGCCGATCAATTTTAATTGATAACTTTAAAAATAATGAATACCTGGGGGTTTTCAGAAAAAATTGTACTTACCATTTACTTTATTTCGAAAAACCATTAAATTTTGGGTTATTTAGACTCAGAATCACGAGTATTTTATTGAGACAAAGAAAAAAAGTGTCACCAGTTTTTCATACAAATTTTGGATGTCAGTTTTGTAACGGCCCGTAAAAATTGTATGTGAAAATGCGTTACAAAACTGACACTTTTTTTGGGACACATTTTTTTTAAATCGATAAGTAGTCCTCGTGATTCTCAGTAGAAATATAGACGGTCAAGCAAATCTTGTCAGTAGAAAAAGGCGCGAAATTCAAATTCGTTCGTTCGCGTCTACATTTTTCAAATTTGCCGCCTTTTTCTACTCACAAGATCTGCTTGACCAAGCATAACCCAAAAGTTCATGTATTTATGAAAAAAAGGAAATAAATGCTCACCTAATACCTAATTGATTTCTCAATAAATGTTTTTTTAATGTTCGGTTGGCTCAGTTTTACTTAAGACTAAACTTTGTAAGCACTAATCAAATGCACACGTTTTCATAAACGACCGGAAATAAGTAGTTTATCCTCAACGCGTGGTCACTTGGTCAACGCCATTGGCGACCGAGTTAATAATCGCCTTTAATTTAGATTCTGTCTGCGTTCTACCTTGCAAAATTACGTTGGCTACATTGAAAAAACCGGGCAAGTGCGAGTCGGACTCGCGCACGAAGGGTTCCGTACCATAATGCAAAAAAAAGAACAAAAAAAAAAGCAAAAAAAAAAACGGTCACCCATCCAAATACTGACCACTCCCGACGTTGCTTAACTTTGGTCAAAAATCACGTTTGTTGTATGGGAGCCCCATTTAAATCTTTATTTTATTCTGTTTTTAGTATTTGTTGTTATAGCGGCAACAGAAATACATCATCTGTGAAAATTTCAACTGTCTAGCTATCACAGTTCGTGAGATACAGCCTGGTGACAGACGGACGGACGGACGGACGGACGGACGGACGGACGGACGGACAGCGAAGTCTTAGTAATAGGTTCCCGTTTTACCCTTTGGGTACGGAACCCTAAAAATGGAGTCTCTTATTCCATCCAATATCAATTAGTAGAATGCCCAAACAATATTTATTCAACCTTAATACTTACACAGAAAGATTTGCTAAAAACCGTTTCATATTTTAAACAAGACCTTTAACGACCCCGAGTACCTACTATTTAAGACTTTCTCACACTCGTATTACCAACAGAGCCTGCAGAATAGGATAGCTGTCTCAAATAATTAAAAAATAAATTTAAGTATACTATTTCTTCTAAACTTATTCGACTACTACAGCATGGAGTTCTTCAAAAAAGGATTGTACATGTTTTAATTTAAAGGGTAGGTAGACAATGCGCAAGTAAAGAGCTGTGCAGGTGTCCATAGTCTACGGTAATGGCTTAACATCAACCGGGCTGTATTCTTGTTTGGTATAAAAAAAATCCACATTTCTCCTATTCATTGAACGATTTCTAAGCGAGCTATGCGATTTTCATAAAAGATATTACATCTGATAGCTAAATTTTTCTGGTGACCCATTTGACAATACTTTTGGCGAAATTTTTCCCAAAGAAAAATGCTTTGTACCGGAACAAGAAGTTCCCCGGGCTCTGTCTAAAAGAAGGTCGGCCCGGAGGCGATTTTCGTAACAGCGCGAAGCTTTCAGACCACTTTTAAACGTCTTCAATACGATAGCCGAAAATTTGAAACGTCTGCCTGTCTTATTAAAAGTTTTAAGTTGTGTAACAATAACGCTGGCATACAGATATAATAATAGCTTGGTTTAGTGTTTTATTAATTTTCGCCTTCAGTATTTAATCCTACAGATAAGCGGCTCGATTCGGAAAAGGAATTAGATTTCTACTAGACTTCAACAAGTTACGATACGGATAATTTAAAGATATTTGTAAGATAGATATGTCAAATTTGACGTTTCCGCGAATCTGGAGGTCCTTTTGAACCATTTCGACAAGTTATGACTTAGATATCCAAGTCACATCTAGTCGATATCTAATGTAGATCTAGTTGATCTCTAAATCGTCTCAAGATCTTGTGATTATCTCGAAATCCGAATAGGCCTGTATGTCATGTAATGAAATAGTTGAAGAGTGAATGAGTGAACTGAACAATAGTTTTTAATAACAGTTACGTCTGCCATTCGTTTTTAGAATTATCTGCTGGAAATTATCAACTTTTCAATTTGAGAGAATAAATTAAATTGCTGACAGTTTTTATTTGATGAATGTCTTAGAAAAATGTATCCAATTGTTAATTTAGGTAATGTCCGCAGAAAAGACGCGATTCTCTTACGGTTTCAGAATTTACTTTGTAGGTAATTGCTACGTAATTGTACATTGAACATGATCCGCGACATGATCCGATGTACTGTCAGCAAACCTATTGGTTTAGAACCCCCCTGCATATAAAAATGTATGCAGACGTGCTAAGCTAACAGTTTTGCTGACTGTACCTACTTATAGACAGGTTTATCATTAGGTACTTCATTCACGCTTGCATGCTGACTTGGTTTACGTAAACTACCCTCAAATTAAATTAAATAATTACTCTTTATCCCACTATGAATGTTGTCGTATCTTGCAGGAATTCATGAAAACTGCAATAAATTAAAAAACAAGGTGGAGGGTGGCGCAACGAGATTCATAAACCCGAGTGTTATGCTTCATCATACGATACCTAGGTACCTTGTATGAATCTGGATAATTATATCGCAATTCCCAAAATGCCGTGTTATATTGTTTATTAAACATACATGAATCTAATTAACATAGCTCACACAAATGATACAAATTATTCAGTGTGCACTTACCTACAATATTTTTTCGCTGGCTTCGCGAAAAGCTGGGGTTACTATCCTCCATTAGGTCAAGGGGCATAAAGGCAGGCAGATCATATTGCCTCGGGTGCTCATACTACCCTAGATTCCCCGCTGTATTTCCCTAGTGATTGCGGAAAATACTTTGTCAGCATAAAGCATACGGATACCTAGCTGACACGTTTTAGATGAATCCCTTTGATTTATCCTTGAATAGCCGACAACTCGATGACGGCCCGTCGGCGCGGACAAAACTGCCATCAGAATTTACAAATCACGTAGGTATCCACAAGCTCAGCGTGCTCTTGCCGAATGCATTTGCCGATCATGTGGGTGAAGCATGTGGTAAGCTCGTAATTAAGTACCTACGGGTGCCACACCTGCATTCTGGCGAGAGCCTGGCAAATTTATTTTCATCGAACTTGCTCACAGGTTCTGTGATATCTGATTTCACTCCCAAGTAAGTAACGGATGGAGCCATGTTAATCATATTTTTATATATTTCAAGCTGTTACTAACTAATCAAATAAACATTTACCATAAAAGAAGTAACACATTTACTTTAAAATATGTATAAGTGTAATTACTTATAAAAACGATAATTTCAACTACTTTATGGCAACTACGGAACATATCCAATTATGTACTTATTTGTGTCTTTGAAATAGTAACAGTTCGAACTATATGTATGAATTACTACAAGAGAACTGAAATAGATGCCATTAACATTTTAACTGTAATTAATATTTAATTGCGACTTAAATACACGTGTTGGTGTGGGAAAGGTAAAACATATTAAGTTTAAAACGGCAATATTAAATTTTAAGCTAAAGTCATTAAAAAAAAAACATTTAAGTAACCCTCGTTAACAGTGTCGTTACATCGGTCTTTAGTACGTATATCTGATATTATAGTTACAATTGTGTTTACTTATTTGTTGACAATTTTAATATTCACATTGCTTATTAGTTAATGTCAAAACACTAGTTGACGTAAGCTTAAATTTCTATGTAAACACGTCTAATCTTAATTCGAATTCCTTAATAAATAAACATCATAAGTATCCAAGCGTAAACATTTACGTTTAAAATTATACAATCTCGGCGTGTAATTCAATTTGCTCCGCAAATACGGCATTACGGCATGCGACTCGATAATCTAGTCTTTACCTATCGCTTTATTTACTCCAATCGGCGAATCAATGAACCATAACTTAGCAACATTTATTATAAACTCGAACACGTGCAAAATAACAGAAAAACAAGTGCTTACGTATCTTCAATATACATTTTATTGAGGGTAGGATAATTTGTAAATATGGCAGCTTAGTGTGTTTTAGAGCTTTAGATATGTAAGTAGGTATGATTCACAGTTGTTTATGTTGACATTGTTGACTAGTTTACTACAATTTTACTACAATTGTAGGTTTAATCAAGTGTTATTCTTAAGACATAATTTCAAACACATGTGATTTCTTTATAGTAGGTTTACCTCCGTCTTTTTAAAGTGTTCATTTCTCTAGTTAATGAGTACCTACCTATCCTTAAAAGTTTAATTTAGTTTGTAAGCAGTAAACTACTTATTGTAAAAAATGACATACAATTTGTAAGATAATAAAGATTCCATTACAATATACTTACAAACAATACATTAAAAAGTTACATTTAAAGTTTAATTATATTTATTAACATTCTACATAGATACTAAGTACCAGTATAACCCACGAAGTACCTACACTAAGGCATCTTGGTCTAGCTACTACGATAATACAGCCATGCATAGTTGATGTTACAGGGAAATTAGTACGGACGTCATCATCCCACTGTATCGCGCAAGTGGACTTAGTTGGCACAGTCCATAATTACGCCGGAGGATTGAGTCCATCATTACCCTGCTACGTAATCAAGGATCGTATCTGCACAACTGTCGGCTTGTTGGGCACAAACATGGCCGATTCGCTGCAATAGCTGACACTACGTAGCGGGCTGCCTAATCAATAATTCGTTGCTGGCGTTTGTAGGTATTAGCTAAGGGAGGCCGGCTCTATTTTACGTGTCTATTATTCTAAAACATATATCACAGCAACACAAGCCACAAGAAACCTTAAAAAGCAACAATATAGAAGAATAAAGGCGCATCCTTTTTAAAATACACGCGACATATAATCGACACTGAAAATAGAGTTTGATTTAAATTTTTACGATTTTACACCTGAAACAGAACTCAATCTCTCTCTCTCTCTCTCTCTCTCTCTCTCTCTCTCTCTCTCTCTCTCTCTCTCTCTCTCACACACACACACACACACACACACACACACACACACTAAAAGCATACACCTTATCACACATCATTTTAACTAGGTTTAGTTACTGTTACCTACTCTTTTGTAAGCCCCAAGATACAGGCTCAGCCTAGTTTGGGCCTTACCGGACACGTTTGTGCATGTGTATTTTATTATAAATAAAAATTATTCTATTGTATTATATTCTATTCTAAATATAATTGTACCTTTTTGATAACTGATTAGGTACTTACGCTGTTCGAGACATAACATACCTCCTACGACCCAGTTTCGAAGAGGGTACTTCCGAGGAAGACCCAACGTCCTAATATTAGAACTAATTAATAAAGTACTGAACGCCCAGTCCAAAAATTGATCGTATCTATTTAACCGCAACATATACAGCTGTCATATTTTAGGGGTGTTATAATATTGATTTAGGCTTGACAGACAAAAAGAAAAAACACCAATATCTTTTGTTCTTTATTCAGCACATTGGGCTGTCACATATAATCTACACCGAATCGAACAGTCTTCAAAATCTTATAAAAAGGTTGTGTTTAAACACTTAATACTAGTAGAGATCAACAAAAATAGCTCTCAGCTTTATCTAAGTTACGGTAATAAGGTTTGTTTGTTTTAGAAAGCTCAAATATTACACATAAAATTAAAATTTTGGCATCAAAATCAACAAAACAATAATATTTGTATCATAAAGTCTCATAATTGGCCTTTTTCTAAATAAAAACTCAAAAATCTTTCTGAGAATGGGAATTTCAACAAAAAAAAAATACGATAACAATACTAGTAATTACCATTATTGTACGATAGGAATTGAATAATCACGTAGGATATGTCACGTCGCGAGACTGGTGTTGGGTTCGCAGGCTCCGATTCTGAACTAGTACTGCTTAGGGTGGGTCATTTTTCCTTTTTTTAAATTTAATAGGGGGCACAATTAAAAAAAGGTGCCATTTGGTAATTAATTATTGCACGTATTTTTATTTTATTTTTAGCTTTAATTTTACTGCCTCCGGATTGTAGTCAAAGTTTTTGTTAAATGTATGGACATTATGAAAAAAAATGTTTCTTTTTGAGTATTTTTTTATTTATTTATTGGCTCTGAACCTTTACCATGCTATTTCGAGCTAATAATGGTATAACTTTTTAGCTAAAGTTTGAATAAAGAGACGATACATAAATATACTCCGCAGACCATACAAAATATAATAATATTTATACGAAAACTTTGAAATGGATCCGGAGGCAGAAAATGAATTCCGATTACAGAATAATTTGAAATACTGTATATTGGCATTATTACGCAACTTTTTGTAACTGTGCCCGAAGGATAACTAATACTTTTTTTTTCTCCATACACGAGTGACCCACCCTAGTACTGCTGTCGCTGTCAATTTCGCCAGCTCTGGTTCAGGGTGGAAGATACTCATCTTCTATATCACCTTCTCCGAAGGGATCGTCGTCGTCGTCCTCGAAATCGGACTGTTGAAGAAGGTCAAGAACTTGACTATCTTTCAACGCTGTAAAAAAAAGAGAACGTATGAGCCGACCGGCCTAAAACTATGACAAATTATATTGTTCAAAAATAAATATCCCATTCTTTACAAATATAAATTATCGTCAAAAATACATATCGAAAATGACGACATTACGATGAAATAACAGTATTTACACAAACGTTATTAGTTTTTCTCAAAAACAATACAAAATACAGTAAGTTAACAATAAAGATTTCAAAGATATTAATAAGTTGAACTAACCTCTTCTCGTTGCACATCCCAACTAGCAAAATAGTCGTATAAGAATTGATTTACTCAGCCTGTAATCGTATAACAGCCGAGTTACGGTTGTTGAAACACCAATATATCGTATAATAGCGGTTAACTCGACTATTTAGCAATTTTCGCTAATTAGTGCTATAATCATGTCGTATAAACGTTTATAGCACTATCTTTTAGCACTTTTATTCCACCTTTTTATAAATGCTGAGTTAGCGCTACTAAATCACTTTTATTCAGCATAATTGTTCTATTAAAATCATATAACAGCTATAGAATAGCTAATTGTCTGAATAAGGCGCTTTAATACAACTGTTACTCAATTCTCTTCTCTGTTGCTATAAAAGCTTATTAAAAGCAATCCAATAACCATTTGGCAACAATGCTGCTGTAACAGCGCGCTTATATCATAATTCGGGTAATGGGGTTCAAACCGCTGTTATAGGAGCTGAAGTGTATTTACAGGTTTTATTCAAAATGTATTCAGCTTAGAGTACTTTTAAAGAGTTTTGAACTACATTAACAGCACAAGTCCGCCATGTTGTCGTTTCAATATAGTCCGGTGGCCAACTGCATGAAACCCTACCTGATAAAAAAATAGAAAAATCCTACTCTGTAGGGTAGCTGACTTTTAGTAGCATCAACTGCTCTTGGTCGGCCGCGGCTTAATTTGGCAAATTTTGCGCAAATGGCAAAATAGTGGCACAAAAATTCATCAAAAAAAAAACCCCATCGTATAATAGAATTGAGGACAGCAAAACAAAAGTGGTCAGCTACATCCTGTGTTGGCAGGTTCCTGTGTCCTACCGAATTTGTGGTACAACGTGACAGCTACAATTTACCTCTTCGAAAAATAGAATGAAAAAAACTGATTGTAATACCTACATTAAATTTGTTGACGTATGTCTTGGTCGGTCTCACCTTAGCCTGGCAGCTTTTGCAGTCCGTCCGCATTAAAAAAAATGTCAATGGCAGCTATCCTACCATACAAGTGACATTCTATTTTTCGATGAGGTAAATTGTAGCTCACTTGGTACCACAAATTCGGTCGGACACAGGAACCAGCCAACACAGGATGTAGCTGACCACTTTTGTTTTTTGATGAATATTTGTACCACTTTTTTGCCACTTGCGCAAAATTTGCCAAGTTAAGCCACGGCCGTCCAAGAGCAGTTGAAGCTGCTAAAAGTCAGCTACCCCTACAGAGTAGGATTTTTCTATTTTTTTATCAGGTAGGGTTTCATGCAGTCGGCCACCGGACTATAAATCCATAAACATGGCGACATCATGTGCTATAAGTGTAGCAGTAAACGCAGTTACTCGACTTATAGTCGAATTAATGAGATATAAGAGAAACTAGATCGTGTAAGCAAATTTTTACTTATTTTAATTAATATTTTTTTATTGAAATTTAAGAAAATAGACGGCCCATGAATATATATGAACCAGTGCCTTTGGTTTTATCAATAAAGTATTTTTCGCGCTAGGTTTTACTGTATTACGTGTACTTACAGACAGTAAAAACTTATGTACACAATCACGGTAAAAATAAATGTCATGGATGACAGCAGTAAAAAAATACTTAAGTACCTTTTTGTTTTATTAGACACGTGAAGTTAGACGATTAGGCCTCAAACATAATAAAATAATTGTAATATAATCGCTTACCTGAGATCGTTTTTAGCACATATTAGTTGAATAAAAGCATTTACTGCACTCTTACACATTTAAAATGCCGAGTAAAAGCAATTCGGCTACATTTACGAAACATTTTTGCTGAGAAAAAGCAGTGCGGCTGCTTTTATAGAACACTTTCACTGAGTAATAGTAAATTGCTAATGTTTATAGAACAAATAGTCGAATAAAAGCACTATCGTTGCTATTAAAACACTAGAAGCGCTTTTATCCACTTTTACTCAACTCTTGCAGCATCGATTTGCTTCTTATACAGCGCTTACTCGATTTTTATAACACGTTTAGTCTGTATAAGTGCGCCTTTTCGCGTTGAGTAAACGCTTACAGGACTTTTATTCGACTGTTTTTACACCTTTTATAGCACCAAAAAGCGAAAATAAAAACGTGCTCTCAACTTTTATAGCACATAGATTTGCTAGTTGGGATGTCATTGCTGTGACGTCTCGTGACAGAAAACCGAAGATAGCCCTCCCCGCTCACTTTAAGCAGTGCTGCCACAATGCCAAATATATAGGTTTAAACATGGTCTAATAAAACATGGTCTTCCATTCCCAGAGTGACACGCGATTACGTCACAATAACATTGCCACTTTATTTCAACATAACATGTTACATGGGTACATTATACCTATGGTTAATAAGTTAAAATATTTCTTTATAATTTTATAATTTTCATTTATATGTATTTTAGCTTAAATTTTACAATAACACGTCATTTTTAATTACTCGTTAGCAATATCTTCCGATTCACGAAAGAAATTTCAGACTTTCGGGTAATTCTGTTTATACTACTGGTACCACAGGATAGCGCTGTGGACATTTGACAATTCGGATCTAGATAACTTCATGCCCTGACCGTCATCCTTGTCGAACGCGTGTTAATTGTTATTTCCTTCTCGCTCAGTGTCAGCAGTCGCAGTGTTTTCCAAACTTTTCACGTCGTAAGCTTGCTAATTAATGTGTAACTGTGAATTAGTTTTTTAAACGTTTGTCTTGTATAGATAAATAAAGTTTAATTTAATACATTAGATTTGTTTTATTTTACTATGTTTCTACATGAATAACTTAAAATTAATGCCGTTAAAATAATTTTCACCGTTGGTTAAAATTCTCCCACATTTCAAAGTTTGAGAACCTGTAAACAGCATGATGACGTAGGCGCGTGTCAGTTAGGTCATACGCGAATCTCGGAATGGAGTACCAGGCGGAGTATATTATTATACCATGGGTTTAAAGAACTTTATTTCTCATAAAGAATTACAAGATTCACTTACATGAGAAAATTTACATGTTAAAACTAAGACTAAGCATACAGTGTACACAAAAAGAAAACATGTTATTCATAGTGGGTAGAAATACATTACAAGATACTTATTACTAAACGCACGGAACATATTTTTACGTTGCTAACTGCACCACAACCAGCGATGTATGAGGCAGATAAGACGATGCGCTAGGATGGATGCGGCATACTCGAGTGTGCACATAAGCATAAGTTAAATGTGGACATTTTTTGTTTTGTTTTCCCTATTGTAATAAATATATAAAGATACCTAGTTTGAATGTTTTTTTTTTATTATTATTATTCCACATACTAACCGACAACGTAGAGATGACATGGCGCGTAATATAAAAATATCAGGTGCCAGTAAATATTTTGTTCTAGTACTATCACAGTGGGTCATTGCTCCAAGTCTCTGTTTAAATATTGATTTTGTCCTAGTATTATCACTTTGAACCCCAGGAGGACACAGTGCTTGGTCCAATTCACTAACAAAAGAAAGATGTTATATAAGGTGAGGTCAATATAATTGATTTTTCGCGGGACAAGAGGAAGAGTATGACGATATTATAGAAAGTTTTATTTTACCCCAATGTTTTATCCTACCTAATCCAACAATCTTTATAAATGAGGCAACTAAGAAACACCCCATTTAATAGGGATCTATAAGAAAAGCAGATTGTTAAGGTATATACATTGCAGCGTAAAACGTCCCGATTACAAAGAGATCGATATCTTTGGCAACAAAGAGGATATCTACAGCACTTATCTGTTTATTGTTAGACGTTTTCTTGTTCACAAATTAACTAAGGATTGGGGCCTTTACCAAAATAAGTGTAATCGAAAATCCCGAAGATTCAATCACAATTGATATTTTAAAATCATATTCATATAATGAACAGATGTATTCGATTGTAAGATTAGTTAAAAAGACGCAAAAATATATCGAGCTACCGAAATTACAAACCGGTAAATTTGTAAAAAAGAAAAAAAAAACACTTTGAATCCTAATAGCTAGTTTTAACTAATAGGAATTCTATTAGTTAAACAAGATTTTAGCCATTCATATTAAACAACTACTTACCTGAGCCGGACTTTGTTTCACCGAAGCCAATGGTCTAACTAAACCAATTCAAACTAGATTTGAAGACCAATCTAGGTACCGTAAAGTCGGGTTACTTTAGCCCTGGAGGGTAACTTTGGCCTTGAGGTTTACTTGGTTCAGGTTATATTATTGCACTATATTTATAGAAATATGCCATGAGGTTGGTTTTAGCTAACCATTGACGTTTTTATGTTTTATATTAGATCCTTTTAAATGAGGTTTTCATGGGGGTCAAAGTTAGTCTCAATTGGGTCAAAGTAACCTGAGTTTACGGTACTAACATTTAACTATGTATGTCACACAAACAAAACGAGTCACAAGTGTAACTAGGTATCGATAAAAACCTTTAATCACTGTAATGTAAAAATCAAGAGACAGATAAATTAATGAAACTTTAAGGATATTACAAATGCTTCTGCGGGAAAATTTAATTAGTCTCACTCTTAATAATTATTTTGTAGAAAGAGGGCTACAAAATAGAGTGAATAATTCCCGGTGGAGTTCTCTCTGGAGACCAGTCCTTGTTAATTAATCGCTCTACTAGCGGGTCTCGGCTCTGGTTACTAGAAGCCGTATCGCTTGTTAGGAAAAAATCAAGTGAAAATTAAATTTTTGCAATCTAATGATGAAACAAGTGTACTCATATTAATTTTTTATGTATGAAAAAATTTTTAATTCATTTTTGTTAGCTCGTTATTATCGTAGGCAACACTTTTACAACAAAGAGTCAGCAAGATCTTTCTAATGAGAGGTAACTAGGGTTACCATTTTGGAAAATTCACAAAAGAAAAACGAAAATTCTTTTTTATTTCGTTTTCATATTCACATCCTTTCCGTGGAAGCCTTTTTCTGTCTCGCGTTGTATTGATGCTGATCACGTACTTACAATGCGGATCTAATTTTAAAGTCTGCGAAGGACACCCACTCTTCAACTTTTGTACGAAGGTTTTTATGTTTACATTATTTAACAAAACGAAAATGTGATCCGTCTTCTGTTATTTTGTCATTTGACGGTTGTTTTCCATCTGTAATATGACTTCAATTTCATATATGTTCTGTATGATTTTTCCTGTTAAGTTTTTTTAAATAAGAAAACAAATGAATAGTTTTTTTATCCTTCCACTACAACAACTTCTACCAGGGGCTATATACTCGTATAGCTGAAATCTGAAACGTACTAGTAAGCAGAAACCCGCTTTATTTCATCTTATCGATAGCAAAACATGTCACGCGCGTGATCAGCGTAGCGTCTCAAAAACTTGCTCTCTTATAAATGTTCTTAATTTTTTTTCTATGTTACTCTTTTATAAAGGAGAAGAAAGAATCTTCAAAAATCTTATGTCACCTACAAAAACACTTTGTTCTTTTAATTTCAGTAACATTTGCACAAGTTTATACGTTTTAGATACGATATAACTTAATATAGGTGATATGGTTTGTGTCCTCAATTCCATTGAAATATCGACGCTATAAAGTTTGCAATTTTAAAAGAGTAATGGCGGATTCCAGGTGCTACACAATCACTATTGGAAATTTGGAATAAAATGAAGCAAGATAAGCAAATGTGCTCCATCGGTTTGGAGCGTCCATTTTTGAATTCGGAGATAATACGGAAAATTACGGCTTTTGTTTTATCCAATTTGTGTATCGATGTGACAAACTTGTGTAATTTAAGTGGAAACAATTGCACCTCAGGTCCAATAGATCTGATGTGGAGTTTATTTATGATTATTATTTATTATAATTATGATGAAATATTTATTGTATTATATGTTTAAAGTATAACGGCGTTATTCATAAACGTCTGTCTATCCGTCATATTGACGTTTGTGTTTGTTAGAAAGAAATATTAACCTAGTTTTATGAATAAGGGGCGAGAAAAATTGCTTCCAATTTGATAGCTACTGTAGATAACGTTGTACAGCTCCGTACAACGCCATAGTAGTTCTAAAACTTAAGTAGGAATTTGACAATTCAGTTACAACAAAAAATAATGCCATAATACAGTGCCATCTTTTTCAGTTGTCAAACTCGGGGTACGATTATTTATTAGATTTCACACGTCTCACACAACCAATGAATCTTTGGTTATGAAGAATCTTTCGACAACGAGTTATTAAATTGCTAAGTTAAATATAAGGTCGATTTTTTCTGTATTAATCGTTTCAGTCTAAGTGATTGTTATTCTGCCGTTCACGAAAACAACATTTATCTCAGAATTGGGTTGAAGCCGAAAGCTCCAATGAGTTATGCCGGGCACATACAGCGCAAGCGATCACCGCCGCCCCGGTGCATACGAGATGTGTGCAAATTGATGGAATACAAATGCCTTAGAAATACCTTCAGCTAGGTATAATCAACTCAGTTTTTTAAATTGCATAAATGTAGGTTTCGTAAAACAAAACATGTAAACAAAGTGTGATATTATTACTCGAAGTTATACAGAAATTATACAGCCCGATTATGCAGGCTGCGTTTTAAAGTAGTAGGTATCTATTCGAAGCCCGTAGGTATATTCACTTTTTACTATTGCGACTCATGGCACTGCTATTGCATTTTTCAATTGAAATAATTTGATTTAAAACAATATGATTTTTTTGGTCTGACTATTAAAAGTTGTAACTATTATAAGAACATGACATGACATTCTGCCGTATTCGAACTTCAAGATATTCACAAGAGACGACACGTACTAGATCCATTCTAGATACGTTATAGTTTAGATATCAACTAGTTGTCTTTTGCAGCGCAATTCGGGCAACCAATGTCACTTACACGTTAGATAGAGTAATCAGTAAGATATCTATTAGATATGAATTGGATCTCTAAGTCATATCCTGTGGAAATCGTTCAAGAGTATCCAGAATCGCGCAAATGTCAAATTTGACAGGTTAGATCTTAAACATATCGTTATCGTATCTTGGTGATGTCTAAAAGATATCTAATAGATGTCTATTTCAAAATCCGAATCGGGCCCATAGAGAGCCATAGTCCATAACGTTCTTTCTTCAGTTTTTCCTATACGTTAAAGTATAGATATACCTGTCATTTAGCCTCTATTTCCCGAATAACAAAAATATTCAGAAAAGGAACATCTGACTTTGTCCTTTGATGTATTCAAAATGATGTGTACGTTTTGAATCAGCACATCAAAACACTTAACGTACGAAACGAACACAAAAATGCCAATAATAATCGAACCTTGCTTAATGTGCTGTACAACTTATGCCCCTGATGCCTTTCCCGTCGAGTTCAGTTTCAATTTCCTTACTTTTAAATAGCTTTGCACTATTTAAATTGTCTCGGGATTTGACTCCGGCATTTCTTTCCTTTGAATACATATCTAGAGTTAGACCAAGAAAAGTCTGCAACGATTTTGATAGCACACGCGGTGCAAGTGTTATTTATAAGTCATAACTTCATAGAAGTTTGACGTTTAAAATAAAAGACTTTTATTGGTCTAACTCTAGTATTTACTGTAGTGAAGTCAAGATGTAGATACTTACGGCGCGATTCGGGAAATGAATTAGAGATTAACTAGATACGATATAGTAAAGATATGTGACGTCCCACGATAAAGGTACCTTATGGCGGTTGGCGCTTACGCTATTATTAACGCCGCTCCAATATTATTGGGGCGCTATGCGACGTACGCGCCAGCCGCTATAAGGTACCTTTTGCCGTGGAACGTCTTATATCTTTACTATTTCATATCTAGTGAATCTCTAATTCATTTCCAGAATCGAGCCGTTATTCTTGTTTAAGGATTGTTTTTTGAAGTTTGATTGGAAAGATTGCAAGATAATCTTGATCAACATGAAACCAATATTGGGTCGACCTTTGCGCAGGTATTTTCTAAGGGAGTAAACAAAATTGTCTCACCTTCATTTTGCGTGTGACAATATCGAACACGTTATTATGGAATCTATTTACTAAGTCATATATATGCTAATATTACTTCGTCTACGAATGGTTTCGTTTTGTGCTATTTGTTTCGAAACAAGTTATTGGCTGTTCCTTTTTGTGCGAATATTTGCTTCAATAAATATTATATATAATAGGTATGTACTTTAGGTAACCTATCTTTATATTTATTCTTGAAGTTAATATCCTCTATATAACCTTCTTAGTTGCTTACCATACTAGATATATTCTAAGTCCATGATTTTACTTATCTATCAATCACAGCTGCTTAACTGCGCTTAATTACGTACAATTTTTTTGCAATTAACTCCAATGAGTTAGTTACTTAAGTTAAGAAGCTGTGATTAGTCTTAACTTAATTGTTACGAAAATTAACTATGTAAATTGTATTGTATTGTATTGTATTTGTTGTACTTAATTCGTACGCATATAAGTCTATAGCATACGCTAACACACTTGGATCTTACTTAAATAGAAATGGCTTAACTGTGGTAACACAATGGAATCAATTAACTTTAGACTAAATTACAGGTGCTTCACTATGTACATTTTTTTTGCAATTCACTCATTTAGGCAACGATACCTACATTAACACATAATATAAAAAATGCTTTCATACGTAGAAAAATACCTACCTAATGATAATGAATCAATAGGTATTTATTTAATATTATTTATGCAGTCCCCAGGTTGGTTATAAATTATTACGATATAAACTGAATAATCCTACAATTTAGAAAACATTTATAAAAATATCAATGTCCAATATTATATTTTACTTCATAAAAATATGGTGACAGGTACCTACTGAGAGGTCTACTGTCAAAACTGACGTTGACAAAGGACACGCCGACTTGCAAAATAATATCTTTGAAGTAGCAGTTTTGTATCAACTTAGTTGGCACTAGATAGCATTAAATACATCTTCATAGCCAGTTTTTATGAGTTTGTTAGTAGTAGGCGAGCGTACAAGATTCGGGAAGTTAACTAGGCAACTGTTATTTAAAATAATTTTATTTTACTCATATTTATAGGTTACTAACGGTTGGTTACAACAACAAACACGTTTGTCATCGTTAAAACGTGCGGTAAATTGTACTGTTTAGGTAAATGCTGATGGTCGTTGGTCAGTTCTTCAATGAAATTGTAGTAAAATAAACTGAAAATAAGCGTTTATTGGTTACAAGATTGTGTATGGCAAAGTAGTACGTGCAATTCTTTGTTAGGTCTCAATTATATTGGTCCGTTGCCTGTCTCAACCATCTAATGTCATCAAGACAAACACTCGACTTGAACTAAGGCACTCAAGTCGATCTGACCATACAAGTTGATACACTCATCTAAATTCAGTCAGTTCGTGACTAGAACCCCGATCGACAGACTTAAGCTCGTAGTTAATTTGTGTATGCTGAAAGTGCCTCAGGACCGTCACGAACCACAGTAATTGACGCAAAAGTTACGCAAAATAAACAATATTGTAACATTAAACAAATATTGGTTCCACTGACCCAATTTACTAGGATTTTTTTGGAATGTGCCATGGAATGTAGTTATCTGATATAATATCATAACATTATACAATTATTTGGTTGAATATAAATTGTTAGATATATTTGTAATATTAATAGTTTTGTGAACCATTAAAGATGAAGTAAGATCTTAATTAGGTATCTATAAAAAGAAACAGTCAAACGTAATATGCTCCTCATTATTTTATGGCTCTATTATTTTTTGTTATATTATAGCGCCTAAAAACATGAGTAGATAATATTGTGAAAACGCATTTTATCACGGGATTAATATTAATAGGGTCTCAAAATTCCAATATTTCTACATTTACATAGGTACATTTTAAAGCGGATAGGATTATCGTGTTTTGCGTGAGTATCAGGATGCGAGTCGGCAAGTCAATGAGCTAATTGATAATTTGTAGCTCTGGAAAAAAGCATTTATTTTCATCTGTCGCTTTCACACAGGACGTAAAGCCGATCAATTGCATCGTTTCACAGGGCTTTACTAGTAAAGGGGATCAGCCTTATATCTGCTACCGTTTGGTCTGATCCAACTTAATCGGGTATCGAGCGACATCTAGCACAAAAGGAATAAGTCAAGACAATGGTGGTATAGGTACAGTATGTGCTCTTTTATTTTCATAAACAGGTCTATAATTAATTATTTTTCAAACAAATACCCTTTTACTTACGTGTAGAAAAGCTAAGGAATTGAAATTCCTTAGGAGCTTGCATATACATAAATCCCGAACAATAAGATATAGAAAATAAGTAATGTTTTGAACGTCATATTTGTAATAACAAAATAACAGAAAATAATATATTTTATACTCAAACAAATCAGTAATCACTAACCTCAATCTATAATATGAGATATCAACCGCTAAAACCCGTACTAAAATAGTTCTCATATTAAAATTGTAACCTCAAACACGGATTAACCTAACGTTAGTTTTTACCGGGTCTGTTAGCCGGCAGCCTTAAATAATAAAAGTTATATCCAATGTTGACCCTTCAACATTTAAATTTTATGACGGCAATGGACTATTATTGACATTTGGCGCACTCGCAGGAATTCTAGAGACACGTGATTCGAATGCCGATCACGGGATTAAGTCTCCGCGTGCGGCCAAACTTAGCTTCGACCTCCGACTCCTAATTACTACGTAGTGTTTAATAGCTAATGGAAACACATAGAATAGAAATAAAGAAATATTTTTATTCGTAAACACAAACGAGACAATTTACATATTATATTATAAACGTAAAAATAATAAAACGCCTCGAAATGGCTTCATCTGCCATGTTGCTGGCGACATCCAGCGCTGATCTTCATTACTGATGTAGTGTCACTTATCGTCATCTCGTCACTTGACGAGCACGCTATGTCGTCCTTTTAATAAATGAGCGTTTATCGTTTTTAATCATCCATTCGTTATTCAACTAATCACCAGCTGATATAATATACGTGCATACACATCCCTCTGGCGAGCACAGGTCTCTACAAGTGAGTTCAGGTTACAGTCTCCACAATAGCTACATGAGCATCGGAGATTCAACGTGTAGATATCAATTAATGTCATTATGTACGTACAGGTTCTGTGAAGTTCTTATCATGAGCGGGCTTTGAAAAAACAACTTCCGCTTTGGAACTTGCACCCATTACGGCTATTTCTTAGCTTTATCTGCCATCATTACACTGCCATTCCATTTTAATATTAATTAGCGTTAAATATACCTACGTTATACCTATACCCAATTTATTGTAATTATAGTTATTGTTATTCAAATAATGGCTACTGAGTTAATAATACGTTATACCAGCAACCACCTAAATTATAATGTTAATTAAGTTCAAAAACACAAATAGCCATTATGCGGCCGTACATAAATCAATTCCGTTAACTGCAAGGCTGAAAGTACACGATGAGATTAATTAGTGTTACTCGTCAGAGTAAACCTTGTTTGTTCAGTACAATTATTATTGTATGTCTTTACTTTACCCAACACGGATCAATCGTGCTCCGGACATTTGGGAGGCGCGCGTTGAGCTGAAGTCAGCACGTACCTAAATGCCCTTTCGACACTTTAATGAAATTTAAGGGGTTGGATGCTGCTCTTGCCCGTGTCATGGGAGGCACGTAGAGGCAGCACCCGCCAGGGTGTAAAGACTATTGAAAGTTGATGGAATCTAAATTGTACTCGGCTATTGGGTGAAAGCAAGGGGCTAAATACTGGGCTATGGAATAAATACCTAACCGAACGTCTGCCTAATAAAATGTTTTTTTTTTTGTCAGAGATGGAGGTAATCCTCATTGGATACTGCCAGCCCGGTTTTGGCAGCATGTCCGACTCAGCTGGGATTGCTCCAGCTGCCTACGGACTAAAACCCTCCACCCTGTCCAGTGTTATGTTTCCGAAAACGCGGCGCTATCGGTATACACGTTGTTTTCGGGTGTATGCAATTTTATTCCGGCAGACGGTGACACGCCCCCACAAGATGGCCCCCAGAAAAAGCCACATCTAAGATAGCCCAAGGGCAAGGGGTACGAAAGGCTGAGGGCTGAGGACGGACGGACGAACGGATAAGAAAGTGATCCCATAAGGGTTCAATTTTTTCCTATTGTGGTACGGAACCCAAAAAAAAACGAAACAAGGTTCACCTTATAGGATCACTTTGTTGTCCATCCGTCCGTCTGTCTATCAAGACCCTTTATCTCGGGAATGCGTAGAGGTATCGAGTTGAAATTAAAACCATATACTCAGATCTACAGCCCCATAAAGATGAAAAAATGAATCTTCTAAATTAACGTAAAAAAAAGATACGGCTGATTGTGCCGCAAAAAACGTATATTTCGACATTTCGACACACTTTCATTTAGCACAAAAATAAGGAGGGCAAACTTGTACAAGAAACAGACGTTAGAACAACCTTACGAGAATGACATGTGAGAGGAAATATAAGACAGTTTAAATTGTATTTTCATACTGTTCTTAATGTGATAAATGTGTCTGAGTGTGCGGGCTGTCTGTCTTACGTTATTGCTTCTTATAGTTCCAACTAAAATAAATATTTTTTAGTCTTAATTACAGTTATATTTTTCTTTCTAGCTTCGTTAGCCGAGGTCGGTGAAGGAGAAACAAAACGGTTTATTTTTTCAATTTGTCAATTGGTTATAATAAACTAAAGAAATCACGCGACGCGGGCACGTGATTATTTATTTCTCCAACGTTAGTTTCACTTAAAGTCTTCAAAGTAAGTAGACTCATTTTGTGAAGCCAAAACTTCTTAAATTGTAAAACTTTTAAATGTCACAAACAGGAGTAAAGCTCAATACTATGAGCAATAAAGTTAAAAGAAAAATAAATCAATCCATAAACATTAAACAATACCTAAGAGATTAGGTTTAAATTCTTACCGAGCGTACTAAATTAACCTTTTATGTAGTGGGTGTGGATAACCAACATTTTTATTACCAGATAAAAGTTATCGAATCAACTTTAAGTGGACATGTGACAGCGTATACGTATGTGTGTCTATTAATGGCTGCGAGAGGGATGTTAAACGCTATATTTTCCCATCGTGATGTATGGGGATCTTGCCTGGAGCTGTAATGAGAAATTCCGCTGTCACTGCTTTTTGTATGATGGCCCGAGAGCGGCACTTTTCAACGGCCTGATACAATTTGTGGATGCGTCACGGCCTGATATTACGAACGGCAAAACAGTGGCGTAAAACTGCCACTCACATGTCCACTTGTATATTAAAATTAGTTGTTTAACTAAAATACATTCCTTTTAAAATATTTTTTCCCGATTTCGTGCAATTTCAACACCGGAACGTGCAAGGTGGATTTGGGAAAATAATTTGTATTTCTTCATAAGAGATGTATGTACCAATCTGTACCACTGTACCTACTTAGCTGAACATATAGCTACATGTAACTAGGGACTAATCTTATTTTAATTTTAGGGTAATACCTCCTCTAAACTGGAGCTGTCAAAAATAATTTGAGTTAGGTAGGTAGGTACTTCATCAAATATTTATGAATTCCATATACCTATTCTTTTTAATTTTATATAAATACTTATATATGTGAATCGTGTTCACAATTATTTTTTCATTGACTACAATATGTAGATTTGTCATGTTCAATTCTTGATAGTATCGGGCACTGCAACATAATAATATCATAAGTACCTAATAAATATGGTCGCATTCCACCTAAAATACTGTCCGGCCAGACCACCGACCCAATTCAATGGACTTAATTCCGCTTCATAAACTTTAAAGCAAAATCACGCAAGCCATTTGTATGCAGAACTTGCATGCGGTGTACAAGTTACTCAACACATTTAAGCTTAATCCTGATTCGCGACATAAACTTGATAGTTCTATGTATACAACAGAATATAAAACGAAACCACCATTTAGAATCAGAAACATTACACGACTCGACTATTTTCACGACACGCAACTGGGCGTTGAACGAAGGCGTTTGGTTTGCGTGACGCTAATCAAACCAAGCCAAGTAATTTTTAATTTTAACAATTATTCATTCATTAACATGCCAAAGCAAAATGTATGTGGTTAACTTAAAATACTTGCCTATGTGGTAATTGCTATAAATAATTAAATTTCTTGCTAATTTTATGGCCCTCGGGTTACACATTGTTATTAACAAAGGTGTGCAAATATTTAAAAAAAAAATAAAAAGACCGGGCTATTTTAAGATGCAATCGAAAAAGCGCTATTTAAGACCCAGTAGGTTCGTACCTACTCTCACTGGGCGTAAGCGTGAGCGAGACGGTGGTCGGGACCGCAGATATCATGTTTTTGAATTTTAATTTTTGTAAGTTTTAACAAAAAGAAAGTTAACGATGAGCTCCCTCAAAAATAAAATCGCGCATTTTTAGAAGCAATTTTCATAAAGTTCGTGATTTTTTCTATAGAGTGAAAGTCAAAAATTAGGATTCGAATCGATGAAGTCACTACAGATTTTCCGCAGAGACTATAACACTTAAATGAGAGTTTGATATATTGGGTCCTTACCTATGAAATTGGCGTTTTTGTTCATAGATATAAGTCTGATCCTAGTTTTTTTTTTTTTACAAAAGTACATACACAATTACAATAAAACTACAGTGCACTCAATAAACAACGATTTTACATACAATTAATTGTTATTTTTTATTGTTAAGTGTTCAGAATTAAGCCTTGAAAATAGGTCTTTTCATGTGCTGTCGGTTCGAGTATTAAAATTACTTATATTTTTCTAATGGTACCAATTTTCAAGAAATGGAGATATTGAAAACATACCTTAAAGGTGTCAAAAATTACTGGAAAAATTTTGTTTGGTTTGAATTAGCCATCAAAAAAATATCCGCAAAATTAATTGTATGGAAATTCGTGTTTCGTTGAAATTCTCCGAACAAAACGCCAATTTCATAGGTAATGACCTAATACCTACCTATTTTTTATATATAAAAACTTTAGGAGCTCAATTACCCAGTGGGGAGCAAAGTAAGCACATTTGACGGGAGTTAAATTATTCCTGAATTTCCTGATGCACTCTTGCACTCATCTTATGTTACTTCAAACTCTAAAACCACCAAAAATTTAGGCAAAATATCTACGTTCCTTTTTTAAACATGACATTCTGAATAGGGATCACAATTTTGTCGCTATTTTTTCAAGAAAGCTTGAAAGCTTATTTTCCAGTTCACAAGAATAGGGAAGTACATACAGTTTTTAGCGGCACCGAATCGAACACACGCGTCATTTGGCTGGATCAATCATGCAGCCCGATTTGCTCATACAAAATTTTACGGTTTAATGTAGCGAGGTAAATCACTCGCATCGTGTTTACATCAAAAAAATATCGCTGCTGTATACTGAAGCACATTTCACATTTCTCTTATCAATAACAAGTATCGGCTCACAAAATACACTTATATTCTAAATTTATACGTTTCGAGGAAAATGGCCGTGCCAGACAGATGGACGGACCGACAGAATGACATCACGAAACTGTAAGGGTTCCGTTTTTGCTATTTAGCTGTTATTACGCTATAACAAAAAATCGTTTCATTTAAAGTAATAAAGGTAATAAATGTAAATGTGGTAACTTGATGACCGTTGAAGCTTAAACGCTGATTTTCCTTACAATAACGTTCAAAGACCGCATTACACTTTTCTTTTACAGGCACAAAGGTACGGGAATCACCCTCTCTTTGTAATGCTAATTTTAAAACCAAGGAATTCATTTTTTATTCATAAGTTTTTCTGCTTTAGAGCTTGCAGTCAGAGCATCCGAGGCCGCAGATCGGTGCGGCAACAGCGCGAGAATGTTTAACTTTATTGTCACTTAACCAGCGAAAAGGATTGATGTTATCAACAATAAATATTTTGTATTTTAACATAAGACCGCGATGTGTTTTCAAATTAATAATTAACTTCACTTGTAACAGTGTAAGACACGTAAAATCTTTCAGTTGATTTCAACCTACGTACTTCTAAAAGCCGAATCCTTTTTAAAGTTTGCTAGTATGTATACCTATACAATATACATAATACAAATGATAATAAAAAAGTGTGTTTTTTTTATATTCTAACCTAATACGGTTTCAATTTATACCTACCTACCTACCTACCTACAGGTATCTACATACATTAAATCCCAGTATCTTTGTCAGTGAAATTATACAGGGTGGAAAGGCACGACGATCCTTCCCGGAAGTATTAGGTCGTTTAAGTGATACAGAGACTATTGGTAATGGTAAGAATCGTTAATTGAGTAAAAAAAAATATTAAAAATAAAAATTGCAAAAATACTACTTTTTAACTGTGGTGATAACCCTATAGCATGTGCACATGACGGCTAGATTAAGGATCTCCGTCGGGAAAGCTCGGGACTTTACACTTTTTTCCGATCGTTGACAATGCAATGATGTATGAATGACGCATAAATGTCAAATAAATCAAATGCATGCAAAAATATTACAAACAATTTTATTACTTTCTTAGATAATTACTTTTTTCCAATATTTAATACTATCTTCTTTTCACATACGGTGTTCAAATGTACCTCCGTGTATTACAACGCCGCCGCAGCCCGTACCCGAGTATGTCGATGCACATGCGATATAGTGTATGCTCTTCGTCATTTATCCTCCGCAGAAAGCACCAATTAGCCTTTGTCTCATTTCGTCCGCAGTTTCACATTCCGTTTGGTTTGGTACACCATATCTTTTACACAGCCCCACAAATTTTAATAGCCACGAGCATCTAACATTTTTATTTGAAGATTATGACATTCAATAAGTATAGTTCAATGAAAATTTAATTTCAAACATCAGACGTCTTGTCTATTTCCTACCACGCAAGAAGGTTTGTTAGTTTGGTATTGAAGAAGTATTTATTCTTGATTTATTCTTAGTATTTCATTTTTGCAAGTTCATTTGGTGCAACTAACACAACCTACATGTAATTTTTTATTATTTTAAATAGTTTCCAATTATTCGAAAATAATTTTGTGAAACGTGTTAAGAAACTAAAACCTTATTATCAGTCAAGGAAACCAGAGATATTTATAAGACGATTGCGTACTTTTGAGTGGTTGTCAATGTCACCATTTGAACTGTCGTTGTAAACAATGTTGTGGTTAGTATTATTAATATTAAGGAATAACATAACTATTTCATTCAAGTATTGAACAAGTGGAACCACTAAGAAAGCGAAAATCCTGCAATGATTCTTACCGTGCTGTAAGCAGACCTAAAAATGGTTAGATGGCAACAAATTAGCATAATTTCCTGTCGAATACTGATTGTTTACAAGTAAGTTCATTGACCCTGTCACCTGTTAGGGTTAGAACAAAGTAGTTTTTTGCGTGGATGTTTAAAAGGTCATAATTTAGAAACGGTTGCCCATATTAACATAGTTTCTATGGAGAAAATATAGAGCTTAGGCTAAACTATCTCCCATTTCCGGAAAGGATCGTCGTGCCTTTCCACCCTGTATACCTATTGTCATTTATGACTACTTTTTTCTGGTAACAGATAGATAGGTACTTAGATATATGTCACCAACTGGGTGATTCCGGGGGGGATCTGAAATAACCAAAAGTGAAAATTTTCAGATGAGTCTAATAAAATAATTATTAAAAATAACCCTGCTTCCATTACGTTTTGGCTATAAATAACAAACTATGGACGTTTTCTAGGAAATAGCCGAATATTTAAAACCACATACTGTGTAGAATACACAATCCTTAGGACATATTTTTACGCACATTAATTAACTACGTTATTGTGTATATTTATTTCCAAATTAATATAAAAAATCCTGCCATAACATCCTAGTGAGTCATAAATTGGTTATAAATACTGGAGGCGACTACATATACGGATTTTGTATCATGGTACGTGATATCGCTTGTCAGGGGGCCGATTTTTGAATTTCGACCGCTCGATTTCGTGTATTTCGTTCAATAATATCTCCAGTACCTACCCGGCATTAAAATTCTACTAATAGAATTGAAAACGAGTGGTCAATACCACTCGATTCCCAATTTCTAGGTATCGCTCGTATTTCAAAAATTATCATTTCGCTGTTTTCCACCGATTTTCGAGTGACGAAATCGTACGCTCGAAATTCAAAAATCGGCCCCCTGGTCATAATACCATTAATACCCATAATCAATAATATAATATATGTCAATTTTACGTTTCACTCAAAATTGTCAAACGAGCTCCTTACAATATGGCATTGTAATATTTTTAAAACAACATGCTTAAGTTAGTATATTTTTTTACAAATTGTTTTGGTTTACAGCCATTAACTTACTGGCTCCTTTCGCTCTGTACAGGGTATTTAGTGAATCAACATTTTTGTGGCGCGATCTCGGGTCTGTTCCACCTTTTACCGTTGCCTTGAGGACCTGGTGATTGATGGCAGTTTATAATGGGATTTGTTATGATTCCTATTTAATTTCCTGTTCGGATATTTAGCTGTCGTTTTATAATATAAAGGCTTTTATTTTTTGGAGGTTGCTAATAAGTTATACTATTATTTTAAGTATTAATTTGGGCGTGTATATTTTAATTAACCTTAAAATAGATTGAATAAATTATCATGATTTCAAAAATTCCCGATTTGATAATTTTTAAGTACCTAAACAAAAATAAAACAGGTTGTGACAAGTGAAGGATAATTACGCATGATTTAGAATTGTAATAAATACCTGTTAAGATAGTTATTTCTTGTTATGAAATGGTACGGTTTCTAGTTGAAGATATATAAAATTGAAAAACCAGAACGGGATAAAAAACGAGGGAAGAAGCGAGATGGCGCCTTACAAATTTCTAAAAAAGTTTTTGACACGTTTCTCGAATACGACGCACGTATGATAAGAAAAACCTGTTCAAATCAATTATCTACATATGGGAATAGAACTAGACCATAAAAACTATCGCTTCCGATGCGTATTTAATTTACAATAAGGAAAAGAAATTTTCATAACAATCTTCATCGGCCATTTCTCGGCAACTCTCGGTTGATTTCGTTTGGCGGTGCTACAGATTAGACCAAATAATCCGTAAGTAAAAGTAAACTAAATTATGTTTGTCATGTTGGTAAACAGGTATTTCGGAGTTTTTTTACACGAAGTAAAATAAAAAGTGCTGCCAACCTCAACCTTAGTCTATAGAGCCCATATGAGTGATTTATGTCATATATGACTTATCATTCTTATCAATCAAAGTAATTACTATATTATTATTATCAATTTGTATTTTGTTGTTTTAAATTTATTTTTGAGTTATATTATTCAGATTGACTTTCACGGCTTCGGCAAACATTGCCATTCGTCCGGGGAACGGGCTAAGAATGCTGAGATGGGCCAAAAATACAAAGTTGATAGTAAGTTATGTAGGTAGATTAAAGTGCATGTTCAGATGTTATTGAGCGACCTGATAAAAATAAGCAAATGTACAGTCAGCAGTCGGCCAAATATCGTAATATAATTTTGTTGCCATAGAAATAAGGATGTGGTCCGATATAGTGGCGAAATATTGAGAGACAAAAGCGGCTAAATTCAGTGGTGGCTCGGACACTTAGAGAGAATGGGAGAGGATCGTGCCGTGAAGAGAGCGCAGGTACTTGGGACAACAAAATGGGAGACGCCGTCCTAGGTACCGCTGAAACGACGTAGTTGCTCAAGACCTGCTCAACCTCGGCCATGGCGACTGGCGAGAGCTATCGCAAGACCGAGAGGACTAGACTACCTATGTTTGTATGAAAAGGCGATTTAAGGGCGGTGGTCGTCCATATTCGTCTTAAGGTGAAAATTAATCTAATGAACGTTTTTGCAACTAGGCTTATAAGAACAAATAATAATTGTATCTTGAAACAAGTTTTAAATAAATACGTGTAGATGAAAAAATACAATCTTGCCTTTTATCAAATCACATCATTTTTTGACAAATTTGCGAATTGAGTTATCCAAATAACGGCTACAAATAAGAAATCCCTATCACAGTTTTAAAGCATGGCAGGGTTGAATACATAATAATGTCGGTATTTAACTAAAAATAAGACGAACTCTTTATTTCATTTACGCGAGAGGAGCTGCGGGCCCGTCTAGTATATCATGATATCCATAACCGTTTCAGAAATCATTGCATTTATTGATGATGATTGATGAACTTACAGTATTGCATACAATAGTATTAAGCGACAATAGAAATTTAAATAAATACAAGATTATGAAGTTCGAATCACCGTCGTTCTCATTATCCTGCGGAATAGTAGACACAGTAGTAATAAGTAGACAGATAGTTGAAAATTTTATAGGGTGTGTAAAAAAATATTAAGTAAGTATAGGTTTAATAACAGCAAAACAATAAAATTAAAACTAACTGAACTTGATCAAAATTAAAAATGTATTTTACATGACTTGTGGTGATATGAATCGCTTTTATACATTAAACGTCAATATTTAGCAAAGAAAGGGCTCGATTTTAATTAACAGATATTGAATTCGAGCCTTTTGTGTTTTTCACCGGCTTGATTAGATTTTCGTGAAACAATGTGTAAAGGGACAGATAACAAATTGAACCGTGAGTTCATTTGTTCGTGCTTACGGTTACATAATTTTTTGTTTCCCTTTTGAATACAATGAAAATATTAGGAATGTTTTCAAGCAAACAATAGATATTACAGCTTATAACGCTGCCGGCTTATACAAATTGTTTGAAAATTAGAATCCAATCGGTCGATCATAAAAATGATTTATAGTTGTTTCCAAATATACAAAGTGCTGAGCGAGCGTCTAAGCATTAAGGTGTATTCGGGTATAACAGAAAATTGTTTATGTCGGGTAATTCGGAAAATAGACTCGAATGTGGTGGTTGCCAGAATTATCCTCTATCCGGAATAGACACGGAAGTACAGTCAGCTTCAGAGTTATGTGACCCCCCCAAGAATAAGGCATTTCTACGGTTCCTGGTTCAAATCTCATAAAGATCATACTTTTTTTTTATTAACTGAATTGCATAATTTAAACAAACATTTAAAAATTTTGTATGACAACTATACAAAAAAAAGATGACGATAAAGGTAAGTATTAGAAAGAAATTTAAAAAATCCTTCCTGCCAGTCATACCTAGAACAATAATTTCGTCAGAAAAGCAAACGGCCGTGTGGTTTAACGGTTAGCAGCATTGACTATGAATCGTAAGGTTAGTAGTTCGAACCTTGGCCTGGGGATTTTAATGTTTATTTTTTATTTGATGTTTTATTTTTTTTTATGCATAATTATGTTATATTATAACATAATTATGTTATATTATAACATAATAAATATATGTCTTATTATATGTAAATAAAAAATCTATAGATGATGATCATTTTTTATTAATTTATAAAAATATTGTTTACAAAATCAATAGTGCGGGTATCACGCGGGTATAGATCGCTACATCCACGAAGACGCGCAGATTTGTCAAATTTAACCGTTAATAACATGATTATAGGAACCAAGGTGCATGTCTTCGTCAATGGCATGATCTACAATAGTAAATTGGTTTCCTGTGAATTAGAATTTTGAGATAGTTTTATTTTATTAATATGATCTGGCCAGCCAGCAGATGATTACATCACAAAAAACAAGCTTGAAATAACAGTGTAAAAGTGTTATTGTTATACTGTATATCTTATACAATACATATGTAGATAAGCCAACATCTGAAGGGGTTTTAAAGCAATTTGAATTATGTAAAATTAAGAAGTAAATACCTTCAGCTTTTTAATCTTCAAAGTAACAATGTCTCAGCATTTTTTTTGGTGTGTTAAATAAGTAACGTGGTGGTTTACCAAAGTAATTTTGTTTATAATGTATTGATTGTCAGTTGGCACGTTGGTCGTTTACTTTCTAAAGGTGCGACCACACACATTTTTGATCGCATGCAAAAGTATGGAAAAGACATGACGCGAACGGCACGCGTATATTGATTTTCATACATCTGAATTTCCGGACCGTCACCGTTTTTAGGGTTCCGTATTTAAGCAATGTGTGGTTGCACCTTAAATACCAATGTCATGTTTTCTTACACCTATGTAAATATGTGTTGAGTCTTGCAAAAAACGCATAATAATTATTATATATAAACAAATCCGAGAACTTCAGTACAGTATAAAAAAATACTTTCAGTTACAATCTTGTTGACAAAAGGAAAACTTGTAGACGTAAATTAGAATCAATTTTAGATTGGACCATATTATATGACAATATACCACAACGTTACTTTTCTTTCTGATTGAAATAATCTAAACGAACTTTGACGTTACAGCGAGAAACCACATGTTATCAAAGATAACAATATTCATCTCCTGTAACCGTCGGCACTTTAAAACAATTATAATACAAGGGCTTTCTCCACTAAATGGGCCGGATTCGATACAGTTCCCTGTTTAGTTAATTTTAAATTGCCGATAAATTAAAATATGTATTTTATAAAAAAAATACTGTTTGCAACCGTAGTTGCTAAATTATATTACTGTCTAAAATGTGACGATACGATTGTGCTTATGTTATTTTAAATTACAGGGAACTGTTTTTGAAACCGTGGGTCTCTTTTTTTTGTTTAGAAGACTATTATCGAGGCCTGTTAGTTAGGGAAAAAATAATGAGTTAATATTTGAACAATCTGACTCATCCATAAAGTTAACTGTAGGTATTTAAAAAAAAATGTGATTACTTTCTAATAAGTTTAGTTATTTTAATTTATTTGAATACTTACATAGAGTTACCACGTCATTAAAGTCGAAATATGTCGACCTATTTTCGACCTTATATAATTTCAACATGTCTTATTAATTTGCTTTAACTTATTTACACAATTATTTCGCCAATAGTGGAGAAAGACCCAGAACACAAATGGAAACACAGTAGGTATATTTTTTTCATTAATCAATAGCGAAGAGGGTATCCATCACTTTCTTCGACTTGTTTGAGTCGGCTTTTCATGCTCGCCACCATGTTTGAACAAGTGTTCGAGTTCCTCAACAATTCCCAGGTCCTGTGAACTTCGTCGTCTAGGTTTTTTTTGGATCTGACTTGGGTAGGGTCCCAGTTAAGCACCATTTGACCCCACAAGTTCTCAATTGGGTTCAGGTCAGGACTTTTAGAAGGCCAATCGAAGACTGTAATGTCCGCCTGAGAAGACAACCAGTCTTGAACTATACGCGAACGATGCACGGCACTATTGTCTTGCACTAAATAAATTTGGCCCTCAGGGTAGGCGACGCGAACTGATGGCATCATTACGTCACGCAATACCTCAAGGTATCGCTCACCGTTCATTCGTCCTCCTACTTCTACAAGCTCACCAGGGCCCATGGAAGACATCCATCCGTAATACGCTGAAAATAATTTTTGTGATAAATATCATTTACTTATACCTATAAATATCTATTCTCATACCCATAACATAAAAAAGTATATATTTTACCTAACGTTATCCTTCCGCTTGTTCTAAGGTCTAGCACATTTTTGGGGTTAAATCTCTCCCCGCTTCTCCGCCACAATATTTTTCGGCCATCTTTGTCGGACTTATACATTTTTCGTCCGTAAAAATTACGATTTCATTCTCCCAATCGAAATTTTCGTATTTTTGTGCGAACCCTACACGTTCGTTTCGATGAGCTTCTGTTAACTTTATCTTTTTGGCTGGTTTAAAATGGTGTATGTTAGCAGCATGAAGGTGTCTTCTAACCGTGCTAAGTGACACTTCAAAAGTTTCCGCAGTGGAGCGAGTGCTGGTAAACGGAGCATCAGTATGAATTTGCACTATATTACGATGCCGCTCAGATTGTTCAGTGTAAGCCGAAGGACGAGGGCCTGGTTTCTCACATTCCACGTCTCCCTGTTTTTGGTAACGTCTTACCCACCTACGAACCGTGTCTCTCTGCAAATAAAAATACGTATAAAACAATCTATAGTATGTTTCTAATGCTGTGTAAGAGGAGAACGTTTCATTATAAAAAAAATATGAGAGAAATATTTAGTGTATATATTTTATACCGTTTTGATTGAAATTTGTTGAGTCTATCTTGCATATATTGTAACTATACAATTTTACAAGTTTGTTGTTTACATGTTTAAAATAACTGCATGTAAAACCGTCCTAAATATGCAATAAAACATCACATGGACCCCTTTTAAATTTTATAGGTATTAATATTATCTTATGTAACAGAAAAATACACTGCGATGATTTTAACTATAATGTTGCGGTTCATAAGATACAGAAGATGGGACAATTCTTTAAAATAAAGTTAAAACACAATTAAATAGTAAACCGAATTTTTAGCTACGACTAACTTACTTTCACAAAAAATACTCCCGATGTGTTTTATTTGTTTGGGATTTCTCTAAACAGCCCCAATTCAAAAAACTCTTTTTATTATATACCCACACACAATATATCTGTTGGTTTATCTTATTAGGTAATACAATATGCTACATTCAAACAGAAAAAAAATCATTAGTCACAATAGTTACTTACCGTAATATTCAACTTTCGTGCTATTTCCTTGATACTTTTGTTATCTTCCCAGAGATTTACGATTTTGGCTTTAAGAAAAACTGTTAATCGCACCATATTGTTGTTCGAAATTAGAATCGGGCGTGGGCTATTAAATTAATTGATTAAGAATTCAAAGACAAAGGTCACTAAATGTAATTGCTTTGACACACGGTAGGAATCACTTAGATCGTAAATTATTACTTGCCCTCAAATTGTATTTTTCTACACGAAATCACAAAACTGAATTACTCCAGATCTTCAACCTTAAATATAATTACTTAAAGTCGTTGTTAGTCGCCTTCGAAAATAATATGAGGGCAGGAAAATATTGATAAACCAAGACAATACTATATTGTAACACAAGCTTGCTAAACAGGGACGCATATATAATAATAGTTGGAATCATTTGCGTCTACGGCGCCGCCTGCTACTGGTTAAAATTTTCACATCCTTAAGCAAGCGCTCCCGTAGCCCAGTGGAATGAGGGCCGGTCTAAAGTATGGCATAGTAAGGCCAGACATATCGCTGAGGTCCAAGGATCGATTCCCACTAGCGGACGTTGAATAACATCGGAGAAATACAATTTTTGTAAGAATTGATTGGAATACTGAGTCTCGGCCTGCCGAGCGGCGAGTTAAAGTTTTCGATTCAGGGGGGTCACATATCTCTGCAGCTGACTGTACATCTTACATAATATTATATAATAAAAGTCTTATATTTTGTGTGAATTTAAGTTACTTTTATCTTCATGCTTTTACTCCTTCTCATTAAAGTACATTTAAAAAAAGTTTTCACAAACTACAGTAAAGTAAGTTGAGTTGGTTTTACGATAAAACTCACGTGTTTTTAGTCACTCGCGCGATTAAGTTAATGTTAGTACCTATGTCTCACTATAGTTTAAATTCGAGTTACTTAGTTGGGTGACTCGGTTGTCACCGAATAATGGTGTAACATTAGTGTGTATTAATTAACCCTCAATGCGATGGACGGACGAAGTAAAAGCTCTCACCGGATCACCTTTAAATCTGTGCGTGCGGAATGCAATAAATAGAGAAGCAAGACGGGAAACAATGAAAAAGGTCGTACAACGACCTCGATGACCACGACTACCTGACAAGGGTCTACGACTGAGAAGAAGAGAGCTTGATTAAACCATAAAGAATAATCGAGAGTGTTTTGGGGACTTTTAAGTAGGTACTATACTACATAAATTTAAAATCTCTTAATCATGTAAATGCAACAAATGGTACTTCACTATGTATGTATCTGTATCTTCTTCCATATGCAACAATTACCTTGAGTTGGGAGATCGCGACTCGGAGCTTCGATTTTTAAAATCCATAATGGAATGATGGATTTCATTTTTAATGGGTAGGTATATCCATATGTTGAAGAGACATTTATAAGGTTTCGGGTCAAGTCGTAACATATTGACAGCCCCTGAAAACAGACAGACACTCAACCATCGTTGCCAATGTAACTAGGGGTCACAAAACCGTGCGTATTTTATAAAACCGGTTTTTCGGTTTTAGTGAAACAGCAAAACTGGGTTTCCGGTTTTTTCGGTGATTCGATTTTACTATAATTTGTAAAATAAGCAAGTATTTTTAGGATCAATACTTTAATATTATTAACTTTATCTTTACCAAGACCATCAAATTCCATTAATAAAGTTTTTAAAGCAATTCTAAAATGGAATGCCTAAGCAAGATATTACATGACAACGATGTTGACATACTCCAACACACACCGCTGATGATGCCCAACTCGCTAATCGAGGTAAAATACCGGTCTTCTCTTACTGCCCTGGTCAACGTGATTTCAAATAACATCGAAGGCAACAACGTCGCCACCATGATTATTCAAATCGGTGAAACGAGGATATGCAACATATATAAGCCTCCACGTAATTGCAGGCCTACTCCACCTCTTCCTTACTTGGAACACCCATCCCTATATATGTTACATTTGACAATTGAATAGCTACCATACCATACCATACCAGCTGCGGATATAGGAAATCTGATGTCAGCGGGGAGGCGATCATTGACTGGGCAGGTAGAAGCATCACTTTTTTAGCCGTTTCTAACAAAAGCAAAGGAACGTTCAAATCAGCTCGATGGAGAAGTGACCACAACTCGGACCTACTCTTCACAACAAAAGCAATAGACGGTACCCCAGTGGCCGCCCAGTATTCATAGGTAGTACCGATGGTTGAGTCGTATCCTGATTAACACCACCTCGCGGAAGAAAACTGTACATGGTAAATATCGCGAGATTGACTTTTGATATAATTACTCCAATAAACATTTTTTAAGTAGAGATCAAGTAGCGTTACTACTACAATGTTAAACTACCACCACGTACCTACTACTACGGGTTATTAAGAGATATTTAGTGATAAATTAGTGCGTATAATGTATTTTATTGTTCTAAATAAAATAGTAAAATCTGAAGTGCTTGTTGCTCATCAAAATAATTAAACTATGTATATAAAACTGTAAAATCGAAAACTCGAAAACGCCGGTTTTATCAAAGTTAAAACCCGGTTTTTGCAATTGGCTGTAAACTCGGTTTTTTCGATTTCGGTGAAACCAGGTTTGTAACGCCTAAATGTAACCAAAATGGCTGCCAAACCTTACCTGACATTATTATTAATACTACGTCGGTGGCAAACAAGCATACGGTCCGCCTGATGGTAAACAGTCACCGTAGCATAAGAACGCCTGCAACTTCAAAGGTGTTACATATGCGTTTCCAACCCTTTAAAAACCTGTACACTTCTTTTTTGAAGATCCCCATACTGTAGACCCTCGGGAAAATCTCGGCAGGGAGCTCATTTCACAGCCGGAGCGTCCGCGGAAGGAAATTCTTCTTAAACCCCACAGTGGCCGACCATTTAGGCTCTACGGTGTGAGGATGAACATCCTGCCGACGGCGAGCGGTGCGGTGATAGAAAGTGGCCGTTGGCATCATGTCAAACAATTCTTTAGAGCACAGCCCACTGTACAAGCGGTAGAACACACACAAGGCGGCAAAGTCTCTCCTTAGACTTAAATGTTCAATGCCGCTACGTATTAATTAATACGCATTTCAAAAATATTTCTAACTTTCTTCCTTACACTTAGAAAGTTATTACCGTCGAAAAAACTTACCCCGGTAACTTCTAGGTCCCCTCTTCTCTACCTGACAAACATTTCCTTATTAAAACAATCAAACTGGCATAGGGTAAACTTGCGCATGTTTTACGAGCAAAAATATTACCGAGGAAGTTTTTAATTTTTTATCAATACTCGTTCAAAATCCATGGACAGCTTCTATTTATTACACTGCACTGGTAGAAAAGTAAAAAACCGGGCAAGTGCGAGTCGGACTCGCGCACGAAGGGTTCCGTACCATAATGCAAAAAACGGCAAAAACAAACGGTCCCATCCTAACCAAATACTGACCCCGTCCGACGTTTCTTAACTTCGGTCAAAAATCACGTTTGTTGTATGGGAGCCCCACTTAAATCTTTATTTTATTCTGTTTTTAGTATTTGTTGTTATAGCGGCAACAGAAATACATCATCTGTGAAAATTTCAACTGTTTAGCTATCACGGTTCGTGAGACACAGCCTGGTGACAGACAGACGGACGGACGGACGGACAGCGTTGTCTTAGTAATAGGGTCCCGTTTTACCCTTTGGGTACGGAACCCTAAAAAACTGACGAAGCAAAATTTATTTTTAAGTACCTAGTAAGTAACATGAGTAATGTCACAACAAAGCTTCATGTTCGTTTCGATTCGCCATAATTCCTGGGAATGAATACTGCATCTACAATTTCACGAATAATAACATGTTGAATAAAAACACGAAGTTTTCGTTTAACGAATTCATGAAACGCAGAAACAAAACAGAGGCTCGCAAAAACTCCACATTCTAAAAAAGTTGTAATAAAACCATCTGAAGCTCTGAGAGTAATACGGTGAAAAATGAAAGAATTTAAAACGGTTAACATTTATGGAATATTCAATTTAGCTTTTTTTTGTTTGGGACAGAGAATTAAACAATACCGTTGAAAGCGAAATGTTTTATCTAAACCACAGTATCAATATTAAACATTTGGGAATTTTGTTACACAGTATTATTTTTAATTTGTGTAGTTTAATCTCACTTCATGCCTAAAGTTGAACAGGGGAGTGGTGGCGCGTTGAACATCAACAGACCATGGTATAATAATATACTCCGCCTGGTACTCCATTCCCGTCTTTTCTAGGTCACCTAACTGACACGGGCCTACGTCATCATGTGACAGCGCTATATGAAAATATGCGATAGCGCTATATATAGCGGCCATGTTGTTGTGACGTAGGCCCGTGTCACTCTGGGAATGGAAGACCATGTTTTATTAGACTATGCAACAGACATGCTTCATATTTATTATGAGGATAAATGGCTTTCTTTTTCTGTGCGACTACTAGAATAAATTGTTCTTTTGTCTAAAGACAAAAGTGGACGACCGCGCCAAACTGCCTTCCCATACAAACGTATTGCCCATTTTCCTCTCTGGAAGTCGCACTGAAAATTAAAGTTATTTATTCTCATATCATCGCGCCACCACTTTTTGGTTCCATATGTATGTTTTTACCTATTATAAGAAAAAGGCTCTATTAAAAAATATATTGAAACAGTTTTTCTGTCCTAACTCGTAATAATAAATAAATCTAAAGAAGTCAAATGAGGGACATATAAACATTATATACAATACGAATATCTGTCAACATCCACGATGACCGTTGAGAAAGGTTATAAAATGATCAATGGTTCAGATATTAAACACAGACCCACAGGTGCACTGTGGTCATAAATGTTACTGTTAAGAGTCCGCAGCAAACCTGGTTGAATTTCACCTTCCCATAAAAACCGACTTCTCATTTTAAAACTACGTGTTGGGTACTAAAACTTTGTACATAAAATGACATTAACACAAAATGTATTCTATTATAATTGAATATACAATAATAAATCTTAAAAATAATAGTGTTTAACGTTAAAGCAATAGTGTATCCTTCACAGCAACAGGCAAGTTACAACGAAAACATGGTATTGCAAACGCTAACCGCAAACCCGAAGGGATTCAGACAACTCGCTCGGAATAGCTTTGTGTCGTATTCCTTTGTCTTTAACTGAGCATTCCACCATCTTCCCAGACTTGCTTATGTATTCTCAACTTAACCCGACAGCTACTGATACACCGTATGTAGGTACTTAAATTGTTACACTGATTGTTTTGGCGACTTGTACAAGTTAAAGTGGTACTGCAGATTCTAGTCTAGATACATCTTTGATTGAAATGAATAATAAGTGAATTAATTATGTTAAAATTGCTGTACATATTAAAAAGGAAGTACTAGTAAACATTGGCGCCAAGCATACGATTGTGAGTAACTATGCATATGAACAAAGTCATTTCGAGGAATATCCATAAAAAAAATCTATCATAGCTGGTTACTTGAAATAATAGCAGGGGCCCGTTTCTCAAAAGGTCGTAATTTGTAATACAAGCGGATGTCACTTTTTGACAGCTTTTGTTAGAAAGGGACTTCCACTTGCATTACAAGTTACAAGCTTTTGAGAAACGGGCCCCTGAAGTTATTTTTTTATTCATTTTAATCCGCTTGTCGTACGTATTATAATAATATGGTTGGTTGTATTACATAGGTACCTAAAATTTAATTGCATCCAGTATAAAGTCGCTGCAATGACATCGAGTTAAAATTATAATAAAATAATCAAATAAAAAATACAAACATATCGAATAAAAAATTGTATTTCATAGTCCGTTCATAAACGTTAAATGAAATTCATTGAATAGGTACTGTGTCCACATTTATAATTCCAGATTTCTAAAAGTTTGAAGGAAACGCAAACAATTCGTTAGGCACGGAAGATTTGCTTGAATAATTCCACGTAAATACAATCTTTCGCTCCATTTGCAATTCACATAATTTGACGACCGCGGATTGGTAATTCATTTAGAGAGATGTATATTGATGAATATTGCAATTTCAAGGGGATAGATCTTCGAATTGTTATTCCTGTGAAAATTTTAAACATTTATTACAAATTTTCTTTGATATCTTTTGCATTAATAGTTAAGTTTTTCACTAAAAGTAGGGCAAGTATTTTTGTCCTTTTTAGCCCTTTTCATTTAAAATTAATTTGGTATTCTAATGCAAAATAAGATATAGGGCTTACGAGGCGAAATTCGATTAAACTAAAACTGTTCCAGTAGAAAAGGAGAAGAGCGTATTTTCGCGACACACAAATACCTACGTTAAACAGTATTTCGGTTCGGTTTAACATAATTAATTATAATATCTTTAAAATCTCTCACTAGTATGTATTAAGTATGTCTTCATGTTCATTATGTATGTGTGTTTGGGTATATAATGTTTTTTTTACAATTTTACTATAGAATAAAGCTAAGGACCGTAATACAAAACACTAACTATAGTATTTGTATACCAAACCCTTATAGTTACAGAGTAATATGACTGTGACATGGCCCTGTTTTGGCGATTATGGCTGCGGGAGCTAAAAACGTACCTACCTACTTATATAATAACATTAACATTTTGTGTAGATATTCGCATTTATTAGCGAATTGATGTTAGTTCATCCTGCATCACATTAAGATCCGAAATTTGTTACATTAGAGTACCTACGTGTGTTATTACAAAATGAGTTTACCGCTTACGTCAGGGCTCTGTTAATTAGACTCCGGAGCTATTTCGGCCGGCTCTTTTGCAACCTCATAACTGATAGCTCATGTAAACTTTGCGACATTAATAATAAGGCTCATTTTACCCATAACAATATTTCGATTTACGAGTTTGAGTAAAATAATAGTCGATTTGTGCTGTGGTGAATTTCATAGGTCTAGAGGCGTTCACAAAATGAAATTAATACCGCAATTTGATTAGCAGTATCGTGTTATTCTAGTACTCATTAATTTTGTGTCCTCTTTAATCAGTGAAACGTTACAAACAGGTTCTTTGATTGGAAATGTGGTTTGCCAGTAACCACTTATTTTAAACTTAATTGCCCCTTTATTATTTTTAGAAGCCTAAAATTCTGTTCTATCAAAGTTACAACGGATATTATAATCCTTGGGATATCTTAGGTAATTAACACAGCTTAAAAAGTATTACAGGTTACATTAAATTATAATAAAAGTAAATTTAGGGGTATTATCCAGCTCCGGTTATTAAATAATTTTGTTGCTTTATAATAATCACAAACAACGAATTAGACCCTTATAATCCAACCCTTCAGACTTCAGTTTCATCCTTGGTTGAACCCTTGCGTGATTGACGTTTCAGCGGTGCCGGTTATCTCTGGGAGCACTCGGGACGGTTCGTTCCAGGCCCAGATTATGACCGCGACCCATAGATATTATACCTACATTAGAACTCGATGACTTAAGTTTGATAGCTGGTGGTAACAAATAGTTTTTGGGATCTTTAATGATGAAACAATATCATTTGATAATTGCTGGTTGCTCTTTTAACTGAAATAAAGCATCTTAAACTAATCAGGGTTAAATCATCTGCTGGTAGTTGTCAGTACTAGTGTCAATTTTAGAGTTAGATCGCCAAAAGCGGACCTCTATCTTCTTTAAGATACTTACCTCCAGGAATAGCGCTATACTTAGGAGAAAATATCGTTTGTGTAATCAACATTTTAACATTTATTTAAGAGGATCCTGAAGCCAGGAAATAAGAAGGGAACAAGAACAACTTGTGTCGGAAGATATGGCCATCGCACGGGTTTTTACCCTTTACTTATCTCAATTATTCGGAAAATATACTTCTGTTTATAATTTTGCTCGTCAGATCCTTCGGCTATATTACTAGCTATTTACACTTAAATTATACTGCTATGGTATAGTGTAACGACACAAAAAAATGTTTTATTGCAGTATATATAGTTATATGGATATTAGGGCAAATAATTTTACTGTTTCGTAGGCTCCTACGCCCAATTACGAAGAGAACTATTGATAGTGTGCCGAGATCCCTAGAGAAGGCCTTTGTCCAGCAGTTTGTTAGTCTTTCGGTTGGCATTGGCATATAGGTAATGATAAAAATTACTATTATAGCCAATTCAGTCACTCTTTATGAAACATCAAAACGATTTGTTACTATGGATATGGAGCTAGTAAGACAGACGTATAATGTGACGCCGACGTCACTACATAATATTATAATCATGATTTCCATGTATTTTCGTAAAATTTATTTTATGACTGCAGTAAAATAATGAAATTAACCTATGATTTTGGCACACAGAAATGCATTTAGCTTTCATGTGTATAATATATGTCTACTCACTAGAACGGATTATTCACATCGAAGAAACGCCACTGGCTCAACTAGTGAGTAAATAATCATGTCTGTTATTTAATGATGCATATGCCCTGGTATAGGGATCATCGGTGGTTACAGACAAAGGGCGTACTCTGAATCCTAAAATTAGGAACATTATGGGTGGGTGTGGGACGTCACGTCTTTCGAGCTAACTAAGTAGGTTTGAAATGTATTACGGTCGTTAAAATGTGTGGCGGGCAAACCCGTGACTTCAGTGATAAAACTGGTCTTGATATTAAATTGGTTGGTATCATAATTTTACTTATTGGATTTTTTTGGTTAAATGCGTAAGTAAATTCTATTTATCAATACTTATATACCTTCAGAACTAGTGGCAGGATTCAAGCCAGTTTGCAAATGGCACTGTATTAACTTCAAAATAACAGTATAAACTTGCTGGGAAAAATTAGGCTAAAATACCAAATTGATTAAGCAATTATGATATGTTGATGTAACACGGCAATTTCTGTAAATTTATTATTATCAAGGTGAAGTACATAACTCACGCTAGACCGGGCCATGCCCGGGCCGAGACGTCCAACATGTCATTTTCTATGACTGCTGATCGGCGATCACGTGGTGCTTTCCATAGAAAACTAAGCTCCGGAAACTCCGGCCCTGCCCCGGCCCGATCTAGCGTGAGTCATCCTTAAATCATTAAGGTAGGTATTTACTTCAACGAAAGAATGTTTTGAATTATAAAAAAAAAGATTTCGCCGCTCGCAATCGGCTAAGGGGCCAGACGCACCGCGATGAACACATACTTACCACATATATCCGTAATCCGCATTGTGAAGGAGCAAAATATTCATAAGACTACTACATGTTCTTATTACGTGTGGATGAGCGCGTTAGGTCGTGGCGGTGCCGCATAATGTGTTACAATGTGTTCTACGGTAACAACCTTGGCTTATGGCGCTACGGTAACCGCTGATAAGGCACGCCTGAGGCTTTGTAAAGGCACACTCGTAGATTGTAATAAGGCCACGGTAACACAGCAAGCCTATTTACTACCCTTTTCAATGTTTACAAGAGCACTAGGTAAACAGTGTTTAGGCTAAACGGCAAATCACTGTTGCTGTAATTCACGTTGTCGGTTCATACTGTAGGTTTCTTTGTAATATAAACTAGGAATATACAAATTTATAAACACCAAGTTATGCTCGGCCCAATACTCGATAGGTGAAATAAAAAATATTGTTTCTTTTTTGGTTACTATCAGTGTACACGGAAACATACTTTTACCAATAATGAAAGCTAGCTATGTAGATTATTTTTTTAACTTCCTAAGCGTCGAATAGCGCCGATATTGAATAAAATATGTTATATACAAAAATAAAAACTGGCTTCGAGAATTGAGCTAAAAAATTAATTGAAACTATAATTTCTGCGAAATAAAATAATACAGAGTGGTTTTTAATATTAAAATTTCTACTAAATATTCGCGCTCCGTCGCACTTTAAAAGTAGATACATAATATGTTACCGTAAAAACCGTTATAAGTTAAAAAAACTAGTTTTTCGAAACGCGTTGGTGAAAAACATAACTGGGATTTCAGTCAAAACTACTTTTCGCAAAGTGAGTGAGTTTAACTAGTGAACGCGTTTTCACTGAGGCGATACGGAAAACTAGTTTTAACTAGGAAAAACGCGTTTTCACTAAAACAGGTTTTTACGGTAATAGATACATTTAAAATAGGAAATAATATACCTACCAGTAATTTCTAGTTTTAGTATTCGAGATGCGCGATTCATTATACTCGCAGAGTTGCAAGAGTGGAGAGCGGTGGAGTAAGAGGCAAGTTTTAATAATGTAGGGCGGTTGGCAAGGCTGCTGCCGTTTCCTTCCATTCTTCTCTCCCCTTTCCGGTTGGCGCAATTAAAACGGCGGGTTGTTCCGGCACTTAAAAAAACTTCTAAAGTATAGGCACAGACAATTTAAACCGTGTTTGTGTCCCAGCCAGTATGCAGATTTATTTGTAGCAGCGATTACTTGGTGCTTGGCTTGGTTTAATAGGTTTTTCTGTGTTTTCAAAGGTTTTATTTGTTCATATAACGAACGCAAGCAAGAACAAAAGCAAGTTGTTATTTTATTATAGTACTTCCACAAGTTTAAAGGTCTATTAAAGCCCTCTTTGTAGAGTTCCATACCCAAAGGGTAAAAACAGGACCCTATTACTAAGACTCCGCTGTCCGTCTCTCCGTCTGTCTATCCGTCCATCTGTCTGTCTGTTACCAGGCTGTGGCTCATGAATCACGGTTCATGAGATACAGCCTGGTGACAGACAGATAGGCAGTTGAAATTTTCACAGATGATGTATTTCTGTTGCTGCTATAACAACAAATACTAAAAACAGAATATAATAAATATTTAAGTGGGGCTCCCATACAACAAACGTGATTTCTTTGCCGTTTTTTGTGTAATGGTACGGAACCCTTCGATCACGAGTCCGATAAGCACTTGGCCGGTTTTTAATAACACCTTCGTGGTAAATTATTATATGGATATAATAAAAATAGATTAGGTATAATATTTATTGTAATTTAGTAGTTTTTCGGCTGCTTTATAATTTATATAATTAGACAGTAAATGCTTGGTTTACGAGTACTTACACAAAATATGTAATTTCTTATGATGATTGAAGAAAGACTGTTCTACATATTACACAGTCTTCGTCAATTTCCAACGTCTAAATACATATGTCGAATACCGATGGTCTCAAAGGCGGTGGGCGCGTGGGGTAGTACGATAATGTATTACTTCACAGCTAAACCAGTATGCTACCATTGCTACCAGTGCAGGAAATAAACATTAGGACTCGTTAACCATACTAGTGCCTACTATACTTCAGTACTAAATGTTTAAAAGAACTAATTGCTATTTTCAACTCAAGGGAGCGATATGAAAGTAAAAAGAAACCGTTTAAATCTTTATTCAAGTCAAACTAGGCCGGCTCCAACCCTACATATCTGACATGAGAAGATTTAGCCCTATATGGGACCGGCAACAAACTCAGAGGGACAAACAAATCTTTTCAAAACAACACATAACACATCCTTTCTTTATTTCACAAAAGTAAGCTTCTAATGAAACATAAGAAATCAAAATAACACTTGAAATAAAACACTTAGCTAAATGGTTAAAGAACGCGGGATTATATAAGCTATCAGAATAATCCTTCAGGTATAAGCCTTCAGGAACGTAGCGAGTTAGGCACGAGGTTGGCTAACGAGTACGTCCGATCTCTAGCGCGGTCCGATCAAGAAGAACTACCAGTGGCGGAGCCTCTCCGCTCCCGCCTCAGTCAAGTTGGCAAACCTGCTCGACCAGACTCATATCAACATACCGACAAAAACGCCAACTCGTGCCTACGCTCACTCGAGAGAAACCTCTCGACGTTCCAAAGCCTTCTACCTGTAATTTTAGTTCAACAACACGCCAATAGGTGGCGTTACTCTCTACGCAACTTTATTACAACAATGCGCCAATAGACGGCGTTACTCTCTACGCAACTTTATTTATTTCGTTACAACCAAATAATACGTAGCTCAACATTGCTAATCGATTTTATACAGGCGTCTAAAATAATGAACTATAACGCTGCAATACGTCTTTCTGTACGGTTACCATCAGTTTGTCACTGACATAAACGCCGTCGAGAACGTAATTTACTTTCTATACATCTCGCTCGCACTCGTATATTAGTGCAAACGGGATGTATAGAAAGTAAATTACGTTCTCGACGGCGTTTATGTCAGTGACAAACTGATGGTAACCGTACTGGTGTCAGGGTCCGACACATATATTTATGTATATATGTATTACGGTTTATGAGATAAAACCCGTTGAACGGCAGATTTTAAAAGACACGAAAGGTTCACGTTATAAAGATGTAAACGAAGATATTCTTTTTCATATCTCATGCTCTGAAAGTGGGTCGTTGTTGTTCTAAAAAGTGCGCAGAAAGTGATACATTTCTGCTCTAGCGCAGAAAAGTGGTGTACTCCTCTGCGTCCCCGTCCCACGACCAACTGGGTGGAAACAAAATAGAAAAATACCTAGTGTCTTTATTTCCCCGCTTGGAACAATTGGTAATTGTTCAATTTTACTAATCCCGTATTGAATTTTTTTCATCGAAAATGATGTAAGTAAATTATTAAAATAAATTATTCTAGATTTCTTATGTTGAATTGTATTTACTCGATTACGTAAGACGGGAACCAAAAGAAATAGACCAAAAATACTTTTTTAAACCTTACACTTGCGAAAATGAGCAAAGGCAGTTTCTTATACAGCCACAGTTAAACGTTTGTACGTTATTAAATTGGTTTTTAAAGTTATTTAGCACTATATTCATGAAAATAAAATTAAAATACAAGATAAAAATTGCTTATTTCCTTCATCAATTGTTATTTAAAAAATATTTAAATCATTAAAATATTTTTAGTGCGGTAGTCTGTTACGACGTTTAGAAAGAAAAAGTAAAAAATTAAAAAGTAAGCGGCAATCCCGCTGATTTTCATACTAGTTATTTATAATGAACAAATCAATTTAAAATACTGCAGTTTGTTAAAATATGTGTTTGTTCTTAAATATTGCAATCTAAATGTTTTTCGCTAGGGGTTATTTATCTTCACACATGTAAAGTCTCCGATTGCAAGTAAGTCCTAAGGAAAAAAATCATGTCTGTAAGTCTATTAGGTAAGTACTTAGTTGAATTACTGATTTTGCAAAATTGTCTTGTTTGGTTTCGTCGCATTCGATATGAAAAGGAGAGTGTTTAACTCGGGTGAAAGGCACCATTTCCATCTCGGATTATTGGCGCTCTCACCGCGTTCGAGCGCCAAACTACCTCGACAGAAATGGGTGCCTTTCAACCCTTGGTTAACAATCTACTATATAATTTTCCCAAGCGTAATAAACTGCTTAAAATACATAGCTTATTACTTATTACGTAAAGAAGTTTACCCTGCTAAGTTTGCGAGAGCTTTTTATTCGTATGTTTGTCTTGACGTTGTTCATAACATTATGTAGATGTTTTCTTCTTCTTTGACTTTTGTGAGTCAATATCTCTTTTATCTTTCCCACATTAACAATCTTTAGAAAGGCCCGTTTTATAACTCTAGCGGCCCACCATACAAGGAAAATTGGTAATCGAATTTGAATCAATGTTATTAGAAAATACAGCATTATTAAGCAACTATATTCCATTTTATTATGATTTAAATTTCATTGAAGGTAATTTTTACTACTAATTAGGACATGGAACCCCAAGAGGTTAAATATATAACTATACATATTAACCATATTTATTCTCGTAAGTTGCCGTGTACCTACGTGTACAAGTACAATTAAATTCGAGTTGCGAACTCATATAGAAATAAAAGGAAGTTCCAAATTCAAAAGTGCCAAAATTGCCCTGGGTCTTAAAATGTTATATATAGTACATTACTACAGAGGCCGGGACGAAAGGGGTTGCCGGCCGAAGGACATATAGACGAGAGTTTGTAGTTACATCCATTTAAAATATGCCACAAAACTGTTTCTAATAAACTGTAAGCCATTTTTCTTAGTTTCTCAAATAATAAAATTGCCATAAGCAACCATATACATACTTCGTCTTTGACTTGGCGGCAGAGGCAGCAAGATATTAAAATCAATTCTGCTTATGCTGCCAATTCCAACACCTACTATTACAATTAATATTAATTTCATTATTTCGTCGGAACTCATATTAAAGTCAAAAAGTCAACAACGCACCATAAATCCAATAAAACAGAATGAATATTTTTCAACTTTACCTCCATAACAATTTAAAAAATATAACTACGCGGGTTTGAGTAGACCTTTTTACCGCTAACGTTTAGATGAAATATTTTAAATGTTTTTATTTGTGTAGTTAAATTTATAATTTAAAATTATAGAATGTATTATTTATTAAGTTCATGTTGATTTTATACAAATAAAACTGCAAATTATAGCAAACATTGTTTTTTGTTTTTTTTTTTTTTATATAGGGTTAGTGGCAGAGTGTCATTACGAACCATAAAGCAAATACTGCCTCTAATTTTTTTAAATGGATGAATGCCACGATGCTGTGTCAAAGAGTAAAAAAGTAAAAAAGAGGACTTTGCCGGCCTAGGCCTGCAAGATGTGTATGAAATTCCATTAACGACCTTTTGTCCTAGCCGCATCTGAAACGTCATACTTCGCAGCCTATTATTAGGAACATAACATCAATATTTCATTGCATGTTTGAGAAAAGTAAGTTACTTCAAGTAATCTTGTTTGCTAGGTACTAAAATATGTCGGTCCCAATACCACCGCTGCCTTGGTACGTCGTCCAATAATTGAGTAAAATCATAGCGGAAATGTGATCACTCCATCAGCTAGTTACATCCTGCTCGGGGCAGTGGTAATATTTCTGGGGTAAATATTAGTATTCTATGCATATCATAAGTAATTAATTAAGTGTTAGCCATAGATGTAAGTAAATTGAGGTAGATATGGTACCAGGCGCACGATCGTGAGCCATTAAATATAGATTCCGGAACCTATATTTAGTTAGTCGTATGGGTGACGCCAACCTGTCAAGTTGTCAAAATCGTTGGATCAAATTTTAGTTTTGTCAACTATGAACGTCACACGTCTACATAAATAAAAGGTCATTGGTGTTAGCATACCTATTTTACTATAGGTAAGCGTACACACAATAATGTGCGTATAATGTTTAAGCGGCAAGATAAACTTAATTGTGGTAGGTAATGAGATTGGCGCTAATATTTATTTTTATAAATATTAAAATTTTATGCTGTGGGTGATGTTTTAATCATTACACTATCTTGATATTTTCTCACTGGAACATTCACAAATCAATATTGAAATACCTTCCTTTGACCCATAATCTTAAGACGGCTATATAATATCGATGATATTGTTGGAAATGTTGGAATCCACTAACAAGGTGCTGTGGTTGCGGTATTTCCGTAGTCGGTTGTCTCGTTTGCAATATTTAACTATAACTATGTATATTCAATATTATAAACAAACTGAACAAGTTTTCGTAAGCCACTGTGGCGGGGTAGCATTGCGCACGTGTGTGTAGATATTGTTATTTTAAAATATAGGATTTATAAGCAGATATGAAAGAGAACAATCTCACACCTAAGGATGCCGAAGACCCGGCAAAGTGGAGAAGATTAAGTACGAAAGCGGACCCTGGCACTAGGCCGGGAAAACGCTAGATTGAAAAAGAAGGTTATAGTATGAGTGCAATGCAATATAAAGATCATTAACAAACCTTTACTCATGATAGTCATGATTAACAACCGAAGGACATGCGTTTAGTTTTAGGGCTTTCAGAATCCATGAAATCGATTCACGAAAATATCATCCTGTATAAGTCACTCTTGCGTCCCGATCTCAAGACATTAATGCTTCAGCGCGTATTTACGCGAGCTAGGCATAAGCCGTCTAAATCCACTGAGATGATTGCGCACGTGTATACTCATAAATAATAACTAGGATAATAGGCACTAGTGCTGCTATTACGCAAGCGAAGTTTAATCAAGCTTGGACTATGAGATAAGTATTTGGTTTAAAAAAAAATCATTTAATTTAATTGGTTGTGTAAAAAAACCTCGGAAATAACCAACACCTTGTAGTTTATAAAAGTAAATATATTTCAAAGCTGTTATTTAAATTACAAAGCAACCACTTAACGGATAAGATAACTTCACTTATTTTATGATCAGACGTCCGTTCGGTTTCGTCGCCCGGCCAAGAATGCCCCTGCGCGCCAAGTCACCTCACTCCCGTTTTACGCCATCGGACATGACGTCACCAGAATAGTCAATGTAGCTACTAATTAATGTTTAATTCTTACTAAATGTAATAAAACCTTACACTCGACCATCCTGATGACGTGCATGTCCCCAGGCACGTATCTGGTGAAACCAAAACCTTACACTCGGCGAGCAAGGACATTGCAGACCCAGAAATAGTTTTATATTTAAAATATTATTCTAGAAAACTATATAAACTATCACACAATCTATGTAAACATAAGTTCATCATTCTATCATTCGTATCTAAATACAAATATAGAACTAGTATTTTATTTTTATTATATCAATTTGCATTTAATTATTAACATTTTATTCAAGTGATTATCTATTCAAATACTAATTATATTATTAACAATTTATCATTTATCCAAGTAGCGATATATTTATTTAGCTCTTTATCATTGAACCAAGTAATCCAGTAACCTTATAACTAAAAAGCCTTGTAACGAATTATCCTTGTAGCCTTATAACCAATTATCCTTGTAGCCTTATAACCAAATATCCTTATAACCTTGTAACCTTGTAACCAGATATCCTTGTAACCTTGTAACCAAATATCCTTGTAACCAAATATCCTTGTAACCAAATATCCATGTAACCAAATATCCTTGTAACCTTGTAACCAAATATGCAATCGAGCATATATCCAAATTCATTCATCTCGTTCCAGGCCAAGCTAAGCACGCCAACCATTTCCGCGTCTTCTAGCACTCGACCTGAAACGAGACAAAACAAAACACATTTGCAATATCTAGTTTTCTGAATCGTCTACCTCCTCTATGTAAGAAATATCGTTATCGCTTTCATTATCGCTATCGATTTCTAGTGAGGCTATATGGATCCACGGACGCATTCTGTCCGCAGCCACTGTAGTTTTTCGTTTATTCTTCATCCCTTCATATCCAGAAATGGGAGCTACCTTATAACGATCGTTACCTAGTACCTTAACGACTTTAAAGGGGCCCTCGTATGAAGGCATAAGTTTGGTACTCTTGCCATTGTTTTGGAATGCAATTTTAGTAATTTTTACTAATTCACCATTCTTATAAGAACGCGCAGGGCGCCTACCTTGATCATAACGTAATTTTTGAGCGTCTTGAGCCTTGTCAATCCTATCCTTAACCTCGCCACGAATAGACGTTAGGGACGATTTATCTTGTGTCTTATCTGCAACTTGATTTAATACAGGATTATATTCGCTTGTCATTTCAACCCCGAACATAACTTCAACTGGTGCCCTACCGATCGTCTTCTGCACTGTATTGTTTAGTCCCCACTGAATTTTGCCTAATTCCCTGTCCCATTCTCTCTCATCCGTCCCAAGACCCTGAGCTGTCAGCGAATCGAGGATCGTTCTATTGTATCGCTTGACCTGGCCATTTGCTCTCGGGCTGGCCACTGCGTTCAGAACATGTTTGATGCCTCTGTCTAAACAATACCTTCTGAACGCATGGGAAGTGAAACATGACTCACGATCACTAATGATTCGATCAGGCACCCGGAAGGTGTCAAATATATCCTGTAATGCCCTTATTACGTTCTGAGTTTTCGTGTTTTTGACCGGTTTTATAAATAGGAACTTCGTAAATGCATCTACTACGGCTAATATGTGAGTGTTTCCTGTCTTTGATCTAACGAAGGGCCCAAGATGGTCTATATGCAGCGTATGAAACGGTTTTTCAATCTTTTCTATGGGATGTAAAAGGCCTTCCTTTGCGTTTGTACCCTTTTTGGCATACGCGCACTCAATGCAGGCTCCTACATATTTCTTTATGAACTTTTTCATCTTTGCAAACCACTAGATAGAGTTAAAAGAAAGTAATTTCTTTTAACTCTATCTAGTGTTTTTTCAAAACCTACGTGACCTATATCATCATGATTACGCTTGCATATTTGCCATCTTGCGCCCTTCGGCACTACCCACCTCAAACATTCCTTATCACCGCCTATACATCTAAATAATTTATTGTCCCGTAAAACGTAATTAGATTTAATGTATTCTACGCCTTTGGGGTCTAGATTGCTACTAATAGTATCGCGGATGCGGCACAGTTCCGAATCACCCATTTGTAGCGTAAGAAGCCAGTCATCATCGCAAATCGTCATGACAGAAGGGTATTGTTCGGGACATTCGGTATCTACATCAGTAATGGGATTTCTAGATAGCGCATCGACGTGTGCCATTTTAGTTCCTGCCCTATATTCTACCGTGCATTGAAATTCTTGCAGTGCTAACCACCACCTGGCGATCCTAGGTATAAGATCGCGTTTTTCGAAGGTGGAGCGGAGGGCACTACAATCGGTGACTACCTTAAATGGTTTACCTAATAAGTACACTCTCAGTTTTTTAAGCGAGCATATCACGGCTAATGTCTCCAATTCATAGGAGTGGAAGTTCCTCTCCTCCGGGGTAGTTTGGCGACTGTAATACGCCACCGGATGAAAAGAACCCCCACTCCCCGCGGGTCGTTGTAGGAGAATTCCGCCTACGCCTAACCTACTCGCATCCGTGTGCAGTTCGGTCTCCGCAGTAGGATTATAGATCGCTAATACAGGCCTATCAACTAACTTTTCTTTTAACCTTTTAAACGCCTCTTCTTGATCGTTTCCCCACTCCCAAGTGGCATTCTTTTTAAGTAGTTTTGTTATAGGTTGGGCTAACTGAGCAAAACCTTGTATAAATTTTCTAAAATAACTCACGAGCCCAAGAAATTGTCTAGCATTATGCACATTTTCTGGTCGTGGGAAATCGATCACACTTTGAATTTTTGTCTTTCCCGGCCGCATTCCTGCCGAACTGATTTCGAACCCTAAGTAATTGATTTCGTTTTGTAGAAAACTGCATTTAGATAAGTTAAGCTTCAGATTAGCCTTTTTAAGCGACAAAAGGACTTCTTCTAACCTACTTAAACATTCCGCGGAGGTATTGCCAAAAATTAACAGGTCGTCAATATATACGGTAGCTTTATCGAATCTGGCCGGTCCCAGCACACGGTTCATCATACGTTGGAACACCGCTGGCGCGTTCGCCAGGCCGAACGGCATACGGTTATATTCGTACTGGCCATCCGGCGTGACGAACGCTGTCAAATGCTTACTACCTTCTGAGATTGGTACTTGATAGTACCCGGACATCAAATCCAACGTGATGAACCATGACTGGCCGGCCAGACGAGCGATCTCGTCTTCTATCACCGGTATTGGGTAGCGTTCTTTGACGGTTATCGAATTAAGTAATCTGTAATCGACGCAAAGTCTGACTCCGCCATCCTTCTTTCGGACGAGTATAATAGGACTAGCGTAATTAGATACGGATTCTCTGATTATACCGGCTTGTAACATATCATCTATCATCGCACGGACCTTCTCACGTTCATGATGTGACAATCTGTAGGGTCTATATACGACCGGCCGCTCACTGTTTAACTCTATATTCATTTCGGTCGTATTAGTGCAACCTAGGCTGGACAAGTCAGAGGCAAAGCAATCTCCGTAACGATTGAGAAGTTTAACGAGCTTGTTTTTATCATCTTCGGTAACATTTCTACCTATGTGGAGTTGTTTCTCATCAAACGGTGATGACGCGGCGTCTTCTACAGTTATTTCATTTTTGTACTGACATACTGTTGTACCTATATCCGACAGCCTATACACCGCCTCTACACGTTCCGCTCGCGCAAACACAAAGTTTTCTTGTAGGTGACAAGACGATGCACAGGGCATAACCATTACAAAAAGGTTACCTTGCTTCACCTCATAAACCCCGCCACAAACTACATACTGATCTTGAGGTTTCCCTACCACTTTAGTATTTAACACAACGTTGCCACTAAACTCTGTCCCAGTGGCGGCTCTTACGCTAGCTACCCCATATATCTTGTTACGTGCTACAATCCTTACTCTCTCTAACTTCTCATCAACACGCTCTTGTAAGTTAGGAAGCTCTGTACCTATGTGTAAAAATTGTAACTTACTTGCATCTTTGTAAACCACGATATGTGGTTGCTCAGAATAAGTCTGACCTATGAGCATCGACTTCTCAAGAAGACTATCATTAACTACCCTACACATAACGGTGGCTGACACGCCATCAATTGTTATTGTCAACTCTGCCGATCCTAAAGATTGCACAAGCTTATCACCGAACCCTATCATCGTACTAGGAATGCAATCATGAGAAAGCCCAAGACGAGAGAAACTGGATTCTCGTATAAGAGTGACCTCACTTCCTAGGTCGACAAAGGCTCCCATTGTCTCACCATTAACTTGTACTGATTTTCGAAATTTGTCGGATGGGTTAGATCCGTATATGCGCATAACTCTGGGTGCAGTGTCAGCCTTTGTCGAACTAGAGTCTGACTTTAGCTTACACATCTCTGGTTTGTGGCCCACCTTTTGACACGTACTACATTTAACTAAAGGCTTAGGACAGCGAGAATAAATATGCCCTTTCTCCTTGCAATTATAACAAAATATGTTAGGATTTACTTTCGCGCCGGCTTTACTAGACGTCTTATCATCAGTCCCAGCTACGCTCCTATCCTTAGGCAATGAAAAATTTACGGATGATTCTTTATTATTACTTAATAGAAATTTGAGAAGCTGATCAGGTTCCTCACATCGTAAAGCCAAAGCACTGGATCGCATGGTCCTGTCACCTATGCCATGAATAAGGCAGTCGACTGCCCGCCTACCCGTAATTTCGCATTGGTTTAGCAACGCTAATTTTTCGTAAAAGTAAATTTCAATGGATTCTTGGTACTTACTCCTACGTTTCAACATGTCTTCTAGTAACTGACCGTAATTTTGTTCTGATGGAAATGCGTTAGCCAATTTAGTTTGCCATTCATCCCATGAAAACAAAATTGTATTAAGGCTCTCAAACCAAGTCTTAGCTAACCCTGTCAGTTTCTGCATAGCAAAATGTATAACCGTCTTCTCGTCCCAGCCGTAAACTTTAGCACACTCGTTGACTTTCTTTAACCACACATCAATCCTTTGATTTTTTTCGGATGGGTTAAATTCTGGAATAATGTTTTTATGGTCAATATTTCGGTTAATCGGAATTTGACTTTGTGTTGTCGGCTGAGACGGTAAGACATCTTTAATCGATTTGATTATTTTGACAATATCATTAGAAGAGAAAGAAGGACTACATGACCTTTTGTGCCGTCGATCGACGCTCGTGGAATCCCTTCCTGCCCGGTCACGCGTTGCTCTGGGACCCCGCTCTCGGCTGCGGCTGCGCGGCTCGCGGCTGGTCCCGGCTCTCGGTAGTCGGCTGCGGCTGCGGCGCTCCCGGCTCGATCTTGCCGACGATTGGCGTTCGCTCCTCCGTGAGCGGCGCTCGGCGTCCTTTTCTTTCTGCAGATCCTCTTCCATCTGTCGAATGCGCTCTCGCTCTCTCTTTAGAGCCAGCTCTCGCTCCCTCAAGCGGCGGCTGTGGCTGCGGCTGCGACTCCTGTGTCGCACGTTCGTCTCACTGCGCCTCGATCGGGAGCGATCACGCCCTGGAGTCACTAAGCTCCGGCGTTTCCCATCTTCTTGATTCATTATCTGAAACTCGTTGTATATACATAGTAGCATTAGTACTTCAACTAGGGATACAGGGAGTAACTTTAGGAGACTAGAACTTTAAGATTTCTTGTTTCCTTTCATATCTCGAAAACGGTGCGTCCTAGCCCAAAACTAATGAAAATTTAGCCCCCCCTTCAAATCCCCGCGGACCCTAGGCCCCACGATTGACAAATAAAAAAAAATTGAAAAATCTTAAGTTTTTCAAAAATTACCAAGTGTTTCCAACTTTCATGTAGTATAGTACCTTGAGGCACACCTGCACAGTAGTAGTATAGTACCTTGAGGCACACCTGGACAGTAATTAAAAAAAACCCAAAGTCAACGGTGTCACCCGCATGTTAAACCACCACGTGGCAGGCGTAATTCAGAATGTTGTTTTGTAAAACACGTTGTTATCAAGTTAAAACATGTGGTTGAACACGTGGTTGCACCACGTGATCGTGTCACTAACGGAAAATACCGGAACAGGTGATGTCACAACTTAGCCCGAAGTTTATTGAAATAAAAATATTTTATTCTAGAAATAATATATACTCAATTTCATCTAAATATTTTACACCATACTAGCTAACTTGATTATACACTCGTATCCAAATTACTTATTGTCATATTATAACAAATATACATGTGAGCGAGTACTTACGGAATTTCGTTATCCCACTGGCTGACTTGTAAAAAAACCTCGGAAATAACCAACACCTTGTAGTTTATAAAAGTAAATATATTTCAAAGCTGTTATTTAAATTACAAAGCAACCACTTAACGGATAAGATAACTTCACTTATTTTATGATCAGACGTCCGTTCGGTTTCGTCGCCCGGCCAAGAATGCCCCTGCGCGCCAAGTCACCTCACTCCCGTTTTACGCCATCGGACATGACGTCACCAGAATAGTCAATGTAGCTACTAATTAATGTTTAATTCTTACTAAATGTAATAAAACCTTACAGTTGTTAGGATTTTTGAAACAAATGTGCTCAAAAACTGCTTGTTTGCATAGATCCAAATAGACCTATAACATGTATCTTTGTAGCTAACTTATAGCATACGTGAAAAAAAAGGAAATATGTATGTTGTTTGCATGCGCAGCGTGACGCTCTGTTAGCTGGGGGCTTACCGCGAACCACGTTCGACGTGTTACCTCCCTGTCACACTTTCGTACGTATTTACGAGTGCGACAGAGATACTCACTCGCTGGGTGCTGCTGTACGAACATGAGGGTTATCGTTGAGAAATTACCATATTTTTTTGAGATTTAACTACAGTGTACATCGAATAAAAATATTAATTTGTTACCTACCCCCAAACACAATTTTAGTTTATATTCATTTTTAAGTAAAACGGGGAAAATAGGAATCGCGGGGTAAATTGGAATAAAAGTCTGCTTTTCTAAACTGGTCTGTTAGTTCCATTACAACCAGACAGGAGGTCAACTTATTAATTTCTGAACGAACATGGTATTTTTTGCTACTGGCTACACTGAGCATTTAAATCAGCCAATGGCGTTTCAGTAAGAAAAACACATTTAAAGTCAGGGTAGTCGTCAACACGTGTGCATGGTGCGTTTTAACTTCAAGTTTTAGGTAAGTAATATTGTGAAAAGTGTTGAAATTTGTGTAATATCGATCATAATAGTGTATTGTGGTTTATATAAATCAAAAAGTAAGTAAATAATTGTAATATTTCATTACAAATCTTAGTTTTTCGATAACCACTCCTTTTTAGGTTATTTTTTGAGATAATAGGAACGGTGAAGGGGGAAATTGGCACGTCAACAGGTCTAATTGGAACAACGTGGGGGTTATTTGGTTTGTTAATGGGGAAAATTGGCATTGCCTAATAGGGTTGTCAAAAATTAAAATCTTAGTAAATTTAAGGAAATTTTATTTAGGTACCTACCTACTAGGTAGGTACCTACCATAAGTAATACTTCTTAATAAATATTTTATTCAATAAAAATATGATCTCACAAAGCATTTTTAATTTAGTGCCTATTGTAAAGATTTTCCGAGACTAGTTTTGAAGGTATCTGATGATGATGATGATGATGATGGTAGGTACCTATCTAGCTTTGAATAGATTGAGTGACAACCCTAGTGAAAATTCCAATTAACCTCACTTTCGAACCTATTTACCCCGTCAGGGGTAAATTGGAATCCGATAGGGTTTTTGTAAAATATATCAAAATATGGCAATAAGTCGGGAATTTAAGGCTACTCAGCATCTAAAAGAGCTTACCATACATGTTTATGTAGTACTATAAAATAGTCTATGACTTACGGAAGATGGTTAAAATTCCAGTTGAATGTGAATATTGGACCTATTTACCCCGTTTTACGGTAATAATGATTGAAATTTTCAGAATACTGCACTGCTGTATTTTGTTTCATAAATTAAATTTGCTGCTGAATAACACAGAATAAAAATTATCAGATAAGAGGAGAATAAAAACGAAACAAGCTACAAATGCGTTATGAAAAAAATAGGTTATCCACTGAATTTTAAACTTATACAAGTGATTATGTTTTATATATCTGACGGTGATCGATTGAGTGTTTCAGTATTTTTTGGACTTATTCATTGCAACTGTGTTGTTTCATGGCATTCTTTCACATTGTTACCTACTTAGGATACGGATCCTAGGAGCGCTCCTGCCACGTTATCCTAAGGACTCTGCGAGGCGGATTTGATACTACATCGGGTATTCTTGGTGATTGGTGAGGTGTGGGAGCACCAAACGGGAAAGCCAAACTGATATCACACTGAATCCGCAACGCTATGCCTGCAACGGAACGGGCAAATGTTACAGATTTCCATACTACCCATTCCATAATACATGCGTGGATGCACCGAGTCCGCGACAAACGTCCCGCCCTTCGATTGCACCAAAACGTCTGAATCATTCGCGTGCGGCTGACGCTATTCACCACGCTGAAGTTCCGCTACGCGTGATTAATGTTCGCGCGTTCCCTCGACATTGTGTTTTTGTGATGCAAATAACTCGAGCCGTCGGAACAAGGAAAATTGAGTGGGAGGACCGAGCTCAGCCGCAGTTTCAATTGCTTCACCGCTGAATACTGATGAACCGGTTCGGTTAAAGGCATTACGTTTGTTGCACTGTTTAAACCTTTCGGCGAGTGATACGATTTTTTTGATCAGTCTGAAACGCAAATCGCGGGCGTCCGTGGTGCAGCGGAGTTTATTGATTGACCGAGATATTGAACTGATTTTGTCTTAAGCGCAAACTCCTTGACATGTGCATCCTACCCATCCTAACCTACGGTGCACAAACTTGGTCATTAACTGAGGCTCTAAAATCGAAACTCAAGGTTTGCCAGCGTGCGATGGAGCGTAGTATATTAGGTGTTCGCAGAACTGATCGGATCAGAAACACGGAACTACGCTCCAGAACTAGAGTTGTAGATGTAGGCGTCAAGACCGCTAAGCTTAAGTGGGACTGGGCTGGACATGTCTGCCGCATGCACCCAGAAAGGTGGGCCAAAATGGTTACTGAGTGGGACCCACGGAACACAATAGACGGTGCAGGCCGGAGTTTAGGCAGACCGAAAAGGAGATGGCGGGACGACTTGGACGCATTCTACCCCAAATGGTGGGAAAATGCCGATGACAGGGTCGAGTGGAAAAAACGAGGGGAGGCCTTTGCCCAGCAGTGGGACACCAAAGTAGGCTAGGGAAAAAAAAAAAAAAATTGAACTGATTTTAAACTTAAATTGTCTCTATGCTTTGACTTCACAAGAACTTCTCTCGTAACTTTGGCTGTTTCAGTAATACGAGTATGCCAGTGCATAACTCTAGTACCTACTTAGAAAACAAAACCATGCAAGGTCAAATCGTAGACGTTATGTGTTATATGATGTATCTAGTAGCAATCAAAGTAGAAAGATTTGAACTATGCCGTGGGTTTCTTATAAATACAATAGGTACAGTTGACGTGTTGTTATAGGTATGTAACATACTTATTCTAAGTGTACAAAAATATTATAACATAAAATATTAAAACATTATTTTTACAAACCTAGCAGACTTTGTAGTAAAAACCTGCCTGCAATCTGAGATATATTCTACATAAAACCAACAACCTTATCAGGACTGTGTTAAACTATGCTTGGGCCCTTGGGCACATAAGAATTTGGGGCCCTTTTGGAAAGTAAAGAAAGCGAATAAACTAACATTTTTCTACGATGACCTTCTATTTATTATGAGTAATCAAAAATACTGTTACTGTCTGTCCTTCGGGGCCCCCTGGATGGGGGTCCTGGGCACAGGCACCGTGTGCTCTTATGGTAAAAACGGTACTGCCTGCCAGACTATGCGTATTTACCATTCTCTAAAAGCATAAAAATAACAGCCATTTTTCTATATATAGAACGGTTAGACTGTGGCAGACACTTTTAAATGCAAACTGTAGAGATATGTAGGCACGGTGTTTCATCCGCTACTTTTGAATCTGACTTTACCCTAAGCGCCTTACAATATGCATATGATTTTTGTTAACAGATATTTTATTTTATTTTTTATCTAAATACTTTAATTACTTATTTAAAGCGCTGGTGGCCTAGTGGTAAGAGCGTGTGACTTTCAATCCGGAGGTCGCGGGTTCAAACCCCGGCTCGCACCAATGAGTTTTCGGAACTTATGTATAAAATATAATTTGATATTTACCAGTTGCTTTTCGGTGAAGGAAAACATCGTGAGGAAACCGGACTAATCCCAATAAGGCCTAGTTTCCCCTCTGGGTTGGAAGGTTAGACGGCAGTTGCTTTCGTAAAAACTAGTGCCTACGTCAAATCATGGGATTAGTTGTGAAGTGGACCCCATGCGCCGTGGCAAAATGCCGGGATAACGCAAGGAAGTTAATTACTTATTTACTTATATACTCCATTAAGTATTCATGATTCCATTTATTATAGTAGAATAATATTTATAAACAAGTGCATTAAACGGGGAGGTGCGGTTTGTGAAACGCGGCCGGCATTCTAATTTACCGCTCGACCATTTTAATCTTATGTAGGTACGGGGACGGGACGTGCGGTATCTCCCCCACATTTAAGCGGTGTTTATTGTATCATTTACGATGAACGTTTTAAAATATAAGCTTTTTCTCATTAAATATTAATCCTTGGTGAGACTTTTTAAGCTTCTCTGAAATGTACAGATGTATTAACATGATATTTAGATTTGTTGAAGTATATGAGATAAAACATAAGATAATTAATTGTTTTGAACATTTAAACATGCCTAAGTATGCAAAAAACATTAAGATAAAGTAAGGAAATTTGCATATAAAGTCCGTTTTTTAGACTCCCATAGAAAATACGCATACAAATGTTTATTTCTTAGAATATGGTAGGTAGGTACAATGATGGTCATATCCATAATATATCATACTAATAAAGCTTTTGATCCATTCTTACACGATTGAATGTAAAGGAGGCAGTACGGAAAGGCTTTTTTATTAATTAGTTCTCTCGACCGGTCATTACCCAATTTCTTACATTATGAAAACTTTTCTTAGAACTGAACGGTATGCGACTTCGGCGTTTGTAAATTTTTCCATTGCAAACGCGAAAACAACTCGTTTCTTAAAAACCGTTCTTCTTTGGTAACCCCTCGCAAGTAATTAAGAAGTTTAAGAAACGCCAGCTCATTGGCATACTTTAGGCTTGTAATACGCAGTTAATCTCGGCACAAAAACTTGTCGCCTTCTGATGTCGTAATTCACGAGGGCCTCCGCCCTGTGCGAGCGACAAGGGTGAATTTCTTATGAGCTTGACGTATTCGTCACTAAAATCTACATATTTCAGACATATGTCTACGTACCTACAAACACACCTCACTTCCTTTCTTCCAAGAGTATTACATAAATCTTTATGTAGTTTTTGTTGACTGAAACATTCTTCGCATTCCAATTAGACTGAAGGCGCAATCTCATATTAAACAAAGATTGCGATTCTTGTGACCATTCCCGTCTACGCCTTCAGCCCATGAAGTCATTTCATTACGATTACTGCCGACTTAATGACATCAGGCAAACTCCACTTATTCCAACGGTGCGAGGTATGCTACGAATTTAAATAAATTCGGGCATACACTGGTAAGTTATTCCTCTACCAGACGAACTCAGAACGAGCGGTGTCGTACTCGTACAAAGAAACGGCGGTAATTCACCAGCTTAGCGCGATCCACTCTTATCTCTTTCGGTTCTGCGAACGACGACGCTCTTAAATCTTCTCGAGACTCGAATGCTAGGCGCTCACTCACGAGCACTTACAAGCCTTTAATTTGAGACAAATTATTGCATTATTTAGCGGAGGGTATTCAGATTCGGATTAGAAGCCTGCTGCGCACAATACCGACGGATTTATCGGCTTTCCTGTTTTATCCTGAATCAATTGACGCTGAGCCAGGAAAATGTGTAGGTACTTCAATCAGACACGGATCGGAGCGATTTGTTTAAGAGTTTCATCTATTAACGGACTAGTATTTAAAGCTGTTTGAATTTGCATCAATGTTGTCTAATTTACTTTTTTCGTATCTCAAGTTTCGTATCTTCAGTCAAGCCTTCAAATTAAACGAATAATTGGTTTGCTCTCGAGCGTCAGTGTTGACTATTAGGGTGGGCCGTAAGGGTTGGCTTTGCTACTAACCTTAGTTATAAAAAGGGTCTGACCCGGCTAATATCCTTGTCATGTTGAGATGAAATTAGTTCAACCCTTGCAGCTGCGTCGCTCGAATCCTTGTTGTTTGTCCAAAATGTGATATGACAATATGTATTTGCCTCTGTATATGCTAATATTAGTACTTGAATACGCAACGTGGAACATTTAATTAAATAAAGCAGTAAAATATTGAGATACTGGCTCTGAAAGAGTGATACACGATTCATGTTTCCAATACAGTTGAATTCACTTCAGTTAAATGTTCATTTGTAACTGAGACTTCTTTTTCCTTCATAATATTGTGAACCATTCATACCGCTGACTACCAATTCGAAATGATCCATCTTTTCATTCCATAAATTGGAACGCAAAACACCAGTAGATACACACTGTATGTATATGTACCTATATACTTACTTAATATCTTACAATAGGTTTAGGCTGTACGTATATACGTACATAAACAATTATAATGTACCTTTTCCTACTAAATCTACTACATTTCCTACCTCTATACCTTTCCGAAAATACAATATATTATATCTCAAAAAACGTTTCGGCAGAATATTGTTACAACTTAATTCAAAGACACATTTGCGCGTGGAATACCAAATTGTAAAACAATCATAACGATAACAACTTTGTTGCTATTCAGAAAAAAGTGACCTGTCCAGTGAATTATAGCTGGAACAGATGTTACGGGCGAACAACAAAGATTAACGAGAGAGAACTTCCATAAAAAATGTTACAATAAACGCGGATGGCAATAAACTTCTATTCGTAACTTCCTCCATTAATATAACTACGATAAGTATCGTTTCATGAAAAAAATCAAAAGGCGATCCGTGAAAATGTTACTGTAAGATTTAATTACCATTTAAAACATTTTCGTTTTATTTCTTCGCATGTAAGAAGTAAAAACAACTACTTTTAAAAATGCGATTTAAGGCTAAATGTATTAAATATTTTTTGCGTTCGGATGTATTGAAAACAAAATAAAATCAGCTTTTATTAACTACACCTTTATCAGACAGTTAAAAATAATCCTATTCCATAGAGGTATAAGCGGCAGTCACACACGAACTCGCCTGGTTTTTAACTTTTCAAACATGGCGCTGTATCTAAAGTTTTAGAACAAACAGCGTCAGTAAATCAGTAGGATTGCTAAAATATTTTTAGACGTGACTGTACTGCGGTTTCGAAGTAATCCTGGGTTTAAGTCATTTTACGCACCATTTTCTATTAATGCTACCCTGGTCTCTTTGGTCATATATTACAATGGAAAGATTGTGTCATAACATAACTAGATAGTGATAGCCTAATATATCAGAACACATTCGTATTTCATTCATTCACAAAGGTGTGTTTACGATATTTTTGGCAAATTTGGCCGTCACTATCTATTTGATGCTGTTTGTACGTAAAATGCAAGGTATCATTCAAGTTCATACTACACTCATTACTTTTGCAGTTTGCAACGTGAAATTGCTGTGAACTGCAATGCTGCCGCACATGTAAAAAAATTATGCTGCCGACTGTATTACTGCAGGATATGATCCAAAATATATTTTTGTAATTTCCTGCAGTGTTGCAGCGCGTCTTTACTGTCGACTGCATTGCTGCCACAAATGTCACAATCAATATCGCCGCCCGGAATTTCAAATGTAAGATTCCTCTTTAATTGGTAGACCCAAAACATGTTTTCATTCAGTCGTTTAACATTATCACATATTTACTTATATTGTACCTAGTTACTTATTAGCTCACTGATTAACATTGTCATTAAGTGCGTTGAAACAGAAAATATCTGTTGTGGTGAATCGATGCACGATTAAATTAATTTAACAAAGGAGACAATTACTCTGCCGTTGCAATGTACGTACAGGTAAATTTAAATTTATTAGGTAGGTACTTAACTTTTTACCTTATTAATGAAACAATACTATTTTAAATATTGCATAGACGAAGTCACGTGACTGGTTCCACACTCACCCTTTGTTGGATTATTTTTGATTTTTTAGTTATTACAAAAGTTAGGAGCTTTTAAAAAAATTGTATGGAACGTTTTTTCACTCGTAACTTTTATAATAAATAATCGGTATCGTCTTGGGTCGTCCCATTCGTTTTTCGTCAAGTTCTTAAATTAGTCCTATTCTGCTTTCGTCACTCATTGTACATTGAAAGCCACCGACGATTGTGACGAATGTAGAATGAGTGACGAAAGCAGAATAGGACTAATTTAAGCACTTGACGAAAAACGAATGGGACGACCCAAGACGATACCAAATAATCAATCAATATTGTTATTTAAGTTATGTTATGATAAAAGTATTTTTTTAAATTTAATTTAACGGTCGTCCACTATCTTCGTATTTCGTGATTTCATGAATATTTAATTTCAATTCGTTTTTTTATGGTGTCTATAACTTTAACTTTTATTGTTCTCGAGTTAAATCGAGCTCTTTATTAACCTGCAAACAATACCTAGCCATTGTAACACAGATGGGTGAATTGAATCGCAAAATCGGATACTGAACCGCAAAATAAAATCACTAACGAAGCACTATGCCTGGATGAATGTCCTCTTCTCATGATTAATGAAAGTCGGCTCAACGTTCGGCCGTGTTGTGATGCAAATCACCGAAGTCGATGACTGCCCTGCACACTATAAGCCGATTTACTGATTTAGGTGTTAGGTTGAATAAGGTTTAAAAGGTCGGTTACAAAAATTTCGTGCTAGATTTACAAAAAAAAGCTTTAATATCAAAATCAAATCATAGCACTCAAATAATGTTAGGTATTTAGATATCTTAAAAATATGTTTTAGGTCATAATTAAGACTAATGTAGTCTTAACTGGAATGACCTTCTGGTGGGGTTCATTCGGTGTTTTTTTTGGCTCATAGTGCTGGACGTATGTGCCCAATCTGTTTTCGAAAAAAAAAATACGGATTAGGCGTTTCGCTGGCCGCTGTCGGACGCTCATTCTTAAAGTACTCAAGCCCAAGTTAATACCTAAAAATTGTAAATGAGTAGTTTCGTATCAGACTTTTTTTTACAAAAAAAAAAAATATTATATATTAATATGTACAAAATAAATGTATACTAGTTACATAATTCGAGTGCGTTCAATCGCTTATAGTCTCAGAGCTCGGAATGAGGTCGGTACTTCGCGTGCAAAATCTACAAAATCTAATAAAAATAAAATAAAATCTCGGTAGACATTTGAATTATATCATAATATATACACACTAGACGGGCCCGCAGCTCCGCTCGCGTAAATGAAATAAAGAGTTTGTCTTATGTTTAGTTAAATACCGACATTATTATGTATTCAACCCTGCCAGGGTTTATAACTGTGATAGGGGTGTGTGTGGGGGGGGGGGGGGGGGGGTGGATTAAAATTGAACGTTTAATACAAACAATTTGCATAATTACATTTAACTACTTTTAAAACTTATAATAAACATAATGTATAGAAACAAAATCCATAATATTATTCGTTATAATAATTAAATTACAGAATGTTCTATAATCATAAAAACGTTGTTTATAACGATCACTAGGAATAATTTTACTTGACATAACATTCAGTTATTATTATGATTAAAATGTAGAACTATATTTTAACGAATGATCGGGTGACATAATATAATAATATGATGTAAATTATAAAACAGCTTACATATTCTACCTTAAGGCAGGTCGCCGTTAGGTACGACGACGAGCGAAGCGAGGAGGAGTGTTAGGTAGAACTGCGACCCTACAGCGCGCGAGCCAAGCGAGCGAAGCGAGCGTGCCTCGGCAGCGGCCGGCGAAGCGCCAGAACCGACTTATTTTATATAGTACACATTTTATTACCCTCTCGATCATGAGAGGAGGCCTGTGCCCAGCAGTGGGGCGCGTATAGGCTGAATTATTATTATTATTTTGTCTGTCTCTTACAAATTCTCGGGTCCATGGGGTCACGGACATTTGGAAGGCGTGCGTGGTTTTTATGGAAAAAGAACGTTATGAGCATTAAATAGTATACAAAGTGATCATTATACTGATTGCCTGTTATGCAAATACATTACTATGCAACTGAATTATTATTATTTCTGAAATTATGCAATTTGTTCTTATTCATTTTGTTTTTATACTAAATAATCATTTCTGCGTTTCAAAATTATGCAATTCGAATTATGCAAAATTAAAATTCGAAAATAGTTGTTATTAAAAACATTACACACCCGTGATAAGGATCTCTTATTTGTAGCCGTTATTTGGATAACTTAATTCGCAAATTTCTCAAAAAATGATGTGATTTGATAAAAGGCAAAATTGTATTTTTTCATCTACGTAGGTATTTATTTAAAACTTGTTTCAACATAAAGTTATTATTTATTTTTATAAGCCTAGTTGCAAAAACGTTCAGTAGATTAATTTCCGCCTTAACACGAATATGGACGACCACCGCCCATAAATCGCCTTTTCATACAAACGTAGGTAGTCCCTGGCCTCCGACACCAGATCACGCCATGTTTGTCGGTCTTGCGATAGCTCTCGCCAGTCGCCATGGCCGAGGTTGAGCAGGTCTAGAGGAACTACGTCGTTTCAGCGGTACCTAGGACGTCCACTCGGGCGTCTCCCATTTTGTTGTCCCAAGTACGCTCTCTTCACGGTACGATCCTCTCCCATTCTCTCTAAGTGTCCGAGCCACTGAAGCTTAGCCGCTTTGGTCTTTCACTATATGGCCACTATATCGGAACACATCCTTATTTCTATGGCAACAAAGTTATATTACGATATTTGGCTGACTGCTGACTTTACATTTGCTTATTTTCATCAGGTCATACTCAAAAAGAAATTTAAAACAACAAAATACAAATTATTAATAATATGATAATATTAATTTGATTGATAACTTGATACGTCATATATGGCATAAGTCACTCGTATGGGCTATAGGCTAAGGTTGAGGTTGACAGCACTTTTTATTTTACTTCGTGTGAAAAAAACCCGAAATAACTGTATACGAACATGACAAACATAATTTAGGTTACTTTAACTTACGAATAATTTGGTCTAGTCTGTAGAACCACCGAAACGAAACTAACCGAGAGTTGCCGAGAAATGGCCGATCGTCGTAAAATAAAGATTGTTATGAAAAATTATTTTGCTTATTGTAAATTAAATACGCATCGAAAGCGATAGTTTTTATGCTCTAGTTCTATTCCCATATTTAGATAATAGATTGGAACGGTTTTTTCTTATCATACGTGCGTCGTATTTGAGAAACGTGTCAAAAACTTTATAAGTAGGTAATTTGTAAGGCGCCATCTCGCTTCTTCCCTCGTTTTATATCCCGTTCTGGGTTTTCAATTTTATATATAATTATGATAGTCAGTTTTTAACCGACTTCCAAATCTCAAAAGGAGGAGGTTATCAATTCGGTTGTATGTTTTCTATACTATAAATAAAGCATTACTCCAGCAAGAAACAAATGAGCGTTCCATACTACTTCCTATGATTAGTTTAAAAAAGCGGCCAAGTGCGAGTCGGACTCGCCCATGAAGGGTTCCGTAGCAGCAAGTAACATAATAAAATTGCGGTTTACGATTTATGACGTATTAAAAAAAACTACTTACTAGATCTCGTTCAAACCAATTTTCGGTGGAAGTTTGCATGGTAATGTACATCATATATTTTTTTTAGTTTTATCATTGGGTGTGATGAAAAAATTGTTTTTGAGTTTCAGTTCTAAGTATGGGGAAAATTTAAACCCCAAAGTGTATTGTTTTTCTTCTATTTTTGTGTGAAAATCTTAATGCGGTTCACAGAATACATCTACTTACCAAGTTTCAACAGTATAGTTCTTATAGTTTCGGAAAAAAGTGGCTGTGACATACGGACGGACAGACAGACAGACAGACATGACGAATCCATAAGGGTTCCGTTTTTTGCCATTTGGCTACGGTACCCTAAAAAACAGACTAGGTACTTATAGGTGACTTTCGAAGAGACGGTGTGTGACACAGCCTCTGTTCTAACAGGTCGGAATGACTGGGCGTTGTGCCGGGCGCGGTCGGTCGCTGATGAAGCGTTTCAGCGCGGGGTTAACCTCTGTTTACCTGCCACGGCCTGCTCTGTCATCTAACGACGCCTATACAACGACGTTCTAAAGATGTGTTTATTGTCAAACTAATTACAGCGTCGTTTGTTTTGGATCGGATACGATCAGTGTATAATATAATATTTATAATAGTTACATAACGGAACTTCCTCCCGACGAAAGGTGCTTATAAGGTCCATAAGCATAAAATCGATGGCAGCTATCAATTGTGATGCTTGCAATCGTGTCGGCAGCAAATTATTAATTGCTCTCATTTCACCATTGTGAGCTCAGCGTACGATAATAACGCACTATCACCGAATTACCAAGTACCTATCACCGGTAAGCCAAGATTTGGCCTACTTTTTGAGCACTATCTAATTTCAAAATTATGGTCCCATCCGACCAAAAACATGAAACTTGCATTGCATGATGAATGTAGCTTTTTAAAAATTACGTAGGTAATTATAAATATTTTAATGATTCATTATTGTCCGCTGCATTAAACTTTTGCTCGCATGTAGTACAGCGTTTTAGAGAAAAGTTTATATTTGTTTACTGTTAGAGCCAGGTTTGGTGCTCAATATACTGTCTATATTTTAAACTTTGTATTAAGTGTGTATGCACCTCTAATTCGGTCAAAAAGGGCACACTTTACTATGAAATTAAATAACTAGTCACAAATAAAGCCAACACCTACATATGTACAATCCCAATAAAAATTTCATTAGCGCGATATAGAAATCGCCGCTCCCGGTACAGCGCCATCTCGCGTGATATTTGGTTAACATATGTATGTGTATTACTCTATTTATGGAAGTACTCAAGCGAACAAAGTGTTAATTAAACCCTGTTTATTATCCAACATGTTTTGACGTTTCACAAGTTTAACGGTCCCATAGATAACCATTGTGTAAATTGCGGTGGTGTAACAAAAGCGATGGACATGGAATAAAACTGCAAACAGGGACGGTTTGCGGCCGCGAGCGCGAGCTGCGGTAATTAGAGTTACGGATTAGTAGCGGTCGGACATGTCGATTAGAATAATGCCTATATCTATTTAATATTGACATCGAATTATGCTTCTATAGATACTGAAGATCCATTATCATTAGGTAAACTAAATGTTAAGATTACGATCGTTATGATTCGATCTTGGCATACCTACAACTCACACATCTTACGCGCACCAATAATATAATAATAGAACGAGGCCTTTATCCAGCAGTGGACGTCTTTCGGCTGAGATGTTGATGATGATGAGTCCAACATGTTGTGAAGGAACCCTCGCGGCTTGCGTATTTTAGTGGTAGGGAGTAGGTACTTTGTTTTACTGAAGAGAATAGTTTTTGATGTAAAAGTTAGAACAACGTTAGAGTCAGACCAAGAAAAGTCTGCAGCGGATTTGGTAGCCCACGCGGTGCACGTGTTATTTTAAGGACCGTATCGTTAATTATGGGTACAGATAAAACCTGGTCTAACTGTTGACGTGTGTATTATTTTGTATTACTATGTTCTTAAGGTATAATCTGAGGGTATTTTTAAGCCATATCTGATATAAGAAGGTTTTACATTTATTTTATTTTAGGGACTTTATGATGATATTAATATCGTCTAGCAAATATAATTTGGACAAGCCTATCGAGCTTAATTTGAGACTATTTCACCGATTCCTTGGTACGATTTAAAGAAACAAAAGGTTAATATGCTGCCAAAATATGCCATCTAAGTGTCCTTTTCATGATTGCTCAATTGAACATCCACAGAATAAATGTGGTGAATTTTTATCGTTACATGAAAACGACTTTTTATGCAACATTTTGGATCCCGTCAATTTCTGACGCAAGCGAAATGAGGGAAACAGCTAAAATAATCTACCGAAATCCAAAGCCTAACGGACATTCATGGCGTTGAACCATCATGGCTAGAACAGGTCGATAGAAACGCTCCATGATGGTTATATTGTATACCAAAGTCGGGGTTGTCGTAAGTAACATGCCATGTTCTCTAAAAGGCCACCATGCACAGATCCAAAACTTTTTTCCAACTAAAAGAAATGATTAGACTATGCCCAGATGTTTCGCTTTACGAATCATATGTAATTGCTGTTTACAAAGTACGTTTTTTTGTGTAATATCTCGTCTTGTTCGCAAACCGCAAATTTTCTTGTAGTATTTGTCCAAAATCGTTGTAGTTACTCGGGAGGATTAGGTAAATATTGTCCAAACCATATGCTTTACGTGATCTCCCAGGACGAAATGTTACTTATTATTAAAGCACTAATTAAACTATATGTGTAGTTTTTTAATAAAAATATAATACCAGAAAAAACGGCAAAGTAAAGTTGTACCCATAATAAACGATACAGTCCTTAAACGTCAAATTTCTATGAAATATTGACGTATAAATAACACTTACACTGCGTGGGCTATCAAATCCGCTACAGACTTTTCTTGGTCTGACTCTAGAAAAAGTCTTTGATTGATGTCTCATGTCAAAAGTCATCGAACGAGGAAGTAATAAAGAAGAGTGCACATAAACAAAACTTCCGTTTGTGATATCGTTCTCTTTTTACCTGTTCTAAACCAAGATAAAAAGGCATAAGGAAATGTCATTCACCAGCCGCCATTGAAGAATCATTCACCATTATTATTTTTGAAGTGAAAACTTCTTTAGCGGCGCTGAGCACTTTTTGTGATGGGGAATAAATGTTAAACTCGCGACAGGTAAGATTCGTAAGACGTGACATCACGTGTCCGACACAATGTCATTGAGTTTTTCTTTATTAATTTAAATGCCATCTAGTGAGTTTCCCTTTAACTCGAGTACTAACAGTGATGTGCTTAGGGGTTTCAAGTAATGCGACGAAATAACGCTAGATGGCGTTAACCTCAATTATACATAGTGCTGCATAGGCTTGTGCCTGCTCGGTCACTACAGAGAGCGCTCCGCTCTCGGCCAATCGGTCAAACGAACTAGTTCGGTCTTTTAGTTCCTTTAGTTCACTTCGGTCTTTGAGAGCTGGGAATGTATAAATCGATAAATCGATCTAAATTTTTGGCTACTGAATTACGATTCAAGTTGTACGATACTATATGACGGTTAAACATCAAAAAGCTAGACACAATTAAATAAAATAAAAAATTTAGAAAAAATATTTGATTTTTTTTCATAGTTTTCAGATTTAGGTCTGTTTGTCACTCTTTTATCTCGTTCGCACTCGTGCCAACGTCATTGTGAACCATTTCGTTCAGTCTATTTTCTGTTTCACTTATGTCAAGCGCTCATCAATCCCACTGAACTAAAGGACCTAAAGACCGATTAAGAGCGTGCAAAAAGATTTAGTTCCTTTCGGTCCTTGACGGGATTTTATTTTTAACAGTTCTTAGTTCATGACCGACACAAGCCTAGTGCTGCAGACATTTTGCACTATATGGCGCTGTTATTAATATTTTGAGTTTTCACTTCTGCCGGCACTCTGACGTGTGACGACAAACATAATTATCAGATGTAGAGTTTCAGTAGTGAACAACATTTGCATATCGTTTTTTCTGTTAACTATCCAAGAATGTGTAGGAGTACTTTCAGAGTCATCCGTACATATAATGGTAACATTCCATTTCTGACCGCAGCTGCACTACTGGTACTGAACGCGTCGGTGTTATTGTCAACTTCCATAGTAAAATGAACAATAGTGCAGCTGTCGTTGGAAATGGACTGTCACCTTAAGGCTAATCACACGCGGAAAATATAATTTCTGTTTAATTACCTTATCTCTTGTTATCTGTGGTTATTATTAGATAGAGTATATTTTAATTTATAGTTTAATACATGCGTTTGTGACAAATAAATAATAGAACAGTCATTAATAAATAGAATACCTGCAGACATAATAATTGCGTTCAGGATTTAGCAGGTTTAAAATTATCATGGGAAAATATCATATATTCATACAGTATTCCTGTAAATACTTGTTACAATATTTTCCTAAACTCGACTCACTGGTCAAATGAAATATTTACATTACTTTGCAACACTGATGTAAATAACGATAAAATCAATAGGTATCCATTTGACGAAAAAGAAAAGCCCAACAGTTTTCAATATAAATATTTAAATGCTCTTTTGAATATTGTAAATAATGGCTTCCGAGTGTAACAATAGGGTTCCGTCCACCGACAGCCAGCATTGTGAGCGGCTGAAAGGCGGCCCTTCGCTGGAAAATGCCCTCTCAAATTCAACCTTTAACGAATGACAGCTTCTTCCTTTGAATATGAAGTAATTGAAATCTCATCTGTGACTTTTTGCCGCTTAATGTTATTGTCTGTGAGTCTGGTCTATAGAAGCTTAGGTATAATTAAGTAGTAAAAGTAATTAAGGATAGGTGAATTTGTACAAACAAGGTACGGGCTTATCTTAGAGATCCCAATGTGGATGTTGTACGACAGTGGAAAAGGTTAAGTACCCACAAGAGAAATGCAGAAAAAATTAGAATTCCCGTCGAGTCAACCAATCAAATCAATCTATCATCATATCTCATTCCTAAATGAATAGGATAATTTAGGGAAACGCAAAACGAAGGCCTGATTGACCAACATAATTTCAATGTAATGAATTAAATAGGTAATGACATAAAAAAAGAATTCACCTGCCTATTCTGAAAAGTTAGTTAAAAAACCGGCCAAGTGCGAGTCGGACTCGCGTTCCAAGGGTTCCGTATATTACACAATTTTTAACAATCACTGCCGGATTAAGATATTTTGATGCCCTAAGAATTTCTAGGTGCCCCCTCTCCCTAGGGTCATCAAGATTACATTGATTTTTTGGTAAATTGAGAGAAGTTCATTGCCGCATTACAGCTGAGAACGGAAATCAGTCACATCATTTTATCACGAAAATTGACAGTGCCGCAGCAGTAATGTTGCAACAGAGTACCTAATGCTGTTGCAGTCGCCACCCGAATGTCACCTTTATCATAGCTTAGAAAGTAATAGAAACGCGAGCGAAGCGAGCGCGGAAATTTTTCGATATAAAAACTTAATATGATAGACAGTTGTACATTTTTACTTTTAGTATGGAAATCAGTCACATCATTTTATCACGGAAGTTGACAGTACTGCAGCAGTAACGTTGCAACAGAGTAATGTTGCTGCAGTCGCCACCCGAATGTCACCTTTATCATACCTTATAAAGTTATTGAAAACGCGAGCGAAGCGAGCGCGAAAATTTTTCGATATAAAAACGCAATTTTAGTTTTAGTCCCAACCAGGCGCGAATCCAGGATTTCATACAGAGAAGGGATGGGACAGTTTTCTATCAGCCTAGCTTCGCATAGGGCTCGATATTTAAGGGTCTCAGCGAGGTTGTTTTCATGCATAAAATATACAAGAAAGCAGAGCTTGGAATTGAATTGGCGAAGTGTGAAGCAGGCGAAGTGTGAGAAAGAGGAAAGCTTGGATTTGGATCCACGCCCAAGTGTAATTAAGGCAGAAGATCAACTTTGCCGTAAGGCAGAAGGCCTCGCATAAGACCTAACGCCGAACCGCAAAAGAGTGGGTTGAAATCGAATCTATGCATGTAATCACGACTCTTCTACTGCGACCGATTGTTTCCCAAAGAATTACGCGCCATTATTTTTGCAAATTAGCTGAAACGATGTGTCTGTCCCTAATTTTAAAATTTGTTCACCTTTTTTCAACCTGGCATTTTTGTGCCCCCCCTGAACGTGGTGCCGTAAGCACGTGCTTGTTTTGCTTATTGGTTACAAAGTCTTTATTAATTCAACCATTAAAGTCGACGAGTACAAAAAACTTTGAGCTAGCTCTCAATTTAACATTTTTTTTAAAACATTATTTTTAATTTGACCTTACAATTACTCGTAAGTAGGTAAGACCGTTAAATATTTAAAATGATTATCTTATCAGAAAATGATCACCAATTACTCTAAGAAAACTACTACTCTAAGTAATCCGGCACTGTTAACAATGTATTTTTTATGTGAAACGTGAGTGAAATCTCTTTAAAAAATCCGTAGGGGTCGGATCAAAAACTGTAATTAAGTCCGACTCACGCTTGACTGTACATTTCTAATAGGTTTTCCTGTCATCTATAGGTATCGACCTATTTTATGTATTTTTTTTAAATTTAAGACTTAGTAGTTTCGGAGATAAGGGGGGGGAATGGTCATTTTTTGCCTATTTTCTTGAATAACTTCTAAACTGTTTATTCGAAAATTATAAAAAAAATATATTTGAGATCCTTACAATAAGCTCTTTCATTTGATATGTAACATGATATAGTTTGAAAAATTAAATTTTTTCATTTTTTCATTTACCCCCCAAAAGTGGCCCCCATGTTTAAAATTCATTTGTTTACGTTACATGTCCGTATTTGGGTCACAAACTTACATATGTGTACCAAATTTCAACTTGATTGGTCCAGTAGTTCCGGAGAAAATCGGCTGTGACAGACGGACAGACAGACAGACAGACAGACAGACAGACAGACGCACGAGTGATCCTATAAGGGTTCCGTTTTTTCCTTTTGAGGTACGGAACCCTAAAAAGGACGATACATAGTACAAATAGTACAAAATCTTTTACACATATATTCACAAAAGATTTATAGCTATTCTCTTTATTGTTAGCAAAATACTTATTCAAAATGCAAAGAGGCAGTTAATAGAATATGGGACACGTTTAAGCGTTATCTCGAAATGTTTTGCATTCTCAAAGCGTTGCAGGCGGACAACAATACAGTCGCATAGCAACTGTATTTGAGCCAGATAAAACTTTTAATGATTCGGGCTCTAAAGGATACGACGGTGCTACTTCATCACTAGCGCTAGCATTCTGCTATTCTGCTACAATTCTAACTTTCTCATTGAAGCTACTCAATCTACCTGTAAAGCGGGATTTACATTACGAAATTGGTGGCGTGAAATTGATTACGTGATATTAGTTTTATCAATAGTTCCACGTGTAATTTAATATTTTCGCAATGCATGCATTAATTGCATGAAAGCAAATCAATTTCGTGCCCAGCGCGATTTTTTGGTGAAATTAATGTCATGCAATTAATTTCGAATGTAAATGCGACGTGAAAACTTAGTGTCGCGAAAGTGTCTGCGCTGTGCGGACGTGTAGCTTCGATGCTGATGAGGTCATGGTCACTGCGATACTGTGAATTTCACGGACTAATTATTTCACGAAATTACTTTCACATAGGACCGAGGTGAGTTGTGATAGAGGAGAGTTGTGACATCGTAATTTTTTTGGAATCTATTAACTAGAAACTAGGTCGCAATAGCGCGCGTTTGTTAGTTCAAGCAGAGATATATATAACTCCGTATAAGATAAATAAAGTCTAAGAAAAAAACGTGCCTCGGATATCAAGAATAAGTCATTCTCGAATAGATGGCGCCATTATAATTTATACCTTTGGCCTATTCTCGGCTAGATGGCGTTGAGGACACCGTTTGATATTTGTCAATTTTAACACATATCAGTGAAAGAACATGGGTCAGTATGGAACAAGAAAAATTAAAAATCATTTATCCGTAAACATATTTTGATTAATTTATACATTTTCAATTTTATTTTAAGTTTTAATCGTGTGTCGATAGATGGCAGTAAATGTACCGTGACTACAAAATTGACAATGACAGGACCCCTCTATACTATCTATTCTTTTTGGTTCAAGTTACGAGCTAACAAACGCACACTGTTGCGACCTAGTTTCTAGTTAATAGATTCCAAAAAATCGACGATGTCACAACTCTCCTCTGTCACAATTCGCCTCGGTCTCCTATATCGAAACTAGGTACTTTCGTGAATCTGATTTCAGCATGCATGACACTAATTTCCATATCTACTTTAAATCCCGCTTAAAGTAGGTATGTTGGATGGGCCCTATTAAAGGAGCAAATCTTGAGAAGGATTGCTCTGTAACTCTAGGCTTTATCTTGTAAGCTACTACTTAATTATACCCCGCAATTACTGACAGTTGAAATCTTAATTAAATGTGCTTTCGGTGTAAACTTAATTAGGCATATTCTATGATTTTCCTCACCTACCTAAAAGTTGTTAAACGTAGAACTAGGGAACAAATTAAATTATTTTATTATATAACTAGCGACCCTCCCCGGTTTCGGACAAATTAAACATGGAAATCCGTTCAGTAGTTTTTGATTTTATCGCGAACATAATACATATGTCGCAGGCATTTTGTAAGAATCCGCCGTTTACAAACGGCATCACGTTTGTAAAATTACGACGCCGTTTGTAAAATGCCGAAGGCAAATTGTAAACGGTCCGCTTTATGTAAAATACCTTATGACATTAACAGCGCCGTTTGTAATTTGCCGCGGCATTTTGGTCGAATTAGTTCTTTAATTCACCACGCATGGCGCTGCACATCAAAACTATGAAAAACGCTGGGGTGTCCATTAAATCTGGAGTGCTTGGATGGTCCCACCGACCGGTTTTTTTACAAAACATTTCCTTCACAACTTAACTAGACGGTGAAGCCGTTTGTAAATTGATGACGCCGTTTGTAAACGTCGGATTCTTACAATTTGCCTGCGACACATACAATACAAACAGACAGACGCGGCGGGGAACTTTGTTGTTTTAAATAGTCCCAGTAAATACTATATACAAAGCGCATAATTTTAAACATTGCATATAATTATTATACTGAGAAGTTGTGACGGATGCTACATTGACCGGGTATCCTAGAGATAAAGGCGTTAGCTGCGAAAACCGAAGACGCCTCTAATGAAACGCTGAGTACGAATACGACTTTGGCAGTGGCCAGGGCTTGATATCTAGCTTTGGTATGTTAAACGCATTGAAGTCGGTGGTTAAGCTATCACTTTCTATACAAAACAGCAATATTTTTAAAGCTCATAAAACGAATATATAAATGTATATATTTTGATTGAAAAACCGTGTAAATGTTTATTTTTTGCCATAATAAACCAGGTACAAATTCAATTCCTGCAAGCAGTACAGGGCCCATTCTGTAGTTTCATCATCATCATCATCTCAGCCATAAGACGTCCACTGCTGATGACTGCATAGGCCTCCCCCTTGGACCTCCATACGTGCCGGTTGGAAGCGACCCGCATCCAGCGTCTTCCGGCGACCTTAACAAGATCGTCTGTCCATCTTGTGGGTGGACGTCCTACGCTGCGCTTGCTAGTCCGTGGTCTCCACTCGAGCACTTTTCGACCCCATCGGCCATCTTCTCTGCGTGCAATGTGGCCTGCCCATTGCCACTTCAGCTTGCTAATCCGGTGGGCTATGTCGGTGACTTTAGTTCGTCTACGGATCTCCTCATTTCTGATTCGATCACGTAGAGAAACTCCGAGCATAGCCCTCTCCATAGCTCGTTGAGCGACTTTGAGTTTTGAGATGAGGCCGATAGTGAAAGACCACATTTCGGAGCCGTAAGTCATCACTGGTAACACACATTGATTAAAGACTTTCGTCTTGAGGCACTGAGGTATGTCGGACGAAAAGACATTACGTAGTTTCCCGAACGCTGCCCAACCGAGTTGGATTCAGCGGTTGACCTCTTTCTCGAAGTTGGACCTACCTAATTGGACTACTTGTCCTAGGTAGATGTACGAGTCAACAACTTCGAGTACCGAGTTCCCAACAGAGACTGGGATGGGCACAACATTGGAATTTGACATAAGTTTCGTCTTGTCCATGTTCATTTTCAAGCCCACCCGTTGTGAAACTCGGTTGCTGTCATCGAGCATCATGCTGAGTTCCTCCATCGACTTTGCCATGACTACGATATCGTCGGCAAACCGAAGGTGAGTGATGTATTCGCCGTTGATGTTGATGCCAAGTCCTTCCCATTCCAGGAGCTTGAAGGCGTCTTCCATTACGGCAGTAAACAGTTTCGGAGAGATAACGTCTGCCTGCCTTACGCCTCTTCGCAATGGAATCGCCCTCGTGCTCTGCTCCTGTACTCGGACCGACATGGTGGCGTTACTATACAAACACTTCAACACTTCGATGTACCGATAGTCAATATGGCATCGCTGAAGAGACTCAAGCACCGCCCATGTTTCCACCGAATCGAAGGCTTTCTCATAGTCCACAAACGCTAAGCATAATGGCTAGTTATACTCTTCGGTCTTCTGTATAACTTGCCGCAGCGTATGGATGTGGTCTATGGTACTATAGCCTTTTCGGAAACCGGCTTGTTCGGGAGGCTGGAAGTCATCAAGTCTGTGTTCGAGACGGTTCGTGATGACCCTTGAAAACAGCTTATAGACATGGCTCAGAAGCGTGATGGGTCTGTAGTTCTTCAATAGGTTGTTATCACCTTTTTTGAAGAACAGCACCACCTCGCCTCTATTCCATGTTTCAGGCGTTATGCCCTCGGACAAGACGGAATTAAAGAGCTTCTGGAGGACTTTAAGTACCGGTGTTCCACCCGCTCTCAGAAGCTCTGAAGTGATTCCGTCTTTGCCCGGCGCCATGTTGTTCTTAAGCTGCTTCAGGGCCATCCTAATCTCGTACAGACTGATGTCCGGGATATCTTCGGTATAATGTCGGGACAGCTTGGCTCTTGGATCTCCTACCAAGCTGTCAACGGGCTTTGCGATCGAAGTGTATAACTGTCCATAGAACCTCTCGACCTCTCGGTTAGTATTAAAGAGACGTAGATCATGTCGCAAGGACTTAGATATACGTCTATTGAGCTGCCTATATGACTCCGCGTCATCGGGAGACTGCAACTGTAGCGAGCGCCGTTCAGCCATGAGGTTTAAGGTTTGCTCGGTCAATTTCTGAGGTCTATCTTTACGGCGGGGTCTAAAAAAAAAAACTTAGACCCTACTGTGTGGACAGTTTCCACTAGCCCGTCGTTGATTTCGTCCACTGAAGCCAAGTTCTCTAGGCAAGCAAAGCGGTTAGAGAGCTCGAGTTGAAAGCTTTCGGGGTTTTGAACATGGGCTCGAGTAGGTCGGAGCGTAGACTTCATCAGGCTGGACCTTTCAAGTTTAATATTGGTATTCAGTGTGCCTCTTACGATTCGGTGATCACTACCGGTCTTTACCCTGTTGATCACAGAGACATCACTGAATATCCGTTTCTTGTCGGTCATGATGAAGTCTATCTCGTTTCTCGTGGAACCGTCAGGACTCATCCATGTCCATTTCCTGTGAGGCGGCTTCTGGAAGAAAGAGTTCATCATGAAGAGTTCCTCTCTCTCCAGAAAGTCGGCCAGCCTCTGACCCCTAGGGTTCCGTTGCCCATACCCAAATTGCCCCACTCTCAACTCATCCCCGCTTCTCTTGCCCAACTTTGCGTTGCGTTTCTGTAGTTTGTTAACTATAAACTCGTAACTTACGTAGAAAAACTTTAGGGCGAGTGATTCAATTGAATCTACTCCGGGAAAAAAGATTTTCCAAGTTAACGGAAAACAAACAATATCGGCTACCCCACCAAAAGGAAGTTTAAGGGAGTTTATATCAGTTCTATGTTCAAATAAAAAGAATGAACGATTTATCCTTACCTGTTAAATTGAAAAAGTTGCCGGGGCCACTGTGAGGGCAGATTTACGTGCAACGGGTGCTGAGTAATATCAAAAAAGTTTATCGCAAACGTAACGTGCGGTGGCGGCGACAGACGAGACGGTTTAACGGGAATTTTAATATTTTTAACCCGTTGAAGATAAGTCTGGCAGATAGATAATTAAGTAGTGAAGTTTTCAACATGATTGTTAAATAAAATGATAAGATGGGCGTAGGCGTCCGTCTGCCTACGCTTGTTTGTCTGCTGCCAGGGGAATTCATCTGTTTTTGCATGTGATGATCCGTAACATGGGGGCGATTTTTGGATTTCTAGCGCTCGATTTCGTGTGGCTCTCTTCATTATAGTTATCAATGTTTAAAGTGTTTTTATTTGTGAGTATATGTCAAACTGATTACAGTCGCGGTAAATAAATATATCTCCACTACTACGCATTTAAATTCTATAAATAGAAAACGAATGATCAATACCACTAGATTCCTACTTTATATCGCTCGTATTTATAAAATAGCATTTCACCGTTTTCTACAAATTTTTGAGTGACGAAATCGAGCGATCGACATCCAAAAATCGGCCCCCTGTACCTGTACAAAAATACATGAACATTCATCAGTATAGTTGTCTTTTCTTCTGTGGTATACCAATAAAGAGTATTCTATCTATTCTCATTAAATTAAAACACTTTCATTTAAAGTTTAGTAAAATAAACGCAATTGAGAGTCCAGTAACGACCCTAGGATTTAACTAATACCTACGCTTTTAATTTAGCAAAACAAAGGTTATGCTAGTGTTTGCTCTAAGTCTAAACATTAATTAGAAAAATATTAATCCGCTCAAAGCTTCCAGAGACACGGCCGGGCCGTAGCCCGCAGCACGGACATCCTGCGCAAATCAAAAAGGACGTAAATACTATCAGATTTCCCTCGCTCATACGTTTATCTTAATTCTCGTTCTAGATGGTAAGTGGGGTATTACGCGCCCACTTCACTTTGCCGAATATGGGCTCAAGCTAAAATGTATATTTGAATGTTGTTCTTAGTTAACCAACATTCAACCTTAGTTGCTGGTAGACGTCGGGTAAACAGTTAAAATACTGTTTATGTTGGCATTCTCTTAGTGTTCCAGAATTCCACGTAATTTGCTGTGTAACGAAAGTACCAAACTATTTTGTTGTAAAAGCAAAATTGAATGTCTTCTTTATTTCTAAAATATTTGCAAAGAACGATATCCCTAGAAAAAAAATCACTCAAGAGAAATGTCAATGAGTCATTTTGCATTTAGTTAAAGAAATGTAAAAAAAATGAAAATGAAAATATTTATTTCAGACACCAGGTATCCATATTTTTGTGTTAAGCATAGGACATAATATAATATCATATTTGCATAACGCAAGTAATCAACCCTTATGCTGGTAATTCATATCGTCTGATTTAAATACCATACCATAGCATTTCATTTGTTTTTGTATACTAATGAAAGGTATACCGTAGGAGAATGTACGAGCAAATTTTAGGCGAAGTGAATTGCACATGAGTGTGCTACACATATGTTTGCACAAGACTGCCGTTGCGGCTACGCCGCTACTGCTACGAGTCTACGAAGCCCGTAGCAGCTCTACGCGACGTGTTCGAACCATTGGGCCAGAAATATCTACTCAATTAGATGGAAGGCATACGCTTTAGCGGTGACAAGAGCTGCTTGGCCAGTGGGTGCCTGATTTGTGTAATGGGACGTTCAAAGTGATTATGTAATAAGCAACTTACGCATACAACAAGGAAGGGATATCGTGACAGCGAGGTTTATAAATATTAGTATAATGAAACATATTTGTTAATTTACTAGTATCTGTAACAAGAAATTAGTTGTATTGAATTCCTCATAAAAACAAACGCCTTTGTTTTTACAGAAAATAACAAATGAGTACGTAAAGATCTGGGACTTGCAGGCGTATTTCTAAAAACTAATCCTCGAGTGTAAATTTTAATGTAAATAAAAAATAAAGACCGCCTTTCGACAAGATGCCCTAGTAAAAAAAATATTGACTTACCGATTACAATGCATCCATTTTAATTATGTTTTTTTTCCGACTAATTTGTACCTTACAGGAATGAAAATGAACCTCATAATCACCAAATTGAAATTAAAACTTAGATCTAGCATTTCAAATATAGTCTGTCAAGCAAAGTATGTCAGTATCAATGTACAGCAAAGTGAAGTAGGGCAACATTCAAAGAGCAGTATTGCGCTAAGAAAAGCAGCAATGTACATCGAACCAAAACATGTCACTATGATAACCTCAAATTTTACAAATATTTACCTACGATCAACGAGCATGATTGTACATTGTAGGCACCTGGACTTTGTTTAAGTTCATGCACAATCTTAATTAATATAGTGGTATTTAATGGTGACAGCAGAAATTTCTCTTGAAATAGGAACGATTCAGAATGTAAACAAACAAGATGGCTGTCATTCACGATCCACATTCCAGATGACACGCGATTTTGGAATTATTCGAAAACAGTGTTGCTAGCCCGCGATTTTTCAAATTTGCCGCCTTTTGCTACTGACAAGATTTACTTGACCAAGTATAGGTAAAATATATGTGGTAAGGCCAGAATTAAACTAGATTTCGTGCAATTCGGCAGAGTTATGTTAGCTCTTATCTCGCCTCCGAACCAAATAGAGACGCGTCGCATCGAACACTTATCAATGTCGTTTTACGGTCGCCTAAGTTGGACGTAGGGTTGTCAACACATTTCAACTATGATTTATTTTTCTAATGTCGCATAAATGTTAATTCATAAGCGTGCGATATTTAATCCTAAACCATTGGCGTGTTTTTGTGGTAAATATCTAGGAACCTTAACGAAACAAAATATCAGTGTTTAAGAGTTAACATTTACTAAACATAACTACCGCCACCGTCACCAGTCTTACACCAATTAATTCTTAAACAATTCTTGATATGATATAATGAGGTCCAAGTCAAACATTGAAGAATGAAATAATATAAATAAGTTAAGTATAATATAGTTCAATATAAGAAGAAAATATGACTAACGCAAGAGGAAAATCATTGAAGTACGATAAAACAAATAAATGGAGGAGAGGAATTCCCCGTTTTCAGTTGTGTTCTATTATACCATTTCTTTATCTCAATTGTAACTTCTTCGATACGTACCATATTAAATAATCTAGTTAATTTGCAAGTGTCAGCCCTAGGTTAACGTAGCAGTTGGGCGCCAGGCCCTCGCGCGCATTTGTTCTGCGCCCAAACTTAAGTGGAAGAATTTGCGGCACCACCCGAACAATGGACACTGTTGGACTAGAATGTACGGTTTCAATTATGCCACATAACCTGAAAACTGACTTATGTATAGCGACAACTCTTTTGGCATACGCAATGTTTTTCATTTCCATTGGTACTTCAGAATATTAATGTGCACATTCACAGGAACAACGCTCTGCTTTTAAAATAGTTATTCGAAATACGGAGATTATTGTTAATATTAAAATGATTTATAAAACAATGCTAGTTTATCGGCTCAACACAAACTGCCACGATCCCACCCAAGATTGCTCCTACTTATGTTCAATAAAAGAGTAAAATCTTCCTTCCTTTTTTAGGATCGTCTAGAAATAAAATGTTACTAAGCCGCATTACTAACGAGGTTAGAACGTTGAATCCGTCGTTCATTTTATCAAGGAAATTGACAGTGACAGCTCAGTAATGTACTAGTTTGCTCAGTTTTCCTTTGGGTAATTTAGTTGTATTTCGCAATTATTAAGCCTCCTACAACGTTGAATTGCTTTTCATTTTATCGGCAATACTCCCTGATTATATTGCGTAGCTGCCTTCGACTGACTCTGACTTTTGTAGAAAGGCAAACTGATCTTCTTTTTCGTGTAGCATGTAGCATTATCGTCACTTGCTTCTTCTCGTAAAAAATATAAAAGTAAATTAGTATTTTTATTTATACGTCTGGCACTGACATTATTCATAACTTGACATTAGCAAGCAACTAACGAACGCTGCTGCGACTCAAGGCGCAACAACAGCAGTCACCGTCGCTGTTGCCGCTGCAGTAATGTCGCACCAGTAACATCGCAAAGGTAGTGCAGCTGTCGTTGGAAATGAACTGTCACCTTAATGCAATTAAAGTTTCCATCCGAACATCACAACTAACCTAGTAATAAGAATATATAGAAGAAAGTATTGTGAAATTTAAAAAAGTTTAAATATTATCACACACAGTTACATCAATAAAGATATTCTTACATAAACATTAAACGCAAAGGTACAAAAAGCTGTTACCGCAATTGAAGCCAGATGCCTCGGCATTTAATAAAAAATAAACGAGCGCCGGCAGGCCGGCAATCTATCACCCTCTCAGTCATAAGCTGACTTTAATGCTGGGTCACTTCAGGCCTTTTTGTTGACGTTAATATTACTTAACGTTTTAAAAAAAATACAAAGTCATCTGACGCCTTTTTAATGAAATGTCAGCGAAGGGACAAACGTCCGATTATTTAGAATGTTATATTTAACAATAATACGAATTTAATTTTGAATACGCAATACAACCTTAGCAATCTTGAAAAGTTTTAAAATCATTCCAAAGGTTTTTATTGTCATCTACCATCGCTTGATTAAAAATTTCATTTTTTGATCCCTGAATACACAAGTAAGATATTATATCATTATTAAATAAAACAAAATTAACTTCAGTTTTACTGTGCTTTATGAAGTCTGCAATGTATCGAAAACTGAGCCGACAATGAAAATCTACGTGGAAAACGAGACGTCATTTGCCGTCATACATACAATATCAAAATCATTTCCATTTATATATATGTTTCGATAGAAATCTCAAACCTTTAAAGGTATAAATAAACAAATAAAACCGCGAATGTGATATCTACGGTCAATGTACAGTGTAGCACCGGGAGCATGCCGCCGCGGGCAATTTCACCTTTTGTTTTAAATGACGAGGAGTCGTCATCTCTTCTCAAGAACACTAAGTGGGGAAGATGCCACTGTTCTTTCTCCCCTACACACTCAAACAGTCGAGCATTCTTCCCGACTCATGATGCAAGCAGAGTGCAGATTTCAACAGTCTTTTGTAGTTACGCAACGAGAAAACTTTGTAAGATGCTTTCTACAGAGAAATAAAATGATAATTCACTTGTTTTGTCTGAGCTTTGTGCTGAGAAAATCTGTTATCTTCCTTGGTTACCTACGCTTCGTGTTTTTTACTTTGTTTTTTGTAAACATTGTGTAAAATATTTAGTTTCCTTTTTAAATTCAAGTGTATACATGATAATCATCGCGTTATTGATTCTAAATTCAATAAACAGTATGGTTTTAAATAAGTTTAAGTATACTTTTGCTATTGAAAACTTTTACATAAGTAGCTAGTTATAGTTTGGGTTGTATTCGAATTTGAGTTAAGGCGCGGTGTGTAGTAAAATGCGCTTTTTTGTCACCATATTTACAGACTTTTACAAGGATTTCATGGATTATTTTCTAGTATGTATAACTTCAGTCCTTGAACTACGTTATTACTTGTCAGAAACACGACGGCTCATTGTTTTGTCGATAGAATCTTAAATTGAAAACATGCCTAACACTGTTTTTATTTCCTTATGTTAGAAGTACTACGACGAAAATGTATATGAAACTTACTTCAGTCGATAGCTTTTAAGTAAATCTTCATTATTGCTTGTGCTTTTATCGATACGTTAATATTTTCATTCATCATTTTATGAATTCAACATTTTGCCTACTAAAATGCACCCTACGCGGCTATACCTTGCGATCATTCCTCACGCCAGTACGCCCGTGACCACTGTCAGCGTCGGACCTATGCTGGTTTAGCGGACGTTTCCTAAAATGGGTAATCACAGTATAAATATGCAAATATGCTATACACACAATGTTTTTTAACATACTTACGAAGAAAAGCAAAATAATTCTTAAATACGGTGACATTTCAGACATTCGTCCGTCATATTGTCATTTTATAACAAGTTGGGCAGCAAAGGCACACACCCATCTAACCAATCCGGAATTCAGTCACGATTGATAAATTGTGTAAACATATTTTAAAAGGCTATTAAATTAATCAATTAATGGAATAATTTTTAAACAAAGATATACAGGATTCAAATATGTGGGAGTGTTTAGTGTATGGTGGTAACCATTTCAACACTTTTAGTTTCCGAGATCTGCGTCCTACGTGCGTTTTAGTGGAAGTGGTCGAAAGATGGCTATAATGGTTTTGTGTTTAATTGGATTAGGTATTTACATCCTAAGGACAATGAGTATAAATAGAGTGTCATGGGACAATCGGTTGAAACGAAGTTAAGAAAGAGTCGTGACGGAAACTCGTGACGGAAAACTCTTATACTTTTTTTCGCCTAGCCTCCATCCGCCAAGTCCGTACCGTGCGATATAGAACTTTGTTCCAAAAAATGTTTTATAGCCATTTTTTATACAGTTGTTTTTATACCACATTGGTGGCAAGCAATCATATGACCCGCATTTACCCTAGCCTATGGACGCCTGCAACTACAGGGATGAGGCACATCATGCCAAATGTTGATTGATTTTGTGATATAGTCCTAATATATGAAATAAGGCTAGTAAAGGAATACAAGACAAGTAACATTTCTGTTTTGTTGAAAATATAATTTACATGTATCTCAAGAAAATTTTAAAGTTTAGCGGAAATAATTCGTGTAGTTTTGAAAATTGGTATAATTATACCTTGTGATGTCCAGATAGACATACTAAAAGTCCTCGAGGGTAGGGGATCTTGGAGGGTGTAGCGGGGGTTGAAGATACCTTTTTTTTTAATTTTTGCTCATATCTCGAATATCTGTACGAATAGCATTATAATTACTTCGGACAAAAGTAAAATATAAACTTTTCTACAAATGTAGTTATTTTTATTTTTACGTTACATCAATACTTTAGGAGCTACAGGTTGTTACAGTTAACAAAGAGATAAAAAAAGACGAATTAAGAAAACGTCGTTTTTTCGTAATTGTTCATCATAAATCATTTTTTGTGTTTAGAATAAGCAAGCTTAGCGACCTGCTGATGAAACATAAAAAAACGGTCAAGAGCATGTCGGGCCATAATCAGTATGGGTTCCGAAGTTACCCGTACGTCAAAATAGTCTGATTGAGTGATTGCAAAAACTCAAAAACGGCTGGAGCGTTCAAGTTTGCTACATTTTTCCTTGAAAGTATACTAAGCACTTTCACGATTTTTTCATATTTTTTGGATACATGGTTCAAAAGTTGGGGGAACTAGAGGGGAAAACACCACTTTTTTTCTTTCATATCGATTATTTCACTAGTGTGCGTAAAGCACCATACCCAAAGGTATCATACTACATTCATTGAATGCTGGCTATAATCTGTTTAAAAAAAACACAATTTGACCGAATCATTAGCTTTGCTAGTATTCTTCCTTATTTTCACTACCTACTTGCCCGAAATTGACTGCTAGAGTTAGACCAAGTCTGCAACGATTTTGATAGCATAGGCAGTGCATGTGTTATTCATAATTTCATAGAAGTTTGACGTTTAAAATAACACTTGCACTGCGTGTGCAATCAAAATCGTTGCAGACTTTTCTTGGTCTAACTCTATTACATTTTTAAGTTCTATTAGTAAGTACTAGTTTATGTCTCATAATAATTTGGCATCATTTGATTAGATTCTCAGTTTGTCGCGGTATACACTCATATTGTTTATAATTAATAATTATTTACACTCACCGTCTTACCTACCATTTATAATTTCATTAAGTACTCATCAAAATACGAATTTGGTAAGAAATCTTATTCAATATTAAATGCCGGAAAAAATCCCGGAACTGACAATTCAGAATACCGATGTCGTCAGGATAAGGACGTAGAAGTGCTGCGCGGGAATGGTGCGGTGCGCCGCGCGGGGCGCCCGCCTGCCCGTTCTACCACTCGTCTGCTTCACCCCCTTGAAAACGTAAAACTCGAGTATAAGAGCGCCTTAAGTACCTATGTGGGTGATTCTTAAATTGTGTCCAAAAATTTTTTTTTTCATAAACGTTTTTATTTTTCACATATTATTACATATATCAAAAGTACATACAAAAAGCAATTTTTTGATTCATATGGTCAAGCTTAATACCCTCAGGAAAGGTAAATAAAATGAGTACATAAACACGGTTGTGACAAAGTGTCCCTCAGTCGTGACATTTCGGATTTTGGTGGCCAACTCGGCTATTTTGATTTATATAGTTATTTTAAGATAGCCTAAGTCACTCCTATGACTACGACAAACCTAATGACAGCTCAGACGTTGAAATCCGTCAAACTATAAAGGCTGTAGAGTGTGACAATGAATTTGATAGCCATCATACATACATACAAGCCTTATTGTTGCTTTGGCAGTCGGGCAATAATAGCAAATGATCTGTAGCTAATAAAAATGCATTTCTGAAGAGTGCATGTGCCTCTATATTAATCAAACGAATTAAGAATGACACGACCACGTGTCTATATCTCACGAACGTGGACTCAAGAGTCCGTGGCGGTGACAGATTTTTGAGGCCACGGTCGTGAGAATTTGGAACATGTTCGATATTACATAAACATTTCCTTTGATTTTGCAAATGTTAAATAATTAGCTTAATCTGCAATTTATGAGGTATATCTTATGTTACAAACAATAACGTGAAAATGCAACTTACTTTTAAAACTCTAACACGGCGGTGACGCGTTAATGTTGACCGTTTTTTTCAAATGAACACAAATAAATAATTTCTGTCAAAATTTCTCCCTTCAGCCATTTGCAAACCTGACAACAACACAGTGTTGCTGTTCTAAAAAAACTTTAATAAGGCTGCCAGTAGTAAAGATAATTTTCTACCGAATACCGCATGTCTATATTACCACACGCGGCGGTGACACGAAAACTAATCACAAAATGTATGTTGTTTAAAATTATATAAAGTCATTATATATCCATACAATTTTTAAACAGTGTTGTAGAACAGGGATTAGTGTTTTATATTTGATATAAATTATTGCAAAATCACTTCATCATTTTTCAAAAAATATCACAAAATCCGGGGAAGTCACACTACACGGTCCGTGACATTTCGCACTCGTAATTTTAAATATGTTTTAATACTCTTAGAACAATACGTTTAGGTTGACCTAAAAGTAGAGGTAAATTGCTAAGTATATTGATATAGAGTTTACTTATTTTCTTAAAAATATATGCCATTCTTACATGTAACACAAAAAAAGCATAAGAATAAGAATTACCATGTATATATTTTTTAGCTATGTAAACAATTTGTTTGAAGCTTAATTTATCTTGGGGCACGGCAGTGCCTCTGCAAGACGAGCCAAGTGAAGCGCAAGGGCACTACCTACTTTTTTCGAAGCGTTCGTCGTTTTTTTGAACCGTCATTACTGGAGTTTGATGGATTATACTAGATAAACTAAATTATTGAAATTATATAATGTCAATACCTAACGGAGTTATTAAACATAACAAGTTTCAATTGCATAGCTCTTATATTTTATTGATATCTAAAAAACCCCGATTTCATCACTGACTCACTCACTGATGATGATTAAAATTGATTATAAATAAATGAAATGAAATATTTTTTTAGGGTACTTCCTGAAGTCCTAGAAAGCTAAAATTTGGTATGTAAGCTAGTATTCTTACACAAACAACAAAAAAACGCAATGAAACTGCACTTGGAATTGAATTTGAAATGCAATCGGACAAGATAAACATGATTTTGATTGTTTTTTACTAACTATTACGTTTTTAGAATATTTCCATTTTTATAATTTCCTTGTGACACAATTGACCTAACTGCGCAAATCACATTGATTATAAGACTGGTTTTTAGAGTCAGCGGAAATAGAACAGTCGTGGAATGTATGGGGCCCAATACATTCCACGACTCTTCTCTTTCCGAACAAACTCTATGTAATGTAATTTTCTAACACGAAAAGTAACATTAGAATCTGAATATAGAAGTAGTGTAATTTGTGTGCCTTCTTTACACGGCATACTTATCTAAGGGGTACATAGATTTCGCACTCGATCCGGCTTCAAACGCAAATGAGGATCGTTCTCGGGAGGCGCCGTGCAAATGAGTTTCTCAAATGAATCGTTACCAAAGTGTCGGCAAACGAGAAATCATTCTGTGGACGCTCGTTCGACTTCTGATTTTATGCAGTCACTTTTTATATGCGTGTTGGTTTTATCTTCCTATTCTGACGCTTTTAAACTGGAAACTGACATTTGTTTGTATTTATGCGAGTTGGTAAACACTACAACTTACTATTTTGATGTTTTATTAACTGGAAACTGCCGTGAGTTCAGTTTAAGAATGATGTTTGAAGCAATATAATAACTACATATACTGTTTACCAACGAATGTAGTCTGGTAATATTTGTAGACACCATTAAACAATTCCAACATTAAACACTTGTTTTACAAATTATTCTACCAAACATTATATTACAACAAACAGTTCTGCATTGCAAAAGTCTATTGGAATTCAAACACCGTGCAATGTCGGTACATAGCACGCAACAAACAAGAAATATACTGTGAAAGCCCTAAAGATAGTGAAAAATGTATTTTCTTTCACAAAGCGCATAACGTGGAGAACATGAAATATGGTACGGATTTCGTTCGGCTCAACATGCATCGGGGAGTCTACCTATCGGTTTTCGCGACTTGAAAAGCATCGAACTTACTCGATGCTTTGTTTTCTGTGCTCATTGCAATAGCATTTTATACGTAGCTAAGAGGACGGATATTTCATTTCATCGTGCTTTTAATGTTTTTTTATTTCGATGTTTACAAGAAGCTTTAATACAAGCAAAGATACATAGAATATCGATATAGTACAAACCACTTTAAGATGTATGTTATTTATCTTTAATGAGCCTATTATGAACTACAGTTTTTATAAATGTGCATAGATTTCCCTCGACATTTACAAAGGTTAAAAACCTGCCTCCCTAAGGCGCATAGGTATGAGATATGGTGAAAATTTTCGATCTCAACCGGTAAGCCAGTCGGTAGCTAAGTTGCCAGAGCGATGGGCTGGTATCCCAGAATCGCGAGTTCGAGTCTGGCCCGAGACATTTTTCCTTTGTATCTTAACATATTGGTATCGTTTGCAGACGTTCCTGTTTAATACAAAAATAATTTAAGAAATAATTTCACTTATGTAATTTTTGTGCAATGAAGTTGGAAATTTCGGGTCTCCTCTGTACTTATTTTATTCCCCCTTAAGCTTAAGCGTTACTCATATCAATCTGACGCGGAAAGGTGTCGCGCTCAATTTGTTATCAGCACTACCTAAACGCACGCCGCCGATTACGGTAACGAGATACACGCCTCAGACCACGCTGGAGAAATTTCATCCGCCGTTGACAAGCCTCGAATTAATTAAAGTCAAACAACGCAACCATTCTGCAAAATTATCTCCTTCGCAAACGGAATTAGTAATTTCATTCAGCGTATGTTTGCGCGAGAGATTGAAATTAGTGTTACCTATGTATGTATGAGGCATTGGGAATTTAACATAATCGATTGTGAAGTAATCAAGGGTTGTGATCAGGGACCGAATACCGGTATATTTTTCATACAAATTAACCGGTATTCAATTTCGGTATCTTGGTTGTTTATGTACTTATATTTTTGCACTTAATAGCTAATCAATCAATCATTATACTTACCTAAATACTATTCTATGATATCAAAGAAATAATGTGAAAGCTATGACATATTTTGGTTTTTAGTTATACCGGTAACGGTCCCTGGTTGTGATTAAATAGGTATGCTAATTATTTACAAATTCGAGACCAAAAATATTTGACATTATCTACCCACCTACATATATTATGCATATTACATCTACTTATCTAAAAAGCGAATACCTACTTACATTGTGTAAATTGAAAGTAAGCAAACGTTTGTGTAAAATATCGCCCAGTTTACTGATACCTACTTATATTAAGCAAATTCCAAGATAACTTAAGGATAAGTATTATATATATAAATAGCCGGTTGGCGGTTTTCATACGCAAATAACTAAAAATGTAGAATGTTTTATTTTCAGTTTATATTTACTGCAAGTGTGAAACTATTTGTTGCTATATTGCAAAACATATACTGTTTGATTAAATATATTTAATAATTATATTGTCACTCAGCCAATAATGTTTTACAAATCTCTTGGAAATATCTGGATTGCAAAATTGTTTTGAAAAGTCGCACAAAGTGATAAATAACGTAAAAAGCGGCTTTCTTTCGCTGCAACTTGTTTTGTAGTTCAAATGGCAAAGTTTTGGTTTCAGACAAGCCTGCCTAAGTGCACTTTGTCACTTAAATTGGAAAATATTGTTCTCTAAGAAGAAACTGAGAATAATGTACCGACTACGTACTAAAAGGATTCTATTATTGTTTACCCGACAGCGCTGTCTATTAAAATAACATTGTGGTGGGCCATTTTGACGTGATAACGTCTTATAAATCGATGAACACCGGTAGCATGCACGAAAAAGTGTCACGTTGTGGACAGATCTCCATGGTAACGTTACAGCCAAAGTATGTAATTTTTCATCAGTGTTTTCTTATGACGTTATCACGCAAAATTATTGTCCGTAAACCGACTTTACAGACAACCATTTTTTTTTGTTGAAAATTCCGACGATGGAATACAGTTCGTCAGGATCGTCGGCAGAATTTGCTAAAAACTAGTTTTCACCTTCAGCAAAGCTTGTTTGGAAGAAATTCAAAGTAATAGTGTATACTGAACTAAAACCTCGGCTAAAATACTGCTACTACCCCGTATTAGTAAAGAGTTTTGTACTTGTCCAATGTACTTACTGCGCCACCAGATTTAGGAAAGCGGGATGCACGTGCAAACAGATCAGTTAAGAAATTATATAGTTTATTGAGTTGTCATAGAATAATGGCCCAATTGATTTTTATACAACCAAATTAAGTATACTTCGCTCTACAAAAATAAAAATTGAGACGAATGTTTAAAATCAAACGCGACGAATGTCTAAAATCAAAAGTTGCTTTAATATCCATCCATTATATCATATGTAGATGTGGACTATATATATCTTTAATATTGATGGAAAAATTATCAAGAAGTTTTAGGAGTGCCAGGCTATCACTAGATTCCGGTCCATTTGACATGACCTAGGAAATTCTTAACGGGTAAAATGTTATAGAGTGTTCAAAAAGCCTTTACATGTGGCGGCTTCGAACAGTTCGTTAGACATGTTAGATATCAGATCGTCACATTTACAGGTATTACTTTTATTTAAGTATATGTATATTTAAAAGTTATTAATAGCAACACACATATTTACCTACTATTTTTTTAATATTTTCAATAGCTCAGTAACTTTATTTTATGCAGAAATTCGCAAATATAGTAGTTATCCTTTATTTTCACATATTTCTCCGTTAATTAATAGTTATTAGTTCATCCTGGAGATCGCCCAGACTAGGTATTGATTCTGTTTATAATAGTTTGTACTTATAATAGGTAGTTTGCAAGACCTAACAACTAATGTTTAAGCCATGCCACAGCTAACTAATACAAACATACTGGAACAAACTAGTAAGGTCGACTAACTTAAGCGTGTAAGTACTTACATAACATAAAGAGGTATTTAAAGTTATAATATTTGATTTATTGATAATTGTATCACGTAGCTATTTTGATATAGGGTAGTTTGATTCGAAAAAGAGACAACGGTGACATGATCCGTGTGTATATGGTTCGTCAATACCTTCACTGTTTTAGCAATTCGAAATAATTGTAATATCACCTTACTGTCTGCTTCAAAAATCACACTCGACTGTGCTATCTTAACATATCATGAAAGTAACGATATAGTAACTATAATGCTTTTGTGCCCACGAAACCTTCTGTGACTTTTTTTAGTCATGTTGGTCCTGAAGTAGCTCTCGTATTTGAAGACATTTAATTAAGTTGATCATTAGATAAAAAGTAACATACTTATTGTCCGGGCCTAATGAAAATGATGAGTGTATTCTCTCACATGTATCTAAAACGTATTAGGTCCTACATACTTGCTCGATAAAGCGTTACATTTTTGATACGTAAATTATTTAACAATCCGCCAACATATGTTATCTGTTAAAAAATAAGTGAATTCACATGCATGTGTTTAAAATATTTTATAATTTTGTGAATTTAGTAACGACGATTTAAATCAAATGAGCTAACTGGCGTTGAAATGAAGATTTTTTTAGTAAAATATTTGCATATGCTGCTAGAAAAACTTATTTCTTTACGTCATTAAGATTTAACCGAAGAAAGTAGAAGCAATGGATATTACAGCAATAACAGTAAAGGACAAGACAGAAGCACCAACGAAAATAGTCTCAGCAATATTATCCAGAAACAAATTCTCTTAAGCTGTCTGGAGACACAATAAAAGATTCGCTTTACGTTTAAACGTTTCATTCAGAGAGTTGATCAAGCCGAACCCATTTTGATTCGGTTACTCCCAGCAAGAAATGAGAGAGGCATTTAAAAAAAGGTCCGAGCCATTGTCCCGTAGTCGCTATGCTTAACCCGACAGTCTGGCTGTACAAAGCCACTACTGGAGGTAAATGGGCTTTCTACTCCTGAAACCACGCGCACATTATACTTTTGCCGACGCCCTGAGTATTGTTGGTGTGCCTTGTTACTGTATACATGCATAATAACATAACATGCATAACTGACACCGCGAGCGCTGCCCGCGGTTTATTAAAACCCAACCGGGTTTATACCTCTTTGTTTGAAAGCGTAATTGAGGGGCTTATTTTATTTTTACCTTATGAACAATACTCTCGCAAAAATAAGTCCATTCCTGTTTTTTTAATGTACTTACTTCAATTAAAAATTATAAAAGGAAAATTTCACTCAGGAGCTCACTTCACAATTGTCACCAAAATAAGTCCTGTTTTTTTGTTCTTAAAAATTGTAAACGCACGTTTACGGAAAACATATCCATGCACAGTTGGAACAACTTTTTCTTTACGTTTCTTACCATGAGACATCCCAGGGTCTACGTGGCTTTGTGATAATGATCTACAAACAACAATTCGGGAAGTTTACTGCGTACTTACCCTTTGTTCGACATGACGTAAACCATGTTTGGTCAACATTGCGCGGGCTTGGTCGCGGAGAGAAATAAGAACACGATACGTCTTCGTGGCGCCACGTGTTTATGATATTGACGGATTATCTTCTCTTTGTTTAATCATGCGGAGTTATTTCTGCCAAAAATAAATATGAATTTTAATAACCGAATACATTTACAATATTAACGTTCTTTTATTATTACCATGATGTCCATGAAGCGCTCAATCCAGATTTTAAATGTAAGATAAAATATTTACTACCTATATTGGCTTTAACAACTTTCAAAGATATACGTTTTATTTTTGCGTCTTCGCCTATATTGACTGTGCTGTATCCCCATATCGTCAGGTGACAACCAAAACTCACTAATTAACACCCCAAGTTCATAGCCATAGTGAACCTTATTAGGATTACCATATAAAGGTTGATTTTTGTTTAATATTTAGCAGTAATTAGTGAGTTTTGGTTGTCACCTGACGTATAATGTGTTGCTTTAAAAACTTGACTTATGTTTATCCCTTAGGATTAAGTTTTCCGCGTGCTAGATTTGATCGAAATCACTTTAATACTACTTTAGACACGCAACGGTAACAAACAGTCGGGCGTCGCATGCAACCATTTTTCTAAATATACATGGTGGCTAAAAAATAACTGCATTCCCGTTGCCAGGGAGGTTTTGGGAATATACTGAGCAACTTTTACTATGGGACAAATCCCGAAATTGCGAAAAAAAAATATTACCCTCCCATAGAAAAGGACCAGCCAAAAATGTATGAAACAGCCAAATTTTTTATTCGAGATTTCAGGGTTGGTCCCATAGTAGAAGATGCAGTTATTTTTTAGCCATCCTGTAAACATTTGAGTTAGACTGAACTTCAATACCTCTTGCTAGCTGTTTGCATCGGTAGAACAATCACGTCAATCATAATACCATGAACTTCCGTGCTTTCTATGAATCTAATAAGAAATGGTGTCGCATGAATTAAATTAACAACTACTGGCTTTAAATATACAAAAGTAGCAAAACGAGAGTCCAAATAGTGAAGTCATGTTTTTTGTTGAATCCAACTCACGCTTAATTGATTGTTTTATATGCTATAGATACTTCATAAAATCGTGTTAGGTTGAACCTTCCTAGTGAAACAACACATTTAAAAATGTAAAATAATCACGTTTCTTATATTTATAAAATCAAATATATATTTAAAAACCATTGTCAACCAGAAACTAAAGGCAAACGCGTTGTTTATAATATTATGATAACATTTGTCCGTTGCAATATTGGTTACCTAGTTCACCATTTAACAGTCACCTTCGTTCGACAAGCAGAGCCAGGCACGTAACTAATTTAAACTATGAAATCCGTCTCTGTCCAACAGAAGAACTTTGAAGAAATATTAAGAAATATATGAGCGGCTACACATAGGTATATTTTAAATTCATCTATCATCATATAGTACATTATTAATATTTATTAATATTATTATTGTCCACTAGACTGTAAAGGCTTACAATTATTAATAGCCAAAAGTAATAACACGATCTTGATCCAATAAAATTTACAAATTGAAGGAGGGTACTTTTTCCACTCACAATAAAAAGCACTTAGTCCCCTGTACATCATATTTTTGTTTGAACAAACTAAGTGGTCAGCAATCCATTTCTCGTATATTTTCGGTGCTATGTTTTATTTCGTTTGCTTAGGATAGGACACGGTTCAGCTAAAACAATATAATATTCCACACGCGGTAGTAATGTATTCTCTAATAATGGAGACACGTTCTTACGTACGTTTTCTGTACAAACAAGATTCAATATTTCGATAAAATCAATACGTGCTTTCGCGTTGTTAGTTTGAATAGCGTGAAAGTATAACTTGCTACTTGAATATGTAATGAGCATCTGTGAGTCGTTAACTAGTTTTAGCTTTCAGCTTGGATTAGTGCAAAGTTGGCAGCCAATTTTCTCCTTTCGAAATTGGAATTTAATAAAAGATAAAAGGTATGAAAGTAACAAAAATCTGTACGTGGTAAAATATTCAATTAAATGGTCCTATAACAATACATAAAACGTACCTTCCTACAGAACTAAAAACTTGAGTCATCATGGTTATAATTTATTATTACTTATGCTTGATGAATCTTTCAATTTAATCTAGGTAGGTACATGACGGTAGGATATCATATTTAAAAGACGCTCGGGGGTGTATCATGATCATATTTGGAGACTAAAGTGTCGTATAGGGACCGTGCGCGTTGAAGGGTCTGCCATCTTGTGGCCTGAATCGGAAACACATGTACATTGCCAAAGCAAGTGCTACCATCTACCGTTCTCACCTGTACGTTTCCTTGTGCATAATAGGTTCTGCCATCTTGTCGGCTACATCGGAAACATTTGCGCCTCGCGCCAAAAACCTGACGGCTCCTATGCTGCCCCCTATAATTCGTGCACAGGGCCTATAAAGTTATCTGGATTCGGCACTGCAACGTGTCTAACTCTATGTTGACTGTGCATGTGCTGTGTGGGTATGTGTGTGATTACAAAATATGTCGCCGGTTACGCTTGGCCCCGTTATCCCATCAAAATCAATCAAATCAAAAACAATTTCCTCAAGGAAGGATTTTGTATCCCTAGAGAATAAATACGTGCACTAAACTCGTAAGTTTATTAATAATTATTATATTACAGGTATATACCACCACGAAAAAAGTACTCAAAGATGATAGTTTAAATATTATTCCTCAAATATTTAGGTATGGTAACTAATTTTCACATGCCTTACCTGTTACTAGTTTTCTAAGAATAAATATATTTTTATTATTCATCGAACCTCTACAAAGAACTTGTCAGTCAAAATTCTTATTAAATATTATGTAGTAGGTACATCAAAAGATTGGTTCCATGAAATCAAATCATATATTTTCATATGAGATACTCACATAAAAATAACTGGCAGTTTTTATATCTTATTACTTTTTGAAAAGACGCAATAAATAAATATGACACGTAATGAAATTTTCTGCAGAACATAAATAAGTAAGTTCGAAGTAAGAAAGTTCAATCAATCTGAGCACATGTGTTCTGAGCAACTTTATTTTTTCCCACTAGGGCCCAGCTAACGACATGAAAAACTTTTGATGGATTTTTCATAACGCTGGTAAAAAATAAAGCTGCGGTCATCGAATAACAGAAGTTTAGACAATCGCCTTCGCGTTAGCCGGGCCTATATGATTTAGAACTTTGTTCTTTTGTTTTTGAAACCCTTTCAAAAAAAGAAGGGATTTTAAATCCGTTGGAATATTTTATTATGAATTAGCAATTAAGCAGTTAAATGTCGTCAAATTAATACTATTTCATTTTAATAAGCTATATAAAAACCAACAATTTTGTATTTTATGGCTGATGTATAGAGGTTAGAAGATTTTTTTAATAATATAGGTTTTGATAATCTTATCTTGCTCAAGCTTGAACATTTAAAACATACTGTTAATACCTACTTAATAAAGCTTTATGTCAAACCCTTGCTTGTTTAATAAATACAGAAACGTCAGCATTACGCCTACGCTCGACTTTTGTTGACGTGACACAAAAAGGAAAATTGTGAGATAAAAAAGGAAACATGCCAAATTACTTCACACAGCGTGTGTCATGTCTGCAAATTACATAAAAACAATTGAGTCGGCCCACCATCAGAACGATCTTAATGCTCAACGCACAGTAGTCATACTTACGTTTCAATTTCTTCAGTAAGTTCAGTTTCCCTAGCAGTTTCATAACAAACAAAAAAATCTAAACCGGGCTCCGGTAGTCCTGTAAGTATGTAGCTCTAGTCTTCTTCCTATTAATAGTTGCCTAACGGAAGCTGAAACCATAATCGTGTTCCCTGTCTAATAACTGCTACTCGGTTAAAGGAACCAACGAGCTGAATAATTTTGCTGTCATACTTACTCGTATTTCAATTAAGGCATGTTTATATTATATCTATTTACGAATGGCTACGGCCAGCACCGAACTACATAATCACAATAGGCTCCCGACAGAGTATTGTAAATCGATCAGTTTAATTTAAATATCGTAAAGTGTTTATTTAATATATATCTGAATTCCTGTCGGAACCTCATTGACAAACTGAAATATGAATATAAGGTTTTGCAGCCGTTTGTGTTGGTTCCCATAACATTTCATTTACAATATAAGCAAAGGTTGGTTTTCAATGTTTCTGGATAATATTATTTTTCATTGTTCCTTGTTATTTTGGACGCGAGTTGAAAACCCAACAAATAAAAAAAATCAATTTATTTCCCTAGCGGGCGAACATGTCCCGAGCTAATCCAGTTTGTTCGACCGCGCAAGGGTTGAATCGCCAATGAGCAACGCAGTCCAAATGTAAAAGTGTGCCACGCGAGGGGAAATGTGTCGAGTATTGGCTTTTCGCAATGAAAACCCACTCCTGAAAGCGATCAGTATCTAATTCTCTTACCCTTCCCTAAGAATACTATGTTTCCTCCAACGCAATGTTATTCAGTAGACCTCAGCATAACCCTTTCTTTTTATTCAGCGATACAGGTAAAATCGCTTGCAATTTACTATTAATGCATCTATTATTATATTACATTTAGTACTATTTGTATTTATGACACGTTTTAGTAATATTCTTTTAGTTATAATCATAGTATAAAATGTGTTGGTATTTGGGTCATAAACAGATTTTAATATTGTGTTTTTTCATTCTCGAATAGGTGCAACAAATGGCTACAGTTTTGATAAAGGCCAGAACTACTTCGGAGGGTGACTCGGGCAAATATATATATATATATATATATATATATATATATATATATATACATATATATGTCGGACCCTGACACCAGAAAGACGAATTGCAGCGTTATAGTTCATTATTTTAGACGCCTGTATAAAATCGATTAGCAATGTTGAGCTACGTGTTATTTGGTTGTAACAAAATAAATAAAGTTGTGTAGAGAGTAACTCCGTCTATTGGCGCATTGTTGAAATAAAGTTGCGTAGAGAGTAACGCCACCTATTGGCGTGTTGTTGAACTGAGATGACAGGTAGAAGGCTTTGGAACGTCGAGAGGTTTCTCTCGAGTGAGCGTAGGCACGAGTTGGCGTTTTTGTCGGTATGTTGGTAGACTGGTCGAGCAGGTTTGCCAACTTGACTGAGGCGGGAGCGGAGAGGCTCCGCCGCTGGTAGTTCTTCTGGATCGGACCGCGCTAGAGATCGGACATACTCGTTAGCCAACCTCGTGCCTAACTCGCTACGTTCCTGAAGGCTTATACCTAAAGGATTATTCTGATAGCTTATAGAATCCCGCGTTCTTTAACCATTTAGCTAAGCGTTTTATTTCAAGTGTTATTTTGATTTCTTATGTTTCATTAGAAGCTTACTTTTGTGAAATAAAGAAATGATGTGTTATGTGTTGTTTTAACTTGTTTTGAAAAGATTTGTTCCTCTGAGTTTGTTGCCGGTCCCATATAGGGCTAAATCTTCTCATGTTAGAGGCGTAGGGTTGGAGCCGGCCTAGTTTGTCTTGAATAAAGATTTAAACGGTTTCTTTTTACTTTCATATCGCTCCCTTGAGTTAAACATAGCAATTAGTTCTTTTAAACATTTAGTACTGAAGTATAGTAGGCACTAGTATGGTTAACGAGTCCTAAGGTTTATTTCATGCACTGGTAGCATGGTAGCATACTGGTTTAGCTGTGAAGTAATACATCGAGATACTACCCCACGCGCCCACCGCTTTTAGGACCATCGGTATTCGACATCAGCAAGTGGGATTGTTAAGGTATCATGTATTGCTTACACAGCCACCTGGGAGCGTGGTGTATTTCTGGTGACCTACATTCCATAATCTGGACACGTGGTAATGGTAAGCTCACGTGTCTAACCTTGATTGAAAGGTGAGTGTAATTCATTGTTATTTGGTGAGAATTATTGTGAAAATGTGAATAAAATTGTGATTGAGGCAGTCGAGCATAGCGGTCGTTACGTGACGTCATCTCTGGGATCGTTACGTTTCTTTGTAATTAATTTTTGTAATCCATTTAAATCGAAGCGATCTTGAGTTATTTTGATTTGAAATCCATACTGTTAATTAAAACCGAGTATTAGCTATTACAACGTGATATTATTTCATCGCTTACTTGTGAATTTACCCTCAATAATTGATTTTTCATGAAAATACAATTCATTTTTATAATCCATTTAAATCTAAGTGATCTTGAATTATTTTGATGTGAAATCCATCTTGTTAATTACAATCAAATATCGGCTATCACGACGTGATATTATTTTATAGCTCACTTGTGAATCTACCCTCAATAATTGATTTTTTATGAAGATACAATTAATTTTTATAATCCATTTAAATCTAAGTAATCTTGAATTATTTTGAAGTGAAATCCATGTTGTTAATTACAACCAAATATCGGCTATCACGACGTGATATTATTTCATCGCTCACTTGTGCTTCTACCCTCAAAAATATTTTTTTTTTGAAAATACAATGCACCGTTAGAAATGGATCCTGCTGATTTGCCAATGCATAGGATTGTGTAATCCCTACCCTGTAAAGTTTAGTAATTAGTAAAATTGCTACAAATTATTGCCCGTAATGCCGTGATAGATCACAAATCGTGCATACTATGAAAGCATGAGCTACGCATATGAAAATTAATGTTACAGTGTGCTGCAACCTGAGCAGGGACAACTTACAGACGCCATCACACCTGTAACACAGAAGCAGCTGTGCAGTATCGTCTGTTCTGGAGATTTGGAAATAAAAGGACAGGTTTCGTTCCAATTGTTTATTAGTGAATTTTATTATGAGTGTAATGGCGAAGCATAACAGTCTAACGTAACTAATTAGCTGTCACTTTTCGTATTGGCCCATTTTACCGTGTTACTTATTTTTGGAACACGTGTTTGTTTGTTCATAGAATGAAATAAAACGCACTCATTGAAGTTTAAATTTTATTCTGAGATTTTTGAAGTCCCGTATACATTGGAAACATGTTTTTTGTGTCTGCTACATTGCATTTAATAAACCTTTGAGTTTATCCTGCTTACATGATAAACCTGATGCCGTGCTAATGATGATTTCAGTAACAGCCAGCTATGTTAAACTACATCGTGCATCTCGCCATCTGCCGCAGCAACGGCAACTGCAAGGCGGAAAGCATCAGCCTTCGTGCTTGGGTTGGACTTCACCACCACCTTTGACTGGGACGCGTGCATCGTGCTTTATTAATCTGGTGAGCAGTTCCCATTTTGTTGGGATTATTTTGAGATGTTTTACTTCTGTATAGAAGTGTTGAGCGAGTTTCTGTTGTTAAAGCTAAAGTAGAAAGCTGAGTTTCTGTTGTTAAAGCTAAAGTAGAAAGCTATCTTTAGTGATTTTGATCAGTGATGTTCAGTTTCAGTTGATCAGTTGACGCTGATAGTACCAATGGTTCTGAGTAACATGATTTAAAGAACCGTTTTTATTTTCTTTTTGGAATTCACTCTTAACATTGTTTTTGCTTTCGATGGACTGAAAGCTTGTACTTTCGAAGGACTGAAAGTACGCCCGATGGACTGGGCAATACTGTCATGCTTTCGATGGACTGAAGGCAAGCCCGATGGACTGGGCACTACTGTTTTGCTTTCGATGGACTGAAGGCAAGCCCGATGGACTGGGCACTACTGTTTTGCTTTCGATGGACTGAAGGCAAGCCCGATGGACTGGGCACTACTGTTTTGCTTTCGATGGACTGAAGGCACGCCCGATGGACTGGGCACTACTGTTTTGCTTTAGATGGACTGGGTATTGTTTAGTGACCGCATCAGAAGTGCCGGAGCATGTAAGAGGTGCACGTGGTCTGCTTTTTATGTGCAGAATGCTCTTTGCGAGGAGTAGCACTTACGCGGCTGAGATGGTTACTTCTGACGAGGGTCTGGTATCTACTGAAGGACTGGCAATGCACCGAAGGACTGGTGTTGTTTTGTTTATGTACTGTGTTCATATGAGTAAAATTGGCATTATCAAATCAGAATATTATTTGTTTTAAGATGTCTTACAAAAATTTAGATCACATATGACCAAAGATTTTTTTTTTAATGCCAGATAATTTCCCCGTAAATTGATATTGATGACAATAGTAGTGATACTGTCGAGCAATGAATTAGAGCTGTTGTGATTTGTGTTTTTGATGTTTGAGATTGTTCTGTTTTCACATAAATTTGAGAGTATCCGCCAGATGGAGGCGATGATTAATGGAGTGTATCCGCTAGATAGCGGCGATGATTACTGATTATTTTTATTAAGTCGTTGCTCGATGGACTATTTTTGACTAGAGAATTGAGGATTGTTAAAGTAATTTTGAACAATCATTTTTTCTGGTTGGATTGATAACAAAGTTTGATTTTTAATAGTAATTTGAGAGAGACCCAAATTGTGGGTCAGGAATGACCGAGCGATGAGATACTGTGCCGAGTATTTTGTTACAGAATCAAATGCATACACCCACACACGAGGACGTGTGTAGCGCAGGACGGCCGTGTCGGACCCTGACACCAGAAAGACGAATTGCAGCGTTATAGTTCATTATTTTAGACGCCTGTATAAAATCGATTAGCAATGTTGAGCTACGTGTTATTTGGTTGTAACAAAATAAATAAAGTTGTGTAGAGAGTAACTCCGTCTATTGGCGCATTGTTGAAATAAAGTTGCGTAGAGAGTAACGCCACCTATTGGCGTGTTGTTGAACTGAGATGACAGGTAGAAGGCTTTGGAACGTCGAGAGGTTTCTCTCGAGTGAGCGTAGGCACGAGTTGGCGTTTTTGTCGGTATGTTGGTAGACTGGTCGAGCAGGTTTGCCAACTTGACTGAGGCGGGAGCGGAGAGGCTCCGCCGCTGGTAGTTCTTCTGGATCGGACCGCGCTAGAGATCGGACATACTCGTTAGCCAACCTCGTGCCTAACTCGCTACGTTCCTGAAGGCTTATACCTAAAGGATTATTCTGATAGCTTATAGAATCCCGCGTTCTTTAACCATTTAGCTAAGCGTTTTATTTCAAGTGTTATTTTGATTTCTTATGTTTCATTAGAAGCTTACTTTTGTGAAATAAAGAAATGATGTGTTATGTGTTGTTTTAACTTGTTTTGAAAAGATTTGTTCCTCTGAGTTTGTTGCCGGTCCCATATAGGGCTAAATCTTCTCATGTTAGAGGCGTAGGGTTGGAGCCGGCCTAGTTTGTCTTGAATAAAGATTTAAACGGTTTCTTTTTACTTTCATATCGCTCCCTTGAGTTAAACATAGCAATTAGTTCTTTTAAACATTTAGTACTGAAGTATAGTAGGCACTAGTATGGTTAACGAGTCCTAAGGTTTATTTCATGCACTGGTAGCATGGTAGCATACTGGTTTAGCTGTGAAGTAATACATCGAGATACTACCCCACGCGCCCACCGCTTTTAGGACCATCGGTATTCGACATATATATATATATGTATATATATATATATATATATATAATGTTGTCTTTGACGTATAAAAGATCCACATAGAGAAAATAACTGTGAAAACCAAACGGTAAGTAAACGCGTAATCTGTACGCATTGCCAAACATTATCCCGTGATACTTCTCGCTCGCCCAAATCCATAAATGTACCCCGAAAATAAAACAGCTGAGACAGAAACCGCACAAAACTCACTGGATGATGTCTGGTACTTCACCGGAGCGACCTCGAATTGCTCATTTTGTTAGCTTTATGTAACAATTAGAAAAGGGAAATAGCAGGAAAGAGGTTTCCGTGTTCCCCGTAATGGCCGTCGTTTGGGAACCAAAATTAAGCCTTACAACGACATTCGTGTCTCGGATGCTTTTGTTCAAGTTTTTAAAAGAAATTTATTATCAATTCTTTGATAATGTTATGTATACCAGGTACTTGTGGTTTTTAGACACGAGAGCACCGTTTAGAAAAGCATAGCATTATTAACGGATGTTTCCATACATATAAAGTGATTTGTTTCTAAATATTTATTGTCCCTTTTGAATAAAAATTTAATAATAAAATCATTAGGTGTTTAAAAATTCAAGAATTTCTGCAAGATATGATTGTGTATGTTTATTACGTTTGTAGGACCAGAGAATCATCGGCCATCGGTGGGTCGTATGCTACCGAATTGGTACATTAATTAACATGCATCAGAAGGCCGCGTTACCCTTACGATGTTGTAACGCTTAAAAAAAGTCTTATTATTATTAGGTAATATCACTTTAAGGTAAACTGGTTTCGGTGTAATTGCATTTTGTAATAAGTAATTTAGGAAATTCTCCCGCGCTCAGCGCATGATAACATAATTAGATACGTCGTTAATTGGAAGGTAGCTAGAACATAAGTGCGCTCGGAGGTTCTTGCGAGCCGCTTAAGCTGCCTGTGCCGTCTTCCCCGGCTAAATTATAAATATCTAAAATGTGTCGCTAACTAGCATGCAGCCATATATGAGAACATATTTCATTTTATATGACTACTTTGTTTAAACTTTGCAAATACCTAGTGTATTTGTAAAACTACAACTAAATCTAATAGATTGAATAAATAATGTACCTAGCTAGTGATTAAACTAGTAAATTGCTATTTTGGTTAGTTTTTATTCTTGTAGAATAGTACCTACGCCGTAAAGATAACACGCTAACCGACACGATTATATATAAAAAAAACATGTATGCAAACGTATTAAACTTGCAGTGTGATTTGTTCCGTCCGAAACGGAAACGGATGCTTTTTCTAAAGAATGAGGAGGCACAGGCGACCGGGGAGAGAATTACATATTGTTAGGTAGTTTCACTCAGCTGAAAAGTGCATGGCCACGTTATAAATGGAATTCATTGAAAAAGTGACCATGCAAAGTGTGAAAGTGCATGCATATCTTTTAATTATGCTCGCACTAGTAGCTCGCAATTATGCTAGCACTAGAGTAATACTAATACTATGAACATTAATAGTAGTAAAATATCATGACGTGTAAAACCATAGTTTACTCATTACATGTGTATGTTTCTTGATTAAGAATTTTTAGTTCTAATCTCACTTAAATACAATCAAAATTGGGTACTTATCTATTAAAAGATTGTTCAAATATAAAGGAAATTAACACATAATTCATAGTAGATGGCATAAATGGCTCCCAAAGGGCTATTATGGCAAATTCTTTGAATACATTCAATTCCCTTTCGCAACACATTAAGTACCATGTGTATGTTTCTTGATTAAGAAATTTTATTTCTAATCTCACTTAAATACAATCAAAATTGTATATCTATTAAAAGATCCTATAAAGGAAAGTAACACATCATTCATAGTAGATGGCATAAATGGCTCCCAAAGGGCTTTCATAGCAAATTCTTTGAATACATTCAATTCCCTTTCGCAACACATTACCATGGGTGTTTCATAAAAACTCCATAACCTAACCCGTTCGCAAAAAAGAAATAAGCAGATATGATTTCCGTGAACACATGGCGTCCGACAGGAGGGTGCGAGGGGAAGAAAGCTATTTTGTTAATGGAGGCACAATGGAAAAGAAAACTCAATCAAGCGCACGGTCGCCGTGATTTCTGCGCCTAACTACGAGAGATATATTGTGGGCTGGGAGTCGTCATTAGTCGACGAACGTCGCATTCCCAGAAGACTTCCTATTCAAAAACGTTCAAGGAAACCGACCCTAGTGAAGCCATGATGCTTTCCTTTACTAACGCCTTATGATAGATGAGACAGCGTGCTTTTACACATTGTACGCATGGTAAAAGTTGCCTAATGAAGAATAGAAAAGCGTTAGGAATTCGCTGGAATAACCTTTGCGTTTCTTTTCATATTTTGCCCTGATTAGGAGTTGAGGTGAGATTTTCCGCGTCAATGCTATGGCATTAATAGCATGTTATTTCCTCAATTTCGTTCTAAAAATATGTCATAACATCATTTTTGTTACCTGTGATAATACTAACACTTGTTTATTACAACAATTTTAGGCATTTGTATTTCCACAAAATAATCAATTTTTCTGGCCATTGTCTGCATTATCACATCACCGAAAATATAAAGAAAACTGTGTAGGTACACGCTTACAAAACTCGTAATCCTAAAAACGTCTGTTCCTAATTTCTTTTCCGATTTCAAAAGAGCCATCTTTCATTTACGTCGACATTAAGAACAAGAAAATTTCAAGCTTTAACACGAAGTTTTGGCAATTTCCTTACTTTACGGCTCTTTTTTGTGACCCATACTTCGCCGTTAATCTTGCAAACAAAAAGTTGCCTATGTTACAGAGTCCTTATTGTTACTAACAGCAGGGACAACAGGCACCAATAAATCTTAATTGACGCCGGTAAGTAAAAGTTCCAGTTTTGTCATTATTGTAGGTAAGTATGCAGTTTATGCGACAAATATCTGGATGTGGCTTGACTCCTTAAAAATGTTCTGAAAACGACTCCTGCAGTCGCATAGTGGTTTGACTTTTCGCGACAAACATCATACGAATCGCTCCATGGTTTACTTGCGTTCCTATTCCCATTGGAACAACTTGCCCCCTGCACGTTTAACCCCGCTCTCCCCTACGTTTATATACTGGTTTGAAAGTTTTTCGGAATTGAAAGGCCATTATCATGCACGCGTTGATATTTTGAACTCGGCGCGTTCTTAAAAATATTCCTGTCGAAACATTAAGTGCCGTAATCTACCCTATCGGAAATTGCTAATACATTATTGGAAAATTTTATGTTTCCGTGCTTTTTATAGACCCATATATCGGACTTACTCCATGCTGAAACCATTTTATGGCTTTAACGATCATAAGTAGGTGTTTTATAGCGTTTTCGTGTAAAATACTTCGTGTTACATTTTTAAAACTGTACACGTACGTCAGGTATATGTAATATGAAAGCATCGTAGGGTAACGACTTTCTTATGATTTATGGAATGTGATAATCAACAATGTTAAGTATTGTATGTAAATATTGGAAATATATATTGTAATTAAATGATGTAATAAAAAATGCCTAAAAGCATTAACTCCATTGTACGAATACAAAACTCCGTACTGTGTTAAGTATGTGTAACAAGACTAACAAGTACCTACCTAATACGATTTTATTTTTTTAAGATATCTTTAATTAAGATTTCATTAAACACTGTCAACTTCTGTAAGCATAATGTAGGTAAGTACTGTTAAAAAATTTCAAGTCGTTCGTTTATATAAAAAAATAAGTTTTTTGCAAATATTTCATTTTTGGTACAAGCTTTTATCGCCGACTGTACTTTTCTTTCCACAGGCAACTAATACTCATCGAGACAATTCTAAAAACCCCAAACACAATTAGGTTTCGTTGTTTTATCACAGAGTTCCTATGGCCACCTCCGGTCTCCATCATCAGATCAGCTCGATGACACCATAATATTGCATTGTCATCCGACTTACGTATGTATACAAAATTTCAGCTCAATCGGAAACCGGGAACTGGATCAAATTTAACTTGCAAGATTTGATTACACACAGACAACGGTCAGGTGAAACTAAATAAAAGCTTGTAAAAACAGCATTATTTAGTCGCTCCGCCCCTGGACATCTATTTTCAAAGTTCTAAACAAACGAGCGACGGTGATCGTACAGTACAGCATCCGACGCGTCACGGCGCGACGCCGCGACGAGCGTCACAAATCATTTACCACGATCAATCACGACCGAAATGGTTCCAACGCCTTTAGCTATCACTTTAGGAAATTGACTGAAATTTCTGCTGAGCAGCGAAGCTGAGAAGTCGCTCGGCTTCATTGCTGAAGCAGCATGATTTTAATTAGTAGAATTCTCTATAATATACATTTGTATAGGATGTGCGGCAACTTTGTTGCAACAGAATACCCATACGTACACCATTCATACACATACTAGGAATTCATCTAACTCTGTACGAAATTGGTGCTCACAAGGTGTGGCAGGATCCATGAGCGGTTATGATTTCATAGAATTTATGGTTTGGTGGTGGCGCTTCCATTAACTAGACGGTCTCTCATTAGTATACTTCGAATGGATAATTATTAGTAGAACAAAACATGCTAAAAGAATTTTAATTATATTAATTAGCATTCACATGTCAACTTTTTGATGGAAAAGGGTTATCATTTTCTATTAACATTTTATTTAAATCATCTCCTCTCGAGATATTGTGCCTACGAGCGATTCTGTCGAGCGGCTGTTTTTATTCAATTTACTTGGATTATGCCAGTTTTAAGGGAGTTTGGTTGCAAATCTTGATTGATAGCTCGTAGTAGGGCCCATCAATTCTCGCCCGATAGCGGCATTTGCACTTTAATGGGCGCAAGTAAATTTTACGAGGTAAATATCGGCACGGAATTGATTTAAATGTGGAAATAAATCATGATACAGGATATGAGGCTCTAATTTCTGCATTGCTATAGAAAATTACCATTATTCAGTACATTGATTTTAACATTGCAAAAGGCAATCTAGTCGGTGGCAACGCTGCACAGCAATGATAATCTTTATGTCCAGCTATAGATAAGATTGTAAAAAAGCGAGCCAGTATACAAAAAACAGTTGATAATATAATGCAAAAAGATTTTGGTCCACAAACAAAACGTACCTACTTATGAAACAAAGGGGGGTAAGGTTCGTCATGAACAGAGTTTAACGAGTTTTTGCTAGGCTTCTAGTAATGGCTACAATGTGCAAACTTAAGTTCTCGTTTCAGGAAACGGCCCTACCCTTTCATTAAATATGAACAATTTACGTAGGTAACGATCTCGAGGGAAGTATATTCCAAGATACTTACTGTTGGATCGATCTGTCTAAACATATACATTATTATATACCTACAGCACAATCTCCTAAGAGTTGCGCCCATAATTTATGTTTTATAAAACAGAGAAAGGGTGTTTTTCTTTTCAGATAGCTGAGCAGTAATTATATTGCTGAATAAATTAAACATCAGCTGACTCTTGCCAAATTATTAAAGGTTAAAACCAAATAACTATGAACTTTCAACGCCATGAGGACGAAATCGAAACACAACAAATTTAATTTATGAACTGCACAAACGTGGGATATTATGCGGTGAACAGCTAACGTTCGCTGGAATCTGAAGTTAGGATATATTTTCGTAGTTGGTAGTACCTGGTTCCAACTTCACGTAACCTAAAGTAATATACTGGGAATATAGGAAGCTATGTATTTATCTCATAAAGATACGGATATTATTAAAATTGCCTCAAATTCATGTATCGATTGACAATCAGGTCAAATTCACAGAATACTGTCGGATGCGATTAACGAACGAGCAGACGTTGATGGAGATCCTTAGAGGCCTTTGACCAATAGTGGATATTTTTGAACTGTTATATTATAAATTTAACTTTTACTATACCTACCTGATCTATTTTGTGTTTAAATTTTATATTTTATAAGATACTTTTAAGTATACTATAAGATTAATTGTATGGACCGCTTGTTTGATCTAATTATAAGAATACCTAGCCTAAACATAAGAGTGATTAAATAACCTATGGGTTGTATAATTCTTTTACCGTTACTGCTAATATGATATCACTTTCTTCACACCCTGACTGCCCTTCAGACAAGCAGGATGTTTAAAAGCAAAGGTAACTTTTATCTTTGAACGTTGTTCCGCAACCGCATGTCGCGCGCACTTGCTGCTCTAAATTATGACCGACACAGACGAAGCCCGTGGAGCCAAACATACTTGTTTTGTTTCAAATTACATGTATATGTATTTTGTGTACCAGCAACGCGAAAAGAAAATTTAAAGATATATCACTTCCAATGTAGGTACATACCATAGTGTCAAAAAGTGTTGGGAGATGGGGAAAATAACGTCTATGGAACGACCAGCAGATAAAGCACCGGTTCTGTAGACAATTCATACATTTCTGTCAAACGGAAACTAAACAGTAGGTACTGACAGGACCAAGGTGAGCCGCGTAATATGAAAACTTCGCAATCAATGGTATTTATATGAATATTACACCAATCTAACAAAACTTATCATAATAATAGGTACTGTGATGCCCAATGATAAAAGTATCCCCTTAATATTTTTATGAGTTATGAGTTTGTCTTAATGAGGAAGGAAGGTGCTACATATAAAAAAAAAATAGTCAGAGAAGTCATGTTTATTGTTATTTGAATAACGAAAGTATGTAGGTAGCTGTTTTATACAGGGTGTCCCATAAGTGACACGTCACAGTGACACTGGAGGTAGACCAGGCCAAGAGGACCCAAACCAACTTAACATGACCCCAGTAAAAGTGGCACGGTTTTCGAGTTATTGCCAAATTAAGGTTTATCATGAATTTTGACCGTTTTTAACATTGTTAGTGCCAGTGTGCACTCGGAAAGGTCTCGAAGTTAGTTTTTTTATGTGTACGGCATCATGAATAGTTAATTAAGATAACAGAATAGGTATTTTATCGATAAACAATGTAAAATACAAAAAAATACTGGTTTAATCTTGAATTAAATTCACAGCGAAACATCCATTTCGACTTTGACCACCTGTCGTGAAAAAAAATTACTAGAAAAGTAATGAGCAAATAACGTCAATAAATTGAGCATGTTATGCAGATTCAAAAATGGTATAACACATGTACCTTTCTGCAATAAAATAGGAATTATTATCATGTTTCGAAAGCCTCATAAAAAATAAGTGAAAACTAGGAAATCTGCAATCCGTTGCTACTTTTAGTAAAAATAACGATTGATGTTGAGATATCTAATTCCGGATTCAGAAATAAAAAAAACGCCTATTCAGTATTTGCCGAATGCTTAAAAAAAGAGATGGATAATGGTTATGTCCCTTTTTAAGGATATCATTGAGTTGATAAAGGTTCAAAGAAAATAATACAGGTTGAAGTTTGAAAAGGTAGGTTGAAATAATAATAATAATAATAAGGATTCTCTGCCTCTGGCTTGCCTTAGCCGGCCGGCCAGAGTGGAGTCGTTAGAGCTATAAGCTCCAGGGGTGGAAGTGAAATATGCATAAGACGCGAGTTGGCACAGTGGCTGTTAACAGCCACTGGGTAGAAAGCGGCGCACACCTCTCGACACCCCTGAGCCGCTCACACCGGTGTTGCCCTTGAGCCATCCTAGATGTCGCTTTTTGTGGGGGCCCATCTTGTGAGGGCGAGTCACCGTCTGCCGGAAATAAAATTGCATACCGTTTTATTAGGCAGGCGTCCGGTTTTTTACCCCATAGCTCAGTTCTTAGTCCATCGCTTTCACCCAATAACCTAGTTCATTTTAGATTCCATCAACTCTCAATAGTCCTTACACCCTGGCGGGTGCTGCCTCTGCGTGCGTCCCATGACACGGGCAAGGGCAGCCTCCGCTCGGTGTACCCCTTACATTTCATTAAAGTGTCAAAAGGGCCTCTACGTGTTGGCTTCGGCTCCGCGCACGCCTCCCAAAGGTCCGGAACACCATTGTTCCGTGATGGGAAAGACATACATAATAGAAATAATAGGCGTTTTTTTATTTCTGAAGCCAGAATTAGATATCTCAACATAAATCGTTATTTTTACTAAAAGTAGCAACGGATTGCAGATTTCCTAGTTTTCACTTATTTTTTATGAGGCTTTCGAAAGATGATAATAATTCCTATTTTATTACAGGAAGGTACATGTGTTATACCATTTTTGAATTTGCATAATATGCTCAATTTTTTGACGTTATTTGCTCATTACTTTTCTCGTAATTTTTTTTCACGACAGGTGGTCAAAGTCGAAACTGATGTTTCGCTGTGAATTTAATTCAAGATGAAACCAGTATTTTTTTGTATTTTACATTGTTTATCGATAAAATATCTATTTTGTTATCTTAATTAACTATTCATGATGCCGTACACATAAAAAAAACTAACTTCGAGACCTTTCCGAGTGCACACTGGCACTAACAATGTTAAAAACGGTCAAAATTCATGAAAAACCTTAATTTGGCAATAACTCGAAAACCGTGACACTTTTAATGGGGTCATGTTAAGTTGGTTTGGGTCCTCTTGGCCTGGTCTACCTCCAGTGTCACTGTGACGTGTCACTTATGGGACACCCTGTATATATAGCCTTGGTTTATTTCACAGATGTTCCCTCAGATCAGATATAAAACTACTGGACGTGACTATACCTACGTTAAAATTCCTTAAGATTTGTCAATTTGAAAGTATTCCAATGAAAAACACATTTTTTTTATTGGAAAAAGGTAAACATTTGACCACAATCTCACCTGATGGTAAGTACCGATGCAGTCTAGGATGGAACATGCTTACCTAAAAGATGCTTACATTATGTTATATCTTACAAACTTATTAACACTCGAAAAACATTACTACTCTTACGTGAATCAAATTTTCAATATAAAAAAAAACTTTTATTTGCCATAAATATGCTTTAGAATGCAGTACTGATCTAATGCGAAGGTAATTTTATCTTTGGAACATTGTACTGCGGCCGCGTGTCGCGCGCACTTGCCGTCCTAAATTATGGCCGGAGCAAAACTTGCCGTTTTTGTCCCCAAGATTAACGATGAACAACCGCCCTCGAAAAATCCCGTCGCCCCAAACGGATATTGCCAGAAACTTTACGATATAAAATTTCCTATTGATCAGTTGGCGGAGTTACGTAAATAAGAGCAAATAGGATCTTTTATAGATTAGCTGTTCTTCTTTTGAACACTTTCCGTGAGTCTTAAAAAAGATTGCGCGGTAACCATCATTTATTGAATTGGGAACTCAGCAGGTATGTAAATGCAATAAGCAATATGGCGTTACGAAGATAATGCAATAAATCCGTCACCATTGTATGTGGTGCTCCCCTTCATAAGTAAATACATTATCCAGCCTTATTTGTTTCTCTGTTTGCAAAACCAAATTTCTAATAATAATATTTTTTTAACTTTGGCTTGTAAAGATGCCGATAGGTACTTATCTGGTACTTCTTTAGTTATACTGTTACTAGTAAGTATTATTAAGTATAATAATATTTGTCTTGTGCCTCCCAATAACTATTTAGATTTTTTCTAGCTGACAATTAACTAAACCTAAAATGTTTTTATCAGTGTTGGCCGAAAGTTAATGCAAATTGAAAATGCTGGCCATTAACCATTATAAATTGAATCGTAAACTGTAATCGTCCGTTACGGTTTAAGGTTCAATTTATAATGGTTAATGGCGAACATTTTCAATTCGCATTAACTTTCGGCCAACACTGGTTTTTATGGTACAAGAAATGTCAAGGAACTGTTTTAGAAGCAACTTCAAATTTACATTATAATTCGACTAATCTGACCCCTAGCATGACTTGCTTTGTCGCGCGCGGCCGCTTACTTGAAATAGACTTGACGTAAATAATATGGAGCCGCGCGCGACAACGCATGTCACGTCGTATCACAGTCATAAATTACTATATCTGACTCATTCTGGTCTGAATAATAATTACTATTACAATAATAAATTTCAATGCGTGGGGGAGTGAAAGGGGTAGTGGACACTCGTATGTACCCCTTATTTTTCATTAAATTGTCGAGAGTGTTGCCTCTACGTGTTGGCTTCATCTCCGTGCCTATCCCAAAAGTTAAGAATTGATTTACTTTATACAGTTATTTTAATATAAAATCTTTTTGCAATAAATCTGCTGTTAAAAAGCACATATTGCTCTAAATTTTTGCATATTAGCCACAATTGTTGTATTTTATGTTTATCACCATTTAATGATACTCCGCCTTCTCTCCTGACAATCACATACTATTTAAGTATATCACATACTATATATTTAATCACAATAACGTAAATTAGAACACCATTACGTGCCTACATGAAGTAACAGAATTCAACGTGTGAAATGATTTCTTATAAATATCAGAATCTAATAAAAACACGTTGCATAAAAATGTTGCAAAGCTAAACGATTTTTAACACACCCTTCACTTAGCACAAGGTAGGCTTCAGGTTGGGAGTACCCGCATAATATTTACATAAATGTATCCTTAAGCAATTTATGTAAACGATGCGCATGTAATTCCTTAAACTATGAGGCTGGGAAATTGTCTCTACATGGTTTAATATGATTATTTTTCTTTCGTGAACGGTGGTGTATGTCACAAAACATTTGCGTGCGGTCCTTTTGAGTCGTTGGCCTGAGCAAAGTTAGTTCGATGAAGGATATTCAATGTCAAAGAAAACAAGTCTGGAGGCCTGAAGGGAAATGCTTGCCTAAGCAAACTGAAGTGGTTGGGTCTTAATGGCACTATATTTACGCATGCCAGTATACTCATATATTATATAGCTATAGCCGACCGTGCAATATTATTGCTACACGGATCACTGTACGAGTTTTAGGTACTATGGAGAGAAAGCTTCACGGGAGACCAACTCGGGTACATCATGTGGTAACAACGAGTATAATTGTCAAGTTCATGTTTTACAATACAATTACCACAAAATAACTATCTACTGCTAATTGAAAATTTGCTTGCCAAAATAATAATCGAAGGATGATAATAAATATATGTTGGTACTGCCTCTTTAATCAATATTGTTCATTTGTGTGTTTAACGTTGGCCCTTCTTTGCACAGCAAAAAATTCGGCGCTGCCTACCTAACGAGCTTATACATTTCGCAAAACGCAAACGTAGCAAGACTGACAAAAATCATTTAACATATAAAGAAATCCAATTATGGGGAATAACGAGACCCCGATTCTGAACACGGAAATTCTCTTTGGAATATTAAAAAAATTGACTGCGTAAATACTAAGGTTCGTTGAAAACTCCGCTTCATTCCCGAGGCATTACTGAATCATCGTGTAGCGACAGCAGGCACATTTTCCGACACAAAAAACCAGGGTCGGTTATTATAAACCATTAAAATAACGCTATTCTTTCATCAATAAGTATCAGTTTCATTTAGTCTTTATATTCATCAAAATCATGAATTACTTAGGTACTTTTTATTTAAATAAAATCCCTATAGTATTTAAGTTGAGATGTTTCAATTCGTTAAATTATTTATATAAACTTTTTATAATTTTACATCTTAAATAATTACAAGGAAAGTAACTAATAGTCAAAACAGCAACGCAATCAAATTGTGTTTGGGGTTTTTAGAATTGTCTCGATGAGTATAAGTTGCCTGTGGAAAGAAAAGATTGGTTTGGTTAAAAGTTGTTTTAGTTGTAGATGTTAGTAAAAGTTCACAACTAGGCCTATTTTTCTCAACTCGAACTTTAGTGTCTCCGCAAATCGACAATTTTATGCAGTAAGTAACCATCTTGGAACACCTTTCCAGGTAAATTATATAAGCATGTCAGCGCAATTCTATTTATGTTTAGTAAATTGCTATCTAAAATACATAAAGCAATATTATGTCAAACAAATTTCTAAACACACTGTTTTCACCCAAGTTTAGCACGAAACTCCCACATTAAAACACAGTTTGCTGAAGCAAAACCAATTGAAATAATCCTAAGTCTCTTAACGTCATAAGCTTATATGTCCTTATAGATTAGAGAGCTATTGTTCCCGGAAAACGATATATTGTACCTGTAATTAAAGTTTGTAGCAGATAACATCAACTGATTACGGTCACAACCTCATACCTTACTTATTTCACTCATTGCAAAAACAATCTTAATAATAAAGCGTAAAGTTTACGTTCCAAATAATTGTAATATTACTATTTGAGTTTTTGATAGTAAATAGCTTATATTAGTTCCGATTGTAGCAACTACTTAATTATCAGGATAAGATCCTGGGAGTGGGGACGCAAGAGGCTTTAAGGATATACTGTTCTTGACCCGTCCTTGATCTTTACTGGTAATATCAGAGATACTTCAAACAGGGATTGTGTAAGAGTTTAATTGGATTAGTTACAAGTGGGTGGATATAATTGAATAATACGTTTAGCAATTTTCTGCTACGTAAATAGTAATTGAGGTTTAAATAAGCCTAAGGCTTACAAGAGGTAGAGGTATTAATTATGTTTTTGGTAGCAAGTCCCTATATAGTTAAAGATTTTTAAGTGATTATTCTGAATATGAATTTATGTTAGATATATTTTAAAAGGTACTTAGTATTAAAAGAGATATATATAACTCCGTATAAGATAAATAAAGTCTAAGAAAAAAACGTGCCTCGGAAATGAAGAAAAAGTCATTCTCGAATAGATGGCGCCATACCTCCGCCATACCTTTAGCCTATTCTCGGCTAGATGGCGTTGACGACACCGTTTGATATTTAACAATTTTAACACATATCAGTGAAAGAAGATGGGTCAGTATGGAACAATAAAAATTAAAAATCATTTATCCGTAAATATATTTTGATTCATTTAAACATTTTCAATTTTATTTTAAGTTTTAATCATGTGTCGATAGATGGCAGTAAATGTACCGTGACTACAAAATTTACTTTGGCAATAGCCCTCTATACTATCTATTCTCTTTGGTATTAACATTACTTTATTACTTAGTATTAGGTAAAGTGCATAGTATTAACTATTTCAAAAGTTTAACGTTGATAATAAGTCATAACTTCTTAAGATTATAAAATAGTATTTTACCGTTTTACCTCTGGATTCTATAAGTACTTATACTTGCGACCCACCCCAACTACGCACGGGTAGTTCAACCAATTTACACAAAACCTAACCAAAATATACACCTAAACCTTCCTCAAGAGTCACTCTATTAATAAGTGAAAACCGCATAAAAATCAATTTAGTTGTTTTTGAGTTTATTGCGAACATACATACAGACATACAGACAGACGCGGGGGACTTTGTTTATAATATGAATTGAAACTGGAACATTTACTGCTGCTAAACTTTTGAGGGGTTTGAGGTGTTTACACGACGTTATTCTAATTTTAAGCTCCACTGGGCCCAGTTAAAAGACGCAAAAACAATAAGTGGTAACAAAGAAGTCGTAAAACGTGAGAGCATGAACAGCTAACTTTGAGCGAAGTAAAATATAAATTAATTAATGCGTTTGCTTTTTGAAAAGACGTATTTGTTAGACTTGCGCATGGAAGAACATAGACATGTAGTCATATAATAAGCCGAAATTTTTTCTATGGATATTATACACGCAATTACTGCAAAATGAACTTGCTACCCATAAACACGGCATGATACAAAATAAAACAAACGTATTATTTTGAAATAAATGTTTAGCGTTGTCTAATACATAAAGATTATGAATTCGTTTCTAAACCTATTGTTTTTACTGATATACCTATGTTCGAGAAGATTATGAATTTTGTATGTGTCAGTTGCGTTACTTGCACTCATGATTGTGACTCGATTCTACAACAAAGGGTTTATTTATACAATCTATAATTATGAATCTATTACACTAATATTAAAAATACAATAAACTGTTTGTCTGTCTCATAATTTTTCACGGCTTTACGACTGAACCGCATTAACATTTAGCTCGGAGATAGGTTACTGAATTTGGACTACCAATAATGAACTGAATCGTGTTTTTATTTTAGGTCCACCACCCCCATGTCTTGAGGAAGGGAGAGGAAATGGCACAGACACCCAGGCGGAGCCGAGGGAATAGCTAGTAGCTATAGCTATAGTTTACCTACCTTTTATCGGAAGCGATATTATAAATGTGAATGCAAAAGTAACTTTGTCTGTCTGTTAACCCATTAATGGTAAGTAACTAAAATTTTGGCATAGTCTACCTAAAGGTGTACTTTTTAAAAGTGGTTGTTGTCTACCAACAACTTGATGATGAATTGTCAAATCTTTGTCATCTAAATCCTAATCATCAGCTGTCAAATTCTCTACTTCTTACTAATTGTAGGTATAGGTATATTATTTTTAATATGTCTTTTGTACATTGATATAGAATAAGAACTGGATACCCAATCAGCCGCAAAAAATGGCCCCGCAAAAGTAACGTTAAAACAGATCACGCGTTACTTTTTCGTTTAGTCTTGTATGGACCGCTCAAATGTGAAGTTGTCAACAATGTCGTAAAATGGTCGTAAAAATATGCAAAAACAACAATGATAAAACGAGGAAAAAGCATGGAATGTATTTCTTTCGGTTAGTTCTTTGGATAGCATTACATAATTTATGTAATCTGGTGGTAATTTCATGATTTTGAATAAATTATTTTGTTAGTACCAAAGAAGGGATGTGAAGGAACAAAAATCTAATGAGTCGATGTGAGGCCAATACTTTTTTATTTTTATATGGAATTCGTAAGATATAATATTATGTTTAAATTCAAGATTTCCAAGAAAACCTATGCGACGTGCAGAGTGGACTGCTATTATAGCAAGAGATAGGGGTGATGCAGTTTTAAACAAGGCAAAACGGCACTTGTGTGTTCGGCGCATTTCCCTGTTTCCGACATATACACGACCAATAAGGGCTTACATCGACTAACTGTAAATGTTAAACCTGTCTGAACACAGTGACAACCACAGGATTTTTTTGATAAAGACCATAACCAATCAGTACCAGTAGCGACCTGAATGTCCCCGTGCACTATATTGCAAAGAACGAAAGTGCGAAGAGTATTATGTAGATCTAAAATACACAGTTATTTAATAAGTTGAATTTATTTCAAGGAAAATATAATAAATTTATTTTATGATAACTTACACGGGTTGTTACCATGAATTAATTTTATTTGAACTCCCGATCAAATTAAATTTGTTTCATTTATTACTTCGGTTTTTCTGTACAGTAATACCTATTAAAATGTACCAAAGGGACTCCATTCGTTCATTATTCTCGTTTGACGTTGTTTGACGTAAATACAAAGGTGAAGTTACGTTTAGTGCCATCGGACTTAAAGTTTTAACAGTGTTGGTAATAATGTTTACAAATTTGACACTTAATGCTTACGACAGTAAGTTCTTTTCCGTACAAAACATTTATCTTGACTCAAAATTTACGTAAGCGTTTTTATCATCAATGCAAATTTGCAGCTAATGTCATTCTGATCCACATTTTGTTGACATTTTTGTTCCGCTCTGTGTGTCTATTTCTAATATTAAGTCAGTGCTTTTGTACAATAAAGATTTTAGTATACTACTACTACTACTACTGCTACTACTAATACTACTAATACTAATACTACTACTACTACTAAAACCATATAATTCTTCTACAATTAATAGATCTTTAGTAAGAACTAAGCCGAATGAGAATTCATTAAATACCTTTATATTTTTTAAAGGATAAGAAAACAAAAACATTGTACGTAAGTACTAGTAGTAGTAGTAGTAGTTGTAGTAGTAGTAGTGTTTACTTTGTGTGCAAGATATTTATTTTTTCAGCGCAGGCTGCACGCCGTAGCCAGGTTTGGGTGGATCGTTGCACAGGGTCGTTAACCCGCAGCTGGGTTCCGCGGCAAACCTGCCACTTCTGTATAACAAATGGCAATTGGTTTATATCATTTCTAAAGGGGTTTACAGATTACCAGTTCACCGGACGATATCAGCCTGTCAGTTAAACGCAAAAGGTGACAGCTCTGAACAACTGACAAGCTGATATCGTCCGGCGAACTGGTAATCTGTGGGCCCCTTTTGATATTTGAATAGATATCCTCCTGGCAAATAATATGCAGATGTAGGGAATAATCCTTTTCCATAGTATTTTCACGGAAACGCATGAATCTGTTATGTTATTTCAGGCAACACAAGTACTGAGTACACCACCAGGTCAAAAAGTACTGAGGTTGACTGAAGTAGCATAACAAATACAAACGATTCCGAGAATATACGGTGGCAGCATTCTATGTGTACTTAATATATTATTTCAGGTGATTGTACTACAGGTATTTACAATTAAGGACCCCACAGACCCTTATAAGCTCTGCGCTGCCGCCTTAAGAAAAAAAAACCATAAATGACAAAAAGTAAGTTTCGAGAAAAAGCTAAAAATCTTTGCACTCCTAGCTCCTGTTCAAATAGGTTACATTCAAAGTACAAAGTTGAAATCTTTGTGAATTAACAAAGTAATAGTGTAGAATTTTTATGCGTAGTAAATTATTCGATTATCTATTTATTTAAATAAGTTATTTAGAAAAAATATTTACTGCCTCGTGACATAAATAAAATATAAATATCTTTACTAACATTAAATGACATAAGTGTGTACTTATGGCTTAAAGCTTGAACACGCCAAAACGTGGGCATACAAAATTACAAATTGAATATAATTGAACATATTATAGTTTATCATGCTAATATACTAGACTATCATTTCAGCTTCAGGATTTGACATGTCACAGAATTCGTGATGACCAGCGGGCTCAGCACGGTTCCATTTTTATCGACTATCACTATGCGCGTCCCTTTCGCACTTACATACTTGTTAGAACGTGACAGGCATGGTGACAAGGGATAAAAACGCGACCGTGCTAAGCCGCCAGGACACAGGCACTTTGCACGACATGATTACTGTATGTTTAAGTAGTCCAAGCCAGAGTTATTTGCGGATAAGTTGATAATATAACTTTAACAGGTGTCTTTTTCAAATATTCATTGATATTGGCCCAGTCCATTGCCATCCGACTTCATTTATTACCATCCGCCAGAAGTACCCTTTTGGCATTTTCGGCATGTTTATCATGTTAATACCCCTTCGTCACTGTTATAGTGTAATGACAACACGATGAATGCTACCAAAATAGTAACTGTGAGCTGTGGCTTCTTTAAAATAGGTTTAGGGTATTTTCGCAAATGTTTCTTGCATACATTTCTATAGCCAATGTCCCTTATGCGAATCAATTGACGGCGTCGCTTGATGCAATCACAAGTATCTGGCTCAACCAATAAATAATGGGGATACTTAGCATTATTTTTATAGGGTACGCGCGCGCCGAGTGAACCGGCCGAAATCAGTCCTTGAGGGGACCGGAGGGGGACTACCTACTAGCCTGATAAAGCATAACTGACCACAACGTTTAATAAATAAAGCACAAGTTTACTTTTTTTAAACCGACACTAAGCAGAAAAAGCATAAGGAAGAGTCATAAGAGATAGAGAAAACATAACGTGCAACTTATGTTTTTTCAGATTCCGAGAGTTATGTCTAATAATTATTTTATACTAACAAGAATGAACATTTCCGTCAACTTATGGGTTTTTTACATAGAAATTTTATATAATACCAATATATGGTTTTTCTTCTTGTGAAATAATTGTTGGGTCAAGGCAAAGGCAAAACAACACAAGTCGTCAGTTTAGTACTTTTCTGTCTATGAATATATACTTATGCTTTTTCTTTCTCAAAAAGGCAGTAACTTTACCAAAATGGCGTGTAGTTATGCTTGTCTAAATCGTGACCTGTTAGAGATAAAGAAATAACTGCTAGATAGAAAAATCACATTTTTCTTCCTGATTTCGAGGGTGTCAATAACTCAATTTCGCAAAAATTTACACTTATGGTTTTTTTCCTTAAGGCGGCAGTGCGTGTCTCCGTTTTCGTATTCCTACATACCTACAGGTTTGATCACGATCGCATAGTACGCACACAGTACTTAAAAGGTCACGCAGAGTTCAAAACCTATTTCTCGTGTAGTAAATATCATATAGAACTGGGGCCCACGTTATGAAAGCTTTTAACTTGTATACAAGAGCGAATTTACATTTTTTAACACCCAACGCAAAAATAAGGTTGTTATAAGTTTGATAGCTTTGTGTGTCTGTGGCACTTTTGCAGATTCTAGTTCTAGTGATTGTTCTTAGACATTTTTTATCAAAATCGGTTCATCCGTTTCATTGCGTTGGGTTTTATTATGTAATTAGGGCGAGCGAAGCGAGCCCTAACACTATTCGACAAACTATGCATTCTTGTGGTACACTTTACGGAAAAACTACTGCACTGTTAGGTTTGAGATTTAACATAGTAATTTAAATTCATGTCTAGATGTGTTATCAAACATAAAAATATCATTTTATAAACCTAAAAAAATAAAATAAAGTAATCACACTTTGTATTACTACTAGCGCCACCTGTTGGCAAAATAATGAATTAACATTTGTGCTAATGTTAATTATTGATTTCTCTAACAGATGGCGTTAGTAGTATATAAATAAATAAATATTGGGCATTGTTATACAAATTGACTAAGCCCCACAGTAAGCTCAAGAAGGCTTGTGTTGTGGGTACTATGTGGTGTTTTCTATTTCATTTCAATAATGTCGATGGCGCTTACGCCATTAACAATAGGGTGGAGCGTCCTGGATGGAAAAAAAAATGATTATCAACGTGGAACCGGTACCAAAAGTTGCAGTTTGTCATGTAGATTATAGTGATTATATCAAGTTTCAAATCAACACTACTTTTAGCCCTCTACTCAACCGCTAAAGAATAAAATAAAGGTAAATTTTCATCAATTATTAAAATGTACTATTTCACTAATATGTATACATTTTATTGAAATTATATAATACTTAATAAGCGTATAGGTTATTACCAAAATTTTAGTGCATTTTTCAATATTTATGAAATAATATAATTTCAAAATTTCATATTAAACAGCAATTTCATGCTAAACAAGGAAAATGCTACAGTGTAAAAAAATTATCAGTTATTTTTCGACTGCACGCCAATAGCAACGTCGGCGTGCAGTTTAACAAAATGACCCAGAACCCTGGCAGTTCCTAGCGGAATTGGGGTTTGGTGCAACAAAGGCACATTATGTTTTGGTCATCTGACACGTCTTAATGAGCACTTAGAAGAGCAGTACCCAAGATAGAGCTGATGCTGAACCCTGGCTGTACCTAGTGGAACTGTGTGTGTGTGTTTATGTGCGGAGCAGCGTGATTACCGCCAGTAGGTGTCCAGACGGGATAGTTTTGAAAGGACTGTGGACGCAAAAATAAATTCAAGGACTCGCTGACCCAACATTATGTATTAGGAAAGCCAGTTGGCTTCCTTACAAAAAGTACTAGGCGACCGTGTAGGATGTAATAAGCGCTTATGAAATTGTATATTACGTGTGGATGATATTGGCAATTTGATTTTGTCGTCTGGACACGTTTTTAATGGACAAAGTAAAAGCTGTAACAGACAGGCGTACCGGACAGCAACCGGGGTCCGCTTAGTATATTTATTTCTTGCTCTCACTTATAGCTGCGTTCTTAACGGACTTATTTGTACCCACTCGATCGAACATGAAACAAGCCTCGGATTGGATCAAAGTCGCGGTCCGGTACGTTTAGGTAGAAAAACTTCGCGAGCCCTTACAAAGCTCTGCTTTTTGCTAGTTTAAATATTACCGAGGTCCGGCTTGAGGTATTCCGCCGTTCCTTATGGTACAAATAATCTCCGCAACATCACACACCGTAACGTCTTCCTGCAAAATTTACAATAATTTAATTATTAAACGAATTTATGTTTGTCTTACCGTATTCTTGCAACAAATTATCAATGGACATCATATCAAAGATATTTTTAGCATTTTTTTGATTCGAAATGATGAACCTATTTACCTACATATAATTTACATGAACGAAGAAAATGGATACCTAGTTAAAAGTATAATAAGGTGGACTGAGGTAAATCGAATCAAGATAAAATAATGATGTACAGCGCCATCTATGGGCAAATCGGCTAACTAATTTGCGCGACCTGTATAGTGTATGTATGTTAGTTTTCAGTTGGTATTTGAATTCCTTTCCCAGGTCATAGGAAATATTACAAAAAAAGTATCATACGATTCGCCTTTTGATCCGATTCGCCTCGGCGTACCACACTCACGTAATAATCATCTTCTACGATGAGCACCGGCGCATTCGCGCACGCGCCTGCGCACTGCACCTTATCCACGCCGAATAGCCCGTCAGGCGACACGTGGCCCGCCTTGCACCCGCACGCCTGCTCCGCGGCCTGCAGGATCGTGTCCGACCCCATGATCATGCACGGCGTTGTTGTGCACACCTTTACGTGGTACTTGCCTTTGAAAGACCTACAATGATTAAAGGAATAATAGATGCATGAAGTATCTATATTCAAACTAAATCAACCAAATTCACTTACAATTTAGATTTTATATCGTTATAACAAAGTCTTAATTTCAAGAGAACTTGGTTGGCACTTGCCTTGTTTCAGTATCAATATTTACACGTCATGCATCTAAGGGATAAATAAAGTGCCTTAGGAAGGAATTATAACCTTCTATACTGTGGTACTTACATGTACCTACTTAGAGCCTTCATCCGCTTCAGAGTTGATAGTTTGTGTAAATATTGTACAAATGCTTTAAATTTATTTGATATAGCAACGTTAAAAGCGATGGTGACCGAGTGTCAGACTTTCAATCCGGAGTTAGCGGGTTCAAAACCTGGCCGCGTAGCCAAGATGCCAATCGCTTACGCTCCGTAGCGATCGAAACGCAACTGTCACTGTCGCGCTAATATGGAAGAGTGATAGAGAGACATAATGCTTTTCGTTGTCGAAGCGATAGCGATTGTAACCTTGGCTAGGCCGGCTGGCTCGTACCTATCTACCAATGATTTTTTCGGAACTTAAGTTCGGGATATCATATGATATTTACCACTAGCTTTCGGTGAAGAAAAATATCGTGAAGAAACCAGCATACATCCGCGATGAAATTCTATGGTGTTTTTATCTAAAGTCCCCAAACCGCATTGGGCCAGTGAAGGGGAATATATTAGGCCAACCCCTCTCGCACATAAGAGTAGTCGTATGCACAGCAGTGGGACGTAGGCTGACTTATTGTGAAAGCAGCAAATCGTCGCTATACTTACTCAACCTCATATCTGCAACAATCATTTGATAGAAATGTCGCTTTTCTTTCATTCGGAATACGGGTGTTTTTGTCATCAAATGACTGTTGCAGATACGAGGTTGAGTAAGTATAGCGGCGAAATATAGCTCTTAGGTAGTGTGCGTGCTGCATGCGTGTACGAAAACTTAATATAGGGTAGTATGCATAACCCATTACCTCTGCTAATTTGCCCATAACGATGTCTAACCTGTTTGATATTGCTTATATTCTTTCTTACCTTTAAACCACTAAGATCACCTAATGCTGCAAGTTTTCCTCATACGTTGCACCCTCCCTACACAGATCGTGATTACACTTCCTTTTGATATTCAACGTACCTTTTGACCATGGTGTAAAAAGTAGCATATTCGTAGACCCTCATTCGAGGTACGCCAAGTGTCTCTGCAACCTTGTGCATGGCAGATATCGGGACCCAGCCCATCTGGCGCTGCACGAGATCCAATGCGGCGCCCAGCGCGGACCGTTTCGAACCAATTGGGTAGTTTTTTATTATCGCCTTTAGTCTCTAAAATAAGATAACACTGATCTTGATCAGACCCTTTGTACAATTTATCCGATTCCCTTTTTATTAATTCCAATGTACGAGAGATGAATTAATATGCCCCCAAAGTGTTACACTCGTCAAAACAATACAATAATATGAACCAAACTCGAAGGATGTCTAGTAGCTACGGGAGAGTTCTACTTGCCGCCTCTGGCGCCACCATCGTGTCAGGTAGCAAATTATTATTTTGCCATCTGGGTTTCAATACTAACCCCCTTATTCATAACACTTAGCAAACCTAAGTTAAATTATGTCCCTTTCTAACAAACACAATTGTCAAAGTAACAGATGAGGACAAACAATTATTAAGGGCTTGTTAGACTTAACAACTTGAAGCGTTTATGAATAACACCATTATGTTATTGAAACCACCGATTCAAAATTACTGAAACTTGCGTGAGAGTTATTTGCATACTTTATTATCTATAAACCTTAACTATAAATTTACAAAACTCTAATAATCGGAACAATGTAATAATATACCTATAGCGATATCAAAAATATATTACAAAGCACTTTAATGGATTATCTTTAATGCATTACGTGTTTATTCAATTGGATAAATTCAAATGCAATAAATTATCAATACGATGACAGCTCTCATTACACTGATGATAGTATTCAATGCATAAAATAATAAATATGAACACAGTTGACTGTTTCAATTCCACGTAGGACGTTATAAAAACATTATGTATTGGTTTTAACTGTTTTAGCCTAGTCGGGAGTAAGTGACCCTGCCTACGAAGCAGGAGGTCCCGGGGTCGAATATTATAGATGTTTTCTATGTATTTGAGTATTTATCTTTCTCTATAATAAAGAGTATCAGTATCCAAAACATTAAAAGAAAATAAATACAAGATAGGCACATTTAAATAAATACATTTGGCTTTTAAAGAATACATATGTTAAGTAAATTCATAGATGTAATATATTATTATTTTCAAAGATCCGAACCGAAAACAGTGGAAACCGCGCCAGTGCACTCGCAAAATAACATGATAAGTCTCACAGCCGTATTCGAACAATGAGATACGTCAAATACTAGATATTGAAACTATATTGATTGGATATATCAGTGTCAAACAAGTGTCAAAAACGTTTTTGTTTGAAGAAACGTCAATTTTGACACTTGTTTGACACTGACATATCCGATCCATATCGTTTCAATATCTAGATAAAGATAAGATAAAAAATAGTTTATTCAAGTAGGCATATTACAATGCGCTTATGAACGTCAAATAAAGCTATACCGGCTCCAACCGTACGCCTCTGCCTCGAGAAGATTTAAATCCCCCCTCAATTGGAAGAGAGTATCCCAATACGGGACCGGCAACAAACTCGGCGGGACACATCTTTTCAAAACATTATTACATCTTATAATTAACATGCATTACGAGTAAATAAGAAAAATACAATTTAAATTACTATAGAATTCATGCAATTATACTCAGTAGGTAAGTATATAACTTTATAGAAAAAAAAAACATATATGTACATGAGATCATACAAATACGTAGCTCTTTCAGAAAACATATCAAATAATTACAAAAGTAAAAGAAAATAAAATCAATAAAAGAAATGAGAATACATATTATATGAATCTGACTGATGGTCATGACTCATGAGATGCCTTCATAAAATTTGATGTGATTTCTTATCTGAGCTGAGTCACCTATAACTCTACACATAATACAATGCTTTTAATTGCTACTTGTTTTTATTACAGTTTCTGGTTTGGACCATGCATGTTTGTCTGTCAAGTAGTCCTCGACTCTGTAATAAGCCTTCAACATCAATGACTTTTTTAGGTAATTCTTAAGAGCTGGAAAGGGTAATCTTAAAGCATCCTCAGGTAACTTGTTATAAAAATGAATGCATTGCCCAACGAATTAATTTTGTACTTTACGAACACGAAACTTTTTGATAGCAAGCTTATTTTTATTTCTAGTATTATAGTTATGGACATCAGAATTCTTAGTGAAGGAGTCTAGATTCTTAACAACATAAATAATACTATCATATATGTATTGGGAAGCTACAGTTAAAATATTAATTTCTTTGAAAAGTTCTCTTAATGATTCACGCACTCTTAAATTATATATAGAACGAATGGCTCTCTTTTGTAAGACAAATATAGTCTGTATGTCAGCTGCTTTGCCCCAAACTAGAATACCATATGACATTACACTATGAAAATAACTATAATAAACAAGGCGAGCTGTTTCAACATTAGTCATTTGTCTTATTCTCCTCACGGCGTAAGCGGCCGAACTTAATTTGTTTGCTAGTGTTCCTATATGAGGGCTCCATTGTAGATTTTTGTCCAATGTTAAACCAAGAAACAGTGCTTTATCTACCATCTCTAAGCATTCATTATTCAAAAGTATCTTAGTATCGACTGGTTTAACATTCGGCAAAGAAAATCTAATGCATTTAGTTTTCTTAGCATTAAGAAGCAAATTGTTCATAGTAAACCAGTTCAGTACATCAACGAGTGTGCTGTTAATTACACTGTAATCGGTAGATTTCCGATCAACCTTAAAAAGTAATGATGTGTCATCAGCAAAAAGAACAATTTCACAAAGATTTTTTACTACACATGGCAAATCATTTATATAAACCAAAAACAGGAATGGACCCAAAATAGAACCTTGTGGCACTCCTAATTGGACTACAGTTCCGCTAGACCGGGTTTTGTTTACAACAACTGTTTGTGTTCTATTGCTAAGGTAAGAAGACATAAAGCTCAGGGCATTTTCTGACAGACCATAGTGTTCTAATTTCAAAATGAGCGTTCCATGATCCACACAATCAAATGCTTTAGAAAGATCACAAAATATGCCAATTGCATCACAAGAATTTTCCCAGTATTTGACGTACCTCATTGTTCGAATACGGCTGTAAGAAATACAATGTACGGTTAAATAAATACATTGGCTCACAGTCATGTTAGCGTCGGTGAACTCGAAAGGCGTCGTCTCGTTGTTATCCTCGGAGTCCCTGTGAACGACCAGTTCGTCGCTACTCAGTCTCGCCGTTCGTGAAATTTTACGAAAATGCGCTAGCTGCAATGAAATAACAGAAGAGGACTTAATCGTATATTATATCTTCAATTATTGCACAATATTTGGTTCCAATATATGCATATTATAATTGAAACTGTAGATTTAATAAGTTTAATGTAAGATTATTCTATGCCTGTGTAAACACATCACAATTATGTTTATTTGTTTAGCTTGGGCAAACTAAAATAGTGTTAAGTTTCCTTACATTTGGTAAAGCGTATTTCTTCAAAATAAACATTACGATAAAATTGTTGTGTTGAGAAAATTAATTATTTATAGTTAAGATCAAATTTTCATTAGTACTTTGCTGTCAAATATGACATGTAGGTATTAAAATCTATCGATTGGTATATTTTAGACATTCTGATTCTGATTATTTTTTTGATTCTGGCCAGTGTGGAAGAAATAATTAGTTTCAGTATAGAGTCTGTGCGGAAAGAGAAGAGTCGTGGAAAGTATTGGGGCCCATAACTAAAAGGTAATAAGTATATCCTATAACACACTCCCGAACAGACTCGAATATCAGGCAATGTGAAAATTGACGGCCTTTTTTTAATATTTAAGCAATAACTTGGAAAAATATTTGCTAAACTACGACTGATTTAATTCATAGGTCCTAGTACGAAAATGCCTGAACTCCTAAATCCTTAATAATGTTTCCCATTACACATAATATCATTTTAAGCAAACTAAGTTACACGCCACTAAACACCAACAAATTCAAACTCAACAACCCCTTATTTGTAAGGCCTCTATCAAATTATTTCCTAAGCCGACCTAACTAATCTCTTTCAATTATTTTGAGTAAATTGGGTCCACAAGATTTCGCATAAAAGAATCGTGGAGCAGCGTGTCCGAGAGGGATAGGGTAATTTAATTAATATTCTACATAGGGCACGTTGTACATTCAGAACCCTTTAGAAGCTGTCTTGGGTCAACTGAAACAACCAATATAAATACCTACATATATTTACATTCTCTGGGATTCTGGACTCGTCTCGTGTAAATACATAGATGTAGACAGTGTAGGTTTTTTTTTTTAACTTTAATTTATTTGGCAGGCCATCGAATCATAAAGATACACTAGAAGTAGGTTCATATTCAATAATATATAATTCAAATTTTATATGGTGTATCAATAATTGTACCAAAACTTTAATGTATCTTCTTATAATACACATTAGCATATAAAATAACAACTTTCTATCAAACTAGGGAACAAATGAAATTATTTATTATATATGAATTTCTGTTGTTTCAATGTAGTCACGCTACTAAGTAGGTATCGTATCACGTAACTTCATCCCGTTTCCTTTTAAAAGAACAATCCTGAAGAAAGAGATGCAAAATGAATGTGGTGTTATTCAATGTCACATTACCCCGTCTCGAAGAAATGTTTTTGAAGAATCCTTCAGTATTTTAAATGTAAGATCTTGCCGTTCACACATTCACTGAGCGATAAAAAGTAAAATATTTTGTCAGATACTAAGTAATAAAATCTACATAAAACTACAAGGAAGAATCTGAAATAAAATGCAAAGTAAATTATCCGGTCAAATATAGCAGCATCCGTTGCAGAAAAGGCTACGGCGAACCCGCATACATGAAATCGGTTACTGAGATTTTGTACCTACATACACTATAGGTACCTGAACTCCAATATTATATGTACTACATATGAGACTCGTGTTATAATTTAATGTAAGTATTTCTTTGTTTTTGTTTTGTAAAAGAAAAATACGTTTAGTCTTACAATTTTGTATTTTAGTTGAATTGGGTACATCTCATTTCTGTTAATCTTAATTTTAAGCAGAATTGAAAATGTTAAGATTACCTACTAACTTCGGCAAAAAACAAAAATTGAAATTCAGAAGGTTCAAATAAGACCTACGAGTATCAACCTAGTAGTAGTAATAATAATAATATATCAACATAGCCGATACTAGTAGGTACCTTATGTTTTTATCAAAAAACTCTACTACTGAAGAATCTGGCTACAACGCGGTTCGGTATACATTTATGCCTAACAATTTGGAACTATTCAAACCGACACTATAAAAAGCCACTTAAAAATAATATGGAGGTGTTTTGAGCGTTTTGAAGGATGAAAAAGTTGTTACGGGACGCGGCCAATATTAACGGATATTGGAAAAAGATGGTAAAAGATGGCACTTGCCGGATCAAGTAGGCACTAATATTCCTTGGATGCAATATCGAGGTTCATTGCCATAAAACCGCTCGAGGCGAGCATCTTGGGTACGTTATTGACCTCATAGAATTTTCCTGAGGAAGCAGATATCTAAGGCAATTTCAACATCGTAAATGATGTCTATCGCTGTAACCCACTGACCTTTTTGCGTATATTCGAATATTTGTCAAATACTCGAAAACTTCCGCGTTTAAAAAGGATATAAGTATGTCATATAAAAAGCCTACGCGCTAAAACATAATTCTTTGATCGTCAATGTATGATAGGTACATTGACCGTCTAAAAACGGATCGACTCTAATCTCGATTAAATGTCTACTTAAAAATAATACGTAAAACAAAGAAAGTCGAAATTAATTATACAAGGACACGATTTGATCGCCAATCCAGATTTTGCTGAAATAAAATTATTTAATCTTAATTATTCTCGTCCAACAGTTAAAAATAACAACGCAAATCAACGCTAAGCCGTCCATTTTGATAGAACCCTAAAAACGTCGTTAAATTTTCATGGACAAATTTAATTTCTTGTTGACTGCGGCGCCGAGCGCTCGTTAGATTGAAACGAATTTTCAATCAACCTCACAAATAAAGCCCAGAAGCTATATCCGTCCATGAAATCATAGTAATTTCATTAAGTCTGTTAATTGAGCACGCATGCACGCACGCGGAAAGTTTAATTATGAAAAGGATATGAATTTTAATACAACTGTTCTACAACATTTCAATTTGCAAATTTGAAAACCATTTGCTAACGTAATGAAATTGCTTTACGTACATTGTCGCTTTTATCAGTAGGTAGTCAGGAACAGTGACAAGAGTGGCGTGACACAAAAAGCTGTGCAACGTTCCAAATGATAATTCGAACGTTCTGGACTCGACGTTTGTACAGAGCTTGGTGGATAACATCGGACAGTCGGACGTCGGGCGGGACTCAGGCCGTCGGCCGTGTTTCGTACGATGATGCTCACGCCAACACGGCGGACCTGAGCTTACGTAATATTTCAACCGAGTTAATATCAGATAGCTAATTAATGAAATAGGTGTCTAATTAATTAACTTGTTAAGTAGTTTCGGTCACTAATCTACATTTACATTTTACCTTCAAACAAGATTTTATTATAGGTCCACCGCTTAACTCAAACGTTAGATGAGAAGATTACCAACGGTTGACTATGGTGTGGCTTAAGATAAATAGATAGTTACTCTTTATCAGCACTCCTCAGTAAAAGATACAGCCTAGGGTTTGACTTTATGCAATTTATTTGTATCATGCTAAAAATTTAAATAAGACTAGTAGTTCGCCCCGAACTGAGAACTCGCGGTTAACCAAAAATTATATAGCGATTGACTTTGTTGCACCTACTTAGGTACTCGTATAGTGCGACATTCATTCATTCATTCATTCTTTTAAAATTATGGCTTCAGCCCATTGGGGCTATTTCGCCAGTGTCAAGGTCGTAGTAGCAGGGTAAAACGATTGAAATTGTACGGTTAGTACAAGACAGTGTACGGTGATTTAGCTCTTGTAAAGTGATAGCGGGCTTTACAAGAAACACGTGGACAACCGGCCGTTGACTCCAAAATGATGGTTAAACGTGCTTCAAGATAAATTCTCCATTCACTGCACACTACCACATTAGTTTACTGTATAATAGGCTATCGATATTACACTTTAAACAATATTAATGGGCAAAAAACAAAGCAATTGATCCCGACGCGTGCCATCAAGATGGCGCTCGAACCGGAAGATCATGTGCGACATAAAATAATCGAAAATAAATGAGGGCGCCACTTTCTACGTAACTGTCACATTTTTGACGTAAAATGCTTACACATGGCAACAATTTAGTATGGACGTTTTGGAGTTCCATTTTATTTAATTTCTACTATTTTATCTCGCCCTATAGGCGGCAATTGATCAAAGATCGCGTGGATTTATTGCAAGGTCTGTGGAGCCCTTAACTGACAGATTTAAGCAAAGAGTAGTAGGTATGTATAATATAGTTGCCAGTTGCCAAGCAGATCTTGTCAGTAGAAAAAATGTAGGCGCGAAGGGATATGGTCTCATAGAAAATTTGAGTTTCGCGCCTTTTTCTACTGACAAGATTTGCTTTTTTTGCATCAATTTTGAAGCGCCATTTACAAGTTTAGCGTTAAGTAATATAGATGGAGCTATTTTTCGAAAAAAGGGCTTCGTATACGGCTGTCCCTCCCCTGGATTTAAGTCACCACCATAGAGATTAAAATAAACTGTATCTGTGCTAAGCCGAAATATTTCCTGCCAAATGTCAAATACGTATATTATGTTTATTCTATTTTATTTTTAACTTGCTAATTATTTCAAAATGGTAAAGTTAAAAACGATATTATAAAAGTGTAAGTCGAGCGCTTTCATTTGATACTAAACTCGACCATGTTTCTTGCAAAAAAATGACCAGAATAGCAAGACCTCTCACAAACAGCTTTTTGGCCTTCTAAGCTCTTCTAGCTCAATAACCCCTTGATCGGGCCTGCTCATAATTTAATGACTAAAATATAATGCCCTCGACTACACGTTTACCCAATTTCATTTAAATTAGAACAAATTTACTTAAGTTGTTGAGTATCAAACTATCTTCTGACAGTTCAGCTTAAAAACATCGAAATGCCGGGACGTGCCGCTAGCCAGCCGCGTGTTCAAAGTCGAATGTAAGAACTTCGCTTCGCTTTGCTCGCTCGTTCGATAATTTGTAAGACTACATACTACTATTTAAATACTTTATTTGGTCGAGTGTGATTCTTCCTAACTACATTTTTACGTTTTTTTACTATGTTACGTGTGGTGGGTGCTCGAATTTGTGTTGTGATACCCCCAATTTTTCATATAATTCGGGTAGTTACACGAATTTACCCGTAGGTCTCTATTTTGACGTTTTGATGGGGCATCAGTCATCCGCCATCAAGGCCAGTGTACCATGCGTCGAAACGCCAATAATAAAGGTATACTAAATAAGTTTACGATAGACCCGTTTCCGTTACACAAATGTTTATTTACACATATTAACTTAGGTAACAGTACGCGAAACATATCAAAACGCGAACAATTTAAAATGATACAAAATACCTTCTACATATTATTTGACATAAAGGCCTATTTTGTTTAATTTATTAAATGATTCAATAGTATTCGGTAAAGAAGCTGCAGAAGTTTGTTTATTCATTGTAAATGCCTCACGTTTTTACTTATATTATTGGTTTGTTCATTGACTCATCTGTTTATTTATTTACCACATGGCGATTACAATACATTGTACATTCATTACTTAGTTTACAATTTAACCCTACATTTTTTTAAGTACCTACGTAATGGCTGTACTCGTTATGGTAAGTGTTAATTCAAGCAATATCATATTTCTTCTTCAAAGCCATCCAGCACAAATCTGGCGTGAAATAATTTATGTCCGGGATTAAGTTGGTGCAATGAAAGGGAATCTAAAAGGGCCTCAACATCAGAATCTCTTGAACGGACACAGCACAGTTCATTCCCTTTGTTTTATGAGACAATTAAGACGCGAAGGGATGTCGAGGCGGCGCGAGAAGTACATTTTTGTTCGCTGTTATAAAAGAAGCGTTTAAATAGAAAATCGAAAACTCTTAAATGTTAATGTTCTCCAAGTAACAAGTATTAGGGATTGATTGTTGTTCTCTTTAATTTGAATGTTAACTCAGAAAGTTTAGAAAGGGATTTGTTTGGTGCGATTTCAAGCTTTGTACCCGGCTGAGTATCGGAAATGGGGATTGTTAAACCAGGCCGCTTTTAAAATATTTCATTAGCCATGTAATTATTTAATAATAATATTACTAAATGCTTTACTTAATGTTTCACTTAAATCAGTTGTATTGCGATTTGTACACATTTTCTTTTGCATTAATATGATTCAAATGTAAATGAATATACCACTTACCAAAATTTTCATTAGTGACTTAGAGTCGAATTAAGCATACCAATGCACTGCAGTGTTTTGCTACACATATAACTAGGTAGGTATCTTACTTAAATGAGGATTTTAAACGGAAAACAATTGGCAGGTTTCGTAAGTTTTTATGTACTCGTACGCTCATATTTATGTTGAATAACCTATTAAACTTAGATTTACAAAAAATACTTCGCAGCTAGAAAATACTCTGTAATCTAATTAAAAAAACTTTGAGTACTTAAACACAAAGATTAACAGATGCAAAAAATACTTAGTTTTATCAATTCACAGTGAGCCCAGGCCGAGCAGTCTTGTTTGAAACTGAAACTTTTCCATTTAAACTTAGAGACGGATTCTTTTTCATAGAATTAACCACCCCTAATTACAAGTTATAGTTTTGTTTTCTTTGTCTCGAAGGTACACAATGTAGGTAGATATACCTATGCAGCAGACCTGTTGTTTGAAGTTTCTATACCGAGATATACTTATACAGTGTGGAAAGATATGTCGGGCCCTGGAGGGAAACTACCTTAAATCCTTAAGTTGGCTCATTTTACTTAAAGGAGACATTCCTTTATTTTTAAAAAGAAACAAAACTGCATTCAAATTTTTTTTTTTAATTCGCTTGTGTCGACCGGGAATCGCACCGAGTCAAACTTTCAAAAAATAAACACTCGCTATTTTTTTCTACTAGTCAATACAGTTAATGTTAATGATAACATTTCTCCAAGAAACATTAGGTCTTACACTCGTCTGTCATACAAAATATCCATAAAATCGAATATTTAGTACTCAAGAATATTTTTAGACAAGAAAAATTTAAGAAAAAAAGAAAAATCTTTGAATGCAGTTTTATTTCTTTTTAAAAATAAAGGAATGTCTCCTTTAAGTAAAATGAGCCAATATTAAGGATTTAAGGTAGTTTCCCTCGAGGGCCCGACTTATTTTTCCACCCTGTATACATAATAATATTATCGGATTAATTTTTTTTGCTTTATCCTTTCTTACACATGCGGGTAAAAAGCGGATCAATACCTGAGAAAAAGTTATGTACTATACACACACAAATAAAATTTTAAATTGGGTACATTATTTTTGTAGCAGTAGCCTTAAAATCCCATCTCACCCCCCTTTCATCCCTTCTCTCCCCATTCATAACCCAACTCTCCCCGCGAACCCTACTCACCCCATTTTACGGTACCTATGAATGCCCAAATATTAGTAGAGTGATGGGAAAAAACTACTAACCAAAAAGGAGGGTGGGCAAATTGGCCATTTAGACCAATAAGGGCAAGCGATATGTCACCGGATAGGTTATTCTAAGTTGTAAAACTTTTATTATGTAATGTACCTAGTCCCAAATCTTGGTGTGAAAAACGTTATCGCTGCAAAAAGTAGTGTGAGTTGAAACGTAACTATTAGCTGGTTTGTTAGTGCATGACACCTTGCACTTTGAGACTATGCGCTGAAACTTGGCACAGTTGATTCTAAGCTGATCTTGAGCAGAAAAAGACCGGTAGACATCGAGAGCCACGTCTCATTTAGTGGGGGGAAGGGGGGAAGTTCGACGCCGCCGCGCTTCACTTGGAGCAACATTTCTCTAAAACTATACCTATTAGGGCATGTGATATATCATTTTCGGATAAATTATTTTCGGATATTATTAAAAACGATATTAAAGAGAAAAATTAATTCTAAGGTCCTCTTTTTAAATATTGACCCTAGCGAAAAAGTTTGAATAACCTTTTTTTGTAGGAAATTTTATGTAAATTATTCATGTAATAAAACATTTTTGCTATTGGCCATCGTTTACGAGTTATTTACGAATAACTAAAAAAGGGGACCTAAGTATTTATTTTCTCCCTTCAATATTTTTTTTTAATATTACGGTAGCGAAAAAAAGTAGCACTTATTTTATAAGAAATCTGAAACAGATTACTTATTTACGTAAAAGATATTTTTTTGCTGTGGGCTACCGTTTACGAGTTATTTATGAAAATCAAGAAAAATAAACGATTGTAGAACAAATTATAAGTAACTTTCCCACATTCATAATATTTTGTATTGAGATCACTCTGACCCACGCTTAATATTATTTTTTATCTCCCATTTATCAACAGTTTTGTATAATAAACTATATATTTTCTTAAACGTAATAAGTGTAGCTTTACGACTGTATTTTTTGTTTTCAGATTCCTGCTACACTCTAAAAAAAATTGGTAATTATGAAAATATTAAAAATAAGTTTTTTAGTCTTTTCTACTTTATGCTTTTTTTTGTTAGAAAGTGCATTGTTTTGGTTCCAAAACTAGATTCCTCTTCCTTAATTTATCCGAAAATGATATATTACATGCCCTAATAGGTATAGTTTTAGAGATGTGTTGCTACAAGTGAAGCGCGGCGGCGTCGAACTTCCCCCCTCCCCCCCACTAAATGAGACGTGGCTCTCGATGTCTACCGGTCTGTTTCTGCTCAAGACCAGCTAACAATCAACTGTGCCAAGTTTCAGCGCATAGTCTCAAAGTGCAAGGTCCCCATACAACGGTGTGCAGTAACAAACCAGCTATATATAGTTTTCGATACTAAGTTCCTGTGTCGCAGATCATGAAGGTTTTGTTTTTGTCGATGATTTTGTGTCACGATATTTTAGTTTTTTATTCATTTTCTTTTTTTTTTTAACTGTGACATGACTACCTAAAACTTTGACTAATCTGACTAGTTTCTCGCTATACAAAAACAAATTAAGAATAAAATACATTTTCAATCAACCAGATTTTAACTTAAATTTAAAACGATTCCCATCTAATACATTTTTATTTCAACTAAAAATTAAAACCTACATATAAAAAACCTTTCCGATGGCATGTCGCTAATTGTTATTGGTTCCAGGGCCAGTGTCCATACAAATGTGCTCATCCTTCTTTAAAAAGTCATTAAGATAAACGAAAATTACATGAAGATCTACATAGATATAAAAAAATGCCGTGTCATAAATGATAACATCTCGGCTTAATATTAATGCGCATAATTAAAAGGTTTTTCGTAAAAGCATAACGCTTTTGTGTCTTTTTTCGTACCCTCGTCACAAGTAATTGTGTTGTGAAGCGATTAATTTATTATTGTTTTACCAGCGGTGGGATGTGAAAGCGCAATTTATATATAACTTATACTAAACAAAATGAGAAGCCACTTATCATAGTCATTGTAACATGTCAATTCGGGTAGGCGCGAGATCATCGAGACAAAATAAGGGTCAGTTTTTTCGTTATTTTGGCGACTTTTCAAGTTAAATATACTTAATTATTGGACAAAGTAACACTCATTTATTTAGTGTAATCTTATTGTTACATAAATTTAATTGAAAATGAAAATAGGTACCTAACTAATCGTAGTATGGCTATAAACGGATATGTTACCGTAAAAACCAGTTTTTAGTGCGAAAAGCCTTAACGTAACAGATACAAAACTAGGCTAGTTTTATTAATTTAAATTGGATCAGTCCGTCACTATACAAAATTAAATTAGGTAAATGCAACCAATTTCAATTCCCAAAGTGACCCATCTCAGTTTCACGGAAGTAACTACAAATTTAGGCTTTAAAATAAGCTTATCTTAGACCCTTATAATCCCTGTCCGCAACTTTGATCCCTTCAAAATTGAGCAGACCTACAGAGATTGACGTTTACAGCGTTATCTGCCCCAGCAGGCAGCGCGGCTTGAGCCAGCGCCCTTCGGAATATGATCTCCCAGCTGCAAAGCCACAAGCGCATACATCAAACAGCCCACCTAATATCACCTTCGATCTACTCAGAAAATGTGTTACGCTAAATGTTCTTTGTACTTTGATAGTCACCGAGACACTCTATTTTCCTCGTTTTATCCATAAACTGCTCGCAACGTTATCTTTTCATTCAAACACGATACCGCTGTAGGTACTTATACGTGAAAAAACTTAAAACTTCATAAAACACATCTTTGTATAAAAAAAATATCATAACACTTCACCACTACACACATACCAAGAGCACTATTAGGAAGGTGCTTAACTTATGGGTCTTTATCTGATCAGAAACAATGTGCGAACATAAAATTGTGCGAGTTATCATCTGATTTACATAACAGCCTATTCATTTCCACATAAACAAAGAATCGCTAACGAGTATATTTGCTTGCCTCTCCACTTTAATAGGCAGAGGCTCGCGCGTCAGATTTTAAAGCTTAAACAAACATTCATTTTCGCATTCAGTTGCAGGCAAAAAGTGAACGAGGGAAAACAACGCTGACACATTTTTTATTTCGCATTTAGGATTATGTTGTGCGTACCCACGTTTGAATACATACTTACCTACATAAGTAATTTATTTGAAATTACTCTCACTCGTACTTAGGTAGGTTAAATATACATACATGATGATGATGATGATGACTGATAAAAACTATACTTTGTCCTTCTCCGGGCCTTACACTATCGATACCGAATGTCATCTAAATCGGTTTAATGGTTTGAGCTTGAAGAGGCAACAAACAGACGGACATAATTTTATTAGTTTTGTAGTGATGTAACGTCATAATCAAATCAAGTTTATATTTTTATATTTAGTTCGAACTTATTGGTTTACATTTAGGTACCTATCAAGGATCAAATATCATTTTTATATTAGGTTGGTACATTATGTACCTAAATTATTTCCAATAGTCGATTAGATTGTGGATGTTGAAGTATTATTTTTATATTATTGCTATTTAACTCCAAAACATAAAAATTTAGTTGCTTGATCGACGTTATAGGGACACACATATAATGTAAGCCACATTCAAAACATTGTATTTTTGTGCCTGAGTACAATGATGAGGCACGCGGGACACGCGGAGTTATTCAGGTTTTACTGCGTACATTTTTGTTTAACTTATTTGTATGAGTGCTTGTGTTAATTAGAATGCATTCCTCCAATATTATAAGGTACTAAGGTGGTGGTACTGGTGCTCGACGCGCAGTACATGTCATCTTGAAACTTATGTCATTGTCAATAGAGGTGACAGCTGGGTGTCATATATTGGGCATTAGCATGTCGAGCACTAGTACCACCACCTTATCATTAAATAATGGAATGAGTAGGTAGAAATGGATCTCAAAATTTATCTATAACATTTGCTTTGACCTGAACCTCAGGGAGGCCGATATCCTGTGACGTAGTCGGTTCAAAGGAGCTTAGTCGAAATCTACAGAGGCCTTAAATATGAACATGCCTTTGAAACACGGACACTGGAGGTTTCACACATCTGTAATAGGATTAGGTGCTCAAGTTCACCTTTTGTACTGTAGCTGCTATCTACAAACCGAAAAAGGTAATCATTGGGTTTTACTTCGAAAGAAAAAATATGTTTTATACGTTATCTCTTTTGTCGTGTAAATATTCATTACTTCTATAAGTAATTTATGTAAAGAAATTATAGAAATATCTAATTTATTTCAAGGAATTTGCTAAGTCCAATTTTCTAATCGTTTTCTAAATTTAATTGCCATAGCTTAGAAATATATTTATTTTTAAATAAATAAAAACAAGTCGCTGCAACTATTTTGTGTACGTAATCAAATTATTGATATCAAAACCGGCATCATTTATATATGTGGTCAGGGTACGTACCCTCATACGTATGAGGCATAGGAAACAAAAAATGTCTCAATAAAGCGGAACGTTTAGCAGTATGCAAATACTTCCGTATTCTGGCAGTAAGTGATTCCGTATACCCGGCCCTCCCCTACAATCGTAAATTACTACGGCTCTCGTGTGCCTCGGGCCCACGTTCTCGTAGCGAACGACTCCTTATGGCCCTTAAAAAGACAATTTTAGCGTACGCTACATTAGAAAAACGCACTAAAACGCTCTAATGGATTGCCTACGGTGTCAGCGTAAATCTGCGAAGAAACAGGGATTACTTACGACGACGTTTCATTTTTTTTTTCTTTTGAAAAAATGTTGTTTTTACTAAGCTCTTAGCTTTCGTGGCATAATAATTATAATAAAATATCTTTTTAACAGTGTAATGCTATAAATATAATTTAAACACACAAACTACATTGTCTTTTGTTTCACAAATACATATCAAACAACGGAAGTGGAAAGGTTAAGTACATAGCCAAAGTACAGACTAACATATGTACAATGTTTTACCATTTAATATGAACCCACAGGCTACCCTCAGGTTAAAACAGGAACGCTTTGAAACCAGCCTGGTATCACGCTTCACGCCTATTCCTCTAAAAAATAAATTTGTTATTTCAATATCTTCAAACACTTACGCCATTTTAAAAGACAATACAGCCGTTAGCGGTCCATTAACCAACGCATTATCTCCGGCGAGCACTCTACGGTAAAAATATCTATACCTGAAGCGACGCGCTGAAATGACACATTTTAAAGTAGAGAATCATAGTGCGAGCTTTTTACGTACGCTGAAACGGTTTTGCTAGACCGTGCATACGTAAAATAGAGTCCTACTATAATTTTGTGCCGTCAAATGAGGTTCTAGGAGCGATTCAGCAAACATCAGAAAAGTATTTTACAAGTAACTACTATCAGTTTACGTCTTAGGTTTACAGTCAGAAAGCTACTTGTAGTATATGTGATATTTATTTATCGATTAGTATTAGCACGATTGCATTTGTGGCCGACATAAAGCGTCCATTCTCGTCGACTAACATACATACAGGGATACTATCATATTTGCTTTATTTTGAACGTGCTGATGGCTTACGAACGATGAACCCCATTGTGAGTGTAATGATATCGAAACGTCGTGAATCATATTATTATGGTAAGGTCGATGTGGCTAATTCCGTCATACGGACGATTCCGTCTACGAGCGTATATTTCTTTGATATTCAACCATAGGAATAAAAACCATTTGCTTTTGATTGCTGAAACTAAAAGCAATCGCTGCAGTGTCGATGAAATTATCAATTATGTCCGTTGTTCAAGAAAAAACGGAATAGTCCTTATGACGGAATTAAGCACATTGACCTTAATGATTAACAAAATTCAAATATTTTTCTTTACGAACACGGATTCCGACTATTCCTAATAGTATAGGATTTGGAATAATTTCTAATTGAATTGCATAGATTTCCAGGTATTTACAATTCCATATTTGAAGCTAATCAAAAGCCAAATATGCTCCATTAATGACTAACTCATATATTAGGCACATTTGACACGGACGCCGAATAGAGTTGATTGTCATAAGGCTAATGGATGAAATTAATTCAGTTGATATTGAATACAGTTTGGAATTATTACTTATTAGTTAAAGTGTAACTATCGACTGGGTTATGTTGTGGTACATTTGATTTCTGTAGATTTATCTCAAATTTCAAGGTTTTGCGTGCATTTACCTACTTGATTGAGTTTGGTTGAAACATTTGTCATATTTATACATTTCTAAAATTAGATACTTACATTTAAGTATTTAGGTCCCGTAAACTCAGGTAACCATAGTCATATAGTACAGGTATGGTCCAGTTTCCTACGTCGATTATTTATTAACAAGCTTTTTTTGATTTGTACTCGTTACATTTATTTTGGAGCTTAGATACACTAATTATTTTTCTATATTAGTTGCGTTAACTTTCTCAGGATTTTCATTAGGCACCACTCTTATTCCGAGTAAGGGTGCTTTTCATTTATATTCAGTATCAAGTTTTACGATAATTTCAAGCTTATATTCCAAAACAAGACTAAAAGTAAAAGTACTGCTTACATTCAGATAATCAAATGTGGTATTATCTATGAAAAGGGACCTTATTGTCGATGGCGCTTACGACACTAACATCGATGAGCACTAAACGTAGTAGTTTAAAATTGGTGATTCTGGCCCATTTTAGTTATTTTGATTTCCAATTTAGCAATTAAGTTTCTTTGATTACCACCACCATATTTACAGACTTTTACAAGGATTTCATGCATTATTTTCTAGTATGTATAACTTCAGTCCTTGAACTACGTTATTGCTTGTCAGAAACACGACGGCTCATTATTTTCTCGATAGAATCTTAAGTTGAAAACATGCCTAACACTGTCTTTATTTCCTTATGTTAGAAGTACTAGGACGAAAATGTACCTATATGAAACTTACTAAAGTCGATAGCTTTTAAGTAAATCTTCATTATTGCTTGTCCTTTTATCGATACGTTAATTTTTTCATTCATCATTTGATGAATTCAACATTTTGCCTACTAAATTACACCCTACGCGGCAATACCTTGCGCCTATTCCTCACGCCAGTACGCCCGTGACCACTGTCAGCGTCGGACCTGTGCTAGTTTAGCGGACGTTTCATAAAATGGGTAATCACAGTATAAATATGCAAATATGTTATACACACAATGTTTTTCAACATGCTTACGAAGAAAAGCAAAATAATTCTTAAATACGGTGACATTTCAGACATTCGTCCGTCATATTGTCATTTTATAACAAGTTGGGCAGCAAAGGCACACACCCATCTAACCAATCCGGAATTCAGTCACGATTGATAAATTGTGTAAACATATTTTAAAAGGCAATAAAATTAATCAAATTGAATAATTTAGACTGGTCACATTTTTGTAAAAATCGATTTCAACTGGCAAAACATATTACTTTTTGGCAACCGGGTTTTTTAACCTAATTAGACCCCGCTGAATCCGAATTTGCCGGTTGCTTGATCGAATTCTTGACTGGAAGTGAGATATGTGATATTAAAGGTCCCTTTTTTTAGTTTTTCGTAAATAACTCGTAAACGGTGGCCAATATAAAAAAAATGAACTAATAATCTACACAAAATTTTCAATAAAAAAGATTCAGTACATTTTTAGCAGGGATCAATATTTAAAAAGATAATAAAGAGGAAAAGTTAATTATAATAAATTCTAAGGTTCCTTGTTTTTATTTTTTCGTTAATAATTTGAAAAGTATGACTCATAGCAAAAACAAATCTTACACATAAATCATCATCATCATCATCATCTCAGCCATAAGACGTCCACTGCTGAACATAGGCCTCCCCCTTGGACCTCCATACGTGCCGGTTGGAAGCGACCCGCATCCAGCGTATTCCGGCGACCTTAACAAGATCGTCTGTCCATCTTGTGGGTGGACGTCCTACGCTGCGCTTGCTAGTCCGTGGTCTCTACTCGAGCACATTTCGACCCCATCGGCCATCTTCTCTGCGTGCAATGTGGCCTGCCCATTGCCTTTTCAGCTTGCTAATCCGGTGGGCTATGTCGGTGACTTTAGTTCGTCTACGGATCTCCTCATTTCTGATTCGATCACGTAGAGAAACTCCGAGCATAGCCCTCTCCATAGCTCGTTGAGCGACTTTGAGTTTTGAGATGAGGCCGATAGTGAAAGACCACGTTTCGGAGCCGTAAGTCATCACTGGTTTAACACATTGATTAAAGACTTTCGTCTTGAGGCACTGAGGTATGTCGGACGAAAAGACATTACGTAGTTTCCCGAACGCTGCCCAACCGAGTTGGATTCGGCGGTTGACCTCTTTCTCGAAGTTGGACCTACCTAATTGGACTACTTGTCCTAGGTAGATGTACGAGTCAACAACTTCGAGTACCGAGTTCCCAACAGAGACTGGGATGGGCACAACATTGGCATTTGACATAAGTTTCGTCTTGTCCATGTTCATTTTCAAGCCCACCCGTTGTGAAACTCGGTTGAGGTCATCGAGCATCATGCTGAGTTCCTCCATCGACTTTGCCATGACTACGATATCGTCGGCAAACCGAAGGTGAGTGATGTATTCGCCGTTGATGTTGATGCCAAGTCCTTCCCATTCCAGGAGCTTGAAGGCGTCTTCCATTACGGCAGTAAACAGTTTCGGAGAGATAACGTCTCCCTGCCTTACGCCTCTTTGCAATGGAATCGCCCTCGTGCTCTGCTCCTGTACTCGTACCGACATGGTGGCGTTATTATACAAACACTTCAACACTTCGATGTACCGATAGTCAATATGGCATCGCTGAAGAGACTCAAGCACCGCCCATGTTTCCACCGAATCGAAGGCTTTCTCATAGTCCACAAACGCTAAGCATAATGGCAAGTTATACTCTTCGGTCTTCTGTATAACTTGCCGCAGCGTATGGATGTGGTCAATGGTACTATAGCCTTTTCGGAAACCGGCTTGTTCGGGAGGCTGGAAGTCATCAAGTCTGTGTTCGAGACGGTTCGTGATGACCCTTGAAAACAGCTTATAGACATGGCTCAGAAGCGTGATGGGTCTGTAGTTCTTCAATAGGTTGTTATCACCTTTTTTGAAGAACAGCACCACCTCGCCGCTATTCCATGTTTCAGGCGTTATGCCCTCGGACAAGGCGGAATTAAAGAGCTTCTGGAGGACTTTAAGTACCGGTGTTCCACCCGCTCTCAGAAGCTCTGAAGTGATTTCGTCTTTGCCCGGCGCCTTGTTGTTCTTAAGCTGCTTCAGGGCCATCCTAATCTCGTACAGACTGATGTCCGGGATATCTTCGGTATAATGTCGGGACAGCTTGGCTCTTGGATCTCCTACCAAGCTGTCAACGGGCTTTGCGATCGAAGTGTATAACTGTCCATAGAACCTCTCGATCTCACCTAAAACCTCCGCTTTGCTCGACGCTATGCTGCCATCTTCCCGTTTCAGCTTTGTCAGCTGGCTTTGCCCAATAGACCCTTGCTTTGCTTGCGTTGCTTTGTCCTTTGCGAACACTTTGGAGCCTTGGTTTCGCTCAATAGTCTCTTTAATACGGTTAGTATTAAAGAGACGCAGATCATGTCGCAAGGACTTAGATATACGTCTATTGACTGCTGCCTATATGACTCCGCGTCATCGGGAGACTGCAACTGTAGCGAGCGTCGTTCAGCCATGAGGTTTAAGGTTTGCTCGGTCAATTTCTGAGGTCTATCTTTACTGCGGGGTCTAAAAAACTTAGACCCTACTCTGTGGACAGTTTCCACTAGCCCGTCGTTGATTTCGTCCACTGAAGCCAAGTTCTCTAGGCAAGCAAAGCGGTTAGAGAGCTCGAGTTGAAAGCTTTCGGGGTTTTGAACATGGGCTCGAGTAGGTCGGAGCGTAGACTTCATCAGGCTGGACCTTTCAAGTTTAATATTGATATTCAGTGTGCCTCTTACGATTCGGTGATCACTACCGGTCTTTACCCTGTTGATCACACATAAATAATAAACATAAAATTTCCTACAAGAAACATGTAGAACACTTTTCGCTAGGATCAATATTTAAAAAGACAAAGCAGCCGGTAAGTTAATTACAATCAATTTTAAAGTCCCTTTTTAGTTTTTTGTAAATAACTCGTAAACGGTGTCCCATAGCAAAATAGGTTTTATGAATAAATAATCTACATAAAATTTCCTGCAAAAAACATCTGAACACTTTTCTCTAGGATCAATATTTAAAACGATATTAAAGGAAGAAAGTTCATTACAATCAATTCACATGTCACTTCTTTTAGTTTTTAGGGTCCCGTACCTCAAAAGGAAAAAACGGAACCCTTATAGGATCACTCGTGCGACTGTCTGTCTGTCTGTCCGTCTGTCACAGCCCATTTTCTTCAAAAGTACTGGACCAATTAAGTTGAAATTTGGTACACGCATGTAAATTCGTGACCCAAAGACGGACATCTTACTTAAACAAATGAATTTTAAACATGGAGGCCACTTTTTAGCCAAGGGGGGTTAGTTAACATTAAGAACCTATTTTGCTATGGGCCACCGTTTACGAGTCATTTACGAAAAACTTAAAATAGGGACCTGGAAATTGATTATAATTAACTTACCCCCTTTAATACCTCATTAAATATTGATCGTAGCGAAAAAGTGTACAAAACCTTTTTTGTGGACAATTTTATGTTCAATATTTATGTATAATATTTTTTGCAACTGCCCCCGTTGCAACCGTTTACGAGTTATTTACGAAAAAAAAGCGACCTGTGAACTGATTGTGATTAACTTTCTTCCTTTAATATCGTTTTAAATATTGATCCTAGAGAAAAGTGTTCAGATGTTTTTTGCAGAAAATTTTATGGAGATTATTTATTCATAAAAACCTATTGTGCTATGGGACACCGTTTACGAGTCATTTACAAAAAACTAAAAAGGGACTTTAAAATTGATTATAATTGACTTACCGGATGCTTTGTCTTTTTAAAAGACAAAGGAATGTGCACTATTTTAGTCCTCCTCGATTTCTCAAGAGCATTTGATTGTCTGAATATAAATCTGCTTCTTTCCAAATTGAGTTTTTACGGATTTGATCACAAAACTGTAAAGTGGTTTGAAAGCTATTTACATAATCGATCACAAATTGTGAAAGTATGTTGCAGTGACGGATCTTCATTTTTATCCGAAAAAGCTGATATAACAAGAGGAGTTCCACAGGGATCGGTGATCGGCCCACTCCTGTTCATATTATACTCCGCAGATATAGGGTCCCACATCACGCATTGCAAATACCATATATATGCAGACGACATACAAGTGTATATATCATGTAAGCCAGCTGACATTGACAGTGCTATAGAAAAATTAAACCAAGATCTCACCTCAATAGCATCATGGGCCACAGAAAACTGCCTGTTGCTTAATCCAAATAAAACTAAATACCTAGTATTTGGCAGCAGGCAACAACTGGCTGGTGTCAGTATATCAACGGATGTTACGCTAATGAATACACCGGTTGAGAGGGTGTATGAAGCGCGTAATTTAGGTCTCATAATGGATTGTGGACTACGTTATGAGAAGCATGTCTCCGAGGCCATTAGGAGTTGTTTTTACAAGCTTAAAGTTTTATATAAAATTCGGCCATATTTAAGCGAAAACCTCCGCTGTCAACTAGTTGAATCACTTGTCCTATCAAAATTAAACTATGTGGATGTAGTGTTTGGGCCTAGACTTCTTGCAAAGACAAAGAGACTCATTCAACGTGTTCAAAATGCCTGTGCTCGCTTCTGTTTCAATATTCCGTTGAGAGCTCACGTGACACCATTTCTGAACAGCCATAAGATCCTCAAGATGCAACACCGTCGTAAACTTCATTTGGCTTGTCTGCTCTTTGGTGTGCTTAAATATGGTACTCCGCCTTATCTCTTCAATAAGCTTTCTTGTATTAAGCTCCGCGAACGCCGTAACTGTGGAATTCAATTGTTAATGCCACGCCATGCCACAGCAGCGTTTCGGGGAAGTTTTCGCTATGCCGCGTCGAAAGTCTGGAACAATATACCTCCGCCTTTGAGAAACCTGCAAAGTATTCATAGCTTTAAGTCAAAGATTAAACTGTATTTACTTAATCACCAACGTAGCCAAGAAGCCTACAGACTTGATACCAGCTGCCTGTAGTTTGTAATTTTACTTATGCTTACCTCAAGTGTTTTGTTCCTTTGGCCTGACAAGGGTTCATCATTCCTTTACGCCATACTTAGTAGAGTGCTGTTATGTTAGTATTTCGTACATTTTCGTAAATTCGTCATCCTACAATGCTGTTTTGCTAATAAGCTAATCTTACAAGATTTTTTAACGTAGATTTCATGAACGCTCGATATTGGTTTGGTTTGACATTGCTTTTTAGTTAGTGTAGCCACCGTTGGCGCTAGTAGTATATACAGCTGTAATGCTCAGCCAAGATATGGTCGGACCGGATCGATACAGCGATTTAGAGCACGATGCTTGTTTTTGTATTAATTAATCTTAATTGTAAATAGTCGTTATGTTGTATCTTCTTGCTGTGTAACTTTTTTCTTATTTAACTAACTGTTTACTGTATGTTATTTCTGTCTTTTTTCTTCTTGTCTGTTACCTTCCGTGATTCTTCTCACTTGATGGTCTCATCGGAAGATCAGCGCTGGAAGCCACCAGCAACATGCTGAGATGGGGCCATTTCGTGGCACTTTAATCTTATTTTGTGTTTTCTTTTATACTATGTACTGTTCCGATTGTTTGTGCTTACGAATAAATCTATTCTATTCTATTCTATTCTATTCTAAATATTGATCCTAGCGAAAAGTGTTCTACATGTTTCTTGTAGGAAATTTTATGTTTATTATTTGTGTAAAATTTGTTTTTGCTATGAGTCATACTTTTCAAATTATTAACGAAAAAATAAAAACAAGGAACCTTAGAATTTATTATAATTAACTTTCCCTCTTTATTATCTTTTTAAATATTGATCCCTGCTAAAAATGTACTAAATCTTTTTTTATTGAAAATGTTGTGTCGATTATTAACGTTTAACAATTTTTTTTATATTGGCCACCGTTTACGAGTTATTTACGAAAAACTAAAAAAAGAGACCTTCAAAAAGTGATTATAATTAACTTTCCCGCCTTAATATCTCTTTGAATATTGATCCTAGCGAAAAATTGTACGGAATCTTTCTTGTAGGCAATTTTATGCAGATTACTTATGTTTAAGAAAATTTTTGCTATGCGCCACCGTTTAAGAGTTATTTACGAAAAACTAAAAAAAAGGGACCTTTAATATCAACTATCTCACTTCCAGTCAAGAATTCGATCAATCAACCGGCAATTTCGGATTAAGCGGGGTCTAATTAGGTTAAAAAATCCGGTTGCCAAAAAATAATATGTTTTGCCAGTCGAAATCGATTTTTACAAAAACATGATCAGTCAAGTATACACTCATATTGTATACGTATAATTAATAATTATTTAGGTACACTCACCGACCTCACCGTCTTACCTACCATTTTTAGGGTTCCCTACCCAAAGGGTAAAACGGAACCCTATTAGTAAGACTCCGCTGTCCGTCCGTTCGTCCGTCCGTCTGTCAGCAGGCTGTATCTCACGAACCGTGATAGCTAGACAGTTGAAATTTTCACAGATGATGTATTTCTGTTGCCGCTATAACAACAAATACTAAAAAGTACGGAACCCTCGGTGGGCTCAGTGGGCGAGTCCGACTTGCGCTTGTCCGGTTTTTAATTTCATTAAGTACTCATCAAAATTCGAATTTACTAATAAATCTTTTTCAATATTAATTGCCGAACTAAAAATCCCGGAACTGACGATTCAGAATACCGATGTCATCAGAATAAGGACGTAGACGTGCTGCGCGGGAATGGTGCGGTGCGCCGCGCGGGGCGCCCGCCTGTCCGTTCTACCACTCGTCTGCTTCACCCCCTTGAAAACGTAAAACTCGAGTATAAGAGCGCCTTAAATATTCTATACACTTTTTCGCTAGGATCAATCTTCTTCTCCTTCAACCTAGCGTTTTAGCTAAGCGTCCGGTCTTCAGCATCCTCTGGTGTGAGTAGATTTTAAGTAGATTACTTATGTATCAGAACATTTTTTGGTACAGGCCACCGTTTACGAGTTATTTACAAAAAATATTAACAATTAGGATTGTTCATTTTTTTTAAAATGTTCTATTTCGAAAACCATTTCGAGATATGAGGTTTTCAAACAGTTTCCGACATTTGCTGCGATATAATAATTGAGGATTGAAGATATTTCAACAAATATCCTTATGACCTTAGTTTGACCTTTCTCGTTGGCTGAATGTAAAGTCATCGCATAATAAAAGTTATCGGACCATAGTAAATCAATCCGTCACTCACGTAATTGTCAAAGTTATCATTGTCATAATGAAATTTTTCAGCTAAACCGCTGCGCTGGTTTGTTATGATTTGATTTATAATTGATACCTAAACAGTAGTTTTCGTTGCTTAATATATCAAAGACCTTGTTCCTACGTGTGGGAATGATTCACAAAATGATTGTTCGAATCCGCGAAGACCTACGACGTGAAACATGGTGCCGTGAATTGAACTTGGAATACCTACCTACTTACACACAATCTTACACACAGTATTGCTGTGAGGATCACGTCGATGTAAGTATAAAATTAATATTATTTTACTATAATTATTTAAAAGCTCACTTTGTAGGTAGGGTCGCGGGGACCTATGTGTTTTCTGTGGTAAACCGTATAAAGGCAAACCGTTAAACAGAGATGGTGCCTACTAGAAAGAAACACTATACAAGAATACATAGTCATACTCAAAGTTCAGCCTAAAACTGCTTTAAAAAGATATAATTTCTAATTTCCAGGTACATGTTGCAGTTCAAGCTGCTGATATCATGGTGGACAAGACTTAAGTTAATAGTTGTGAATAATAAAACATGTTTTTGTTTACCTACTTTTTTATTAATTTAGGAAATATATGTATATGTTTCCCAAAAAAAAGTAACTATACATATATGTATGTTCATCATGTTCTGCACGAGCAGCTGACAATGATGGCTTCTTGTTGACGAACCAGAAGAGAAGTGTATGGTTTGTTATTTACTCTGTTCCCAGGCATTATTTACTGTCGTAAAGTATTATGACGATTAATATGACGTTCGTTTCGATACAAAATGCTCAACTTTGTTCAGGGCCCAAGTGCCTTAACAAAATCAATGTCCTTCGTACATTACGTATCCCACAGCCGTATCTATATAGGAATCACATGATGACCTGAAATTATAGGATATAATTAGCAAAATTGGCATGTACCTAATATAGTACAATATCCAAACAATGGTGACAAGCCGGTAGAACCCACTGGGTGCTAAGCTACCTTAGCAATGGACGCTTATAACGATTTTATGAATCCAATCATCTTACGAATCGAATCAGTTAAAAAATATATGATGTAACTTACATTTGTATTTTTGCTCCCCTGATTTCAGCCAAGGTATGGTTGGAGTTGGATGCTATATGGATACATACTCCAATAAAACTAAGTTATATTATATAACTTAGGCAGATTTCTGGAATCAGCTTTCACAAATTTATAGCGTAGGTATTTTGAAATTATTGATTTAGGGATTCAAAATAAACGAGTTTTCCAGACGATATTATTTATAGAAACGCGTGACACTGACATTGTAGACAGGTGACATTACAATCAATTGACAATTACAACTATTTTTTTAATGTTTGTTATTGCTTGTGCTTTATCAAATCAGCCACTACATGTAATTTACGAGAAGTCGTATCTCATATTTTCAATAAATTATAAATATTCAACCGAGCCGTGAATTAATAAATCATTCAAATTGGTATCTTAAATTAACCTATATTTTCAGAAAATAAAATAAAAATGGGGGTCTAAAAAAAATGAACAATCCTAATTGATCATATTTAACTTTTAACCTTAAATATTTTTTTAAATACTGATCCTAGCGAAAAAGTGTATAGAATATTTAATGTAGACAATTTTACGCAGATTACTTATGTATCAGAACATTTTTGCTACAGGTCACCGTTTACGAGTTATTTATAAAAAACTACAAAGGGACCTTTAAACCCGATCATCAGCGTCACATAACATAAATTGACCTCCGCATTGGATAGACAGCAACATTGAATGTTCCAGTAATCAAAGAAACTTAATTGCTAAATTGGAAATCAAAATAACTAAAAATGGGCCAGAATCCCCAATTTTAAACTACTACGTTTTGTGCTCATCGATGTTAGTGTCGTAAGCGCCATCGACAATAAGGTCCCTTTTCATAGATAATACCACAAATTTGCTTGCAAGATATATTTTTCATTCTAATAATTAAGTTTTGTGTTACTAGAGAAAAGGGTAAAAACCGTTTTTGTAGATGTACACGCCACCTTAACCTCAGGGTAGATTAAAATTTATTAATTAGCCACTCGGGTACCCTCATCAACAACAACATTACGAAATATAAAAACATTTTTGATCTCAATTATAACACTCTTTTTACCTTTTGGGTAACCAAAGGGTTAGAACGAGAATTACTTTTTTGTACTACATTCCCTACTATACCGGGTGTGGCCTGTAACATGAGCAAAAAAATAAACTGTAGGCTGTACTCCTCATACTGACCAACATTTGTTCAGCGACTTATAAAAATAACTTGTGGTTTGATTTTTAATACACTTTTTAAGTTTATTCTAAGACGCAATGTATTGCGAATTTTGTTATGTTTAAGGCGTGACAAGCAACGTCAATCACAATGATATGGCGTGGCGATGGCGTCCATTGAAGATAATATTTATTTTGTATCAAAAATAGGGAGTCTAAATACTTCATAATTTTTTAAAGTTGTTGAACAAAAGTGTCACGGTTTGAGGAGGTACAATCTATGTTTTAATTATTTGCTCGTGTTACAGGCCACACCCGGTATATATTAATATTATAAAAGCGAAAGTTACTCTCTGTCTGTCTGTTACCTATTCACGCTAAACCACGGAACCAATTTAGATGAAATTTGGTATGGAGATAGTTGGAGGTCCGATAAAGGACATACCTATGTGGGCCGGACACTATCATGAATAATGACATTACTTTGAAGGAATTACGTTTTTAGTGATAGTGTAGGGATTGTCATGAAGTAATGACAAGTAATGAAGTTTATTTAAATAAGTTTCCGTCAGTATTGGAGTTATGTCAAAGTAATGACACTAGAAATGACATTACTACTGGCAGTGAATTGATTAGATAGATGGAATCAGAAATGACAGAAAGAATGACGGACGATAATTAAGTAATTAAACTTTGTTAATATTTTTTAAGTAATGACAAAATAATGACATTATACTGATGTGAGTGGAGCGCATCATTCTAATAATGACATTATACTGATAGTGAGTGTAGCGCATCATTCAGTACGTAACAAGAAGGTTTTATACTAACAAGAGTTATTACTGGTATTTAAGTCAATAAGTGAAGTATACCTACTCTATTGTCATTTCTCTAAAGTTAATTTTCACTTGACTCGGAAGAAAAAAGGAAAACATGCAGAGTGCGACGCCCAAATTTTTTTACCATGGAAATTTGAGCCGTGGCAAAATGCCGGGACGGTGCTAGGACGATGATGGTCACCCTAATATAGTTTGTGCGGAAAGAGAAGAGTCGTGGAATGTATGGGGCCCAATACATTTCACGATTCTTCTCTTTCCGAACAGACTCTAGAAAGACGGAGTTCTCCCTCGACCGATTAGAGTCTAACCACTATAATATATAAAAGCTACAAAGAATAAATAAAATAAGTAAAACATTTATTTTTAGACAAGAAAGGCGGATTATTCCCACTAGTTACCACCAAGTTTTTACCAGTGGTAACTAACTACTGGGAATTTTTTTCCCACCTTTTACCACTGGTAACTACTGGGAATAAAAATTCCCAGTAGTTACCACCAACTCGGTTTAGTGGTAACTACTGGGAATTTTTATTCCCAGTAGTTACCACGAAAACTTTGTTAGAGTTAAATACTAATAAAAACAGTAGGTATGAATAGTATAAATAGAGTTATTTTGAATTACCTAATAAAATCACTTGAAAAATCATCTAAATGGATTATTAACTTTATCCTTAAGTACATATATCATAGTTTTTGTACTAGTACCGGTTAAACTGTTTCAATATTTTTGGTCACTTTTAAGGGAGTTTACTAAAACACTAATCGACTTATAGTTATTTATTAAATTACTCTATATATTTATACTACACTATTTATAGTGTTTTTATTAGTATTTAACTCTAACAAAATTTACTTACTTTACTTTTAATTTTTATTTTTATTTTTTTATTTAGTTTACTAAACCGAGTTGGTGGTAACTACTGGGAATTTTTATTCCCAGTAGTTACCACTGGTAACAACTTGGTGGTAACTAGTGGGAATAACCCAGAAAGGCACACAGATACATACTTTACAGACGGCAACAGAACGGCGTGGTTCCGTTGAATCGTCTACCTACTCTTGTGTCCGATTCGCGGAACCTTCGAAACACTACACCCTTTGGCCAGAAGTCTGCGCACTCGATGGTCCCCTGCAGCAGCGGTCGCTGCACGTGCATCACATAAGAGTTGAAGTGCACGTAGTGGCGCGATCGAAACTGGAACACCTTCAGCGTGTAACCGGTCTTCTGGTGTAGACATGTACTTCACCACTCTAGCAGCCGTGGCGGTGTAATGCAGGCGTGACACATACAGTGCAACACTGGGTGTAGCAATCTGCAAGCCGGAATTAGGCGGCTCGGCGGTATCACACTGCCTTACGAGGCGCCGTACGCGTCTTCTTCTTTCTTAACACTAGTGTTAAATCCTCCTCATCTACAATGGCACCAGGGAGCTTCTCCTTGGAAGCAGTTCTCTCTTCAGTACCCGAGCAGTAGTTCTTTCAGTACGTCAAGTATGGAGCGAGGACTTATTGAGATATTTATGCATTCTTACTACGCAGTTTGAGCAAACTTATCGACTATCGTGGTCAGAGTCTATCTTCTTCGGCACGTTTTTTTAGATGTGAGACGTGATCTAGATATATGTAACATAATATTATATTAGTTACACTAATGTATTATTTATGAACATGAGTGAAGTAAATCCTTTCAGTCTGTCATTCTGTCTGACATTAATTGTTTGTTATCCTCGTTGCCATGGTTACGTCAAAACATTTTCAAACACACAGCTATTGACTGCCCTCAACAAATTACACACACATTCATACGTAAAGACAAATTAACCCAGGGCTGTTTGAGCAGAGTCAGCAAAATCCTAACCATTTGGTTTCGTAATATTATACTTTTAAACTTTTTATTGCATCTCAACTATGTACTTATCCAAAGACCAGAATTACACACAAACCATACACGTGTGGGGTATCATATAAAAGCAGATAAAATAAATCTTAATTTTTTTTTTTGTTTAAACTGCAAATATTTTAATGAAATAAGGTAAGATATGTAATTCCGAGCAACAAAAACATTAGAGGCATCAGTCAAGAATCTTTTCTGTGTAAAATCATGCGATTTGATTTCGATTTTAAAAAGCCAAACGTTCACATTCTGGGGGTCGGTCATCTTTGCTGGCACTACCCTAAATCATTTTCTAATTACCTACCTATCTCTGTTTCTCCATTTTTCTGTCTCATCGGGCATAGTGTTACGAGTACGACACTATTTATAGTATGGTTACGACGACAGGTTAGAAGAATTGAACCGTTGATTGAACACTTAGGTGTGCTTCAAAGCGTACTCTACAACATAACTAAAGGGGCCCACTGATTAACAGTCCGCCGGACGGTATCGGCCTGTCAGTTAGAACAAAATTTTGACAGTTCCGAACAACTGACAGGCCGATACCGTCCGGCGGACTGTTAATCAGTGGGCCCCTTAAGCCAAACGGTTAGGACAATTAACTTAAAACTCCCCGTGGCTAAGTAATGATGCAAAATTCTGACAAGTGTGTGGGGAGATTTAAGAATGTCATGACCGGACTGGACGAAACGCGGGAATGTCATGACAAGCAAGTCATGTCATTACTCATGATAGTGTCGGGGCCGTTGGAATAGTTTTTATTAATCATCATCATCATTTCACGCAGATGAAGTTGCTGACAAAAGCCAGTAACATTATAAATGCAAAAATGACTCTGTCAGCCTGTCTGTTACCTCTTCGAGCTTAAACCGATGAAACGATTTAGATTAAATATATTTAGTATGAAGATAATTATAGGCCCGGGAAAGAACATAGGATAGTTTGTATCAATCATCATCATCATTCTACGCAGATGATGTTGCGGCCAGAAGCTATAGTCTGTATCTTTATGTATTTAAGTAAAAGTAAACAAAATCTACCCTCAAATGGCTCCTTAAGCCATTGCATGATCAAATAATATCGGTTAAAGTCAGGTCGTTCAGTGACTGATCCAGGCGGTTTTTGTATTTGGTTGGTTAACCAATAAATGTTATAACTACCCGAAAATATACAAATTATTTGTTTACTTTTATTTAAATACCTAGAGATACAGATTATAGTTATTATTATTAAATAATATTGTTTGGATGAAGTAAACGACTTGACTTGTGATATTATTCTTTATTTTTTTATACATACCAGCACTTACAGATAAATCTTACGTGCTGTTAGTATGATTTTCATGCGAATATACATTCTAATATTATACAATTCTACATATTAATCTCTCTATGATTATACCATTCTATCAAATGTTTCATTACGAATTATGTTGTAATGCTTTTGTTGAGAATATTGCTTGTCTATCTACGCGACAAGCCACAACGCCACTATACCACTATACTCGTAATTATTGTAAGGTGCATTCTAAAAACAATGCTTCTTCTCTTGTACAGGTTTAATTCGCATTACTGTCGTCCGGTGAAGGAAGTTCCTCTGAACACGTGTAACAAGCAGCGGGGACATAATGGCTGCCTTAAAACTGTGCACATAAATTTTAAAAGTTTTCCAATTTGAATTTAACTAACAACTTGAGATTTTCTTCGGAACATACTAAAAAAGTTTTAGTGTTTTAACTACGCAAGGTTCGCAAGTAGGTGGAGGAGGGCGATTAAGAGTGATTTACCGGGAAAATAATGGTGTTTTTCTTAATTAAGTATTTGATTAATTATGACTGTTCATTGTACCTACTGTGCGGTACCTCTAACAAAATGGAAGGAGGAATAAGGAAATATTGATGCAAAGGTCCGAAAAATGTTTAACTTTGCCACTGAAAGGTAAGTTTTTTTTAAATACTAAATAGGCATAGTATTACCAAAAACCAAGTACTTATAACCAACAGTGTTTATTTCACAGCAGTCTCTCTACGAGACTTTTCTACTTATACGATGACGTATCTGAATCTGAACTTCAATTACGATACCTAAATACCATAATCCTCCCAATGTAGACGAGTTTGTAAAAAGTATTCCTAATAATTTTCCAGCAAAAAAATCAGTCCAACTTTTTATTGGCTTATTGAAATACTTTCGGAAATATTTCGTAAAAATTGTTAAGTAGAAGTTTAATTTCATCCCTCCCCCGAGCTGTAAAGGTACATACCTAGTTATATTATTACTGAAGTTTGGAAAGTTATTTCATTTCACTAGCTTAGGGATAAAAGTTTATCCCAATATTTGAAACTAATTTCTAAACAACATTAACCAATAACAGAGCTGCGAACACATTGAAGCCGCAGTCTCATAAAACTATCAATATTGAGTGGCATTAATGAGGCAGGTTAGTAAACTATTACAAACGGTTTACAATATTTGATAGACACTGTGACAATAAATGATGTCATTTAGATATCGCGCATTTTGGTCGTACCTACTTGTCCATATCCATACATGTATTGGCGCGAGCGAGACACACTATACCTAACTAAAACTGCCCGAATTCGAACTTTAAGATACGTCAATTAATAGATCTAGAAACGATATGGATTAGATGTGTCAGTGTCAAAAGTGACGTTTTTGTTTGAAGAAACGTCACATTTGACACTGACATATGTAATCAATATCGTTTCTAGATCTATTAATTGACGTATCTTAAAGTTCGAATCCGGCCGAAAACATAGGTAATTTAGTTATCATTCTAATGTCAGTGTACATTCAAATATAAGGAATAAAACGAATATTATGTTCATCTCGATTTCAGTACGAAACGATGCGTCGTTTAGTAGGTATTTCACGGTTACGAGATGTATTTTGTACACGACTGTATGCTCCGGGTCTTTTGGCGTGTATTCTGAATGATGCGATGTGACTCTTTCCCGGGCTTTCACTGCTTTTTTATCGGTATAAGCTTTCCAGCGAGCGTACGGAGATCATTTCTAATTCATGTTTTGCTTAGAAACAGCTCAATTCAATTCATCTACGTGTATTGGCAAAATCGTAGCGATGTTTTTCGACGAAAAGGCTTACCTTGTCGATATTGTATGTTAGGTATAACTTTTAAGGTACTACTACTAAGTTAGGTCCGATCGCTAGTTACTGTACCAGTAGTTATCTTTTAATTTAAGTCATTTTCAATAGGAATGAACATGACAACAAAACGTTAATTATTAAGCATTAACATGTCATGTTAGATTCTCACTAGCATGTCCAGTTTTAAACCGGTTACGAAATAAATTGTTAACATTAAGAAAAGGTCAACAACAAATCATGGTCGTTTAATACAGTATTCGACAAACGACGGTCATATTTACCCATCCCTCAGCGAAGGCTCATTCGCCACAACAAAGTGATCCCATGTTTATACCTACGCCTTGGAGTGGGCGAGGTTAGAAATTTGTAACCAAAACCTTCGCATCATATATTTAGAAATGGGTTTTCCATCAATATAATCTGAATATAACGTGAAGTTTCGATTATTTTCACACAGAACTTAAATTTGTATAAAACATAACAGCGGGAATATTTTAATATTTTATTTATAGTTTATATTGTGTACTTATATAATCATCATAAAGCACTTTATATAGTTGTTGGAGTTTTCCATAAAGTTCAGCGACGAGACGAAACTCCAATATTTTAAATATTCAGCACTTTAACATTAAAGCTGAAAGTGTAAAAGTCAATGCACCTGTAGAAGTGTAAAAAGCTGGCGTCTGAAAGAATGCGGTCGGTCACAGTGGAGTCCACCGACACGTGCCCGCGACGTGCCCGTGACGGGGGATAACAAGTTTAACATGTCCTTTTGCAGCGTTTTATTATTGTTCTATCGACTTTATCGTCCTCTGTTTGTTTTAGGCTTTTGGGATAGGTATATAAGAACGAATGGTGTTTTCCCAATAAGTAGGTTAGTCTGTGCTGAAAGAGAAGAGTCCGAACAGACTCTACCTTACTACTTAGGTAGGTACTTATTAATTTATTGTAACAATGCTTTGTGTGTTCGTACATTTACTTTTAACGAGGACATTTTCTAAAATTAGATATATGTAGGTACTTAACTGTCAATAATCAAAAGCCCTTTGTACTAGAAATGGTACCTAAATATGAATAAAGAATAAATAAAAGAATCCAATCCACTAAAACTCACTATCATTTTTACGAAGCTTTTTGTTTCGGCTTAAAAGATTGATTTAGGTTTTTGCTAATGTAATTAGTTTGATACAGTTTTATTTTATCCCCGTTGATCTGGTGATCCTTTAAACTACGGGATTTTTAATTTCATTGGATTTGCATTTCAATTTATACACATAATTGAACGTTTTGTTTGTAACTAGATTTTAAAAGAATTTATTAATATAAATTACTAAAAGACATAAACAAGAACATAAAACTAACTACAATTAAATTAACTAAAACTAAAAATTAAAAATACCTATCAAAATTTGGTGCCCTCGGGAGGGTGCCCAACACGCAGGCAGCGTTCCCGCGCTGGATTGCGATGGCAATTCTCTGCGCGAGAAAGCTGCCCGCGCGGGGGTCGCCCGTTGCCTCCCTCAGCCGTTTCCCGAGCGCCTTATGGAGCATCTGTGCACCTCTGCCCCACGAACCAAGCGTCTCGACGCCAAATGCGACGAATTCGTATTGAGCGCCGAGACAGCTGTATTTAGCTACCTTTTGACGCTCCCGAGTGTCCGCCGCCGCGCCAGCACGCCTGCTGGTCGATGGGACGTAGGACGCCGCTACCGTGTCAGCGCAAGTGGCGTCCCATACCAACGCACGACCCATCTTCCAGGGAATCAATGACATCCCGTCAGGGCGCTTACCGTCGTTCCGCACTATTTGGGGCTCCAGGGCGGCGGGAACGCCGGCACTGACGAGCGCCCTTCTCAGGATGTCATTGAGGGCGGAATGGCGAGACAGGCGGCCGGCACCCGAAGAGCAGGCGAGCCCGTGGTGACCGAGGCTATCCACTTCAGATCCACATGAAGCGCAGTTGTGGTCGGCACAGACAGCAACACCTAGCCGGTGACCAGCGGCTATGCGTAGCGTCCCTGGGTCTATAAAGGTACCGGTGTTAGGCGAGGGGTACGCGTGTAGCCACTGACCCGACTCTGGCCTAGATGAAGCCAGAGGCCTCGCTCGATCCGTGCCTGTCGCGGTGTCCAGAAGTGAGTTTAGAATAGAGACTGAAGCTATGTTATCCCAGGCCCTTTGTATCTTCGGTCGAGACGGAAAATTTTGACTCGGTCCAGCTAGCCAAGCATTCGACGCCTCAACTAGGCACGCGATCTCGCAGTTTGTAGCCGGAGAGGCTTTGAGAATATTACCTGCGAGATCGGAGGTGCTATGAATTGAGGCCAAGAATGCTGGCAAAGCAACACTTGAAATTTTACGGGTACCCAAGCCACCATACCTTATCGGTAAGGTGGCTTGAGTCCATGCCTGCTCGCTAAATCGGATGTTCAAAATTGATCAATTTGGGATTTTAAAAGTAGGTCAAGAGGTCGGAGTAGATGGGGGTATTTCCAGATAGGACAACAGCGGAGCAGGTAGGTGAATTTTGGAATGAGTAAACAAAATTTTAGAATAAACAGTGCAGAATGACTGCTAATTTTGAGAAGGCAGTCCAGATTTTAAATGTTTATTTAAATCGATTGAAACTAATAGGTATTAGTAGCTACTTAGTGTAATAAACACATACACATAACACATACACATAACATATATACATGCACATAAGGGCATTTCATAATCCGGATAAGAATTGTTGATGGAGTCGCCATTGCCGGATACGGCAAGGAAGGAAGAGAGAGAGAGAGTGTAATAAATTTAAAAATTGTAAATATAATCAAATTGTCGCTCACGGGCGCATACTAACTATTTAGCATAGAATAGAATTAGAGCATGTATCTCAAGTGAAATGTAAATTTCTTTTGAGATGAATAAAATTCTTTAACCACAGTGTATACCAAAATAAACCCATCAAAATGTGTAGTACCTACATCTGCAGGCGATTTTTTTCACGTCAGGTCACGTAGAGTTCCGTAGTCATCATAGAGCTTTTTTTCCATCTGCCTATCTACCTTCCTCTGTCCATTCTCACTTAGCTCAGTTATATTATAAAATAAAATAAAAATAGTAAGGACCTGCGCCAAAGAAGACCCGGTTCTTAACACGGCTGGCCGGCTTTAAAATTAATTAGGGTTTGAGCCGAAAAAAATATCTCGGAAAATTTCCAGCATAATACTTTAATTTCATCTATAATAAAAATAACGATGGGCCTTCTTTATTGGTGCCTTACCAACAATCAGCATCAAATACTCTGAATAACGACCAAATAAACACGCATTTGTTATCATACATAGAAATAAAGTTGTGTTCCGATATATTCGGCAACTTTAACCGTCAATATTTATTTAATGCTGACTGTACCTCACCTCGTACCTCAGTTTTTGTACAGAGGAGTAACTGAGACCCACAGGCTGACCGCGGATGCGTAATGATAAGGTTCCATTGGAGCATTCCATGAAATTGTCTACCGTTTTCCCGTACTAACGCGAGTTTTCTGAAGATTTGTAGGCATAGTAGTTTCTTTTTCTATATTGAATGGTCTAAAATATGACCAGAAAAATAATCATCGGCTTTAAGCGCCGAAAAAAAGTTCTAATAGGTATACGAAATAAAATACGTTTGTACGGGACAGCCCGTAGAATGCTCCCATTTTGATTCAGAGTACGGAACTCTAAAAACTAAAATATCTTCTAAGAAGAGATTATCGGCAGATCGTGCAGGCAACGATAAAAATAATGGCCGGCAGTGCTCATATATTCCCTTTTCATACCACATAATAAACATCTGACGGTCGTCATCTCCAATAAGAACTGGACCCACTTATTTGGCATTTAGGTACACTTGATCGGATTAGAAAATAAAAGAGATACTTTCGGGTAGTGTTCACAAATTAACATCTCAGAAGAAACTTGGTTCATTACGAATATTACAGGTATTCACGAAACTCTTTAAGACAGGTATGAAACTCCTGACTGGACTATGGTTCATAAGTAAATCAGGATTATATACCTAAAACCTGCTTCATGTAACAGTCTCATCTAAAACTAAAATTGTATGTATATTCTAGGCGAGAAATATTACGGCAATTTGTATTTGATAAAGGTGTAGCTTGAAGCACACCTTTATTAATCGTTACCTACTCTGCGAAGACATTTGTAACAATGCCGAAATATCGAGAATTCAATGAAATAAAAATATACATGGTAAATACCCTCTTTTCAGTACTTTGTAGTTATATAATCATTTCGTAGAAGCTATTTCTTAAGAAAAACATCAAAGTAGATACCTACTATTTTACCACTGACGCCCACTAGACAGAACTTTCTATTTAACCTTTGTTAGTTAGACGTTAAACATATTTATTTACATTTTTCCATAAAGCCTAAAGTGGCTAAAGTTTAGTGAGACAGATCTGAGGCATCAGTTTAGGCAAGTATATCCCAAGCAAAGAGGTTTATATCCTGCTCTGTATTGGTTTAGAAAGTCTTCGTGCGGAAAATTACATCCGCTCTCGGTTAAAGAGATATTATTATTTGTAACAAGCATTTTTGGGAAACATTTTTGTGAAATATGCACCTATTTGAGATATATTTTTACTTTTCTAGTTATAGCAATTAAGCAATTGCAAATACAAAGTTAGTCGCTGAAAAAGAGCAAAAACCGCTAAATATCGCAATATATTTAAAGTACTTTATATAAAACTTAACTTACTTACATATTCGATAATAATGTGAATATTCTTGTGGAGTGCATCTTTAACGATAAAATATTATATCTTGTGTCTTTTTTTATCCCTGTCGATAACCTACAAACCTAAGATTCTGTGCATTCTGTGTAATTACTACTCAGATGTGAGGTACTTATTTCCTTACACTAAATAAATCGTGGCAATTACCTCCGTTACAAACGAAAATACCGAAACACTTTTCCCGTATGCCGCTACGCTTAACCTACGCTACAACTGTGTTCGCGGCCTACGTAAGTTTGTTAGTAATTAAGTACTTAGTATACCGAATAAACATCAAAACCTCCATAATCCCATTCATCATCATCATCATCATCATCATCATCATTGAGCCTATATACGTCCCACTGCTGGGCACAGGCCTCCTCTCACTCGCAAGAGGGCTTGGGCTATAGTCCCCACGCTGGCCCAATGCGGATTGGGGACTTCACATACACCTTTGAATTTCTTCGCGGATGTATGCAGGTATGTATGGTCGCGGATGTAATCCCATTCAGTAGCTTTTTATGTCAACTAAAGGAATAGGTTTCCTCCATTCCTGACAGCGACTACATTAATCCTGTAGTGTTCCTGGAGGTGTAAATATGTCATGATTACTCTCACGGCACGCCATCACTACACTACGTCTGCATCGCCACTGGACTTTAGTTACAAAGGTGACGTAGCAGGAGAGGCTCATAAAAAGGATCAAAGTAAGCTTTACTATTGCGGACAAATATAATATTTCCTTCACGCTCGTCTGACGATCCTCGGCGAGCAGGAGTACACGCACGGAAGGATTCCTTTCCTTAAGGTGCTTATCTGAATTTTTATCCTCGGAAATGTTACGCAAAGTGACACCGTACATAATTTTCTTGGGAAATTCTGCGTGCCCAAAATGTAAATTGTTCGAGGTTTCGGAATAATTGGCGTGCAAACTTTTAAATATAGCTACTTACGATAAATTATGTTAGAAAATAAAGGTACAAATTACTTTTATTTACTCAGTAAGTACCTACTGTAATCAGCAATTAAATAAATAAACAATTTAAAGTCACTAGGTTACCTACATACCCTCTACTAGGTACCTCTAAATTTAGGTTAAGTTTATTTTTTATAAAATAATTGAGGAAAAGTACACGATTGATGTAAGATGATCAAATCTTAATCCCATAGGGGTCGTTTAGTCTCGGTCTGTTTTATTTTTATATTTCTCGCATGCCGAACCCAGAATTCCGAAGAAAGCGTATTTGAAAAGTACGTGTCAAGTGTCTCTCGTAAGGCAAACTTGGGTAAAACAAATACGAACGTTAGTAGCCTGAACATTCCACTATGACAAACCTTAGCTACATTTATTCCCTGCGCCCCCATCTAAGCTTGGACGTGTACCACAGACTACGTGACTCCATAAAATATGACCGTGACATACGATGCACGTAATATTTAATACATATTTATTTGGCATCCTTTCCGATACGTGTGGTATTTCCATTAGCAGCTTCAGCGGACTAGCGTTCACTCGGTAATTGGATTTCGTTTCTATGTGCATATACTGCATATGATATATTATAAGGCGTAGTGATGAAATTTGATTAAGTACATGCAATAAGCATGACACAGCAACAGTGTCTACAAGATACGTCAAATCCTTAAGTGGAAGAAAAATCAGTCTAATTAAGTACTTACCTTTTCAGTGCATAAGTCTGAAACCCTAGTGTTAATTCCATTCGATAGCGCGACGGGCGTACGCGTTTGCGTCTCATTTTGTATGGGATTTTGAACAGAGCGCCAAGCGGGACCTTTTGGAAACTCAAAACCCATACAAAATAAGACTTAACGCAAACGCATACGTCACGTCCTCACGTCACGCTTTCGAATGAAATTTACACTAGGGATGACTAGGGGTACTGTTGACATATTAACAACAATAAGGTTCGCGTAAATGACACGAATATTTTAAAAGAACGTCACCTCTTAACGCTACAATATCTGGTTAATAATAATGACTTTTAAATAATAGTAGGTATTACCATTTTAGTAAGACCCGTCGAGTCAAGAAACGATCACATTTAAATATCTAATAACAGGCAGCGGATTCAACTAGATCCTATCAGATATGCTTTTAACGCTGCAGAAGCCAGGACAAAGAACATTTCGTTCCGGATCGGAAATGCAGTTCATAATGCACTCCTTTTAGAAGCAGAACTTAAGTGTCCGACGTCACCTTGCAAAGAAGAGCCGCCTGGGATCGGAACGTGTTTTCTTTGCATACGTACTGAGACAGGGGAACGCTACGAGAAAACATCAATAAGTAGTGAATGTATATGGAAAAATAGACCACATTTAGATTCCAATAAATATGATATCGTTTTGATAATTTGATATTGATTGGATTGGTCGCTTCGTCTTGATTGGGTATAAGTAGTCGTATAATAATAATTCTTCTTCGTTTTGATTGGGTATTAGAAGTATTGATCAGTAAGTAAAAAAAAGGTATAAAAATAGTAGATTGTTAACCAAGGGATAAATGGCACACATTTCCGACGAGATTGTTTATTTTCGACGCCAATACTTCAAGTCAGATTTCACCCGAGTTAAACACTCTACTTTTTTGCATCTCGAATACGAGGAAAGTAAAGTTTTTGTGTGTTATACAACACAAGTACATATAAACTTTTATAGTAGGTATTTCTTTAAAGGATACTTCATATAAACGGTTAGGTAATAAAAAAAGTCAAATATGGAATCAGGAATTAAATATGAATACTTACAGGAATTAAATTATCCAGTACAAATCCATTTAAAATCGAAATTTCATTGAGTCTCGTTAAAAAAATTAAATCGTTTTAAGTTGAAAAGTTTTGAGATTTTACTAAAGATTTCGTACCGTAAAATGGGGTGAGTAGGGTTCGCGGGGAGAGCTGGGTTATGAATGGGGAGAGAAGGAATGAAAGGGGGGTTAGATGGGATTTTAAGGCTACTGCTACAAAAATAATGTATTCCAATTTAAAATGGAGCTATAGTAATAATCATAATAAAAAAAAATTGATCCAACAATCTTCCAAAATCACCTTTGTATGAAAACCCAACTCACCCCAAATACGAGGGACTACAGGGTGAGGTGGGATTTCCTGTTTATCGTCAAAGTTATGAAATGGAACTACCCAAAGTAAAATAAAAACTAAAATACAAACGTCCGGAACACTTATTATATACACCATTCAGTTTTCATATGTAAAAATACGATGTTTTCGAGGTTTGAATGTCAGTTTTGCACCTACTCACCCCGTTTTACGGTACCTACTAAGTACGAGGGTTGCCTTTTATATTTCGGGATTTGAAATTATTAACAACATTATACTAACAGAAATAGCTTTATTGTTTTAAAAATATTCTCCTTTGAGGTCTACGCATTTTTTCTTTTGGGTAAACCAATTTTTATAACAGTTCAACCACTCCGATGGGGACACCTCTAAAACGTGCGTTTTGAACGCATCGACCGCTGCTTCAGGGGTCAAAAAACGCTGACCGCGCAGTTTGTCCTTAACCCGTGGAGCGCCCTAAACAGACACATGTGCTGGTAACTAGTATAGGAGTTCCATACTACGGTAATTCTGGGGCGCTCCAGGGGTTAATGTGCGGGAACAAAAAGAAATCATTGGGGGCCAAATCAGGACTATACGGCGGGTGACCCATTAAATCGATATTTTGAGCTTTTAAAAAGGCGGATGTTTGTGCCGACTGGTGGGGGCTCGCATTATCGTGGTGCAGTATAATCCGTCTGCGTTGATTGGCTTCCCTGACCTTTTCAATCACCTCTGGCAAACAAATGGTTATACATACATATACTATTCAGAATTAACTGTTCTACATTTTTCTAATGGAACGGTTGCAAAATGCCCAGTTTTTCCAAAGAAACAGGCAACCACTTGTTTTGCAGTACTTCGTGCACGAACCACTTTTGTTGGATTTGGTTCACCTTGAAAGACCCACACCGTCGACTGCCGTTTATTTTCCGGTTCATACGAGTAGATCCACGATTCGTCACCTGTGACAATATCATACACATGTTTTGAAGCCCCGCCGCTGTATTTTTTTAGCATCTCTTTGCACCAATCCACGCGAGTCTGTTTTTGAGCACCGGTCAAATTATGTGGTATCCATCGCGAAGAAACTTTCTTAACTGCTAAATGTTCATGCAATATTGTTTGTATGCTGGTCCCACTAATGCCCAAGGACGCCTCAATCTCTCGATAAGTCACGTGACGGTCTTGCAATATTAATTCACGCACAGAGTCAATTGATTTCCGGAACAACCACTGATTTTGGACGACCTTTGCGAAACTCGTCCACAAGCGAACTACGGCCACGAACAAACTCTGCAAACCAATGTTGACTGAGGCCGCGACAAAAATTGTAAAAAATAATCGCTCGAAAATGTTCGCGAGCCAATTCCATGGTAGCCGTTGCAATATTTTTTCAAATGACAATTAAAAACAAAACACGGTCGAGTATAACTTTTTTTTCTACATATTGCCGCCAAAATGTTTAAACTACAAGTTTATATCCTCAGTTGGCAGATGGTAGCACTATTTTATTCAAATCCCGAAATATAAAAGGCAGCCTATGTATGCCACTTTCAACAACTCACCTGATTGATATTTTGCAGTGAACTCTAGGATACAAAAAAACTCAACATACCTTAAGCACTACCACCAGTTTTAACATTGACATATTCACTCACGTTTAAGTAACTTACTTTCTATGCATCTCGCTCGTACTCGCATATTAGTGCAAGCGAGATGTATAGAAAGTAATTTACGTAGACGCGAGTTAATCTGTCAATGTCAAAACTGGTGGTAGCCGTACTTGTAGACCACTGCATAAATCTCTCAAACAACTCAATATGAAAAGTGTGTAACTTGTGTAACTTATCGTCCCCAATGTCTCTGCTATAGTAATTACTAATATTATTTTATCCCCAGTCACAGCTGTCTAGTGTCGCCTGGCCTCACGTGAAATGAGGTTAAGGGGAGGTATTACATGGACGAGATAAGCGAGAACACTCTGTAAATGGAAAACTCCCGGGTCAGTAAGCCGGTGAGTTTTTTCGCGTTTCCTGACGTGATAAATGGCCGAGAACGTCTACGGACGCCTAGACTCAGCTGGAACGAATGCCAATGACGCGAGAAATTGCTGTTATTTTTCTTAACTCTTTAGAATTTTGCTTAGGTGCCTACTAAAAGTTATTTCAAACTTGTTGAATGTTGGTCAAGTCCAAGTAACTTGTGTAGGTACGGTTACAGTCTACCGTGGGAACATCTCGACACTACCTAACTAAGTATAAGATGAATAAAGTCTAAGGAAAAAACATGCCTCGGAAATCAAGAAAAAAGTCATTCTCGGATAGATGGCGCACACACCTTTGGCCTATGCTCAGCTAGATGGCGTGACAACACCGTTTCATATTTAACAAGTTTAACACATAGATATCAGTGAATGAACATGGGTCAAAATGATATAAAAATAATAAAATCATTTATCCATATAAATGCATTTTTTGATAATTAGGGTTCCGTACCCAAAAGGTAAAACGGGACCCTATTACTAAGACTTCGCTGTCCGTCCGTCCGTCCGTCCGTCCGTCCGTCCGTCCGTCCGTCCGTCCGTCTGTCTGTCACCAGGCTGTATCTCACGAACCGTGATAGCTAGACAGTTGAAATTTTCACAGATGATGTATTTCTGTTGCCGCTATAACAACAAATACTAAAAACTGAATAAAATAAAGATTTAAATGGGGCTCCCATACAACAAACGTAATTTTTGACCAAAGTTAAGCAACGTCGGGCGTGGTCAGTACTTGGATGGGTGTTACCGTTTCTTTTTGCATTTTTTTCCGTTTTTTTTTTCATTATGGTACGGAACCCTTCGTGCGCGAGTCCGACTCGCACTTGCCCGCTTTTTTTATACGTTTTCATTTCATTTTAAGTTTTAGTCGTGTGTCGATAGATGGCAGTAAATTTACTGTGACTACAAAATTTACTATGACAGGACCCCTTTATACTATCTATTCTCTTTGCTAATATCAACGGCAGAAGAGTCGATGTTAGTTACTTACCTACGATATGATTGTACAATTATTTATTTCGTGCTTAGTGTGTTGTAGGTATATGAATGCAATGAATAAATGATAATGATTTATAATCTAAGCACAAAATATCATGATAGGTATGTGTAACATGATCCTTGAAAGAGTGTAGTATGTTCCTATATTTTTTAATAGTAAGCAAGTAGGTAATAGTAATAGTTTATAGTAACAACAGAGGATAAAAACGTACTATGCTGGCTGTGAGGGGGGTAAATGTAAAAACTGTAAATTTTGTATAAATGAAGGGTCGGCAACGCTCTTTACACGAGTCCATAAGGAGCAGTAGAAAAAATAAATATTTATACCAGATTTAGATAAAAGCTTCGAAGAATATACCTAAGTACAGTCACCTGCAATAATATGTTACTCATCGAAGGCCGCAAAAATATGTGACACGCTCTTATGGCTCTACAAATAAGATCGTGTCAGATATTTTTGCGGCCTTCGTTGTGTAACATATTATTGCAGGTGACTGTACACAATATTATTTTTATTATTTACGTTCTACTAGAACATCACCTCACCGCATTAGTACCTCACCTACTTACTATCTGAGTTAAAAGTTAGGGTAGGTACGTTTCAAAGACAGCTAAATAAAACAAGTCAAGTGAATTAAATTTTGCTGGGTCGCACCAGCGTAAGTTTATAACACTAGCTCCCTCTTTTTGAACTTTCAAGAACTTTGAATACGGTACGGTCGACTATCAATCGCCAACAGCCGCTGCATTGTGTGGTGCTGCATACTGTAGTTACTAGATGGCGCTGTACACAGAATTTGACGTCATAGTTTCTTAAACTAAAAATAGATGGCGCTAGTTAACGTAGTAACTTTATAGATGTAGAGTATCTTTATTTTAGTGATTCGTAATAAGACTAATAAGTTTAAGATTGTCCCATAATATTTATTTATAAAAACTTGCCATATCCTTGTTTAATTTTAGATATATTTAGGGTTCTTAGTTTTAATTTAGTTTTATTCATAGATATATTTAGTTCATAAGCATAAAAATAAGCAAATAGGTACCTAATGTATAATATAACTCTTACCCCACCTTACCTTATGTAGGTATTTTTTGCTAATAGGTACGGGTATAAATCAGTAGCTTATTGTACTGAAACCGTAGGGTTTATCATGCTCTTCACGTCTCCTGAATTGTCCTGTATTGTTTCGTTAGTAAGTACTAGGTAGTTAGGTTAGATCAGAAGATTAGTAATAGGTCAAATACTAATCAACATGCGCCTTTGTGCCGTACTAAAAATAACCCCTAAACTTAAAGCTTTACCTTGAACAGCAGTCATGCATGTTAACCGCTCGTTTCAGCCCAAATTAATGTATACAGGCTGACCTTGACCGAACCAATGACAAAAAGTAGATATGCCCTACTCATTGTATGTAGATACAAACCTCTTACTCATGTTATTGCAAACACAACCTAGCTCACTGCAACATAAAGTTTACATTGCGGAATGCGGACTCACCGAAAACTGATAATATATTATATATATAATATATATAACATGAAATTACTAATGTCAAGGTTCACTATAATTATAAGGAAAGTAGTAAAAAACAAAATTCGAACAAAAACTGATTAATGATCTATAATTCAATCAGGGGTTATAACCTAAGCATAAACTTCTGTATTGTCAATGTATCGAAGGATATTACGTAGGTACTTCAATCGTAAGCTGCCCAATTAAAACTTTATTACATATTAATTAATTTCAGGCCAATTTTTGTACTTAAAAATTGATTGGACAATTCATTGTAAAAATATAAATATGCTAATATTTTACTATAAGACATCGTAAAGTCTAAGTTAGGCAAACCAATTTAAGCTTTTAGAAGTTGGAGTTAAATAATACAATTTTCGAGATATCTAAGTATGTAAGTATTATAGTTTGTTATATCGTTATTTTGAATAACGTAATAAATGGCATACTACCGTTATACCTAATTAACGGTATACATAATGTTATAATTGGTATAATGGTCATAAGGTATATTTACACTTGGTCTAATATACATTGCCATAATTATTACATACTCTAAAGCATATTATTTATTATAACAAGTGACATCACATAATTATTTGTGTGGCATAATAGTTGCATGACATAAATGGGTTAGGTTAGGTTAGGTTAGAACTGCGACTCCGCACAAACGAAAAACTACCTAGCATAAGGAGGGTTAGGTTAGGTTAGAACTTTGACCCTCCGTAGAATAAAATACCTATTAAAAAAGTGGTTTAGGTTAGCTTTGAACTGCGGGCCCCGCAGCATCGAAAACCGTGAAAAAAATGGTTAGGTTAGGTTAGAACTGCGACCTCCCTAGAATAAAATAGCTAGTAAAATAAGTAGGCCTGCGTAATACTTATAAAAAATATGTAAAACTATACGTTATTATCTTATTATTGAATGAAATATGACAATAAATGTTATACAATATATGTATTTATACTTGATAAAATTGTATGAAGTATTACGTTATACAAAAATATAATATAACAAATGTCATTATAAAATATGTCTATATACTATTTATAAATTATATTACAATAGGCATTATAGCAATGACAGTTTAGATGAAATCACAATATAAAAAAAAGGAAAAGTATAATATAAATTACATTATAACATAAAATAATAAATAAAATGGCGTTATAACAAATGCATGATATTTCTTTTATAATTATATTAAGCATTACACACCCCTACCTAGGTAATATCTAGCTCCTAGGATCCAATCCCCTTATGAATCGACGTTTTTATAAGCATACAATATATCTGAATTCTCACTATAAAATAAAACACAAGAAAAATGGTTATAACATCTTACGCCCCAAGGCAAAGCCGCTTAAGTTCTCTCGCCAAAGCTCAATAGTACCAAATAGTACCTACAAATACCAAGGTAAAGACGAAAAATAAGTCGACCAAGAAAAGCCAAACACCGAAACGACTTACGATTCTTCTCAAGTAATAATTTCGTTTCAACATCGATTTGAAGATTAAATCTTGTCGCGGCGGTGGAAATATAATTTCCCGTCTATAAATCGGCCTTCAGCATATCCACTTAAAATTCAAATTGGGTTTATTTGATTACGTGGAAATGCCTATATTAATTTACACGTTTTATTAACTAAACGATGAATATTTTGAACGAAATAGCTGACAATAGACATGACAAATTTGTAACTTGATTTGCCATAAGTAGTACAGTTAGCATTAATAGTAGCTTATGAAACAAGCCGCCAAAAGTATCTGCCACCATCGAATATTTATCCAAGTAGAGATAGGTACATAATAACGCAAAATTTTCATAAAACTACTTTGCCACTCCTGTTGATAAAATGCAACTTTCTCGTTAGTTTTTGAAGAATAAGGAGTGCCTTTACGAGCTGGTGTGGTGAAAATTTATTTGACTAGTAGTTCGCCCCGAACTGAGAACTCGCGGTTCGCCAACAAGATCAGTTGAATGCAGCGCTACTTAGTCTTAGAGATGGGCATTTCGTAATCATTTTGGATTCCAAAAAGGTCATCATTTTCGAAATCGGGGCCCCCTAAAACCTATAAAACGACATCCAGGACGACTTTTATGACATAGTGCATAGCCGCCATCATGGATTCCAAAATTTTCATCATTTAAAAAAAAGTCTTCATATAAAAAATAGTATTTCATACAATCGCGATACAATAGAGAGCTCTTCAGTCGAGCACCGTGTTCAGGCAACGAAGCTTGCTGAGTTACCCAAGTAGGCACGAGACTGAAAAGCTTGACTACATCACTATTGTATACAATACTTTTTCTACAAGTCAACAAAAATAATACTTTAAAGTCTTTAAACTAGTAGAATCACACAAACAAACCAAACCAAAAATATACAGCTACAGATAAGAGTACCTATATAGCCGTGATACCTTCATACTGGTACGCGCCCAGGCCGCCGCGCCCCGCGCCCCACGGCGGGTTGGTCAACGACACCTTCTCGTAACCCATGAGGCCCTGGTACTTGCTCCTTGCTAAATTCAATTTTTAAACGGTTTTTGTCTTGAATTTAGCCACCGTAGCCTATGGAGACTAACAAGTAACGCTAAGCGGTTTTCGTAGTCTGTGGATGTTTATATATTAAGGGTGTCACATGCGCGTTTCTGACTTATGAAGCAATTGTTCCTACAATACAACCTAAAATAATAAATGTGTAAATCGAGCACTTTCATTTGATACCAAACTCGACCATACTTTCTTGCAATTAAAATGACCAGAATAGCAAGACCCCTCACAAATAGCTTTTTAGCATTTTCAGCTCTTCTAGCTCAATAACCTCTTGTTCGAGCCAGCTCAAAATTTAATGACTAAAATATAAAGCCTTCAACTATACGTTCACCAAATTTCATTTAAATTAGAATATTTTTACTTAAGTTATCGAGTATCAAACTATTCTCTGATAGTTCAGCTTAAAAACATCGAAATGCCGGGACGTGCCCCTAGCCAGCCGTGTGTTCAAAGTCGAATGTAAGAACTTCACTTCGCTTCGCTCGCTCGTTCGACTATCAAACACTAGAGTAGAAATAGCCAAATCTCAGGGCCATGTAAAAAATAAGTCCTTGCCTTCTATAAGCATAAGAGACACGACTCTTAGTTCCTGCAACATAAATAGTTTCACTATAACCTTTATCTCATTAGTTTCAAAGCCAATCAGCCCGATTCTAACTATAAAATATGTCAAATAATACATCTAGATACGATATGGATTAGATATGTCAGTGTCAAAAGTGACGTTTCTTCAAACAAAAACGACACTTTTGACACTGACATATCTAATCCATATCGTATCTATACGAAATATTTGAAGTAACTTAAAGTTCGAATCGGGCCGAATGTTGCCTACAATGTCACGGGCCAAAATATATAATTATGCCATTGTGGCTCACGCACTTCGCCGCGCCCGCCGCGCTACCTTCAACATCCTATAGGCAGACATTATAAATTCATTAGAGGGCAGTATCCATCGTGTGACGGCGCTTTTATGATAATTGCCGTTACCCTTTTACTGGAGCTGAAGTATGCCACTCATTTGTAGACAAAAGTTCCCGTGAATCCATTAAGTAGCTTTATGTTGACGTTGACGTCGTAAAGTTTCTACTGTGTGGTTTGCATGAGATATGGCTATTAAATTTTACTGAGTATTTGCATGAGTTTGGGAATCCTCTCACAAAGACTTCTTGCTTGTTTAAATCGAGCAAAAACGTCAAGCCATCTTATCTAAATAAAGTACATATGTAGCGGCACGGCAGGTCGATTCTAACCTCTTATTAAAGGATGGCTGGGCCGTGTCCGTGACGGAGCTTCCGGGGCTTACTTTTCTATGACATGACAGGTATTCACGTGATGCTTTTCATAGAAAACGATGCGCCGGAAGCTCCCGGCCCGGACACGGCCCGGTCTAACATGAGTCATCCTTAAAGCTCTATCGTATAAGACGGTTGGTATGAAGTTAATATGATCAGCTACGGACTGGTTAGCTGCATGACGCTAATTTGTATTAGTCCAAAAACCCAGCTACCTTCTACCTACTAAAAAAATTACCGCTTAACTTTTTACCAATCTATAACTATAGACCTATACCTATAGATTAGTAGGTATTGACTGAAAATTGTCTATTGGTAAGCAGATTCAACTATAATGGTAGAATAAAGTACATACCTGCAATATTTATTTCTGGTACCTACATTAGGAATTTAGTGCGTCAAGTCTCTAGTGTCTCTTCTCTTCATAGTTCCCCAGCACAATGGGGAGGATGGACGCAGTCACGTCCTCATTAACTGCTGCGTCGGGTTACACGCCGGCCAACTTCACTTACGAACACTTTGAAAGACAAGTATTGTATTACTGAACAAACGTTTTAAAAGCATCAACACTGTCTGGTCGAATTTAAAGCCTTTAGTGAACAGCGAAAATATTTGCCAACAATACCTTACCTACCTATGTAAAATAAAAACGTATATAATAATAAGTACCTACAATGTTAACGAAAGATTTATAATTCCAGTTCTAAGGCAAAAGATTTGAGAAATGTGTTAATTAGGAAATGTTTTTTCATACTAGAATCATCGCAGAAATAAATGTATATGTCGCAGTCGGATCGTATAATTCGCCGTATTACATTACGGCTAGCCGTTTTCAAAAACAGGGGCGTTTTGAAATGTGGCGGTTTAACGATTAGCCGGATTGAATGCGGCTGAATGAGAATCCGCCGGAATGTATTCGGCGCTATACGTTCTTCAACACGGCTAGCCGTAATGTAATACAGCGAGTCATTAGCCGCCGCTTTGACAGTTTTTAGTTCCCATTTTTAACACCCGTGGCGCTGCCTGACAAACGCTGGGGTGTCCATCAAATCTGGAGTTTGTAGGACTGTTTCTTTTCAAAAAACGTTTCCTTCGCAACTTAACTAGACGGAGCCCCGCTTCGCGGGGCTCCTATTTCTGAGCGGTTTGCCCTTCGGGCATCTGAAGCTGCCTAAAGAACCAAACCTACCTACCTATTGATTTAGTGAGACGTCCGTGAAAACATTACACTTTGGGGAAAAAAGCGTAGGTAGGTAAGTAGGTTAGGTTCGTTAGGTAGCTTCAGATGCCCGAAGGGCAAACCGCCCAGAAATAGGAGCCCCGAAGCGGGGCTCCGTCTATTTAAGTTGTGAAGGAAATGTTTTGGAAAAGAAACATGTAGTGCGGTGGGACCATGGTAAAAATAAATTAAATTGCAAACATTGTCAAACTCCGGTTATGTAGGCGACCGAAAGAACTGGTCACTCTACAATCTAAAATAGTAGTACGATGCGGCTAAACGTAGGCCGCCTCATTGAAGAACGTATCGCAATGACAATCCGGCTAATCGTCGAACCGCCGCATTTCAAAACGCCCCTGTTTTTGAAAACGGCTAGCCGTAATGTAATACGGCGGATTATACGATCTGACTACGACATATACATGTATACCTACTTATTATTAGTTTAATATGTAGTAGTATATCTTTGTTCCAATAGGTATACATACTTCTAAAAACCAAATCTTATAAATTGAAAGAAAGCTCAGTTTATATCGAGGCTACTTCTAAACTCACTGAAATTCAACTAATGAATAATGAAAACTTAGTCAGTTTATCACTAAGGCTTTCAAATAAGTTCGTAATCTCGTTTCAACGCGACGCTGAATCTGTCAACGTTTCACGAAGTTGGGATACTTTTAATCGAAACCCCTGCTGGGGGCAATGAAGCCTCCATCAGATAGAGGCGTGCTTTATCTATGACATCGAGCTCATCGGAGGTATTTTAGGTCAGATCATTATTTCTTCTACCTTTGTATAAAATGAAATTGGAACTTCTTTATTGTTTTTTTTTGAGGTAATCTAGATTCGTGTGGTGTAAAAATAACAAAACTTTCGGTAAAGAAGTGGGGTCTGTTTTCACAATATGCGTCGGATGGTATAGTCGCGGACGGGGACGCGGTCCCATCCCTTTAAGTCTACATCGCGAACGGTCTAGAACGCAAAATGACCACTTTTTTATATCACTAGGGTAGGTTAGGTTCCTTAGTTATCTTCAAATGGCTGAAGGCCAAACAGCACAGAATAGGAGCCCCGCGACTGCGGGGCTCCGTCGACATCGCTAACGTAAAGATAAAACGAGTAGGCATTTTGCCTTCTGGACCGTTCGCGATGTAGACTAAAAGTAAACCTAAAAAGAAATACCTAAAAATCTATATCTAGAGAGGGCCCCTGGGGCATAGTGCCAATAATGCTGGCAGCATTTCCTCGCTGGATCGCAACGCTTATGCGTTGAGCGAGGAAGCTGCCAGCTCTTTTGTCCCCATGTTAGATATGAAATACCTACCTACAGTACCTACCTACTTAGTTTAGACTACGAAGCTGTACGGATATTATTATGGTCGAATTTTTCTACGTGATAGCGTGATAATGAAACAGACAGCTCGCGTAGTGTTAAAAAGTGACATTTATTTTATCACGTGGATAAATCCATCCATAATACGCCTACTGATCATAATAATTTTATAATCAAACAGATAGGTACGATATAATAATTGTAATTTGGCAATATCACCGTACTATTTTCAAATGAAACCCACGTGAGCTAGAGGTACCTATAGCCGTTTCAAAATGTTTTATTTCATTTCACAGAAGTATTTGCATTCAACATACTATACATTATATCTATACAGTAAGTACATGAAACCCCTTGGGGTGTGTTCTCCTGTTTCAGGCTCCATCCGACGGGGTTATTCGCGGATGATCTAGAACGCAAAATGACTAGTGTAATATTTTGCCTATATCACATATCTTAAATATAAATAATAAACATATCTTTTATAACGCTACTATACCTAAGTACTATTCCGCAAACAATAATGTCATTTGTTTATTTTTAAGTCTATTCAATTTGTATACCTATAGTTATTTATGATTTCACACATCATGTTGTCACGGAACGACACGCAAGCATACTGAATGATGTCATTAAAAACTTTCGGTGAATTACTTCATGTCATAGTTATTATTTCGTGCTGTAAAAACATTTAGAGTCTGTGCGGAAAGAGAAGAGTCGTGGAATGTATTGGGCCCCATACAATCCACGACTCTTCTCTTTCCGCACAGACTCTACAGTCCAAGTGACATATTGTTTTAAATAAATACCTAATAGAATCAGGCGTTAGGTCAGGTACTTTGCAAAATCCATATTAATGAAAAAAATCTTTGCTAATCCGCGAAATATAAACGTGCTAGTCAATCAGTGCTAACCCGTTATGCTTACTTTCGTATTTCTACATGCAATTAATTTTAACGGTGGGAGGGTCCACCGTTAAAATAAATACGCAAATAAATATAACAAACCACCACCAAAAGTACTTACAAAACTCGACGTGTTTCGCCTCTCTACAAGGTATCATCAATAGATGCTGGAGATGTTGTCTGGTGTCCGGCAATAGACGATAGATAAATACAACTACATACCTATTATTACAACTAATAATTGACGAATATGTATTGACTTATCATACCAATCTACCCAACACTATTTTAAATAGGAAAGCAAAATCGGAACGAGATATCTTTTTAATTTTGAACTTAATACGTTTGGAGTAGTGGGGAATGTACAACAGCAGTAAGTATATAATTTTTTTTTGGATGAACATTATCTTATTTTAAGTCCTACCTAATCCACTTGAAGGTACGTACATTTGAAATGTTTTGAGGTTTTTTAAATATGAAAAAGCTCTCTAAAAATTCTTCAGGGTTTATTTGAATCAGTAAAAGTGTTTGTCTGCTAATTTCTAAAGGACGTGGGATGAAAGCTCTCGGAATGCAGCCCTTTGCAAGAAAGCAAAAACACTCACACCAAAGAATTTTGATGGGGTCGTTTCCAATCCATTGTCTGATTTAAATGTAAGTATTTGACAAAATACATAAGGTTCGTGTTTTTGTATAAGTATTTTATAAATCAATTTACTCGCAAATTATTATTACACTCAAGAGGTGATGGTCGCCGTGCTCCATGGAATGAGAGATTTTATCAAATATAACTCAACCATCTGAATATTGGGGAAGCCGGTAGGCATCGAGTTCTGCGGACGTTCCGCCATTGGTATGTACAGTCAGCTGCAGAGAAAAATGACCCCCCTTTTTTCTTACGCAATGACGACGTTAGTGAAATTTTGGCACACTTCCGTTTAGCACACCTGGGTTAACTTAAAAAGATACTTTTTATCCAGAAAGCCGTCTCCTCGAGAGATTAAGCGACAAAAACCTCTCATTTGAGACGTTCATTGCTCCGCACAGTCAGCTGTCTCCGAGGCCTGCCTTGGCCATCCTGTAGTTATTGAAGCCCTTATGTTTCGATCATAAGCTATTAAGCTAATATATCCGAGATCTAACTAATTGTGCATTATCTAAGCTACTCTTAAAAACTGGTTCTTCTAAAGCTGAGGTGGTTAAGATATAATTCGAATCGCTTACCGTAAGCAGGCAAGTCAAACACTCTTGTAATCCAGTATACTCGTAAGAGCGCTTGATACATACATTTAAGTACATTTGTGTCACAGTTTTATTGGTTCACCTCGTAGACTCAATTTTCAGTATGCTATCGTTATATTGATAACTCACAAGGAATGTTGTACTCTTCTCTTTAAGGTCCAGTAATAGCATGACCGCCAATTGTGCATAGATATTGCATAACGAAAGGCCAAATTCCACTGGATTAATGTATAGGTATAGCTACATCTTGTATGTAGGCAGTCGAATAGTCGTCAATGCGGTTAGGCATACATACCACGCTCGTACGCATTCTGAATCACTGCACCCTGCTCCCTCTAGCTGTAGGATCGGAAAGAGAAGGAACTATTTTATGGCGTATCAGCTAAGTGGAGTTGTATGAAATATGTGCATTCTACCCGAAGGGTCGTCTCAGCAGACTAAAATAAAGTCGTCTGCGAAGTATTGATGCAGTTATGATATTTGACAATTCAGTTTAAATAAGTTAGCCTACGACTACGAGTCAAAGGATTCCCTCAAAAATTTTACAAATGCTAACTGTTACCTGAAATCTTGACTAGTCCGTCGAGGGTCTCTCATTGGGGTCATTCTCAAGTTGAGTTTATCCATCGGTGCCTTTGTAGCTGCCTATAGAACCAAACGTTTCCATCTAAAACCTTTCAGGTCAGCCAACCTGTAACATTCTGGGAGTATACTCGGCTTTATTGGGATTAGTCCTGTTTTCTTTCTCCATAGAGCAACTGGTTACTATCAAAAAGATATTTCACACCGAGAATCTTCAATCGGTTGTGGGTTAGTAACCCGGCTTACTGTTTAAAAGAAGCGCACACTTTAGCACTCGGCCACCATTGCTATTAACTAAACTCAGTGTTGACTAGACGTACTTATACCCTAGGGTCATTATGTACGTATACAAGACCCTAGTTATTAGCTACAAGGGGTAGTGCTTCACGTGTGCAAGCTGGCGCAAGTAACGGCTCCCAAATGCCGTATTGCGTGCAGCGAGGCGTGTCACCGAGGCACCAAATGAACACAATTATGGAGCAGGATAATCCTACTCTGTTATTTGACACTGTTTAAAGTTAAATAAAGCATACGGTAATTTAACACGGGAATACCTATGGCTTATACGTCAATATAACTAACCTAGTCAAAGTGGAGTTTTTCTAGGTTAGTCTTCTCACAATAAGGAATATCTTTACTTATTTATTTTTTTAGCCGGCCTATCGCATGCGACTGATTTTAAGGTTAACTATTATAATTTCTTAAGTAGGTAAGCTCAGACAAGCTTTACAAGCTCTAAACTAGTAGCGCCTCAAAATCATTCTCCCATAGAAAACCAGAGTAACCAGACCTACTGCTGACTTTCAGGCAGTTTACGGCACTCCGCAAATATATTATAGAAACAACTTGTGTTGTGTGGATTTAATATAAACTAATTTATTTGTTTCAAGATTTAATTGCCTCGTTCTAACTTCGTCACTTGTGCGACTTAAACCATTATCAACTCCTGAATAGTTAGCAAAATATTTGACCCACAAGATCCAAGGGATTTGGAAATTTCGACGCCTCTATTACAACGCTAATAAGAACGCTTGCTTCGTATCAGTCAAGCCACAATAATGTGGTTCAAAGTTATTTGCAACTTGATGCCAACAGATCGAGACGAGATGGATATTTGGTTCAATTAATACAAAATTAGTAAGTATACCTCTGCAGGTAGGTAGGTACCCGTTATAGAATAGCTTTTCTCATTGATTATACTTAATGACTTTGATTCTAACATTTACATATTTTTCAAGAACGATCTGCTCTGTATATTCTTTCTTGACAGTGTTTTTTGGTAGAATCCTTTCCTAATTAAGCTATAATGTTGAAACTAGAGCTCCCGATACACGTGTTACACGCTGACACGGGTACCCGTGTTCTTAAGCCCGCCGGGCTTAAGAACCCGAACTACACGAACCCGCCCGGATTCGGAAACGTTTACACGGGTACCCGTGTACACGGGTACACGGATACACGAAATAACGGATCTTATTTACCCGCCGGTTCGACCCTTCACCCTCGTGTAGCGGAGATTCGTGCTATGAAGACATACGATTGAATATGTGGAAGGTTAGGAAGATTCGATTACCTACTTTGCAGTTTTACTGGATTGATTTGTAATGTCAATAATAGGTAGGTAAGTACAATTTGTTTCAATAATCATAAGATTAAAATTAACAATATCTCAGTAACCGTTGACTTCATTGTTGGTATTTCAATTTCTTCATTGATGTAGTTTTTTGATAATTAAAGTAAACCTAAATACCACCACCACCATGTTACCATTTGTTGGGACGTCAGTCTTTCCATGACCACAGCTGGTGCAACTCAGCTGGTGTAACTCAGCTGAAACGTCGGAATTAAAGGTAAAAACAATGAAATTATATCGCGCTAGACCCGTTTGTGTAATTAAATATGTGTACAAAACGCGAGAGTTTAAAGTGTTATATAAACCTAAATGATTATTTAATACAAAAGTAGATAGTTATGCTTACTGAAACCAGAGTTGGGCATTATTCGAATCATTTTTAATCTAAATAATTATGGTGAGATTAATATTCGCGAATAAACCATTCGTTTAGAATTTCGAATAAGAAATGAATTATTTGAATAAATTACACGAAGGATTTTTGTAATACACACTCAGATGGCAAATCTGAATAGGTAATAGGTATGCAACTGCAGCGTATTTTAGAGCCAAGGAAAATTTTGGGAAAGGCCCCAACTGACCGTCGCCATCCATGGTGGGGACAAATGGGAATTGTTTATATGCAGCGCCTAGGGGCTGTCCATAAATTACGTCATCGATTTTTGTCGATTTTTGACCCCCCCCCCCCTATAATCATCCAAAAATCATGCTTCAAATGACCCCATTTCCTCCTACTTCATGCTACCGTCATCCTATGTCCAGACCCCCCCCCCTAATTTGAAATGACGTAATTTGTGAATAGCCCCCTATTCCCATTTGTTCCCGGCCGGGACAAGTGAGAATGCATCCGATATTTGTGTAAAATATTATTATGTAGGGTCTACCCATATGTTCCCCGCGGAGATAAATGGGAATTCACCCATTATTGGTAATTATTAGTAATATGGGAATACACCAATAATGGGTGCATTATTGGTGTATTCCCATTTGTCTCCAATTCATGTGACCTACGCCATGCACGAGGCGGGGACAAATGGGAATGTTTATATGAATTTTGGTGTTCCCATTTGTCCCCGATATTGGCGTTACCATTTGTCCCCACCTCAAAAGATTTCTATGCAGCGTCTTTCCCCATAAGTTTCTCGCGGGAACAAATGGGAATACACTCTTTATTGGTGTATTCCTATTTGTTCCTGCCCGCCGCCATACGTGAGGCGGAGACAAATGGGTACGATTTATATGCAGCACCTATTCCATCAGTTCCCGACGTAGACAAATGGGAATACATCCGAAAATTGTGTTCCCAATTATCCCCACCCCAATAAGGTGGGGAAAAATGGAAAATATTTTTATGCAGGGTCTTCACATATGTTCCCCGCGGAGACAAATGGGAATTCGACCATTATTGGTAATGACGGGTGCATTATTTGTGTATTCCCATTTGTCCCCGATTCACGTGACCTACACCATACATGAGGCGGGCACAAATGTGCATGTTGTATATGAGTTTTGGTGTTCCCATTTGTCCCCGATATTGGTGTTCCCATTTGTCCCCGAGGCGGAGACAAATGGGTACGATTTATATGCAGCACCTATTCCATCAGTTCCCGACGTAGACTAATGGGAATACATCCGAAAATTGTGTTCCCAATTATCCCCACCCCAATAAGGTGGGGAAAAATGGAAAATATTTTTATGCAGTGTCTTCACATATGTTCCCCGCGGAGACAAATGGGAATTCACCCATTATTGGTAATGATGGGTGCATTATTGGTGTATTCCCATTTGTCCCCGATTCACGTGACCTACGCCATACATGAGGCGGGGACAAATGGGAATGTTTTATATGAGTTTTGGTGTTCCCATTTGTTCCCGATATTGGTGTTCCCATTTGGTGCCGATACAAAAGATTTCTATGCAGCGTCTTTTCCCAAATGTCTCTCGCGGCGTGGACAAATAGGAATTCTTCCGAAAATGGTGTGTTCCCATTTGTCCCCACACCAATAAGGAGGGTACAGATGGGAAATATTTATATGCAAATCCTATCACTTCTGTACCCGGCGGGGACAAATGGGAATACATCCGAAAATGGTGTGTTCCCTTTTGTCCTTACAAAAATAAGGTGGGAACAAATGGGAAATATTTATATGCGGCTTCTTTTCCTATATGTTCCCCGCGGGGACAAATGGGCATACACCCATTATTGGTTATAATGGGTGCATTATTGATGTTATCCCATTTGTCCCCTATCCACGTGACCTACGCCATACATGAGGGACAAATGGAAATGTTTTATATGCAGCGCCTATTCCCATCGGGGAACAATAAGAATAATACACCCGTTAATGGTGTGTTCCTATTTGTTCCTGCTTCAATGAAGTGGGGACAAATGGGAAAGATTGTTTGTCTTTTCCCACATGTTCCCGAAGGGGACAAACGGGAATACCCCCATTATTGGTGTATTTCCAGTTGTTCTCGCCCCACGTGACCGCCAATACATGAGGCGTATTCCCAGTTTCCACACCTCAAATCAACCAACCAGATAACCCGATAGAAAACATTTTCTTTTTACTATTGGGATATAAAACAGCTAAATAGTTATTTTGTAAGCTAACTATTCGACAATATTATTCGCAAATAATTTATTCGTGGGCTGTTTTATTCTCCGAATAAATTATTCGCGAATGAATTGAACACGAATGATCATTCGAAAAAATTATTCGTCATTCGCGAATGATTTGGTAATTCTCATTCGTAATTCGTCATTCAAATGAATTTTGCCCATCTCTGACTGAAACTACCACGAACGGAATATGTTATATTTTCCTTTAACAAAATCGCATTTTGCTCACTGTTAGCAAAGTACCCTTGTTCGAGCTGCTGAGGTGAAAAATAAATTAAATTGGTACAACACATATCAATCGCATTGAACATCCATATATACATTACTACAATCTCCGCTACACGCCAAGGACGGGTTAGGCCCGCGTGTATTTAAGGTCCGTTTCGCCGTGTACACGGGTACACGGGTACCCGGATACACGGATCTTAATTACACGTGTGCACGACTACACGTGTAGAACGGGTCAGAAAACCGTGTACGTGTAGTTCGGAAACGGGTACCGAACACGTGTACACGAAACCCGGACACGACCGCGAGCCCTAGTTGAAACACAGATTTTGTCCCAAATTAAGTTTAAATCGCTTGTAAACTTGTTGGGAATACATACAAAAGTAATCAATATCACACCTCAAATTCAAGCTAAATTGAATGTAATTATACCAAATTTTGTGATATGGTAGCAAGAAACAATGTGGAGATGATTAAGTTACGCAACTGGCGATGCGCGTAATGGTATGTAACTGGCAAACATGCCGGCGCCGAACAGACATATTATTAGCCACCATTACCTCGTGGCCATTCATAACGGACAACCGAATTCCTGTTACTCGGGTCAACAAGCCCTACGACGGATACACTGGACTCAGATAAACACTGCTTTCGATACAAAGGGATATTACAGAATATATCTCGAGAACCGTGAAGTGTTTAATGCAAACAAAACCTAGTTCGAATCTAATCTTCCCAGTTCGAAAAAGTAGTTGTGTAAAAATAGTTCGAACGTATGGGATATCCTTTTATATAGTTCTCCAAGATAACTTAGATATCCACAGTAGAAAAACATACCCTTCAGATCTAAAAGAAATCGTGAAACTTTAAATTACTGGTACTGTAAGAACAAATCAGTTGCTATTCATTGAAGATGGTTGTCTTCCTTGTTTAAAAAGATTCTGTAAAATTCTCTCGTTCAAAAATAACCCCAAAGATAACCTCTTTTATCAGCCTTAGTGCGTTTTTGTAGAGTATTTGTACAGGGGCCGCGGCCGCTTTGTGGTGATTTAAAGATGCCCTCGATACGCTGCGCCCGATTATGTTATCTTGAGCCTCGAAATTGATCGGATTGCAGTTGCCCGAGGAAAAGTCCGAGGCACGCCTCCCAAAATTACATGCTTGGACCGCTCAAGTAAGTAATAATATCAACGGTGGTCTCTTCTGATGTAAACTGGGAGCAGTTTGGTAATCTAATGAATGTGTGTGCAGTTAAATTATGCTCGGATCTTGAATATGTAGCTAATTCCTCGTCTTGGCTGGATTAAGGAGGATTCTTAGGATCGCAAAGTTAAGTTGAAAGATGTGGTATTTGATGCTTTAAGCTCACGTAATTTACGCGTTATGTGCTTTCACGCTTAATATCATTAAGTTTAATATATTTTCTGTATATTTAATGTGCCTTTTTCACTCATATCATAGCTCGTATCGAGGATTTAATTGTAGGTACTTATTTTCTTAGGAACCAACTGTCTGTGATCCCTCAGAATCGCATATGTAAGAGGATGAGCCCTATTTGATGACAATTGTAAACATTATTTATTTTTACTTGACTACGGCGAAACATAAAGAGAATAGCGATTTTGACCGGTCGTTTCTAAATATAGCGTTAAGTCTGGCTAGCAGTTTAAAGTCTGGGAACATTGTAACAAAAGTTTTAAGTTACTTTCCGAAGCCGTACAGAAACACTAACGAAACTCGAACGAAATATTGACACAAGTGCGGAGTTTCTGTATATTCCGCCTGCCACTGTTTGTTTGCGTCTGACTTTGAGGGCTTGAACCTTTGATGTCGAATGCCAGAGCCCTCCAGTTGACTTAGCTGGGACTTTTACAGAACCCTGGAGCCGATATGCTTATTTGAACTAATTGGAGAGATTTGTTCGTTAGAATTTAATCGGAAATCAAAGGCAGTTCCGATGTTTAACAGCATATTTTTCCGAAATAATCTTATCAGCTTTGTAAATAGTCGCGAGGGAGCTTTCTTCAAGGATAATTTTAAGGACGTGCAAATAATATTAGCACATTTTAAGTTTGATCTACTTATAGATTAAACACGACCATAAACACGTAGATCGACATAATTAGTAGGTATAACAAAGAAGTATTCATATTTAATTGTATCTTCGTATATGTCTTAGAGCATTTAATAACTGGAGTCGCCTTTAAGAGCTTACCCCCAAAGAATATAATACTCACTAGGAGCTTACCCCCCTGCCGAGAACCTTGCACAGTTGTGCAAACTTTTGTATGGACTAACATTTCTATTTGTACGTTACGTAGAAATCATGTAGGAATAGCAATACATTTGAAGTCCCCTCCCATGCAAAAATCGGCCAGACTGTTTTGTACAGAAAATGACAGCCATGACGTCTCCAGTTACTAAATGCTCTAAGGTATATGTATACAAAAACTTGTTTCCTTTACTAAACGGGCTCATTGCTCTCAACACAATTACTATTATTAGCAAAGATGCGTAATAGCATCATGTAATCGAATCAGTTCACTTAAGACACAAAACAGGCGCGCATTTATTATCATACTTATGTCATGCGAGCGCAACGATCCACCACTTTCTCTTCATAGATATCAAATTGGGTCAGCGTTTTGACTCATGGCTAGGCTTATGAGATAGACGACCTCCAGTAGACTCTCCTTTTTGATGCATACACGATGGATTATCGGTCATCAACTCATCACTCATCAGTCATCACACATTGCCCTTTTTTATTACTGTCTTTTTGCTAGTACTGATTTAAAAGTATCCAACACCGTTTTACACAGATCAATCTGTGCATGTAAAGAATGCAACTAAATCGAGCTTTTTAGGGTTTCGCAGATCGCATGCAGTCACCTATAAACCCTTATAGTTTCGCCATGTCCGTCTGTCCGACCGCAGCTTTGCTCCATGATCGTAAGTGCTAGAAAGCTGCAATTTGGCATGAATACATAAATCATGCATAGCGACAGAACGGTAAAATAAAAACTACAAAAAAAAATTTTTTAGGGTATACGTCCCATACAAAATGATTTATTTTTATTTGATCCAATACCCCATACTACAAATAAGGAATAAGGGTCTAAGGGGTAAGGGGAATAAGGGTCTAAGGGGAAATAATCGCTCCGATAGAAAAAAATATGTGTCCCCTCCCCTCTAACTTTTGAACCGTATGTATGAGAGCGCTTCCCTTATTTGTATGGGATCGCCAATAAGTAGTGCGCGCGAATTATCTTAGGTACCTATATGTACTTATTATGATCCATCTAGCGAGCAGCTAAATGATCTGAGGCTTACGTATTCTGATAGCAGATAACTGAGCAATCCTCTGAAAAAGGTCATGCTCATAAATAAACCTTCCTGCAACAGTCATAAGGTATACATTATGGGCGTTGCAATGGCGTAACACCACCAGCTGATTGATGCGCTCCTCAATATTGATAGCATTGAACTTAAAATTAAAGTATGAAATATTATGACGTGACCACTATCGAGGAATGTTATCTTTTATTTGTTTACAGTTACACATAACATTAAATTAACTATTACTTATTATTTATTATGCAATGAAAAATATATTTATAACGTAAATAATACAAACTTAATACTTAAGTACCTTATAAAACAAAAAGTAACTAAAACTAAACCTAACTAAAAAACTTATGCATACATGTAGGATGTAGGTACGTAGATTGGGTAGGTCGACAGGAACCCAGATGGATTTTTGCTGCGTAAGTACCTAGGTATTATTTCTAATTATTTTTCCAAAGACCAAAATGCTGTAGGTAACTACTTATAAAATTTAGTAGATTCAGAGATTACCATAGTTCGTCTCATTGCATGGTATCTACTTTTTGCTACAACTCGCGAAAAGAGTGCTCGGCAATTAAATCCCAAGCTGTAGGTATTGTGAGTGACAGATGTAAAAATTATAATTTATGAAACCAGTATGATATGATGGCCATTCTTGTCTACGTGACAGCGTGATAAAACGGTGTACGTCACTATTTATCCCGCGGTGTTAAACAGTGACAGTTATTTTATCATGTGGATAAAACCATTCATAATACGCCTGCAGGATTAATTTACAACCTCAGAGGTCAAACTAACTACCTGTCCACTAACAAAACTAGGTACTACTCTACAGGTGAAAATGTACTGTGAACTTCATATGCAATATACCCCCTCCCACAACCTACCATGGGATTGATGGGATGGGTACTAAAGTCGACCGAGGCAGCATGAAAACAAATTGTGTTATACATCTAGACTAGATATAGTTTGTAAAGGTGAAAAGCACTTCATAAGTTGTTAAGAGTCCATCTAAGCTAACTTTGCACCAACTTTGACAGAATAAAGTGCCACAATAAACGTCATAATTATTGTCAACTAAAACTGACGTTTATGATGATATGATACTAGACGGGATTCTACCAGTGTGCGGCACTGTGCGGCACAGTATTTTTGTACCGAAATGCTTGTGCCGCACAGCGCAGTAGGTACATTAGGTACAGTGGTGGTGGAGTGCCTTAAGTGTAGTAGGTACGTTAGCTTGATCTACCTATAGTCTGAAAGCGCTCCAACTATGAATTGTGCTGTGTACAGCAAAATGTATGTTTGTTACAGGCGTTCTATTTCCGATGCAGGTCATAGTCCGAAGAGTAGCGGAGCACAATGCAGAATTAATGAGCGTTTTACGTGCCGTCGTAAACCGCAACCCTCCGATATTACTGTGCCCTGTAACCGTACCTACTGCTCGTATGAAACGTGTTGGCCATTACTTACTTTTTCAGGTTGTAGCTTAGCAACAAAAAGTTCATCTAAACATCTGGCACAGTTGGCAAAAACAGCGAAAACTAACGAATATTTCTGCCCTACACACTAAACCTACTTCTAATTTAAATGTTCGAATATAATGAAGGCTAGAAATTAACTGAAATTGTATAAATATGACAGCGTTAGATTGTGAACCCGTTAATTTACAATCTAACCTACGTTAGGTTAGGTTAGTTTGTAATCTCCCTACCGTCAGTTTATAATTTAACTAATAGCGATATTATAAACTGACGAGTGTTTACAATTTTACGGTGACATATACAAAACAAGGCTTCACACAAGCCAGTAAGCATTAAAAATTTAAACCATTATTAAGGTTTAAATAAACGATCACAACGTTTGCCAGCTATTTGCTCAATTATCATGTCTACATGCTAATTGGTTGCGATATTTGATTTTGATATTGACTGCCAATTTTTACACGTGAAAACCATTACGTCTTGTAGATAAACAAACAGGAAAATATTGGATCCGTACTGATAACAATACCTTGAACAAAAAAAAACTGCCAGCTATAGTGTCCCTGTAGGGCTAAGATGGTCGGCTCTTTATCATTTGTCACCATGCCTGTCACGTTCTAACCAATATGTAAGTGCGAAAGTGACGCATGGCATGACAAGTAATAAAAATGCGAGCATGATACCGCTTCTGGGAGGATTAGATACTTAGGTATGTATTCATCAACCAGTTCCGTAACTTTGAAAAATTCGAAATAACACTTCTTTAAACAAAACAAAGAAAGAACCTCTAAAGAGTCTAAAGCCTTTGGACACTTGTTTAAGAAAATTAGTATTTAATAAGTTTTTGGGTGATTGTTTTTTAGTTAAGGTTTTTATTCAGCTATCTAATGCCTACAATTTAACCAATTCCTAAAAATACTCATTTTACATGGATTATTTTTATTGCCTACCTACACAAAGGAATCAATTTAATCTATTGACAACATCAAAGGGTCTCTTCACTACCAAAGATAGTTTAGTATTTCAAATTCTCTTTGTCACTACGAAGTAGGCACATGTGTAATTTATTTAAAATCCACTTTATTAGGTGGCCTGTCCTACATTGATTTGTTTGTTTTTGACATCGACACAAACCTATTAAAAATATTCTCGTCTCCTTTCTTTTATTAACAATTTGGTGATTTGGTATTAGCTATTTTTAACTAGGACATCACAACTGTCGACGTCACACAGTTCTTTCATACCAACACATGAATGGCTCTCGATCCTCCTCGCTCGAGTGCTCGGACTGATTCCATACCACGTGCATGGGTGCACTCATGTATCGCTAGATTGAGAAATCTCTACTCTTAATTAAAATGTCAATTAAACATCCATTTGCTTGGACACCGTTTCTTTTTGCTAAGTTGCCATTTAATAACACAAAAGCGAATAAACTATGCACAGGCAAAAAGGCATTGACGTATTATATCTCAGGACTGGCCTTACGGGCACTAAAAATGGTACTAGTTCAGCGGTGTCACTCACGAATTCAAGCCAATCGCACGAGCCTAACGCAACTAGTTGCGACCAATCGCGCGCGTGATGCGAACTCATCAACCAATCGCGTGCGTGATGCGAACTCATCAACCAATCGCGTTGTAGCAATGTCACACCGCTGTACTGACCCCATCCATGCCCCATTCTTATTGCCCGTAAGGCCAGTCCTGAGATACGTATACGTCAATGCAAAAAGGTGATTTGCGTAGCTAAGAGTACTTTCGAATGATAATTAGACAGACAGCTAAAAGAATAAAGAATCTACAAAAAGTTCTATTTAACTAAGCAAGCCGACCTTGCCAATTAAAAAGGGTACAATTACGCTGGATAAGCAAAAAACGTCTATTTTAAGTCTCTAATTGGTATGATTTGCTCTGCTTTGTTTGACGAAACAGACTCACGGATGCATCAAACGTGTAGATAACAATAGCGTTTAATTTTAATTACTATCCCCTGTGGATCGTTTAGTTTGCATCCGCGTTTTTGTCCCAGAGACTTAGGTACTTTTAGGGTAGCTACTTAACATATTGTTTTATACAGCAAATCTTATCCCTTACACATACCTAAATTATCGAACTTAGTTACTAGCAAATAGTACAAGTAACCACTGTATTTTCAAAACACATAGTACATTGCTCACTGCCGCTTATTTTTGCTATACAACTTATACAAGGCTTGCGAAAATTACAAAGATTCCATATACAAAAATGTCGTCCTAATCTACGATGGACTAAAAACTTCAGCTACTCAAATAAATGAAAAACGAAACAAAAAGCGGAGGTATTTTGTTCATCAAAATATTCGGCGCCCGAAATTGAATACCTTGTTCGTTATGGACACAATACTAGAGTAGACCAAGAACAGTTTGCAGCGATTTTGATACTTCATAATTCATAATTTATTCATTGCTTTTACATAAAAAAATATTTACATGTTCCAGCATAAACCCCGTTGGGGCACAGCAATATACATAAAGACTTAAAAACTAATATTTAAAAACGAATACTTAAAAACTAGTACACACTAGCAATTAACATTATTAAGACTTATAATTAAGATACTCCTTTATATTGTAAAATGAGTTTTCAACCAAGAACTTTTTTAGTTTGTTAAAGAATGTTGAATCGTTTTCTATATGTTTTAGTTCTGACGGTATGTTGTTATATACTGTGACTGCCATGTGGTAAGGACCAGAGTTTACTATTTTTAGATTTGTGAAAGTGCTAACTAATTTGTTTCTTTGATAGCCCACGCAGTGCAAGTGTTATTTATACGTCATAATTTCATAGAAGCTTGACGTTTGAAATAACACTTGCACTGCTTGGGCTATCAAAATCGCTGCAGACTTTTCACGGTCTGACTCTAATACTGGCTACGTACCGGCTATTTTTGTTACTATAGTAGGTATACTTGTCAAGCAGATCTTGTCAGTAGAAAAAGGCGGCAAATTTGAAAAATGTAGGCGCGAAGGGATATCCTTTCATAAAAAATTTGAATTTCGCGCCTTTTTCTACTGACAAGATTTGCTTGACCATCTACTCGTATACCTATATTATCGTTCGTGCAATTGTTAGATATTTAACACAGATATTTGTTTTGTTTTCCTTGTATCCTCGTATTAACTAAGTATTTCGGAAGAAAGAAGCCGTAAGTATACATTAATGCTAAAGTCCCATCCATCAGTCATTTAAGGCACCCTGAATGGTAGAATATCCATTAGGGGTTTCCTTTTCATTGCTTTCACAGACCGTGGGCATACTCGGACCGCCATATTGGATTTCATATAGGAATTTTCAGTAGCCTTTTATTTGTTTTAAACTCACGGCGCAGCGTAATATTTTTTTTCTGTTTTGTACTCTTCAACGTAATATTTTTTTACACAGAAAAGCAAGTAGATAGAAAATTAAGCTACTGTATTTGAAGCTAAACTTGATAATACTTATAATATAAATGTTATAAAAGAAAGTCCTTAAACTTAACTGGATCAATTTGGGTAAACAATAAGTATATTAATTGCGACGAGGTAAAGCTATTAAAGTTACCAAAGTTGTAATATTTGTTTATCCATACGTGATGACGTTGATATATTTGCTAAACAACACTTGCTGTGCACATTGCACGTGGTTCTTGCTAAAGTGGCTAGAAATGGAACAAAAAGCTATCCGCGTCAGCGGCACCGCGGTAAACGATGCACATGTGCAAACATAAACAAAAAATCATATAGCCAATGCAAAGATGGGCTGTCGAACTGTTGCGTTAAAGATATCTGACTGCAAAAATAACATACAATCGTCGAAATACATAATACCTAGGGTAATACGTTATTAGGTATATTCACAATGCCATTATTTATCGAGTGATTAAGTACCTCTAGCTAATATAATTATCAAGTTGTTTTAGTTAATAAAGTTTCAATGAGTAGGTACTTAATTAATTACCTAGTTCAATCACATAGGTAAGCATAACTTATATACTTTTTTCATTCCAAAAGAAAGCATTTTACAAACAGACATTCAAAAATCAAATAAAAACCTTTTCACAATACAGTCAAATTCAATGCCCACGTCATGTCTTGCTTGTGTTCCGATGACAGGTGCAATTTGTCATCAATGACAAACGATCCCGCGGTCTCCTGTTTACCTTCAATCATGTAACCTTTGCAAGCTAAAGGCCAGGTTATGGCGACTTAACTCATTGATTGCAGAAGCTCCGCGCCCACCCTTAGGGTTTTGGTCACGGGGTTCCACCGGCGAACATGGCCGAACCACTGTGCACACAGAGCTCCCCAGTCAGAAACGAACGAGCGCCCTATCACTACGTCTCGTTCGCGCGCGCACGAAAAGTTATTCTCTTCGTCATATTCTTGTGACGATTTGTGGAGTGAAACTTGTGAAAAACTGAAAACCTTGACTAAAACTGTGACTGGAAACAAAGGCACTTGGATTTTGTGTACAGTGTGGCGAATTTGTTTTGTTTGGTGTCGGCGTTTTGACTGCTGCTTGGTGAGTTATCAATTAGTTTACCATATAATGTTTTGACTGTTTTTATAATAACATGCAATTTACGTTGAAATTATTTATGATATTGCTGTAAATTCACTTTAAAACTTACGAATGTTTACTTGCAAATGATATTTCAAGGTAGTTTGCGTTTACATGCGGGTACTTCGGGATAAGTCGGTGACCGGTGTTAAATAGGTTATTTAACAACTAAGTAAAACACATAAAGAGCATGTTCTGCGTGTTTATATCTAGGTATCGAGCCTCATCCGCTGCTCGGAACCAGTTCTCGGCCAGAAGATAGTTATTATTTTTTGTCTCGATCGAGTATCTGCGCCGAGCGGTCCCTGGGTAGGTACGCCATACCTTGGTATCATTTCAAACTAGGTACTGCCTAACGCCCTGCTTTTTTATACAGCACACAAAAAATAATAATAACAACAACTCTTTAATTAAATAATAATATTATTACGGCGTATGAAATTTTTAACACCGGTCATGTGCGATTCGGGCACCCTTGGTGTTCGAATCGCACCCTTACGTGACATCATATTTATTTTTTACATAGTCTGTAAACATTTTGTGGTTAATTTGACTATTATGGTTCAAAGGTAAGTAAATAAATATTCTTTATTTCACCACAAAGAAAACAAATTAAAAAAATACCGACACCTACTTACAGACGGACGGAGGGACATAGGTACGAACAGTAGGGGCTTATACTTTGCCTCAAGTTCGCACTCTAAGTTTACGGGACCCTAGAAGAGGGCAGTAGACATTTTTCATAACAAATTAGGGACCTAGGTAGTTATTAATACAAGTAATGCTAGTTATACGAGTAACTAGATACATGTTAACAAATATAAATAGGTAGGTGTGGCAGCGTGACTGAGTAAACAAATTATGGTATGTAATAAGATACTCAGGATAATTTGATATGAGTAGGTAAATAATCAATAGGTAATCAATGTCAGATAGCAGACACTTTCTTATAATGTAATCCTTACGTCTGATATTGGATTGACGTAGGCAACCGCTTCTGAACCACAATCGAACATTAAAAATTCATCTCATTTGGATCTCGTTTTGACATGATCCCATCGTCACTTGCCAAAAGTTCCTTCCCATTTGGTTCGCATTTGAGTACAAATGGAAATCAATTTGTAAAGTTCTACCGCGGAGTCAGGTGCCCGCCATCCCGGCGTGCAATAGATGCAACCGGGAATAAGGGAAGAGGCTCTTAAAGTTAATCTGTTTTCACAGGCTTTCCCGATGCTCCCGAGCCTGTAGGATGAAATTACCGTCTCAGTCTCAGGGCGATCGGCTCACGCGGTCATTAAAATTCTGTCTTCGGTCCGATTGCCTTTACTTAAGATAACAAATCCGGTCCTACCGTCATCTCGACTCGATGTTAATAAAATGAACGGGATATTTCCTAAGGTTCGATACATATTAGTGTGCTATCTTATCAGAATTACGTAAATAATATTGGTAGTTAAGAAAATAGGTACTTATATGAAACGAGATTTTGCATATATTATTTATTACATTCAGGTATTTAGAAAAATGGCTGTTTAAAGTTTACTTTCATTATACAACTATCGAAGAAAACAGGTTAGGGTAGTTTTTATATTCTAGGTGGTAATGTTTCTAGTAAAACCTTCGTATTTATTTAGTTCACCAATGTTAGAGGGTAAACTTAAAGTGATTACTGCAGCAGTATTACTGTTGCGGCATTACTGCTGCGACGATGACGCGGGCACTGTCGTTGACAATTTCCCTGATAAAATGAGTGACGTTTGTTGCTGCACCACTGCCACAATTGGACTGTACAATCTATCACTCATTTTTAGGGTTCCGTACCTCAAAAGGAAAAAACGGAACCCTTATAGGATCACTCGTGCGTCTGTCTGTCTATCTGTCTGTCTGTCCGACCATCCCCCCCTCCTTTATCTCCGAAACTACTGGGTCTAAAATTAAAAAAAAAATACACAAAATACGTAGTTTTCCCCTATAGTAGCTGGTTTGTTACTGCACACCGTTGTATGGGGACCTTGCACTTTCAGAATATGCGCTGAAACTTAGCACAGTTGATTGTTAGCTGGTCAAGACCAGCTAACAATCAACTGTGCTCAAGAGCAGAAACAGACCGGTAGACGTCGAGAGCCACCTCTCATTTAGTGGGGGGGAGGGGGAAAGTTCGACGCTGCCGCGCTTCACTTGGAGCAACATTTCTCTAAAACTTTACCTATTAGGGCATGTAATATATCATTTTCGGATAAATTAAGGATGAGGAATCTAGTTTTGGAACAAAAACAATGCACTTTCTAAAAAAAAAGCATGAAGTAGAAAAGACTGAAAAACGTATATTTGATTTTTTCATAATTACCAATATTTTTTTAAAGTGTAGCAGGAATCTGAAAACAAAAAATACAGTCGTAAAGCTACACTTATTACGTTTAACAAAATATATAGTTTATTATACAAAACTGTTTATAAATGGGAGATAAAAAATAATATTAAGCGTGGGTCAGAGTGATCTCAATACAAAATATTATGAATGTGGGAAAGTTACTTATAATTTGTTCTACAATCGTTTATTTTTCTTGTTTTTAGTAAATAACTCGTAAACGGTAGCCCACAGCAAAAAAATATCTTTTACGTAAATAATCTGTTTCAGATTTCTTATAAAATAAGTGCTACTTTTTTTCGCTATATACCATCAATATTAAAAAAAATATTGAAGGGAGAAAATAAATACTTAGGTCCCCTTTTTTAGTCATTCGTAAATAACTCGTAAACGATGGCCAATAGCAAAACATTTTTTAGTACATGAATAATTTACATAAAATTTCCTACAAAAAAGGTCATTCAAACTTTTTCGCTAGAATCAATATTAAAAACGATATTAAAGAGAGAAAATAAATTCTAAGGTCCCCTTTTTAAATATTGATCCTAGCGAAAAAGTTTGAATAACCTTTTTTGTAGGAAATTTTATGCTAATTATTCATGTATTAAAATATATTTTGCTATTGGCCATCCTTTACGAGTTATTTACGAATGACTAAAAAAGGGGACCTTAGTATTTATTTTCTCCCTTCAATATTTTTTTAAATATTGATCTTAGCGAAAAAAAGTAGCACTTATTTTATAAGACATTTGAAACAGATTATTTACGTAAAAGATATTTATTTGCTGAGGGCTGCCGTTTACGAGTTATTTACGAAAAACTAAAAAAATAAACGATTGTAGAACAAATTATAAGTAACTTTCCCACATTAATAATATTTTGTATTGAGATCACTCTGACCCACGCTTAATATTATTTTTGATCTCCCATGTAACAACAGTTTTGTATAATAAACTATATATTTTCTTAAACGTAATAAGTGTAGCTTTACAACTATATTTTTTGTTTTCAGATTCCTACTACACTTTAAAAAAAAAAAATTGGTAATTATGAAAAAATCCAAGATACGTTTTTGTGTCTTTTCTACTTTATGTATTTTTTTGTTAGAAAGTGCATTGTTTTGGTTCCAATAATAAATTCCTCATCCTTAATTTATCCGAAAATGATATATCACATGCCCTAATAGGTACAGTTTTAGAGAAATGTTGCTCCAAGTGAAGCGCGGCGGCGTCGAACTTCCCCCCTCCCCCCCACTAAATGAGACGTGGCTCTCGAGGTCTCCCGGTCTGTATCTGCTCAAGACCAGCTAAGAATCAACTGTGCCAAGTTTCAGCGCATAGTCACAAAGTGCAAGGTGTCGTGCACTAACAAACTAGCTATATATGACAGGAAAACCTATTAGAAATGTGCAGTCAATCATGAGTCGGACTTAATTACTTAGTTTTTGATCCGATCCCTACGGGTTTATTAAAGACATTTCATTCACGTTCCACATAAAAAAATACATTATTAAAAATTGGGTAATGTACGGAACCCTTGGAACGCGAGTCCGACTCGCACTTGACTGGTTTTTCATAAAGGAAATATCAGTGCCAGTTAGTGTCACCTAGACCCACCGTGAATGCATGCTCCCCACCAGTTTGGGGAAAGTGAGCCATATGACCCTTCTAACTATTTAGTAATTCTAGATATTTTCCCGCATGCGGCCAGTTAACTTACATGCTATTTTACATTACCTATACATATTTTATTGATCAATAAATATCTACACTACAACTACCACGACATTTTCAAGTAGGAAAATACACTTACTAGACACTGGACACGTCCTACACTGGAGTCACATAGATAAGCAATCAGGCCAGCGGGCTCAGCACGGTTCCATTTTTATTGACTATCACTATGCGCGTCCCTTTCGTACTTACATACTTGTTAGAACGTGACAGGCATGGTGACAAGGGATAAAAACGCGACCGTGCTAAGCCGCCAGGAAATTATCTTCTACTTAAACAGTAAATAACATTAGCTACTAGTGTGCCTGCCTCCTAAGCTACCAGCCATACATAAATATCTACGAACCGGGCAAATATTTACATTATCGACTATCTATATTCCAATGACAGTTAAATTTATAACTGACATGTTTGTATGCTCCTGATATTCCGACAGACCTATCAAGGAAATAATGAATAATGTCTCCTCAGATACCACAGGGTAAATGCCCTAGGGCACAAACAACTGAACAGTTAAGTAGGTACATAATGGATCTAATCGTAGGAGCAAGACTGCAATTTGTTGTTAATTATCTAACATCTTGTGGTGAAATGGGCGCAAGAACCAGGACTAATTACCGCCATTAAGGTAAGCTTCTGGAGTGCTCAGGTGCGCAATGCCTAGAACTGAATAGCCGAATGAACACTATTCTTATAAGCATTTAATTAAGATTTTTGTAATTGCGTAACGCATTTAACATTTACGCTAACACATTCGATTTAATAGTTCAAATAGTGATGGTTCACAACCAAAAGTCATTAATTAACTAGATTAAAATAAAGTTGGTAAGTACATCAGTATCGACCAATCAGGGTTAAACCAGGGTTTTAATGGTGACGAATTTGTTAGTGGTTCATCCTATGAGCTCTTTTGAAGCCCATCAATTTATAACATGGTCGGTGACTTCATAAATGGACTACCTCTATTATTCAATAGAAACAACTTAATTCTTATCGTATCACGCATATACAAGATTGCATATTTACCATCGCGAGAGCTAATCGAGCTAATGGATCAATGAATATACCTACATAGGCATTTATACTGTTTACCTACCCTTTGGTTATGTCTTATGCTATCGTAATATCATTTTATACCCATAGCCATATCTAAAATAATCTACATTCCTATTTTATAGAAATAGTTCAGCATACGGGTTATAATGCTGATAATTCGCCACCGCGAGAGTGAAACTCTCTGATTGCCACATCGACTGCCTACTATCTTCTCATACATTTGTTTCAAGTTAATTTGAACAGTATGCCTTACATGGCAAGGTTACTTTTTCAATTACAGCATCGAGCTTCAGATACGAGAACGGGAAAGTAAGAATTGGCATGCCAGAGAACTTGAAAGTTGGAACTGATATAAGTCCCGCCTGCCTTGCAAGGACATTCTTGTATGAATAATAAATTATGACTCAATATTGGGTGGGTTCATTCATTAAACTTATATGTAATTATAAGTTGTGATCAATGTGTAACACACACTTGATCAGTATAATTATGCCATTCCATTCCGCACCAAAATGACAAACTTACTAATAAGCAGTAGGTGGGTAAGTAACGGCTTACCAAAGACTAAATAGGTACTTAACTGAAATTTGGAATAGTGATATGGATAGCAAATTGTTTTTATATAATGTCTTGCTGTTAATCCAGATTATTCATTAATTTAAAAAGGAAACGAAAAAATGATGTCGCTTTCTGAAGGCAAACCGCCGGAGATGAATGTGGAAATAAAAGATTGTTCCTTATTAATTATGAGTCAGCGTTGGATACTTTATTCTAGAAAAAAATATCAATGCGTACTTTGTTTGCGTAAAACGAAGCATTTGCGTGTAAATGTAACAACAGCAATCTTTCGTCTCTTCCGCAGAACGCGGGGGCCAAGGGAGATATAAATAATGAGCTAATTGTATTGGGACCGACCATTCGTCGGACCGGGATGCAACGCGAAGTCGTACGGAAATTGCCAGCATGACACCTAACAAAATACTGGTTTTAGTTTTCCCAACGTCAAATCTAAAAATTATAATTTTCTTCTAACGTACCTAATAAAGTGAAAATATCCATACTATCAATGAACTCAGTCAATAAAATATCAAAGTCAAAAAAAACTTTAAAATAAATTGTTTTATACTTATTGGATATTTTTTCGAAATTATTGCTATAGTAAATAATATAAATATGTAAACAACGCTGCTTAATCAGCTACCTAGCTATATAACATGTAATAAACATGCGTCTCATCTCTTATTCATTACATAGCGTACGGTGTATAGTTTCCGCACCTGAAATCAGCGCCCCAAATATATAATGAATGATCTAATTCCATTGAGAACCATTAGCTGACCGGGTTGCAATCTGTGCCGCAGAGAAGCGGCCAAACGGAAGTGACTGAAATAATTACACGTCATGTGACAATCTTATTTGTCCATTAATTTTCACAGAAATATCACTGATGAAAAATTTGTAATATGTTCATGTATTTTGTTTTGATGAAAAATGGTTATTACTATGCTTTTGTCAGATACTTTCTGCTATCCTGCTACTAATAGGGATAGAAAGACAACACCCAGTAGAACGTGCCCTGAAAATGATAGATGTTATAATCCCTACAACATGGACCTAGTGTTATTCAAATCCAATCCCAGACATACAGGTCAGAGATCTCTCTCATAGTTATGCCATCTCATCATCATCACATTGTCATGAACTGATGTAATTGTGCTGTTGCTGCATTTGCTGCTGTAGTTGCAATTTACCTCTTTATATCATTTCATAAGTATAGAACTTTTGTATGGACATTAGTGACATTACCAACTCATTCTCGCACGGCCTGACCGTCATAAGTAATATTTATATAAAATTTACCAAATTAGGTATACCAATGCAGAATTATTAACCGTGACTCTTGCATTAAGCGTTTCTTACGAATCATTTAGCTCACAAGATTGCCCATACGCAGACGCCTCGTGTTTCTCTGTCTATGCGGACTATTAGCGGTTTGCCGCATTTGCGTTTTTCCGCCTTTGCTGATTCCGGGATTTCTAAGCTTTTCCGTTTTATCTGGGTCACCATTTCTGTTGTGTTCGCCTTTTGTGTATATTTATGATACTAGTAGCAGTCGGTAACGTAAAAGGCAACTAATATTTTAGTGGATTAATATACCAAGAAGTAAACTGTTCAGACTAAGGAGTAAGTGGCATAAAACATGTACTTTTGAATATGATGCGGAATAATAACAGGGGTAAAAACAAGTCTCTAGAAATAAAACTTTCATGATGGTCATGACCTCATGACACTCATGACTTATGTAATGAAACTAATGAAGTATCGAATACAGTGTAAGTGATCTTTAATCATAAATGAGGTGTCGTTTAAAGATGCTTTATAAAAGTACTGATAATTTTGACATCAGGTCTGCTTTTGCAAGCCATCTAAATTTTATTAAGTTGAGAAAGGGAGGAAATGCTGCGAAAAATAGAGTTAATGAAGTCTTTAATATAGTACCTAAGTAATACCTACCAGAAGTTTAAAGTCACGTGATACTTTTTAGGAGATGCTCCATTCCAATCATAATTTAATCTAATAAATCGATTCCATGCAAATTATGTCATAAACGAGTTACACACGCACGGATATTGGGTTTTAGAATTAAAGTCCATCGAGCAAATGTCGTTCCCCAAATTGCGTTAAGTCAGCGTAGTCATAACGGACTGGTAGAACAGGTGGCAACATCGAATGTCGACGGCATGTTGCTCGGCGTGCCGTATGACATTCGACCGACTGGAATTCTGTCACAACTTGAGTATAATCAGTAACTTGACTTCATTTAAGTGTCACAATCAACACATGAATATGCGCGGCACTCCTCGGACGTAATTGCTACTACGTGTAATGAGTGTTAGTTTAGGTTAGGTTATTAAAACACACAACATCTTACCTAATGTTACATTTCACTTACTTGTTAGTAAGTATTATACAGGTAAATAAAGCTGGTTATTACGCATGTTCGGTGAATACATGGACATTTTTAAGTAGTGTTCTTAGTGTCCTTAGAACGTAGGGTATTTGAAATGATATTCAACTTTTAAAAAAATGGACACAAGTATCATTAACATATATCACATTTACGTACACGATGTCATTCTTAGACATTTTACCGAATGAGTTGTGGTACTGACCGTTAATATTTACTTGTGCCAAGTTTCGGTCATGTCAAATTTATGCGGTTGCGACACGCAGCCGTGAAATCACTTGACAAAACTGAATACGTAAGCATGCCGAAATGTCGCCCCCATTTTTCTAATGCTCAAATTACTTTTGTAATTGAGGCATTATGAGATTACCATTAAGCAGTGTAAGGCCTTTAATATACTTAACAGGTAAGCATAGTTAATGTATTTTTTACGGTTAATTGGCAATAAGAACAACAGTATTTAGTAGCTACTTTTATTGCCAATACGACGTATATCGCCGACGGTGGGCCTATTGGCTTTTATCTATAAACACATTAGTCGGGATTCGGCCGTAAATGAAAAACATAAAAATAAACTTACTTTCCATAGAATAAGGTTGATTTTACAATGCCGATGATGCGAAGTGTGCGGAGGAGCACTGAACTTTGCTAAGGCTTTTCCCTACACCTGAGGTTCACTCACACAGCCATTAATTCTAAGCGTTTAGTTACTGCATGGATAGACAACACATGCATATGATTATCGTCACACGTAAGCCTATTATTATTCTCAATGTTGCTAACGATGTGACCTCGCAGGTGGGTTCCTGAAAGATGGTTCTATTTTGGCTGCCGAAAACGCAATTTGGCTGCTTTTGATTTTCTGAATTAACTAAAGGGAAAATTTTATAAAAATAAAAGTCGCAGTTTTTGACGTTGTGGATTCATAAACCAGTGTTTTGCACAGTCACCTGAGAAAATGCTTCTTTTGATATATGTAGGTAAAAAACGATTTTTTTAATGTTTCTTTTTATTTTTCACATGTACATCATGTATTATGTTACTAATAAATATGTGTATAACAACCGGAGCGCTTAATACAGTTTTTTACATAGGTATTTATGTATGTATATTTATTTATGTATCAAAAGTAGGTATTTTTATATAAGACGTATCTCAGTTTAAACCATAAGTACATTATTAAAGGTTTGTAGCAAGTCATCAAAGTAATAACCCGTAAGATTGCTTCGTAATTGGTATTCTATCATGAGACGGCAATTATTGACTTACCTGCCGGCAATGCTCTTATTGCGTCCCGGTAAAAAAGGATTTCACACACATTTTACGAAGAGCCCAAGGTTTTTGTGCAAATTTATTATGGCTGGGATGTTTCCTACGAATTTCAAGTAGGTAAGTACTTACGTATCTTCTCGACTGGTTGTTTTCAAAATATGTCAACACATCTTAATAAAATAATTAGCTCGTCTAAATTAAAATTGTCGCGTTCCAAATTTCAACTTTGTATATCAAAAGGTTCTCTGAGAAAAACATATAACAGACGGACCCTCCGACTCCTAATTCCAGGTTTGAAAATTTCTTATGTCTTTAAAATCTAACCATTCTAACCATTATTAGCAAGAACGGAGATTATATAGATGTATTTTAAGCCCCTAAAAACCAAAGTCATAAATAATTTAATTGCCGGTACATTTCCCAATTAAGTGTAATATCAAATTGGTTATAAAATTTACAGCAAACACGAAAACCTATCGTGGCCATGAAACTTTCCGGTCAATGTAAACTATTTAGCGTCCCAGTAAACAAGTCGATTGTATCAATAAAATTAAACACAGCTTGATTAAATGCAAAGTAAACTTTATTTGAAGCACAAATTGGACCGATATGGAGCTGTTAATTCAACGCTAGTGACTTTTACGAAGCAAAAGACCGCCACCCGACCTTACTCTTCTACAATTTCAAACTTAATCAAATCGAGTTAAAATCGAATTCGGAATTGATTCCTACAGCACTTGATGTATACGTTTTGAAATGGGAAATGTTTAACCGTGAGATATTTCTTCAGTACCTCCGTGAGAGAAAGCATTAGTTCGTTCCCCGGACGTTATTTCTGGAAAGTCAGTAGACTTTTTACTCCGAACGGCTATTTTAAGTGTTCCTGTCACGGCAGCCATTATGGTCTCTTCTTGAGAGCGTAATTATCGAATTTGTTCCACTGTTATAATTAATAGTCTATGATTTCTTCCACGCTTTAATAAACCGTGTTAATAGTTTTACGTCACTTTGGATTCAATATAGTTAAACGATTACCTCTACAGATGCTTGATGCATTTGGAAAACTCGCTGTCTATTAAGTTATTAAAATAATAATAATTGTCTATTACAATAACAATTTATGAGGTAAAATTTTAAGGTTCCTTTCGTATTATTTGTTTTTGTTCTTCAGAAGTAGAGATAAAGAGAATTCTTCAAACACTGGGACATACCCTACCTAAGTAATATGTGGGTTGATGTCATAGTGATCAGATGATATTTCTGACCACGTGATAGTTAAGTACCTACTTAATTGTAATTCTGCCGTTTAAAACATGGTCGCTTGGATGATATGTATTTGGATGGATAAACCAATTAGTGGTATTGTAATGGTTTCTTTTTTACTTACAAGAGAACTGAAAAAACGAATAAATGTAAGACCACCCGCCATAAGTGCCAGTAGCCGCGTAATAGGTAGGTACTGTAAAAAAATCGCTAACGTAGATACGCGGTATCCTTAATTTCACAGAAATTGCCTATCACGTCGTCAGCTAGATACATCAATAAAATAAATCGAATACAGTACCGAGACCCGGTAATAATGGTGGATAGGAGCAGGTTGGATGCAGTTTGTGGTTAATAATAATAGGCCGGGAATGGCAGGTGCATCCATGGCCGTTCTGCCCATGTTGTACAGCCTATTCATTCAAGGTAGACTACTCAGTTGGTTGTATTTGTCAAATATTGTTATTGTATAATATGTATTGAAGGTAGGTTTAGAAAAAACAAATGTAGGTAAGTACTAGTAGAACTATTTTTACCGGCTTTAAAATGCATAAATATATAATTGTGTTATTTGTCAAATATTGTTATTGTATAATATGTATTGTAGGTACGTTTAGAAAAAAACAAATGTAAGGACGTGTAAACTATTTTTACCGACTTTACAATTTTTATAAAAATATTTATGCATTTTTAAACATATGAAAAATAATTTATAGGTCTTGTAAATTATAAATCTTTTCGCACTAAAAGTTTGGGTCACCAATAAAGTAAATATGTATACAGGTATAAGACGGCTGCAGGTGGCATTGCCATATAATTATGCTTGCTTAGTTACATAAATAGGCATAACACTAAAACGATACCTACCTTCATAAATCAAATACGAGAAATTTAATGAACACTGAAAACAAGGTTCTCTTTTCTGTTCGTACGGAACATATTAATATTTGTAATAATTTATTGATACATATTATTTGTAAGAATATGTATCAATAAATTATTATATACGTAAATAAAGTACACATCAGGTTCTATTTTAATTAATAATGCAATTATTTCACTAAGTCACGAGGACGAAATCTTATTACAGAATGGAATAATCTTATTAAGTGAATAGACTTTTATTTCTGGACACCGACATTTGGTGGGAACTGTTTTTACGGAGACGTGCGCTTGGAAATGGGTCGAATGCAAGGACAAAAAACCTACTAAACGTCGTCATTTGGAGCGGCGTTAACTGATTTGTAATTCAATGTGAAATGAGGTTTGAGCCAGGTAATTTTGGGATAGCTAAAAAAAAGATCTACTTACTAATTTGCGTAACACAAAATATATTTAACAAAAGCGATTATACTTGCTACCTTTATAAGAAATGGTAAAAGAGGTCAGATCGGCCTGCCTTCTGGCAAGCAGCCTAAAGACGTTTGCAACTCTAGTGGTGTCACAGGCACTTTAAGTATACAGGTGTGGCGGTGACATGTTAATTGTAAGTACCTATCTAAAGTATACCCAAATAAAGGACCCTAAAAACCAACACAGTGCAACTTAAGAATGTCAGGAAAGCAGGATTGTATCAATCGTACCTACTTAATATCGTCTAAATAAAAATAAATATAGGTAGGTATTACTGGTAATTATAGTTTAAATAAAAAATACCGAACTATTGACAATTTTTTAATCATTTTCTGCTGTGTTGATGGTTATTTTTTATTAAATACTTACGTAAAAAAATCTTCTGTACAGACTTTTCCAAACGCCCCCGTACCTAATTAAAACAATTTATGTCAAACGAGCATAAAAATACGTGACAGAAACAAAATAAAACATTCTGGTGACTCAAAACGACTCGGTTTTCGTGAAAAAATTAAAAAAAAGTGCACTTCGGGTATAATTGCGGAACGTTCACAATAAATAGGCGTCGTTAGAGCCGGTGCGAGGACCATTATGCTAGGCCGTGAGTTCTCGTTAATTGCGCGAGCGCCGGCAAGACGACTTCGCTAGTAAACCAGACTTATTAGACCTCTGAATCCGTAGCAACTACGCGTGAACGACGATCGCACTTAAACTGGTCCATTGAGTCTTGCACTCGTGTGTGCTTCGGAAGCGATTGCAATGATCCAGAGCGGTAACGCCGCCTTAAGAGATGTTGAGTAACCGCGAGCTGTAGGAACGCTAATTAGTGTTAATGATAATGATGCGAGTACAATACCAATGCATGCTAGGTACTAAGTATTGTAGGGTAATCTTTGTAGCTATGTCAGGTATCCAGGTTGCAGTACAGTAACGCTAATTGCGTAATTTTGGTTAACGTAATATTACTTAGGTTTCTAACTGTCATATTACGTGGAGACACAATTCAAATTTGTAGGTCAATAAAAAGTTGCTTCTTATTTAGATCCTGAAGTTTGATGATAAATATGTTTCCACCACACCAGCTCGGAAAGGCTTACTTTGCACTTCAAACACTGATAGCAAAGTTGCATTTTATTCACATGTGAGGCAAAGTAATCAAATGCAAATTTTGAGTTGTTTTCTTATGTTTGCTGGTAGAATTGACTTTTAAATGATGATTTTGGATGATAAATATTGAATAACATTCATTTAGATGTGATTTGGTTTGATTTTGTTTGATATTTTACATTTAATATTTGCTTAAGATTGGTGTGGTGAAAAATATTGTGTTTCACTCGGGGGGAAATTTTGTTTAACCCTCGTGCTTTGAAACCCTCGCAATGCTCAAGATTCCATTTTTCGGACCACTCGCTACGCTCGTGGTTCAATTTTGGAATATTTCGTTTGCTCGGGTATCAATATTAGCACGAGCGGTTAAATAATAACTTTGCCCCTTGTAAAACAAATAACTACTTATTACCTACTCAGAATTGTGCTCACTTTAACATAATTAGGGTCGGTTGCACCAAACTGTTCGTATCGTTAAAGAGATCGCTAAATTTTTATGTATGGAAAGTTTCATAGTAAAGCGCCGGGGGGCGCCGGCTGACGTTGATCAGTCTGTCAAATGTGGTTGGTGCAACTGGCCCTTAGACATTAAAAATGGTCACAGGTCGTTCATAGACAATATTCAACAGTTTTTATTAAAATTGTAACATTATGTTAGTAGGGTTGCAAAATCATATATTTTGACTAACTTACCTGTATCGGTTTTCTACGCGTCCAATCAATATAATAATAACCGATGTTTTTGATTATTTCCACTTCAATAATCTGTAAGAAACCACTCATGTGTACAAAATAAACACCTACCTCGTTTAAGATAAATCTTTATGTAGGTAGCGTGTTTATTATTTATTCAGAGCCCTCTTTAGCTTTCCACCAGAGTGGCAATATTATTTTATTTAAATATGTTACATATTTATTTATAACAAAGTACAAAGTACCCATGGTGGCAAGTAGGATATTGTGCCTATTTTCCATTAACCTATTTACTCCTGTATTACTAACTACATACATACCTACATAGCTGGGCATTTTCACTTAAAAGTGTACCATTTACCTAAAAGGTGATGGTTTTTCGAAAGAAAGTAAATGGTACCATTTTTTTCTGGAATCCCCCACCTACATCTTAGAATTATTGGAATAATTATGATATTAGTTTTATACTTACCTACTTAGCTATCAAGGAACAATATTTTAAATATACATAGAAGAAGTCTCCTTGCAATTCTTTCAACCGCCGACGCTGCACCGCACCGCGTGGGTATCGTCCTAATTATGGCTGAACAATAACATACCTAATCCAAATATAAAACTGAATATAATCACGCCACGCATGTAGTAACATACATATATAAATGGCAACCTTGAACGGTCAAGGACCTGCGTTGCGGCACATGTAAGTACCTACTTCATGTAATCATGTTATATGAACGCCAAGTTTCGTGATTTCTTTATGGCCTTGCCGTAAAATTTATCAGACTTGTCCTCGGAGACGCGCGCACTGTCACTAAGATTTCGAGCTTACAGGTCACGTACAAAATGGAATGAAAGTTGTATTCTTGTTAAATATTATTTTGCTTACCTACAATGGAAAAATAAAGAAACTGGATTTATATAAACGAAGATACGAAGATTTCTACGAGTAAAAAAAAAAAAAACATTGTCGTCTTTATAAGATCAATTACGTTTAATTAATAACTTATTACGTAGGTATGTTGATATTTGTTATACAAACGAAGCTTAATATTAAATAGCTCATGTATTAACGAGTAGCCCTTACGAGTAAATATGTACTTAAAATACCTACTTACGTACATTTTAGATCATATTAGTGTACCGTACAAAACTTCGTTTACGGTACACTTATGGGATCACTTCGGTCTTGCAAATCAGATAATTTTAAATATAATACCTAAACGAATGAAGCCGCAAACGGAAACCCATACCTACTTTGCATGTGCTGCGGACGGATGAGCTTGTAAAAAAACTTGCGTGGGGTTTCGGTTGTTTCCGTTGTGTTAGTGAAGTGGGGAAAAAAAACCCTTTTGGGCAGGCCTGTCAACACGCAAAAAGTTTGTTCGAACTGTTCCTAATGCGTTTTAGCAAGCAAATAACAAAATACGAATACAAGCAAATACTGCAAGCAAAATTGGCGGTAAATTTTAAAACAAGTTTTTATCTAAATATACTCAGTACCTTACTGTAATAAAGTAATAATAAAATTTAAATTTATGGCGTAGGGATGTGACGACCCCATCGCCCGCTGGTTTTACCAGTGCAATCAGTCAACGCAGGGCAGCTTGTGGCGAGCTGTTGGGGATTAGCGACCTCACGTACCCGAGTGCTCCTGGGGAGTTCTGTTACCCGCAAGGAGGGTGGGTGGGACAGGATTCTCTGCCTCTGGCTTGCCTTAGCCGGCCGGCCAGAGTGGAGTCGTTAGAGCTATAAGCTCCAGGGGTGGAAGTGAAATATGCATAAGACGCGAGTTGGCACAGTGGCTGTTAACAGCCACTGGGTAGAAAGCGGCGCACACCTCTCGACACCCCTGAGCCGCTCACACCGGTGTTGCCCTTGAGCCATCCTAGATGTCGCTTTTTGTGGGGGCCCATCTTGTGAGGGCGAGTCACCGTCTGCCGGAAATAAAATTGCATACCGTTTTATTAGGCAGGCGTCCGGTTTTTTTACCCCATAGCTCAGTACTTAGTCCATCGCTTTCACCCAATAACCTAGTTCATTTTAGATTCCATCAACTCTCAATAGCCCTTACACCCTGGCGGGTGCTGCCTCTGCGTGCGTCCCATGACACGGGCAAGGGCAGCATCCGCTCGGTGTACCCCTTACATTACATTAAAGTGTCAAAAGGGCCTCTACGTGTTGGCTTCGGCTCCGCGCATGCCTCCCAAAGGTCCGGAACACCATTGTTCCGTGATGGGAAAGACATACAAATTTATACTATGTTATTTTATTTGCTAAAACATTTTCGGCAAGTACTTACTAAAGATATCAAAATGAAGCATTAAGAATTTATTTACTAAGTATGTACTTTTAATTCTTTCAAAATATATTCCTTTTTCATATGTAGGTATTTAAATAGTCAGTCAGTTAGCGTTAAATAGTCAATTGTTTTTTTTTTATGGAATTATTTGTAATAGTATTAAATTTAGCATTTAAATATTACTGTTACGTACACCCTATACATATGCTAAAAGCTCTACATATTCCGATAAGTTAGCTAGTTCTAGTTTGCGATAAAATAACTTTCTCTCTTTTAGTCCCAAGTTTTATCTGGCTTCTTCCCGCGTTCGCCAGGAATAAGTTTAACACTTTAAACTCTCGCGTTTTGTACACATATTTAATTACACAAACGGGTCTACCGCGATATAATTTCATTGTTTTTACCTTTAATTCCGACGTTTCAGCTGAGTTGCACCAGCTGTGGTCACGGAAAGACTGACGTCCCAACAAATGTCAACGGAGATATTAATAAAACACCACTAAACTACCCGAAATTAGTTTATAAACTTTAACATTAAACTTTAACGGGTAGCTGGAATTTCTTTGTCTACCCCGAACATTTTTATAAACTAATTTCGGGTAGTTTAGTGGTGTTTTATTAATATCTCCATTGACATTTGTTGGGACGTCAGTCTTTCCGTGACCACAGCTGGTGCAACTCAGCTGAAACGTCGGAATTAAAGGTAAAAACAATGAAATTATATCGCGGTAGACCCGTTTGTGTAATTAAATATAGGAATAAGTTTGCTTCGAGCGTCACACGGGAACCTTCGTCTAATAATCTGAAGTCTCTTTAACTTTCACACACTATCGGCTCATGTAAGTATGTTAAGTCAGTGAATTAAGCTGACATAGGAGCTATGGGACATATTTCTGAGATGATTTGTGCACCCATATTTTTACAGTTGACTGTACCTAGACAATAATATGTACAATATTTTTCAAATGTTTCGTAAAATACATCATGGATATTTATCCATATTCTGTTTTTAGTATTTAACTATTTACTAAAAACAGAATAATTATAAACAAACGTGTTTTTTTTTTTTGCCGTTTATTGCTTAATTGTACGGAACCCTTCGTGCGCGAGTCCGACTCGCACTTAGCCGGTTTTTTTATAGTTTCCATAGTTATTAAAGACAATCATATTATCCCTTAGAGCATTCTTACTTGAATAAATTCTTCCTACGACGAGAGGGAATTGTAGCAGTTCAAATGAGCTGTCGTGGTCTTACAATAAATCTTCCGCTTTATGAGCTCATCTTGAATAAAAGCTGCTTCATTTTCATAATAAATGTTTCTGATAACATTCATAACTGAAAGCAGAAATATGCAGAGAAGTAAAGACAAATATGTATGTAGTAATGTTGTAACATTACATACACTCAACTTAGGTATTTGTAAATGTAGGTACTTATTTAGCCATTACTTCGTCAATAAAATGAAGTAGGTATAAGTTTCTGTTTTTGGTATAATTATGATAGTTTTTTTAACTGTTTTCAAAATTATAATAATATTTATAATATGTCTTTCCCATCACGGAACAATGGTGTTCCGGACCTTTGGGAGGCGTGCGCGGAGCCGAAGCCAACACGTAGAGCCCCTTTTGACACTTTAATGAAATGTAAGGGGTACACCGAGCGGATGCTGCCCTTACCCGTGTCATGGGACGCACGCAGAGGCAGCACCCGCCAGGGTGTAAGGGCTATTGAGAGTTGATGGTATCTAAAATGAACTAGGTTATTCGGTGAAAGCGATGGACTAAGTACTGAGCTATGGGGTAAAAAACCGGACGCCTGCCTAATAAAACGATATGCAATTTTATTTCCGGCAGACGGTGACTCGCCCTCACAAGATGGGCCCCCACAAAAAGCGACATCTAGGATGGCTCAAGGGCAACACCGGTGTGAGCGGCTCAGGGGTGTCGAGAGGTGTGCGCCGCTTTCTACCCAGTGGCTGTTAACAGCCACTGTGCCAACTCGCCTCTTATGCATATTTCACTTCCACCCCTGGAGCTTATATAGCTCTATCTAACGACTCCACTCCAATATTTATAATATTATTATATATATGTATTATATATATCCCGAAACATCAGAAAGAGATTTATCAAGACCTACGTCTGGAGTATAGCGTTATATGGAAGCGAGACGTGGACATTAACCCAGCGTGATAGAGACAGATTGAGCGCTTTTGAAATGTGGACATGGAGAAGAACGGAAGGTATAAGCTGGAAAGAGAGGAAAACAAATACGGAAGTATTAAATTTGGAAGGTGAGAAGAGATCTCTGCTAAGAACAATTGAAAACAGAAGGGGAAACATGTTAGGGCACCTGATACGTCACGATACTTACATAAAGTCTATAATTGAAGGCAGAATAGAAAAACAGAGAGGCAGAGGAAGACCGAGACGTGCATATATTGACCAGGCCAAAGAGAAAATTAACGTAGTGACGTATCAGGAGCTCAAAACAGTGGCAGAGAGAAGAACGGAATGGCGATTACTCGACCGACAAGAGCTAGGCTCTTAAGAATAATGCTGATATATATATCCAGTATTTGACAGGACCAATGTATAACATAATTTATTAAAAAAAAAATCCGTTTATTTTTCATTTATTTATGCGTTGATAAATTTCCCTTTTTGGATTCACTCCGTTTGTTAAGCTGGCTCAAGATACCAATTTAATTTTAGTCTCGTTTCAGTAAACAATAGCGTGCACTGCGTGACACAGGTGTTAGTGAGCAGATGTCTGTGCACATGTATGACACGGTTTATTTTTATTACTAAAATTTGGGGCGCTTTGGCTAGTATACACACGGAACAAGGGAAAAACAAAATAAATTTGGGGTTTTCGTGATAAAGTGATACCAAATAAAACCGTTACACAAAATAGTGAAACTGGGCCTGCTAAGGACGAACAATGCATATAAAGTCAGCTAAAAAGTCTCATCTTTCGTTCCTTAAAGCCCGCAAGAAGGTAATACGGGCTCACCGCGAACACTTAAAAATAATTAACATTACCTACTTACGCTCCTTTATATTTATAAATTAATAGTAAATGAAAAAGTGCACTGCCTGGCTAAAAGAGGTTCGCTTTTAATCATTTGTTTTCCTTCTCTATTACTTTAAAGTATATTTCATTGTTAAAATATACAAGAGGCGAACTGATTGCTAGCAAGAATTCTGTATAAGTTAAACCCACAGGACAAACAAAGGATTGGATATACAGGTACTCTTGTAATTTCAGTTGAAAGTTCTTCCGTTGCAGTCCTGTCTAACGTGCCGTCAGTCCTCGAATCGAGATGTATCATGTTTATGATACATCATCATCATCGTTAGATAAAAAAAATTGTGTCGCTATAAAAAATAGATTTATCTAAATACAGACAACTTTTATGAAAACTTCCTATGCTGCTCACGCAACACACTTCCCTTGTCCATAGATAACCAACTACATAATAGGTGTTCTGTTTTCCAACTATTGTAACAGAGTTAAGCCCAACGGAAGAGTAAGCACGATAGGTAATCGGATTTCTGTCCGCTCGGGGAAGTGACCCCCACTTAATGGAAGACTGAACGAATGAACCTTTATTTCTTCTTTGTTCGTAGGATGTTACGCTGAGGCAGGAATAAATATCTTGTTTGCATCAAAATACTTATAGGGCTGTAAGACAGTGATTCTGATTACAAATGTAATTCATTATAGTAATTTTATCTCTAACGTACTTACCTAAATTTCCCAGTGCTGGACACTGCCCCAATAGTTGCCAACTTCAATTTCAAGAAATAGAGGTGAGAAGCGGGCTTGTAACTATTGGGATGGAATTAGTTTACCTTATGTATAACCCGTGCATCGCGCTTGCGTAAACAAGTGAAATTACCGAATGGTACCGAAAATAAACATAATTAACATGGTTTCATTTATTATAACTAAGTGCAACCTTCGAAGGTCTCCAAGGTAGGTAGGTATGTTCCCAAAGTGGTACATTCAAATTGTTTAAAATAGCAAAGTTTGTGTGAGCTTGCAACACTGCACTAAAAGTACGTCACTTAAAATGAGAAGAGTGTAATTCAAACATTCTCAAGTCAAAAATATTCTTATAATGTATGTAAATAGGGTATAAAATCGCTTAAGTGAAGAATACCTTAAGGGCTCTTCTGATTTGGAACACTTTGTTGTCTCCGAGCATTATTCTCACGCCGGCCAGTCGCCACATTCAGAAACGAAATCTCATTAACAATATAATTTTCATTCAGTATTTAATAAATACGAGACTATTGTGCCCGTGCATTTGTTACTGGGCTTTAAAACGAGCAAACACATGAAAGCAATATGTTTTTAATATCATTTTTTTATACGTAATATAGACTTGAGAATAAAGCCCCCGTGAAGACAATGCCAGGTGCTAATCAAGTCCATATTCCGATGAACTAGCATAATGGAGTGCCGTCTCGAATGACAACCTACTTGCTTTAAATGGAGTTACGTTGAATGCTTGTTAATCATAACATATTGTAGTAATATAGATTTAAACTCATCAAAAGACGACTTTACAATGTAGGTAGATAAGATTGTAAAACATTTAAACTAAAACTGGTGGATTCCAATTGTAACTTTACAGAAATCACATACAGCAAATGTCGAAAACAGCTGGACCGATTTGATAAATATTTTTAGGGTTTCGTATCCAAAGGGTAAAAACGGGACCCTATTACTAACACTCCACTGTCCGTCTGTCCATCTGTCTGTCACCAGGCTGTATCTCATGAACCGTGATCTAGCTACAGTTAAAATTTTCACAGATTATGTATTTCTATTGCCGCTATAACAACAAATACTAAAAACAAAATAAAATAAATATTTAAGTGGAGCTAATGGGAGCCCCCCATACAACAAACGTGATATTTTGGCGTAATGGTACGGAACCCTTCGTGTGCGAGTCCGACTCGCACTTGGCAGGTATTTTTTGTTTTATATACAGTCGCAATAGCTTAACAGTTGGCCATATTGACAACAGATACCTAGATCCAATTATGGACCCTGAAGAAATCGAGGGAATTTAATAATGCGATGTTGTAGCTGCTCTTAACTATTGTACGATGACTCGAGACGACAACGAGTTTAAACGACCTTGATGATGAAAGAACTGCATAATACCTATAGTCGTGCTGGATTTTCCACCGTAGGAATATATTGCTTTATCTATAAAGAACCGGAATTCGATAAAATTCCAGGAAAACTGTAGGATATCTACTTTAGGATACTGTACTATACCTAAATGTAAATTAAACACTGGGAATTAACACCGCAAAACAATACTTAGGTATGTAAGGTACGAGTACAATTACGCCATGTAATCATGATCCAGAAAATGTCAAAAATTATCTAATAAAAACTTAAACTATCTGTTGTAATGTCTATTTCTGATTGTAAAGAAAAATATGAATTTGTAATGTAACCTGCACCTTTTTACTAAATCTAATCCTATTCGTGAATCGAGTTCTCATGCTTGATGTCCCACCAAACCACGATCTTCAAGATTGATGTTTATTTTGCCTGGAATGTTGAAATTCATAAATCGTGCAACGCATAAGTTAGATTCCATTGCGGATTTTCTTCCAAATAAAGTACTCAAATGCATGTAAGCTAGCATTGTATCGTTTGATAGTCCGGTTCGTCGTGAAGACGTGAGCGCGAGTGGTATCGGCAACGGCGTCGACAAAATAACTTCAGTTCCGTGCCGGGTCCTCATCCAAGTGAACGCCGCAACGTCCGTTTACTTGCAATATTCAATAAAATAAATCGATAACCCATCAGTGAAAAATTATATTATTTTTTATCACGGGAGTAGAAAGTGTGTTTTATAAATAGGATGTTATTTTATCAATCGAAGACAAAGTTGGATTAAGCTGTTGCGCTCAAATTCGGAACTCGTAAGGTAGATATTATGTTTATTATGCATTGTTGCATCTTCCACGTTTTCAATGGATGTGACAAAATTATGTATTAAGGCATTGTATATCTAACAGTAGCAGGTAATTTACATAAATAATAAATAGGTACTCCTGAGAAAAATAACATTGACAAAACATAAATACTCGTCAAAACTATTATTGAGACTTCATTAAATGTCTGATTAGGATAATCTTTACAATTTTAATTTAAGTTTGCCTACCCAAACAGTTTAATGCCTGACATTTTATTGATAATCAAAACACCGAATGAGTAAAAACTGTTTTAAAAATTTAATATTGCGAACTTTACACATCTGATTCTGATGTCATTAGTAATGATCGTCTACTTGATGACTAATATTGTGATTATGTACCTACCATGATTCGAAAACCATAGTGATTTCGATAGTAACATTACGTTCGTGCATCAACGCATTCCTTTAGATGATTCATGTTTTGAATGGGAATTGAAGGTAATAAATCTAATACAAGTGACTATACTAAAAATGAAACTGTGTTGCAATAGCATTTTACATGATTTGTAGTCGTTTGTAACGAACAACTCTGGTGGAAAAAAGCAAATGACATAATCTAAAGCGAGGACAAGTCAAACCACGTATTTAACTAAACGTGTTCACGTCGTGCTTTTTGTTAAAAGATGGAAGAGACATGCAAATAGTAAAGACTTTACCCCCCTATTCATAAACATCTACTAAAGTTGACAAGCCGATAATAATCGTTTGTCCCTTTCCGACGTATTGGTATGATGGAAAGGGACAAACGATTATTATCGGCTTGTTAACTTTAGTAAACGTTTATGAAAAAGGGGGTAGTACCTACTTAGTAGGTATTCAAACAAAGGTGCATTCCTCGTCACGGCTAATAGTGGCGCTACATAGTAAGTTTTCTGTTCCCTACAAAGTCTTACTCGTACGTAATCGTACTAACTTATATATAAAATGTTTTTATGCTTTCCCAGAGGGCTTTTAAATACTTACTAGATAATAATATTGTCTTCGGTTACCGCGATAGTTACTCATGAAACCCCGTTGACCACGAACGCTGTAAAGGGTTCGAAACGTCGGGAGGTAGTATGAATTCAATATACGCGATATAATCCATTTCAATAGTCTTACTAGATAATGTTACGATAAATTATCGAAGCTTAAGGCCTCATAAAATACATATATATGAGATATGAGTTTAAGACCATGCCAAAAAAACATCCATTAGGTACTAAGTTTAAGTATGGTACAGTCAACGGTAAAAATATGGGTGTAGACAACTTACTCAAAAATATGACCCATAGTTCTTAATTCACTGACATAAGAGTTATGGGACATATTTTTGAAATGATTTGTACACTCATATTTTTACCGTTGAGTGTATGTAATAGATAAAGTTAACTTATTTTATCTCGTCTCTGGAAACGCTAATAATATTGGCCTTACAGTCATGGCGACCATAATGCGTACGCGACACTGTTAGAGGCAGACCAAGCTAATCTGGCAGCGATTTTGATAGCCCAGACTATGCAGGTGTTATTTAAACGACATAATTTCATAGAAGTTTGACCTTTAAAATAACACTTGCACGGTCTGGGCTATCAAATTCGCAGCCAAATTAGCTTGGTCTAAACTTTAAGTCGTTCGTACCTAATAGAAAGAATATAAACCGGCTTTGTTTACTCTGTACTCATCCGAAATTCTATTTCCACTTGGCTTACTGACTTTGTTTTGCGCTCATGCTCCTGCATAATCTAAAGGCTCTGCGTGCATTCTGGACTACCTAATTCCTAGCTTCACTGGTTCCTGTGTAATCGGTAGGTACGTAGCTTTACTATACTTTAGTCTGATAGAAACACACGCAAGAATAATGAAAATAGGTAGGTACCTGCACTTTGTAAGGAAATTACATAATTTACACTGATGGACCTACGGGCTTAACAAGTTGACAATAGGTAATCGTTAACGCCAATCCAAAAGTAAGAAATGTATTGTATGTATATAAATGATTCTGTGACCCTTTGTTCGCATTTGTCATTTCCGTATGTTTAATATTTTTAGCTTTTTTAGATTAGCGTTTAACGACTAACGATTTTCACTTTGGCTACGCACATTATGACATTTATGGCAAACTAAGCAAAGCTTATATAATTATGATTAAAATACTTGAAGGATTAAACAATAATACCGAAGCATGGCTGACAAGAAAAGGAACCCAACGTATATTTTTAGCTGCCCAAACTCAAGCTATTGGGAGAAATTGTCCTCCAACCTCCAAAGTACTGAAAAGTGACCAAACCCTCGAACTTCTGTAGAGAGTGTGTTTTGCTATTTCGGCTCAAACTAATATTTTACAAAAAAAACACAAAGTATGAAACTTTATATTTATAATTTTATACATTTTATATACTATAATGTATATGTATATAGTTAACTTTACCGTTTAGACTAAGAGCAAACCTTTGGGTTTCATGTAAATTATTAATGTTGTTGTGTGGGTACCTAAATCTCGTAGGGGTTAATTATGTATGACTCGCTCGTAGGCCTTCAATATTTCATCTGATATAGTTACCTGATTTTATGGTGGTACCAAGTAAAATCAGCATAAAAGTAGCCTAAATGTAGAACAATTAGACAGTATGACATTTCTGCAGCTCGCATTCAAAAGTATCTGTATACTTTTGAATGCGAGCTGCAGAAATGTCATACTCGTATACCTCTATTTGAAAAAGTAATCTATTAGGGTGGAAGATACTTTTGGTACGTTGTTTCATTCGCTACTTTTAACTGTACATAGGTAGTTGGTTTGTTAGCAGTTCATCATCTTTATAGACTAATAGATCAAAAGACGTTCCACATATAGGCCTTCGCCAAAGTTAAAAGATGTCGGTAACTTCAAACTTCAACATTTATTCAGCAAATAGGCCACAAGGGCATTTTTACACGTCAACATTGAATTTACATACAAGCAAAAAAAATAACAATACATCAACAATTTTATAAAATACAACTAATTGCAACTACCAATTCAAACTAACGTATTAAAATTACTTAGAGATGTATATGGTCTCTTAATGTCGAATTACATAAAAAAAAAACTGTAATAATAATATAAAAAATATAGATACAAAAACACAAGTAAAATCTATAATATTTAGAGGTGTAAATGTCTCTAGGTGTCAGAACTATAGGAATATATAGTTTATCAACAGTCAACACACACTTTTATGTACTTATATCATTCATAGCTATATATTGTTTCTATTGTTTATTGCCATATATTGTGCGATTTACCCAGTAAATCATACTTTGTAATTAGAATACGCCTTTTTCCACGAAGAAAAACTCACGTTTTTCTTTTATTTTGCCATTCCTGAGCAAAACAAATTTTATAATAAAAATGAAAATTTGGCAGCTTTGTGTAATCAAATGGTTAAACAGGTGTTGAATAATAATAAATTGGAGCAAATAACAATGTTACCTATTTACCTACTTACATAATATCTGATGACTTTGCCCACCAATCTTGAATATCGTGATGACGCACGGCATGTTGGCAAACAAATTAATTTCTTTTCATACTTACTAATATCCCGCTAATTGCTTATTAAGTAGTATTGATTATACTGGGTATTGTTTGGTAGTTTATGTATGAATCTACTAGTACCTTCGTTACAATTAGGAATTTCCATTTGCTGAATAAAATATTTACCTAGGTTAGTACTTGTTTTAATTAACCAACCCACTTGTTCCGGTTTGTACGAGTATTATACTACTAAACTTGATAAGTTGATATACTTAAACGATATTTAAAAAATAGGTAAATTGATGCTATTTCTGTTCTACATAACGACAAAGAAAATACAGAACGTTGATTATAGACATTATAGTGTTTAAGATAGTGACAAAATTTTAACTCTTTATGTATTTGGTTTTCTCATTTATTTTCGGCAAAAGCATAATTATTCTTAAGCCCTTACGCTGACTAATCATTCTACGTCCTCAATGACGGGAGTCAATGGAACTCGATTCCTACCGGCTTGCCTTTTTTATTTTTATACGTGTTACATTCTAGGTACGCGACGACAGACTCTTTTTCATAAAAACTTAACGGAGCTTTTCGTAAACTTAACCATGGTCGTTGACTTGATATCAAGCAGTTGCCGCGTCATAAACCACACATGATGTTAACGAACACTCGTACATACCTTCACCTGTATTATCTCCACCTCCACGGGAGCGCTGAACTTTGCTCAAGGTTCATCCATTCATTCACTCCTGATTAGTTCCGGATTGTGAAAGCGGGCTAAACTCTCACACCATTATCTGCTTTGATGTGTTGTTTTTACTTAAACGACTTTTAGAGTTCCCCAGTTAAACAGCCCTAATGGTTTATTACTTTGTTCAATGGGCCTTAAAAAGTAAAAAGGTTATTTAAGCAACCTGGCTTCACTGTGAAGTTGGTACAAGGGTAAATATTATTTAGAGCAAGAAACATACCCGTAAGTCTATTATGTTTATAAACTATGTCAGTATATTCATTGACTTAAACACATTTGTGATGTGATGTACTTAATAAATTCATTAAAGAAAAGTACATATATGAAAATATGTAATTTTGTTTACTCGAAACATAAGTAGTTTAAGCAATGTTTAAAATGTTTGTGGATACTTTCTTCTGGTTGAACAATTAACCACAAACATTTGATGAAACCAACGAAAGTTCGTTTTCACTTGGCATCCGATTCCTGCGTAATATACGTTGCGGTTTCCATGGACACAACTATATCGTTACTATATTGACATGAGCATGTTAAATGTTAACAGTGTCTGATTAAAAAGGAATCCATAAAACTTCAAAACATATCGAGTAGGTATGGTATGACACGTGATTTCAATCATAGTAAGTACCAAAATACCATCAAAGTTTAACCTCTTCAAGCTTAGATACCTTGACGATTCTCTGCACACACAACGATAATTTCCAAATAAATTAATCTCTATATCCCAAAATAAAACATGAATTGTTTTGCCCTGTCTTTTTTCACCTTCTAGTTTTTAATACAAAACTTCCTTAAGACTCAAACCACCGCGAACAGGATAGATATAGATTAATTTAAACTTCTTAACGATATAACGAAGTCGGTAAACATCGAACAATGTTTATTTATTTATTTTATTTGTTAGACTCAAAAAACGTGAGTGATCCTATTTAACGTATTTGGATTAATCACGACTGTATAAAAACCGATAAAACTTCATTAAAACATAAGACAAAACTCTTTTACATCTAAGTAACTCTATATTCGTGTTATCGAAGGCGTAGCATGATGTTTTTCAAAAAACTAAAAACAAACCTAATTCATTGAATCACGAGATCACGACGCAATAGTTCATTATGGTTTTTGTAATTAAACTTCCTAATATAATGTCATGACTATGCAACGAAACAAAATGATCACGCACGCTCGCGTTTACATATGTACTTACATACCTACCTATATTAATACGTCGTGCAAATGGCGATTTGTGTAAGCATACGTAATAAGCTTGTAATGTCATTAAGAAAGGCATAATCGGCATTTTAAATACCTATCTCCAATTGGGACGGTCATTCTATCTACTATCATGTCCATTTTAGTATCCGAGTCCAAACCTAGTGTTTAATGTGGTCATTCTCGATAAGTACTTATTGTCATCATATTTTGCTAACGTAGTATTCATATTTTCCTGGGTTAATTTTCATTACTTTTTGGACAATGAACCTCTCTCACCGGAATACCTTTATCTCCAGATATGTTTATGACAGCCAACAAGACGAGTCTTTTATATTGTAAAATAGCCATTTTCTTACTAAGTTTCACAATTTTGAAGACAAAGAATCTAGTTAATATTTCATGTTTCTGCTTAGCGATGTTTCTGACGAGTCAAAGTGTTCCTTAAACAAAAACCGTAGTAAGTTATGAAACTGAATATTCATAAAACAGTTGACCAATGCTGCTGGTAATAACAATGCTAAATATGTGCGTTGATTTGTGTGAAACAGACATCTTCCTGCATATTTCAATATTAGAAACGCGGTGCAAATTGTCACCTAGTCACTTCTTTTATAGTACAGTGATATTGATACATTATTAGCTACTATTGTGCGAAAGAAAGAAAATCTTGGCAATCTAAGTTGTATAAGTTAAAATTTTGAGTTTTGGAAAATATTAGCTCTTAGTTTTTAGGAATGGCAAAACTATTTTTGTTCTCTCTATCCCTGATGTCAACACCACAAACATTGGTATTAAAAGAAGAAGGAATGAATAATCCCAAAGGTGCTTTCTGATATGTAGTTCTAAAAAATAGTAGTAGTAGTGTAGTACTTGTTGGAATCTACTGTGAAGTCTATGAACAGTGTGAACGAGCGAGGTTCTATCTGAGCGAGCTTAAACTAATTTAAGCATTTCACTCACAGCGATTGATAAACAGATGACAAATGAATCATAACCTCACGAAACATTATAAAATATATTTCATTAAAGTAAAGGAAATTCATGGATACATGCTGTTATTAATATTCTAGAAACACGTTGCATTGAGGTAGGTACACAATACCCTTATGAGCATTTCATTAAAATTTACCACTTATATAATCAACGCACAATCTCAGTAACAGAAGCTTACGCTGCGTTGTATAGTATTAATGAACAATACAAGATCACGTACCTACTTACACTACTTACCTTCGCTTTTAGTGTGGTATTTTTCTTACCCATTAAATACGAACTACAGTTTCATTGCTTTCCTCTATTACGTGAACCGACGGGAATTGTTAAAAAACAAAAGGCTAACTCGCTTTGAAACAAATAAAACTGGAGTTTAACTGGGTTTCTGCACATCGTAAAAAGGGAACAGATCGTAAAGTGATTTTAGTCCTGCCAGTCAATTTGGCTCGGCGGTAAAACGCCACGAATTTTGCTTTAGACGGCGCCGTAAACATTTGAGCACATTAAATGCTGTCGTTTAACACCTTTTGATAATTAAGTTCGGTATTTCATTAAAGATATCAAAGAGATTCTAATCAAATGAAAACTTTGTAACAAAATTCCAATTCCAATTATCTGAAAACGCTCCTTTTACAAGTAGAGCTCTGTACCTATAGGTACGTTATATCTTATATACATATTATCTGATGAACGAATAAGTAAACAAATTCAAGATACGCTTCTTAGAAGACAAAGTTTACGATGACAATTTTCAACTTGATGATCAGGATCAAACTATGTAACCGATTAGATTTAAATCGTAATATGCATATTATAATTGTCCAGTATGAAAATTATATTCTGATAACCATACCATTTATGCCTAATTAACAACCAACCGCGTTTTCTAAATAACATCAAAATCCGTATTATACCTAGGTATTTAAGTGGCTGGCAACGGCAGCGCGTTTCAAACTGAGGTCGAGCCACAATGTCTGACACTCAATAGAATCGCCCCTACGAGACAGGAGGTAAGAAAGAGCCCTGTTCCGCCTCGTGAAAGTCTGAGCCGGTTCCTTTCTATAGAATGCACCGACTTGCAGCCACAAAATAGCGCAGCTTTGAGACGGTTACTGCTTTCTACCTATAGAGTATAGAATATCCGCTCGAGTTTATAAAGTGGAAAACTTTGAAAGGAGAATCTTTGCATTGGTAACCTTTACCTAAATGTATTTTTAAGGGTAGAACTTAAAGACATTTACCCATGTCATAAAACAATACTCGCTTGAGATTCTTATTTCACTATATATGTTGTTATAGATATTTAGATTTAAATGAATCCTAAAGGTTAACCGGTTCATCTTCGCTAACGGAACTTGGATAAGTATCAAGGCTACCAGGAACGGATAACTCGCACAGAATGTCGAATAAAACGCAGTTATTAACTACGCATAATATTGTTTTATCCACGTGAAATTAGTTGCCCAATTGTATAGTAAAATAGTCATAATGAAACTTACACTGACATAGGTATCTGCCATTCAATATGATACGCAATGAGAATATGACCATAGTTTGTAAATGGGAAATGGGACGTCTTTGTGAAATAGTATTTCGTAAATAGACAGTTATGAACCTACGTAGCCATTTTTTTGCAATGAAGATACCAACATGAAGAGTCTTATCATTTGATGGAACTAGGTGCGATTGTTTGTTTGCCTCCAGGGTAGTGACCGCGCGCGTAGTCCACCCGAGCCCACGGTGCGTCATAGCTAATCTTAGCTATCAAGATGTCGTCATGGCTTGACCTCCACCTGACTCACGTCTTATCCGTCTACAATCACAATTATTATTTTTTAGCCCATCTTCATTACCCGAGATTTAATTGTCTAGGTAATTAAGAATCAACGTGAGACTCTCGAGTTTAATTAGATTTCCTATGCCATTGGCCCTTTTACTTTGGGTCCTTTGTATTTTCTGTTGTTTGACCCAGTTTACTTTATCTATTTATCTTCTTCGTAGTTTCACTTGTAATCAGTTTACCTATCATACTGGAATTCAATATATGCTAGGAATTCCTACTGAAGCGTTGTTTGAGTGTATAGTGATAAAGAATCGCAAAGATAACTCAACCAGTAGCATGATAATTTTTGATAGCAATAATCGATAACTCTTGACCTATTTTGACTGATACTGATAATTAGGGTAACTCCAGCCAGCAGATCCTGCAGCAAGGACTAGGAAGGGGAGACTTCAAGGGGGGGGGGGGATGTTGATACAAAATAGCACTGTAAGCTCGCATGGCTCTGCTGATCTGATTCACCCTAAGCGGCAGCGAGTCGGTGGGATAACTCTTGACATATTTTGACCAGCAAAATCTATAATGTGGTTCTTAAGTAATCCTCAATAATAAATGACAGGACACTGTTTTCTTTTAGAATAAAAATATTAAAAGCAAAAAAATATCTTTATTTTTATCTTTAAAAAAACCGTTATATATTTACTTATTAGTGTTATCTACAATTTCACCGCAATTAGCATAAACTGCATAAAATCGTTTTGTGAACAATGACGAACACGGGTTTACAGTTTAAGTGTAATAGGTAAAGTTGATAAGGTCGCGGTGCTTAGTCCCGTTACTTGTGGGTCTTGTCGTGTCGTGTGTGGTGTATTTTCAAAGGAACATTATTATTTCGCTAGCTCATGCATACTAAAGGTGATGTCTCTATTTTTAGGAATTATTCTCCAAAAAAGCTTTTAGGCATGTAAATTATATGGGATTCAAACACTACAAAAAACATTATTATGTTTTATTTATTTAGCTACATATAATTCAATTCAATTCAATAATCATTTATTTCAAATAACTAAGATTCATAATACATAGTTAGTAACATAATAAATATCTCTCTAACTTATTCTCTACGTTAGTATTCTTATATCTAAGGTATTTGTACATTAATAACTAAATAAATACTCCATTGCACCAGTGCGCACATCACTCGACTACTTGAGCATAGTTAGTGATGTGCAAACTGCAGCAATGCAAAACAATAATTCGCGGATGTATATCTTTGGATAAAATAAGTCAACGTTAAAAAAACCGTGTTGAAAAACACAGAAAGCCATTGACAACCAATTCAATTTTCCGGAGTAGATCTGTCACGCACTGTCGAAGCACGGATCGAATGGTATCACTCTCGTATTCCGTACATCCTGTATCGCCGACCGCGACCTCAATACTAATCACCCCAAGACGTGACCCAAGTTTGAAGATAACAGATTTTCACCTGAAATTTTAAAGTCAAATAGGATGTAAGTAGTGCTGTGGAAGTAACGCAATGCATGCTAATTTTTAAGGAAAATTGACATTCGCAAACGTTTTTTATAGTATTTTTCATACAGTATGGGTACAGTGACAGATGCCATATCAATACAATTTTGCAAGATTTATATTTTATATAAAGTGTACAGAGTTGACACCTGCCACCGTCCCCATGTTGTTTGAAAAATGCAATAGCATTTGTTTTTCTTATAATTTTCGGGACCTATACACAATTTAGGATAGAGAGGTTAAAACATGATAACGCATAAAATAGTCTCACTCATATTATGTACATTTCACACGAGGCTTGTTTTAGAGCTCATAAAATAACAATATTATTTTATACTACCTATGTAGGTTCTTCCTACACTGACCTGAACCAGATTTCAACTTCGATTACCTAAATTCAGAAGGTACTGTAGATGCGAAATAAAACCATGCCACTTCTATTTATTGTATACGATGAAACGCTATTTTAAACAAAACCTATTTTTAGAGAAAATCAATAGTGGAAACTTGAACTAGGTTAGTGGTCAAATTATAGCCGAGAATCCAACACGGGATACCGTTTTAGCACCATCTATTATTACTTATTACCTAAGTAATTGGCCTACAATTTATGTATAATTTCTTTATGTATAATTCATTATCTTTATTTACCTGAGAAAAACATGCGTAAGTATTTCAACCCTTCCTTTCATGGTATACTTTCTTACAAGCTGACTTCACCTTTATGCGTCTCTATTTCCTTTGACTTTATTGTGCCAGCATAAATATTGTGCACGTGCTTCAGCGACCATAATGTTAAATTGTTTTACCCAAGGAAAAACGCTAATGTCGGAATATTTTCCTAAAACGACTCGTTTTCTTGGGATCGAATTTACATTTTCCGTTTTCCTTTAAACTCCGCACCTATTTAAATATTACCTAGTCATGTTTCACGTCATTGCACTTAGCGCTTTGCGGCTCTTTGCCCGATTTGCTCTGAAGTTACGTAAGCTTTAGCGATACTTATTTACACAATTGTATTTTACGAGTATGATCAGACCTTAGAGGATGACGATTGCATTTTATTATACGCTTACAAATTTAAGAGACTTCAAAGTGTTTGCATACTTGTTTTTGCTGATTGTTTGCTGACCGCCAACTCGGGCCGGCCTACGCGCCCGTTGACAGTTAGTACTCATAAAGTCTCACCTTTACTGTGTTGCATGTAAATGAACGTCCCGTTTACAGTCGTAACACAAAATTAAAATTGCTGTTTTATTATACATAGTTATATTCAATAATATGAACAAAAGGGTATTTGTTGCCTACGTATTTCAATTACCGACACCGCCTAAAAAGAGGTTTCATGTTCACTGTGTAATTAAGAGGTATGTTCATACCGGATCATCAATGTTTTTTATTTCTTACTCGTATGTGGAGTCTAGGTTGCAACTTACCAAAAAGCTTTGTTATGATAAATATCATCAAAATCACCATTATCTTTCTCATGTGGTCTCAGATTTCTGCCATGACATATACATATACTTAGGTATTATCTACCTATCCCATTTTAAAGTACTCAATTCAGTCATAAAAGCCGTGACATTATGGGAATTGATGAATATACAGGGTGTCCTTAGCCATTGGACAAAGCCGAAATGTACATATGCATTAGGGTATTTAGAACCAGTATACAAAGTATCATAACAATCGGTGTAGCGGTTACGAAGAAATTAACAAATTACGATTTTTTTACTTTGGAGCAACCTGTGTGTGTCAGTAGCTCCTGAGGTAATAAATAGTATGAAACCTTTTTCGACCGTTTTGATTATCTTTTTTATTTATGACATTAATAAGATTCTGATTTTTGACAAATGTCATCATTGCCGCACATTTTCAAACAAATTGTCAAAAGCACTGCCAATGATTAATACAGTATATTTGTTTTTGTTGTCGATTATTGGAAATAAATTTTGTTTGAAAATTTATTTTTTTATCTTTTGTTCTAATTAAAAAAATATTACCGTTTTCTCAGAAGTAACCCTACGTGGGATTTCAGTGTTTGTCCAATGGCTAAGGTCACCCTGTATATTATATTCATAAATAGTTAAGGAGAAATCAGAACATTTATTATTACGCAAAAAAAACTATAAAATAATTATTAACCTTATTTTATTTCTTGTTCATAGGTTGTGACGCAAAACAGAAAACAGAAATTTAATGCGACTCCTGCCACTGCCAGCCAAAACATAAGGTAAGATAGAGTTTAATTTAGGCTTTCACGATTTCCGCACATTAAAGAAAGCAGAAATGACTAATCAAAGTAGATATGTTTTATTAATTTTATTCTTTGGCTATACAGCTCGAAATAAGTTGTTCGACAATTTAATTACCGCTCCTTAAATTTTTACCTTCCTGCTTCCTTTATACATAATATATTCTCTTATAAATATGTCTGTTATGCGAGTGACTATGTATGGTAAAACTAATTGCTGGCTATGGCGTATGACAAACCCGTTTAAACACGGATATATGTATTAGAAATGAGATATTCCAGCTAACATGAGAGTACTCATAACGTGTTTTACTAAATCATCTGTGCCGTTGCCGCATATTCGGATGAAGACTGCATACATCACTGTTGCAACGTTTTAATCGCTGCAGTTATGCGGCAACAACGCAATTTTTCAAGGAAATCGACAGCGATATTATTGCACGCGTCAACGTGCAGCAGTAACATTGCAATAGCAGTGCTGTTGTATTCGTCATCCGAATGTCACCTTAAAGAAAAAACTTGGCATTCCCTTCGAGTGCGAGTCAGAGTTAGCCGGTTGTTTTAGTAATAGGTACATATTCTAAACACTATTTATTTATTTGTTTAAATGGCTGCAAAGTTTGAAGCCATCTTCATGCATAAATAGTATACGAGTATGTATATTTGGAAGCTTTTTTGACTGCTATGCATTGTATAGTAGGTACCTACAGTTATATAATAATAAGCTTTAATATAGCATGGCATCATCATAGCATTATTTGCATTTTTTATCTTCTTATACATATAGAGTCCTCGAAGCTACATACTTGAGTCAATTATTAAATGTTTATCTTAATTTGCATCACCGGGACCAGTTTTTAAATACAATGTAGAACTTTAAGGTTTGATATACACAGCTGAATATACATACAAATTAGTTACACGTTTTTTTTTTAAGTTAGTTTATTAATTATTGTCTCAAAAAATAAAATGTCTGGCTGGCGGAATGATAAAATATATATGAAAAGAAAAAAAAATCTTTCTCATGCTGGTCGTGATTTTACTCGTATCATTTTATATTCTAACGCGACCACGTTATTTTTTGCCACATCATCATTAAAATTACCATCAACGTTATCAAAGAACATTTTACAGACGTTGCGGTATAATTAATTATCCTTAAAATCTCGGTGCCAAAACAACCATTAACTTGTATGCGTGTATGTATACTGGTCGTGTATTTCAAAAGCTTAACAAGCGTGGGCGAGCTGTAAGCTAGGAACCAAAGAAATCAGTGACCTTGTGTTCCTTAGAAAGTATTTGATGTAGGAGAGCATACTGTACTGGATATGTTTCATTTCTTTGCTCTCGGCAAGCGATTGGAAGAAGACACCTGGCCGCGACCAGTTTAGTATTTTCCAGTATTTTTAATCGTTTGATTTTGAACCTTGACAAACATAGCATTGGGTCGTCTTTTCTACACCGTTGTTTGCCAATACTCATCTTATGAAGGTACCTTATCGTGGAAAGATTAATTTATACGAAATTAGCCCTAGTTAATCTTGTGGTGAAAATTAATATCGTCTGTTACAGCGGATTAGTCGTTAAATAGCCTGTCTGGTATTAACAACCGAAGCTTTGAGAGAAATATGTTATCATTGGGAGTAATTTCATCGTTGCTTTAGTAGACTCATATAAAGGCTTTATTGTCTAGGATTCTACATAAAAGCTTAATTAGCGCCCTGAGGTGCCTTTAATGTTTGAACGTTATATTTTATTAAAACAGTTATTGCCAGAAGTGCCCTCTAAGTATCATTAATTTTATTAGGTCTCTTTAATTTATTCAGTAGGTATCTAAAGATAAGTATAGTGTAAATAACATTATTTGCGGTATTTGACACATTATGACTGACGTATATTATAGAAATGTAACTAACGCAAATCGATTGTCACAGCAAGCGATTACGATTGGATGGCACGTAGACTGAGGTATCGAATTGTGACGTATAATGAATTTTTATTTGAGATTTAAATAAAGCTAGAATTATATGGTTTTCCCGCAAGCTACCGGTCGGTCGGTGTATTTAATACACCGACCCAGTAGGTCGCACCCATTGTCAAAATTGAAACTAACTGGGGATCTATTTTAAAGTTTATTTATGTTATTTCTGTGTCAAATTTGTTGTCTGTTAAGTGACGATAAATATATCCATATTTACAGTTAATTATCCACCTTTTCCTTATTTTTATTAAAAGAAAAATGAAAAATTCATATCGATTTACTTAGACGACTACCGATTCATAACGGTGGTGTCCGGCCAACCCTAAAATTAAAAAAAAAAAAGACGTAGAACGTAAACGTTCGCAGTGCATTTGTTTCCTTTGTGATTTCGATGTGCAAAACATTTTACGTAGTATTGCTGTTGTGAGTGACAGACGTCAAATACCGCAAATAATGTTATTTACACTAGTTTTCAATACGTTAATTTTATTAATATGGTTATTGACACCACACATGCGAGGGAAGTATTTAAAATTATCGTAACCATGGTATATGGATATTGAATTAAGTACAGTCATGCAAAGGATGCAAAGAGCCCTCATGGATTTTCTGCAGTAAATGTTCACACCAACGAAATTTAATCAAATATCAAAATCGGTTTTTGGTCACAATCATTGTTTTGGACCTCCCTTAAGTATGTAAATACTTGTGTCAAGAAATCCCGCTCTTCCAGAAGCTGATTGAGTTGTACCAAAACAATATTCATTGTTAACAATTTATAGTAAGGAGCATATATTACTTAATAAGCTAAAGTTACTAAATAAGTACATTAATTGTTTATTATGGTTTAAGAATATCGTGAAAAATAAAAAATAATTTGACCAAACTAGTCAGAGTAGTTCTCACATAAAACGCCTGTTAAAGACAGTTAGGTACATATATACCTACGCCAAAGTTTTCTCATACGTGTTTCGTTTTTGTTAACGATACGGATACGTTAAAACATACGAACGTATATTGTTGCTAACTAACTCCAACATATAATTTATATGTTTAGATACCACAAGTAGATATGCAAATTCTCTAGTAGATACAAGATTTCCATTTTCAAATAATAAAAATCTACCAAATACGTGTCACATCCGGATATTTTATTTTAGGTACCTACATTTTAGAGTTACTGTAACGATGTCGCATCAAGGGTCGCATATACGAACTTTGAATAAGGGCGTATTGTAACCAGCACATTGTAAGTACTAACCATTCATGCCATGTTTAACCAACGGCTCTGTTTTCTTTGGCCCACACAGCTGTTGCTTCAAATTATGTCACCGGCGATCTGTTGCCCCACGCCGGAAATTATCTCTCGTGCACATCAAATCGATGACACTTCGATTACCGACCAAATGACATCACCTGAGCTCACTAGAAAAACATTTAAAACGCTGTGCCTCAAACTTCCTGTAGCCAAGATTGCGTATCACATGTCCATCTTGGCATGTCGTTAGAGCTTCATAATATGATAATAATTCATGCTAACGATGTGACAAAGATTAAATACATCAAGGCTAAGTACCTACTATCAATGTTGCACATAGTTTGAATCGCACAATATCTAATTTTTATTTTATTAACAAAGGCCTAAAGTTTTGTCCAATAAGCCTTTTTGACTTCTACCAATAGGTAGAAATTCCCAAAAAGTTCTTATAATATTTTTCTCAAAATGGAAATAGTGGAATCGCTGTAATCAGAATAAACGAAAGTATTCGTTTAAAAATAACTGTCAAGTTAGGTATAATAGTGGATTGTTGGAAATACGAAACGTAAGTACCTATATTTAATTTTCAATTCTATTTGCCTAATAGGTAATCGGATTAGTGAGTTTTCAAAGAACATTATAAAGTGCAACGATTAAAAGTATACCTATATGAGTACAATAAATTAATCAGTGGGTACTGGCTACTATGGCTAGTTTAATAGATGACTCCAAAGTCAGACTATACCCTGTTTTTTTAAAGATTAGAATGTTTATAACCTCAAAAGTGTAGTGGTGATTAAATTTTTATTCCGGAATGCTAGGTTTCCTATGATATTGTCTAATATTGCGGTACAATAATGTGCAAACGACACTAAAATTCAGTGCATATAATTATAGTTACTCAGATTTAATTTTGGAAGAAAAAAGTTATCACTACGTTTGAGGTTATAAAATATCTAATCTGAAAAAAAAACGGACTATCAGAATTCTACTGTTAATGAGGTGTCATAATGTGTGTGTGTGTGTTTTTATTTTCATATTTTAAATAACTTGATACGACAGATCCATTACGTCAGGTAATACTTACTGTCAATCAGTCGGAGTCCAAAAAGGCTAGAATTTTCCCGCATAACTGGGAATTCCCAATTGTACTCGTAATGTCCATTTTGCGACCGACCCTTCGATAAAGGATGAAAGGCTTTTACAGTTGCCCGCATTACATCCCGTATATTTTTATTTAAGCTTATAAAATTCATATCTGGTTTCATATCTATTGTTCAGTAACGTCCCTAAATGTAACTTTGTGTCTTTTACGGCATTAGATTTAGATTCATTTGTAACAAAAGATATATTATGCAGAATTAAAGTGGACAACGCAAGTGCATTTAGGCACTTGCTGGCGAATGAGGAGACCAATTTTCCTCAAGTAGTTTTGCACAACAACAATGCTGTTATGTAAAATTACTTGTTATATAAACATCAATAATGCATTAAGCATTCAATTACTACAACTTGATGATTAAGTAAGATTATATTTGATTAATAAATTTACTTGCAATTTGAATTCCAGTTTTATTGTTATTGGAACTGGATCTAATATTAAAAAACAATTAAAATACCTACATCGAAACCAATTTCCAAAACTATATATGAAAGGAGAAGGTACTTTTTTATTTTACTTCTCCTTAACATGTGATGATACAATAAAGTATATAATTAATTCTAATAGTTATCTGTTGGCTTTTATATGTTATATTCTACCTGTTCTGGCCTTATGAAAGAATACAATATTATTAATAATTCACAAATGTATCTACCTAGTAACTATAACCTAGTAACTATAAAATCAAGTTTAAAAGTTAACGGCCTCCTAGCCTAGTCGGTAGTGACCCTGCCTACGAAGCAGGAGGTCCCGGGTTCGAATCCTGGTAAGGGCATTTGTTTGTGTGTTTATCACAAATATTTGTTCCTGAGTTATGGATGTTTTCTACGTATATAAGTATTATATATACCTATGTATTATATATATCGTCGTCTAGTGCCCACAACACAAGCCTTATTGAGCTTACTGTGGGACTAGGTAGATCTGTGTAAAATTGTCCTATACTTACATAATATTTAATATTTTTTATATATTTTTTAAAGTAATGATAATTTATACATTACATCTAGTATAACTATCAGATTAGTTTTGACAACTAGAGCTATTGTAATGCATGCAGATTGATACATTATGACAAGCGTCAATTTATGCATACAATAAGCCTGTTGATGTAATAGCTATTGCGACCTACAGGCATAAGATATGCCATCTCACGACGGCTATAGGATTTAACGAAATTAGACTTTGGACTAATAATAATAAGAGCTATTAAAGACCTTTGCTGTGACACAATTTGACTATGTATTTATTATTGATACTTAGACACTATCGCTACCGTCTTGATTCGATCCCTTATTAATCTTATTATAGTTATTATGTTCAAATAAACAAGCTCATTAGCCCGCAAATATTTACACAACTCAAGTGTATATGTAGAATAAACTTGAGTGATTAATTAATTGTAGTTATCAAGAAATTAGTACCCATTACCTTTATTACCAGGACAGCCGTTGTTTTAGGTCGAACATGAGTGTTAAAAACTTATAAACAGAAATAGAGGTCATATATTAAAGAAAAAGTGACGAAGCCCTCCAGCGGTGAAGGCGGATTCGAACCGGCGTCTTAAAAAAAACACACACACACAAAATATTTAATAAAAAATAATTTGATTGGTTCCCAAAGTTGTGTTAAAAACTTTTCTGTTTAGGCATCATGCACTTTAACGTTAATAAATAAGTAAATATTTTACAATCGCAAAGCAGGCAGAGTGATAGCTATCTTACATTTTTCGTCATCTATAAAAGCACCCCTATTTCTAATGGTAACGTGACCGGGACCGGTTTGAAGTACATCCTCTATTGAAAGGTTGTTCAAGAACATTTGAGTACACGCCTCAAGCGATGTGACAACATTTCTGCGTAAAACCTATTGGCCAACCCCAAAGTACAAGTACATAAGCGAAATTGTTCTGGATATACTCAGTATGTATACGGGTACGAGTTGTAATATGGTCATGTTAACCATGTAACTGCTAGTTATATTGTAAAAGGTTCGTGACGAGTTGGGAAACATGTAGCGAGGTCTTGAAGGTGTCCAATCGTTAAATATACATAGGTACCTACATACTTTACTTGCTCATTGCGTCATTACCGTACTTACCTGTGTCTCAATGACGGACAACTTTCCTTTAAAGCGGTTGACATATCGGCTTTTAATATGGTGTAGAGTTACAGATGCTCACATTTAATGAGTTGATGAAACATAAAACGGTATTTTTTTACGGCACATTTGGGATGATGTTCTTTAATGAATGGTTTTATAATTTGTTTATTTTCAAGTTCATCATAGGAGTTATGTTTATACATGATACGATTAATAGATACTTCTGTCTACTGTCTGCCCAGAGTAAATCTGACCTAATCTAAAAGTCCCGTTTAGAATAAAACTTTTATAAATAATAGGTACGTGTATTTATTATTCAAATCGTTTCATCCATTTGGTCCATTTGATACGTGAGAATTAATTTACAGGCGTATTCTGAATTTAATGATGATGATGATGATGATGATGATGATGATGATGATGATGATGATGATGATGATGCTTTCCTGACCGATTTCGGCCCCAGCGACTGTGTGCTCTGGACTAGGCAATTTTTAGCTCGTATTATTAGAGTGTAGCTGATCCACTCTCTGATGCGCTCTTAGGTGGCTCACGTACCCTATCTTCTTGCTAAATACTCGAGCGCATTTTGGGCACGTCAGCACACCACCTACATAGTTGTAGGAAATTGAGGTTGGCGGCCGAGCCTTAAGCTCATCACGTTTTTTGTCGAGCTCACTGCGGCGTTCCGTCTCAAAAATGTTAACTCTATCATTAATGAGGCGCCGCCATTCGGGCCGCTGCGCTGCCTTCCGCTCCCAGTCAGAGGGCTCTAGTTGGCATCTCTTCATATGTCTTTTCAGAACATCCTTATATCGTAAGTACTGGCCACCGCTTTTACGCTTACCATTCTGGAGTTCTGAAAAGAAGATACGCTTCGCCACTCTGTCTTCTGACATCCGAGACACGTGCCCACACCACCGCAGCTGCCGCCTCATCAGATACACCTCAATGCCTCCGACATTTGCGCGCCTCAGGACGTTTGTGTTTCTGAATTTAATATCAGGTTATGAATTAGATCTGGATTAGTTACAGTATAGATTTATCAGTATCAAAAGTGACATTTCTTCAACCAGAACTCACTTTCACACTGTCACTTTTGACACTGACAGATCTAATTAATTCATAACCTGTTATAAAAATCAGAATACCCACACCTGTTAAGTGACCTAAAATGAGACTTAGCCTCCGACACAAGGCGCAATTTTATAGTAAGTATTTAAATCTTAAAACTAAAACCATAGACATATGTAGAGGTCATTTTATCATCTGTCAATTGGGTTATAAATTTAGCATTTACAAAAAACTTTTGCAAAGAAATGGACCAACACAGTTGAGCATTACCTATACAGCATAAAGCATTTTAATTACATATAATTATAGTTAACGGTAATAAACAAATGCAGTTTTGTGTATTACGAGTATAATAATTAGTAACTGGTGTTACATAATTAACTATCATTCGTACCGACTATTTCTTAATCGATGGTAAGGTAAATAGTTGAGTGTGCTCAGAGCATAAAAAGGTCAACCACGGCGTTGCATGAACAAGAGATTTCCTTTGGCAGGATTGGTCCTTAGGACCCAAGGATGGATTTAAGAAGTGGAGCCACCAAATTTCAACTAAACTGGTTCAGCAGTTTAAGCGTGAAGAGGAATAAAAAAAAAGTATTTTTTTCATATTATATGTGTTTTTACTTCGGAATGGTGCGGGAATGATATCATAAATGAATTCGGCATCCCCGATTTATACGAAAACGATACCAAACTTGGCCTAGTAACTAAAATGATATAGATATCAAGACAAAGTTGAGAGCCCCCCCCTAAAAATGTACATCAAAAACCTGGGTGGCTCCACACTTCTTAAATCCATCCTTGGGTCTTAAGGACCAATCCTGACAAAGGAAATCTTTTGTTCATGCAACGCCGTCGTTTAGGGCTTCCCCCTCCCTACCCTCGACTAAAAGTCATATATTTTTCGTCGAATCTTTTCACACAGCAAAAATTGTATTTACCGTGACCACCAAGCAATTTGGTGCTGCAAATTGTATATTATAAGAAGTGTCAGAGTCAAAAGTGTGAGAGAGCAATTTAGTACTAAATAGTAGGAACGAGTAGTTTTATAGTGATCTGGTACCTAATATTATTTACTAGAAAATAGCTTAGTATGAGGACAGGCAGTTCTTCATCTTCATTGTATTGTTAGTATAATGTATTGATTGGCATTTCGAGCGCTGCGCTGTGGGATCTGGATGACAACATTTGTACCAAAGTGTAACCATTGTTATTTTTATTTTATTACCCTAAGGGCCGGTACAGACGGACTGCAACCCGACTGTAACTTGTATGGGAACTACACGCCGACGTTGCAGTTGGCGTGCAGTTCCCTCCCATACAAATTGCAGTCGGGTTGAAGTCCGTCTGTATCGGCCCTTAGAGACTATAACTGCTGCCTCTTCATGTTACACTAATGATTTTTTATTAATTGTTTCGCTCTTTTCAGTAATAACGCGATGGACTGACATCCGGCGAGGATGCGGTGGTTCAAGAAGGGAGAGCCGCCGCGCTTGCTGGCCGCGTCGCCCGAGCCCGAAACACGCTCGTCGCGCCGCGCCAGGATTGGTAACTTACCCCCTTACTAAGTTATAAAACTTAGATAACCTTTGTAAAATTTTGTAACTTTCTACGCATACGATTGACGCATGCAGGAACAAGCGACTTCTCTTACCGCACAGACTCTATCCTATACGCTATATCACACCGAAGGTAACATTCGGAAGGTAACTGCAGCTGAATTGCTTTTGCAGCATTACTGCTATGATGTTGCGCGGGTGTTGTCATTGGTCAATTTATTTGATAAAATGAATGACGTCCTTTGCCACATTACTGCCGCGATTATCGTTCACCCGTCACCAATTTTATTTTATCAAGAACATTGATAGTGACAGCGACTGCGTACACACGCCACTGCAGGAATGCCGCAACAGTAATGCAGTTTTTCTTCGCTTTAGCTACCCATTTTTTCTACCTACTCACTTGTAACTGTGTCATTGTCACCTATTAATAAACTTCACGAGTGTCTAATAAAAAATGCAATTTCCATAGTAGATGCCATCGAATTCGGTTAAATGCATTCCTTCGAGAATATTAGTTTTAATTCTCAATATCATAGATCTTGCATTTCTTCCAACCAGTTCACAAACCAGTAGGCGTTGAACACAATTGCTAACTTCATTTTATCCCACGGCCTATTTAATTCAAAGTCCGGGCCTACTTACATTAAGACGTATGATATATTTCCTTTAAACCCACTCAAGGTTCTAATGTTCAATAAAACTTTATTGTGTCTCGTCAAATCAATGTAAGGGCAACTGTCGAGCCTAATCGGTGTTGGTCCATATTTCAAAATTTTTATTGACGTCTAGATTTAGAATTGTCATACATTACATTTTGTATCTCGCAGGTTGCATAAACATAGTCGTAAAATCAAAGCTAATTTATATGCTGTGACCTTCGACTTTTATGCGATAAGCAAAATGCAATAAACATCCAGCGCGTGTCAAAATATAGCAAGATTCTCGCATAGTTAGCCCGATACGCTGTAGCTATGTATGCCTGTTTACTGGCATTTATGGATAGTGTGTTGTATAGCTCGCACATTTATACACGGAGTATATCATTAATGCAGAGAGAAATATTCGATATTTTACTACAACTATATAGATTTTACATAGTTTCTACTGTCTATAGTTCGTTTTTTTTAGCATTAGAAATAAGGTAAACAATCTTGATGTGTCTTTTAATTGAAAAACACATTTTAATTATAAGTTACGACAAATATGTAACAATTATGAATCTAATACGATAATTTATATTCTTCTGCTTTCATAAGTAATAGTTACTGATTTTTAAAAAGCGTTTTTTCAATTAAAAGACCTGTCAAGATCGCTTACCTTCTTTCAAGTTCTTTCTAATGCTAAAAAAACGAACTATAGGTAGGAACGATTTTAAATCATTTCTGATTATTGAATAACTTTTTAACTTGGTGATTTTTTTGGTTACAGATATGTCTCCAGGACGGTTTGCCAATCGGAACAGTAGCAGCAGTTCAGTGGAAACAAATTTCTATAACCTCAGTGACCAAATAATAATCGTAGATAAATCACCGATTCCATGTCACCAAAGTGAGGACACACCTGTTGCTCGCCGAATATCCGTGCAGAACAGCTTCACTCCACCGCAAGAAACATACACGAGTCGCAAAAACCGCGGGGGCTCTTTGGAAAAGGAGTACATGGTGTACCGCGAAAAACGAAATCCGCTACTCGACAAAGTGAAAAATACTAAATTGTCCTGTTTCAAGTCTAACGGACCGTTGCATTATGGAGATGACGCTGCTTCGACTTCGGGCAGTGAGTGTAGTCGATTTGGACTTCCGGAAGATGTTGCTCATTGTCGATATGACGGAAACTATCCCAATAGTCACATTGAATTTGAAAACCAAAATCCCTGGGTAAGAATGCCGAACTATGATGACGATGTGTTTGTTCCTAAAAGCATTCCAACTCATGTCGATAGACACTGGAAAGATGGTAAATCATTCAATGCTAGAGGCACCAGATGCTACAGCTCAGGATCTGAATGTGATCGCTATCATCCTGTGCCTAAAGTCGGCACAAAACTTTCCAAGTCTAGTGATCAAATATTTAATGATGATTACGAAAACTTTGAGAGTGCACCTTCAAATATTCTAATCAAACCACAAAAAAAGACTGATAAATTTAAGCAAAAAGATGATAAGGACACAATCGGACCTAGTTCTTGTCTGTCAGCTAAGTTAAGAGCAATGTCAGATAGATATCTAAAGTCCTCCACAAATAAGTTTTTCTCCAAACTTTATAAGCAAAAAGGTGACGAGGACGAAGTGGATGGGAGTAATGAAAATGTATTAAAATCAACCAGTGCATTGAACAGGAGTCGAAAGAAACGTGGTGGCGTCAAAGCTAAATTACGGAGTTTTTCATATGGTGCACTACCAGGTTTAGACGAGTTCCAAAAAGGCAATAGCTCTGTGTTTCATGATGATGTTTACCAAGCATCATGTGATGATGAAAATGTGTTAATACAAGACTGTGAAGATGCTGACTCAGGAATTCTAGTCAACGAATCGGCAGCCTCTTCAATATTTGATAGTGATAGAATATCTTCTCGCTGTGAAAGCTCTGCGTCACATGCAAATACTTTAGTACCTTGTCACGGAAGAAGCGTATCTGGTGATCACACTTATATAAAGGCGAGAGCTTCAAGCCGGTTGAGTAGAGACAGAAACAGCGGATCTAAACCACGGCTTAGACATAACCAAAGGGCATTATCACTGGACCGTAAAGAGATTCTAAGACGCATGCCAAATAACAGTGTATCTGAGGAACCTCATTTCTTGCAACTGACAGAAAAACAAAAAATGAGGCAAAGAGACGTTAGCCAAGGTGACGCTGGTATCCCACCGATTCCTCCTTGCAGAAAACCTACCAAATGTAATAAATCCGAAAAACTGGAATACAAAGTGGTGCGTATCGTCCGCCGACACCCTTCTGAAGAACTAGGAATATTTATTGCGAAAACAAAACTGCCCGATGAAGGTCACGTTGGATACTTGGTAGCTCACGTAGTTCCAGGAGGACTCGCTGAAAAGTAAGTTTATAAGTTACCTATCTAATCAGTAAATATAGGCAGTTATCTTTTCGAGAGACTATGAATTAAAAAATATGTTATTCGGTTAAATTTACTATTGTTTCTTACAACTTTTGTATGTTGGTTGTATATATCTTAATACTCGTACAAACACACTTCAACGCACAGGCATATTGTTTACCTTCTGGATACATTTTACACCATATAATATTGTTTTGTTATTTTTCAGAGAAGGGACGTTGTGTATTGGTGATGAATTACTTAACGTGAATGGGCGACGACTTCGTGATCTTACAATGGCCGAGGCAAAAGAAGCTCTTAAATCAGGGGCTCCAGAAATCGATATTGTAATAGGCAGGCAGCAAGATAAAACGACCCCTGATGTTAAACAAAGGCCAGCTTCCCAAAGAAAACCGCTAATGATGAGAGAGAGCTCTGTTGATTACGAAAATGCAGTAATTTTAGGTAAAGACAGGCGAGTCGATAAAATTGACGTCAGGATAGACCGGCGGCGGTCGCAGGACGAGTCGTGTAATCAGAGCGCGCTATCTGCAACGGACGGGGCGAGCGACGGCGCAAACACACACTCACACTTCCATAAGGGCCAGAACGCGACCTACAGCAGCATGAACAACAAGCTGCTACGCCGGCAGGTCGTCAGCTACGGTGGCGCCAACAAGGAGGGCCTCGCGCTCAGTTGTGCCGGTGACATCGTCGACGTCGACACGCCCGACGCGACGGAACGGGCCAAAGTCAAAAACAACATTGAACCGCATACACCGAACGCGGCAAACTTTTGCACGCTTCCCCGCAAGCCAAAAGCACCCACGCACAGTTACCACACGATCACGTTCGAAAAGGGCCACGGGAAGAAACCTCTTGGCTTTACCATCGTAGGAGGACGAGACTCCCCTAGAGGTCCGCTGGGAATATTCATAAAAAGTATCTTACCACAAGGACAAGCCATCGACGATGGAAGACTTCAGGCAGGTACGTTTGCAAAAATATTACACCAATATATTGGCATTTTAAGCCGCATGTTATGATTAAACTTCGTGAAAAGAATGTAATTTGATAAGGATAAGAAGCCACACAACGTGTACACAGCGTACTGTCAATAAAGCTGAAATATAGTAACCGGACCTCGCGTTGTTGACATGTTCCGTTTACTTGCAATGCACTTTGATAATGGATTGTCGTACTTGGGTATTAGACTACTGACTTCCGTTGCTGTTTGTTATTCATTTCTGCAAATTGCTTGTAATCATACCATGTAACGTAATTTCGAATTGTGAATACCAGTGATATAGTTACTTATCATGTCCTTTAATTACGCCGAAAACTGTACCGTCCTTGTTGATCGTCATAATTTAAGTACCTATCGCTGAAAATGTTCGGTGGCAAAAAAATTGTTATAGCTTCTCACTCTTATTTCGGAGATAACCATCAACAACAACTCTTTTTGTATCTTTATGTTAGCTAGGTCAGTTGTTTTAGTGCCAAGTGCCAAGTGAAAAAACAGGATCCTTGTGTCAATTATATGTTCAGCTCTGTTGACTTTGGCAAAGGCCCACGAGGCTGCCATAACTCAAAATAAAAATCCTATAGTCTGTCAGTCTGCCATACGTCACGCGCGTTTTTCTCTGAGACCATGTAACATAGCAAGCTGAGAAAACAGACACAGCAAACCTTGGCTAAAACATCTTATTTGGTGCTCTAAACGTTTATATGCTTAATTTCAGGAGACGAGGTGCTGGCGGTGAACGGACAGGCGTGTCATGAGCTCGCGCACGTGGAAGCACTGGCTCTCTTCAAAGCGGTGCGTAATGGCCCCATCGAGCTCAGGGTCTGTCGGAGAACAAGGAATCCTCAGTTAGTATTATTATGTCTATATTACGTAATACACATAGGGACAACAACTGTAAGTCCTAAATCCAGAGAATACATGTATGTTTATTTAATTGGAATGCCCCATATCAAGTCCAAGATAGATAAGGAAGCATAGTCACACCACTACACTGTTTGTACAGTGCGCTACCGGCCTAAAGACATGTCCACAAGTCAGTTACAGGTTCGAACTATAACTTTACTGTTGGGGAATTTATTCTTAGGGTTCTATTACGCTATTAGGGGCTAGCTATAACGAAGCTTCCGCTGTCATTCTTTCTACTTATGTCTGTCTGCGGGCTATATCGTTATAGGTAGACGGTAGTGATATTTTCTCAGTGTGTTTTGCAACAAGTAATTGCAGAATTACTTACACATTTATTGCAAGATAAATAAAAATAAAATTCAATATTATAATGTCTCATTGATCTGGTCACATTCTGCTATATTTTAGACACTGGAAAATAAGGTAAAAATATTTGGTTATAGGGTGACTACTATAGTTATTGGCCAGTATAGGTATAGTAATTGGCCACTCTTAATAATAAGGTTTCAATTGGCTTGTTTCTTTATAATTCGTAAGGAGTAGCCAATTGCTATATACTGGCCAATAACAATTAGCACCCTATGTATTAGCGAATAAACCATAACAGTTAGTACAGCCACTTGCAATAATAATGTTACACAACGAACGCCGCAAAAATATCCGACACGACCTTTTTTTTGTAGAGGCATAAGAGCATGTCACATTCACATAATTATTTTTGACTGGTGGTGTTGAAGGTGATGTACAGTCAGCGTCGTATAGTAGGTAGCATCCAAAGTATTCTAATAGTTCTGTACGCCATACAAATGATATGGTGTACCGAATACTTTGGATGCTACCTACTATATGACGCTGACTGTACACTGATGATTATATTCTCACCCTGTAGGTAATTATAATAATTATTTATTTTCATTTTGTTACAGAACTACCAAAGCGAAGTCATGTACAGATCTTCTCAATGACGAAGAATGAATAATCACTAATAACGTTATGCTGCTGTAAATATTATTAGATTGTTACGTTAATATTAAGAGTCAAATCTCAAAAATAAATTAATATGTAAGTATATATTTATCTAGTAAAATAAAAACGCATTATGAATGTATCCAAATATTGACATTTTATTGAAATAGAAGTATTGTTGTTTTATATTTCTACACCGCGCATGCATTTCCTATAATAATCAGAATGTTTTGAGATAGCATTATGTGTATATTGTATGTGCCATGTATTGAACTAAGTACCTAGGTCATAACACCCATGTCACAGGTAGTATTTACATTTTCTAAGGGCTTAGAACTTAGGGCTTTAAAATAATTCAAACCGATTATATTTTCATTGTAGTAACGATATGTATCGGACTTATCTGTGGCCTCTTCTTCGGGATGAGTCCAAAACATTTCGGTCCTGCATCTGAGATAGAATGTAAGTTGAAATAGATGTTTATTACAATGTTACAAAAGTTTCAATTTCATTGTACGGGCCTAAAGAGGTTTAAAATCAAAGTCCTAATAAGAGCGCTTAAAAACACTAGCTTTTCTTTAAATTTTCGTATGTACCTACCTAACTAATTTTATTAAAAAGTTCACTCAGAACTAGGTGGTTTAACCCTTTTCAATTCAAAGTACCTATTCCGTTAAGTATCAAAACAATATACGAGTACCTACTTATGTACTTACTTGTAAGGCATACCATATGTCTACACTTTTAGCTCTTCCAGGTTTAAAGCTTTGCATGCAAATTAATTTCTAAAGAGGCATGTTATGTTTTGTAAAATCGCAAAAAGTGTGGCTGTGCGGGCTGCGTCGACCCATAAAAACTCGAACTTGTTTTCATATTTGCACACAAACTTTGCACTTTAGACTTTTTGATGGGTTACATTGAAAACTCGTTTGACTTTTTTCGTTGGTCGCGTGTTTCGTAACAAAGCAATGTTTATGGCGGTCGTGTAATTCTGTGTTTTTAATTGTTTTGATAAGGATTATTAGGATGGTCGCTGACACATGTTTTGTCTTGTTCTACAAGAAAGATACATTTTTTTACGAAAAAGACAAAGGATAGGTACTTTTGCATTCTTCGGGAGCTTTTTTAAAAACATCTGCTAGAAATGTATAAAAATAACCAGGATCTTCAATCTATACCTACTTACCGCTTTATATTTCTTGAATACATCTTAACTCTCGGGTCAAGGGCTTTCCTTAATTCGATTTTTTTCCAATCATGAGAAGTTGGCGGCGTAAATATAAATCAATCAAGGTGGAGAGACTTTATATGGAAATTCCATGTAAAGTTACCCCCTTCCTTTTGATTGAGTTGCTCTAAGGTACTACATTCCTCTAAGAAACTTTTGAAGCGTTATAGTTTGCTTTTCAGACAAGCGTTTCTAAATGATGATAATATGTAATTGTTATTTGCAGTTCGCTGTTTGTATTAGAAATCTAGGCATTACGTTGTCTTGGCTATAATAGAATAAAATAATTGTTAGTGAAATCATTTTTAGAAATTATAATTATGTGCAATAAGATGATAATTGTCAGTACTATGCACTATTCAATTTGTTCTTTATATAAGCCTATATTCGTGATCGGTCTGAGTAGACTAAGCTTCTAAGAAAGTTATAACAAATAAGTCCCTAGCAACCATTGGCTAGCCAATTTTATGTATGGCAAAAACTTCCCAGTGTTTGACACTCCAATTTCAATAATAGGGATTTTGACTGTATTAAAAAAATAGTTTACAAAATTCACGGAATAAGCACCAGATTACATATTATTAAAAATACGTAACCCGCAGTTATTTCTTGTCACAATTTCTATTTAATTAATAACTAAGTATAAGTACCTACATAACTTGACTGTTCATGAATCAGAAAATTTAATTTACAGTACATATGGTCCTATTTTCCCGCACTAGTGCGTAAAATAGCACTTTTCGTGCGATATCAAAAGTTTAAAGGGCCATATGTACTGTAAAACGTTGTACGATACACGTGCGAATAGGTAATTCGCAACTCATGTCGATTTAAAACACTCCCTTCGGTCGTGTTTTAATTTATCGCCACTCGTTTCGAATTTCCTCTTTTCCGCACTTGTATCGTAAATAACTATTTTAGGATATTGTAATTTTACATGTACTACCTACCTGATTAATTACCTACATACACGCTTGGGGAATTTAGTCTAATTAAGCTGATCACCTTATAGTGGACGGATGATATTATTATTATTATGACAATCAATTAAATGTTTTATTAAAATTATGATTAACTATTTTTATTTAAACTAACTAGGTAACCTACACCTTTGACCAACCAACTATACTTTGTGCATTCTAATTTGCGTTATTTGACACATGTCACTCACAACAGCAATACAACGTAAAATGTCTTGCACATCGAAATCACAAAGGAAGACAATTGCAGTGCGAACGTTTACGTCCTACGTCTTTTTTTTAATTTATGGTTGGCCGGACACCACCGTTATGAATCGGTAGTCGTCTAAGTAAATGGATATGAATTTTTCATTTTTCTTTTAATAAAAATAAGGAAAAGGTTTATAATTAACTGTAAATATGGATATATTTATCGTCACCTAACAGACAACAAATTTGACATAGAAATAACATAAATAAACTTTAAAATAGATCCGCAGTTAGTTTCGATTTTGACGATGGGTGCGACCTACTCGATCGGTGTATTAAAGCATTTACCTTGCGGGAAAACCATATAATTCTAGCTTTATTTAAATCTCAAAATTCATTATACGTTACAAATCGATACCTCAGTCTAGGTGCCATCCAATCGTAATCGCTTGCTGTGACAATCGATTTGGGTTAGTTACATATCTCTATAAACGTCAGTCATAATGTGTCAAATAACGCAAATTATAATGCACGGAGTATAGACATTATGCGAACCAAAGAGAATTTTGAAATAGAGGAATTTTGTCAAGGTAAATTATGTAGTTAGTACATTTACTGCCATCTTTCGACACAAATGATTATAAAACCTTTAGAACGCTATTTGACTTTGATCCTTATTCTTTCACTGATGTGGTAAATTTATTAAATATCAAAAAGTATCGCCATCTTCTCGAGAGTAGGCCAAAGGTATGGCGCCATCGCTCGAAAAGATGGCACCATACCTTTGGCCTATCCTCGAAAAAATAGACACATTATCAGTGAAAAAATAAGAATCAAAGTCAAATGGCGTTCTAAAAGCTTTAATCATTTGTGTCGAAAGATAAGTTTCGACACAAATGTCAGTACATTTACTGCCATATGGCAGTTAATATACTGACTAAGTACATAATTTACTTTGACAAAATTCCTCTAGTCTAAATTCTCTTTTATTTGTACGAACTAACCAGAGAAAAATAAAATCTTTTCATTTTGTTTATTAGACTGTTCCCACCCGAGGTTCCCACACTGCAATTATAAAATGTTACCATAATATTTAACAAACTCTCTTTTACATAATAACTTAATCTTAATCGACCTACTTACTTAACTGTCACGTTTCAATTTTTGATGATGTGTATGTGTAAGGGGTACACATACACATAAACTCGCTGAAAATCAATGATATGTGATAATAGAGATCGTTATCAACGTGCTGTATTGGTAGCAAAGTATGGTTGACAAAAGACAAATACGCAAGTATTATAAACATTATATATTTCGCAAATTATGAGATTTATATACATATTTATAATTACTTATCCGAATTATACTGAATAAACGACTAAAATTTGTTCAACAGATTTGGCTGTCAGTCGTTCACGTCGATTGGAAAAAATCCATTTTATATAGCTAAATGACCTTTCTACGTTAACAGAAGTCACAAGAAGCTTAATTAAGTCTCTAAAATATTGCACGCTACTATAGTTGTATTTTTATAACATTAAATGTCATTTGACGTACCTACATTGTTTTAAAAATATATTAGGGCGGAAAAGGTTTTGTACCGTAAAGAGATGTAATCCTAAGATAGGTACTTATTTATTTTATAATTAAGAACAAAAGTAAATATTCAAATGTATTTGTTTTTTCTGCCGACCATACCCTTTGCTACGAAAACTGCACGTTGATAACGATCACTAGCTGATAATTGGATTAGTTATGAACTCATTAGTACAAGAAATAAATTTGATAATTTAATAATTTCGGTAGCCGCGCAAAATTGACGATGAGTTTGCTGACTAGCAGCTAGAGTCTGTGCGGAAAGAGAAGAGTCGTGGAATGTATTGAGCCCCATACATTCCACGACTCTTCTCTTTCCGCACAGAGTCTAGCAGTATTTATGAAGAACTGGGACGCTTATGTTGAAGCGCGTCATCTAGCAGAATTTATTGAAACTAGTTTGATTTCGCGCATTCATAGTTAAAAAAGTCAAGTGTTAAAACAAACAAAATAGCTCACTCCGGTGCGTACAGGTTTCTTAGCTATTTGGACAGATGGCGCTTTTATCAAAGTTGGTACAATATAGTAACAGTGAAAATTTATAGATGGCGCTTTATTAAAAGTAATTAATTATGTTGAATTCAAATGATAGATAGATAGATAGATATATAGATAGATAGATAGATAGATAGAGTATGTCGATTATATTCATTTTAGTGTTTATCTTGTTTTAATATTAGGCTGAATAAACCATTTAATTACCCATAAATGAAATATTCATCACCGAAATTGATAATTTCACATAGTTTTGGCCCTTTATTTAGCTTTCACAGTCCTTACTTAACTTAACACTAACTTAGTCTTAACTGTTTACCTATCTGCTGCAAGCTGTATCTCAAGAATACCTATAATAATTATATACTTAAGTAGTTTAGAGATAGCTGAGAATTTTCATCTAGTGTGTTTTTTCCATTTCCGCCACAACTACAAAGAATAGAAATAATAGGTACCTATTAAATAAACTGATTAAGCACCATACGAGAAACGTGACAGTTAACCATATGTATCAAATAAACCTAAATTATTGTGTAATGATTAGGAAAGTATCGTCAGGTTACAACCAAAACTCCTGCAGTAAAATTAATATTGAAGAAAAATCAACTTTGTTTTTTTTTTAGGTACAAGAAAAGGAAGGTTCACTAGGTACCAGGCTCTGAAAGAGTGGTAGTAATTAGTGAGCTTTGGCCATCACCTGACTCTATCTGTGAGCTGTAGAGCTCGCAAACCCCCATTGGCGCAATTTTACAAAAATGTACAAAAAACCGAAATGACAAGAAAATCTGCATATAATCTGCATGTAAACAATGGCGGGGCGTCCATAGATCACGATTCCCATCGGTTTGTCTGAGAATATTGTTGATGCGCCGCCACTGAACATAAACATTACCTATATCCAAACAGAATACTCCTGTTTAACTTACTTTCAAAAACAATCTTCTATGATCTATGATTAACCTTTAATGTCGTGTGAGCACAGAAATGTGAGGTAAGAATTCATGATAATCTTTCACGTCATTCCATCACCCGATGCCAATCATAGATCCATCGACGTGAGAAACTTTCGCTTCCATTTGTATTGAAAACAATGGAATAAACCTGCATGGAAGTGAGATAGAAACGTCAATTGCACAAATTAAAGGGACGGAAGCGAAGCGATGAAGTCACGTGAGCCACACTGCTGTTTGTTTCCTCAAGATTACCCTTCTTGAAAGGCGCAATTTCACTGTAAGTACATATTTTTGACGGTTTGAGAGCGTGACATCGTAACTTTCGTGAAGTAGGTAGGTAGCAGCTTAGTCGCCATAATCATAAAATCAGATTTGGTCTGCGTTATACATTTTTTAAAGATCACTAGCAGGCGTTTTGCTTAGTACAAATAATAACTAAACTAAGAAAAAACTTAGTCTGGGTCTCTTTCAACTGCGGGTATAATACATACCTAAAAAAACCGGGCAAGTGCGAGTCGGACTCGCGCACGAAGGGTTCCGTACCATAATGCAAAAAAAAAAACAAAAAAAAAGCAAAAAAAAAAACGGTCACCCATCCAAATACTGACCACTCCCGACGTCGCTTAACTTTGGTCAAAAATCACGTTTGTTGTATGGGAGCCCCACTTAAATCTTTATTTTATTCTGTTTTTAGTATTTGTTGTTATAGCGGCAACAGAAATACATCATCTGTGAAAATTTCAACTGTCTAGCTATCACGGTTCGTGAGATACAGCCTGGTGACAGACGGACGGACGGACGGACGGACGGACGGACGGACAGCGAAGTCTTAGTAATAGGGTCCCGTTTTACCCTTTGGGTACGGAACCCTAATTACCATAGACCGATTATTCCTCTCAAATAGTCCAGTGCTCAAAATTTTGGTTATCTACGAGTAATTATCATCGCTTTAAAAATTTACCAGCCTCTAAACTCTATATTACTTAACACTCTCCCTAACTTACACGGAGATACTGAGTTTAGAATTATTTTGAAAACTGGCAATGAAAGAATACTTAATCTAAAATTCATATCGTTTTACTCATGAAAACATTTTGTTATTAATAAACAGTCGGGCCCACAGCTGCGTCGAAGCTTTCTGAAAAGAAAACTCCTATTAATTTTCTCTGAGATCATTTTGGGCGTTTAGATTCATGGTTTTATTTTATGTACTTAGGCAATGTAGATATAAAATTTCATGTGATAGTAGGTATACAATAAAATATATCGGTACTTATATATCTATTTTTATTAAGTTAATTTGTCACTACAACCAATGATATGATTTGCATAATCATCGAAAAAGATAGTAAAAGGTTCATTCGATTTATATATTTAATTGAATTAATGACCTGTCGAAAATTGATTACACCGGATCCCTTTGTTTGACATAATTATTAGAGATTTTTTTTTTAATAAATTGAATCAATTATTTTTAATCTCTACATTGTTTCAGCCGTTCGATGACCTTTGATTTACTTAAAAATAATAAATATATCGAATACGATTTCTTAAACTACATAAACGTTATTAATCGAAAGTAAGGTAAGATACCATTAGGTACCGTACCGGAATAATTGTATTCATATTTACAAAATAATGTGTACACTGATGTCACTGATCTTCAAACCAATTTGGGTTTCAAGAATAAATGAAAATATTTCAATTTTTAGTCATCTCTTCATGCCTACATGCTTAGTTAACTCTTCAAAATCTACCTGCTTAATGTTTGTAAACACACACTCTATGACAAGATGGCTACCCAACGGATTCTGCATCTGCAATCTGTGTTTCATCGTAAAACTTGTACAGCGCTTAAACCTAGCATAAGTTAAAGATAATGTTCGCGAGCACACACGTCATGTCAACAGTATCTTTTGTTTCTTGGAAGCATCTCTTCTCGGCTTACACCATCAGTAGCTTGTACCTAATATTCCCAGCGCCCCACGCAGGAGATAAGCCGTAGGTACCTACCTGTGTAAGAGTAACTATCCGATTACACATAGCTGTTACCAGAGACAACTAAGTAATAATAAATATTATAATATCGACAACAGCGACTGATAATACAAATTCACATTTAAGTATAGAAACTTTGGACAAAACCACAGTAGAAAAGGACTGAAAAGGTTTTTTTGTGTTACAGTTTATGTTTACCACGGCAAGCCAGGCAACCGTTTGAGAATTCAAGTTCCTCGTCATTGTTAGAGCTACATGGCGCCACTTCAACAGGTTTCAGACGTAGGAAGTAATCAAATAAATAAGTATATAATACTGCCTAATTTTCGCTTTTAGACTAACATCTAAAGAATGACTCACGCTAAACCGGGCCGAGGTGTCCGACATGTAATTTTCTATGACGGCTGATCGGTGATCACGTGGTGCTTTCCATAGAAAACGAAGCGCCGGAAGCTCCAGGCCGGGCAAGCCCGATCTAACGTGAGTCATCCTTAAATCGAGAAACATTTTTGCTTCGTCGAGTTAGACTTCTTTTGCAGATTTATAGCCAAGGTTCTCGAGACCCATTTATGGTGGTTTACAAAAGTGAAAAGCTTGCAGACATTCGGTAGGCGATGGAATACAGGGCCGCACGCTAATGTCTCCTGTTATCGGTACGCCGGAACTGTTTGCCTGATAAGCTTAAATGAATTAGTGTCAACGACACTTATTACGGCTACGGAACCTTTTTATACCTGATATACATGGTAATGATGCGCCGCAATGTAGTCGCTAGCTACTGTGGCGGTTTAGTAAAGATGAAAACAGTTTTTAGACACTTGATTTAGCGTAACCCACTTAGAGTGACTATCAGGTTTGTCTTAAGGTGACAGTCCATTTCCAACGACAGCAGCACTACCATTCATTTTACTATGGAAATTGACAATAACACCGACGCGTTCGTACTAGTAGAGCAGCTGCGGTCAGAAATGGAATGTTACCCTTACACTAATTTAGATCTAATTCGATTTTACTGTCGTACCGCAGAACGTAAACAACTAATTTAAATTCCGGAGCCCTTTATATTACAGCTTTATACAGTGTTAATACCTATAACTAGGTATTAACATATTAGAATCCCATAGCAGGTAACACCTGCTATTTTTTTTTTCAACCCTAGACTTATCCATAAACAACGTAAGTATGTCCCCAGAGTCCGTAACGCCGGAAGTCCACATTATACTCTGCTGTTTTTTTTACACGAAAAAGCTTTTACAATGCAATGGTCCGGTGCCAGAAAACTATTTATAGCAACTGAGGGGGTGAAAAATAAAATGATTTATAGGAAATAAAACATTACTACCCTACCTCCTCGTAAAAATATAATTAAGCGACCCACTAATTTAATGTAGCCCGTTTATAATTTATTTTGCTTAACAACCTGCCGTAAATTATTTGATGAAGAAACCTTCGATTGAAACTATCAACAATTATGTTCAAACTAACTTTAGTGTTGTGTAAGCAAACTTTAATTAATTTTAATTAGATTCGGTGGAAATTTAGAATTAATTGATCACAATACCAACATCTTGCCAACATCTAAGTCAAAAGTGTGAACATTTTTTGTCAATATTTGATAAAATGTTGTTACTCGTAGGTAATATGAGAATATCTAGATTTGTTCATACTATTAAGTATTTGTTTTGATATAAGTTTGAATCCTAGTTCATGTTATTTTTAAGAAATAAAAAGCAGGTTTAGAGTCTGCCTTGCCTTAAGGCCCCAGTTAGGGAATGCAATAACCGGCCAAACTTCATAACCGGTTTCGGTTACGGTTATGCCCGAAAAATAACCGAATATCGGTTATAATCGGTTACGGTTATTTTCGACGAAAAATTATAAATTTACAATGAAGTAATTAAAAAAATACAAAAATCTTTGTTTTAGTATCTACAGTATTAGGGAATGTGAGTAAGTCTTCGTTTTTTAGTAAAACACACCAAATACAGTAAAAGTAAAAAATGACCTTGGACGTGATACAATATTCAATAAAAATATTTCATAAATAAGGGAAGTAAATTTGGTATATTTTTGTTTTTAAAGTCCACGAATGACAAAAATCATAGTCACAGGCGCCCCAGCCAAAAATGGCAGGATTTTGTAGTCATTAGATGATAAAAACATACAATTTTAGTCATAAATAAATAACCGAAAATAACCGTAACCGGTTATTCGAGTTTCCAATATTCGGTTATGAAATTTTGTCAAAATATTCGGTTATAACTGAATATTTCGGTTACGGTTATAACCGATTTGCATTCCCTAGCCCCAGAACACAATGGGCCATCGCCGGCCATTCCAAGGGACGCATTTATGCGTTGTGGCTCCTCTTCACGTTGGGCCAACTCCAACACCAACGAGGGACGCAGCCATGCGGTAGAATGAGATAGCAATATCACTTGCTCCCTCTAACGCATAAATGCGTCCCTCGTTGGCGTTGGCGTTGGCCCAACGTGAAGAGGAGCCATTAGAGGGAGCAAGTGCTATTGCTATCTCATTATACCGCATGGCTGCGTCCCTTGGAGTGGCCGGCGATGGCCCATTGTGTACTGGGGCCTTTACGTGGCAAAAGAGACAAAACAGACCGTTGTGTTGTTGAGAAGACATGATTGACATGAACCGAGTGCGCAGATAACTTAAGCTGCTCCAGCAACGCCAGTAACTGACGTTTCTTGCGCACAATGCTGCGCACGCTAGGACCCCAACCCGTAAACCAGCTAATTTACTGTCGTATTTTATAATTTGTTATTTTAGAAATAACAATGAAGCTGTTAATCACAGAGGTTTACCGGAAACAGGCGACCATATTATGTAAAATTTAAAACTTTACTTAAGGATTTTGAAATTCCATTCTGCTGTACTAGGTACTTCTAGTACATAAGAAAACACACAACACACGGTTATATAGGTTATTTGACGAAAAAGTAAAATAACCTATAGAGGTAAAATCTGTGCATGATCTACTTTTACAAATATGTACATAAGTACCTATATAACAGTATCAGATTTAGAAAAAAAGAATAGGTAAGTATAGTTCGTAGGTTTCTAATAGAGCCCAAGCTAATCCTATTGTCTATTGTTAAGTAAAACCGCTCGTGCCACGTGCCACAACCACCTGCATAAAAAGTACAGTACTTCGGTTACTGAGTGCCGGCGAGTCGAACACTACAGAACCAGTCTAAAATGTGTCATCGAGATGCGTAACAAAGGCTCGTTATCGGAGAGCGCACCTACACTGGTTTTTTGAGCGTTGGACTAGCCCGCGCTCAGGTGCCAAATAGAATAATTATGACCCTGTTTTGCAGGTAAGTAGCACGTGCGGTTTTACTTAACAATAGACAATAGGATTAGCCGCCGGGCTCTATTACAAATCGACGAACTATACCTAGGTTTAATAATATTAACGGCTAGATTTAGAAGGTTGAAAAATAATTTACTGGAACGTGAAAATCTCGATATTTATTTCTGACCCTTCCCGGAGAAAATTTATTAAGGCTGTAAAGTCCACAAGTTGGTTGGAGTAAATCGACACTCAGGGCAAAGCTGTTCAGAATGCTTATCGCCGCAGGTAAACCAGTAGGCTTGAACTGCCATAAGGAATATTTCCATAATATCTCTAGCCCAAGTTAAACTAGAATGAAACTTACGAGATATGATATCATGTAGAAGATAATAGAACTATCTCTCTAAGAGATAACCAGTATGATAGCACTCTCGAATTAGTTACACATTACGGACACAGAGGCCTCTGTATGTACATTGGTTGACCTGAAAACTCGAGGCGCCCTCAAGCAACCAATAGCAACACGGTCTGGTCCCTCCCGGTTCACGGGGCCCAGGCGAGCCACAGAGTGAGTTAAATTTCCCGGCAAACCGACTTCACGTCCTCAATGATTCGGCGAGGCCGTTTCACCCTCGTCATTCACAATAATCCGAGAGCCCTTATGAACGGAGAGCATACTAAATGTTGTGTAAACCAACTTTGTTTGCTTCTGGTGTAATAACGGAAATAAATATACTTATGCATTATTCAGAATGTTGTAATATTTTCTAACATTACGATACGAGCACAAGTACATTATTGTATAACAATTTGCACTTCATCTTACAATGAATGAGACCCCATTGTCAGTTTATCTGAACGGTCCGCCGCAGATTTTGATGTCACCAAAATTTGTGTTATCGTAAGCGCGTTAGAGGAAGCGTTGTTTCGTAATACAATATGGGCAACAAACAATGCACAATCTTGGGGGTACTATTACGTAAGCGTTATGTCGCGATCACACATTTAGAACGACATTTTTAAGACACCCTACGGTTTCGGTGGTTTCGTCATGCGTGAAGGTGGTGTGTCGTGCGACGTGGGTTGCGGGAGTTGTGGCGCATCCTTCTTGGACAAAAACAATTGTTAATAGAACAACAAATGTGCTTTATTACACAATTAACAAAATTAGTGCTAACCCGTTATACTTACCTACTTACCTACAAATGTTTGTACCTACATGCAATTAAGTAATTAATTACATCGCGGATTAGCAAAGCGTATTATTGTTTTAGTTTAACACAACTATACGCTTTGAAATAATAATATTATAGATTTCCGCAAAGTAATGCCGGGGTTAATACATTGTTTAGTCGGTGTATAACGACACACCGTTACCTAATTAGGTACTATTTCCACTTTTCTACTCAATTAGTGATTAGATATGATATGATTGCAACACTGCTATCGACGCTCTATCTATTCAGGTGGATCAAAATTTCCTTCGTAACAGTAATTTATCAATGATCACTTTTGCAGAACATGAAGGGAAGGAAACGAATTTAAAAGTAGGAATTCTTACGTCAGGGCTTTGCATACCTAGTGTTCTACACATTCCGCGAAGCAAAGGTTACACCACACGAGGCGTAAATAGGTACGCAACGTATGATTTACAAACACGCATGAATGCCGCCAAATTCAGGCTCCACTAATCACGAACTATTCGATAACAATTACAATGAAACAAGGCATTGGCGTTCTTTTTGCAAATCGACTATAAACTTTAAACGTTTTGCGTTTAACAAGCACTTAGGCAGTTAAATATTCTGGTTCTATTATCATGTATGCTCACAATCGTAATTACAAGTTTAAAATGTTGCCCATTTTTCAGGGGTAAAGACAAAACTATTTTATCATATGGGGCATTATCTATGAAAAGAGACCTTATTGTCGATGGCGCTTACGCCGCACAATGTCGCGCAGCATTGTATTTATATCAGAGCATCATTAATTATGGCGTAAGCGCCATCGACAATAAGGTCCCTTTTCATCGATAACGTCACATATAGTTCTGAGTTTCACATGAGTGTTTTTTCGTAGTCCTATAATATAATTCGTTCTCTTTCCTTTTGTAGTAGTGTACCTATACTACTACGGCTCCTGCGACTGCACAACAGTTCTAAATAATACACGGAGAATGGAGAATACCCTTGTAATGTAGTGTTAAGACTCCATACCATAAAATTTTTAACTGATATGAACAGGATATTACTTAATTACCCAGTAGTCGTATTTCGAGACAGCTAAAAGCCAAGGAAATTTAGAATCGACCCCCACATTGTGTGTCGCAAGGCTCGATTCGTCGCCGCATTGTGGAGACACAATGGCAAGCAGGTCGAGCACGGAACCCGTTAATGGGCCATGAAGACGACTCTGCAACCTGCCAACTTCACAATGCGTACACTATGCCGCAGTTAGGGGCATACAATAGGCTAGCTTCCTCTCAAGCACAATAAAATTATTTTACACATTTATTAATATACTACCGACCCGCCCCGGCTTTACACGGGAACACAAATTATACACCTAAACCTTTCTCAAGAATCACATTATTGGTAATAGTCCGTGGCCTTCACTTAATTATACGGCAAATGATGATGATGGAATTTCCTTTTGCAGAGTTGCTCCATTTGTCTCTCAGATTGATTTAGGAAGGGGAGCCAATCGAATTTTTGATGCAAAATTTTAACTTAAGGAGGAATTTTAACTTTTGGGGGCACCCCCAAAATTTGTAAAAAAAAAAGTTTTGCCTTGTGGTCAAGTTTGGTATCATTTTCGTGTAATTTAAGGATGCTGAATTCATTTCCGAAATTTAATTTATACGTTTTCATATAAAAAAACTTTTACAAATTTTGGGGGGCACCCCTCCCTAAGTCAAAATTTTGCATCATATATTCGATTGGCTCCCCTTCCTAAATCAATCTGTAAGTCAAAAGGAGCAACTGTGTAAAAGGAAATTCCATCATCATCATTTGCCGTATATCGCACTTTTTTGTCGTGAGCGCCACGGACTATAGGTGAAAACCGCATGAAAATTCGTTCAGTAGTTCTTGAGTTTATCGCAAACATATATACAAACAAACACACAAACAGACAGACGGGGCGGGGGACTTAGTTTCATAAGGTGTAATGATGTTTGCCTAAAACTGTTGCTTAAGTACTTAATTACTTATCTAGCAAAAAATTTAAAAACCTAATCATAATCAAGATTGCTAAATCATAGTAACTAAGTAGGTATCATCACCATCATCTCCTAGCCGTTTTCGGCTACAGCGACTGCTTTGCTACAGCTGAGAGCGTCGCTGGTGCGCTCTCAGGTGACTGACGTAGCCAATCTTTGCAGCAAATGTTCGGCCACATTCGCTGCATGTCAGCACCCCTCCGACGTAATTATACGTGATGGCCACAGGTGGTCTGGCCTTTAGCTCTTCACGCTTAACGTCGAGCTCTGTGCGTCGCCTGGCTTCAAATTCACGCACCTGCGTCTGCACAATATGTCTCCACTGTGGACGGTCACCAGCTAGTGTTTCCCATGTTAATGGCTGTATATGAGCTCTTTTCATATGCCGCTTCAACACATCTTTGAACCGCAGAAACTGGCCGCCTTGCTTTCGCTTACCAGTTTTCAGTTCGCTGTAGAAGATGCGTTTCGCGACTCGGTCTTGGGACATGCGGGAGACGTGACCGCTCCATCGTAGCTGTCGTCTCATTAGGTAGGCCTCTATTCCGGCGACATCAGCACGTCTAAGGATCTCCGTGTTCCGAACACGGTCGGACCAGTGGACGCCCATAATGTCGCGGAGGCATCTTAGGTGGAATCCGTCCAATGAGCGAATATGCTTCCGATATACGCACCACGTTTCTGAGGCATAGAGGAGATTTGGCAGGACAATAGCCATGTATACAGCAACCTTTGTAGAGAGCTTTATGTCGTGCGACCGAAACACCTTGGAACGAAGTTTTCCGAACGCTGCTGCAGCGGCTCCTATTCTGCAGTTTATTTCATTGTCAAGGTGGCACTTGGCTGTAATAGTGCTACCCAGGTATTTAAACTGCTCTACATGCTTAAGCGAGTCCCGGCCGAGTTTAATGTCAATCTGGGAATTGGCAATTATGTCAAGGGCCAGAACTTCAGTCTTTTTGACATTTATTTTTAGGCCAAATCTTTGACATGACTCATCAAGACTCGACATAAGCTGTTGTAGAGCACCTGGAGATTCGGCCACAAAACACAGGTCATCTGCATACATCATCTCCGTTATGACTGCGTGAGACACCTTGGTGCGCGCTTTTTGCCGGGCTAGGTTAAATATGCCACCATCGGTGCGATAGCGAATACGAATGCCATCAGAAGAAATTTGTAGTGCCTCCCGAACTACTACTGCGAAGTACAAGGCGAATAGAGTGGGCGCAAGCACACAGCCCTGCTTCACGCCACAGCTAACAGAGAAAAACTCTGATTGTTCGCCCTTGACACTTACGCAGCATTGCATGTTGTCATGCAATAGCCGGATCATCCTAACAAACTTTTCCGCACAAATCAGTTTCGCCAAAACCACCCATAAAACTTCGCGAGGCACGCTGTCGAAGGCTTTTTCTAGGTCAACAAAACACAGATACATTGGTTGACTTTGCTCTCTACACTTCTCTTGCAGTTGCCGTATAGAGAATATAGCCTCGCAGGTGCCTCTATCTGGCCGGAAGCCAAATTGGGTCTCAGGTAAAATGCTTTCCGATAGCGGCATCAAGCGGTTTAGTAGAATACGGGCAAAGACCTTCCCCGGAGAAGTTAGAAGGGATATACCTCTGTAGGAGTTACAGTCAGCGCGGTCTCCTTTGTTCTTGTATAAGGAACAGATGCGAGAGACTCGAAAGTCAGCAGGTACTCGCTCTTCGTCCCACATTTTAGAGAACAGCTTCCAGACCGCCTCATGAAGCTCCGTCCCTCCGTACTTTAATAGCTCTCCAGGTACATTGTCGACGCCCACCGCTTTCTTGTTTTGTTGTTGTTGTATGGCAGTGACAACCTCACGCAATAACAAAGGCTCATCCAGTTTTTGTTCAGTAGGCAGAGCTGGTATCGAGTCAATATGCTGCATATCTGCAGCACGGTCAATATTTAACGAGCTGTTAAAATGTTCTGCCCACCTCTTGAGCACGTCAAGCTTATTGGTAACAAGTTGAGTTCCGTCGGAGGACTTTAACGGCACAGAACTTCGCTTTATCGGACCAACAAGCTGCCGGATCTCATTATGAAACGCACCCAACTGGTTCGTGTCAGAAAGCCATTGTATGCGCGCGGCTTTGTCATGCCACCACTTGTCCTTTACTTCCCTGATTTTTCTCCGAAGAAGAGTTCCATTCTGCTTGACTGCGTCTGCTTGGTCACTACGATTCAAACGCAACAGGGCCCGGTGTTTCCTAAGTGCTTCAGTCAGAGTTTCGTCGTTATCGTCAAACCAGTCCTCACGTCTACAAGATTTAACACCAAGTATCTGAGAGGCGGTGTCGACTACTCTGGACGAAACCAAATTCCAGGTATCAATGGGGTCACCACTATCATAATTTAGAGTTTGAATCGCATTAGTGACTGCCTGAGCATAGATCTTTTTACTTTCTAGAACTTCTAATTTCCCTACATCTAGGCGCTCAGGTTTCACTCCTTGAGATCTACGGGGTAAGTGAAGACGCAGTCTTAACTTAGTAACTACAAGCCGATGGTCACTCCAACAATGAGCTCCTCGCATGACGCGAGTGATACGGACTTGGGAAGTATTATTCTGCCTCACAATTACGAAGTCTATTAAGTGCCAGTGCTTGGACCTAGGGTGCATCCATGTTGTTTTATATTTAGCGGGTAATCTAAACATAGTGTTAGTAATAGCTAGATCAAATTTGGCACAGAGTGATAGTAAAAGCAAGCCATTACTGTTCATATTCCCAACACCATGCCTTCCCAACACCCCAGGCCAAGCCTGACAGTCACGGCCGACCCTTGCGTTAAAATCGCCCAGCAGCAAAATCTGTTCCCTGGGTTGGATCTTAGAAAGAGTTTGAGTGAGCTCTTCGTAAAACTTATCTTTGACGTCATCGCTCCTTTGCAAGGTCGGTGCATAGACTCCGACAACATTGAGGTAATTTTTATTTTCTAAGTGTATACGCAGGGTTGTCACACGGTCAGAGATGTGAATAGGACATTCCTCCAATTTGTTGACTATACTGTTTTTGACCGCGAAGCCAACACCTGATCGCCTAGGTTCTGTAGATGGTGTGCCTTTCCAAAAGAATATGTAACCACCACCGTGCTCCACCAATTCACCTTCGTCAGCTAAGTGAGTTTCACTGAGTGCAGCGACATCAATATTGTAGCGACGGAGTTCACGGGCCACGATGGCGGTTTTGCGCTCAGGACATTGGTTACCTTCGCGGTCAAGGAGGGTACGGACATTCCATGCGCCAAAGGTCATATCACGGGATTTAGGTTTTGCTTTATTATTATTTCTCTGTTTTCGACCACGTATAAGGTGATGCAGAAGCAGCCGCGGTTACTACCTCCGTTGTTAGTGGGTCAAGCCTTTTTTGGGACACCTTTTCTAGTCCCTTCCCCGGCTGAGCGAGGGAAGCAGGGCCTCCCTAAATAGGGCTGCTTCGTCACTCAGGGTGCTGCCGAATTCGCACTGTTAACCCATTGCAGTGCAAAAGCGACCACTCTCCCTGAGCCGCCCATGTGCAGACATCATCCACAGCCTGGTTAGCATCATAACCAGACCGCTCTGACTCTGTCCATCGTCACAGGTCTTACAAGTAAATCGGAGTTCTTTGTGAGAAAGCAGTCAGATTGCGCAGGACATATTAAAGTGCATAAGTGTTCGCGCAGACACAAATGCACTCTCTCGTCCTTACCCCTCTAATTCTGATGGAACGGGAGACCGCTACGATCAGAGAGAGGCTCGGATGCAGACATCTGCGGAGATGTCATTCCGGGTTTTTGTTCGAAGTTTACCTTCTTCTAGGTGCTATTTTAAGAGCCGAAGCTGGGAAGCCCACCAAGCAAAGATAGGGAAATAGGGCAGGTGAAGGGGAGAGAAGAAAGAAATTAAGGATACTGCCGTTGCGGAGAGAAAAGAGGTAAACACCGGCAGCAGCTTGAGTAGGCCGGGGTCGCGTACCCGTATACCCATTTACTTCTGCCGGACAAGCAAAAGTAGTGGATACCTCTGACCAAGTAGGTATATTGTCCTCCCAAACCAATTTTTTTACATTTTGTAATAAAATCCACCCATTAATTGCGTATTCAATGTTTTGGATCCAAATGAATATTATTTTTAACTCATAAGTATACAAAAGCAGAAGCATTTATGTAGCTTGTTACGGAATTTGATAACAAGCCGCCTGAGCTACCGCTATCTAAACTGGGCGGAATAAATTTGTTTGTAAAAGTTTGGTTTAACAAATTGTCAGCGTGTAGTTGCCTGAGTTTCTTTAGTAACGACAAATCGTTAAATAAATTATCGAGATAAGAGGCTTTCTGCTTGATATCGTCGTCTTATCCGAATTTTTTTAGTTTTTAATGCAAACTACTTCTTCGGGTATGCAAACTACTGTAACTTCCTTGTCCCGTAAGGAAAACTTAATTGTTAGTGTACAATGTACATGTATGTACAAGAAAGTTTGTTTTCTAGTCCCCACGATAGCCAAATGTGAATTGGGAACTACACACTCAGTTTCGAAATTCTTATTAATGCAGATCCTCTCGTATATTTTTTTCGCCAACGAGCAGTAGTAAAATTTATCAAATGTAATTTCACAGATATGTGCCTGCTTAAGTTTCGAAAAACTTATTGTACTTATAATATAACAGGGGTCCAATCCCACAATCTGCGGTGAGCTCGGAATTACTATGGCTACTGTGCAAATGTGTGTGTGGCAAATCAAAATCCCAGTGCTTTAAATTAATATGACTTCATAAAGGAAAACAAATTCTTTTTTATCTTTGCGCTAATGCATCTGATATGAAAGGAAGTCGTCAGCCGGCCGGCGCGGAAATTGTGTCGCATTAGGGAGACATTAGCACTATAATAACAGCGACACCTTGCCCGCTCGCCTCAGAGCAAGATCCTTGCTGAGATATTGAAATTGTGGGAAGAGTGTCTCTGTGGCTATTTTTAACATTTCATCCCGTCAGAAACCGGTCTATTAATATGAAATTCTTAGCGACTTTCGTCATACAGCTTTTCTTTGAAACTATATAGGCAACAAACCTAACTCGTAGGTACCTATGACATCGAAGTCGATTTATGTTCTTGCACCAGCCCACTAACCCGAGGTTAACCGGTTAATCCGCTTAGTGGAAAATTGCATTGGTAACCATGGTAACTCCAGGTTTAACCGGTTAACCCCAGGTTAGTGAATGGTGCAGGTGGCCCTAATAGGACTAAACAAAAAACCTGATTTGTGTTATAGTTCGTTTTTTTAGCATTAGAAAAAGACTACGCAATCTTTACGTGTCTTTTAATACAAAAACGCTTTTTAAAAATCAGTAGGTAACTTTGAAAGCAAAAGAAGGTAAATAATCGTAAATGATTCATAATTGTTACATATTTGCCGTGACTTATTTTTCAAGTGTTTTTCAATTAAAATACAAGTCAAGATTGTTTACCTTTTTTCTAATGCTAAAAAAACGAACTATTAAATAAATACTGACTAATAATTCTGTGATAGCCCTTCTCGGAAAAATTCTCGTCAGCGTTTCGTTTCATCCATCTCGGAACCGCTGGGTAGGCAAGGCACGTAAATATACTTCTACGGGTGGGTAACTTACAGAATAAAAATAATTATACGTATATATGATTTCTTTAAATCGAGCAATGTCCATTACTTAGAATAAGGTCATGAAAGCCCTGCACAATCTTTTGTTGGACGTGACAAGATATATTAACCTTGCCCATTCAGCTGAAACCCTATTCTCGGATGTGCATTTGACGTCTCTAAATGTCTGGTTGCGTGCACTTTTCTAGCCAAAGCACAATCACATATGTGCGAGCATGAAACGCTGATGCTAATTCAGAATTGGTATTAAATTCGGTTTGAATATTCGGTTCCGAATAAAGTTCTTTAGGGTATTAAGCTTGGTCGTTTAGTATAACCTTCCAACCGTCCACACCTATACAAATCGTTTAAAAGGCGAGTCGGGGTAGGAGATGACTTTGTATTTTACTCGTCCGTGACCTAAAACCAAGACAAATTGAGAATATTCGAGACACCGTATAAAAACGGTTTGTTTGAAGTTCTCATGGTTTTATAATTTTACTTAACTAGTAAATCTTAAGAAAAACGTTTCTGTATATTTTGCTCCTACAGGCCTGGGAGCCGATTATTGAATTTCGAGCGCACGATTTCGTCACTCGAAAATCGGTGGAAAACAGCGAAATGCTAATTTTTGAAATACGAGCGATAGGAATTGGGAATCGAGTGGTCAATACCACTCGTTTTCAATTCTATTTGTAGAATTTTAATGCCGGGTATTGGAGATATTATTGAACGAAATACACGAAATCGACCGGTCGAAATTCAAAAATCGGGCCCCTGCCCGTAACAGTTGGTGTTACTTTGTTTTTCATCTGGTTTAAGTGCCCGGACGGAGCTTAGGAAAGTCGTTATCATCATTAAATATCATCGTATGCGTTCCATGCACTGGTATTCTAAAAGTAGCACTGTTATCTCGCAATCTGCCATGTCTGCTATATCCTATATTTGCACACATGATGTATTTCTGTTGCCGCTATAACTAGTAGTTCGCTCCGAACTGAGAACTCGCGGTTTGCCAAAAATTATACAGAGCGATTGACTTTTTAGCACCTACTTACTCGTATAGTTCGACATAAAATAGTAGAAAATAATTTTCAAGAAAAAATAAAACCGACTTCTATGGGGGCCGGTGAAAGATTACTGTACATAGATGGAGTACTATGTAGAAAAGGAGGTAAAACCACCCACTTTTCTAGTAGGTAGCATTTCGTTTCTGTAAGGGTCGCAGTTTTAGCCTCACGAACCCACTTCTCTGATAGCTGTTCGGTTCTGTGAGGATTGCAGTTCGAACCTAACCAAACCCACTTTTCTAGTAGCATTTCGTTTCTGTAAGGCTCGCAGTTCTAACCTAACCTAACCCACTAGTTTTCGGTTCTGTGAGGATCGCAGTTCAAACCTAACCTAACCCACTTAACGGCGCGTGCGGTGCGGTGCAGGGCCAGCTCCGTCAAAATCGAAATTCGAAATCGCCAAACGTGTAGTCATTGAAGAGTTCTGTTCTGATCATCATCAGCAGTTCCACTTCATCAAATGCGACAGTTTTTAATGTAAATTCTTGATTTTCTGATGAAAATACACAAATCTCTACACGCATGCCTTTAAGATTTGAGGAGTTCCCTCGATTTCTCATGGATCCCATCATCAGAACTGGGTTATGACAAAAACGGGACCAATCTGTATGCATATATGTACATACAATCAAAAAAATGTTGTTCAAAATCGGTCCAGTTAATGACGGATATATGGAGTAACAAACATGAAAAAAATCACAATCGAATCTCCTCCTTTTGAGATTTGGAAGTCGGTTAATAAATGAGGGCGCCACTTTCGACGTAGCTGTCACATTTTTGACGTAAAATGCTTACACATGGCAACAATTTATAGTCTGTCAAGCCATTTCCGTCAGTAGAAAAAAGCGGCTAAAAATGTAGGCGCGAAGGATTATCGTGCCATAGAAAATTTGAATATCGCGCCTTTTTCTACTGACAAACTTGTTTGATCGACTATAGTATGGAAATTTTAGAGTTCCATTTTATTATAATTATTATATTACTCGTGGATATATTACAAGGTCTGTGGAGCCCTTAACTGATACTGTATCTGTGGTAAGCCGAAATATTTCCTGTCAAATGTCAAATACCTATATTATGTTTATTTTTATCTTGCTAATTATTTCAAAATGGTAAATTTAAAAACGATATTATAAAAGTGCAAGCCGGGCACTTTCATTTGATACCAAACTCGACCATACTTTCTTGCAAAAAGATGACCAGAATAGCAAGACCCCTCACAAATAGCTTTCTAGCCTTCTAAGCTCTTCTAGCTCAATAACCCCTTGATCGAGCCTGCTCATAATTTAATGACTAAAATATAATGCCCTCAACTACACGTTTACCCAATTTAATTTAAATTAGAACAAATTTACTTAAGTTCTTCAGTATCAAACTATCCTCTGATAGTTCAGCTTAAAAACATCGAAATGCTGGGACGTGCCCCTAGCCTGCCGCGTGTCCCAAGTCGAATGTAAGAACTTCGTTCGCTTCGCTCGCTCGTTCGACTAGTAGTTCGCCCCGAACTGAGAACTCGTAGTTAACCAAAAATTATTATAGAGCGATTGACTTTGTTGCACCTACTTAGGTATCGTATAGTGCGACATAAAATAGTAGAAAATAAATGAGAGCACCACTTTCTACGTAACTGTCACATTTTTGACGTAAAATGCTTACACATGGCAACAATTTAGTATGTACATTTTTGAGTTCCATTTTATTCAATTTCTACTATTTCATGTCGCACTATAGGCGGCAATAAGGCGGCAATGGATCAAAAATCGCCTGGATTTATTGCAAGGTCTGTGGAGCCCTTGACTGATAGATTTAAGCAAAGAGTAGTATGTATAATATACAGGGTGATTCAGGAGACGTGAGCAGGACTAACACTGCGCCTATCGTTAATTATAAGCAACTGTTTCGTATCACTATTAGTGAGGTTAACGTTAATTTTCTGGTCGTGTTGAAAAAAAAAGTTATTATTTTTTTTACGACATGCATGGTCACCCTAAAATTAGAATACTAAACTACCGATATTCTGTGTCAAATTGAATGTCATTACTGTCATCACGGTCTGGTTACTTTTGAAAACTCGTATCTCACTCAAGTTTGACAGTTTATTTTCTTCGTAATCAAAATACCATTACGGTTAAAGAGGTTTTATGTTTATTAATTAGGTATTGTAGGGTGACCATGATTGTTGAGAATTAAATTTGCCCTCACCAAAAAGTAAAAAAATAGGAAAAAGTGTGTGTTCAATAATATTAAACATAAGTTCATTTTTAACACACAGTTTGTATAGGAAAGTAGGTCTTAAGCTGGCCACATTATTCATTTAATTTGAATGTGACAACACTTGGAAAACGTCTGTCATCCCATAGCAATTTGACCATCATGTAATTTTAATTTTAGTTGAAACGAACAATATAAGTTTCTTATCTTTTAAAAGCTGTTTTATTATACATACAGCTTTTGTGGTCCTTCGTGATTAAAATGTGAAGGAGTGCGGCCGGTCTGGAGACCGTACAAATGCAAGATGCAATTTGCCCTATAGTGCAGATTGGCATTTGTTTATATGGAGGCCGGTGTAATCCAAATTCTATTTAAAAGCTTTTGTGGTTTAAAAGTGTATCTAAAAGTTCCATCAGATAAACAATATTGTGGTGCAATTGTGAAAAGTGAATCTATTTGTCCATCCGTTCGCTTTGTTAATTGATTACGCTTCGTTGTGGTGAGCTGCGTTTCATCATGCCACCTGAGGACGAGTTAAAAAGGTTGCGGCTTGCCCGCGGCCTGCTGAAAGGTACTGTAACGAGAATGGAGTTATTTACCAATGATAGTGAAAGGCTAACATCCGCGTCTTGGGAAATGCTAGAGACTCGGAAAGAAAAGTTGATAAATACGTTTAAAGAGTATGAAACACTTCAAGTGGATATTTTAGCGATTGACGAGAATGACAATGAAAACGTTGAAGTTGTAGAGTCTCGCTACTATTCGGTATTGTCAAAGTTAACGGCTCAAATCAATAGCTTAAAACCATCTGAGGGTCAGGCTTCAAGCAGCAACGGTGTTTCAAGCACTAACGGTCCTAAAAATTATTCAAAGTTGCCGTGTATTGACATTCCAATTTTCAATGGCAAAGACTTCACAAAATATACTCCATTTATGGATTTGTTCAAAGCCGTTGTTGACAAGAATGCCTCACTCTCAGATGTTTAAAAATTGTTTTATTTAAGGAAATTTTTAGCAGATGAAGCATTGTCAGTTATTGTTAATCTGCCTCTGGTCAATGACTCATACAAAGAGGCACTTGATTTGTTACAAAAGCGTTTTGATAACAAGGCTAGGCTAATATCAAGCCATATAAATGTAATACTAGATATGCCCGCTATGCAAAAGGGCACAGCAGCCTCTATAAGGACATTTATATCAGGTGTGCAACAGCAATTGTATGCCTTAAAGAATTTACAGCAACCAGTTGATCAATGGGATATGCTCTTGTTATCTATATTAACCAAAAAATTAGATGCATATACCAATAGAGCCTATATGCTCGATAGGAATTCAGATGCCTTGCCAACTGTTGCTGTATTAATTGAATTTCTTGAAAAGCGTGCAATTGCATTGGAAGACAGTAGCACTGGCAATGCCCCTGAATTTAAAGAATATAAAAAGTTTACATCAAGCTCACCAAAGGTGACCAATGTTGCCACAGTCACAACCAATAGTTGTTTATACTGTGATCAATCAAGTCATGCTATATATGCTTGCCCTAAATTTAAGATGGCTCCTATAGAAGACCGTCTCAGCTTTGTAAGCAGCAAAAAACTATGTACCAATTGTTTGAGAAAGCATGAAGGTAAGTGCAAGTTTAACTTTTCATGCCTGACATGTAAACAGAAGCACAATACTTTGTTACACAAAGATGCAAGTGATGTTATAGTTAACAATCATCTGCAAACATCCGCTGATGATGTTTTGCTCCCCACTGTAAAGGTTAAACTATATAATAAAAGGGGCCAAGAAATAGTTATCAGAGCGCTACTGGATTGTGGGGCAATGGGCTCCCTCATATCTACATCTCTGGCAGAAAGGTTAAATTTGAAACCAATATCTGAAGATTCAAACTTGATAGGAGTTTGTAAAAATAACAAAAAGTTGAATAAATATGTCAATGTTAGCGTATACTCTCTAGTGAACAATGTTGAAGTGCAAGTCAAATGCCATGTTGTCAATACTGTCACACCTGATTTACCTCTTGAACCAATTGATTTAACAAAAATGAAAATACCGGACAATATTGTTTTGGCTGATGATGAGTTCCATATCCCAGGTGAAATATTATTGCTTTTGGGAGCTGAGGTTTTATTCAAAACCATATTAGATGGCAAAATTGAAATTCCATGTGGGCCAGTATTGATAAATACATTATTTGGATATATTGTAGGTGGTGGTATGCCCGATCAATGTAGTCAAGGAAATCAAGGTCAGCACTTAATCAATAATTTTGCTATATGTAGTGACCATAAATTAGAGGATGTAATGCAACAATTCTGGCTTTCAGAAAGTATTCCTGAGCAAAAACACAATTTAAGCAATGAGTCTCAAAAGGCTGAAAAATATTTTCAAGAGACAACCACTTTGGTTGATAGTCAGTTTCAAGTGAACTTGCCCATTGCTGAGGACTTGGATAAGTTACAAATTGGGGATTCTTTCTCAGTGGCTTTGCAAAGATTTCTAACACTAGAGAAAAAATTTAAAAGGTGTCCAGCCTATTATGATAAATATAAAGAATTTATAGAAGAGTATCTTTCTCTGGGGCATGCCAAAATTGTCGATATTGGTGAATATGATATTCAAAATGGCCCTGTGTACTTTTTAAGTCACCATGCCGTTATAAATTTGGAAAGTTTGACAACTAAGCTCCGGGTTGTATTTAATGGAAGTATGAAATCTAAGTCTGGAGTGTCTTTAAATGATGTCCTTTTAAATGGACCTATGGTCCAGAGTGAACTATTTGACATTCTGCTTCTATGGAGAACCTATATATACACACTTAGCTGTGACGTTACAAAAATGTTTAGGGCCATTCGTATGAATCCTGAGCAAGCTTCTCTTCAAAACATATTGTGGCGTGATACTCCTCGCGAACCCATTAAATGTTTGCAGCTTCAGACAGTTACCTATGGTTTGAAGCCCTCAAATTATTTAGCGACTAGGTGCCTTATTGAGTTAGGTCAAAGGTATAAGGAAAAATATCCATTGGCTGCTGAAGCAATGTTCAAAAGCACCTATGTTGATGATGTTATTACAGGTTCTGATGAACAAGGTCAATTGATTGAGCTGAAGGATCAGCTTATAGATATGTTAAAAAAAGGGGGATTTATACTCCACAAATGGTGTTCTAACCTCCCACAAGTTCTTGATGGAATTCCCAGTGAGCATAAATGTTTAGAAAAGCTAGACATAAATCAAAATAATATTGTCAAAACCTTAGGTTTGAAATGCGACGTTCTTAATGATGAGCTTACATTCAAATGTCCTGCATCGGATGAGACTGAGATTAACACTAAAAGAAAGGTGTTGAGTTATATTGGCCAGATGTTTGACCCTTTGGGCTTGATAGGTCCCATAATAGTAGTTGCTAAATTATTGATGCAAAGACTATGGTCAATTAAAAATTTAAATTGGGACACTATATTACCCCAAGAAGAGCTTAGAAAGTGGAATGCCTTTATAGACAATCTGAAGGGCATGGGAACTCTTGCTATACCTAGATGTGTAAACACTTCCAATAAACTTTATGCCCAATTAATTGGATATGCAGATGCATCTATGAAGGCATTTGGCTGCTGTATATATTTAAGAATTATAAATTCAGATGAAACAGTAGACACAAATCTACTCTGTTCGAAATCAAAAATATCACCGTTAAATAAAAGTGTTACTATACCTAAACTAGAATTAAATAGCGCGCTGTTGCTAGCAAAACTAGCACATAGGGTATATAACATCTTAAAATCTAGATTTGACTTGAAAGTATTATTGCACAGTGACTCCCAGATAACCTTAGCATGGATCAAGGGTAGTAGTGGCCCTGCCAAATCAAATACATATATTGCAAATAGAATTTCACAAATTCAAGCCCTAACCAAGGACTTTCAGTGGCTCTATGTCACTACATCTAACAACCCTGCAGACCTTCTTTCTAGGGGGTGTGATCCACAGAAGCCTCTGGTCAACAAGCTTTGGTGGCATGGACCTAGTGATTTGTCCAGGGCTGATTATGAGCATGTGCCTTCAGAAATTAAACTTCCTATTTCTGACATACACAGTGGTGATGTAAGTGTGAACATAATTATCACTCAACCTGCTGATGACCCTCATAACAGCATATTAGATATTATAAGTAAGTACTCTGACTTTAACAAACTCCAAAGAGTTGTTGCATATATTTTGAGATTCTGCCATAACTGTAGAATACAGAATAATAATGAAAAAATATTAAGCTCTATTATGCCCAAACAGCTCAATGATGCTCTAACGGCCATCATATCATGCATTCAAAATAAGTATTTTGCTTCAGAGGTCAATGCACTTAAAAATGGTCTACCCATAAAATCTGGCATAGCCGGTTTGCATCCCTTTCTAGATAAAAATGATGTTATGAGAGTGGGAGGCAGGTTACAAAATGCAGAGGACATTCCATATAGTCAAATTCATCCTGTTATATTACCCAAACACTGTCACTTGACCACTATAGTCATTCAGAATGAGCATTTGCGACTTAAGCATGCAGGGGCAAGGGCAGTGCTAGGCTCACTTTCAGAGAGGTTCTGGATAATTAGTGGCATATGTCAAGTTAAAAATATTGTGACCAAATGCATTACTTGTGCTAAAATGAAATTCAAGGCTGCTCAACAATTGATGGGTTCGTTACCAAAGGAGAGGTTAGATGCAGTTAGGCCTTTTCATATAGTTGGCGTAGACTTCTGTGGCCCATTTAATGTTAAAGTAGCACGGATTAGGAACCCAATAATTACCAAAGGATACATTGCTGTCTTTGTTTGTTTTGCGACCAAGGCCCTACATTTGGAGTTGGTCAGCGACCTCACCACAGAGGCATTTTTGGCATGCCTCAAAAGATTCATTTCCAGGCGGGGTATGCCTACTAAGATTTTTTGTGACAATGCGAAGACCTTTAAAGGTGCTTCCAACGAATTAAAAAGGCTTCATGAACTATTCACATCCCAGTCTCACATAGATGCTGTGGAGAACTATTGTCTACCAAACTGCATTCAATTTAAGTTTATTCCAAGTTATGCTCCAGAGTTTGGTGGTTTATGGGAGGCTGGAGTGAAGAGCTTTAAACACCATTTTAAACGAATTGTTGGTAATATTGCTTTGACATTTGAAGGCTTGTATACAGTGATGACTGAAATTGAGGCGATTTTAAATTCTAGGCCATTATTGCCTTTGAATTCTGACATTTCAAGCTATGAATATTTGACGCCTGGACACTTTATTATAGGTAAATCTATGACAAGCTACCCTGAAATAGATTTGTCGAATAAATGTATTGATCGATTAAGGTTTTGGAATATGTTAACAAAAATAAAACAAGATTTCTGGCGGATCTGGTCAAGGGACTACCTTACACAGCTTCAAAATCGCCCTAAATGGCAGCATGCTCAGCCCAATTTAAAAGTAGGCGACCTTGTAATTGTTAGAACAGATAACAATATTAAACCTTTAAACTGGCCTATGGCGAGAGTCATTAAGATAATCCCTGGACCTGATGGCAGGGTCAGAGTTGTAGAGGTGAAGATGAATAATAAAATATACACTAGATCACTTCAAAAAATCTGTCCATTGCCCATTTAAGCTTGTCTTGTATAAGCTGTTTTACTTATGTTTATGTGGCTTAATATCCGATCCCAAGACTCAGACACTGTCGTAGGGAACATAGGTAATTTATTATTTTAAGAGCTAAACGAGCAGTTAGCAATTAATGTTTTATTGTTATAATGTAAAAGAAGGTTTACATTTTTCTGTTATATTCTTATAGTTTAATGTATTTAATTTACGCTTTTACATGCTTGTGAGTGTACTTTGCCCTGGCCAACTATGTTCAATAATATTAAACATAAGTTAATTTTTAACACACAGTTTGTATAGAAAAGTAGGTCTTAAGCTGGCCACATTATTCATTTAATTTGAATGTGACAACACTTGGAAAACGTCTGTCATCCCATAGCAATTTGACCATCATGTAATTTTAATTTTAGTTGAAACGAACAATATAAGTTTCTTATCTTTTAAAAGCTGTTTTATTATACAGTGTGGTTGTTTCTCCTAAATACGACGGTGATCGATCAATTATCAGTTACTGAGTGTGCAGGATTAGTCCTGCTCACGTCTCATGAATCATCCTGTATAGGACAAAGAGAGCCCTCTCGTGGAACTTTTTTGCACCCATTTTGAAGCGCCATCTGTAATTCTTAACCAGAAATATCAACGTCAATATCAGGGGGGGGGGGGGGGGGGGGGGGAGAGGCATAAGTAGCGTCTAAGTATGTTGCGAACGTAAAAAACTTTGAAGAAAGGCTGCAGGATATTTATTAATACACGAAAACAGATTAGATACTTTTAAATTGACTGTTGATGTAAATAAATTACCTATCATACACGGCTGGAATAACACACAATTGACCACGATACACAATTACACGCAGCAGGTTGTGAATCTACCCGCCATAATCTTTCTAATTTTTTGGTAATAAAGTTCTCAGCAACTGTGATGGCGTATGAAAACTTTGTTTCTTTTAACATTGTAAAACTGAAAGTATTTTTATTTATCTAAATTATGTCGTAGTACAGACAATAAATGGGGTGCTATAATATTTTGAGTTTTATTTGACAAAGTTGTTTTTTTGTGACAATCGCCTCCATGGCAACGATGGCCATAAATAATCTGTTCTAACAGATGTTTTTTTGTTTCATCCATGCCTTAGATACAAGACTTATAAGACGTTCTGACGAAATAAAGTGAACCCATATTAAAAAAAAAGTTTAGCGTTAAGTAATATAGATGTCGCTATTTTTTCGAATAAAGTGCTTTATATACGACTATAACAGTCGACATAAGGCTATAACAGTCGACAACACACCACTGGAGTACGTCGACAGTTTTACTTACCTAGTCAAACACATGGTCTAATAAAACATGGTCTTCTATTCCCAGAGTGACACGGGCCTACGTCACAATAACATTGCCACTTTATTTCAACATAACATGTTACATGGGTACATTATACCTATGGTTAATAAGTTAAAATATTTCTTTATAATTTTATAATTTTCATTTATATGTATTTTATCTTAAATTTTACAATAACACGTCATTTTTAATTATTCGTTAGAAATATCTTCCGATTCACGAAAGAAATTTCAAACATTCGGGTAATTTTGTTTACATTACTGGCAACATACGATAGCGCTGTCACATTTGACAATTCGGATCTAGATAACTTCATGCCCTGACCGTCATCCTTGTCGAACGCGTGTTAATTGTTATTTCCTTCTCGCTCAGTGTCAGCAGTCGCAGTGTTTTCCAAACTTTTCACGTCGTAAGCTTGGTAATTAATGTGTAACTGTGAATTCGTTTTTCAAACGTTTGTCTTGTATAGATAAATAAAGTTTAATTTAATACATTAGATTTGTTTTATTTTACTATGTTTCTACATGAATAACTTAAAATTAAACAGTTAAAATAATTTTCACCGTTGGTTAAAATTCTCCCACATTTTAAAGTTTGAGAACCTGTAAACAGCATGATGACGTAGGCCCGTGTCAGTTAGGTCATACGCGAATCTCGGAATAGAGTACCAGGCGGAGTATATTATTATACCATGGGCAAACAGATATCTTTCAACAGTGAACGGCATGAACAGGAAGTTGACCGTAGAATAAAAATTGCTTGGAATAAGTTCTGGAGCCTAAAAGAAATTTTAAAAAGTAATATGGATATGAAAGTAAAAAAACAAGTTATGGATATGTGCATTTTGCCTTCATTGACGTATGCTAGTCCAACTTGGGTGCTTACTACAAAAATAAAATCAATAGTACATTGTGTATTAAGGGCGGGAAATAAGAAATTACGAACGAGTGTCAATTTTAAGCCCGACGCGAAGCGAGGGCTTAAAATGTTCACGAGTTCGGAATTTCTTTACCGCCCGTGGCACACACAATGTTTTTCATCACACTTGTAAGGAAAAAAAGGAGAATTAATAAAAACAAACTTCTGTATAAAACACTTTTCCGCCCTAGGGCGAAAATTTCAATTTCCCGCCCGCAAGCCCTACGTGTAAATAAGTGTTTTTCATCACACTTGCTCGGAAAAGATTTTTTCCGCCCTAGGGCGAAAAATTCAATTTCCCGCCCGCAAGCCCTACGTGTAAATACATCTTTTCCGAGCAAGTGTGATGAAAAAATAATTACATGTCAAAGAGCAATGGAAAGAAGCCTAACAAACATTAGAAGAGTGCAAAAAATACCGCACATAAATATAAGAGCAATAACAAAATTAATATACGCTTTAAAGCATGCCAAAACTCAAAAATGGAGATGGGCTGGACAGGTTGCCAGGCTTTCAGACTCTCGATGGACCTTAACAGCTACTACCTGGAAGGGGCCCACAGAAAAACGCCGTAAAGGCAAACCAAATAGCCGCTGGGCGGATGACATTAAGAAAATAGCCGGTATAAACTGGAAACATACTGCATTAATTAGGGAAACCTGGAAGTCCTTGGAGGAGGCCTTCACCCGATGAGGGGTTCTGGTCCGACTAACTATATCAGTGTAAATATCTAAATAAAATGTAAGCTTTTCTTGACATACCTAATTATAATTTTGACATATTAGAAACAATGCAATGTAATACTAAAAAAATCATCATATATATAAAATTGAAAAACCAGAACGGGATAAAAAAAATTGCTAATAAAATGACCAGAATAGGTAGGCCCCTCACAAACAGCTTTTTGGCCTTCTAAGCTCTTCTACCTCAATAATCCCTTAATCGAGCCTGCTCATAATTTAATGACTAAAATATAATGCCCTCAACTACACGTTTACCCAATTTCATTTAAATTAGAATAAATTTACTTAAGTTCTTGAGTATCAAACTATCTTCTGACAGTTCAGAATAAAAACATCGAAATGCCGGGACGTGCCGCTAGCCAGCCGCGTGATCCAAGTCGAATGTAAGAACTTCGCTTCGCTTCGCTCGCTCGTTCGACAACAAATACTAAGAAGTACGGAATCCTCGGTGGGCGAGTCCGACTCACACTTGTCCGATTTTTTTGCTACTTTGTTTAAATACAGAGTTAATTTAGCTAAAACTAAGTTGTTGGTAAAAAATTGTATGCCAACAGCGCCGTACAATCACCCAACTCTAGTTCATAATCTAAAAGGTGTTTTTAATAAAATAATTCTGTGGCAAAATATTTTCAAAAAGAAAGAAAAATCCCAGAACATACTAATTAACTTATGGACCATTTTTTTGTAGTAAGTGGACTATACCCGTAGTTGGGTGAGTTTACAGTACCTGTTTTAGTGTAGGTAACAATAACAAGCACGTATAGGTAATTCTAACTGAGGTAGGTAGAATTAAGTAGGTACTTTTAAAGCAATAAATTTACCAAAATACCTCAGCTAGCGTGTACCTAATTCAGAACATTCCGTTATCAGCACTCGTAAAGTGGATTGGTTAGGGTTATCGAATTCGCGGATCCTCGCTCAAGTGTATTGGCACATTGACCTGATAAATAAAAATGGGACGCGTCTCGTATAAATTGATTGGAATGTTTATTCAACACACGTCCCATACATTACATACATCTATGTAGGTAATTTCCTAATTAAATACCTACATATCAGATGGACAGTAATGTTATTTGTGTCTGGCATCAGTACTTACCTATATTAAGAACATTAATTTTTATTGCTGACGATAAGTAAATACCTTAAAAACTTAAGAAGCTCCCTGTCACAAGTTGACTCGTTGTATTTACTTAATCCTATTTCAGATTTTATACCAAAGACGAAAGCTATTTTTTTATCAATGTTAGTCTGACTGAATACAGCTGGGTATCCATAATCTAAATAGGTACACATACAGCCTCAATGTCTTGAAATACGAGAACCTATTTGATAAATCTCTTAATGAAATAGGGCATTCCTGATGGTAGGTAGTTAGTATTTAAAATCATGCTTATTTCCGAAATGCATCTAAATATAAGAACTTGAAAGTGATGTGAAAATTTCGTTAATGAATGAATGAAAACATTTATTTTCAGGCAACTATTGGCCCATAGATAAATACCTTAAAACTAGCATATGTACATATTATTACAAAATATATATTAAAACCAAAAACACACAATTATGGCTGCGATGCAGTTCGCAACAACGTAATACTTAATACTTACTTGTTAATACTTGCCTATACACCAATTTACTTATCTTTTCACGTTGTTGAACTACATTGATGTTAACAACACAAACACAAAGGCCACACGTATAAGACACAAACATATGTAAGAGCTAATTGATACCGTCGTTACTCAACATAAATGGATGTATCGGTAAGTAATCATTGGCGTTTTTGCCGCATTTTTCTTCAATTTGCAGCTATTATAGGGGTAAATTTATGAGTATTGCATTGCGAGGTAGCAGTGCATATCGCGGTGTCATCACCAGCGCGCGCGTAATAATTTACATACATGGATACGCGTGCCGACACTGCCGGCAGAAATGTACTTAATGTGTGTTACGACGATTGACTATTACTATTATTTTAAATATCTGTTCTTGAAGATGAATTTCGCACATGCACTTTTTCACGCCAATATTTAGTATTAGGCTTTAGGAATGATAGCACTGTACGAAAACATTAAGATTAAACATTGAAAAAATCTAAAAACGAAATAGAATAGAAGAAATTTTATTCAAAAAAATTCACAGATTTCGTGCATCACACGACTATCGAGCACATTGGAAATGAATCTACGGAATTCGAAAAAATATTGTCGCTGAGCGACGAGAAAGTCTGGATAAGGAAAAAGTTACAAAATAAAACTACAACGTTGAATGATAATTATTTCATTCTTAGACTAACACAAGTATCCTGGACATAACGCTTGTGAACAAACAAATTGCAAAATTTCCACACGCGTATCCAAGTTTTAATAATTGTCGCCGTGGCGCATAAGTATAGGTACATATTTCATTTTTCGATTAATAAGAAGGATATATTAATGTTCAAAGTACAAGAAAATTATTACACGGCAAATCCGTAGTCAACTCGAGAAGTGGTGATCGGCAGCGGCCCATTTGCTGCAAGATATGAAATTTTCTTGACAGCAGTTTAACGCGACGAGAGATGACCATAACAGCGTTTGTCTATGTTGCACCAAACCTGAGTTCCAATAGGTACTACCAGGGTTCAGCATCAGCTATCTTGGGTAATGCTCTACCATGTGCTCATCATGACGAATCGGGTGTCCAAAACAGCGTGTGCCTATGTTGCACCAAACCTGAGTTCCGCTAGGTACAACCAGGGTTCAGCATCAGCTCTATCTTGATCTTGGGTACTACTGTCCTAAGTGCTCATCAAGACGAGTCGGATGACCAAAACAGCGTGTGCCTATGTTGCAACAAACCTGAGTTCCTTTAGGTACAGCCAGGGTTCAGCATCAGCTCTATCTTGGGTACTACTCTCCTAAGTGCTCATCGAGACGAGTCCGATGACCAAAACAGCGTGTGCTTATGTTGTATTAAACCCGAGCTCCACTAGGTACTGCCAGGGTTCAGCATCAGCTATCTGCTAGCAGCCGCCAGCAACATGCTGAGGTGAGACCATTTCGTGGCACTTTTTCTTTTTTATGTTTCTCTGTATAAGTTTTTATTTTGTGTTTCTCCCTCTCCCTCTCCCTCTCCCTCTCCCTCTCCCTCTCCCTCTCCCTCTCCCTCTCCCTCTCCCTCTCCCTCTCCCTCTCCCTCTCCCTCTCCCTCTCCCTCTCCCTCTCCCTCTCCCTCTCCCTCTCCCTCTCCCTCTCCCTCTCCCTCTCCCTCTCCCTCTCCCTCTCCCTCTCCCTCTCCCTCTCCCTCTCCCTCTCCCTCTCCCTCTCCCTCTCCCTCTCCCTCTCCCTCTCCCTCTCCCTCTCCCTCTCCCTCTCCCTCTCCCTCTCCCTCTCCCTCTCCCTCTCCCTCTCCCTCTCCCTCTCCCTCTCCCTCTCCCTCTCCTCTCCCTCTCCCTCTCCCTCTCCCTCTCCCTCTCCCTCTCCCTCTCCCTCTCCCTCTCCCTCTCCCCTCTCCCTCTCCCTCTCCCTCTCCCTCTCCCTCTCCCTCTCCCTCTCCCTCTCCCTCTCCCTCTCCCTCTCCCTCTCCCTCTCCCTCTCCCTCTCCCTCTCCTCTCCCTCTCCCTCTCCCTCTCCCTCTCCCTCTCCCTCTCCCTCTCCCTCTCCCTCTCCCTCTCCCTCTCCCTCTCCCTCTCCCTCTCCCTCTCCCTCTCCCTCTCCCTCTCCCTCTCCCTCTCCCTCTCCCTCTCCCTCTCCCTCTCCCTCTCCCTCTCCCTCTCCTCTCCCTCTCCCTCTCCCTCTCCCTCTCCCTCTCCCTCTCCCTCTCCCTCTCCCTCTCCCTCTCCCTCTCCCTCTCCTCTCCCTCTCCCTCTCCCTCTCCCACTCCCACTCCCACTCCCACTCCCACTCCCTCTCCCTCTCCCTCTCCCTCTCCCTCTCCCTCTCCCGAAAGCCCACGCAGTGCAAGTGTTATTCTGCCGTCATAATCCCGATAATTCACAACAAACACCGATAACGAACTCTGCGAAACATGAAGTCATAAATGTCCTGTGAAAAATGTCGTTCTGACTTTTTGACTATTTTAAGGTTAGGCTACAGGGCAAACCCTTAACCCGATCGTCTTTGTTTTAGGCTCAAATTGTAGCTGACTAAATTGTCCAGAGCCGTTTTTCTCAAATTTTTGATATCATTCTTCGTTTCCAAATTATCGAGCACCAAAATCAAAAATTCGGAAAAAATTGAATTTTATTTTCACTATTTCGACCATAACTTTTTTTGTTTTTGACTTTCTCGAATAATTATTTTTGCACCTTACAGCTCTCGTGATTATGCGTCATTTGAGCCTACTTTTGAATATCATATCTTCACAACTTTCCGAGATATAAGGGGATCGCACTTTTTCGTGAAATCGGACCGTATACTGGAGCGAACGAAAAGACATTTCCAATGTCAAAACGCAATTAAATAGAAACTAAACGATGAAATAAATGTAAGGAAAATAAAGTAAGTTCGATATTCGATATTTTTTGTGAGTCCATACAGTGTTTTGGTCCTTAGATAAGCTTAATATGACTGACTGATTTGCATGGAAAAAGAGCATGTGAAATTTTCATTTTGTTTCATTCTTAATGTACTTATGAAAAACATGTATATATTGTCTATTCGCCTGTGGCTTTTTCTAGTGTCCTCTGCCCTAACCTAGGTTGGTCTCGAAGAAGCTTTTGATCCTGAATAGAAGTATTATATCGATTAGTATAAAACAATTTTTTCGACTCTGTCGATAATGTATTTTTTTTCCAAGTTATGTAAATATCAATAAGTAGTTTATAATTAAGAAAAGAAAAGAAGCAGCGCTGGATCTGTAGCTGACCTCAGTGCCCCATTAAAAAAAAACGTGTAGGTACGAGTATATACCTAAACGTAAAACCGTAGCAACCACTAACATGCAACTAAATATTTTTACCCTTGGACAAAAAGGGGATAAAATAACTTAAATTCAAGTATTATTATACAAATAAAAATACTCTTATTAACCTTTCACAAACGCAAACTGGCATAATACTTATTAATGATAATTGATAACACCTCGCTAGGAAAATCTTTCCAACAGTTTTCAGTTAAATGACTACTTACGTAGTCATTTAACTGAAAACTGTTATAAATGAATAGGTGGCTTATTTCGCGGAACCTCAGCTGCGTAATTTTGTCATAAAATGTCAAAGGTTTTCGGGCGAAAGCATTTATTTAAACGATTTAATATTTCTTCATCCGTGCACTTCTAATTAAACAAGCCCTTACCTTTGCGTTTCAAGTGAGAGGTTCTCCTCGTTGATAATTTAATTAATACATAATAAGAGTCTCTTTAGAGAACACTTAATTATTCTATCTAGGTACTTGTCAATTGCGTTGCGGGTCGTTACGGTGCTATAAATGAGACGCATACAATGGATTTTTAATTTTTTTGTTGTGTTATAGACCGCATAGTTACCTAATAAAATTGTTTTATATTAAAAGCTAAAACAATTAGGTACTTATATAAGCAAATGACCGTAACTGGTGACCGAAGAGCTGGCGGCTACCTCGCACAACGTATCAACATTGCGATACAGCGAGGAAATGCCGCCAGCATCCTTGGTACAATGCCTCAGGGGCCTATTTTAGATTTAAGCTAGTTATTAATTTCGTTCAGTAGTACCACTGTATATATATTGTATGTAAATAAATTATTTTTCCCCAATGACCGATATATTGTTACATTCTATGATATGGCGTTATAAAACTAGAAGGACGTCTATACTTAATGCGACAATATAAAAAATAAATATTTATCTAATATTTAAACAAATTATAATGATTACATATGTTTTGAAATATTTGCCTTCTGCGTTCTAAATTTCTATCCATGAATATATAATGCCTATTGTGCAGTTCACTGAAATAAGTAAATAATGTGTGATGTCAATCTTATTGAATTAGGCAAAAACGCATCAGGCGTAGAGGTTCATTACATAAAGGGGCACGATCCTCGGCAGAGCACTTTATTAAAATTTGTTTCCTCGTACGCGTAGCCCTTGGGGCCCAGCCCTTGCGAAAGGATCCTTTAAGATAAATACAAATATTCCGAACGTATACTGGAACGAGTTTAATTAAATCGACAAAAAAGGTGCTTTTCAGAGCATCTTAACTGTACCGACCTCAGAAGAGGCTAAAAAGAATAAAAAGATATTTTTATATGTTGTAGATTTTTTTCAAACGGTACAATACTATTCCATTAGTAGACATGTAAGAATACATGGGGCTGTCATAATCATGTAACTGATTTAAGTTCCTAAATATAATAAAATTGAATTAAAAAAAACTCATTGAACTCACATAGAAATAAATTCTTGATAAATTTTAATTATGTAAAGTTTTTATTGCGATACCCGGCGAATAAGTTGTCTGTTAATAGACGACACGGGATATTACGGAGATATTTACAATAAATAAAACGGCAATAATTAACACTTTCAGTGCGAAGCTTTGCATTTCCTGTATATAATGGGCTCGTCATGCCGGTTCTAGGCAACGAAAGTGTTAAATACGTTTGGCTACAATGCTGTTGGGAGCTTATATTATAAGGATTTGTTGGAATACACACGATTATACATATATATGTACTTAGTATACATATATATATGTATGTCTATATCATGTAAGCAGAAAAGAGTGGTTAGCTGCTGAATATTTACATAAAGCTTCCGGCGCATCGTTTTCTATGGAAAGCAACACGTGATCGCCTGTCATGTCATAGAAAAGTAAACGCCGGAAGCTCCGGCCCGGACACGGCCCGGTCTAACGTGAGTCGTCCTTAGTACCCTTTTGCATACCAGCCTCACTCCGCATACTTCATTCACTAGATCATTTTTTAGGACGCATACCCCATTGTAGACTTTCTTGGGACACAATTTTTGGGATGGACGATATTCTAGATTTAATCGCTCCGTTCTTCATACTTGAGTGATCTGGCCTCTGCCGCTTTTGGTCAGGTAATAGCAGGAAATATAAATTTTCGTTATTTTGTTAATAAAACGTAATAGCTAAATTGGTATTGACTATACAATAGTCTACAATGAAGCAGTAATCCGTACCGGCCGCGGGGGTCGAGAGTTGCGGAACGCTGCCTCTCACCGGTGACCTGCTCAAAATGTCATCAGCTATTGGCTAACCCGCGCCCTGGAACTATATCGATTAAATGTCCGAGGATCTTCTAAAGAGCAACCTTCTCTTAGCTAATATTTAGTCCGGCCTGTTCATTCCCACGCGTTTGTGTAAGCATTTAGTCCGGAGGAACTCATTGATACTCATTGATAACTCTAAGTTTTTTCATTAACCTCTAGTTTGAAATATTACGCCTTACCTAGTAGCTATCAATTAAAAAAAACTAAGGTACTTTGAAGTAATTTTAAAGCATTGAAAATAAGTAGAGATAGATAGGTATGTATTTTTTTAAAGTGCTTACACTACACATGGCTTTCCATACTTATTAATTATAAGTTTTATGGGATATCCGGTATAACTTATTATTAATATGTACTTATTAAACTCGCTTACACCTTAATGCCTACTAAGTTTAAATTTTGACGATAAATGCCTAAGTATTATTTAAATATATACTTTATAATATATATGCTTGTTTTATTAAAAGTAACCATCAACAAATATAAACTTCTTCTGTTAAGAAGCTTATTGCCAGAAATATGTTAGTTAAGTTATTTATTACCTACTGCAAACTTTTATATTAAAACCGTTACGCAGAAAATTTGTTAATACAGTTCGCTGGTTAGTGCAGTTAATTATTAGATCGATTTTAATAATATATATTTTTAAGTGATTTAGCGACATTTTAATATTACTCCGACTGACTGTATGTTGTAGGAAAATACGTGCACTGTAGGTATTGGGTCATTTTTTTTTTTATCAGCGTCCTTACAGCAAATTAACAGCCAATGAACGTTAGCTTGGTGCAGCGAGTAATCATTTAAGAGGAAACTTTGAACCCATTACAGACACGTATTTTTAGTGCACCCTGTTTTAAAAAGCTTCATTAACGACCGAATGACGACGAAATATAAAACCTATAAACGCTTTATAACTACAATAATTGCTTTAGGTAGCCATAAGTTGATGACCTTCTAAAACCAAGCAACCTTCCAAGTGTGATTTTATCCAATATTGGAATATAAAAAGTTAATGATAATCCTTGGACAATCAACAACAACTTTTACTTACTTACACAGTTTAATGTTTCATCGGATTTTGTATTGGTATTTAAAGTACAAACATACTCTATTTATAAACTTCGTGGTTAATAATAAAAACGCATTTAACTGATTTTCAAGACCGAAGTGAACAAAGTTTTGTACGGAACACTAAAAACCGGCCAAGTACGAGCCCCAAACCAAGTGGGCTTCATAGTGTCAGTGGCACATCACACATTTATTGTTTCATTTTTTTAAAGATAGATCTAGCTTGACCGTTTTCCTGTAATCTATGGGTAATAAACTAAATATTTTCAAAAGACAGACTTTCAGGAGATAAGGGATAAGTAGTTATCAATAATTAATAAAAAGTTTAATGGCTGTTGTTACATCAAATTGTGTAATATTTTCTCTAATGTTAATATCCAGAGAAGATAATGGTAACTACCTACGTTTGTTAGAAGAAACGGTCGTTCACTATCATCTTAACCTTTTCGACGCCGTGTCAAACACAAAAGCTGTCACTCGGACGCCACGTCACCGAAGTGTCAAAACTGAAATTGAACTTTATGCATATGCACGTAGGTCTATGTTGCTCTGTGGTCTGTGACCGATTAATCCGTCTTTGGCGTTGGACCTGCGGTGCGGATATATCGGTCATTGGCGTCCAAAAGGTTAAATTACGCCATACTTCACTGCATAAACACCAGTTGCAATTGACTGAAAATAGTCCGTACCTAATTCATATTTTTAAGTTCCTAATTCACCCTTTGATATTAAACAATTATCAAATTTAATTACGCTACAAATTAATGTTGTTGAACGTGTCCCCTAATTTCATTGAAAACCGAGTCAACGGTGCGTGCCGAGCCACTGCAACATCCGCTATTTGTCTATGCGACAATAGATAGGTACCAAGTTGCAGCAACAGTTAATAAACCACAGTAAAAGCGTTTTGAAGCCAAGGACAAAATTAAAACAAGGGGACGGTCCGGGCCCGGGACGAGGCGTCTGACGCTTCAGTTTTCTACCTCTTCGTGTGCCGAATTACGGCAGCGGGAGGATAAAGAAGCATCACGTGATCACCGATCACCTGTCATAGAAAACGAAGTCGGAAGTCTCGGCGCGGGCCCGGACCATGCTAGCGTGAGTTATCCTTTAATCGGTTATTAGAAAACCTAAAGTGTACCTAATTTCAGCTTTTTTAATGAATGTCTACTAAAACAGAACACTTTAAGCGCCCAGCATCGTCTAACTGCCCGCTGAAGTAACCATAAACAGATGCAGTTTATTTCGAGATGTCCTTTTACTATTTTTATTTAACGACCGAAATGCCCACAGGAAGGCGTAATTAATGGAACAGCATTAACAGATAGTTTTAGAGTTAAAAACGGAAGCGAAAATATCATAACACGTATTATTTATACCTTTAATTCATTTTTATCATGGTTTCGATATATCTTTCAGAAATACAAATCGATAATGGGCAGATGCTTTTTATAAATATCTAGAACGACATAATTTGTAATATTTCTATATAGGTACACCCATATATAATTACTATAATACGTTGCTAACATAAAATATCAAACACGCAATAAAGTTATACGGGTATGGCCTGTAATATGAGCAAAAAATTAAACTGTAGGCTGTACTCGTCATACTGACAAACATTTGTTCAGCGAGTTTTAAAAATAACTTGTGGTTTGATTTTTAATACACTTTAAAGTTTATTCTAAGACGCAATGTATTGCGAATTTTGTTATGTTTAAGGCGTGACAAGCAACAACGTCAATCACAATGACATGGCGTGGCGATGGCGTCCATTGAAGATAATATTTATTTTGTATGAAAAATAGGGAGTCTAAATAATTCATAATTTTTAAAAGTTGTTGAACAAAAGTGTCACCGTTTGAGGAGTACAATCTATGTTTTAATTATTTGCTCGTGTTACAGGCCACACCCGGTATTACAGAGCGGAAAACTTAAATGCTTAACCTGATTGCTGGAGACTAAGTAGATAGGTAATAAAATATTACAGTCCACCGCTCATTAGGTACTAAAATCGTACTTAATGCTCTAGGGCTATTTAGACTATCAAATGAAAGAAATAGTAGATATATTTAATTTGTCTAGATTAATATACCTACAGTAACACAGTCACACATGTGATACAAAAAATATATATTGAAGTTAGTACTTAAATACGTGGTTTTAGTGTTTACTTTAATCAATATAGGCATAGGTAAGTACCTACTTAATAAACATAAAAAACCTTTAACTTGTAAGATTACTTAAATTGCAATTGTATAAATTTTAGCCTACAGCCCTTTTACTTACCTATTTAACCACTTAAGATGTGAATCACGTCGAAAAAATCCCAGAAGATAAATAAAAATACGCAATCCGTTGCTGTTATTCTATTTGTTCCCCTTAACTTTCGAAACACGTTTGGTTCCCTGCGCATATAAAAATGCAAAGTAGAAAATGTAGGCAAGTGCCTAATGCAAATTTTATCTTTTGTATTTTTTTCTCTCTCTTTTTTGGTAGGTAACTACTTTGTATTTCAGTTTCATTTAATTTGCAAACGCCACTGTTCTCCCGTTTTTCTGAACTTTCCTTTTTAAAGAAACGGGAAAATGTAATTCGTTTTTAAGTAAGTAAGTAAGTAATCATTTATTGTCAGATTATGCAATATCAGTATACAGATGTTACAATATTATTTGATTAGAGAGTGTCACAATCAACCGGTTTACGGTATACAATGTCCTTATTCCTAAAATACATATAGTACAGTTCAAATAACCTTAAGTTTAAACTAAAAAATGTCTAAGGTACAAAATACATATAATATAAAAAAAAAAACTATTCAACCCTACAATCATAATATTATAAAGCAACATTATTGTTTATCACCTACTAGCTATATTATTAATTACTATGTCAATTAAATATTATTATAATTTACATTGTTATTAAGGTCAATATTCATAAGATAGGTATCATTCACATGTCAAGCGTTAGAATTGTTCTATCTTGAGAAAAAAATCATTGATATTGTAAAAACATTCAGTTAGGAGAAAGGATCTTAACTTGGAGAAAAATTTGTTGTTTGGCAACTCTGTCCATGACATAGGAAGTGCATTATAAATACGAACAGCCAAGTAGTAGCAATTTTTCTTACTCACTTCTAATTTACATTTTGGGACTACTAAAGCTTTATGTGTGACTGTGCGCTTTCCAATGTTACATTTCTGATCAAATAATTCTAAATTGCATTTAACGAATTTACATATCTCTAAGATGTATAAGCTCGGAACTGTCAGGATTCCATACTGTTTAAACAACGGCCTACATGACTCTGACCACTTGACCCCCGCTATAGCCCTAACACATTTTTTTTGTGCTATGAAAGCTTGTTTTACATTTGTGCCATTACCCCATAATACTATTCCATAACGAAGTGCAGAAGCAACATAGCTATGATAAACGAGTAGCGCAGTTTTGTCTGAAGTAGATATGAGCGCCGCGCCGGCGCGCCGCCGCCGCCGACGAAATTTTCGCGTCGCCGCCGCCGACGCTGCGCTATCGGCGTAGCATCGGCGTGACCTTGTTAGGTACTACTACTTTCAGAATCAGATAATATACATTTTAACTAGTTTAGATCATTAACGGTGCCACTTCGAATAGCTTATAGACATTCAAAAGGTATTTTAGGCCCATATCATTCAAAAATATCGAAGATAAATTCAAACTTTTCTGTCTAGTAACCGCGCTACTAGTTTTAGGACAACGAAATTACAAATTTTGCCAGCTGGTTAGCTCATCCGACATTTACCGTGAAATTAATCATTGCAAGCATGGTCGAATGTTTTTAAAAGGTGTAAAAAGTAGGGATGTACGGACTAGTCGGGAAAGCCGACTATCCGGCCACATTTGTAGTCGGCAAAAATGGCCGTTTAGTCGGCACTTTATTAGTGAAAGAAAAACAGAAAAAAAGAAATCATCAGTCAATATTTACCATATGTTTTATGCCTATTTTACTAAAATAACTATTTAAGCTGCAAACGAAAACTTTTTTTGCATAGATTTGACCGTTTGATCGTTATCGTATGTTGGTGGGCTGGTGTTTTCCTCTATAGGTCAATCTTAACTTTACTGATTCTCGTGTAGTTTCATGTGCAAGTTAAATAATTTTATTACCATTCAGTTTTTTTTAATGGTGGAGCCATGGGGAACTTCATATTAATATTATTGCAAAATTTAGAGACTTAGACAGGGCAGGTTGCTCGTAAAGACGCTGACCACAGGGGATAGGCTCTTAACTGCCGACTACGTACGGGAAATAGAGCCTTGGAAATACCTCCTACAAGCTGTACCTACTGGCAGTCTGCTCAGGATCGCAAAATAAAGGAAATAGAGAAATTGAACGAGGATTCTTGTGATAGGTCTTTGAACCTGTAAAGAACACCTTTTAGCCAAGCTAATCTAATACCCTTAAACGAGCAATTCTTGTTTATTTATTTATATGTACATATATTTATTTATATATATATCGATTACCGATGGTCCTAAAGGCGGTGGGCGCGTGGGGTAGTATCTCGATGTATTACTTCACAGCTAAACCAGTATGCTACCATGCTACCAGTGCATGAAATAAACCTTAGGACTCGTTAACCATACTAGTGCCTACTATATTTCAGAACTAAATGATGAAAAGAACTAATTGCTATTAGAATGTTGACTGGTTAAAATGAGAATGAAAAGATCACATGAAACCGTTCAAATCTTAATTCAAGTCAAGCTAGGCCGGCTCCAACCCTACGCCTCTGACATGAGAAGATTTAGCCCTATATGGGACCGGCAACAAACTCAGAGGGACAAATCTTTTCAAAACAACACATAACACATCCTTTCTTTATTTCACAAAAGTAAGCTTCTAATGAAACATAAGAAATCAAAATGACACTTGAAATAAAACACTTAGCTAAATGGTTAAAGAACGCGGGATTCTATAAGCTATCAGAATAATCCTTCAGGTATAAACCTTCAGGAACGTAGCGAGTTAGGCACGAGGTTGGCTAACGAGTACGTCCGATCTCTAGCGCGGTCCGATCAAGAAGAACTACCAGCGGCGGAGCCTCTCCGCTCCCGCCTCAGTCAAGTTGGCAAACCTGCTCGACCAGTCTACCAACATACCGACAAAAACGCCAACTCGTGCCTACGCTCACTCGAGAGAAACCTCTCGACGTTCCAAAGCCTTCTACCTGACATCTCAGTTCAACAACACGCCAATAGATGGCGTTACTCTCTACGCAACTTTATTTCAACAATGCGCCAATTGACGGAGTTACTCTCTACACAACTTTATTTATTTTGTTACAACCAAATAATACGTAGCTCAACATTGCTAATCGATTTTATACAGGCGTCTAAAATAATGAACTATAACGCTGCAATACGTCTTTCTGGTGTCAGGGTCCGACATATATATTTCGGGGACCTCGAAAACGGCTTAAACGATTTCGATGAAATTTGCTACATGGGGGTTTTCGGGGGCAATAAATCGATCTAGCTAGGTCTTATCTCTGTTTTTATATGTTTTACGAGCAAAGCTTGGTCTCCCAGATGTTATGATGAATAGCGCAACCAAAGGAGCAAAACTATTGGTTTTCACCTGAACTTATACGAAACTAATGATCCGGCCCACTAGCCGACCGACTAATCGGCCATTCGTGCGCCGATTAGTCGGCTAGTCGGCCAAATCAATAGTCGGTACATCACTAGTAAAAACGGGTAAATTTCAGATAGGTATTAAGCGTGAAAACGTCCAAAGGTCCGGCCGTTGGGTTAGCACGAAAGGGCGTCGGAAACAAACGGGTCTCATTTAAACTTGGCCATTGTTCAAATTTCAAGCTTTGCGAGAGCATTGAAAGATTGATCTGCGAGAGATCGCAGCTCAATCTTTGGCCTCGCATCGCTCGCATGGAAGTATACCGCTATCTGAACCTACAAGTTTTCGGCTCTGTTTGGAGCTCAACTTTCGGCCTCGCTTTTAAAATGCTTGGTCATTGGTTTTTGTCCGATCTTAGCTCCGCTGCAGCACGGCCTTTGGCCTCGCACGGATGCGCCTGCATCTCCAAGTTTTTAACACAATGGCCTCGGTCTTTATCGGCCTATCGGCATTCCTGATGATACAGTCAATCCGCTACTTTTTACTTAGCACAAAAGGGCCTACGCCGGCTAGGGCCTCACCAAGATTATAAGACCGGCTCTGATACCGTGCGATACTGTTTTTACTATATAAAACTATTTTCGAACCTTTATTCAATAAATTATCGTTGAAATTGAAAAATGCACTTATTTTATAACTTTCTTACAGCAAAAACATGTTTTTCCGGTAAAATTTTGGTTTGAATTATATTTCATTAATCAAAGGAGTTTCAAGGCCACGCCGCCGATTCGCCGCCGCCGCCGACCGATTTAGATCGGCGCGCCGCCGCCGGCTTAATGCCTATCGGCGCTCATATCTAGTCTGAAGTCATTCGCTTCAGTTTTTTTATGGCATAAATAAATTTATTAATTTTAGTGGAAAATACGTCGATTTGTTGTTTCCAATTTAAATACTGGTCTACATCAATGCCTAGGAAAATTGTATGTGCTACTTCTTCGATTTGCTCAGTGCCCATTTTTATATTTAATGGCATCATTTTACTATTTCTTGTAGCAAATCGAACTAGTTTAGTTTTTGAAGCATTCATACATAGACCATTCCGATTTAACCAATCACCTACATCAATCAGAGTAGCATTTATGTTCTCTTTCAGGTCATTGTCGTTTTTACCTCTAATAACTATCGTTGTATCATCTGCAAACAAAAGGCACCGGTGTTTAATACAGGTAGGAAAATCGTTTATATAGAGCAAGAATAGGAGTGGCCCTAATATGCTGCCCTGCGGTACCCCACTGTGGTTCATACGTGAAGCAGAGTCGACAGTTAACTTAGAATTATCGGTCGAAGATGTATATTGAACCCTAGTTATTTGGTGACGGTCTGATAAATAGCTATGAAGCCATCTCAATGCGGGCCCTCTTATGCCATATTTTTCTATTTTTTTAAGTATAATTGAATGATCTACGAAATCGAAAGCTTTACTTAAATCCAAGAATAAGCCTACAACCATGTCGTTTGCTTCTAATGAATCCAGTACATTGCAAACTAAATTAAATGCAGCATGTGTAGTTGATTTCCCTTTACGGAAACCACTTTGTTCTGAGCAGAGGATGCGATTTTTATTTAAGTATTTTAAAACCCTTCCGTACATGACCTTTTCAAAAACTTTTGATATAACTGGCAAAAGCGCTACCGGTCTATAGTTGTTTTTATCTGTCGTTTTCCCTTTCTTGAATAAAGGCTTTATAATTGCTAACTTGAGCTTGCTAGGAAAATGGCCTTGTTCTAATGACAGATTTACAACATGAGCTAACGGCACCGCTATTTCATTGGCTATAGTTTTAAGCGCCTTAACATTAATGTTGTCGATTCCAGCGGATCTCGTATTCTTCAGGGTTTTTATTAATTTGGCTATTTCATGAGGATCCGTAGGCTCAATAAAAATTGATTTTTCAACCCTATCCAAAGAACAAAAATAATGTTTATTTGGATTACTATTTTGGGTTATATCTATGAAAAAATTATTGAAAGCATCAGCAATTTTTTGAGGATCGGTCAATAAGCTATTGTCATGTTCTATCGCCTTAATCTCTGTTGAATTTGTAGACCGGCCTGTGTAAGATTTAATAATATCCCATGTAGCTATACCTTTATTCTCCGCATTATTCAATATGTTAGTGAAATGATTCCTTTTTGCTGTCTCAAAACAATGTTTTAGGTGTTTAGAGTATTTTCTGAATAGTAACTTGTAATGGTCGGCTCCACATTTATTTTTATTCTTGTAAAAGAGAAATCTCAACTTACTCTTAGTTTTGCAACTTTTCCGCAACCCTTTAGTTATCCATTGCAGTTGTTTATCTTTTACTATCCGTATTTTTATGACCGGGAAACATAGGTTGAAGTATAGTGAAATGGTTTCGTGTAATAACCCAAATGATTCTTCCACATTTTTGGACGCCAATACGTCGTTAAAAGTTAAGCTACCTATACATTGTTGGAATTTTTGCATGTTATGGTCACAGAACTTGCTAATTAATGATAAGTAGGTAGGTACCTACTTCAGTAGGTATAATTGTATAGGTACTTAAGTAGTTTTTTTTTTTCAATTTTCGAGCTACATTTTAACGCATCAAAGAATTTCAATTCTAAAAAATAAACCATAAGTAATACATATATAAGTTTATCAGTTTAGATGCGACTACTATGCTCGTTTTACGGAAAATATTTTCATAAGAAATTCGCATAGGTACAAAACAAAAATAAATTTTGCATGTTAATGATAGGGACCTAAGAAGGTGGTTTAGAGTCTTTTAAAAAATGTTAGCTATTGTTAGGTAAGTAGTTGTTATGAACTATTTTGAGGATATTTCAAGAAAACCCGCTTGTACAGTATCTAGGCCACCTGTCAACGTTTCCCTCTGGTTCCTGTCGTTGACAATCTACCTAGTGCACGAATTTTGCCTCGTCCGTGTTTTAAACTAATAATAGGTAGATATTTGTTGGTAGACAACAGCGATTATGAACAACTATAGATCAATAAAGTTACGTAGTTAAAACAATTAAATTAAATACCAATAAAAAATTGCCACCCACTGGTATCAATATAACCTATGATAACTCTTTAAAACTGAGATTTATAACTTACTAACAACGTAATTAAAAATATTTAACAACGTAATTAAAAATATTTAATATCTCAATAGTCACTTGTTTAAAACGTTCAATTCGACACTATTTACAGACGTTCGAGTATATAAATAGTGCGCTAACTGCTCTATTCTACGTAGGTAGAGTTAGACCAAGAAAAGTCTGCAGCGATATTGATAGCCCACGCAGTGCAAGTGTTATTTATACGTCATAATTTCATAGAAGTTTTACGTTTAAAATAACACTTGCACTGCGTGGGCTAACAAAATCGCTGCAGACTTTTCTTGGTCTAACTCTATCTACATACATATATGTAAGTATGCAAAAGCCTAAAGTGTTATTGTGTCTACTACTTACCTATGACCCACATCTATTTGGGCTGTTTTTCTGTGAAAAGTCTTCTAGCAAAAAGTGATAACACCACCTAGCTACATATAAGTCATTACCTGAGAACCATTGTCTTTTTTGACATGGAACGCATAGAGATAATTGATAAGTAATTGTTTTTTGCCGCAACCCGTTTCTGCGTCCATATCGGAATGTCCGAGATCGTGAAATGCCACCCGACATCGCCCCGACAGGCTACTTATTTATAAACAGTTTAACACACAATTTTACACTCCAATTGTACTATAGTACTGAGTGGTTTGGTACACGGGCAGTACTAGGTATACATTTAAACGTTGTGAACCGACCTTTTTGGTCGATTTGTAAATAAATACAGAACCGTTCTCACGCACCGACACACCCAACTTCAGCTTGTCAATTACTTCAACAACAGCACCATAAAAAAGGAAACCGACATCAAAAAGGGTAAAATCAAATATTATCTCCTATTACTATATATGCGCTAGAAACTGATATGTTTGAAGTTGGTGCCAAGCCTTAGGACCTTCATATAGCCCCAATAAGAATTTTCAACAGGCTCCCAAAAGCAATACCGAGAGAGCTAAAATACGATTGGCAGCTGGAAAACTTATTAAACAAGTAGGTAGGTGTTTCTATTTTATACTAGAATATTTTGATAATAATAAATACCAAAATAGGCATAACTACTTACTAATTTCTTTGTAAGTACCTATATACTGTAACATGTATACGATACATCTGTATCCCAACAAGGCCTAGTTTCGTAGTTTCTCCTCTGGGTTGGAAGGTCAGATGGCAGTCGCTTTCGAAAAAACTAGTGCCTACGCCAATTCTCGGGATTTTTGCCAAGGCTCCCATGAGCCGTGGCAAAAAGCCAGGATAACGCGAGGAAGATGATGATGACATCTGTATCCACAAATGATACATCTGTATGAAAACCAATGTGATAGAAATAAACAATTAGGTATATGTTATAAATAACATATGGAACTAATTTTTAAACGTAGTAAGTACAATGCAGGTTAATTATAGAACGACATATAAATAGCTTTCTAAGCTGTAATGATTACTCATACTTAGTCCTCATAGTGAATGACTGACGTGAAAAGATTATTCACAATCTTGGTACTTACCTAACGCACCTTACCATACTGAACGCAGACTAACGGCCCGATTCGAACTTTAAGATACGTCATATATTACGACTAGATACCTATGATATGGATTAGATATGTCAGTGTCAAAAGTGACATTTCTTCAAACAAAAACGTCACTTTTGACAGTGACATTTGTAATCCATATCGTACAGGTAATATTTGACGTATCTTAAAGTTCGAATCGGGCCGTTAGCTTAGTATCTGTGGTTAAGTACCTGTGATATGTATTGGCATAAATCGGCTCAGTGCTCCAGCCGCTAAGCACTGGCGCCACGCTACTCCTGCCGCTCCTGTTGGGGGTTTTCGAGGCATATCTGGAATAGCGGTGCGGATGATGAACTCCTGACTGAGTCGTTTTGCATTCTGCATCTATTTCAGTCGCGCCGGCCGCATGCCCAGTGACGCGTCAAACTATGTGCGTGCAAAATTTAATAAAAAGTGCACATTATTTTGCATTCCTTATTGACATTAACTTATGGCCGACGAAACTGAGGTAACATTTATAAATTATTAAGATTTACTTCGCTAACATCGCCTGGGGTATTTCTCCACTCGCTCCCGTATAAACATTGACTCACGCTCGAAACCGGACATTGGGAGCACTATATTTACTTCAACGGAAATCTCCAATTAACTATCCCTTTTACGTTCCACTATTTTACTACGTTCGGTCAAAATCAGGTAAAGGGTGGAATGTTTATTGCTCACCTTTTACCGCCAAAAGTACGAGTAAATGAGAAATAGTTCCTTTGAACACCTGCTCCTGATGCTTTATAACTCCTTAGTCAGGTACTAATACCCATGAATAAGCAATTGGTATTGCCAAGGGAACCTGCGCTACATTTACATTGGATCACATAAAACTGCCTCTGCGTACTAAACCCTAATTATTTTATGTATATTATATCACTTAAGCGACTTTATGATTATGACCCGTGTGAGTTTGTGTGTAAGTTCATAACGATTGTTTGGTATTGCTTTTAGTAATTATTGTTTTTAAATGTAGGTACCTATTATTGGCAATTTTCGTTACTTTAGTCCGAAGCCATTTCAGGCCTTAGGAACAGCTACAAAAACTTATACCTATGTGACAGCCGGCTGTCAACTATTGAATATAACATGTCGAGCCCTAAAGGTTTACCTTAAAACTTCGTTCCCGAACCTAACGACGTTACGAATTAACTACATAGTAACATCTATGAATTACTTTAAGATAATTTTAGGCACATACTACAAACAGTATTAATATTATAAATTAACTAGATGATAGCCAGACAATATACATAACAGATGCCATACCTGTCTTAATTCTATCTAAGAACGAATAAGTCAACGTTTTTTATAATAGGTACATAAATCATGTCATGTTTTCAGAGACTGTTTGATTTTTTTAGCTGACACACGGCTCACTTCCTGTCTCCGCCGGTGGTGTTTTCCTCTTATTGTAGCTAAATCCAGAAACATAAATTTCCTGGACATTTCCTCGACATCCACTCCATTATGCAAAATTACGTTAACAATGCTTTTCTCCAAAAAACTATAGCCAGCAATTTTTTTTTGCGCTTTGAACTACTGTGTTTTATAATAGGTATTTAACTCCTTAGTCTTTTGTTGAAGATGATTTTATCATACGAATTCAGATATTTCAGTAACAAAGATGAAACGACGCGTAAGCCCTTAAAATACATTGTAAATACCTACTTAACCAATAATATGTCACACGACTGATTATCAAAGACAAGTCACTGCTGATGTTTTAATGGGTATTTACAAGTAAGTAAGTATACTTAAGAGAAACAAATTAAAAATGTAATAAAGTTTATCCACAAGCATCTTGCACGAACACGACCATCGTGGCTACGTACGATCATAGCTCCAATATTTGCGTTATAGCCACGTATTGGCATCTAGTTAATCAGATTATATTAAAGCGACCAGTTAGACAGGATTGGCCGTGGCTCCGTGAGGTGTAATTACATCCTCGGACAAACAAATAAATAAACCTCTCGCTAAGCGATGACAGGATAGTGGCCATGATGAGTCCCACTCGAATTATTCCGACTGCTTACTTTGTCACCCTCATATCTTAGGTATTATTTTCAATGAAAAACCAGCCCTATTGCGTTTAAAATGTGGTTTATATTTTTAACAATGGTTGAATAAGGATAAGCGGTCACGGAAATGAACAGTGGGTTTGCGAGTGCGAGAAACGTGATCAGACACGATGATCCGTCATGCGAGCTAGTTTTAATTGCCAGACGACGCTCGAATTCGATTCTAGGGACGTTGTAATTAAATACTAACTATCTGAAGCCTTATCTGTACGATCCTTTGTTTTATGTTAATAGATCTTTAATAGGTTAGCTATGTAGGTACGATGTACGCGTGTGATATGATATTGTGCATTGTTTTTATTTACTCATATTTACAACATATTAGTAAAGGCGTTAAACTTAACAGTGCTCATTTGCGCAGGATAATAATATTGATTGCGTTTACTGAATTTAATAACAAACTAAAAACATGAAAGTACCTACTAAGTAGTTTACAACATTGCTACCTATTAAAGTAGGTAATTTAGGTACCTACTCCAGTAACTCCAGTTTTAACGTAGGTACCTCAAAATAATTTGCTTTTATACCTGTAAAGGCTCTTTTTATCTTTTTAATTCTCGATGTCTAATATTAAACACGCTGTGCGTTAGATCTACACGCAAATAAAGGCTAATAGTTCAACGAACTTAATCAACAACGCCTATAAAGACCTCTAACTTTTTGTTTGCTCTAACTCCTCTGGCTCTTAACGTTGTTAAGGTAAACAATATGATAAGCAAGTTTTAGTAAGCCACCCGACCAAAGTACAGTCTTGTATTGTTACTCTAAATCAAAGAGCTTCAATGCTTAGTTAATTTTAGCCTTGATATTATACCAGCGAAGCTCTTAAAATATTTTGATGCTGAAGATTTCAGTTTTGCTGCAAAATTCTTGTAAATATCGAATTAAATTACATCTCGGAGATCTATCTGAATGTTCTAAATCTCAGCTTAGTCTGTTATTGACTACTATGGTGGACTCATATGGGGTTCACAATGTCGATAGTTCACAGGGCCACTAGTAAGTAATATTTTAGATTTTTGGTAATCTCTTTCAGGGAAACGCAAAAGACGCGAAGGACTGGAGTTCACCACGGCCGCGGCGCGAGCGACCCGCTGCGTCGCGCCGGATCGATCCCCGCCGCCGCAATATCTGTCTGCTACGTTCACCAAGCATTCTGTTTTCACTGTATTCACTGTAACCTCACCCCTAGCGTATCTTGAACTCAATATCGGGTTGGGAATCCTCGTTTTTATTTGTATTGATTTTACTAGGACTTCATTGAAATCGGTGAAGCACCGCCAAAGAGGGGCTTTTATTTTCGCTAAGGTTAGCAATTTAATCTTTATGCACAAATGTGTTGGTCATTAGTTGTTTAAAAAATGCTGACACAAAAAATGTTCATTTTATTGCTACTATGTACCTATTGGAGTTACTTTATTGGGACATAAAATACAAACCACAGATCATATAATACTAGTACAGATACCCAATCCCATACTAAAAAAGCGCATCGTCCTAAGTATCTTATACTTGTAGCTAATTTTTTAGTTCACAGTGACAAACTAGATGGCGCATGGAGCTAACAAAACTCTTACAACAAACATGAGTTGAAATAGCGTCGAAACACCTCTTTTGCGACATCTGTTGTAGCTTTCACGCACTAAACCTACATATCACATTCATTTTAAGGTTCATTGTTACTAGATGGCGTTTCAGAAATCGGCGACAAAATTAAAATCTATTTACATACTTTAAGTCAATTTACGATTATGAAATCAATTTGACATTTTTGTTTTTTTGGTTACATTTTTTGTATTGTAAATAGAAGTTTGATTGGGTACTTTAGTAAGGGGTCAAAGTTTCCTTACAAATCACAGGTCATGTTCTTATCGCTTACCTTGCTTCGGCACGACGAGCGTTCGAGTAAACCAGCATAACTGTGACTTTGAGATACACAATAATGCATAATCAAAGAGCGACTCTTATGCTGGATTGAAGTTATCTAGTAAGTACCTACGCATCACGTTAGGGCAAAAAGAACAAGGCATTGCGGTACGATCAGTTTTAATAAATAATTCTGGGCGCTAAGCGTTGCATTGGTTGCCGTGCACATGGCCTTGAGAGGCCCAAGGTTGCGCCGATACAAACTATTTGAAACGTTCGTTAAATAAAATCGTAAGTAAAAAGTATGCGCATATTAAATTAAAAATGTATATTGCTACCTAGATATATAATTATAACGCGGTATTGTCTTCGATTTATTATCAAATAGAAAAGACCATGACCATTTTGTGTCAAAAAGGAAAGGCCAACACTTACAACAAATACCTAAATACCTATGGAAATGTCTCCTTAGACAGTTTACACACTCTTGCGGTTTCAGTATGTGGGTATAGTGTCATAAGCGCTTAATACCTAATCCCAATTTCAAGTGAAATAATCAGTTATCAGGCAAGTCGGTGCCACACGGGGTTAATGACCTCAATCATTCTGCTGATATGGATATGCAAAGGGCATTCCGGGATTCGTGTTATATTTTATATTAGGTACTTCCTACTACAATGTTTCTGATTTTAATAAATTAATGAAATATTTTTATATTACAGTACCCATAATAAATATATTAATGAACGTGGGTGAAGGTTCTAAAATAAACACTAAGCAAATAAATTTAAAATCACAACATGCGAACGTAATGGTCCGAGGAATATAAATAAACATATTTTCTAATAGAAATGGGTTAACAACGAATTCCTTATCATTAAACTCGAAAAGGATACACGACTCAAACAATAGAAAATCTCACAGTGACCTTCGACAAGCCAGGTAGTCGGGTAAATGGTTATTTATCACTTTAGATAAGTATATTTTGAACAACACTATAAGTACTTATTTAAACTTTCACAATTTATTCATGTATTTAAGTTTTAAGATTTACCTCCGAAGTCCGAAGAGGACGGCGTTGACGGCGGCGACGGGGCAACGCCGTCCTCGAAACGTCGGAGGTAAATCTTGAATGACTTATAATTTATACGGAAAATTGAAACAATACGGTTAAAGTGTATCAATGATTTAGGAAAGTTAGGTAAGGTAGGTACCTATTTAATTTGTTATGATATCAAACATCAGAGGGACTACCATAACGAGCGAAATTTAAAGAACTTTCGATGTCGATGATAGGGCCTCCCGAATCAGAAATTAGGTTAGTTTAATTTGTATACCTACCTACTTATTATATGTTTAGTAAGAGGAGGTTCAAAAAAGTAACCTTGACCTTCTTGAGGGGTCGATTTTTTTATATTGAAAATTAAAAAAGAATTGTAAGTGTAATTAGGATTTCTTTTTAGAAAACAATCAACTTGTAACTTTCGAGTTCATTTCATTATGCTCAGTTCAACTCACCGAAAAATCTAGGTATCGGAATAATCTCAATGCCCCTTTTACTCCATTACATAAAGAAAAAATATTCTTGTTCATTAATTGTTCTGGTTCTTGCCAATCCATTCAAACTATTAACCGATTTATTAACCCTTATTTTGGCATTGTAACACCCGTGATACATGGAACTTTAAAAAATCTAGCAGGTTCACTTTATTATCTAATAAAATATTTTTCCATTAATATGTCGAGCTACCCTCCTTTATTATAGAAAAAAATAATGGTCACAAGTGTCATTTTAAATTAATTAGTAATAATCAACATGGCGCCGCGGAAACAACAGATTTCGTTTCGCACTGAAAGTTTGGCACTTATTTCTTAGATAAGTATTTATATATTTTTCCATAATCTACATTTTGATGCATTTACTATCTGTTAGGGCATAAATATTTACATTGTGGTCTAATCTAAAAACATTTAATACACAGAATATTTACATGAAACTGTTATGTAGTATATTTGATACATTGCCAAGAACTCAGAAGTCATATCAAAAGGATTGTATTACATTTAATACATTGCCAAGTTGTCATCAAAATAGGTTTACGACGCCGTAGCCTGTAGCGCGGAAAAATATGTTTATGGCAAAAAATGCTACCTAAGTATATTTTTTTTTTACTTTTTAATTATTTGTTTACTTTTCCTATTTTACACAACTTTTTGTTGGCGACTTTTTTGTAACTTTACGGGATCAAATTTTTCTTCCATGAATGTGTTCAGGTATTCGTAGATATAATTTATATTTACAGGTGTAATAGTCATCTGATGCTTTAGATTGGGTTTAATTAGCAATAAATGATGATTTCTGCTGCATTACATGTTTTATTTTTATTAAAACCCACATTTTTCTTCTAAATAGTATGTCGAGGGATTGGCATTGTATCAAATATGATACATATGATTTTCCGAAACTGGAAAATATTGGTTTTTTCCTTTATTTTTGAATAGTCTAGTATGCTCAATAGGTGACCAAAACTAAAAAAAAAATACATATTTAAGATATTTTGATCCCTGCAAAGATAAAGGTTAACGATCTGTTTGGCCTAGTGGGTAGTGAGTAGTGACGCTGCCTATGAAGCCGAAGGTCCTGGGTTCGAATCCCGGTAAGGGCATTTATTTGTATAATAAGCACAGATATTTGTTCCTGAGTCATGTATGTTTTCTATGTATTTAAGTATTTGTATATTATATGTATCGTTGTCTGAGTAGGTACCCACAAAACAAGCCTTCTTGAGCTTACCGTGGGACTTAGTCAATTTGTGTAAGAATGTTCCTATAATATTTATTTATTAAAAATTTACTTCATGTTAAAAATTTGCATTTTCGTACAAAAGGCAATAACACAATTTATTTCATAGTATTTTAAAAATCAAAAACACTATACTCCTATTTGCTCTAAAAACAAATATTTACAGGCATATAACGTGCTTAATAATTTTCCGAATAAATATACAACGTATGTACCTACTTAATAGTTAGTTAATGTTTTAAATTTGACGTAAGTCGCAGGTATCAATAAAGCCTAAGATACAATTGTAAGTTTAACTTACGTAAGTAGGGACAAAGGTATTTGGTAGAATGCGATAACAATATTTATATCTCATTCTGTAGTATAGCTGTGTCCCTATTTACGTAAGTAAAACTTACAAGTGTATCATAAGCCTAAGGATCGGTCTTTCGCAGTGCACCACTAACCGACTCCAGTTTCATTTCAAACCGTGCATGCTGTTCCTGTCGTCCCTATTAGAAAGAAGTCTGGTTAGAATAGGAGGGCACATGACGGCACCACAGAATAACTAATAGTACTACCGTACAGAAAATTCACTCGTTCACAAAAGTCACATTTAGGTATAAAATTATACCTATACTCGCCGCCTGCAAGCAAAATTGAAACTTATATACCTACGTAACCGCGCACGAACCGTGAATCTTCCTTGCCCGTCGCAGTTTTATGACCGAGCTGTGAGCGTCGGCACAGGGTTGAAACTTGACAAGTTTTTGTACCTATACCTACCGATTTATTATTTTTAAGATTTATATGTACGAATACTACGAATTACAAACGTTGATTCTGTAAACATATTTGTTTTATCCGGAGATAGTATGTCTGATTCTTACGGAAGTAGGTAGGTAGGTATGCCACAGCCGTATTCCTTTGAAAATATGTTGGTCAGTTCCTAATATTGTTTTGGGCAACCAATAATCATTTTAAATTGGTCTAAAGCGCTTTAGTTTTATGCAAACAAAACGAATTAGTTATCGAATTTGATTACTTAGTATTTATGTTATGTTTTAAAGTTTAAATTCACCTTTCAATATCGTCCGGAATTTAATAAAATGTTATTTCTACTTCCTTCACTTCCTTGTTCTTCAGACATCCGTAAACAGTACAATAACAACAATATCTTTTATACGGATTAGATCGAGATATAGGTTTCGAAGCCATTGTGTATTTTCAATTTTGCGCGAGCGCCACATCGTGCGAGCCGAGCGGCAGCCCACTGCCATACGCCGGCTCGCGCGGCGCGCCGGCCAAATGTACCTAAACTGCGTAGTTACACCCCCCTGACGGCACGCATGACTGGCGTTCTCGCCTCTGTATGTAACCTAGTTGTATAGTAGTTTACTTACGCACACAGACGCACCTTATAAATCTGAGTGTGCAGTTTTGGTCGCTGTGCAGACGCGGCCTTGAGAGGCTGCGCAAGGTTGCGCAGGCGGCGATACGAACAATTTGAAATCCAAAATAAGCACATATTAAATTAAATATAAATACAAACCTATAGACATAATACGCCGTATTGTCAGTTCAATACTATTACCACTAAAGGACTAATAATATAATCATAGAATCGAGTGATATTGATCACTCGTAATATTCGTATTACAAGTGATCAATATCACTTAAGATTCTTAATTTCGCTCATCTATTTCATAAATAGCATGTCATCGTTTTGAGAACCGGTCTGGTATAGTAGGTAACCCTGCCTATGAAGCCGATGGTCCGGGTTCAAATCCTGTAAGGGAATCTATTTGTGTGACGAGCACAAATATTTGTTCCTAAGTTTTGGGTGTTACGTACGTATATGTATTTTAGTATTTATAAAAACATATTTATATATTAAATACTGAGGTCTTATTGCTGTACTGTGGGATTTGACTTGGTCAATTTGTTAAATGGTGTTCTATCTAAGATACTTATATCATTTTCAACAGACTATCGAGTAATAAAATCATGCGCCATAAATTTGCTCAAAATTAATAAATCGGCCCGTACTCCCCGTCGCGTCGTAGTCATGAGTGCAGTACGGTTACCATCAGTTTGTCACTGACATAAACGCCGTCGAGAACGTAATTTACTTTCTATACATCTCGCTCGCACTCGCATAATAGTGCAAACGGGACGTATAGAAAGTAAATTACGTTCTCGACGGCGTTTATGTCAGTGAGAAACTGATGGTAACCGTACAGTAAGTAATTGTCGGAGTCCGTCCGTCAAAAAAGTTCGTCTGAATACCAGCGGGCCCAGCGGTAGGCAGGCCCCGCGACCCGCGAACACCGAATATTGCATGGGCATCTTTCTCTTTTACTCATCGTAATTAGAGTGGAATCAGTCCTATCAAGCTATTTAAACGTCAAACTTCTATTAAATTATGAATTAAAAAAAACTCTTAATACAAAATTTACGGTTGAGAATGTCTTTAAGCATTAAGTCCGCCATTTGTACTTTATTTCTGCAATAAAGTTTAAAAAAATAAATAAAAATAAAATAATATAAAATTTAAGTGTAAAAAATTACAAAAAGTTCATACACTTTACTGGGGATCGAACTAGGTACCTCTATGCATCAAAGCAATTGTTTGCCAACTGCGCCAATATAGCACTTAGCTAAAGATACGAAATTTGGCTACTCATTCTCGAGCACTACATACCTACTTATCTAAATACCACCTACACCAGCGTTACTAATTTTTACATTTTTGCCAAACACTGTAAATATCTCTAAAAAAAAAAACTCTTATTATATTGATACGACTATTTGTTTCCGCCATTTTGAAAAAAAAATCAATAATCGAATCGAAAAAGAACTATTTTATTCTAGATTTTGGTCACAAAATTTGATAAGAATCAGTTGAGAATTGAACCGAGGAGAACGTCCGAACATACGAAATTTGGCCCGAGCTAGTATTATATGATCTGTGGCCCGAGTTAAAACGGAGACCTTAGCAAACGCTTCGGTCAATAAAGGAGTAAAATGCGCGTTTGACTTGGCGAAATAAAAACGAAATAAAAACTTGCATTATGTTTAAAAACAAAGCATTCATGTGTTTTGAAAGACATCGGCCTGTGATGTGAGTTTATTAATTTGTATTTTAACGTCAGGCAGGCCTACACTAAAATAAGTAGGTACTCATTTAAATTAGGTATGTTTATTCACCGATCCATTTTTTAACATTTTATACTAAGTACTTAAATTCCGAAATTTATAACTCAAATGTAATTATTCTAATCTAAATCAAACTTCACATCATGTCTTAAAACGAAAATCAAAACGTAGGAAAAGAAACCCACACTCGTTTCGTTTTGGAATGATTAGGTACTAGAATCGTAGGTCTTACTAGAAGCGTGGTGGCTCCATCTAGTGACATTATTCAATATTACTTCGACAGCTCGACATAATTGTCCTACGCTGCTCATAACGTAGCCAGTCGCAATATAATTGTGGTTTCAAATTTTGTAAATTATTGCATTGAATTCGTGTTGTTATTAATGTTTGTATTTCATTTATAATGATTTTAATTTATGACACTTTAAATATCTCTGAATCCATCTTAATATGTAGTATAAAAATTTCATAATGGCTGATTGTGACATTTAGCGCCATCTATGATATCGATTTGAGAATAATTATAACGCCTTCAGGATGGGAGGGCATGATACAAACTAAACAATAAAACTAAACTACATGCAATATAAAATTTAAAATAAACTTATAAACAAACTTATAAATACTTATTTGGTTACCAATGTTTTTGTATCACGCGCTTTTTATTTCAATCTCACCCATAACCCCTGTAAAAAACTATTCGTAATCGGATATAACACTGGTCGCGCCCCGTAAACTTACTGAATAACCATGCTGCCGCCCGAAGATATGACGCCCTTTACTTTATTGAAGCGACCACACTTGAATATTAAATGCATACTTTGACCGTAGAATTTCCGTCCCTTCCGGATGCCGGAAGCCATATTATAAGCGGTAAAATCTGCGAATAATCACCAATCTACTAAGAACAACATCTGTGCACACACCTGTGTACTTATCCCTACCATAATGTTATAAATATGAAAGTTACCTCTTCAAGTCTTCACGCTTAAACCGCTCACCGATTTAAACAAAATTTGATATACAAATATTTTGAAGCCCACTGACCTAACTATCTGGATTGCTCACCCTTTGAATGCGTAATAAGAATAAGAATAAGAAATATTTTAGCGCAAAAAATAACATACCTATTAGATATTTGTTATTTTTCCATGTAAGCACACGAAGGCTTTGAAACTATGTAACCTTTTTACAACTTTTTTCTCAAACACTCTCCATAAAAGAAACTAAATTCAATCGGAAACAATCTCAAGACGGATAGGATAAGCCTCTTTTTTACCCTTTACAAGTTTATCTGGTAAATACATTTTCTGCGCTGTAAGTAAACAGGGGGCGGGAATGAACGCTAAATGAGGGATCAGGTGGCATCAACTGCTGCGTGGCGTAAAGACGGTCATTGATCTTTATTTTGTTTGCCCCGTTTGCCCCCCACTCGGTGCCGACGACGGCTAGACTAAGCTGATAAACAGTACATTGACTGGGACAAGTTCAGTAAGCAATTAGCTAGGCCCATACAGACCTAATGATGATGATTATAAAATACAACATCTGCAACGACTCGTAATTTCTTTTAATTGACTTAAAAGCATTGAAAGCTTCTTGTGTAGAACTTATTTTTAAAGCTACCCGTTTTATTTGCTTTTGAGTACCTATGGCTATACTTAATAGGTATTTCACATCAATAATAATTCAATGTGTCCATATTTTAATCAATTCTATACAATTCTGTTCTTTTTTTTTCTTAACAAAGATGGTTGGCTAACAAATGACTGACAGGCGGATATGTGTCCCAGAAGAAAAAAATAATCACGTTACATACATTTCTCTCGACAAATTCTGACAGTTGTTGTTAATATAGTTTGTCAAAGGACTGTCTCATTTCAATCATAGACAGAGAGAATCATACTATCTTTGTCTTACACTAGTACTAGCACCCAAAAGAAAAGGATGAGTATAGTTTTCCTGGTTCTTACTGACTGACAAATTGGTTTGACCAACTATAATACTCTAATCATCAATAATAATAGCGTTTGTATCATTTACTGGTAGTTTCAACGTGCAATTTCAAATTCCTGGTGTGAAGTTAAGATACTGATTACTTCACTAACTATGGTTCGTCTACTAGACGTTGAGTCTCATTTATTTGCCTTATCCTTCCCTGGAGATAACTTAGTAGTGTTTCAAGGTGTTTACACTAACAATTTATAAAGGGCTAACACACCTCGTGTAACATAATTTCACACGTTGTTACTCATATTCTTGCATTTGTTTTTGTTAGTTAGTGACTTTTGCACCATTACTCGCCAACTACCTATTTAAAAGTGATTTCTTGTCTGCATGTCATGAGATTTTTTTTAACAAAAACAGAATCTGCTCTCTTCACTCATATTTATAAATGACTGAAGAACATAGTATCTATAAAAAAATCTACTTACACTTGGTTGCCTCTGTCGGCTTCTATCACATCTTAAACCACTAGAAAATTGTCCATCTGATAAAAGTCAGTCTGGCCAGCCATGGGCCAGCCACAAGGCGTTTGCCATCTGTGTTCCCCACTACTATGGCTATCTATATTCACCATGCTACCTACTGCGCTCTGTAGTGTAACTGATAGATGAAATGAGCTTTGTGTGGAGAAGATTGAAACATCAACTACATGGCTCCGTCTGAGTCGATACTTAGTGTAGTAAATGAAGCAAGTTGTTGTATGGAGACCCATGCATTAATTTCTCAGTCGATGAAATTTAGCTTGGTTATTGTATAGTATGAGCCGAAACTAACATAATAAATATCCAAAAAAAAAACACTCCTAAGTTAGGTATTTATGCGTAAAAATACAAATCTGTTTATATATTGAACCGAGTAATTCCTCAGTCCAAAATTATTTTACCAAATAAGTTATTTGTATCAGTTATTTGTATATTTTATTAATATTGGTATTTTTGCTGGGATATTTTTTTTTGATATTTCATATAAATCTGCTCCTCATATATTTGATATTGTTGCAATACGTTACATGAATATGTCCGGTGAAGAAACTTTGAACGGAGCATTTTTCCGTAAAAAGATATTAACGATTTAAGACTTTACGTATTTACTTTAATTCTATTATTATTATTCTTTGGAAATTTATACAATACTTTTTATTTATTGATACTTTATCATACTGTAAAGTTTTTTCTGGCTGAGGAATTACTGCGGGGTCCACTGCCTTTATTTCCTACACTAACTCCCGGGAGCTGGCGGGAGCACGTTCATTGTTCGGGTTACACAAAACGTGGGATGTTTATTTCGCATTCTATACTTTAGGAGCATTCCATGAAATTGTCTACCGTTTCTCCCGTACAAATGCGAATTTTCTGAAGATTTGCAGGTATAAGAGTTTCCTTTTCTATGACAAATGGTCAAAAATATGCACAAAAAAATAATCGCCTGCTTTAAATGCCGAAAAAAAAGTCGCAACACAGGAAATAAAATGCGTTTGTACGGGACAGCCCGTGGAATGCTCCTTTAACTAAATGTTCTACCTGTAAGTATATTTTCACAACTCTCACGTAGGTACAATAAAATAATCAATAAAATTCAATGATGTTCAATATTTTAAGACCGTACGTACAAGATGCCCAGACAAAAATAAAAACTATCAACATTATTCATCCCAAATCAGAACTGGGTCGAGCAAAACGACTATCGGATATTTGGCACATGTTCACACAAGGCGGGTTGAATCGACGCGTCGCAAAAAGGCAAATTGTCTGAGGAAGGAAGTAACCGAACGTGATTTCCGGAGTAGACGGTACGAGACACGTCGAGCTTCGCAACTCGATCGGATGTCTCGGCAGGGCTTCTTTGTACAGTTGATAGTCATCAATCGGTAGGTGGGAGTAATCAAGGATAGATTAACAATAGAAACAATTGAACACATTGTGAATTAATCAGCGCTGTAATGTTCATTAATATTTATTTTGCGTTTTTAGCTGAATCAGACAAAATACGTTTATTAAAAACATAGGCCGAATATAAATATTGCAGGTACAGGCATTAGGCATGCCGTAATTTATGTTAAAAACTAGAATGGTATTATGTATCTGTCATGCAAAATACTACGAAATACCACTATGGGACAAATGCTCTCTGGAAATATAGGCTAACAACTATGGGTTTCAGTCTACTTATTTACACCAAAAAAAAAACATTTACTTACCTTTTTAGTTTAACGTCAACAACAACAACAACAACAAAAAACAATTTAATAATTATTATTTTCTTGTAACTTGTAAGTGTACATATATGTATTATTAAAGGTTAAGGTCACCTCCTTGTGAATTGCGAGGCTATTTACAATGCAATGGACCAAAGCAATATTATAAATTCATTATTTGATTGTATAAAGTCCAACAACATTGCTAAAAGAACGAAAAATATTCCAATATTTTCTTTTTGTCCCAATCGAGTGTAACAAATGAAGGCACTTTTAGCGCCACGTAATTGAGCGGACGGAACGCATGCTGGTGTTTCTCGCAGCTGGATGTAATAACTACGTGTACTTTATTTTACACAACTCGCGCCACAGTCCAAATATTTACTTATTTTTTGGATTCAAGTTTGCATGTTAGGCGTACACAATATTATTTCACTAAAGAAAATAGGTAATGTAAATACATTTAATAGAGGATACAGCGCCAATGAACCGAATAGTGATTACTTACATCAGCATTACTAACAAGGTAGTCAATTCAAATATTAAGCCAACCCACTTTTAATTTTGATTCGTCTCAATGGTCACCGAGACGAAAAACCTTTGAGGATTTCTTACTTATTACTATTTATAAAATTCAGATTTAGAATTCGGCCAGGGGTGCGAAACTCCTCCCTTCGGGCAAACTCGGCTCTGTTCGGCTCAGCATTGCTCCGAGCAATTATTAGGGTTGACACAACTTGACGTCCCTTTGCGTGCACGACCACAGATAAGATAGCGGTTTGAATTTTGAGAACCCTAAATAGCCGAAAGGGATAGTGTCATATATTCGAAAGGGACATCATGATTCGACCCTGAACCGCTGTCAAACTTCGGTTTTGTAGGAAGTTTCCTTTCTGTACGGTAGTAATATTACTTATTCTGTGATTCGGCTAAAAATATGCACATTAACAGCATGTAGAGTCGCATTTCAAATAAGTACATCGTGAAACACTTTGGCCACTCCGCTATATCTTGTGGCGCCTGTACACAATCAGAAATATTCCAGGATGATTTTGCTTAACATTTTCCGATAATATGCCGGAATAAAAATGTTACACTACCTACTTACTCGTACGCATATCGCCAGAAAAATATGAATCGTAACGTAAATCATACATGTAATGCTGAATGACGAGTCGAATTGTTAACAAGATATTTTAAATGATCACACGAGTGATTATAATTCTTGCTGCTTCCATTCTCGAGTCCTGAGAATGTTGACTGACATTTTTTGCGAGCACATACATTATAATTGGCAATGTTAATTATTTTTATAATGTTCATTAACAACCAGCACTTTTTGAAGACTGGATTCTCAAGCAGTATTAATGCAAAACCAGTAATGCGCGCTCGGTTTTAAATGGTTCAGAATTTAATATGAAATAAATTAATGCTTCTTATGTCGATGAGTAGAGCCAAAATGGATAGCGTTATTTTATTAGAAGTATAATGCACATAACCAAAAGGTGACAGTGAGTTTTCATAAAAGTTTTGAATGCGTACAGACGGCCTGGCGCCCATGGCTGGGAACGAAGCACTGCGATCATTTATCAAAGTGAACTCCTCGCATTGGCACAGCTCCCAAACAGAATGGCGCCGGAACGGAGGAGGCTCGACAAGTTTATAAACCTCCCACGTAATACAAAACCAATGTGACATAAAGATAACGCATTCCAGCGATCAACGTTCACCATAATGGAAATATCTCTTTAGCAGTCACGCCAATCAAAATTTAACGAGTATGAATACTTGTATTGACGTTTTATAACTGCCAATCGTGCAAGATTGTAACCGGCTAAAAATAATCCTTAATGAACAAAAAGCCTTACATAATGTTGGACGAAAATATCAAATGCAGAATCGGTTTGTCATTCTCGTCATTAGCATGAATTTGCTTTCACGAAGATGGAATTTCGTTTCGATAATAAAATTAATGAACGCTTGGTACTGGAGTGCCATTCCTTTTATTACCCGGGTACATATTGTATGTGATACCTAATTGATTTTATTATTCTCGATCCAAATATGTATTCAAGCCATGCTATAATACCAACGTAATAACTACTACAAATTACTTACGTAATAGTGCGATTATACCTATAGTAACATACTCACATACCTATTATGAAGTTTGATGCATACGAGTAGTGAGCCGTAGAAAAGTTGATTAACTTCAACTTTCAAGTCTTGATGCCAGCTTTGGATAGTGTTAATAAATGCAACTACTATAAAAAGTAAAAGTAACATCACACAGTAGTATCAAAGGTCATAATTTAAAAGCATAACCTCTTCGCCTAGGCCGGTAGTGTTGTGTTAAACCCACTGCCAGCGTCCCTCACTAAGACTGAAATCCGATATTTTGCGGTTCCACTATACCAATAAAAATACTATATTCGTACATGTCAGACTAAAACTGCGTATTTGCTGTGATACAGCGTAGGGGCTATTCATAAATTACGTCATTTCAAATTAGGGGGGGGGGGGGGTCTGGACATCGGATGACGGTAGCATGAAGTAGGAGGAAATAGGGTCATTTGAAGCATGATTTTGGGATGATTATAGGGGGGGGGGGGGGTCAAAAATTGTCAAAAATCGATGACGTAATTTATGGACAGCCCCGCTAGCGATGGGTATCACTTTGTATGACAATGACGACTCGAGGACCGCTGACTATGGAAAAGGTTCCGGGAACTTTGCAGAAGCGACTTTGAATATCAAGTGATGTAACGTTGGCCGTCCTTCCGATGTGTCCTTACGTGGCGGCTGTCGAATATAAATACAATTTCTAGGTATCTATTTAAAAGTGACATCAATTCAATGTGCTACACTAAAGGTAATTAAATTAAAGGTGTTTTAGTTTCTAGTACGCGTTGTACGCGGAACATATGTGATGGAAAAATTATATAATATGCACATGTACCTGTATCTTGATCGATTCGCGATATGTTACTGTGGTAGCCAGTGGACTACAGTGAGGTTATGCGACAGGTTTGTATTATGATCTAAGCAAAAGCAAAACATAAATACAGTTACAAACTAAGCTACATGGTACCTGCTTTGTATAATACAACGGCCTCCTAGCCTCGCGGTAATGAACTTGCCTCTGAAACTGGAGGTTCCAGGTTTAAATTCTGGTAATGGATATTTGTTCTAGTGACCTATGGGTATTTTCTATGTATACAATTATTTATTATTCACACGATGAGTTTCGGTTAATTCATATATCTATGTAGGTACCTATTCTTCGGTACATACCTACGAGTTGGTACCTAATGTCAAAATACCTATGGAAGAAATTTCATGGTTCAGGTTATTATTATATGTCGCAGTATAATTATATTATGTCGCAGTCGGATCGTATAATCCGCCGTATTACATTACGGCTAGCCGTTTTCAAAAACAGGGGAGTTTTGAAATGCGGCGGTTTAACGATTAGCCGGATTGAATGCGGCTGAATGAGAATCCGCCGGAATGTATTCGGCGCCATACGTTCTTCAACACGGCTAGCCGTAATGTAATACAGCGAGTCATTAGCCGCCGCTTTGACAGTTTTTAGTTCCCATTTTTAACACCCGTGGCGCTGCCTGACAAACGCTGGGGTGTCCATCAAATCTGGAGTTCGTCGGACTGTTTCTTTTCAAAAAACATTTCTTTCGCAACTTAACTAGACGGAGCCCCGCTTCGCGGGGCTCCTATTTCTGAGCGGTTTGCCCTTCGGGCATCTGAAGCTACCTAACGAACCTAACCTACCTACCTATTGATTTAGTGAGACGTCCGTGAAAACATTACACTTTGGGGAAAAAAGCGTACCTAGGTAGGTAAGTAGGTTAGGTTCGTTAGGTAGCTTCAGATGCCCGAAGGGCAAACCGCCCAGAAATAGGAGCCCCGCTTGCGGGGCTCCGTCTATTTAAGTTGCGAAGGAAATGTTTTGGAAAATAAACACATGTAGTGCGGTGGGACCATGGTAAAAATAAATTAAATTGCAAACATTGTCAAACTCCGGTTACGTAGGCGACCGAAAGAACTGGTCACTCTACAATCTAAAATAGTAGTACGATGCGGCTAAACGTTGGCCGCCTTATTGAAGAACGTATCGCAATGACAATCCGGCTAATCGTCGAACCGCCGCATTTCAAAACGCCCCTGTTTTTGATAACGGCTAGCCGTAATGTAATACGGCGGATTATACGATCTGACTACGACATATATATTAGGTGATTATGAACTCACAAACTTACATTACTTACATTGCGACACGTGTAGCCAAAGAGATCAAACTTTTCCTGGCCTGAACGTGACAAGAAAAGTAACCTTTTTTTCTGCGAGCATGGTTTAATTAAATAATGAACTACCTACACGGTGGGCTCCACGCTGCGGTAACTCAACTAATCACAACATCTTAGGTAAAACCAATTTTGCAATATTAATTTGCCTACTAAATGGCTAAACCAAAATAGATACCTACATTGAAATCCCAAAACTTTTATGCAATATTAATTTGCCTACTAAATGGCTAAACCAAAATAGATACCTACCTACATTGAAATCCCAAAACTTTTCTGTCAAATAGAATTAAATTCGTTTCTAAAATTAAATAAAAGTATAACTTTTAGGTCTTCTCCGTTAGCTGTTAGCTTATTGCTTAGACCTCGGTCCCTTACATAAAAAATAGTACAAACTTTTTGGCTTTAAATTACCTATAGGTATCTTCATATTACCCTCCAAACTCTTATCCTATACCTATACCGGAACCGGTATTTAGTGCTCCCATATCCTTTACTGTCGGCAACAGGAAAGATAAATTCGAAGCCATATACAGCTTTAACCCTTTAGGTAAAGAAACAACAATGATCTTCAAACTATTCAATGACTTTCAGGTAACGAAGAAAAGTAAACAGACCAGGGCCCTATTTCATCAAGCCGACATTTGTCAGTGACATATGTCGAGTGACAATTGTCAAGTGACAGGTGACAAGTGACAATTTCGTAAACTGTTTTTGTATAGAAGTGCTTATAAACTTGACAGGCATTTAGTTACAAGGGGTCATCCATTAATTACGTCACACGAATTTCTAGGTTTTTTTACCCCTCCCCCCCTCCTTGTCACACTTGGTCACATTTGGCAAACCCCTCCCCCCTGGTGTGATGTCACATTTCTTCAACAAAATCGGCAAATATTTATTTAATATTTTATCAAAATATTTTTGACAAAAGAAATATTAGTAATTTTATAACCCAAAACTGATTAAGAAATAAAATTAAACGAATAAAAACGATTATCGTTTCAAAACCTTGTTATTTAAATATTTTAAATGATAATTAGCGTATAAAATAATTTAAATACATTTTCGGTTACTGATGAAGTTAAAGTGACGTCACAAAGTTTATGACTCCCCCCTCCCCCTTGTCACAACATGTCACATTTTCTTGACCCCCTCCCTCCCCCTAAACGTGTGATGTAATTAATGGATGACCCCCAATTGTCAATCGTTAATTTATTGACAATGATTTGGTGAAACAAGAGTAGTTTTTATAAGTCGACATGTTTGTCAATTTGTCGGTAATTCTTGACATGAAATCGGAGCTGTGTCAGGCTTAGGTGACAATTGTAGTGTTTTCGTTGTTAGCAAACCCCGTTATTGGCAAACGTTGGCAAAACTTTGTACCCTAAATTCGCCTTTAGGGTACAAATAAAAATCGCTTTAAATCGCTTTTAAATTCTTCTTAACAAGCATGAAATCATAATAACACTCTAAATAGTAATTGTTGCCTACGAAGGCGTTTAGTACTTCAACATTTAGGATTTGGATTTGGAATAAGTCTCAGTATAGTTTTGATTACGTTGGGGACCGGTAGCGAAATTAGGTATGTTTAGGTAGGTATTGTTTTTTTTTAATAATTTACTTGGGCGAAGTTAGGCACTAACGGTAAAGTTAAGGTTTTGGTTAGAAAATGAATCTCCGCGAAAGCAACAGAGGTGATATATAAAGTAGGTACAAATAGATTTCTACTTTGACGTCACTGCACTTTGCATTTGCAGAAAAAATAACTTAAAAGTAACAAAAAAATAATGCTTTCACGCCTTATCAACAAATAATGTAGGTATACGCTGCATTAGATGGGGTTGGGATCTCAATCAATATCATGTTAGTGATGACAACAAGGCACATTGAAAGCAACTAACGATCTCTTGTCAAGAAAGAATTGACAAATATATCGACTAGTAAAAACTACCCTTGTTTCACAAAATAATTGTCATTAAATTTAAGATGGACAATTGTACCAAAATACATGTCATGTTTATATGAAATTCTGTACAAAACAATTTACGAAATTGTCACCTGTCACCTGTCACTTGTCAATTGTCACTCGACATGTGTCACTGACAAATGTCGGTGTGGTGAAACAGAGGTCTGTCATTTTTTGACAATTGTCGTATCTGTCGTACTTGGTGAAATAGGGGCCAGGTATTTGTTTATGAATGACTGCCAGGCCTATTCGGATTTCGATTCTATTCTATAGAGATCAACTAGATCTACATTAGATATCGACTAGATGTGATTTGGATATCTTAGTCATAACTTGTCGAAATCGTTCAAGAGGACCTCCAGAATCGCGGAAACGTCAAATTTGACATATCTATCTTACAAATATCTTTAAATTATCCGTATCGTAATAAGTCTAGTAGAAATCTAATTCATTTTCGGAATCGAGGCGTGCATTTGTTTTTGTTTGTATTTGGGCAGTACCTACACGAAAACAATCGCGTCATCTTGTGAAGTATCGTCACGAAGCAGGTTCACGAGCTCGTTTACAATGTTCATCACACACTGCTTTAATGAACGCTTATGTTATGACCATTGTATAAGCAATTAGTACGACGTGTATTTTAATTTGTAAACCGCTCTTTGTACAATACTTAAATAGCTGTGTAGGGTATAAATTAGACAAAAAGTGTAATCAATTATAAAATCGATCTTCAATTCATAATTCATCATCCCATAAATATATTGGTATTGCAGTTCACTAACTTTGCATTATAATACTTTATAATATAATATTATTTAATAGGAGATAAATAATATTAATTTCATAAGTTTTTGACGTGCCGATTTAGATTCTTATATTAAGTATTAGTAAATTTCTCATATCATAATTATATGTGTGTACAAGGTGTGTACCTACTTCGTGTAGGTACCTGTACCATCAACCTACCAATAACTACACCAAGGTCATTGAAGGCCGAGTCAAATGAAGCCTGGCGTCCTTAGTCGTGATCGCTAATTGAGTGACAATAAAGATTAATGATTAAATAATTCGCTGATTTATTGCTTCATTGAGTTTTATACATAAATACAGTCAGCTGCAGAGAAAAGGTACCTACCTACCCCTCCTGCATAGAAGTTTGTATGCAAATATATCTTGCTGACTGTAGATGCCGAAAAATAATTAATTAAGACTATTGTTAAGTAACAGTTACGTAATTTTAATAACAAAACTTCCGTGAGACACAGACATATTAAATATATTAAAAACTCCTCGGTACGGAGTGAAACATGTCGAGCGTTTTTCGACTTAAAATACGTGTGACCCGTTTTTAATATATTTAATATAACAGTTACGTAGTTAGAAATCGAGATGACATTTCAAAAATAATGATCACCTCAAGGAACATAACTATCTTAGTACAATTTTTTTTTCAGGCTAATTTCCGTTAGATGGGCTAATTACAATCAAATTAAATTTATATAGCATAATTATACCATAAAAATCAGTTATCAGCCTTCGATTTCGCGTTTGAGGCTTAGTCGGTGTGAGGTGACGCTGTCACCTCCACTGACTCGATGCCGCTTAGGTTGAATCAGCAGAGTCATGCGAGCTTACAGTACGGTTACCATCAGTTTGTCACTTTCTATACATCTCGCTCGCACTCGCATATTAGTGCAAACGGGATGTATAGAAAGTAAATTACGTTCTCGACGGCGTTTATGTCAGTGACAAACTGATGGTAACCGTACATGGCTATTTGCCTCAACTTCGCCTCCCCCCTGTAGTCTCCTCTTCCTAGTCCTTGCTGCAGGATCTGCTGGCTGGAGTTACCCCTAGTATCAGTATATCAGTATCATAAAAATCAGTTATCAGCCTCACCAGAATAGAAACTAAAACGGAATCCGAGAAACCCACGGGGTAGAAGCTTAGAAAACGTTCCCGGGCTATATTGCATGCATTTACGGAACGCAAGCGAGTCCGTAGTCCGAAGTTCTGAGTATCCACTTTAGCGAGCTCTTCGACGACAAATACATGTTACGAAGCTTGAGGTTTATAGCTACTGTTTATCCTGTACCAACTGCTCTCGGTAAGCTACGGGAACACAGAGCCTGGCCCATTTTCAGTGCCCCGACCCGCGCTATTTGGCCAAATAAATGGCGCACGAAAAATTTACGTCGTGAACGTTTCCTTTATGTAGCCCTGATTTCGCATCGGCATACCAAAGTAGTTCAGCTTGTTTCGATGTATTATTTTACTTCTCTTGTCTTGTATCAAGCACAGTCTTCCCAATATTCATTATAACAGGTATATACCTATACTGTTGTGAATACTTGGCACAGGAACATAAATATTGCTTTTGTATTTTAATACGAGAAGAATAATTATGTAGGTATGCGACGTTAAACTTATTTATCCTAAAACAAGATTAAAACTGATATTTGTTAGGTTCTTTTAAACATAAAAATACCTATTTCATTGCATGTTGAATTTTATTATTTAGGGTGTAAGTAAAAATAAAAAGACTGTAGGTAAGCATTACGGTGAATTTAACAAGTAGGTACAAATATTTTATACAAAATATATTTGACACACGGCTTTACTCGAAACGGGCATTTGCTTAAACTATACAAGAGTTAGCTTTGAAGGAATTAAACCTAGTTAGATATAAATTCCTATTTGAAGCAACGATTATTAAAATGGTTAAATTAAAGCCATTACAAATATTATTCAGCACACGTCCTGGCATTTATATCAAAGAGATTTGGTAATAAAAATGAGTTCAAATAAGCGTTATATTATGTGCGTCGTTGTCGCTGCTGAATCAATATTAGAGTAGAAACATAACGCGGCTGTTGTACAAACACGTTCTCCCGGCCTAATTTATATCTCCACGTGCACACGAGCCGAGGTAGGTACTTCTTGGTGTACACTCGGAATAATAATATATGTAGTATTTTGGACTTTTTACCCTAAGGCCCATTTGCACCATCCCACTAACCAGGGGTTAAGCGGTTAAACCCTTAACCCAGTGTCAAATTGTACTGGTAACCATGGTAACTCCAGGTTTAACCGGTTAACCCCGGGTTAGTGTGATTATGCAAGTTGCCCTAGGTGACAAAAGATACCTAGTAAAATGTTCGTCTGTCCTTTGAACATTTATCGTTGTACAAAAACCTTTTTTTTAGATATACGTCGTATTTTAATATCCGTAATAGACAGTTTTAATTTGCGCAGCACAAGTATCTCTATTGCATGGGCAACAACAATGTAAGTTATACAATATTTTGTGTTGTATTATTTGTTTAAACATTATTGACATTATGTAGGTACATTTAAGAAATTTATAAAGGTATATATTTTTATAAGTTATAACATGCAGTCTGACAAAAAAGAGTAGAAATTAAATAGTGGCAATACTGTAGTGTCGCGGTCGTCCCGTTTTCTTATATAAATTAGTTTGAAAGGGACGACACTACATTGCCACTTTTTAATTTCTACTCTTTTTTGTCAGATTATACGGTTGGTATACTAGATGTCAATAATTTCTATATTGTTAAATTATTTTAATATGGTGTTCATTAATTAACAAACCAACTCTTCATAATATGAAGAGGAGCGTGGCATCACGTCAAAGGATTTTAAACGGTTTCTTTGTTATCTGTGCTATCATAGGACGAGGTGCGTGCACGCATGTTTACCCGTTCCTTTTAATTATCCATGCATCGTAAATCTCAAGGTGCAGCATTACCTTAATGCACGTACACACACGTCATAAATACTCTTACGGGGAACCATATGCTAACAAATGTGTAAACAAAAATACTGTAGCATGGCAGTTCGTTTTTTACTAAGGCCCCCTTATTTTTAGACTGTGACGGCTACACAACTATACCTCATAATATTGACGTGCAGCGAACGGCCCGAAATAGTAGTAGGTTTTATCTCGACTGATAACTGGCTAAAGAGGGACATCTGGTACAGACAATCTCGAGTGTTGAAACAGATGGGACTTAAAAAACAAACCATTGAACTAAAAAAAGCTCATTCCATTCCTGCAATAATGTAGGTAGTCTTTTATTTAGTAATTTGAGTGTATTGATAAAATTCTTGTTAAGGATATTATCCACTCGTGTAATAAGGGGGCTCGGGTAATACAATAAATAAAATTTGTAGGTAGGTAGGCATAATACTGAATGCAACGCCGTGGGTGGCGCGAGCATAAGTGGCGAAATATGACTCACGATCCGCCGTAAGTAAATATCGGCCGGTCCGCACACACTACTCATCTCGAGCTTTTCGGCTGCTGAAATGCTTCTAAATTAGGCGGAGGGGAGTTGTACTTGCAGAGGTCGTCGCTCGCCGCTGGCGTTTTGCCGAGTCGGTGCCTAGTCTTCTATTATTCGAACAATTTGCACTTTAAGTCCTACCTTGTTGGGACGCTACTACATCCACAAGGAGCCATTTCTATATGCAGTGCCAGCACATTTTAATTTAACTTTTGGGGCATTAGTGTGGTATAACACTCTCTGCACCAATTGTAAGTAGTATCTCTGTTTGGCCCTATGGTTGATTGGTAGAGAATGCTATTTGGCATTAAGTCCGCTATTTGTACATTGTTGTATATATTTCGTGCAATAAAGTTTAAATAAATAAATAACATAAACCCCTACCTAACTGTTCGCTATTGTTTTTAAAATTCCTACAAAACTAAATACGAGTACAAGAAACTATTAAGCAAGATACCCATAAACAACAAACTGAAGTGGGTCAGAATTCTGTACAACGAGATACGAGAATATATTAGAATTATTAATTTTTCATGTCACATTTGCGATGTTAATTAGATATAAATTTTCTTGATTTATGATGTTCCTACAAAACACCTTAACTTTGCGGTAAATCTAATGTAATTTAATGTAAATACGAAGTTTAACATGATGAAAATTGCCACAATGTGGTGTTAGTAGTAAAGGCAAACAGAAAATAGTATATGCTTTAAAGTTTTAAGGAAGACTTAAATATTTCATGACCTAACGTGATTTTTAAATAAAATCTTACTTACTTAACTACAAGTAATCTTTACTTTAAATTAAGTGCCTACGGTGAAAACGCGAAAATACGAGCACTTAAATCGTACAAAGTATAACTCGTCAGCTGTGGAGCATGCGTTCAATAAAATAAGATCATGATGTCGACCGCATTATCCAATCTGCGTTCATTGCGGAGTGCATGCGGCTGCACATTAAACATAATACTTTGCTCATGAGTCGATGAAAGCACAACGACCGCATACTTCCGCAAACTCCTATCTAACTTCCTTCTTAAATTGCAAAAGCAAGCTTGCGTAGTGAATATAAGAGTTAGTTTTCCAATGACACAATAAAATCAAAAAGGTTTTAGAAAAGTAATAAGGTGATAATTGAAACCTGAGACCCTGATTAGCGCGAATGAACGAGCGAGCCCTCCCTGTCGACGGCCCACACTTGTGTCTAATTTTTAATTAAGTTCTTTTCACTTTGTCACGATTCCTGAATTAATTTAGACATTACCAGTTTATTTAATAGCGTTCACAAATTAATTAGGCATTATTTACGTGGTTCTTGCTTAAATGTCGGCCTACCATACAAAACATAATGACTATGTAATTCCAACAATAAGTAATACAGGTTGGCCCAAAAATATTTGTCCATTATTTTAAAGTACCTACATATTGTTGATATTTTTAACAAAGGTTTGGGTTTATGTATCAAAACCAATTTAGAATATTTTGAAAGACAGTAGACAGTACCTATAGTGTGTTAAAAATTTGTATGGAGTTTGTTTTTCACTTTTAATTTAAAATAAAAAGGCAAACGGGCATAGGTTAATACACTTACATCAAATTATGTATGTACAAGCATAGGAAACGGTCTTCTGTATTTTATAACAAATGCATTATATTTTCATAAAAAAGAGATTAGGTAGGCAACGTAATGACGTTAAATCTTTATACCAGCACCTAGGCTGTGTGCAGTAGGTATGTTATGTCTTTGACTAGTGATCATTTGCATAATGTAGATGGGTAGGTATAATGATATGGCATAAAACCACGTTAATAGAGTGGTATTGGAGGGCTGTTATCTCGACTGACTGCACTAGGGAGATGAGCGAATGACGATGCCAAACATACGATACTTTACGACTAGTGCAGTTTTTTTGCATTGCGGGAACATTTCACTGGTATAGAATAGAGACCCGATAGACCCGTCTATAAATGTGAGTTAATAGAATAGAGATTTCAAATCCTTCTAATCTCAATTACAGCTAGACCAAGAAAAGTCTGCAGCGATTTTGAAAGTCACGCAGTGCAAGTGTTATTTATACGTCATAATTTCATAGAAGTTTGACGTTTAAAATGACACTTGCACTGCGTGGGCTATCAAAATCGCTGCAGACTTTTCTTCTTCTTTCGGATTTCCCTGATCAGAAAATATCTCAAGTAACTCCTACTTACATTGTAAAGAATATAGACGGACATAGAAACCAGCGTAAACAAATCTATTAAACTCTGAATGCAATGGAGAGTTAAAATTGAAAACCTGAGACCCCATAAATGCTTACCGTTAGGTATTTAAACGCAATTTGGTTATAAATAATACATCATAATGTAAATATGGAACATGTTGGTATCGCCGAGCCTTTAGTACCCTAACCCATATAAAGAGAAATTTCGAGTTGACTAAGATTTTCTCCAAAGCATGAAATATACTTACTTACCTAAGTTAGGAAAAAACTGACCCTCGCTTTTTAATTTAATTTGTTTTTATTTCTTTCTATTGAGATATTATTTATGTAATACGATCCGATACAGAATTTATCTAATGATAGATAATTTACTGTGCAAATTGTGATTATAATTAAATTATTCGCATATAGTACCTACACTCAAGGAAGACTTAATTACCATCAAGGAGGCTGTCCCATATAGATATGTTGGCCTCATGGTTACAGATTTTCACCGTATCGGGTTTGATGATTTCGTAAATCTTGTATTCAAAAATTAGGAAAAAATATAAGGTAGGTAGGTAAGGCGTAAGGTATTTTAAATAGTCCTCCTTAATCTTTAGGGATCTCTCTCTTATCATAAAAAGAAGGTAGGCAGATTTTTGATGTATCACATGTACATAAATATGAGTTTACAAATTTAATTCGTCGGAAATAAAATATTGTCATGCAATTGACAAGATGCCTTTATGGCCGCAGTATGGACGCCGGAGTGCCTAGCCAAGATGACACCTGATGATGACATCTGTCACCCTGATATTTTTTCTTTTCGTTTGGCCTGTGTCGATGTATTGCCATCTTGCTAGACCCCCAGCAGGCAGCGGAGCGACGACGAGAGCGGGCGTTCATGTTCATACATTTGATCGAGTTCAAAAAACGCCCGCTCGTCAACTCGCTGCTCGCTGGTATACAGACCGCGACCATAACGCGATGCCATGTAATAGGACCTGTTTTATTAGCGCGGATGACTTGCGCCTATTGACTTTCATTCCACGGCCGTGCCTAGACAAATATCTTTCATACAATATTATGTTTGTGACGTGGTTGAAACAGGACTGTAAAAGCTATTTTGTGACTATTACGGCATATTTTGTTAAAAATAGAGATGCAAATTTCCTCATTCAATAAATTAGAAAATACATATATTATAGATAATTTTACTGTAGGTATAAATTGTCCTTTTAATTATCCAATCATATGTTCGGAGGCTTGTAGTCTACATATAAATGAGAACTACCATCTAGGTACATTTACATTGTATAATAAGTTATGCAAAGCTAATCTATGAAAAGTGAATGGTAATTTTAGCATTTACCTACTGTTATGGATTCTCGTGGCATAAACAGGTGAATTTTATTTTGACTTAAATACCAATTCTGATCGACCGAGGCAAAGTATTGTTTTTCGTCAGAATAACAATGCTTCAACGGGCATAATTATAATGAAACTAAAAGCTTAAACTATTAAATTAACAAGTAAAGGATGACTTACGTTAGACCAGGCCGTGTAGATACGGGCCGGAGCTTCCGGCGCTTACTTTTCTATGACATGACAGGCGATCACGTGATGCATTCTATAGAAAACGATGCGCCGGAAGCTCCGGCCCGGACACGGCCCGGTCTAACGTGATTCATCCTTAAAAGGTTTAAAAATTAACCTAACTACGCATCATTTCTCATGTAAAATTACATTCAGAAACCTTAATTTGATTTATTTTTAATTCACCTTTTATACATATAACATGCAGTTTATTTTTAACTGCTTTACCTAGTTACGGCACCTTGCGAGTCCACGAGAAATGCATCATTTTAAATAGTCACGCAAGCTGCATCAACTCGCTCAGTCATACTTTAAAAACATTACTTACTCGATTCCCTATGACGATGTCGTGTCTTTATTATATACGTTTTAAACGTGAAAGACTCAGACAAAAGAACGTCATCTTTGTAATATGACATAGGTCGTCAAGAAGTTACATGAATATTCAACAAAAGCCCTGCATTTAATTTCAAATGAGCGCTACTTACCTCAAAAACATGACATTATTCAAATAGTAATGCAAACAAATATATTCTAGGCGTATAATGGTCCGGGTCGTCGTTAAAGGCGAGACGAGCGTTCACCACAGACGTAGAACAAAGGCCTCGCCACGCTCCTGTTAATTCCTCGACACTTTCTCATTGCAGCTGTTAAAAAGGAAGTCACGGACCAAGGTTCGTTGCTCCACGAACCTTAATAACACCTTAATGCTCAATTTTAAGATATATGAAACCGAAAGTGGATCAGTTCTCCTAAAAGAAAGTAACGTATATTAAGCCGTAACTCTGTGGAAAGCTGCCGATATCAAAGCGTATTCATTTTTACATTGTTTTACTACGGCTGAGATGTAACATATAGATATGCAAATAAAATTTACGTACTTCGTAATTAATCAAGAAACGTTTCGTCCAATTCCTCCATAATTACACTAGTTATAGTACTTATATTTCAACGGAAATTCACAGTTATACTGCCAAGCTACAAGAGTTTATGTTGTTATTTATTAGACAATCAATTGTAGGAGGGCCTAATAGGAACGGTAAATGAGGCAAACGTTTTAATTTTCATACTTGGCAATTTATGTCACATTAAAGTCGCATTATCAGGACATCTGCTCACTGGGAGCCAGCTCTTTATTATCGCTAACTCGCGTTATGTGACTACCTCATTTAAGCTTGGTAAAATTCATTAGAACTCCTTTATTTAGAAAATATTAGAAATTCTTATTTTAGGAAAGCTCTCTAAGTGTTTTGTTTACAGGTACCTATTATTGATCATTATTCCAAGTTTCGAGTTCCTAGTTATGTATACTACCAATTAACTACATGAACGTCTAACTTTATAACCACTGTGTACCCAACTTTTGATAAGTTCACATTACCTACCTACTGAACAAAAGATTTAGTTTCAGCTATGGTTTCGGTAAGTTTATTCCTACATCTACCATGTGATTACCTATATACAGAATAAATCAATATACTTATGTATAAACTTTGTGTTTGTGAATTACATCAATGTAAATGAATTACATGAACGAACTGATTGGGTAAATAGACGCACTTGGTTTACCAATACGAGTAAATACCGACAGACAAGATAATATAATACGTATTTTACTTTCTCTATCGTAAAATTGACTGTCAATCACAGTGAAGATAAACATTTATGAACAATAAAATCAGCGGGTTGTTACCGATCATTTTGTGAAACTCTTATTGCCCTTGATGTGGTATAAACAAACAAGGGTGTTTTATGGTTCCTATTATGAGACTAAGGGTCGGTTGCACCAAAATGTTCGTATCGTTAAAGAGTTCGCTAAATTTTTATCTATGGAAAGTTTCATAGTAAAGCGCCGGGGGGCGCCGGCTGACGTTGATCAGTCTGCTAAATGTGGTTGGTGCAACAGGCCCTAAGGTTAGGGCATGATGGGACCATGGCAGATAGAATTAGACCAAGATAAGTCTGCAACGATTTGAATAGCACACGCAGTGTGTTATTTATACGTCATAATTACGTACAAGTTTAACGTTTAAAATAATACTTACATTGCTTGTGCTATTAAAATCGTTGCAGACTTTTCGTGGTCTAATTCTATCTGCCATGGTCCCATCATGCCCTAACCTTAGGGCCTGTTCTAACACAAGCATTTAAAACAATGCCTGTTTTTTTTTTCTGAAAATGTAACAAAATAATGAAGTTTGAGATTAGATGGACAAACAAACTTAATAGTTAACTAAAGAGGTTTTTTTTTATTTTTGCGCAAAGGATGAATTTGAAACAAAACATAACTTCCTGTTGTCGTCCAAAACAAGTTGAAGCTGTTGCCAAAGAAAAGTGGGGCATAGTGCGGTTTATGTTTTATTTTATTCTCAGTTGCAACAGCAATTGTGACGAACTTTTTTAGGCTAACATACATAATTTTTTACAAGAACATTAACTATTATGAATGAAGTGGCCAGTTCTAAACAAAATCAAAGTACTTACCTATCCTAACTTTAAGTATGTGTAGGTACCTATTTATTACAACACTGAGTAGGTATCATAAATTGAAACCAATGGCTTATTAAGACTGCAATAAATGGACATAATGACTTTAATATTACTGTATGGAAAGTGACTTTAATCATTAATGGATTTTGTTGCGATTATAAAAATGCAACTTTGCAAAGTAATATTTATTGAAGTAATACTCTGGATTTTATAGTTTCAGTTTAATATAGATTAATATAAACTTACAACTTAAGTACACATTCAGAGGAATTTATTATGTAGGTATCTACTCAAGCGAAGTATTATCTTGTAGTCTGATATAACTTACTTACCTGAAGTTCGATGATAGTGTGCCTAGTGCATTCTTTTTTTATAGATAAAGTTATTAATTGTACTTGTAATGCCGTCGATACTCAACATTTATTTAGCTAAACGGAATAATATATCACATAGTTAGACGAAGATAGTTTACGTTAATAGTGGCGATTAATCTACGTCATATAACATCAAAAACATGCCATCTCATAAAATATAAACTCACTTATCATCATTCCCCTATTTTATCCACCCTCTTATTCCAAGAAGCTGATACTAAACAGCTACTTGTCTTATTATGTGCACTACAAATACCTGAAGAAAACTTGTAAGGTCTTCATTAATTAACTTCGCTAATAAAGCCTCTCCAACCCATTTAAGCATATCGCCTAAGTAGAGCTACCTTCAAACATGTGAAGTGTAACTGTAAACCGATCAGTCTGGTTCTGATCCTCGACTCCGTGCAGGACCATGTATTAGTGGCCACTTTTTCAACACAGGTGACAATTAACTGGCCGGGTGTTCTCGCCTCTTACCGAGCCCAAGCGAGTCAAACTATTAGAACGCAAACCAGCGTATCTGGGAACATGAGAACAGCTAGCTAATCTAGTTATGCATAATATTAAGAGCAAAATAAAAGAAATACCGCCTCAAGAGAGACTAGAACTTGTGACCTTTGGAAAAGCAAGTTGAAAAGCCGTTGCACAGTTGGTGGAGTGGTCAAGCCGTGTTCCAAAAGACCTGGAATTTATATCTTGTCGGTGAATTTTCCATGTTTATTTTAAGTAAAAAGTGGAGCGTCTTAACTGTTTACTAGTTAAAATTGATTGTATCAGTGACAACATAAAACGACAATATACAGTAAAGCTTAAGTAAACAAACTAATCATTAAAACTAAACTATAATACCCGTATTATAAAAGTAAAGAAAAACTTTCTTTAAGTTATTTTTGTGATATCGTTAGAACACGGTTTTGCTTAGTACATAATTGGTAATCGTAATCTTAGAGCAATGACAATGTATGATTATTACTGAATAAATGATATGATATGATGTGATATAATTGAGCAATGAGCATTCTGCTCTGTAAGCGATTAAAATTATACCCCTCGGTAAAGCACGAGTCGCCACCGGGGCTCGAGGTTTTTACGACGCGCCGGAAAACTAACGATTATTGTACCTTCAGAATTATCTTGTTTATATTATAAACAGGACTTTAAGTAAGAATGTCTCCTTATTACCTACCAAAAAGGAGAATACAGTTATATGGTTTGTTTATATTTAAATATACCTTTTAATATCCCTATATATTTAATATTATAAATGCGAAAGTAAATCCGTCTGTTTGTCTGTCTGTCTGTAACCTCTTAGATAAAAACGCTAATAATAACGCTGAACGCTTAGATACAATTTGGTATGGAGATAGTTTGAGACCTGAGGAAGGACATACATAGGATACCGTTTTTATCAATCATCATCATCATCATCCTACGCAAACGAATAAGCGGGTAGAAGTTGTTTTATTTACTTTATAAGTAGTATTACCTACCCACGTTTTTGACATTTCTACATATCAGTTTTGAACCGATATCTGACATTTGCATAAAACGTCTAAAGCATCATTATGTAGGTATAAGAATAATGATAATCATTTCATTTCATTTCATTTCATTTCATTTCATTTCATTTCATTTCATTGCATGAGTAAATAAATAATAAACATTTTTTGTAGAAAAGCGTCTACATCTACACAAGACCGTTTCGGCCCGTTTTCTTGAAAATAATGATACTCGTCGTTCCTGCCTTCGCCATAAAACAAGGGGTACCCAGTAAAAGACATCTCGGATATCCCAACGTCCGCAACCGCGCTTCTGCTAAACCCATACACTAGGAATCCTCTAGACGGAATTTAGAGCAATTATTTCATGAAACCGATGCTGCCAAAAATACGGGGGTGCGGGGGACGAGGTGAGCGAGGTCCCGCGCCGTGATTGGTCCGTTCAAAGACACGGACGTCACACAAAGACACTTTCGACTCGAAAATGGAGTAAAACTTATTTGTGGCAGAGGGGGTAGAGCTACTATGGTCAGTCTGGAGGATGTCTTGTCTGTGGCTAAACCAGTACCCATTAGTGCCGTGCGCCCTAGCCGCAAAAACAACAGGGAACGAATCGGGAATGCGCCCTCCATCGGCTCCTGCCTGGGTTGCTAGACGCAATATTTTATCCTTTATCTGCGGTCATTTTCGCTATCAAAAACAAATTAAATTTTCTTGTTTATAGTATCTAATTATGATGCGATCCTAATTGGAAATATGTCTTGCTTGATGGACTGGCTCGCTTTTATATGCTGAACATAAGTTAGGTAGAATCCGTCCACCAAACTGGCGACTGGTTTATTATAATTTATCTTTTATATGAATTGTCGTAGCATGAGTAAGGCACATACAATATTCTTCAGTTCAATGTACAATTGTACATATGTTAGTTTTATTACTATTTTCACTATGTTTAGATATACATATACTAGGGATTTTATTTTACTTTTTTTATTAAACCTACCAACATAATTATTATACCTATAGATTAATAATAGGTACCCATTTCCCGAATACCAAACCGAAAAGCGCTGAGACTTCTTAGTTCTTATTTTTAACAGTACCAGTATAAATTCTAGGTGTAGTAAAATACCAAGTGTCTTTCCAAGGACCCTATTTACGATGAATAGCCGATGTGGAGCCGGTTCTACGGTTTAATTACGCGATCGTGGCGAGTATTGTCTCTGCGCTATACACAAATTGCTCGAGATACTCCGGGGCCGGCCAGAATGTGGTCCGGAATTTGATTCGCCTAGCTTTCAAACGGGTAACTCGTTAATTGGGTGTATCTTAGCTGCCTTCAGTTATGGCTAAAGAATTCTTTGGCGAATATGGTCATGTCGTCATGTGTAATATGCCATTATAGGTACATCATATCGCCGCTGCTGCTTATATTACATAAATGTAAAAATTCTATCCTTACCTCCTTTAAAGCAGTTATTTATATACCCAAATGATCCTATAAAATACAGTCTATGAGAATGTTGAGGGTGCAGAACAAATCTCGTGCCAGTTCGTGTGAATCTATTTGTACGTGATTACTAAGTAACTTACACCAAAAAGGAGATTTAAGAAGAAGCTTCCTGCCGTTCTCTCTTTGAATAAAATTGCCTTTAGACCCTGTGTACTTATCAAAATTTTAAGTTCAGAATTAATTAAATTACTTCCTTACCTAATATGTGCCTATATATATGTGGCACACCGCAGTGCTGGCTGGGGCTGTATTTAGCCTAATGCATTATCATTCTTAGTTAAAATTCAATGAATCATAAGCTAGGTATTAAATATTACATATTGGTAGCTTCTGTCTTTTAAAGTTATATAAAATAAATTGAAAAGATTTCCTTCTACTAAAGTCAGAAATTACAAAAGTAGAAATGAGGTAGCAAATAGAAAACCCATTGGTGTAAATTACATCCATATTAGTAAATCAAGATAGTCCGGAAACGTTCAGGTTCACACGTCGCCGCCGGGACCGCCTGGACAATGAAATAGAGAAAATGTAACGCCGCGTCTTGCCTGAGCCCATAAGCCTTACCCTTCTCCTAAAATAACTCGACGGCCTTTACCGAACCTTGGAAGATTATTTCAAACGACCTTCTTTAGTAGCCACTTGAATGGGATAAAGTTTTGAGCGTACAGATAAAATAAGCATCGAGGTTGGAAATTGAATAATACCCGTTATCTTTTAAAATTACTTTTATTTAGAAAATATACGAAGAGTGCCTGAAGTGCCTCATCTTCGTATAAATTTAAAAGGTACCACGGGCCTTTATTAAAATGTAAATATTTTTGGTAGAATCAACTTAAAATGAGAGAAGTAACCGAAACTTACTAACACCCACCCGGTGAGTGTGACTGTATACCTATCCCATTTTCCATTGTCTCCCCAAACTAGATATGAGCGCCGCGCCGGCGCGCCGCCGCCGCCGACAAAATTTTCGCGCCGCCGCCGCCGACGCTGCGCTATCGGCGTGGCATCGGCGTGACCTTGTTAGATAGTACTACTTTCAGAATCAGAAATATATATTTTATTTAGTTTAGATCTTTAACAGCGCCAGTCTGAATAGCTTATGGACATTCAAAAGGTATTGTAAGTTGTAACTTATTGTATAATAAATAACTAAATAAATAAATAAATAATTATAGGTCCATATAATTAAAAAATATTGATGGTAAATTCAAACTTTTCTGTTTGGTAACCGCGCTAGTACTGTTAGGGCAACGAAATGACTAATTTTGCCAGCTGGCTAGCTCATCCGTCATCATCTCGGCCATAAGACGTCCACTGCTGAACATAGGCCTTCCCCTTGGACCTCCATACGTACCGGTTGGAAGCGACCCGCATCCAGCGTCTTCCGGCGACATTAATACGGTCGTCTGTCCATCTTGTGGGTGGACGTCCTACGCTGCGCTTGCTAGTCCGTGGTCTCCACTCGAGCACTTTTCGACCCCATCGGCCATCTTCTCTGCGTGCTCATCCGTCATTCACCGCGAATTTAATCATTGCAAGCATGGATTGAATGTCTTTAAAAGGGGTTAATTTCAGATATTAAGTGTTTTCACGCCCAAAGGTCCGGCCGTTGGCTTCGCACGGAATCACGGAAGGGCCTCGGAAACGGAATCTGGTCTCATATAAGCTTGGCCATTGTTCAAATTTCAAGCTTTGCTTTCTCGCAGCCCAATCTTTGGCCTCGCATCGCTCGCATAGAAGTAAAACGCTATCTGAACCTCCAAATTTTCGGCCCTGTTTGGAGCCTAACTTTCGGCCTCACTTTTAAAATAAATGCTTGGTTATTAGATCTTCTCCGATCTTAGCTTCACTGCAGCACGGCCTTTAACCTCGCACCAATGCACCTGCAGGAAAGCTCCAGGTCTTTAACACTATGGCCTCGGTCTTTATCGGCCTTCGGACTTGCTTACACTGGACCTATAGTTCAATTCCAAGCTCTGCTCTTTTGCAGCTTGGCCTTCGGCCTCGCACAGAGGCGCGCCGTAATCGGCGCTCCGGGCATTCGGCCGTCAGCCAAGCTCACACTTGGCATTACCTGCAGCTTCTGGCCTCGCATGGGAAGGCGTCGGAAACAGGTCTTCGGTGTTAGGTGGAGCTCGGCCCTGGACCTCACTTTTTGACATAAATCTGTTTTTTGGGTCGTAATTGGTTAATGACGGAGCTTGATTTTCCTCACTTCGGCTCTTTGGACTGTCGACCAGACGTTTCCCTGATACAGTCAATCCGCTACTTTTTACAAAGCACAAAAGATAAGGGCCTCGCAAAGATCTTCCAGCCAGGGCCTCGCCAAGATTAAGACCGCCTCTGATGCCGCGCGATACTGTTCATACTTTATAAAACTTTTTTCGTACCTTTATTGAATAAATTTTGCTTGAAATTGAAAAATGCACTTATTTTATAACTTCCTTACAGCAAAATCATGTTAACGGGTAAAATTTTGGTGTGAATTCGTTTTTCATTAATCAAAGGTGTTTCAAGGCCACGCCGCCGATTCGCCGCCGCCGCCGACCAATTATGACCGGCGCGCCGCCGCCGGCTAAATGCCTATCGGCGCTCATATCTACCCCAAACCCATTGTATGTGTTTTTTTAAATATTTGATTTGACCACCGTGTTCCTTATTTGATTGGATATCTAGTTGACGAAAAATTATATACCTTAAATAACCGATTCGCCATGAGAGTTGCTCGTGATATTGGACGCGAATTGTATTTCACCACTAAATAAAAATTTGACGATAAATAATGTGATGTTTACGATGTAATACTTACGATGAAGTCGAGGATGTAATTATAAAATGTACCTACTCCTCAATTCAATTTGAGAAAGATCAAGTTTCACGTTATAAATCGTATTAGTAGGTAATTTCCCGGATTAGTGTGAACCAAGCATTAGATCGAATTAAGTCGACGTTTCCCATAGTTCGTGAGACCGCTCGGGGAAGCGGCGACCAATTACGAGTATATCCGAGGGCGGATGTGCGCCGGCGACTCTGGTAATCTACAAGCGCCATTACCTTTACGTGCCATCACAGATCGGCTCCTACGTAATTCACGTAATACAGTGGGTACTGCTTAAATGACACCCAGTAAAAAGAAAACCTATAAACTCATAATCAGTTGTCCGTTATTTATTTGCGCAACAAATCATTAGACATTTTTCACTAGTTCCGGCAACTATTCGATCAGAAAAATAATTATACATTTATATTCATAATAGTAATCGCATTACCTATATACATAATTGAAACAAATCGTAATGTTAATAATGATAAATTAATTGCACCTCAGTGAAATTAGACAAGTTCTAAGATACAACTTCTTTCAATTAGGTTAAATAACCAAACATGATTTTATGTTAGATATTTTTGAATTCATTCTAAGTGAACAAATTCGACTGTCCCTTGGGTTACATTTATTCCATTAATCCAGGCTTCACTGCAAACGCAATCAGTTGACACAAACGCGCACTGGCTACCTTTATCCCGCCACAAATTGTCCATCTGATCACCAATCGAGGCAGCCACGAGAAAGTAAAAAACACTCCCCCATTAGGGCCTTATTAAGTGTCGTTTGTATAAATCGTTCTTTGTTTAGTGCTGTTAGCGACTATTATAGAAAAACAGCGTTAATTCCGAAGCTGGACATGGACATTATTTCTCGAGTTGTGTAATGCCGTAATAGAGGCATTAGATTTGTAGAGCCCCCGCAGCCTGGCCTTGATTTGCTAGTTTAAAGGATGTGGAAGTCATTGGCACTGGCTCAGTAATTGCGTAATTTGTGTGTTATTCTTTCTCTGTATGTTTTTGCAATAAATGCCTTTTTTTTACTGTTAAATATCCAACCTAACGAAGTACCGTAAAATGGGGCGAGTAGGGATTGCGAGGAGAGTCGGGTTATGAATGGGGAGAGAAGGGATGACAGGGGGGTGAGATAGTTTTTAAAGGCTACTGCTACCTAAATAAATAATGTATTCCTATTACAAATGGAGCTATAGTAATATTCATAATAAAAAAAATCGATTCAACAACGTTTCAAAATCACCTTTTGTATGAAATCCCATCTCACCTCAACTACGAGAGACTACGGGGTGAGGAGGGATGTTGTGTTTATCGTTAAAGTTATGAAATGGAGCTACCTAAAATCATAAAAAAAACTAAAATACAAACGGCCGGAACATTTATTAATAAAATTAAGTTTGCATAAAATGTAAAAATAAAATGTTATCGAGGTTTGAATGTCAGTTTTGTCCCTACTCACCCCATTTTAGGGTAACGTCTTATAATCAGATACATACCTACCCTACCCGTCACCCACCCGTTGGTCCGATCAAGTAAGGAACATTACAGGACTTACTGTCACTACTGCCCTTAGACAAGCCGAAGACAGGGTGAAATGGAAGCAGCTCGTCGAGGCCTCGGTGAAGGCATTTCAAGACAGGCACGACCTTCAGTAATGAAGAACACGAAGAAGAAGAAGACCTACCCTACATGTACTGTGTATATACAATTTTGTTTTTTTTTTTTAAAGTTAGTCGTTTCTAAGCTGGTACATATAACTAATCTAATAATTAATTAACTCATTCAGTTTAATTTTTGCTTCCAAATATTGCTTATATGTATCCTGTCACCTGTGACATTAAATAACCAATAGCTAATATCACACTGTAAGTACCTAATATAGGCATCATAACCAGGGACCGAATACCGGTATATTTTTCATACAAATTAACCGGTATTCAATTTCGGTATCTTCGTTGTTTATTTTTATGTATATTTTTGCACTTAATTTAGCTAATCTGATCAATCATTATCCTTACCTAAATACTATTCTATAATATCAAAGAAATAATGTGAAAGCTAGCTTTTAGTTATACCGGTAACGGTCCGTGATCATAACTAGTCGCTGCGCGCTACTGTATCAGAAGTATTTATGCACGGCTACGTTCAAATAACTTTGTTTATTATGGGTACTTATCAGGTGTGTTTGTTTGCTAATGAAGAGATTGCTCGGCTATGGCTATAGTGCGGTGGCCGGTGCAACTGGAACGACCTCGAAGGCCGGCGCGCTTTGTACCCACGCCACGCGCTTGCGCTATATCCGCATAGTTCGCGCGTTCGCGCCTGTTTGCCTCCGCGCGGCTTAAACTAGCCAAAATGTTGTAGCAACAACATTGCGTTTTCTTGAGAATGAACTGCTTTTTCCTAATTATAGACAAAATCGTTTTTCCTTACAATATGCAGGACGGCATGAGCTATAGTCCCAGAGGCGTTTCCTTTGCGCTATACATGAGGTTCTTCAAGAATCGAGTATCCTGTATTCCCTTTATAATGTTTGTCTATGAGCGACGATGACCACTTCCCATCAGGCGGCTCGTTTGCTACATCTTCTCTTCTTCCTCGTGTTGTCCCGGCATTTTGCCACAGCTCATGGCCTGGGGTCCGGTTGGCAACTAATCCCAGGAATTGGCGTAGGCACTAGTTACATATAACATATACCTAAATCTAGAATCCTAGACTGAAGACGTAATCGAGTAGGTATTTATTATTTAATTATGTATTTGATTACTTACCAACTAGCATTCTTACAACTACAGGGTGTTTCTTAAATTGTGTCCAAAAATTTTTTATTTTCATAAACGTTTTTATTTTTTACATATTATAGTAACAGCACCAGTCATGGGACATTTAAGAGGAAATTTAGAGTATTTATGATATTTCCCTTATACATGTAAATGGTCTACCGCTTAGCGTGTTAAAAGATGAAAGTCCTATCCGTCGTTCATGTTTTAGGCGTGTTGTATCAAAGATGCTGCAATGAGTTTCCACATACTTAACAAATTAAAACTATGGTTTTTTTCTCCAGTTATGGACACCAAAGCTCCAGTAATGGGCCCCCGGTAATGGACGTGGATCCAGTAATGGGCCCCCTATAATGGACATTGCTCTAACAGTATAAAATATTGAAATGGGGAATAAGTTATAGCAAATAAATAAATTTTTGGTATAAACTTTTATCGCTGAATGTATTTTTCTTTCCACAACTAATTATTATTGTATTACATCCATCGAGACAATTATAATATACCCAAACACAATTAGTTAGGGTTTATTGCGATAAAGTTCCCATGACCACCTCCTGTCTCCATCATCAGATCAGGTCCATGTTATCATAATATTGCATTATCATCCGATTTGTTAACTTAATTACGTACTTACACAAAATTTCAACTGAATCGGAAATCAAAAAGTGGCTCAAATTCAGCTACCAAGATCTGACCCACACTAACTAACAGGGCAAGTTAAATAAAAGTTTGGAAAAAACGATATTAAATTATCCGAAATCCGAGAATACCTCCTAGTTGACATATTTCGTAACTACATTTTACTTCTGTATTGTTTAAACATGAAATTATGGCATGGTAAGCATCATTATGTCAACTGTCCCATCATAGGAGGTATGCAGTTTTACAGCTCCTATAATGGGATTGGGCCAAATACCACTATTTTTTTTACATCTGTGGAGTCATAATATAGTGTGTTGTATACCTTATCTCATGGTAAATGCAATTAACAAAACACATTCTAGTTTTCATCAAGTATTAATTAATTAAAATTTAATAAATTAACGCACCTCTCTTAGCGAAGTTGTTAAGAATTCTTCGTGATATTTTTTTTCAGTGGCACGAAAACTTTTGGGTTGACGCACAGTTCTTAAAAAATAACCGAATTTAATAAAAATTCAAACATAAATAGCTCTAGGACTCCTATTTATGATAAAAATATATCCAGTGTTTATAAACTACTTTTAGATACTTATTTTAGAGGAATTGTGGTTTTTTGTCCCATTACTGGTTCCACGTCCATTATAGGGTATACTACTATATTACATATATCAAAAGTACATACAAAAAGCAATTTTTTGATTCATATGGTCAAGCTTAATACCCTCAGGAAAAGTAAATAAAATGAGTACATAAACACGGTTGTGACAAAGTGTCCCTCAGTCGTGATATTTCGGCATTTTGGTGGCCAACTCGGCTATTTTGATTTATATAGTTATTTTAACATAGCCTAAGGTGACTTATAGGAGTGATCCTATGACTACGGACAAACCTAATGACAGCTCAGACGTTGAACTCCGTCAAACTATAAAGGTTGTAGAGCGTGACAAAGCATTCGATACACATTATACATACATACAAGCGAAAAATATTTTTTTTGCTTTGGCAGTCGGGCAATAATAGCAAATGATCTGTAGCTAATAAAAATGCATTTCTGAAAATTCTGTGCATGTGCCACTAAATTAATCAAACGAATTAAGAATGACACGACCACGTGTCTATATGTCACGAACGTGGACTCAAAAGTCCGTGGCGGTGACAGATTTTTGAGGCCACGGTCGTGATAATTTGGAACATGTTCGATATTACATAAACATTTCCGTTGATTTTGCAAATGTTAAATAATTAGCTTAATCTGCAATGTATGAGGTATATCTTATGTTACAAACAATAATGTGAAACTGCAACTTACTTCTAAACCTCTAACACGGCGGTGACGCGTTTAGGTTGACCGTTTTTTCAAATGAAAACAAATAAATAATTTTCGACAAAACTTCTCCCTTCAGCCATTTGTAAACCTGACAACAACACAGTGTTGCTGTTCTAAAAAAACTTTACGAGTAATAAGGCTGCCAGTAGTAAAGATAATTTTCTACCGAGTACCGCATGTTTATATTACCACGCGCGGTGGTGACGCGAAAACTAATCACAAAATGTATGTTGTTTAAAATTACATATATAAAATCGTTATAAATCCATACAATTTTTAAACAATGTGACAAGGATTAGTGTTTTATATTTGATATAAATTATTGCAAAATCACTTCATGTTTTTTCAAAAAAAAATCAAATATCATAAAATCTGGGGAAGTCACACTACACGGTCCGTGACATTTCGCACTTGTAATTTTTTTTATATGTTTCTAATACTCTTAGGACAATACATTTAGGTTGACCTAAAACTAGAGGTAAATTGCTAAGTATATTGATATAGAGTTTACTTATTTTCACAAAAATACATGCTATTCTTACGTGTTACACAAAAAATGCATAAGAATAAGAATTACCCAACAGTGGAATCAAACTTAAAATCTGAAAATTAAATATTATAGAGACTTTAAGTAAAAGTTAGGTACGGAATCCATGATAAACTACAAAGGTATGAATCCACTTGGGGCTATAGGGCGATAACAAGATTGATACGACTAGTATTGAGTCCGGATGTTTACCACGGATGCAGCACCTAATTCACCCATTTTTTCCTTTATATTCCTGTCCGATCTGATATAAACAAAGATCCATACCTACCTACTTACTTCTGTTCAGTATCAATATAAATTGATAAACGACTATAAAATGTATTCATAGGTATTTTTACTGTCAACTCTACCATAACCCATACGAATTTGCATTAGTTACATCGATAAGTAATCCATTAAATGCCTAACATATAATAATAATATAATATGTACGTACATATTTAACGCCGGAATATGGACAAACGTAATGACAAATAAACCTTAAAGAAAATGAAACCTCTAAAACAGTTTTAATAAACATTTATAGAGGTACGAAAAAGAATTACCAATCCCTTATTTTGCTATGTCATATGCATACAAATAAGTGAATGCTCATATCGTATCACAAATGCTACTATTCACCGCAACAATACACAAACTGAATACGTTTTCTACTAAGTAGAAATATTAGAAATTTTACTATGCAAAAGTCATAGTCACTGATAGGATTGTGTAACTAGTAACCAGTGGGTTAGGTAAATTCGAAAACGGCACGACTGCTATTAATGTTTTTTCTTAACCTAGTATTAACCTTGTGTTTTTTCAAGGGTCACGGCGCTCAAGGACATTGTCATCGCAAAAAAATATACCTACCTACCTAGAGTCCGTTTTAGTTTAGCTAACTCTGTATGTACTGTACCGACTTTTACGTCACAAAGTGTGGACGTGTAATTGTAAGAATCATTGTATCTCGTAAGAATTTGACGTTTATTTATGGTGACACTTCCACGTCTTGTCTCTCTCTCTCTCTCTTTCTCTACATCTTTTACTCCGATTACCGATAAATTTTATTTAAATCATGGAATCACGCCGAATCTTTTCTCGTCGAGTTTTTTCATTGGTTTTTTCCCCAATTCAGACCGTGCAGTACAATAAGCTTTAGGTAGGACTTCCATTTATTAAACCAGTAATGTAGTCATGTAGTTAAAAAGCGGAGTTTCGCTAGTGTACTTTAAAACTCATCTCAAGCAACTATTACTATGATTCTCTCAGTTTAAAACAAAATTCACAATATATACCAAAACATGTGACGAATGTGACATACTCTACCTAAATCTGATTAAGTCCCGCGCCGCCGTAGTGGCAATTAGCCTGATCCGCGTGATGGAGTTTAGTGAATGAGGAACGAGAGCGGAACCGCGGTTTACGGCAATAAAACCACACAAAATCGCATGATTCGTAACAAGAGTAAGTGTGTCGCGTGCGCAGACAAAGATGCTCTCAACCCGCCAATCATTCCGTTAATTGGAGAGAATCATCGTTGTAGAAAGTCCACGGCCGTCGTCGGGGCACGTCAATAATATCGAGTGCAATGCGGTGTCAACGGACAACGCGGCCGGGAGTGCAACAAACTATGCCGGCCGGTCGTTCACGCGAACTTTTAGTACCATACTTACACAATAATGCCACACGTCCAATACCCATGGGGGACAATAATAATCGAAATTGTAAAGGGTCAATTATATACACAGTCTTGATGGGTTTAATTTTGCGAACATCAGCCTTGACTCTACCATACCAATCGTAAGGGGTTGTCGACGAAAGAAATCAAGATAGATGGTTAGTACCGTAATCATTCATAAAGACGTGTGTCTGCGCCAATTAGATGCAACCTCAAAAACCTTAATATTATTGCCAGCGAAAACGGTCGTGTCATGCAAGAAAATGTCAAAGAATATAAATGTTTGGCGATAACTTCACCGATTATGAGACAAGGAGTTAAATAAAGAAACCTATGGTTTTATCATTTCATAAACAAACCACACAGTCTTTAAGAAACAACAGCCATAGAAGGCAAACTATGAATACAAATCGATAGTCAATTATTACGTCAGTGTAACTCATTATCGTGAAAGGGCAGGTGCTAGTGTGGGTAGTTGGAAGGTACAATAGCGCATAAGGTCGCTGAGTCAGTGGCCTCTTCCTGCGCTCGAGCCATTTTGGGAAGCGTTACGTGAGCGTCAGGACGCGCCGAACACTTCAATGACAGTTTATGTCATTGAATTGAAATTAAATGCTTATGAATAAGTTATGATTATTTAGTGGCTTCCAGATTGATTTAAAGACGCTACCTACCTACACCGAATACCGAATGTTAATGAAAACATTGACAGTTCAGTATAAAATGCTGCCTTCTTTATGAATCGACGTGTTCTTTTTGTATCTAATATTAATTTAGATACTACCCAATTCGAATAGGACTAGTACCTACATACACATTTCAGATAGTTAAAACCACATTATTCTTCCTCATCCTCCTCCCTCCCTGTGCCTCCATTCAATCCACTGAAATAATAATGTTATCACTTTAATTCAGGGGCCAAATAAAACTAGGCACCTCGAAACAAGATTACATAAAACATTTCTTTTTCATGAAGATGATCAAAGCAAGAAATAATCATCACATATAATGCCAATCATCTATAAGCACAAATAATAAGCAATGTAAACAAAGAATTCCATTCAGTCGCGTTGTATTTGTGTCAATAAAGATATTGATGCGTGATCGTTTCTTACGTGCCCAGTCCGTGTGTAAACAATCCTGTATAATTTTATGTGAAGTTGTTGACCCAGTAGTGGCAGAAATCTATTGCAGTGCAATCAATTATCGACTCTATTCCACCATCATAGAGTTTAATAGATTAAGCGACATAGAAATACCCTGTGATAAAGTTGGAGAATGTCAGCTTCCCTTGACATCACAAACATGACCCTTCATTCGGGGTGACAATTTTGACGATCCATTCGGATTGCAAAAGTTTTTTGACACAATTTTCGTCACGCAAACAAAAACTAATTATGAATGGGCGTTTCGAAACGTCCTATAGAAAATAATAAAATAGGTAGGTACTCATAAACGTAGACGTAAAATAGCTACATTCAAACGTATAATCATCTAGTTTTATGTCGTTTTTAAGTCGGTCTAAATAATAGTAAATTCACATTGTCGTATATATTATGTCTTCTAGGCTAATCACAAAGCAAGTATCTGTTCAGGAAGGTAATGATCTCTCGTAATGATGTTCAATTCCGCGAACCTCGCCTACTCGCATCAGTTATAGAATTTATAGATAGCTACCATGTTTTTCTAATTCGTGCTGCATAATATAATCGAAGCGTCAAAGGACTGGCTGTCGTAATGCGTTCGCCACTCGATTTGTCAACGTCACGGGACATCAACGCGCCTGCCAACGACATAATAAAGAAAATAGATCGCAATGAAAATGGAATGAAATGACGGCACGCGAGCCTTCTGAAATGTAATTTTACAAGAAACCCTAAGCACCACTTGCACCATCCCACTAACCCGAGGTTAAGCGGTTAAACCGTTAACCCAGTGTCAAATTGTACTGGTAACCATGGTAACTCCAGGTTTATGCGGGTAACCCCGGGTTAGTGGAATGGTGTAAGTGACGCTAACAAAAAATAATTTGCTTTGCATTTTTTAATTGAGTTAAAGTTTCAGTCGCATTTATCAAACCACTGAAAAACTTTAACATTATGCAATGAAACGTCGGTAACTGCGAGACCTACTTACTTACTTAAAATGTCAATGAGGTATTTAGATCACCATAATCATGTTTTCATAGGACACTTTATTGATTCAGGTGTTCAAAGATTAATTTGATATGCTAAAATGGTTTTATTGGATCTAATTCTGCCAATGTTCTCGTGATCGTCGCTTGTTTCGTCTAACAACGGCAAACAAATTGCTGGAGCGAGCGGTGTCAGCCGCAACCCATGTGTCAATTTGTGCCTAAATGATAAGATATTGGATGGGGCTAGTTTATATGACACGCTCTGTGTAGCCAAAGATTGAGACTGTGGTGTCGCGAAATATACAGCGAAAGTAAGGGAGCGATAAATAAAGGAAGGCGTTACTTCGTATTGTGAGGGTATTTTTATGTAGGTACTTTATATGTATTTATGTGGCTTACCGCGAATAGAAACCCAAGTAATGTATTATTTAAATAAAAACTCTACATTTCTGTTTATAATTTAAGCTGTTTCAAAGCGCAAATAGCATACAATTATACAAAAGATGTTATTGTAAAACAGAGGCGTCTTGGTAACATTACGTCTGTTAGGTATATCATACTTGGTGTTGATGTTGATCGGATCTGTAGGACAACTTCGAATGTTTCTTTTTTATGAAATGTACATTGTGGAATACTTAACACGGTACATAGTGGTTAGATGGGTATATTTTTTCTTTATACGCCGAGCGACATTTTTCAGCTGGTTTAATTGAGGAGTGGTTCCCATACGTAAACCCTAGTTTTTTGACGGACGCCACAGGAATCCCGCTGACATTCGAGCACCTGTCTCAGCTTCCCATACTCTTATTGTAGGCGAACATTCCTTTTGAACCAATAAAATAAAACTAAGTACAATTAATTACATGTATGCAGTCATTTTTGAAGGCACATATTTAACCGGTCAACTAGTGAATCGAATTTGGGTAGTTTAAATAAAATAGAAATGGCTACTAAAATTAATGGTTTGGCAACAAAAACGAAGCCTTAAAATATATCAATATGAGTTGTATTTTAATGCCGTTACAGCTTTTGATTATTTTTAGGCAGGTACCTACCAAGTATTTATTTGGCAACTGAATTAATATATTGGAGACCATTTAAATGAAGCACAATTTAAAAAGAAAACGGCTATCTATTAATTAAAAAATTAAGTTTTTTTAAAATATTTTGTTTGGTCATTACACGGTCAACCTAACACGCTCCTCCTCGCTTCGCTCGTCGTCGCACCTATCTATTGACTCTAGCAGAACATGGTGGTAACTATTGAAATTAGTAATTAAAAATTTAAAGATCTAATGGTATAATGGCCATTGGGCGTTTTATGATTAGAAATTTCGACTATAAGTATACTGACCATTGCGTATTGGTAAATTAATTTGTGGTGTTTTGTGTAAAAAGTGACCAATATTCATTAAATTTAACTGCTTTCGTGTTAAAATACTACCTAGCTGAAACGATATGCTCAGTTATGATTAGTTGATTACTTAGGTGTGAACAACTAGATGACAACTAAATTTTATGATCGCTTTACAATATTAGTTGCCAATTTATTATTTTAGACGCCAACTTATCACTTTAAGTTTCCTATAATTTTTTTAGGTGGCTTGATTTTGCTGCCAGTTTTTTATAACTTTAGTAATTTAATAATATGATGCTTATATTTGAGGCTAAAATATTTTTTTTGAGGCTAAAATATTAATGCACAGCCAAATTATATTATTATATGCCCAATGAAAGTTCCTGTTTAATATTTTAGTTGCCCGGTTAATAATAAGCCATTTTTGAACATTAATTACGAGTACGAGTAAGTACTTAATTGTTTCGATAACACCTTAAATGTTTTAACAGTTGACTGGATAAATCCACGGATGTGTTGTAAGGTAAGCGTCTACAAATTCACCTACTTTTTAAACATACATAGTGTTAATGAATAATCATATATTTTATACTGGCAACTATGTTTTGAATACATAACTCTTGCTTTTTTAAACAATATAATAGATACCTATCAAAAGATGCGATCTTTGTGTTTTGTATCACTGAACAATATGTTATCTTTCTGATCATTAGGCGCTTACTGAATAAATATCGTAACATAACTGCATAATGCAACAATCTTAGACTACACGCATAAGTAGGATAGTAAAACAGGAAATGTAATGGTATCAAAATAAGCACGAAAACCATGGAATGCACGAAATGCATATGCTAGAAACGATAGCAACTAGCTATTTATTATGACATATTATTATTTGTATAGCTATCAGTAACTAACAATAAGAAAATGCTGTAAACTTACTTTATCGTTGATTTAGTACCTACCTACTTATAAAAAAATTAAAGGTTTTCATAGCTATTTCTGTAACGAATAAATGTATAAGAGAAATTTGCTTAAATATAAAATGATGACCAAAAAATTGTTCCAAAAACATTTTGTAATGTAATCTTTTCCTACTTTATCTCATCAATACGTAACTGGCGACTAATGGAAACAAAATTCAATATAATCATACGGTTATACAGGGTGGAAAAATCGAGTGCCACATGGATGGCAACTACCTTAAATATTGTAAATAGCACATTTTGTGTAAAGGAGACTTTCCTTTGTTTTTAAAAACAATAAATTCTGCATTTAAGGTATTATGAAAAATCGCTTGCCTCAGTCGGGACTCGAACCGGTCAAATGTGACAAAAAATCAAATTTAAAAGGTAATTGTTAGTTTTCATGGCCTTCCGTTATTCTGATTGTATTTGTTATTTAGAGAAAAATTAACCTTATCAATAAACCTTTCAATCTGCATCATAAAATACGGCACGTTATTTTTTGTCACATTTGACCAGTTCGAGTCCCGACTGAGGCAAGCGATTTTTCATAAATCCTTAAATGCAGAATTTATTGTTTTTAAAAACAAAGGAAACTCTCCTTTACACAAAATGTGCTATTTACAATATTTAAGGTAGTTGCCATCCATGTGGCACTCGATTTTTCCACACTGTATATGGTTTCACATCTATAGAAACATGGAAATGAGTTCATTAGAAAACAAGGACGACGAGATTTATACTCTAGAAGGTACTGTTTTTTCTTATGCTAATAGTATATTAAGGGCCTAAAAAACGAGGACGTTTATTAGGTTTTATTTTCATTCTCCTGGTACTGTTTTACCTTTGACTATCCAAAATAGAAAATAATGATTTTTAAATATGCGTAACCCGCAAGTAACAATATCAGTCACACTCTACTGCTCAATTGCCTAATACGAACTTGCAGTTATCTTATTAAGCCATCTGATGTTCGTACATAATTCGAGATTGTTACTGAAATGCGTGCATAGTAAATTGAATTCAATTAATATTAACAAGCAAGCTTAGTTAGCAAGTATGAGGAAACCAATTAGATTTGATCTGAGCAAACATTTACTGTCGCGCGGTTAATTTGCTCAGTTCTGGTTAACTGTTATAGCTTCTTCTAGAAATACGAGTTTAGTTATAATCAATCACAACTATGGGGTAACGGTGTCAATATGAACTCTATCCTGTTAAAACAAAAAAAAGCCCTTAGAATTATAGAAGGCTGTGCTAGAGTACCTGTCACACATAGAAATATGTTCATAGACAATAAAATTTTGACCGTAGTATCGCTGTATCTGTATCGTATATGTTTGTTTATCCACCGTAATAAAGAATCATATCGTACGGTTGGCCAAAGTCAGAATTATAACTTAAGAAACAGTGACAAACTAGCACTACCTGACTCTAATTATGCACACTTCAACAAAAGTTTAAGTAATAATGCAATTAAAGTATATAATAAGTTGACCAAAGATCTAAGAGAATGTGACGATATGAAATTATTTGACATGAAAGTGAAAGACTATTTTATAAATAGGCCATATTATTCTATCGACGAATATTTTGCTAATGTATTAAACTAACCTGACATTATCCATACCTACTGTTATTATTATTATTATTTTCTTCTGTTTGTTTCTTTTACTTGTGTTATTTATATCTAGTTTTATTCTTTGTATATCTATTGTTGTGACTTATTATTATAAGTGAAATGAACTGTATTTGCATGCATGCAACTGTGCTTACTTAGCAAATAAAATTTGATTGAAATAAAATTTGATTGATATGTATATGTTAAGGCGTATACAGTAATCGGAAATGTTTACCGATTTTGGAGACCTTGGCTGTTAAGTAGTTAATCAAGCTTGTCATAAAAACTATTACCTATACTGGTATCTGAAACTAGATAGCTGTGTTCATAGCGAATACGTAGTCATAATGTTTTAAAGTCAGCAACGGACATCTTTTTAGAACGTACCTACTACATATTGCTGACTAACTGCTGTTTGCTGATTGTAAACGCCAACTATACTTGAAGAACCAATCAATAGCATCACCAATTCACTTGATTCAATTAATTGATTTATCACCTGATGTTAATATCTAGATATAAGTATCTACAAATTCAATAACTTGTCAGGAAGTTAACCTAGACCTTTCTAAGGTCACACGTACTTATAAAAGATCACTACTAACTGGAACTAGGTCGGCAAATTAAATTATGCACGTAGCAAGTCACAATTTACGTCACTGATAACTAAGTTACAATGTGTGCACGTAAATTAAATATACAACGTGTAGCACAAATAACTTAAACCTTAACTAGGTAATAGTTTATTTAATAACGACACACACCGCGGTGAGGTCATACGAACTATAGGTAGAGTGGCAGCTCTTCTAGTTTCCCAGGCCCTAGGTACCTACTACAACCCTGGGATACCTACTAATAATTTATGATATCAATGTGTCTGGCTTATTTTTATTAAATAATATTGTACTGCCCACGCTGAACTCAACTAATTCCATGTTCTTAATAAAAATCTATTGTGAGATTTTATTTTTTTAGTTGTTTTGGTTGCATGATGTAACATGTTACATTTCACCAAGTTGTAACATTCGAAGACTAGTAAGTATATTTTGCAAGATTTTTTAGCGTTAGTAGCAACAGTTGCGATTGCTACTTATTACTGCCACGTATGCTTAAGAATTGTGTAAGTATAATATTAATTAAGAGGTTAAATTGGCGCAGCCGAAAGCATTCTTCCTTATCTTTCATCCATAATCAGTTACCTACTATCACATCTCAAGGTAACTAGCAATTCGTGGTTATTTTGTTTATAATAATGGGAGCAAAGTAGTTGTCTACCCCTCGTGTTAATATTGAGACACGAGCAAGAGAAATCTAGTTTCTAACAAATACAATAAGTATTAAGCTTTGTGAGAGTTTTAGGTACGGAAGGTGAACAAACCGGTGCTGAGTGAAACACAAAATGTTTCATCACATCAACGCAATAAGAATAGTTTATAGCTATCAAAAAATTTAAACTCTAATCCATTTCCAAAATTATGACTTCTTAGTCCACCAACTAATGTGAGAAATCAAGGCAAAATTTGTATCAAATTACTTTGCACTCCGATTAGTTACACTAATTTAATAACAAAAAAGAAACGTTAATGTTAAATCGTATCACACAAAAAAATGTTGTCAGCAAACTGTGTAGGTACATAATTCAGGATTTTTATTTTATCCTTATTAAACAAAAACTATTATGAACCCTCTTATTGTTCAAACGAAGAAAACTGCGGAAACCTAACGCAATCACGTAGCATGCGTGCTTTTAGAACATTGAACACCCCATAATAAACTGAAGATTAGGATTGTAGGTCGCAGGATATCCCAGTGTTGCAAGTACACCGCCCACCTCCGCACTTGCCTCATAAGAATGGAAGCCTATACGCAAAACCATGCCTATAAGTCGCGCAGGCCAAATAAGAATGGAAGCCTATACGCAAAACCATGCCTATAAGTCGCGCAGGCCAAGCGATTATATTCTTTACATCAATGAGTTAAGAACAACAATGAAGCAACATCAAAGATAATATTGATTTACAAGCTGATATGTTACTAATTATACCTTTTTACAGACTAAGTGATGCCGCGTTTTCAATTCGAAACGGCCCGGCACAGTGTCTATTTTCATTTGCAATATTTTAGCTAAAAAATGAAGTTGGCGCAACTGAATGTTATATTTACATGTTCCAAATTATAATCTAACAAACACAAAAACTTTCATAAACAAATAATTTACGAAAATAAGGCTATCAAAGTTAAACGTGGACCGAAAACCCGTTCCTGGTGCCTGGTACTAAAATCCCCAGAAAATGGTTCCTGAACTAGGTCAGTAAGAAAAACTAAACAAGAACAAGAATCATTTTATGACCATATCAGTTATTGTGATAAGCAAAATTTGCAAACAATCGATACGCTTAATTGTGATGAATTAGTGTCCTTGTAAGTACAATGACTAAGTATATGAGATGGCCTAATTAACTTTAATTTTAAACAAAAATACTTTGAACTGGAGTTAATTTGCGTTCGAACCGTTATTCAGATCATATTGCGCACTCTAATTATTTTCAGCAAAAACTCAAATTTTTTGGCAATTAAATATAAACTAAAATCACAATTGTAGCACTGAATAATACATGAGCGAGTAACGGTGAGGTAATTCTGAAGTTAAAAATCATCTTTATGTGCCGATTGCTATCTAATTTGACACCATACACCTGCTTCCGTACAGTTATATGAATACTTTTACACTACGTAAAACTCATTTAACATTAATAAAGTATGTGATTGAGAAATAGTAGTTACGTTGCATTAATTATATAGTATAGAGGGGTCCTGTCATAGTAAATTTTGTAGTCACCGTAAATTTACTGCCATCTATCGACACACGACTAAAACTCAAAATGAAAACGTATAAAATTATCAATAAAATGTATATATATGGATAAATGATTTTATTATTTTTATATCATTTTGACCCATGTTCATTCACTGATATCTATGTGTTAAAATTATTAAATATGAAACGGTGTCGTCACGTCATCTAGCCGAGCATAGGCCAAAGGTGTGTGCGCCATCTATCCGAGAATGATATTTTCTTGATTTCCGAGGCACGTTTTTTCCTTAGACATTATTCATCTTATACGAAGTTACATATGTCTTTGATACTATTTACTTAAATAGTTGAAACAAAAATTATACCGAAAAACTGTTGATTTTCAAGATTGTGAATGTATCTGACAAATAAAGTACTTACAGAAATAGATGATTCAGAATAGTGATTACCTATTAGTCTGGTAAAGGCGTTCTTTACCTATTAAAAACTTTTAATACTTATTCCCCCAAAAAAATTATAAATATGTACTCGTGATTAAAAAAACCCATTAAAATATTGACATCATCTAAGGATGAATATAAAAAAATGCTGACCGACTTTTCAACTTTCCAGCAAAAATAACATTAACCACATGCATTCCTTGTCCAAAACAAGTGTAGTGTAGGCGATGTTCGTTATCACAGCGAGTGCGCTTGCGCACGTGTGCGCGGCGCAAAACGTGCACGCGCCGCGACAGTCAACTGCCGCCAATGCCGTTATCTAGTATTTGCCTTATCGATACCGAAATTGCTTAATGTGCATTCCAGCTCTCCCGCAAATATTATAGTGTGATCAATGTAGGCACTAAGATTATTTAATCTGTAGTAGTTAGTTTTGAAATACTCTTTTATATATTTTTTTAATGGGAATTTGGCCTGAAATGTATGGGACGCATAATATTTTGACATTGGAAATGTCTTTTCGTTCGCTCCAGTATACGGTCCGATTTCACGAAAAAGTGCGATCCCCTTATATCTTGGAAAGTTGTGATATGATATGAAGATATGATATTAAAAAATAGGCTCAAAAGACGCATAATCACGAGAGCTGTAAGGTGCAAAAATAATTATTCGAGAAAGTCAAAAACAAAAAAAGTTATGGTCGAAATAGTGAAAATAAAATTCAATTTTTTCCGAATTTTTGATTTTGGTGCTCGATAATTTGGAAACGAAGAATGATATCAAAAATTTGAGAAAAACGGCTCTGGACAATTTAGTCAGCTACAATTTGAGCCTAAAACAAAGACGATCGGGTTAAGGGTTTGCCCTGTAGCTTAACCTTAAAATAGTCAAAAAGTCATAACGACATTTTTCACAGGACATTTATGACTTCATGTTTCGCAGAGTTCGTTATCGGTGTTTGTTGTGAATTATCGGGATTATGACGGCAGAATAACACTTGCACTGCGTGGGCTTTCAAAATCGCTGCAGATTTTTCTTGGTCTAACTCTATCTATCCTGTTTGAGACGGGCGTAGATAACGCACTGTTCGACAATCTATGCATTCTTGTGGTGGTGGAAATAGAAATAGAGAGAGATGGAGAGGGAGAGGGAGAGGGAGAGGGAGAGGGAGAGGAGAGGGAGAGGGAGAGGGAGAGGGA